>NW_023425416.1:27647948-28847948 GCF_014108245.1 Pipistrellus kuhlii
AACTCTATCCTGGCAAAGGCATGTGTTAAAAGGATAGGTTAATCCATATGAAATTGTTGATATTTTAACCTCAGAAACAGCATTTTCACATGGTTCAAGGGAAAAAAATAGCTCATCTTTTCCTAGTCAGACCTCACCTTCCTCGGTGTCCTATTCTCTTGGGAGAGAGGACTTACACTCACTCGGTGGACAGGAATGAAAGATGCTGTTATTAAAAACAATCTAAAGCTATTTGAGAAGTGACAGCATCTCTTAGAGCAATGAGGTAATGCATCCAGCCTGCCTTCTCTGCCATTTAACTTCCTGACAGGAGGCACGGAACGTGAACAAATTGATTGTCCTGTGCAAAGTCAAGTAAATAAATAGCAATGCTTAATGCAATCATTTTCCATATTGCCTCATCAAAACCCACGAAGTCAAAGCCATTTATGAATTACGTAGGTCCCCACTGTTGTCATCTTTTTAGCATGTTGCTCTCAAAGATGCCTGCAGGTGGGGAGAAAGAGGAGAGAAGGCACTAATCAATCTTAAAACTATGTTAAGAAACCATTCAGAAAGATGACAGCTGCTTGAACCATTTCTAAATTTCAAGAGAAAACCTGCGAGGGACTAAGTCATTAACAGAGTAATAGCAGCAGGGTTGAGGGAGGGTTATTAATAAAGAATAACTTCTTTGGTGTCTTGTTTCAGATTTTCAAAGAAAAAAAATAAACTTTGGAGATAAATGAAGGTGGGTAGGACGCAAGCCAGGACTATAAGTAGGTTGAATAATATGACCCTCCAATCTATCTTGTTGGAGTTCTTATTTCCCTTTTATTTGACCATCCTCAAAGTTAAGATAACAGAGTCCCAGAAAACTAAGGATAGGAAGACTCTAGATCTGACTGCTGGTTGGACATTTGAATCATTCCATCAGCAAGTATGAGGAGATCAGAGGCTCTTAGGCAAATATTCATGAATGAGGTGAGGCCCAAAGCTGCAAGAAGCAGACCCTATGTCCTAGTAACCAAAGGCCACTCACCCTCCCACGTGGAAAAAATGGTCCCCAGGAGACAGTGACCACAACATTGATTACTAGTCTGCGGTGTAATGACAAATGTATAAAAAATGCAATGTTTCCTTTTAATTGAAAGAACTTTCCTTTATTATTATGTCCTTGCCACTAAGGGGGATAGAGGCTAAGGTGTCATCTCTTTTACAGAATGAATAGTGGCTATAGATGGTCATTATATTTTCAGTGGCCTCATAAGGAAGTCACATCTAACTCAAAGGTTAAGCTGGCAAGTCAGCACATAAGATAAAAGCCTTATAGTCTAATCCTAGAAAACCTCTCTATTAGCCATTCACATAATGGCTTGCATGCATCCCTGTACCAGTTTGAATGCAGGTAACAGAAAACCCACTGCAAGAGAACTTGAACTATAAAGGGAATGCATTGGCTATGAAGGCTAAAAGGGGAGGAGAATGAAGCCTTCACTTTTAAGGTGAGCCACTTGGGATGCATGTCCTAGGTTATCATTGGAAGCTCAGAAACAACACTGTGGACTCAGTGACCAGCCAACTTTGTCCCATCTCAGGGTTTTCAACCAGGAAGAGCACTCAGAGCACAGAATTCAAAGATCCAGAAGTTAGTCCCTGAGGACAGGCAGGAGGCATGGCTTGCCTCTGTTCCCACATAGAACCAGCACAAAGTGGCTGCTCTGAATTGTTTGGTGAATGAATGAATGAATGAATGGCCAAACGTTCACTCTTCTTGGATCATATGTTGTGAAGAGCCAACTTCTGAGCCTGGAAGGAAGCAACCACAAGGGCTAGAAACCTGCTCTACTGGTCCCCTTTCAAAAAATCTGTGCTTGGCAACCAAGCCCACAGAGGAAGGAAGCGGGAGTGAACTCACTACCAGTAGGCACTTAGGCTATTCCATCACCTTCTGAGACAGACACTTATGTGAGGAAGAACAAAGTTGGATGAAGCCAAAGCCACAGTGGCCCCATAATCAAGGGCCCCTTAAACCTAGTGTGTAAGGTACAGACCCAGGAACACAGGCCCAGTACCTGCCAAATATGACTACATTCCAGCATGTGTGTGCATGGAGTGGAGGGTGTTGTGGTGAAGTGGCCCCCTTCTATTCCATGACACTTGCTTTAAAGCGAAGGTCATGGGCTTTTAAGGGCAAGCAGAGAGATTTTCTAAGACTTAAGAAGACTCAAAGGATAGACTCAAGGAGGCTTCTCTTCCCTCCTCTCTGAGACCTCAATCTGCAGTCATCCCCAGCCTCTCCAGCACCCTTGCCCTTGCCCTCCACTGACCCTTAAAAAGAGCAATCTTTCCTTTCCAAATGCTTCTTCTCAGGGGGATCACTCCAATGTCCAGTTCTCAACTAGGTTGATATATGCCTTCTCCATTGCCTACTCCCTTCCTCAGCAATCCTGGAATATCCATCTTCCATCTAGAGCAGGGTCTGGACCTGGGCACTATTGACACTTGTGGCTCAATAATTCCTTTTTTGTGGGTGGTAGTCCTGTGCATTACAGGATGTTTCACAGTATCATCTCTACCCAGCTGTCAAAACTTGAGGGCATATTTGCCCATATATCCTCCAGTTTTGACAACCAAAAGATAACGTTCTCCAGGGAAGGGGGGGTGGGAGTTGCACATTTGAGAACCACCGTCTAGAGAATAAAGAGGCTGCCACAAGGGTGTGGATAAATGTTTGTTAAAGGAAAGAAGAAATGAACAGGTAAATGAATGAATGAATCATGAATGGAGTGAGTGAATGAATTAAAGCACCACACACACACACACACACACACACACACACACTCACACACACACTCACACACACACCGGCCCAGAAGCATACAGCCCCCAGGAGCTCTGGGTTGATTAAGCAGAGGGCTATAGGCAGAGAAGCAGTTAATGGGTCAGCCAGTCCTACTGAGGCCCTGAATCCTCCGTAGGCTTTTGCTGCCTGTGCAGTTCGATGCATTTCCAATTAACAAGAAGACTTGCAGATGCCGATGGACCTTTAATAGGGTCACAGGAATGGGGCCTCTGATAAGCCAGGCTGAAGCGTGTGGCACAGGAAGCTCAGGCACCTCTCTGCCAAGGCGCTGATTCATTCTCTTTGTCAAGGTGCAATTTGGAATGACAGTCTCTCACCTTCTGTTTCCCCAGATGCCATCTGCACAGGTTACTTGCTCTAATTTGCCCAATATTTCTCCTCTCTTGACCTCTCTCTAAGCTGTCACTTTTACTTCCTCTCTCTCCCTCCATGGGGGCCTTTTTTGGAGTTCATGAACTATTGTGTGCTGTCCCTCACTAAGGCTAAAGGTCAGCAGATGTTTTTCAATTGGAGGATTAATGCCTTAGACTAGAAATTGAGCAACTTACTAAAAACACACAGATGCTAAGGGGGCAGATACAGATGGTCCCTCGGATGGTAGAGTCTGAGGTCATAATCTGACATCATTTCAATTAACTCTGGAGCAACAGATCTATTTTTAAAGAGAATGAGACAATCTAACATTCATTGTCCCATTCATTAAACATTTACTAAACACTTGCCACCTATCCTGACATGTCCTAGTTGCTGGGGAGACAAATGAAAACAAGAAGCTGTCCTCAGTGAGCTTACATGTCCAGCAAGAGAGAGAGGCACACACCCCAATAATTATAATAAAATATAGGTAGAGTTATAGTTCAGAAAGAACAAGGCATTTGCTAGAGCGGCAGCTCTCAAATATTTTTCGGCCTTAGGGTCCCTTTACATTCTTAAAATTTTATAATCTCCATAATAAACTCCTTACATGTTAACACAACATATTTTTATGAAAAATAGCTGGCATTGTTTTTGGTTTTGCAAATCTCTATGTTCAGCTCAGTGGAAGACAGCTGGATCCACCCTCTGCTTCTCCATTAAAACTGATGTGATATGTTATCTGAGTTGAAGCACATGAAAAAATCACACAGATTTGAAGTTGGAAATGGGAAAGGCATTGCATTGGCTTTTTCAGATAATTGGGGACACTGTTCTTTAATACCACAATAAAACTCAATAAATGTAGTTGCAATGTGGAGCCTTAAACTGAACCAATAAAAATGTTGCACTCAAGTTGCATTAAAATACGTTAATCTGTTTTGAATTTTTCATGGGACTTTTACTGATGCTTGATTTGATCACATCTAATATTGGTCATTTGGCAAATGTAAGAACACTGAGTTATATGGATCTTCCAAATGCTGACACATTACATCATACAGCATCAGAAACTATTCATAGTCAAGTTTCAGGAAGCTGTCAAGTTTCCCAAAACTCTAATTCTCACTTGAAAGCTCAAAGCTATCATTAGCAACGAATAGTTTCAGTTGTTTCCTTGGAATGATAGTCTCACTTATTTTTTTAATTTTCCAGAAAATATCTGCCAAATATCTAAGCCTGAATGCCCATAATCTGTGAATCTGTTATTCTTACAGGAAAGAAAAAAAAAATTAAGTTCCATGAGAAAAGTGGCTTCCAGCTCAAATAATCACATGAATGCTTTTCACAGAGCAACCATGATACTTCAGTATGCAGCACTTAGCTTCTCATCACACTGAATGTTAAAAGAACATGTACTAACTGAAACTGGTTTGGCTCAGTGGATAGAGCATCAGCCTGTGGATTGAAGGATCCCAGGTTCGATTCTGGTCAAGGGCATGTACCTTGGTTGCAGGCACATCCCCTGTGAGGGCGTGTGCAGGAGGCAGCTGATGGATGTTTCTCTCTCATCATTGGTTCTAGCTCTTTATCCCTCTCCTTTCCTCTCTGTAAAAAAAATCAATAAAATATATATTTTAAAAAAGAATATGTACTCAAGGAGGATCAAGAGTTAAATATATATGTATATATATAACTAACTTTTACTGCTGGTCCAGGACATTCTTAAATGAAACCAGCATTGTGATTTTGTTTTGTTTTATTCTGTTTTTGGAGACTGATGTAAAGGCAGAATGACCACTAGTACACACAAGAATCAGGAATATTGGCTTCAGAGTCAGGTAAATACAAATGTTACTCACCCTCCATGCAAATATCAACACTGAAATAAGCAAATGGCATGGAAGTTTCATTTTTAAATAGTTCTAACATTGAGGACTCCCTAAGGGATCCCCTAGGGATCCATGGGACACACTTTGGGAACCTCTGGGCTATGGTAACATCACATTTCAAGTTCCTACTTGCTTTTGAAGTTCTTCAGGAGAACAAAAACATGAAGGAAAGAACACAAAAGGTGGAAATCTAGGGGGAGAAACATTTCAGAAAAGATATAGTCTACACTGAAATGTATGGGCTAAGAATATAGCTTGAATTAAAGCACATAGCTTAATTTAGCTTAAGAGGCACTTAAAAAACACACAAAATGTGTTAAGACATTACAGACCTAATTAATGTTTTCTAATAATAATCAGCAGCATTTATTCAACATTTACTAAGGCACTGGCATTGTGCTCAGACCTTTGCCTACGTTAATTTGTTTGATCTTTCCAACAACTCTATGAAAGAAATATAATTACCTCCCATTTTAGGCCAGGAAACTAAGATGCAGAGAGGTGAAGTAATGTGCCCCGTATTAAACTCCAGTAGAACTGCAATTACAAACTTCTTCTGTCTGAGCAGGAGGCCGCCACTCTCAACCTCTCTGCTTGCAGCACCTTGGGCACAGCTGGCCTCACAGGCTGAGCTGTGCTACTCACTCTGCTGCTTGCCGAGGGCTAGGTGCTGGCCTGCATCCATGGGGACTGGTCCCTCAGGGCAGATGCAGGCATCACTGCTCTCCTCCAGGAAGCCATGGCTCTGCCACCCTTGCAACCCCTCAGGAGGTGGTCTTGCCTCCCAATGACTCCCATTCCCCGCATATGTTACAGCACCAAACTCCACACAAACTATAATATCAACCCCCCTCCCCAACCACCACCACCACCACCACACTTGTAACATACATAGAAATGTCTGCCCATTGACATCCTGGGGAGCTGCAATAAATATAGATATACCTCCTTTTCCTTTATTTTTGATTAGTGGTTTGAAAGTGAGACAAATTCAGTTAAAATCCATTCCCTGATAAACTCACTGCTTGGAACATTCATTATACAAAACGTACCTGTCAATCTATGACTGTCCATCTCAGTTCAGGGCCAGTCCCTGCCCTGAGAGTGAGCCTGAGAAGAGTGGAGGCCCAGGGAGACTCTCCAGGCAGGGCTGGAAGCCAACATGCCCTGTCCTCAGAGCACTGCCTTCCTGCCCTCCTCCTACCCCAGGATCTGAGCAATGTGAAGGTCATCTGGTCTCCCCCTTCTTCTTTGTAAATATATTTTATTGATTTTAAAGAGGAAGGGAGAGAAAGAGAATGACAGAAACATCAATGATGAGAGAGAAACACTGATTAATTGCCTCCTGCACACCCCCTACTGAGGACTGAGCCCACAACCCTGACCCAGAATTGAACCATGACCTCCTGGTTCATAGATCGATGTTCAACCACTGAGCCACACCATCTGGGAGTCTCCCCTTTTTTTCCTCAGGCCCCAACTCAGGAAAGGACCCAGGAGCACAGTTTGAGACCCAACAACCTCAAGGCATCGTCCATCCTGGAGGCAGCTGGATTTCTCTGGTTGTAAAAAACTTCCTCCAAAGGAATGCATCTTGGGAATTTCTGGAGATGGAGCAGGACCTTCCCTGGGAGAGGGCAGAGAGTCCTCAGGGCATCTCAAACTAGACATGGGGACAGATGCTTCCCCTGGAGACTGTGTGGAGGGGCCGGGGGGAAGAGAAGGAAGCTAACCTTAGGAGAGTCTCTCCCTATGCCAGGCTTTGGACCTAGGGAGGCGCAGACCCATAGATCATCTCATTGAGGTTTCCGCTCTGAGATGGATACTTGGGCATGAGAGTCCCTTTCTAGCCTTGATGAAGCCTAACAGTTAAAAGATTAGAGAGAAAAGTACCCAACTCTATTTAGAGGTTCAGATATTCCATATTCTTTACGCTATGTGAGTAGGATGTAAACAAGAAAATAAAGCTAGGAGTTAACTTTTTTTGCTTCAATTCAACAGTCAAGCGCTTACTCCTTGGTGTGGGGAGCTGTTTGTAGGCTTGAAGGAGGAGCATTGGGGATGAGTCCTGAGGCTTCTCCAGCTCAGGTGAAGAATGTGCTTGCTGTTTGCATAGACCAGATAATAAGGCAGCACCTTGCCTGCTGCCAACCTTGGTGCGAGCGAGTTCCTCAGGAGAAAGCAGGCCAGTGAAGCTGCCTTTAAGACCCAACAAACCTTCCCAAACTCACCTCAGTGAGCAAGACCCTCCCTCTCCCACAGGAGGGCAGTCCTCCCAGCAGGGCTGCTCCATTCACAGACAAAGGCTCCAGAATCACAGCTCCAGTTTCCCTGGCCTCAGAAGGCCTCCCAGGCATTTCTTGCTCCTCCACATCCAGGGATTCTGGGCCACACAGGTAAACTCCATGAGTACCGCACTGTGCTCTGGGGGAGGGATGGGGGGTGAGAGCACCAGAAACTATTCTCTCCAGGCACAGACAGGAGGGAAGAAATGAGAATGACATCTATAGACTTTTAGGTAGTTTGGCCAGCACACCCACCACTACCCACTGAAAAAGAGGTGCATCCCTGCCCTCCTCACTTACAAAAAGCCAGGAAGGGACCCTGGGCAGTGGGATACATTCCTTACCAAGAGCAACTATTTCACCACAAAAGAAATCTCTGAGAAGGTTCATTTAATGAAGTCTCGGCTGAGCCTTTCCTAAGGGGCCCGGGCCTGCTGCAGCTGGACGCTCACTAATCCCCATAAAATTCCAATGCCCTCGGAGGGGAAGGAATTAGGGATGTAAAATTGTTATCAGGAAGACTCAGGCGGATTTTTCATTGTCCACCGCCTCTATCTCCTCCTCCTCCGTGTCATGCTATTAAGAATAAGGCCTCACACATATAGAATGCTTTACAGTTTGGAAAGAGCTTTCCTGAGCATTATCTGGAAGGCTGGGCAGTGCAGTGACCTGTGCAGTGACATGATTCCCTGAGCCTTCACAGCTCCTGCTTCACAGCTCCTCACAGCCAAGTTCACCTGGCTGAACATCGTCGGCCTCACTCTTTCTCCTTCCCTTTGACCCTCGCACACAAGCGTGCTGGGTGCACGCATGTGCCTATAGTTGCTGATGAATCTCCTCCATAAACCCAGTGCTGTCCCTGCACCCTTGGCCGGTGGAAACATGGGCCTACAGCTCACTGAATGCCCCTCAGACCTAAGGCTCAGCATATGTAGGTGACCCTTCCCTACCAATACCACAGGTCCCCCGAGAAGGAGCCGGGCAGCTCCTAGGACATCACACTGCAGGTGGGGGAGCTGGACCCAAGGCAACTCATCCCAAGATACCTCTGCCTGAGGGAATCCTGGCTTCCTGAGGAAAATATTCCAAGAACAGCTTGGATGCATTGCACACCTACTATATGCCAGGGCATTTGTACCACGCTATGGTGCATACTTCATAGTTCTCTGATAGGAAAGTAGTGTTACCACAGTTTATAGATGTTGGAACTAAGGTTCAGAGCAGATCAGCATTTGCCTGAGGTCACACAGCCAGAAAGTGGCAGAGCTGGGATTCTGAGCCAGGAAGTTTTTATTATCTATAAAGATTTTGTGGGTCAGGAATTCAGACAGAGCTTGGCAGGACAATTCTCTTCCATGTGACATTGACCAGGGTCCCTCAATGCTTTTCATTTGGTGGCTGCACTAGACTGGAGGTCCAAGATGGCCTCACTCACCCACCTGGCACCTTGGCAGGACCAGCTAGCAGGCAGGGCTCACTCAGCTGGGCCCTGTAGTCTCACAGTTTCTCTATGTACTCTTTCTAGCAGGGTAACCGGACTTCCTAAGCTCAGGAAGCCAAGAAACCAAGGAAGAAGCAGCACATGTTCTTAAAGGCAAAGCTGGGCAGAGGCCATGTGTTACTTTGCCACACTCTACTGGTCAAAGCAATCACATACCAGTCCAGATTCAAAGGGGTGGGGGGAGAGGGATGGGCACCATCTCTCCATGCGATGGATGAATGGCAAAGAATTTGCTATCATCTCTATTCCGTCACAGGTGATAAGGAAACCCAAAGATGTGACAGAAGCCAGGACTTGACCAGTCTACCCCTCTTTACCAACAAATCACCAACTTTCCCTCCTGCCTCATTCTGGTGGGAGAAGCTGGCAGGCAGGGGACACCCAGAGCTCTGCGACAGGGCCACACGTTCCTGGGGATCTTCGTCTGGGGCCGTGATTGGCAAACTGTGACTCTCGAGCCACATGGGGCTCTTTGGCCCCTTGAGTGTGGCTCTTCCACAAAATAGCACAGCCTGGGCGAGTCTATTTTGAAGAAGTGGCATTAGAAGTTTAAGTTTAAAAAATTTGCCTTTCAAAAGAAATTTCAATCGTTGTACTGTTGATATTTGGCCCTGTTGACTAATGAGTTTGCTGACCACTGATCTAGGGGTTCTGGTGGGTGTAAACAATGATCATGATCAAAAAAGGGGTAGGGCCTGATAAGGGGCACACCAACAAAGTGTTCCAACACTGACACAAAATCCTGTAACTGTTCTTCATAAATCATCTAAACAGTTAAAGGCCAAGGAGGCAGAGCAAATGTGGCCGAATGAAACCTACCATTCAAGCGACACATTAATTAGTACCCACTCCATGCAGACATCACAGAACCTCCAGGAAATACGAAATCCACATTTAAGCCTTGTACCACTTGGCTTGTTCAGTAAGGAGACCTTTTTCCAAAATGGATCTGAGATATAATACAATGCAACATTTAGTTGGTTTATTCATTCCTTTTTCAACCCACGAGTACAAAACACCCCCTCTACAAAATCAGCATTGATGAGGGTTGGGGAAGGAATGAGAAATAGTTGTTGTCCATAGCCATAGGCAAGTCCCCTAAACTCTCTGGATCTCAGTTTCAGTTTCCCCTGTGTAACATGGACTCGCTCTATGATTGCTAAAGCCCTTCCAACATTTTAATGCTGGGAACTAGCGCTAATGACCTTTAAAAGTCAGATTCATGCAAAACCATTCATTTCCTCCCGTACATAGCTAACAAATGCTTTCCTGCAGAAAACATTTATCCTAAAGGGATATTACCCTGAGAGTTTGAACCTTCACCAGTTTTCAAGGCCAAAACTATGGAGAATTCTATCAAATCCTCCCTAGAGATCAGAGCCTCATCCCATTGTTCTTCCTGTCTCATGGAGATTAGAAGCTCAGAGCAGACTTTTCATTTTCCATGTGCATCTTGAGGTAAGGAGACTGAGTTTCAGAGTGATTTGCTGTATCCTCTACTTTGCTTCCAGGGCTTGAGCCATTACTCTAGCAATTACTCTAGAATTGCTAATTCTCTCGTTACTGAATGGTATGAGGGTGGCAGTGTCCCAGGTCAGGATGCTCCCCAAGCCTTCAGAATGTCTGATTCCAGAGCAACAGTCCATCCATCTTCTCCAAAGGCCCTTTACCATCCCAGAGCTCCAGTCCCGGCCACATGGTTCAGCATTCGGCTGTCTGAATCAATCAATCAGGGGAGCACAAGGCTGGCTGAATGCTCACATCTAATTCACTGCTAGTCAGGGCCTGCTGCCCACTCATACAAACGACTGCAGCCCTGGATCCAAGCCACTTTGGTCCATTGCTATGCCTTTCTGAAGGTCCCAACTGTGGCTTCCACATTTGGATTTCCGTATGTGGTTGCCTGTTGTCAACACAACCTGCTATTCTTGAAGTTTCCTAACTAAGCACAAGGACTCCACTAACCAGAGGAGTTAAAGGTACCTAATCCAAGTTCGGGCAGCTCTTCAGTGAAAGGCAAGAGCTGGGACATGCCTAGTTCTACTGTCATGGTGGCTGAATTAGGAGCCCCCTCCTTAGGTCTGAAGAGTGGATCTAATGATGGCGGTAGGAGCACTTGAGAGGTGCCAGCCTTCAGGGCACACATCTCTTTCAGGCTCAGGGCACAGAGTACTGACATGGTAGAGATGGCACAGAAGCTAAAGCAGTGTGACAGGTGTGTCCCAGCTCCACCACGTCCTTGATTAATTATCCCCGTCCCATTCAAGCCCGCCCTGGCAGGGTGGTCGTATTGGCCCCAGCCCTCCCTGGCACTATCCACCTACTCTTCAGGTATAATATGAGTCCGAGGCTCTGGTCCTTCAGAGGTAGGGCCCCATCAGCCCTGCCAAGCAATATATGTTGATGCTTTTCAGTCTTCCCCATCCAACTGTGGGGGTCAGGAGTAGCTTCTCATTTGTGTCTTCAGCATTTAACCCAGAGGCTGGCAATTCCCAGAGAGTGTTCCATGGATGTTATGTGGCATTGGTGCATGGATGGAGAGATGGATGGATGGAAAGGAAGATGGATGGAGAGAGATAAATGCATGTTAGCTCCTAAGGGGATTTCCATGCACCCATGCCTCTTCTTCCTTCAAACCTGTGGACCTGGCCAGACCAGATACTTTGACAAGTCCCATGAGCCAACCTTTCTCTTCTTGGTAGTACAGACAGCAGAGTACTGGCATGTTATTGACAGGTCTTCATGTGGACCAGCCATCTGACCCCTGCCACCAGCCCATATGCCACCATAGAATGGTCTGTGACACATGCATCATGACAGGATGTCTGTGGTGGCAGGAAAAGCTAAAACAGTATCCCAAGGCCAATGACACTGGGTTTCCAGCCAGCCCAGCCTTCTCCAGCAACAGAAATCAGATCCATCCCAATGGGTATGAGAGTGGCCATGCTGGTGAGCGGAAGAGTCCTGAGTGGGAGACCATGCCCAAATACAGAACCTGCTGGATTTCAACCTCCTTCTCTAATTACCCAAGGATGTGCTCCTTATGGGGTACTTTAATAATTAAGGACCCCCTAATTAAAGGTAATTCACTTTCTCCAATCCCATTTACCATTGCTTGTAATTATTGTAAATACTGGTTTGGAATAAGAGAATTTTCTTTTTCCCCCCAGGCAATGCTAGCTTAACTTCTGTGGAATTAGGCAGCAAGAAGTCCAATTCCGTGGGTAAGAAGTTATTCTCTCTCCATGGAAAAGGCAGCAGACAAAACCTTGTGGATCAGACAAATCACAGACCTAAGTAGAGGGTTTTCAGTGCAGCAAATCACTCTGAAACAAGGGCGACAGCAGGTTTCTCTGCGGCCTCCCCCAGGACAGGTAGATGCAGGAGGACAGGGAAGGGAGAGGGGTTGCTTAGTGCAATTCATGTCAGCTCTATGTGAGCAGCAGAACCCCGAGGCGCAGGCCACGTGGCTCCAGGCCCTTGTGGGGTTAGAAGAATGAGCTCAGAATGGAGCCATGGAAAAGGCTGTGAGCTGGCAGCTGGCGGGGCAGGGCCTCTGGGAAGATCTCTCTAGCCTGAATGGAGTGTGAGCACTCGGGCTCCTTTCTGACCTTCGAATATTCAAGGATTTTAATCTTCTTCAGCTCCACTCAGCAGCCTCCCTGCCAGCTGTCCTCCTGCCTTTTGGCCCTATGTCCTACTCAGGTCCATCCCTAAGGATCACCTGTAGGAGAAATTTTCAGACACCCAGATGATGAGATATTGCACGGACAATCCAGCTATAGGGCTAGAGAGATCTGCCCATACACCTCCAACTGCCTGCCTGTTCACAAGTCCCCGTCTAGTGACCTTAAGAATACTTGCTGCCAGGAGCCACAGCAGTTGCCTTGACAGACTCATCAGAGCTTGCATGCAGGGGCTCCCTGGACTAAGCCATGTGGCAAGACCTGTTCAGGGTCCCTGTGGCTATGATGTGGGGTGGAACATGTCTAGGTACTCAAGCTATCACTGCATCACAATCCACCTCCGAGTTTCCTGCGTGGGGTTTCAGCCTCCAGTCCTCCCCCAGACGGAGAGCACCTCCTCTCACCGCCTTCTGAACCTGGCTACAGGTCGCACAGTCGGGAGCCTGCAGCCCTCCCTCAGAAGCTGGGATTGAGCCTTGATTAGCACAGCAGCTTCCCCTGTGAGATCCTTCCAGGCAAACCTGCCTGTACTTCCCAGCCCTCCTGCCCCTTGCCCTCCCAGGACGAGAGGTGCATATTTTAACTCCAATGGACCATGAAGGTCTGAAGGAGGCAGGCTGATTTATAAGAGACATAACTATACCGTTGAAATTGTGTCAATATATCTTTGCATAGTGGATTCTGAAGGATGCCGCGCCCCCCTTCCCTCCCCCGCCCCCCATTCCTCTGGTAAATCATATTCACTTAAGAGTCCCCAAATGCCTAAATATATATTTATCCTGTAAATCAGTGCAGTTTTGAAGGGGCTCATTTCTTTCCTGCAGAAATACACGATACAGTTGTAACCTTGTTTTTCTTTCCTTCTCCCACTTAAAAAAAAAAAAAAAAAAAAAAAAAAAAACCCAGGAAGATGAGCAGAGGAATGAAAATTCTGAATAATGAATGTTTAAATATTGACGAAGATTTGACACTAATGGTGTGAGGGAGACGTGCAGCACAATAGCTCCTCCGCAGCAGCATATACAAAGGGAGGCTTTTTGCTAGGACCTTTCAGGCCCTGGCCACGTGCCTGAATTCTCTGAGTTGGGGACATATTACTGAACACTTGGGGGCCAGGGCAGAGCACACTGGCCATGGATGGAACCTTCTGGATGCAGCAGAAAGGGCTGGTGATTTATTCTTCTTCACTTCCTGATATTCTCTCAACCTATTTGCAGACTATTTGTAAAAAGTAGTTTCTTCTCATTGTTGTTTTAAGGATACCACCTTGGCTATATCCCATCAGGGAGGATATTAGAGCCCACTGTGAATAAGGATTTAGTTCTGGATCCATGGGGGTTCCTTCCCTAGAGCCCCCAAACCCTTGTGTTTTTCACAGCCACAATCTCCCCACTTCATAGTGAGGAAGGTTGAGGCCTAGGAAATCAATATATCAGAGAGAGCAGCTGTCCCCTCAGTTTCCTGCAGGGTTAGATGGAGGTTGACTGGGCTGTAACCATGGGAGGTCCCAAGGGGAGCTGACCTTTCCCTTGAGATGGAACCCTGACTTCAAAATGAGCTTTGGCCTTGAGTTCTCTGAGTCTATCCCCTGCCTTTAGGCCAAACCAGCAGTACAGGATTGCAGAATCTACTCTGACTGTTGGTTTGCAGGAAAGGAATCCCCCTGTAGTGCCCCATCCCCACACAAACTGAATCCTGCATCGAAATCCAGGGATGCTCTTAGTCCTTCTTGGTGATTGCTTTAGGCTTCTCTTCCCTGCCACATTGTGCTGGTCAGAGTCTACAGGAACAGGGACTCCTGCCACTAATGTTACTACATTCAAATCTCAGATGCGAACATGTGCTTCTCTTTGTTACATCCTGCAGCTCCACTAGATGACAATAAACTATAGAAAAAAGCCCAAACTGCCTGAGGACAAAGAGCATGCGGAAGGAAACACAGCACACAAAGGTCCACATACATTTGTGGAGGGAGGAGGGAACACTGACTTAGAGGAATAGCCACACTGTCCTGGCCTCCAGAGGGGCCATGTGGGCTGCTTGGTCACTAGAAGTCCTCAGAGGCACAGTTCTCCGAGGGTAGCAGTTGGACCTGATGGCAGAGATGCCTCTGCTCCAAATAAACAGAGAAGTAAAAGGCCAGGTGACTGAAGAAACTGGGTACTGACCCAGGGAATTGGCCCCCTTGCCATCTGACTACCCAAGAGCGGCAAGTATCTGTCAACAAGCCCAGCGACGCTCATGGAACATCCTTATCATCGTTCAGTGCCACACGCTACAAGCTGAACAGATGGCCTGGATGCACAGATACGTTTTGTAAGCATCCAACGTGAGATGGCAAAACTTACAAACAGAAAGGGAGTCCAGAAGAAAAAGAAGCAAAGTGGAACATTAAAATAAATATCCTCAGAGAGATGGGGAGATGTTAACATTACGGAAAAAAACAAACAAACAAACAAACAAACAAACAAAAACACACCAAGAACAGAACCCTAAGGAAAGAAATAGGTCTTAGGCAATAACAAATAAAGTCCCCCCTCCCCAAATCAGTAAAATGTGTGTATGGTAAAATTGAGGAAGTCACCTGTAAAGAAGAAAGAAATAGAGATGGAAAATGGGAATAAAATTGCTCAACAAAAGAAGGGGGACCCATTCAAGGGGCACAAGGTCTCGTATTTGACTATTGAGAGTTTCAGAAAGAGATGACTGATAAAAGAGAAAGAAATGACCCCCCAAAAGAGCACTAGAATAAATTTTATCAGAACAAAGGACATCCAAAATGAAATACCCATGGTAGAGGACAGATGATTAGTGCTGGCTGTGAAGTGTTAAAAAAACAAACCACAAAACAAAACAAAAAAGCCATGAACTCCTTGGATAGATAGACGATCCTAAATGCTTCCAGGGAAAGAAGCCACACCAAACAAAACACAAAATAAGAAAAATCAGAATATCCTTAAACATCACAATAGCAGCACTGACAAGCTGAGGCAAATCAGTGTCTTCCAATGGTTTTTAACCTAGAATTCACACCAGCTGATCAGTCAAGAACAAGAGTCCAGTAATCTTTTCCAGCATGGCGAGAATAAAAACATTTCCCTCCAAAGCACACGCTTTTTAAGGAAAATCTCTGAAGGATGCACTCAAGCTAAACAGAGAGCAAACCAATAAAAGTGCAGGCATAATTAGATGGACACTAGACATGTCAGGTTGATCGCTTTGTAAGTTATATACATCTCTAATTACTATGTTGTACCCCTGAAACTGACATACTATTGTATGTCTACTGTGATTGAAAAATTAAAAGAAAAAAATTAATGAAGACAAACTCAAGAAGCAGAGGAAGCAATGTTTTAAAGTAGCAAAGGAAAGTCCTGAGACAGTGACTATGCAACAGGACTGGAGAGCAAGATTTGAGGTAGAAACGATGGGATTTCAGGAGGAAGAAAATATCTTGGAAAATAATATTGGCCACTACTGGTTAGATCTAAGACTATAGAAAAAAACACAGATAATACATAGAAAATTAAATAAGTAAAGAAATGTGGAAATCATGAATCCCAAATTTTAATAAAAGCATGTAAGAAAGAAAACAACCATATAACTACTCATCTCAACATTGAAAAATAGTAGCATAACTATAATAGTATAGATGATGTGGATTTAACCAAAACATTATAAATACAAATTAACTAACTAAATAAGTAAATGTGTGTGTGTGTGTGTGTGTGTGTGTATCCTATATTTCACACATGTAGATATCCCCATATATAAAAAACTAAGGCATTACATATACGTAGGAGATACAGCAATTGATATTAACAAAACGAGAAGAGGGACAAAATAAGAGAAAAAAGTGCTAGGCAACCATAAGAGGAATTCAGAAAACAGTGTCTAAACCGATATCAATAAATAAATTGATATTATTATAATTATAAGTATATAACTTTTAAAAAACCAATATATGTAAGAAACAGATCCAAGTGTTAAGGCACAGGATGGGGTGGGGGAGGTGGATAGGGGACTGACATATTTTTTTTCATTTTGGTAGTAATTTAATTTTTTAACCTATTACTTTGAAAAAATTAAAATTAATTGACAAAATGAAAAGCGGCCATTCCTACAAGTAGGCCCACTCCCACATGGGAGTCCACCCCCTGGCGTTGGATGGCTGGAGGTCAAAGGAAAAGGGACCCTCCCCCTCAATACCCTGCCATGGCTGGGAACTGACACACCTTACATTCCGGCAGCACCGGTTCTTGCTTCTAACCCCCGCAGCTGAAAGGTTTTAAAGAAGGTGGCTTTAGTAGATTAGTTGGAATTCTCCCTCTCTGGGATTAAAATAGAAGAAGTAAAAGTCGAATTTTCACAACTAGAGCCACACCAGGGCCCTGTTTTCATTCCGCTGCACAGTTTGTGACATGAAAATAAACAATACCGGGAAGGAGGTGTTTCTGTGTTTTTCCCATCTCTCGAGATGCAGTTGGGCAAAGGGTATGCAGCCAAACTGTTTTCACACCATGCCTCAACTGAGGCTGGCACGTTTTTGCATTTAGAGGGGATTTTCAGCACTGCCTGGTGGAGCCTGCAGACAGATAGCTGGGCTCAGCCGTCATTACTGCGAGGGGCCTGAGCAAAGTGTGGGCAGTGAGGGCAGGTTCTGGAAGAGCTGACCAGCTGACTGTGTCGTTAAGGCTGCAGACGGGCCATTTTTCAGCGTGGCCCAGAATAGACGATTTCCTTGGGCACCCCAAATTACAGCCTGAGCCACTGATAGAGTCACCCAAAACACTAATATACATATTTAAAAACATTCCCCTATAAAACCAGAACAGTTTTTTAAAGTGTTTGAATAGAAAGAGGCACGGAGTGAGAATATTCACAAGGAAGGAGAATGGTGTAAAATAGCAGCTGGCCAGCAACGCCTGACAGTTTCTCCCAGATTCCACTGAGAACGCCCTAAACACTAGACAAGGAAAAACTCAAAAGCCACTACATGAACTACAAGTTGACACAGTGCTAACACCTGGAGGGACTGTCACCCATTCTAAAGCCATGGGAGAGAACTGGGAAACACCAACTTTTTCTGCTGGAACTGGAGCCCGCCTGGATTAAGATAGGGAAGATGCTCTGTGCCTGCACCTGAGTTCAAAACACAAGTGCAGATCACCCTCTGCTGTAGACCTTCTCCCTGGAGCGGGTGGGGCTTGGGAGGGGGCACATGGGGGAGGCATTTCACAATGTCTGGAGACCTTTAGGGCTGTCAGAGATGGAGAGCAGAGGGTGGAGGCCAGGGATGTGGCTAAACATCCTACAAGGCACAGGATGGTTTCCCACAACAAGGACTCATCTGGACTAAATGTCAGTGGTTTCAAGGATGAAAACACTGCTATACTGTGTGGAGATACATGTTAAGGCCATGAAGTCTCCATTTCCCCATGATACTGAAGCTCTTTCACTAACACATGCATGCACATGTGCACATACACACACACTTTTAATGCACCCGAATACATTAGGCTTGAAGGCCTTCATATTGTTATCTAAATGAACTTCATAAAATATACAACTATTCATTCTGTACCCATTTATGACCCCCTTTGCCCTCTCCCTCCTCCCACCACTCCCCTTTCCCTCTGGCTGTCACCATACTGTTGGGTCTATGCGATATAATTTGCTGATTTATTAACCAATGTTGCCCCCAATAAATTCAATAAAAATAAGACAAAATAAAAATCTACAGATATTCAGGCAAGAGAAAAAGCAAAACACAATGAAACAAAAAGCAATGCCAGTCAAGGGCTCACCTCAGATCCCCTCCACAACAAAGACAAGAACAGAACACTTCACTCAATACCGCCCATTGAGTTTCACAGGAAATGGTTGGCCTGCAATTTTATGCTCAATTCATACACTGTCTAAATGTGGAGCAACGAGGACATTTCAAGCTATGCTTGAACTCTAAAACTTATAACATGTATTCTTTGAAAAATAAAATACTATTTGAACACACACTCCCAGGAACTGATGAGTCAAAATGAAGAACTGAAGAATAGGAAAGCTGGAGGTGAGTGATAAAACCCATTTAAATGTAAAGTTCTCTATATTATTATTGTATGTAATGAGAATGAGGGAAAACAAATAACGTAAGTAATAAGAAAGGGGATGGAGCACAGAAACGGCATTTTCTTCCAGTTCAAAAAGAATCTCCCAGTACAGCACTGTGCTAATGAGTTGGAAAAAAAAAATCTCAACAAATTGAACAGTCTGGAAAATGTAAATTATTGAAGTGTGACACAGGAAAAAATAAAAACTTTAAATGATCAATTATTAGTGTAGGATAAAGAAAACTACCAAAATAGGGGATTCTTTCCAACTTTTAAGAAACAGATAACTGCGTTCTATATTGGGCTAATGAAAATATAGAAAATACACTCTAGGTCATTTTATGTAGTAAAACTTTATACCCAATGTGCCAATGTAACTACAAAACAAAAAGGGAAATTTGTATATGAATACAGATGTGAGCACCATGGCCAGCAAAGGTTTATCCTAAAATATATACTTTCATATTTTATAAATATTAATCAAAACCTTACGTCAACTGGCAAAAAGAAAAATATACTTACCTCAAAACACACTAAATATATCCTTCTGTATTATTCTTTCAAGTACATATACGTACATTATTTTTCTTCCTAGTTTTCTACTTTAAAATTACACTATCTATCATTGGGCATGTGGTGGTATTATTGATATGAGAAAATGCTAAGTAACTGATTTACTATCTGAAAAGGGATTTACTATTGGGGAAAGGGAGGGAGGAAGAGACTGAACATAAACTGCACCTATGGATGAGGACAATGGGGGATGGGGAGGGGGCGGAGGGTGGGGTGGGAACCTGGTGGAGGGGGGAAGAAATGAGGAACCTTTGTAACAATATGAACAATAAAGATTGATTTAAAAAAATAAAATAAAATAAAACTACATTATCTATATATATATAAAAGCCTAAGCAAACATTATGACTGTTTGACTGGTTGCTGTGATAACACATTGACCACCAGGGGGCAGGAGCTGCCCCCTATTGGTCAGTGCACTCCCAAAGCCAACCTCCAGCAGCCAGCCAATGTCCCATGGTCCCTCCCCGCAGCCAGCTGGCTGCTTTGATTGGCTCTAATCAGGGCTGATCCCCAGCCAGGCCGAGGGACCCCCCACCTGTGCACAAATTTGTGCACTAGGCCTCTAGTTATTAGTAATGAAACAACTAAAGATATTTTTATTAAAATTAGGGGAAAAATGAGGTTGTTCCCTCTCACTAATGCTTTATACTTTTCTGGAAGATCAAGCCAAGGCAATAAGAAATGAAATAGAAATTAGAAATACAACTATTAGAAAGGCACAAAGAAATAATCACTGCTTCAGACAGTATGATGAGAGGTAAAGAAATTGGAAAGAAAACAGCTGAAAAATATAATTAGAAAAGTTGTTTCAAGAAAGTAGACCATTATAAAGGGGAAGAAGGGGAATAACCAGTTTTTAAAATCTACTCACAACAGCAATAAAAACAATACTGTATATAAAAAGCAATCAAAGACATTGGAATAGCCCCAAACTGTGGCACAAAACTGAAGAAAATTAAAAACATTACTGACATGTATAAAATAAGATTTGACGAAATGCGAAGACATGCTTCTGGTTGGAAGCTTGAATGCAATCAATTCCCAAAATAACATATAAATTTAAAACAGGATTGGTGAAATTACCTCTGTTGTTTGGTGGTAGGGAAAAGGCATTATTAAAAAGAATGAAATTCAGAAAAAAAAAAAAAATCTAAGGTCTTCTGGTTCAATGCATGGTCAAAAGAATTAAGAAAGCCTGTACAAAGAATAAAGAAATGTAACCAGACTCTAACCTATTTTATAACTATTAGAAAGCACCAGAGGACTTGTATGCATATATGGATAACCCACAGACACAGATAATAGGGTGGTTAAGGCCTGGGGTGGGGACAATGGGGGGTAGGGGGGAAGGAACATGTGGAATACTTTCAACAATAAAGATTTAATTAAAAAGAAAGAAAGAAACATGGCACTGGTGTAATCATTGATAAAACAGGGCACTATCAAAAGTCTTGAAATAAGACCTAAGTACATTTACAAAATTAATAAATGGCAAAGGAAACAGCACAATAGGGTAGAAATCCACTAGGACAACTGGTTCCTGGAAGAAAAATCAGACCTCATCCTATTACTATTCACTGAAATACATGACAGGTAGGTTGAAGAGTTTGATATATAAACTAAAGCCATTTACAACAGGACCAAATCCATATATTACTTTGGGATTTATTTTAATGTTTTAATGAAGCAGTGAAAAAAAAAAACTCACAAAATGTATAGCTGTAAATATACCTGAAGGACACTGTATGCATAAAAGCTCCGGGGAGAGAGGAGCCGATCACAAAAGGAAAGCTCCAAACATTCAGCACATAACAATGCAAAGATTCTATTAAAAATCATAAGCACAATGTAATGGCAAACTGAGGTACTGAAGTATGCTACAACCTTGAAATCGTTCTGCTAAGTGAAAGGAGCCAGTTATAAAAGACTATATATTGTATGATTCCATTTATAGGAAATGTCCCAAATAGGCAAATCCAGAGAGACAGAAGGCAGGGGAACTAAGGACTTGAGGCGAAGTGGGGAGGGACTGATGCTGACCAGGAGGTTTCTTTTTAGGATGATAAAAATGTTCTAACATTGATTGTGGTGATAGTTACAAAACTCTGAATATTCTAAAAGCCACTGAACCTGTACAGTTTAGTGGAGTGAACTGTACATATGTGAATTATATCTCAATAAAGCTGTTATTAAAAAAATGTAATGGCAAGTAACCAACGGGGAGAATTAAGTGTAATTATTTGGGTAAATATTAATAATCTTGATACATAAGGAACATCTAAAATAATAAGTAAAACACTGATACTCTATTACAGAATTGGGCAAAAAATAAATCAATGAATAGATAATAAATGATTAAAAAATGATTTAGTGAATAGTGTTTATTCTATTCAGTTAGCAGAGGTTTAAGAAGCAGTAATGTGCAATGCAGCAGGTGGAAGACAGAATTCTGGAAAACTGTGGCAAACCCTTCATCTAGACCTCGCTGGAAAGCACCTTGAGAACGAACATTGAGGTCCGCTACCAAACACACACCCCTTTGTTCCATATCGAGGAATCTGTTCCCAAGACATACATAGAGTACCCAAGGATCTTTGAGGAAGTCCACAGCATCATTATTTGTGGATATTTGTAATGTGCACAAATTAGAATGAACATAAATGCTCAAAAAGGGAAAAATGGCTAAATTCTGAATCATCCACAAGACTGAATATTATGCAGCCATTAAAAATGATGTTCTCAAATAAATTTAATGACAGAGAAAATGGTCACAATATAATGTGCAGTGGGTAAAGGATATAAAATTACAATACGGTCCATACACCCACAATGCTAAAATGAAATACTACAAAGCGTTGGCAGAAATGCTCTCTAAATGGTGGCATTTTGGGTGATTTTCTTTTTTTTCTTCTTATAGTTCCCCTATCTTCCTTGTTTCCTACAATAGGCATATTTTATTTCAGTAACTCGAAAATAAGAAATGATCGTTTCTATAGAATATCTTCAACGGACAAGTCTTTGGCCAGAAGAGATGGATAACTGCAGTGCAATTCCTTTAAAAGCTATCATCTGCTTTGCACACATACCCCCACGCCCCTTGCCCCAGAGTTCTGGGTTGGAGACAGCTTTAAAGGTCCCCCCACCCTCCTGGGAGCAGCCCTGCCCTGCTTGACCAGCCTGGTTATTTAAATCTGTGCAGACCACCACACACTGGGTGACTAATAAACAACATAAACTTATTTCTCATAGTTCTGGAGACTAAAAGGTTGACATCTGGGTACCAGCATGGTCAGGGGAGGGCCCTGTCCTGGACTGCAGACTTCTCACTGTGTCCTCACACGGCCCACTGGGCATGGGAGCTCCATGGAGCCTCTCTCCTGAGGGCACTAATCCCATGTATGAGGGTTCTGCCCTTATGACCTAGTCACCTCTCAAAGGCCCACCTCCTAATGCCATCACCTCAGGGACAGGATTTCAACATACACATGTTTGGGGGTCACAAGTATTTAGACCATAGCACTGACAAAGGATCCTCTACTCCTACGCTCCAACTCCTCTGGGCTTCTTATCTCCTCAGTGGGGCTGAGTTTCTCAAAGATTAAGCTGACAACACTGATAAGTCTGAAGGTCTTCTTGCCCAAAGTGGTATTTATTCTAACAAGAACACATTAAAGGCTAAAGAACTTTTAGGATCCAGTGCAAAGAGGTCTCATGCTTAAAGAAAATGTTATATATAATTCAAGCTCATAGTAACAGGAGAATGGTAGTTATCAGAGGCTGGGATGGGGAGAGAGAGATAGGGAGTTATTTACTGGGTATAGAGTTTCAGTTTTTCAAGATGAACAGTGACCTGGAGATGGAGAGTGGTTGTATAACTATGTGAGTGTACTTAATACCACTAAACTTTGCATTTTAAAACGGTTAAGATAGCCCAGCCAGTGTGGCTCAGTGGTTGAGCATAGGCCCATGAACTAGGAGGCTATGGTTCGACTCCGGGTCAGGATACATGCCAGGTTGCAGGCTCAATCCCCAAGAGGGGGCGTGCAGGAGGCAGCTGATCAATGATTCTTTTTCATCACTGATGTTTCTAGCGCGCGCTCGCGCGCTCTCTCTCTCTCTCTCTCTCTCTCTCTCTCTCTCTCTCTCTCTCTCTTTCCCCCTTCCTCTCTGAAATCAATAAAGATATATTTTTTAAATAATGATTAGATGTATGTATTTTACCACAATAAAAAATAGAAAAAATATCTTATAGTTGAATCTCAGGATGAGATGGGAGCCCATTGGGCCCTCAAGCCCGTTGATATGGGGCAGCCCCTCCCATGCCGGAGCAGAAGGCCGAGGCACAGAGAACACTACGCAGCCTCCAGGTATTTTGCTGCACCGCACACAGAGCGCGGCTGGGCAGCCTGTGATGGCTAAGCCTTGGCAGAAAGGCAAGATCACTCTGAACACACAGGTTCTCTGGCCCCCTCGGCCTCAGCCTCTCAAAGCAGAGCCTCGGCCTGAAATCTCCATCCCTCAGTCCCCATTAGGTGGCAAGATTCACTCCTGTCCGGCATTGATGAGGAAATGAGATCATCCCTTAAAGCCCAAGCACAATCTCTGTCACTCAGAAAGGGTTAGGAAATTGGTCTGTAAAGAAAATAAGCTCTGGGTTTATTCAGCAGCTACCAGGCTAGCTGAACGAGATGCAATTCATGCCCTGTGCAGCTCAGGGAGCGGCAGGAAAAGGTGGATCAGGAGTAACCATGACACAGGAAGATCGTGGTCACCATGTAAACAGAGGTTTTGAGAATAAGCTCAGGGAGGAAGGCGATATCTGAGCTGGTCGTTGAAGAAGGGAGGAAGGCCATTACAGAAGGAAATCCCAGCATCAACAGGGTCCCTGCAAGCACAGGAGTGTCAGGTGGGCTGTGTAGACTATTTGCATATGTTTCCCAGGGATGTGGGTCCTTGCTTAACACACCCACCAGCATAGCTGAAAGGCCTTGCTGGCCCCTCGTTGGCACTGTCTCTCAGAGGACTTGTGTCTCCATGGACTCAGAGTGTGGGAAGGATGGGGGTAACTGCTGCTAGCCTCCAAGGGAAAGCACCCTTCACAGTGGGAGCTTCACAAACTGTCCATCTGTCCAGGCCCACTATCCACACCACCTCCCACCTCAACACTCCCACCCCATCCTGTCCTCCCTAGAGTTCTCTTCAAAGCCCAGGCACAGTAGATGCACCTGTCAGAGATGGCAGTAGGATGACTTTAATGTGTCTAAATGCATGAGGGTCTCTCCCATTTCCATTCATTTATTTGTTCTTTTAACCAAAACATACTAAGGGTTTAAGTAGGCCAGGCCCTGTGGTGGGCACTTGGGAATGCCACGAAAAAGCCACATAGTCCTTGGCCTCAAGTATTCAGCCGTTAGCAGATAAGAGAGACAAAAGAAAAGCCCAACCCTGGCCAGGTGTTTCAGTGGGTTGGAGCATCGTCCATACATTGCAGGTTCAATTCCTGGTCAGGGCACATACCTAGATTGTGGCTCTATCACCATTTGGAGTGCATATCTACAATAATAAAATAGTAAGATGCAAACTGACCAAATATTCGTGATGCCCACCAGCCAATCAGGAGTATGCAAACTAAACCAACAAAGATGGTGGGTTGATTTGCATATACTGATGTCGAAGGGGGGGGGGGCGCGGCGGTACCAGCAGCCAGGGGAGGCCCATTCTTGCATGATCTTCGTGCATCGGACCTCTAGTGTGAAATAACCAATCAATGTTTCTCACCTCTCTCTCTTCTCTCTCTCTCTCTCTCTCTCTCTCTCTCTCTCTCTCTCTCATCAATAAACATATCCTCAGGTGAGAATAAAAAGAAAAGCCAAGCACTGAGGCCCCTGAGCACAAACAGGGATAGTCAGTTCTGCAGGGAGGTGAGAGTGGAAGGCTGTATAAACTGGATGTGGAGGGTGGTGCCTGCAAACATGGCAGGGTGGCTCCCTAGTTGCCAGCTTCCTCCCTTCACACCCCCAATCCTCCCCCCAATTTTGTGGGGAGCCACTGAAAGCTGACACCATACTGCACAGGTGCCTGGGACACCTGAGCATGGAGCTGCAGCCACACAAAGCCCACATTTCGCTTCCCCTGGCATTCTACCTCATCGGCACTCGAATTTAAGATGCATCAGAAGGCTCTGGCTGCTGGGAAATAATGATTTATCCTCTCACTCATACACACACTATTTGTACTGTTTTGTTCTCCGTTTCCCACACATTTAATTACCTCAGGATAAATCTGATTTCCCCTCTTGGAAAAAATCTCTCTTTTGTTTTCTTTTAATTTCCCTCTCTTTCACATAACACTTGACAGAGTTGTGAGAGACAACCAAGATGGATGAGCACTGAGGGTGGGAGAAGCAGAAAGCCAGCGTGGCCTCGCGGGTGGCACCCGGATGACACAGGCTGCCCAGCTCCCCGGCTGGAGCCATAACTTAGAAGTGCCGCGTACTTATATTTAATTCAATAACAAATACTCACATAAAAATAACTGATTTTTATTCTGGGAGGGTAAGGCCTAAACTTAAACAATCTTTCCTGGCCTGAAGAAAAAGCCTGCCAATTCTGCCTCCTTCTCCTCCTCCTCCAGCTCGAGGCCTTCATGGCTGCTTGGAAACAGGGACAGGAGTCACCACTAGCTAAAGCCCAGACCAGCAGGGAGAACCGTCTGGAAATCTCGGCAGGAAAAAACAAAAAAAACAAAAAAACAAACAAACAAACAAAAAACACTTCTGGCTGAAGTCATGAGAAGTAAACACAACACATATTCTTAAGGGAAAGAGGTCCAATGGATGGAGTGTAGCCCTGCTTATCGTGTGAAATTCTAATTCTGGTCTTGAAAGAAGAGGGGGAAAAGGCTATTGAGCTCCCTGGCAAGTGGGAGGAGCCTGAGCCCTGGGAAGGAAGACCCTGCCAGGATTTGGGACCTGGGCCCAAGCGGGGAGGGCATCGTCCAGCCTGGTTTGTTGGGCCCTGGACAGGACAGGACTCTGGCCTTGCTGCTTCTATCTGTCACTCATGTGCTGAATGGCCACGGGAATGACAAGAGGCCCTTCTCAGCCTCAGCCCCATCACAAACCCCCCGCCCCGCCCTTCCATTCTGACTCCACTGCAACCAGCTGTCCAGAAACGCTGGCCAGGGTGGTGGTTGTCATGGTTATTATTTCACTCCAGTCAGATCATTTGTTCCCCTCCACCGAACTCTCCAGTGGCCTCCTTCATGGGGAGCGGGAATGAGCTTCAGCTCAAGTTTGTGTCTCTACGAAAGCAGATTTATTGGCAAATGGTGAGCCCGGAGAAAGCCTGTCACCACCAAACCCACGGACCCGGTTCCTTGGGGGAAAGCTGCATGCTCCCAGTATGCCATGGGCTATGTGTGCATAGCTGTGCTTCACTAGAAAGCAGGGACTGTTGGCTGGAAGTACCTGAGAATGGCCAAAAACTCCCTTCTCTCACTGAAGTTTCAAGCTGTGGCATCATTACTGATGTGGCACTTGACCATTGCAGAGAGAAGGGGCATCTGGCCCTGGCCTAATTCTCAGACTTCACCTCAATGGCTCTCCTGTTCACTCTATGCTAGAGTCACCCTGTGCTGGTCCTGCCCTGGACAAGATCTTCCAACCTCAGGGCCTTTGTACTTGCCAGGTCCTCTGCCTTGAATGCTCTTCACAGATAACCTGCCCATGGCTGGCTTCTGATTTTTCTGCCCTTAGCTCAGTGGTGACCTCCTCAGAGAGGCCTCTCCTGACTAACCCTCTAAAGCGGCCCCAGTCCCAGGCACTCTTTCTTCCATGTCCCTTACCAGCCCTTGTCTTGTGGTGAAATTCTTTTGATTTGTTGCTGAGCCCTCTACCCCCACCAGAGAAGGAGTGTGTTGTAGGAGGGGTGGAGTTGAGACTAAAAGGGCCTACTCCTCCTTCTCTTTTCTCCAGGGGCATGGCCAAAGGGCAGGTCCATTAAAAGCAAGTCACATGAAACACATGATTCTTGATGAAGATATATATTCAGGTTGTGGCCATATAGAGAGTCTAGCCCCCACTACTGGGCTCTCAACTTGCCTCCCTTGTAGCCACAGAAACACTACCCAAGCCGGACACCTGTTCCTCATGCTTTCCTTCTGGCCTAACCCTTCCTCCTCTTAACCTTTTCTAGGATCTCCCTTGAAGTGTTATCCCAAGAGAAAAGGACCTCTTTTCTCTGAATGCATTCTGTGAATGAAAGACACTTTCTCCCACCAGGCAGTGCTTCTTAGCCCTGGCAGCTCATGGGAATCACCTGAGAAGATTCTTTAACTACTACTGCCTGCTCCCATGTGGGCAGCAGGGCAAGGGAAGGGTAGGGACTGGCATCAGTATGTGTCTGAAAGATTTAGGCCTTGCTCAAGTTCACCAGGTTAAGAAGCCCCCGGTCAGTGCTTTAAGGATATGTGTTACCATTTCATTGGGAAAGATCTCTGCCTGCTCTTGGGGGAATGCCAAAGACCACTGGGTCAGTGTGAGCGACCAGGGAATCTCAGACTCCAGTTAATGGGCACTAAGATGCCTAGTGTCTTAGAAATGGAGCAGTGGGCACTGGATGGCAGCAAGAAATGTACAGAACTGGGAGAAAGAAGCTACAGCCCTGCCAATAAAGGGGTACTGTCAGGCTCCCGGTCAACATGGGAGGGCCATGCAAAGCAAAAGTCAGGACCTGAATCTGGGTGCCACATGTGGGCCCCTAACACCCCAAACTCATTTGCAATCATCTGTTAGCAAAGATATGTTGCAGAAGCTGGCAGCCAATGCCCTTTTGCCAGTAAAGACAAGGGATAAGTCTGTAATTGGCTGTGATCAGCAATCTCTCCTTCTTGAGGACTATTAAATAAGAAAGAAGAAAAATAAAACCAGAAAACAAAAACTAAAAGTAGCTGTAACAACATATTTAAGAGTGGGTGATTTGTGCCTCCATGAAAGCTGGGCTCTAGGTGAGTTCCCTTTGTTGAATGCCAGGGCCTTGCCTGACTCTCTACAAAGGCCTGGCAGCACCTGCTCCCATCAAGCAAGCAGCTTTCACAGTGGAAGCCATGAGGAATCGTGATCTGGAAGCTGGACAGGCATGCCTCCTTCACCAAAGCATAAGCTCCATGAGGGCACATATCTCCCAGGGTTTAGCACAGTGCCTGCCACCAGCACACACTCAATAGCCATTTACTGAGCTATGAATGGACACTTCTTGATCCACTCAATAGGTCTGGTCTTCCTGCTAAAAGCAGCCTTCCCCCTAAGAAACACCTGGCTAACCCAAAACCCAGCACCATTCCTGGATCAGGGAGGATTCCTGGCTTCGAGTAACATAATGGACTGTGATTAAATGAAAACAATCAACAAAAGAGAAAAGGAAGGCTGCCTGTTGGAAAGCTTGGGGGCAGTGCTCAGAATCACTGGGAAGTCAGGAGACCAGGCAGGCTGGGCCCCAGATCCCCGGCTGCATCTGAGGGAGGGTCTGGACCTGGTTGCACATTCCCAATGGCCCCTGTGCCCTCCCTCCTCCAAGTACACAATGCAGATACAGCAAATCTCCCAACTTTCTCGAATCTTTAAGTTGCTCCCCCAAAGTCAAAACCTCAGTCAGGAGCATCTAGGTAACTGGGCTGAGGTCGTGTGCCCATGCCCAAGCTCCACAAGATGAGCAGAAGGACCACCAGGCCCTTCAGTTTACTTGACACTCTCCAGGTGAACACACCCCTCCATACTTTAAGCAGAGAAAAGTGTTCAGATTCTGGGTAGTATCCCCATCCTACCACCAGACATATGTCCATTACAACTTTGAGTCCCATCTTCAACTTCCAGAATGGATTTTTTTTCCCCATCAGACTTTTAAAAAGATGAATTTAAGTAGTAATAAGCTCTCTTGCTTGATGTGTAATTGAGTCAGTTTTGCAATCCAATGTTTACAATGTGCTAAACACACAGCCAAGAGGAAATACTCCTGCAGTTATAACATTAGCCTCCGGTTACCAAGGGAAGCTGGGGCTGTGTCTTGGGGGAGATGTTTAGAAAGAAGACAAGCACCTTTAGAGAGCTGGGTTGTTTCCAGATGTGGGCTGGATGTGAGGGAGGGTTTGTTGCAATCTTGGCTGGAGGTAGGGTCTAGACAATGACTGCTTTTTCCTTGTAGAGTTTAGCTCCCTCCAGGAATCCTCAGCCTGAGGGCTGACACCTCCTCCTTCCCCACTCCTGCTTTCCCTGAGTGTCTGTCTAATCTGTCGCCAACTCTCCCAGCTGTGTCCTCTGACGTATGCACGCTGAAGCATGCAGTGGTGATACAGCGTGGGGCTGCTGCCTTCCGGTGCTTGCAATCTGCTCACCTCCCACCCCCCATGGGCAGCGCTGATTCCACAGCTGTTCCAACGCGAAGACAGGCATCACTGCTGGCACTGCATGGGCAGACCACACATGAGTTCCCAAGCACATGAGTTTGTCTTAGGCCAAACGTCTGTGCCATTCTTAGTCCCCCAATATCTGTTACTAAAGCCTGACACAGTGTGGTCAACATCACCTGTTTCATGACTTTAGGGATAAACAAAGTGGGACAGCAACTCCCACTTCTGTGCTCTCAACTTACCTTTCTCACAGTGGAGATGGGCCCCCTCCTGTTTGCCATGTTCCTAAATGAGTCAAGGTGGGGACTATTTTGGAGGTCGCAAGGCCTTCTTTCTGAGATTGTCAAGCGTCACCTCGATGATGATGTCATGGCTTGAAATTGGACTAAAGAAGGGAGGTCTGAGCCATACAGTCCCTGTTTTCCATAAAGCACAGCTATGCAAGCATGGTACATATCATAATGGGTGTGTGTGACTTTCACCCAAGGAGCAGGGTCAGAGGGTTGAGCGATTTTAGAATTTCTCCTGGTTCACCATTGGCCAATGCAACAGGCTTTGCAGAGAAACAAGCTGAGAAGCTTGGGCTGCAGTTTATCTCCCCCGCCTGAGGGAGGTGGCTTTGGGGAGCCTACCAGGAGCCAAGGCAGTGGGGACAGAGTGCCAGGCACCTGCTGGCCCTGTATGCCCCCATCAGCCATGTTAACCAGGGAAAGAGAATAAATAAGCCAATTAAATGGATAGCAAGTTCAGCCACATCCTGGCCTCAATCAAGACAGAAAAGTAGAAATAAAGCTATTTCTGAAGCCCCCCCATCTCCTCCCACGAATCCCTAACTTAAATACACGGAGTGTAGAGGCTATTTCTTATAGGAAGAGGGGGGAAAATCAAACTTCATGAAAAATAAAGAAACATCTACCACTCTAAGCCACATACTAGAAAATGCGCTGGAATTTAGAAGAATATGAAAGGCTGACACAAATGTCCTCATACTTTGGGCAAGAGTTGGATTCTCTAAAGGCAAATGTTACTTCCTGAATGGTCCTCCAATGATATGAGAGCCGCGAGGTGCAGGGGAAGGTGTGGGTACCTGTGGACCTCCACCTGTGTCTCTGCCTCCTCCCACCCCCAGCTCCAGCACCTCCAGGGTGAGGGCTTCTGGCTGTGAGAAACTTCCAAAAGAGGGTGGAGTAGGCAGGGAAACAGCTTCAGTGACAAAAGGCACACACCATCACACACTTTGGTAGTGCTCTGCAGGAGAGACCCATTCAGAGGCACCCAGGAGAAAGGTGTCCTCGATGGGAAGCTTGAAACTACCATTTGGGAAAGTCCAAATACGTTCTCAGACCAAATCCACACACATCCTGGTGAATCACTAAGCCTCAAGGATAAGAAAGGAATACTCTGTGGATATCCAGATGAGGAAAAGGCAATCACCTAAAAAAGGTCACAATCAGGCTCACCCTAAACTGCCCACAGCGAAAGTCAATGCTAGAAGGACATCCATGTTTCTGAGCAAAGGAATGTATGTGACTATGTATCTTAAACCCAGGCGGGGGCTCCCTACCCCGTGCACACAGGTAGGCAAGGAGATCTGATCATGCTCCAGAATGCTGCGGTTCAGTGATCACAGCACCCACCCGCTATGGGGCAGAGTGGGGGAGAATGGAATCAGGTAAGACACCAAGTCAACAAAAAAGCTGAGAGATTCTCCATCAAGTGTGGTCCTTGCAGCCAAATCATTGACATAAGTAAAGCAGACCCTCAGGCCCCACCTCAGACCTACTGCACCAGCATCTGTAGTTTAACCAAATTCCCTAGCGATTCATATGCCCTTGAAGGTTTGAGAATGATCGCTGCTCTCAAAGAAAGAAGCCCCAGGGGAAGGACAGGCAGGTGAGTGGATAGAGGAAGATGAAGCACCCAAGCATGGCAGCAAGGAATGGCTGAAGCAGCTACAAGCCTCATCCATATAAAAACAGTAGCAAAAGACACCAAGAGGTGGCAGGCCATCAATAGAGACTATGAAATTTTAAATCTGGGAATAAATCTCATCTTCCTCCCACTAACTAAAAAATATTTTTACAGAAAACTATTGTAAACAATTTTTTTAAAATGTGTAATGGAGAAAAATATTTCTGAACTTGGGCAATTTTTGCAGCTTCATTTAATTTTTTGACTATTAAATTCAATTCAAACTAAACATAATTGCTTTTAATTTTAAAATGTGTATAGTAAGATTCTATTTTTGTAATAGTGCTTCAATCTACCTAATTAACTATCTTTCTATCAGAGAGAGAGAAAGAGCTATGATAGACACCAAATGTTAATAATTTTTCCATGGTGAAATTTGAAATTATTTTTTTTTCTTAGTACTTTTGCATATTACTTGAGGTTTTTGTGTGTGTGTTTTTTAATGAGATTATATGATTTTTACAAAAGAGGTTCTTAAAAAGCATAATCAGAAAAGTCCGTTTTAAATAACAGATTTAAATGATGTTCTAATTAGTACTTAAATTTTATAAATCTCAAGGAAAAATAATTACAGTGATGTTAAAAAGAAGTCAAATTGGGAGATAAGCTGCTAAAAACTTAACTGTTCTAGATACACTAAACACTTTTCCCATTACAAGGTATTAGAAAACCCTTGCAATGTTTCCTGTTAAAAGTCTCCTCCAGTAATTTGCTAACTCTGAATCTCTCCAGGGCTCTGCCCTCCGAGGCTGGTGTCTGCAGCTTCGGAGAGACCCAGCCAACAGGTTGCCACTCTGACTGAACTCACTGAGGCCTCCTTTCCTTTTTCTGTCTCCTGCTGCTCTCTGCACCTAGAACAGCTAGTCACAGGAGAGCCGAATATTGTATCCCCTTAGCTGCACAATAACACACCCAGAGCTTTAAGCCATGCGCAGACCACAGGTTCTCACATTTTGATGGTGATCAGAATCACCCTGGGAAAACAGCAGAAATGGTCTAGCCCAGCCCTGGCTGGTGTGGCTCTGTTGGCTGAGTGTTGTGCCATATGCTGAAAGGTTGCCGCTTTGATTCTATGTCAGGGTACACGGTTGTAGCTCTATTCACAGTCAAGGTGCACGTAGGAGGCAACCAATTGATGATTCATTCTCTCTCTCCTCTCTCTCTCTCTCTCTCTCTCTCTCTCTCCTCTCTCTCTCTCCTCTCTCTCCCTCTCTCTCCCTCTCTCTCCCCCCTCCTCCTCTCCCTTCTTCTCTTAAAAAAACAAAACAAAAAAACACCCCACAAAACTCCATAAAAACTTATTTGTTTAAAAATGTCAGAACCCATGTCCCACCACCCTTTAAGGCTCCCGGGGACCCTTCATGCATTAGCAGCTTGCCAGATAATCTGATCCCCACCAAAGTGTGAGCTGGGGCACTGGCAAACTTCCAACCTTCCAGCAGGTTCTAATTGCGGCTGGGGCTGAGAACCACTGCCCTCACATCTGCTCCTGGATCTAATGAAGGATGTGGGTTTCTGCAGCTCCTTTTCTCCTCAGGCAGCTGGGGGCCCTGTGATTGCAACAGAGCAGGGCAGATAGGCAAGTCCAGGCCCCTGCTTACCACACCTGTCCAGCGAAGCACCTGCCCACACTGAATGTGCTTACCTTGCTGACACCCGGATCTGTGACTTATGTTCCCCCAACATAACATAGCAACACCAAAGCTGTCTTTTAGATCAATTTTATCTAGTATTCACTCTCATGAAGCAACTGAAGACCACGCACAGTGTCAGGTGGTGTCAAAGCCTTCCTTGACCCAGACCTTCTCCCACTCAGCTAGCAAAGGCTACCAGGTGTTCAGAGCATGAAGAGTCACCGTTTGAGATGGATTACGTAACACTTCCTCCTAGCAATCACTTTCACCTCTCTTACTCTACTGAGAGAAGATTCCACAAGGGAGCAAGGCCCCGGAGAGATTGCCCTAGAGCACATGTGTCAAACACAAGGCCCGAGGGCCAAATCCGTCCCGCCAGGCCTTGCAATGTGGCCCGCACCACGCTGTCATCACTGCACTCCGCTGCGTTTCCATCACAATGACAGTTTATGACTGTTCAGTAAACCATTCGGCCCGCAATTTAGGCTGGATTTTAGATTTTGGCCCCTTCTCTGATTGAGTTCGACACCCCTACCTTAGAGTCTGGAAACCCTGGGGCTTTCCAAGTCCTTTTTCTAGAATCTGAAAATGCCAATGCAGCCTTTGACATTCAACCCATAGTATGATAGAGGCTGAGCTTCTCGGGGCCATAGAGTGAAGTGGCTGAGTGCACACACTCTGGAGCCAACCTGCTTGGACTTAAATGCTAACTAACATTATGACTCAAGGTAACTCATTAAAGCTTTCTCTCTGCCTCAATGTCCTCATATGTTAAATGGGGTTAATTACACCTGCCCCACAGGATGTGTGAGAATACATATATATGATGACAAGATTGTATCTGACATGTAGACAGTTCTTTGTATGTGAATACATTTGCTATGACTTTTCTCTAATTGTACCTACGAGTCTGAATACATCTGGCCTTCTCTCCTTCAGTTCCATATACCAAGCCAATGCTTTACCTGAGTGTACCTCACTTCTCTGGCACCAGCTACTTCTTAGTAGTTAGAACTCAGCTGAAACCGGTTTGGCTCAGTGGTAGAGCATTGGTCTGCGGACTGAAAGGTCCCAGGTTCAATTCCGGTCAGGGGCATGTACGTTGGTTGCGGGCACATTCCCGATAGGGGGTGTGCAGGAGGCAGCTGGTCAGTGTTTCTCTCTCATCGACGTTTCTAGCTCTCTATCTCTCTCCCTTCCTCTCTGTAAAAAGAAAAAAAAATCAATAAAATATTTTTTTAAAAAGTAGTTAGAACTCAGGCACTAATAGCATCTTTTCTGTTTTCCCCCCACCTTTTCCCACTGTCCCAGTCATCCTGACTTCAGCAGAGTAACTGAGCCCCCCATGATCATGCCATGAACCTGATGGTTGGCTGAGACCCTAGGTACCTCATTAGTAATAATTCTGCTAAATAACTGTAACCCATCAGCCTTGAGAAATGGGACAGCATCACCTGAGGCCGCCCTAGGTCCTGACCTAATCAACATGTTAATCCATACAGTGAAGGAAAAATGTGTAAATGTAGGTATATCAAATCAGGAAGTGACAGAAAGCTGGACGAAATGGCTAAAATGCTGGGGAGTGAATTAAGATTCACTCAGACTGATCATGGGGGTTGGAATTCTGGACTGAAGCCAAGAGAAGGTGATCTTTAGACAGGACAAGTGCACATTATAAATCAAGAAGCCTGGGCTGTGCAGCACACTATGCAAAGACCATCTAGGTGTGCCAGGTGGAAACTGAGTCCTGCTCTGACCCAGGGCAAGGCTGCATCTCAGAAAGGGCATCCCACTGCCCTCTGAATTCAGGAGGTCCCTTCTAAGGAATTCTGTATTTATGTAGAAGCCATAGAGTAATAAATGCATTGGTGAGGAGAGTTTGCTGATAATTCATTTATTGGTGGATCCATTTGCTATCATTTATTTCAGACTTTACTTTTGCAAGTAACTGGCTACAAAAAGGACCACTTGGTCTGGTTCTTCAGAATGTCTAAAATTAGGGGTTGGAAGACCAGGAGGTGCATTTGACAGAGCATAACCTTTCCAACAATCAGTACAGAGTGGGCTTCCTGTCACTAGCTGTGTACAGAGGTTCTCAAGGCTGGGAAGGGAGCATCCCAATGACTCTTCCAAGGCGCCATTTCATGTTCATGAATCATATGATAAAGTTGAGGCAAAAAGTAGAGGGAGGTGGTGGAAGGGGTAAACTGAGACCTAAATCCTCCTTTCATACCCTAGCCAGCCCTCCCTTATGCCTCCTGACCTATTTCTGTCCTGACCTAGGACCGAGGTGGCTCCTGATATGTGGAGTCTCTGACACTCACCATACACATGGTCTAAATCCTAAGGGAAGTGCAAATTCAACCTGCAAGAGGCACCAGAGTTGAGCTCTCAGGAGGCAAAGATGAAAATGTTCAATATCAGACTGTGGTTGGTATCAAGCCAACCTCATAGCTCATTGGTCATATGTGCATTACCTACTACAATCTTTTGAAAGAAAATTTGGCATCGTATATCAAAATGTAAGAAGCCCAACCATGCTTATTCCCTCTGCAACCCCTTTCTGGGACTGTATCATACAGATATCCTTGCATTCCTGCAGAGCTCTCGACTGCACAAGGATGTCCATTGCAGCATTCTTCTTTTATGTAAGGTCTCAGCAGCATATTCCTATGTTCCCATTATCATTTCTTTTCATTGTATTGAAATATATGTATCATGATAATGTTCATTTTAAATATTTGCAAACACATAATTCAGGAGATATTAACTACAGTCACAATATCTATACCCAAAATACTTTCATCTCCAGCATAAAACTTTGTACCTATTAAATTATAACTCCCAGTTCCTCTTTCCCCTTTGCCCCTAATATTCTCTATTCTCTGTTTGTTTATATGAATCTGCCCAATATAAGAACCTCACATAAATGGAATCATAAATGTGTCCTGCTGTGTCTGGTTTCTTTCACTTAGCAGTGTTTTCCAGGTCCATCTATGTTGTAGTATGCATCAATATGTAATTCCTTTTAATGGCTGAATAATATTCCATTGTATGTGCAAACCATATTTTTGTACTCATTCATTCATCTCCTGATGGACACGGGATGTTTCTGTTGTTTGGCGATTGTGAATAATGCTGCTATAAACATTTTTGTACTAATACCTATTTGAGTCTTTGTTTCTAATTCTTTTGTGCAGTACTCTTTTCAAAGGCAAAAAGATTGGAAATAACCAAGAGAACTGTTAATAGGGGACTAGTAAAATAAGTTACTGTACATCCACACATTAGAATACTACGAAATCTTAAGAGTGAGACAGGTTAGTGAGCCTTGGCATGGAGTCACCTAGAAGATATATTCTTATATGGAACAGCAGAAGGAGCAGCAGCACAGAGGAGTGCAGAGGCAGGAGGATCTGTAGGTGTGCCCGATGCAGATTGTCTCTGGAAGCTCACAGGAGCCAGGGAGAGCAATGTGAAGGGCCAAGGTCAGCAGTGGGGGAAGACTCTTCACCATATGCCCTTTGTAATATTGAAATATTTTAAGGAACAGAATGTTTTGCCTTCTAAAAATTAATCCATGTGTTTTTTAAGTGGCACGAGAACACTTAAAGATCCTGAATTTGGCCCGACCAGCATGGCTCACTGGCCGAGTGTTGGCCTATTTTGAACCAGGTCCCCTTTCAATTCCCAGTCGAGGCACATACCCAGGTTATAGGCTCGATCCCCAGGAGGGGGTGTGCAGGAGGCAGCTGATCAATGATTCTCACACGTCCCTGATGTTTCTATCTCTCTCTCCCTCTCCCTTCCTCTCTAAAATCAATAAAAATATATTTTTAAAAAGAGCCTAAGTTTGATCACGAGTCCAGCAGAAGGTATGGATGACAAGCAGCCCTGGGAAACAGACGCAAAGCAAAAATGAAGCAAACAAAAAGGTCTGACATTTATCCCTTCAAGCCTACAAATATCACTGCTGCTGCCCAACTCTTCAAACACTGAGCTCGCTGCCCACAGCTTCCCGGATGTGCCATCGCCTTTCAATTCCAATGCGCCTGTTTCTTTTCTTCCTCTCTCACCAGAGAAGTAATTTAGAGAGCTGCAGGAGGAAGGGTGTGGGCTCACCCTGCCTGGCTGCTCATGCTTCAGTCTCCCAGAAAGGAGAGGCCATCGAGGGAGGCTGCAAAGCCACAGGAAGCCCCTGCCCTGAGGGGAGGGTCAGGCTCCCTCTGGAGAGGCCTCAGTCATCCTCCTCCAAGCCAGGTATGTAGTAGAAAGGTGTCTGCTCAGGGCCAATGAAACAGACCTCATGGGAGGATAATCAAATCACATTTGAAAATGAGATGAGGATGGGAGTCAGAACAAAAGCCTGGGAACAGAAAAATAGGGTGGAAGTTGCAGAAATTGGTGTTCTGTATTCTAAAGGCTTCCTGGCTCCTGGCAGGGTTGGAGATTAGTGTTGATAATAGCTTCGCCATAGGACCAAAAAAAAAAAAAAAAAAAAAATCAATGGAACTGAGACCGAGGCAGGATCCATTTATCTTCTTGGGGTAAAATAGAAGGTGTGATTTTAAAAAGACAAATTATACCAAATGCGTGTAATTGATGTGCATACACAGAACCATGCGAGGAAGGCCAACTGCACACAACTGCACAATATCAGGCATTATGCTCATCAAGAGTTCCTTGTAACAATGCCAACCCTGGGGCACGGTTCAAGTACTCTGGAGAGTAGTGCTAGGCATTGAGTCCAAGAATACGGTGCATTATTTTTGCCTGGTTAATTATTTGTTTGAAAGGGCGACGAAGAATACTGACAGGAACAGCCAAATGGCAGGTCCTGCTTTATTAGGCAACTACTTGGTTGGGACAGGACTCCAGAGCTCACTTGATCCATCCCTCTGCCTTTCATTCCAATGGACTGTCTACCCCTCAAATAAATGTTTACCCTTAGCTTAAAGCTTAAACTTATGTAAGTTTTTTTTTCTCACTTTGCTATATGTGTACTCTCATGGGCAGGGATGCTGGCCTCATCACCCCTATGGTGTCCGTACCTGGCACGCATGCATGTGCGTGCGCATGCATACACGCATACACATACACACACACACACACACACACACACACACGGGTCTCAAAAGATGTTTGATTGAATAACTAATCTAATGGATTAGTTCATTGAGATCGTGTTGTCCAACCCAAGAAGACAGAAGTTCAGAGCTGGGTATTTCACAACCAGTTTTCTTGCTCAGCTGACAGTGCTAAATCAGTCACGTTCAGGGATTCAAGTTAGTCCTTAGAGAGGTAAACTACCAGAAAGGGGATAGATGAGGGTGCAGGGGCGGGGAGGGATGGGGGGAGATGGATGGAGAAGTGCTGCCCAGTGTCTGGGGATTGGGGGATTGAGGACAAGGACCATCTCCACCGAGATCACTGTCTGTCCAGAGTTGATGTGCTTACCACCTCTGGAGACAATGTGGAGCAGTACCTACACCACCTGAAAGGTGAGGAAAAGAGCCACTTCCTGAAAGCTTCTTTAAGCCTTCTAGAAAGGGCCAAAGGTCACTCCAAGCAAGATGTTTTATCTTATGGTGACATCCAACATCAAGTCTAGAGGGTTCTTCAACCCCTAGGGTAAGCCAGAGAGATGCCAGGCTACCCTTTAATCATTTTCCTTTCCACACAAAGTCAGGCTGTGCCTGGGCCCTCCCACCCCTTCCTCTGCATATGACCCTCCTCCTTTACTATGAGGCTGGAGAAGAGTGGTGTCCTCCCCATCTCTCCTGGACACCTTAAGTGTCTCTGTGGCAGCCCATGGTCTTCCTTTCCCCATCTAACAAGCCCCCTGCTCTTCCCTTGCCCAGGAACCTTGCAGGCCACAGTGAGAGTCAACCCTCACCCTCAAGCTCTCAGACCAACCCCTTCTCTCCATCTATCTGATTTCATCCTCTTCAGATCAGAGTCAGACTCGGTTTTTCCAAATCGTCTTTCTCTATCTTGCAAATTGCTGTTTCTAGTCACCATCTCCTTCCGTTGGGAGATATAGCAGATCAGATCTTCCTCCTTCCAACAACAGCAACAACAGTAACCAAAACAAAAACCTGCTGGCATGCTGATTTCCCCTCAAGCCCTCTTGTGTCTCTTTACTTTTCCTTAAAATGTGTACTGGGCTGCTTCCACCTCCTCAATCCACTCAGCCTTTCAAGTCGGGAAGGCATTGTCTCTATTGTGCTTCTACAACTAAAGGTCACCGGTGGCTGGCCAGGCATCAAATCCGCTTCACTCAACACCCTTCTCAGCCACTGGGCCAACAAGACCATGACTGACCAGTCTTCCCTGTTCAGCTTCTCCCACCCATCCTGTACTTCACAGGCTCTACGCTCTCCCTGCCTCTCTGGCTGTGACTTCTTTGTCTCCCTTGCTGGCTTATCTTCTTCCTCCTGCAGTTGCTGCTGCCACATCCTTCAAAGCCCAGTGTGCGCGCGCGCGCCCCCCCCCCCCCTCTCTCTCTCCATTCTGTTTCTTACCAATTATGTTCCAGTTTAAACTATCTATTAAATGCTATGTACAGAGAGCATGGTAGGTGCTGCTGATGTAGTGAACAGTTATGCTTTTTTTTTAAAGCTGGCAAACAAATGGGAGGTGCAGAGAAATGAATGATTGAATACACTGTATTAAGAAAATTTCCTGACTCAACATGGGAACAGCAGTCCCAAGGTGCTCACATTTTTCAGTCTACGTGTTATGGTGTTGAAAACTCACACTTTAGAGTAAGGAAGAACTTTCAAAGAAGGATGCAAAGGGAAAAGCAGACAAAAGAAAGACAGCCTATACTACATAAATATGTTAAAGCTTGTGGCAAAAATACAGTATTAAATCAAATTACAAAACTAGCAAAAAATGACAAAGGCTCATATCTTTCAAATCAATAGAAAATGGGTAAAGATATCAACAGTGAATTCACCATAGGAGAGGTACAAAGAAGTACTTAGTCCGATTGGTAATAAAATTTAAAAAATTAAATTAAAATAACCAAGATTTAGCATTTTTTAGCTATAAGACTAGAATCAGAAGAAGAATAATGGTCAGTATGGGAAACATTAGGGGTAAATGGTCACTTTCTTGGGCACTCAAGGTATGAATGGTACATCAGTACAGTGTTTCTGAATGGCAGTCAGGACTTTTTATCAAAGCTTCAATAATGGGGAAAACTTTAAAAATTTTACTTACTGGAATTTATCTTGAGAATATCATCCATTAAGTTATCAAAAATATGTGGACAAGAAACTTGATTAGGTATTATTTATAATAGCAAGAGAAAAAATTGAAATGACCTAGATGCCTAAGTAAAATAAGTCACTGAATTTGATAACAGGGACACACCCATTGACATGGAAGGAGAAACAATATATTGTATTAAAAAAAAAAGTCATGAATGTATAGGACACTATTTTTTATAAAAGAAATACACACACACCTATTAGCAGTAGTTATGTCTACCAAGATTACATGAAGTTGTTTTCTTTATGTTTATTAGTAGAAATACAATAATACATGTTTACTTTTGTAAGAAATTGTAATACTTTTTTCCAGAATGGCTATACCATTTTACATTCTCTCTGTCAATGAGTGAGTGATCCAGTTTCTCTACATCCTTGCCTGTATCTGGTGTTATCACTATTTCTTTATTTTAGCCATTCTGATAGGTGTGCAGTAATATCTTATTGTAGTTTTAATTGTTATGTCCTTAGTGGCTAATGATGTCAAATGTTTGGGTTTTCTTAAATATATTTTATTGATTTTGTACAGAGAGGAAGGGAGAGAGATAGAGAGCTAGAAACGTCGATGAGAGAGAAACACCAGCTGCCTCTTGCACACCCCCTACCGGGGATGTGTCCACAACCAAGGTACATGCCCTTGCCCAGAATCATACCTGGGACCTTTCAGTCAGCAGACCGACACTCTACCACTGAGCCAAACCGGCTTCGGCGACGTTGAATGTATTTTTATGTGTTTGTTGGCCATATGTAGAAAAAGGAAAACTATCCTATCTAATAAAAGAGTAATATGAAAATTGACCATCACTCCAACACACAAGATGGCTGCCCCCATGTGGACACAAGATGGCTGCTACAAAATGGCCCTCAGGGAAGGGCAGTTGGGAGAGACCAGGCCAGCAGGGGAGGGCAGTTAGGTGCAATTGGGCCAGCAAGGGAGCAGTTAGGCATTGATCAGGCTGGCAGAGGAGTAGTTAGGTGGTGATCAGGCTGGCAGGCAGAAGCAGTTGGGGCCATCAGGCAAGTAGGCAGGTAAGCAGTTGGGAGCCAATAGTCCTGGATTGTGAGAGGGATGTCCCAGATTGGAGAGGGTACAGGCTGGCCTGAGGGATACCCCTCCCCAATCCCCGTGCATGAATTTTGTGCACTGGGCCTCTAGTCCTACATAACAATAGAGGAATATGCTAATTGTCCAGGACACTGTAATGTCATGACTGTTCAGCAGACAGCATGCACACCAGACACAGGCGGGTGGGCCTGTTGAGGATGGGGGCAGGGCCACAGTGGAGGTTAGGCATGTGCACACAGAGGGAGGCTTCCACTGCAGGTCCACCCCTGAGGGTCTGCAGGCCTCCACCATGGCCTGGTCTGGGGCCTACACGTCTCCCCTGGCTCTGTCCTACCTCTTTGGGGCAATCCATCAAGAAGGCCCGGATGGGTGGGCAAGACCTACTTCTTTGGGGTGACAGATCACGGGGCTCCCTCATTGTGACAGGGCACAGGCCAGTCTGGGGTATCACTACCCCGGAGTGCACAAATTTCATGCACTGGGCCATTAGTGTTCACATGAAAACCTGTACACGAATGCTCACAACAGCTTTATTTGTAATTGCCTAAAACTGGAAACCACCTAAATATTCCTCAACAGTTAAACTACAGTAAATCCATATCATGGAATGCTACTTAGCAAGTAAGAAGGAATACATAACTTGAATGAAACTCAATGGAACTATGTTCAGTGAAAAAAAGAAAAGAAAAAGAAAAAAAGACAGTCCTTAAAGGTTATATACTGCATGATTCCATTTATATGGCATTCTTGAAAAGCAAAATTATAAAGAACAGCTTCGTTGTCAGGGAGGAGGGAGGAGAAAGAGGAAGGAAGTTGGTTATGGCTATAAAATGGTACTACCAGGGATGCTTGTGCTAGAGCTGCTCTGGGTCTTTAATGTGGTGGTGGTCATACATATGATTATACACATGTGATAAAACTGAATAGACACAAACATGTGAGTGCATGTAAAACTGATGAAATCTTATTAAAGTCAAGGGACGGTATCAATATTAATTTCCTCATTGTGCAACTTTACTATTCTTTTGCAAGATGCTGCCATCGTGGGGAGCTGGATGAAAAGCACACAGATCTTTCTATATTATTTCTTACAACTGCACTTATTTTAAAATAATTATAGATAATGATAATGATAAATTATCTCAAAATGAAAAGTTAAAAGTGGGCCATAAAAATACATAATGAAAAGGCAACAAGGTACATGGGAAGACATACCTAGTCAAAGAGCAATTGGAGGTTGGGGAAGGCACAATGGGCATTTTGCACCGCCATGGATTCTGGGAGGCCTTCCTGGTGGATGTTATGACTGAGGAGTCTGAAGGTGCTAAGAACAACAAGAGCATTACTGGCATGCAATGAGGATCCAGCTGAGATCCTGTTTTGACTATATCTCTGAGGCCTCAGAAGCCTGCTGGGGAGGACCAAGAGGGAGGGCATACTGGGAAAAGGGATGTCCTGGGAAGGCTAAATTTTCCCCTTACTGTGTTACTTCATTCATTTACCAAATCACTTATTAGTTTATCCATTCACTCGTTTGCTCAACAAATACCTTCTATGTTCCAGACACTGCACCATGTCCTAGAAATAAAATAATCTTAAAAGAATATCATTTCCCACCCCACCCCAACCAACACCTTGGCAGGGAGACAGACAAGTCAACAGAAAAATGCAAATACGTAATTTTGTGAAAAGTGCTATCACAGGGTGTGCACAGACTGCCTAAGAAAGGGGCACTGAACCCTGAAGGGCTTCCTGGAAGAGGTGGCATGTGGTCTAAAACCTGAAGTACCAGTGAACAAAATTTAAATGAGAAGAAGGTATAGAAGGATGGTCTTCAAGGTGAAGGGAGTCAGTAGCTTGTACAAAGGCCGAGGTAAGGATGTATGTCACAACTGGGGAAACCCAAGACATTAAATGTGGCTAGAGTATAGAATCAGAAACCTGGTAAGACTCAAGTGATGCTGGTAAATTCATCAAACTCAGGATCCTACAAGCACTCTGAATGCCATGCTGAGACATATGGACTGACTCCTAGGGGGATGGAAGAGCCACTGAAGTCTTTTCCACATGGGAGAGGCTCATGATCAGAACTGGACCATAAAATTATGATTCTGAGGGCCGTGAGGGAAATACACTGGGGTGATGCAGGGAACCCCAGCCCCATCTTGCTCCAGGTCAGAGCTCTCATACAGCTTTCTGGGCTCCCAGTACTGTGGTCAGTGCATATACCCTCAGGAAGCACTGAGCTCTGATGGTTTATGGAGTTCTGAGCTCCTGAGCCAAGCTCTCTCCCATCCCCAATCAATTGCTCCCTGTCACAAGCTGATCTCGTTTCAGTTCTTTACTTTCTGGATCATAAAGTTGTCCTCTGTGTGACTTAGGAGACTCTCTGGAGATGGGCATTTATAACCCAGAGATACCTCTGTAGTCAGCAGCCCCCATTAGTGTGCTGCTTGACAATTTAGCTGTCCCCTCCAAGGCCAAGATTAGATCTATCTGTTTCCCCGGGTCTGGTTCACCTGGCATCAGATGAAACTGGATGCCTTCCCGGGAGCAAATGGGGCATGCTCCAGAGCAGCTGGCAACCCATACAGCTGTGACTTCCAAAGAGACAGAGCAAGCCCTAACCAGTTTGGCACAGTGGATAGAGCATCAGCCTGGGGACTGATAGGTCCCAGGTTCGATTCCGGTCAAGGGCATGTACCTTGGTTGTGGCACATCCTCAGTAGGAGGCATGCAGGAGGCAGTGGATCAATGTTTCTCTCTCATCAATGTTTCTAGTTCTCTACCCCTCTCCTTCCTCTTTGTAAAAAATCAATAATATATATATATATATATTGATATATATGAGAGAGAGAGAGAGAGAGAGAGAGAGAGAGAGAGAGCGCGCGCGAGCGCGCAAGAACTATGGACAGTCAACCTGCCAGTGGTGTCCCCTCTGGCCAGGCGCCAGGCATCATTCTGGACCTCAAGGTGCTGGTCACAAACAAGTGCAACCAGGGAGAGGCTTTCTGAAAAGGACACAAGGGCTGTGACCTCTAAGGACAGGGCCATGGGCTGGTGGAGCAGGGAGTCCATGGATCAGCCCCAAACCCTGATGAGAAACAAGGGGAGGAAATCCACAGACAGGGCTGGAAGCACAGCCCTTGCCAGTGCTATTCCAACATCACAAGAGCAGGGCCAGGGTGGGATAGGTCAGGAGGGACCGGATTTAATCCATTAGGCAAGAGAGAGAGATGTTTTGTAAGATTCAAGTCCATTTGTGGACTCACTGTGGGTGGATAGAGAAATGACCCAGGCCTTTCCCTGGGGAACTTTCAGCTGAGAGGGTTGCAACATGGTAACAGGGCTATCCTCTCCCCCCATCTGGCTCTACTCTGTTTGCTAGAGGAAGCAACTGCTGGGGCTTTAGGCCCACGGGATTTAAGAGCATTGACCTTGGAAGTCCAAGCCCTAGAAAGATCCCTCCACTGTGGCAGGATCATTCTGTGCTTGTGCTCAAATGGTTCCACCAGTGCCTCTCACCTAATAGATGCTCAACCAATACTTGTGAAATGTTGACTTGGTGTAACCTTTTTGTCTCAGGAAATTAAGAACACAAACAAGCTTGCTTTCACCAAACTGACCAGACCTTGCCCGATGTCATCCTGGGACCCTAGGGAAGTTTGGAGCATGTACCATTTGCTCACAGAGAGCTACGCAGGGTTGCCTCTCTGAGGCCTCACCAAGCTTCCATAAATTTCCAGCTGGAAATGAGAGCCTCCTACAGACCCCAGCTCTTGGAGCAGATCCCAGGCCTCCATCTGCATCCCAGGGCAGCCCACTGGCTACCCGGACCACCCTCTCAGGTGCTGGACTAGTTCTGGGCACCATGTATCATAAGCTTCTATGGCTGCAGTGTCTAATTTTAGGTCCCAACACTGAGCTTGTTGACAGTGTGACCTTCACAAAAATTAAAAAGGAAAGGCAGTTTTCCTTACAGGTGACCTAGGATTAAATTTTCCAAAACATAGCTAGAAAAAGTGGACACTGAGAGTGTGTCAAGGGGTGAAAGGGATAAGGGAAGTAAACAGCCTGCTTCTAAACATATCCATCAATGGAAAGTCCCGAAAAACTTGAATGGCACACACAACGGGACTTGGTGTCACAGAGAGCAGAGAGCTGTGCACACACACAAATGACAGGGCTGGTCTGGGTGTTGTACCGTGAGGTCTCCTTGAGGACCAGACATCTGGGCTGAGATCTGAGGTAGGGAATGAGAGGGAGAAAGGACGGTGAGATCCAGGCAGAAGGGTCAATATGGGGAAAGTCTCAGGTTTGAAGAGAATGTGGGAAGCAACCAAAGCAGGCCCCTAGTAAGGGTGGCCAGCAAGGGGGAAAGTGGTCAGGGGTGAGGCAAGCAGACCATGCCAGTCTGAGGGCCAGTCCAACCCAACTGGTGAGGTAGAGTCCTAAGGAATCCCTCTAGACCCCCTCAAGCGGAAGGTTAGAAAGGAGCAAACGGAAAGGGCCCTTTTAAAATCTATTATTTTCAGGGCTAACACCCTTACAGATAGAGAAGCTACAGGGCTCCACTCTGAAGCAGGGAAACAAATCAAGGCCAAGGTTTCACCACTACCACCACCCCAAACTCGAGGAGATCAGCTCTGCTTGGAAACATTAACAAATCCAAGGCCAGGGGAATACAGTGCCTCCATCCAAGATGTGCAGGGACCCAGCTGAGCTTTCCACCTTCCCCAGGTACAGAAAGGCACTCAGATTATAGTTCAGCTGGGAAGAAGGGTCTCAGCAAAGTGGGTAGAGAGTTAAGGGAATCCCCCCCTTCCATATAGCGAAGCGAGCTTTGCACAGAGCTGCCCTTGTCACAGAGTGAACAATATAAAAAGAAAAGAACAGCAGGGCAAACAAACTAACCCATTATCAAAAAATAAAAAAAGAAATATAAAAATGTAGCATTAAAAAAAAAATGAGAAAAAGAAGTCAGTTTAGAAGAAATTACAGTCCAAGAATTAGAACAAAATTATTCATGAGGATTCATTTTCAGAAGAATTCAATAATAAAAAAAAAATAAAACTCAAAACCAGGTAATACAACAAAACAATAAAATTAGAAAGGGAGATTACACAGTTAAAGAAACAAGTTATGGATCAAAATAACAATATTATAAAACAAATAAATAAATATAAATGACTACATAATTGATAGAGTTTAAGATCAACCCACTGACACATAGTAAATGCATCTATATAAATAAAACCCTAATATGCAAATAGACCAAATAGCAGAACAACCTAACAACCAATCACTATGATGTGTGCTGATCATCAGGGGATGTCAGAGCTTGGAACATGGTGGGCATCGGCCGCAGCGGGATGGGGAGCAGTTGAGCGGGGATGCCAGACCAAGGTGCAGTACCAGTCACTGTCATAGGGGTGAGCCTCTGGTGGTTACTGAAAATTATTTGCTCCCATGCACCGTGGTCCCACCCAGTGCTTGCACCTGCTGCGAGTGCCAGCCCAGCTCGCAATCTCAGCTAGCGCCACAGCTTCCACTCAAACCCATGGCCAGTGCTTAGCGCCAGTCCCAATCACCCCTGAGGGCTTTTCCACCTTCCCCTGCTCTGGAGGGGTGATCAGGGCAGCAGCTGCTGCTCACATCTGCTGACAGTGCTGGCCCTAATTGCTCTGTGTCTTCAGTGGTGCAAGCGGGGCTGCCTAAGCATGTGGGAGCGGTAGCAGCAGGATTGGATACCTGGGATGCAATGGGAGGGGCCAGGTGGGGGCAGAGGATGGGCTGAGACCTGCCCTTGTGCCCACCAGAGCCTCACGGCCCACAGTTCTTTTTAAGGTGCATGAATTTGTGCATTGGGCCCCTCATAGAAAACAAATGATTAAGAAAGAAACAGCTCAAAATAATCTGTGGAGGACAACTGGTATCCCTAAATTAAAGGCTCTGGCCCAGAAAACCAGGAGTTTTTAGAGAGCTAGTAGAAAAAAACAATCTTAAAAGCCATGCTTAATTAGCAAAGGCAGGGCCTAGTGAAGTTGCTGAAATTCCAAGATAAAGAAGTATTTGGCCAGCAAACAGAACCACAAGTCGCCTCTAAAGGGAAGCACAGGCCACCCACAGACCTACAGTGATATTCACAGGTAGATGGTCTCACGGATGCAGAACCTCAGATAATGGGGAGTCCTTTTAGGGGGAAAAATTACTTCATAATGAAATTAGATCAACCAAGAGATCAATCAAAATAATTATTTCAGCCAAAACCAATTTGGCTCAGTGGATAGAGTGTTGACTTGCACACTGAAAGGTCCCAGGTTCGATTCCAGTCAAGGGCATGTACCTTGGTTGCAGGCACATCCCCAGTAGGGGGTGTGCAAGAAGCAGCTGATTAATGATTCTCTCTCATCAATGTTTCCAACTCACTATCCCTATCTCTTCCTCTCTGTAAAAACTCAATAAAATATATAAAAAATTTTTTTTAATTATTTCAGTATAGAGAAATTGTGATGAAATGGCTAGGAGTCCTTACAGTCTTGTGGAAATAAAACTAAAGCATTCTGAAATTACTAAGAAGCTTAAAAATAAAAATATAATTTAAAAATGTTTTAAAAATTAGGAGGCAGGGAAATAGAAGGAAATAGAAGAAACAGAAGTATATACAAATTTCCTCATCTTTCATAGCAACAGGTTCATTGATACTATTTAAAACTGAAACATGAAGTTCAGGATAATGATTCAAATCTCATGGTTTTTATAATATTCCTTCTTAATCTTAACAGCATCTTTCAGGAAATAATATATTTTGTGGGTGAAAAAACATTTATCAACTGTAGTGATTTCCTCCATTTTATAGTAGTTTCTTTTTCTTCAGTTATATTTAAACAAAATTAAATTAATGTTTTAAGGATTTCCATGATCATATTTTTCTAAAATTAGTTCTGACTTTCCATCTATCTTTCTAACTATAGTGAAGATAGATTATAGAGATGCATCCATCGGAAGTGGTGTTGACCTAAATTTAATCACTAACCAATGGTAATGTCTGCATTTTTTAAGTCATTTTTCACTTTCCTCATTAACCTTTTTTTGTTTGCCTCTCTGAAATGTTAATAGAAATGTGTGATTTTAATAAAAACAAAGTCACTTTTCAAACAATAAAGATGTTACACCAAAATATCAATAACATATTGTATAATTTAAAGTAATCATTATGATTTATTTCCATGTTAACAATTCCCATTTACTAGCCTCTATTTGCTCAAACATTTTCAAAATCTTCCTCTCCAGTTCTGAAAAGACATTTGGAATGTTCCTGATCTGGTACAGTCAATGCACACACTAATTCACCTTTTTTCCCCCTCTCATACCCTCCAATCAAATATCCAGTCTTTTCGATTTATGTCACCTGCTACTTGGACCCTGCCTCATTGCTTCCACTGGAGTGCCAGAAACACAAAGCAGTCAGGAAGTTTGAAATGATTTCAGGAATCTGTATTTAGTTTATGCAGAAGAGCTTTGTAAAGTGTCTAATTTCTCACCAGGCCCTATAAACATGGCTGGATAGATAGAAGAAAATTATCTGGAACTCCAATCTCAGTCACCTTCTCAGAACAGACTGAGACATAGAAGGCATCCTAGGTCTTCCTTCCTTCTTTCTTTTTTTCCTATTTCTTTCCTTCCTTCTCTCCTTCTTCTTCTTTCTTCCACCTTCCTCCATGCCTTTTTCTCTTCCTACCTCCTCCCTTCTCTCCTTCTCTCCTTCTTCCTCTTTCCTTCTCTTCCTTCTTGCCTTCCTTCCTTCCCACTGTGCCCCTCACATTCCTTCACACTACACTGTGGACCATCTCCTGCTGCTCTGCCTTCCACCCATTCTCTTTTCTCCTACCACCCACCCATTCCTCGAAATTATCCCCAACAGCAGTGATTCAAAACCTGGGCATCCTGAAACAGAAATTCTCAAGTAGACAGAAATAAATCCAAGGATACCAGAATCTCATAAAAAGAGAATAAGTGTTTGGGGAGGGATTGCAGTACACACAAACCCAAGTAAGTAATATAAGAAAAAACCTCTTGGTTGTGGATGCCTGAATAATTATACTGAGTATCTGTCATGGCCAGGAAGCTAGTATCCATTTGCATAAGCAGGGGGAGGGGGAAAAGGAGGCGGGGCATCTCCTTGTATTGAGAGTTCTGTTTCAGTCTGACAGTGCATTCATTTACTGTGGTTGCTCTTGTTAGGGCAGTTAGCACTTCAACAATACAATTTGTAGAACCTGACAGTGATTTGTTCTGCTCATGTTTACTCATTTAAATAGGCTAACTGCTCCTCTCTGGAAAAAAAAAAAAAATACAGTTAAGCGGTTCTAGAACTGTGGTTACCAAACAGTAAGCCGAGGACTATCTCCAAGAGTCAACATACTATTCATTTATTTGCTCATCAAATCCCACTGGCATCTCTTCCGCTCTTGTCTACTGTGTGCCCAGCTTGGAGCCCAGAACTTTATATTCATTCTCTAACATAACAGCCCCTTGGGCTGGCAGGCCTTTCACAACACAGAGCCCCCCTCCAATTTCAGCGTAAGGCAGGTTTCTTCCTGGGTACCAGCTCAGACCCCGGAACAAGGCCCAGCTCCACAGTTTCTGTTTGACCTCGGACAAGCTAGCCACAACTCCGGAGATCTGGGCCCTCCTTGGCAAAATGGAGCTGATGATGCTACAAACCCCCAGTACTCTGGCATGAGTCTGCTCAGCCTGCCGTAGCAAAATACCAGACCGGTAGCTGAAACAACAGAAATGTGTTTCTCACAGTTCTGGAGGCTGGAAGTCTGTGATCAGGTGCCAGCAGGGTTGGTTTCTGGTGAGATCCCTCTCCTCGGCTTGCAGATGGCCTCACTGTGTCCTCACATGGCCTTTTCTCTGTCTGTGTGCGGAGGGAGAGCTCTGGTGTCTCTTCCTCTTTGTATATGGTCATTGATCCCACCCTATGGCTTCATTAAACCTTAATCACCTACTTAAAGGTACTATCTCCAAATACAGTCACGCAGGAGTTAGAGCTTCTGCATGTGAGTTTGGTAGGAATACGACTCAGTCCATAACAATTGTGATGGTTAAAATCACTAGCACATGTAATGTACTTAGGTAGAACAGTGCCCATACATACTGTACGCTTAGTAAATGTTAGCAATCATTATTAGTATTGTTATCAAAATGTTGAGTCATAATAGGCTAGTGCTAGAATAACGAATGCCCAATAGTTCATGATTAACTATGTTTTGAGGAGTTGTATAAGGTAAGAAAGGGAATGCCCTTCATTTTATGATCAGTTATAGACCAGCTCTTCCCATAACTGCACCTGACAGAATTGAGAAATACTAGAGGCATAAATGTGATTAGTGAGATTTCCACAAAGACTAAGTTTTCACAAAGATTTTTACAAAGATTGAATTCTTAACTGTCTAAATTCTGAAATTATATCATTTCCCCTTTTATTTTTGGAGACTTACAGTTAGACAGTTCCGGGACTATGATGATGCACATTACATTCAAGACAAAGGAATCCCTCCCTTTGCCTGATTTTGGGTGTTAAACTGACCTTACATTTAAAAAAAAAAAATGCACTACCAAAATCAGTTTGGCTCAGTGGATAGAGTCTGTGGACTGAAATGTCCCAGGTTTGATTCCGGTCAAGGGCATGTACCTTGGTTGTGGGCGCATCCCCAGTGGGGGGTGTGCAGGAGGCAGCTGATCCGATGTTTCTCTGTCATTGATGTTTCTAACCCTCTATCCCTCTATCTCCCTCGCTGTAAAAAATCAATAAAAATACATATTTTTTTTAAATGTACCAATGATAGAAAGCAGCTCTCTAGTTTTTGGGGTGTGTGTGTGTCCTTAATGGAAAGCTTATATTAGTAACCTGATATTTTGGGGATTCTCTGCCTCAAGCCTCCATTATCCAGGTGGGTAAGTCGAATCAAGGCATCACCTGGGTCTTTCCAAATGCTCTCGCTAAAGCCTGGAATCAGCTGCTTGTAGGCTGGGATGCTCAATGCCATAGACATAGCCACATATCAATGCATCTGTGAAACTGGCAATTAAGAGAGCCTCCTTTACGCCACATTGCATTTGACAGGAACAACTTAAAAGGAAGCATCTAAGAGATGAAGCAACCGAGCTGGCTGAACTCTGGCTGAATTTGCTGAACACTCTGTCACCTCTTTTCCCGAATGAAAAGGATGGTTTCATGGAATAATCACAAGGGATTCTCCTGGCACTCACATTCTTTAATTATCTGGAAAACAGCCACCCCTCGGGATGGTGGGATGAAGCGCAAGGGCTGGCATTTGAATCATCACATCCTGACCTGGCGTGTTAAGCAGGAATTTAAAATCTAAAGCAACAAAAAATACAGCCTGCCTTCTTATTTGCATCTCATTCTTGGGCTGTTAGTGAAATCTGTGTGTAATGGCCACATTCTGGGGCAAACCCATTTTCTGCTTGGCTGGAGTTTGGTGTGACTCCGGACCAGAGGCTTCTGGGCAGGCCCCAAGGCCATCTGCTGTAATGAGTGAGCCAATGATTCAGGGTTGAGCCACACAGACCTCGGAATGATGGGGTTCTGACATCCAAAGCCAGCGGGTAACACTGACCCTGAGCCTTCTATGCTACAGGCAGGTGTTCTTGGAAGAAAGCAGCCTCAGCAAGGTGAAAGTAAGAATGACAACACCACCGCCAGTTAACTCGAACGCTGATATTTAGTGAGGGTTCGCTCCATTCTAGTTAACATGATGAGCATTTTACTCTTCTCATTTAATCCTCCCGATAGCCCTACTAAATGGGTTCTTTATTATCCCATTTTATAGAGGAGAAACCTGAGGCACAAATAGAAGTGGTGAAGTAGATTATAGGAAAGTCCTCATTCCTATTTTCAAGAAGCTTTCGAATCTCTGGAGAAATAAAAGGAATGAAAGGCCAGCTTAGCTCAAAGCCAACAGGCAGGTGCATTTAATTGCCCTGATGAACTTCAATGAACCTATGCAGGGGCAGGCCAAGGCTCCCAGGGGTCAACGTAAGTCTTGTAGGGTTGTCTGACTGAAGATGGCTCAGAGTAGGAACCCAAGGGTCAGGATGGGAAAGTCAAGTTCAGTTGTGCAACAAAAAGGACTCAACTAAAACTGTGACACCAGGGTGGTGGTCTCCACCAAGCCAGCCTCCTCTTGGAGTAAACTTTAAGGACCACAAACTCCATGAGGTCCCCACCAGGCACCACCACCTCCATTAAGGTCACCAAGCTCCCTCATCCTGCTCACAGGTGGAGTGTGACATGACTGTCCTCCCTCTGCCACCTCATTTCTCCTTTGGCCTCAGGCCCCCACAGTCAGTCACACCTTCCTTTTGTAGCACACACCACACACAGTACATCCGCACCCCAGAAAACATGCCTGGATCAGTGTGGGGTCACCAACATGGCCAGGTGGCTCACACAGGCCCTGGGGCTGGGAGCTCTGGGCAAGGATCCTTCCCTCTCCAGGGCCTAGAAGTGGCAGATTCCCCCCAAAGAGACCTTCCAAAGAGGCTTCTTCGAGCACTAATATTCTATCCTGCTGCCTGCTCAGCATCTGATGTTGCTACAGCCATTTCTTGGCCTTGATTTTTCCTTTAGACTCTACCGTCTCCCATTTCTCCCCTCCCCAAAACCTCAACCCCTCTAGGCTTTAGCTGCTGTCAGGTTTGCTATCTGCCCACAAGGTTGGTGAGCTTTCCTGGAGAGGGGAAGGAAGTCCTGCTGGGGGCCACTGGGAGGATGGGTACTAGCCCCGAAGGGGGTTATGTCAGACTGTTCCCAGGCCTTCATGTTCAGCTGACGGTGAGAGAGGCTCAGCCATGGCCAGGAAAGCTCAGGCCCAACAGTTTTGCTCCCACTCCCAGTTCCTCCCCTTGGCCCCTTTGGGGATTTTTAACACGAACGCATTGCACGTAAGAAACTCCCTATGACCACCGAGTCACCCACTGCCTTGCAGGGCACAGCATTTATTCTCCACCAGGCAAGTCCACAACTGAAGTCACACTTACCTGACCCTCTGGACCTGAGGGGCCCTCCAGAGAGGTGGGGAGAATGTCACCGTTGCTTTGTGGAGGAACTGCTGGGGCCAAAGATGTAATTGCCACATAGTGTGGCAGCAATACTGCAGAAGGATGCAAGCTTCCTGAATACGTGTCCAGACTTCCATGCAATACCTCTGTCTTGGGTTTGGGCCACTGCCTGGAAAAGGGACTCAGGAGCGGTAGCCACGCACTGCAGACCTTTCAGAAAAACAAGTCCCTCCCAGGGGGCGTTCCTGAGGAGATGCCAGACACCTGCGGTGGAGGTTCTGCAGCCCAAGGACCCGAATGATCTCATTTTCTTGGTGGAGACGAAGCCCACCTTCTAAGTTTCTGACTCCATGAAGATTCCCAAGAACACTGTCCTACTCCCTCCCCTGTACCTCCATTTCCCTTTTGGTCCAAAACCCAGCATCCTCAGGGCCTCCTTCCCAAGGAGATCCTCTGGCCAGAAGAAGAGTCTGAACCCAGACTGTGAGGGAGAATTAACATTGAACCCCACTGAGCCATGAAGGGAACTGAAGAGGTGAATCTTTTACACCTGCAATTAGTCACACATGCAGAACTGTGCTCACCACTAGTTGCACCTGCGAGTGGTTAACTGCCAAATAACAAATGCAATTAGGCACTTACACATTACCTCCAGGACGAAAGTTGCAAAAAGAGTAGTCACTAGCATATATGTGGCCATGCAAAGGCGTGTACACACCCACAGGGGCACATGTACATATTTGATATAAGGGCACACACACATATATACAGAGGTACACACACACACACACACACACACACACACACGTGTGTGCGCACACACTCCCTGGTGAAGAAGTAAACACTGAACAAAGCAATTTGACCCTCCAGGTTGGAGACTGAAAGACACAAAGGGGAGCCTTTTTATTAAAAAACATCAAGAAGCCGCATTAAAGGAATCTAGGTTAACCCAAGCCGTATATCGACACACAGGACACAGCCGAAGGCTCGTGCACCAGATAAGAACAGCACGGGACTGCAGATTGCTCTTTTGATAAAGACTAAGCAATCGTGGAAAACAAATTGCACCTGGCACACGGGGCCGGCTGCAGAAAAGGCCGGCGCGTTCAGGCCTCACCGGCCGTTGTTGATCCCCGATGTAAACCATTATTTAACCGCATGGCCGTAATTGTTCTATTCACAGGGTTTCTCTCCCCCTTCATCTCAAAATGCCGCTTTAGAAAGTAACACACAAAATCAAAGTGTGACCTTTAAAAATTCTGTTTAAGGCCTCTTGTGTAGCCCTTTCTCTCTTCCTTCAGTTTCTCTGAGCTGTGATACCTAGTTGTCATATTTTCAAAATTATTTCCTTTCCAGCAGCTGAGTGAGGAGGAATACATCTGTGTATTTAATTGCCGTCGGTTCAGATGTGGTAGACTGAAGAACCTCTTCAGCTGTAATGAGATGCGCTGAGGCCCAGAACTGGTAGACTGAGGGGCCGGGTGGAGGGTCAGGTTTTGTTGAGGGAAGCTCTGCTGATTTACGGAGCACCTTTCGGTGGGATCAGAGCACTTGCCTGCCTTCACACACAGCCATGCCGCCCCCTAGCCATCAATCTTTCCTTCTATGTGAAAAGAATCAACACCCCTCCTTTGCTCCTCCTTTGCTCCCTCCTTCTCTCTTTCCTTCTTCCATTCTCTCCTCCCTTCCTTTCTCTATTTCATTCATTCATCAAAAAAGGAATCAAATGATCAGAAATCACTGAAAATGATCCCTGCCTTCTTAGTGCTAGGTACAACTGCAGAGAATAATCTTTGATTGTGGTTTCCTGGTCTCTGATTCAGAGGGGAAAATGCATGAGCCTTAAAGATAAGTAAGGTACCCCATAAAGAGTAAGTACTTGGACTCAGCCCAAATTTAAGCCTCAACTGCTCCCACTTAGTAGCTGTGTGACCTTGGACAAGTGACTTCATCCTGTGAAGTCTAAAGAGACTCACATGTAGCATAGTAGAGCCAACTACTCAAAAGCTATAGTGAGGGTTGAACTCTTAACAAAGTGTCTGGCCTATTGTAAGGGTTCAAAAGTCGTGAAATAATAGTCATTGTTATGCTTCACCATCAATGACATTGTTAAGGAAGGATCCACCAAATACATGTTTATCAGCATCATGGGTTGGCAAAGGTTGTGTTGCATGTCATTGAAAGTCATATCAGTGGAAGAGGGAAATGGTGGGTTTTGTATTGACAACTACATGCCTCTGGCCACCATTCTATGAGGAAGCTCCCAGCCACATAGTTGGGGCGGGAGGGACCTGTAAGTTTCCCTGTTCCAGAATGCTTAGCTGAATTATGCCTTCTAATGACCCCAGCCCACAAATATACCAGACATGTGAGAAAAGAAGGCTCCAGATGTTTCTATCTCCCAGACATTCAAATCTCCCAGCTGAGGCCCCTGCCATTTGGAGCAGAGTCAACCCAACCCTGTTATGCCCTGTCCAAATTCCTGATCCAGAGAATCTGTGGGAATAATAAAAATGGTTGCTATTAAACTAATGACTTGGTCAAAGGAGTGAAGTCAAGTAAAAAGATGATTTGTTATGCACCAAGAGGTAAAAAGAAAAACACAAATCTACCAGTTAAGATCGCAGCAATGCAATATGAGAATAAACTAACTTCTGCATGCAAGTATCAAAATAATAGTGGAAAAACAAAAGTATCTAGTTATACTTTTTCTTTCTTCCTTTTCTTTCTTTCTTCCTACATACATGCTTACCCCTATTGTCCCCTTCTGAAGAAAGTGAATTCTTCTGAAACAAAAGTCTAAAATTACAGAGAAAAATGAAACACATCAATCTGGTTAGTCTTCTTCTTTCTTTAAACATGCTCTTTTACAACATTTTCAATTACATAACAGCTTCCAAAGATCTAATCACTAGATTTCTTCCATAGATTCCAGGTTAAAAAATAGCTGAAATACACTTCTGCTATCAGTCAATTCATAGGATAGAAGATACTGTAACACCATTCCAAATACAAGTTGAGAATATTTCTTTCCCTAAAGAAAGATCCTTCAACACCTTTATTTTGTCTCCTCGGGACTTTGACGAGCTATTATCATAGGGATGCCAAGAGCAAGGTCCCTGGCCTCCCCCCTCCACAGGGACAGTGTGCTGGGAGAGGAAACCCAGAAAGGCTGGTTCTAGGTAACTCTTCTGGTTCTAGGTGGACTCCTCTGTCCACCACCTCTCACGTTAGTGTGTAGCCCCACAGCCCTCTCTCATTCATTCATTCATTCATTCAACAGATATGGAATGAGATCTCATAATACCTGCCCTGGATCAGGTGAGGAGCCCCAGAAATGACTGAAGTCTTCCTGTCCTCGGACAGCTCACAGTCTCATGGGAAGACCCGGAGAGAGGACACTGCCTATACAGCGTGACAGATGCCACTGAAGTCGATGCTCACAAAGCATCCGGGACAGAGATGCCAGAGCTGCTGACATGCCCTGTGGGAGGCCATCAGGTGGCTTAGTAAGGAGGAACCCTTTCAGCAGAGCTGGAGCTGAACAGAATTCCAGGAAGAGGAAAGAGTGTGTGAGCAACATTGAAGATCAGACTCCATTCCAGAACCCTGAGCCTCGTCTGTCCAGAAGCTGGAAGTAAGGCTGTTGGAGATGGGTCTGGAGATGTAGTCGGGAGCAGATTACTAAATCCCCTGCTGCTGAGGGGGTGAGGAGTCAGACATTATCCTGCCAGTAATGGAGAGGACTGAAGAATCTTGCAGAGGCTGCCAGAGCCAGCTTTACTTTGGGAGGAAACCCCTGGGACAGCCATGTGGGAGAGGAAGTCAGGACAGGAGCCAGTGAGACCAGAGGGGGCCCAACTGGAGTAGGGTAGGGGCAATGGAGACAAAGACAAGGTTCCTGAGACCTTCAATGGTAGAATGGACAGACTTTGGTAACTCGATGGCTTGGGAGATTCATCCTATTGGGGGAGGACCCTGTGAGGGAGAAAGAAAAGGCTGGGTCCTCCACTTGGTTGGGCTCCATAACCAGTCCCCTCCCCCCTAAAGGGGCTAATTCATCCACAGGCTGATGCGTGGCTATGGCACAGCTGCCAGGCTCTTCCAGCCTGGATGACGTGGGTGGCACTATCTGGGGCGGCTCCAGGCAGGCCCAGCAAAAACAAAGGGTGGGGAAGACACCTTGTATTCTTTCGTCTGCAGACAAAGAGCCATCCTGCTGGCCTGACCTGTAAAGGCTTAAAGCTCTGTTCCAAGCCCTGGTAGTTTCTCATGTTAGTGCGGGTCAGGCCTCTCCCCTTATATCGCCCATCTTCAACCCAAGGGATGCTAGAGGCATCTCCACAGAATGGATGGGCTGGGAGGCAGAAGCATCTGAAAGGCGGAGCAAAGAGCCCACAGGGAAGGTTAGAGAACATGAACCTGGTAGGGAGCACCCTGGTAGGGAGCACCCCCCACAAAATAAAACTGGATATCTCACCCCAGGAGCCAAGTGGGGGCCCCAGGGTAGACTATAACCCTGGGAAAACTGAAAGTGCTTAGAAAGATGGTGAGAAACACATGGGGGAGGTTGGAGGGAAAGGAACAAGAGGGTGCCCAACCACTAAAGAGGAGTCAGCCAGAAACATTTTGAGCCTTGCTACCTTCCCTAAGAGAAAGTTTGAAAATGAGGGAATAGGTATTTTGAGGAAATAGCCTAGGTGTGGGCCCCAGAGGTACAATTAAAGGAATGCAGGATGCAGCAGTCCAGGATGAGTTTCCTGTCACCTCCTCCAGTCCCTCCCCAGAGCACACCTTTGCTAAAAGAAAACAGGCCAGGAGCTGGGGGATTCCTGAGGCAGTCTCCTCCACATCCCAGGCCTTGTGACATGTGAAGCACAGCTGAAAGGCTACACGAGTGCTTCCTTTAGTGGAAGCTGAGGCTGTTTAGCAGCTTCAAGCACCTCTCCGCCTCCACTCCGTTAAGCGATGAAGGCAGGATTGCAGATGGAGAAGCTACGAAGGTATTTCTGCCAGTGCTAAAACATTCACACACTGGGTCTCAACACCAGGTCAATGCCCTCCAGGCCCCACGTTTCCAAGAGGAAGGCAGGGCCCCAGGGTTCAAGGCTACAGAGTATTCACACAATGGGAGGCTCCTAGCAAAGGCTGGGAGAGGTTCATTTGTATTAGGATTGCTTCCTTTTCAGGGCTTTGGCTATCAAGTTCCACAAGGGTTGATTAGCAAACCCTAACCTCTCTTTCCCCCAGAAGCAGTGTTGTAGAAGGCAATTTTGCAAGAGAGTTTGTTTAGGGAAGGGCACGTGACAGAGCAGAAGAAATGCCTGAGTCATTACAGGTGTTATAGGCACACAGAGGAGGAGAGAGAGTGATGTCTGAGTAAGGACCCTTAAGCCGAATTCCAAAAAAAAATTTAAAAAAAAATGAGAAGCTAGCCAGGTGCAAAGGGGAGCAAAATTGTTCAGCAACAAAATCTAGACAGTATCGGAAAGTTAGCAAGCAGGCCAAAGGTCCATGCCATCTCAGGATGGTTCGATCCCCTTTCTTGTCTCTTGTGAACTGGCTCTTTGCTGAGCCAGGTGAGGAAGCTGCTCTGCAGTTGCCAGGGCATTGCCAGGCTGCAGTGCTCAGAGAAATGGTTGCATCTTGAACTCATGTGGGGAAGGGGTGGTCAGAGCTCCTGGTTGAGGAACCAAAGTGGGTGCGGGGCAGGTCAGATCTGGCAACAATCAACCAGTCCACCTAGAGCACCAACCTCTGACCATAGGCGTCAGATGGTCAACTACAGATCACCTTACTTCCTGGCCTTCATTTTGCCTTCATCAAATATCCTCATCCATTCCCTGGACTGTGTTGGTTTATTTATCTATATCCAGCTTCATTCCAAAAAAATAATATTGACTGTAGCCTACATGTGTGAACACAGATCCTCCCCTTCATTCTGCCCTCTTACATCCTTCTATTATCCCATCTTTACACATAGCTGTTTTGTCAACCTACTGCCCTTTGCTAACTTTATTCCTATAATCTCATCTTATTCATAAAGTGAGCTGTAAATAATTGGACCTGCATCCTGAGGTTACTGGGAGGATGAAATGAGATGATATTAACAAAGCAGATATTATCAGCAGAGGGCCAGGCACCCGGCAAAGATATTGTTAGGCCCATAGGTGCTGCAGGTAGGAGGACAGGAGAGACCCAGGAACCTAGGTCTCTGATTCCAGAGCAGCCAGAGCAGTGGCCTCGCCAGCAACTTCCCACCACCGTTCTCCTCCCACCTGTACCTCACCCAGAAGGCCAACCACATGTCTGCCTTGTCTTTGGTCACTATCGATGCTCTGTAGCCTCACTCTCAAGTCCAGGCCATGGTGCAAGGTCTCCTTCTGTCCAACGCTCTCTGCCCCAAGCCTTGGACCAGTGAAAGGGAGAGCAGCTCTGACCCCCAGCTCATCAGATGTGCCATCGGAGTCCCTAGAGTCTCAGTCTCTGGAACAGTTTCCAATATCAAACTCCTAACGCAACAGAACAAAGTCAACAGCTTTGGAAGCAGCTTTTCTGCAGCTTTTCTCCTACATTTTAAAATAAGATCATGCAAAGTCCCCCAGAAAAATCAATGCTGGCTTTTTAAAACTCCAAATCAATATGATGTGTGAAAGTTCTCATTAAGAGAGAGGTGGGGGAGGTCAGAGAAATCAAGAGACTTAAAAGGAGGAGAGGGGAAGCCAGGAAGAGAAACAGAGGGAGATCTGGGGTGGCCAGAAAGAGAGCAGAAAAGATAGAAGGAAGACAGGCAGCAAGGTGCAAAGCGCAGAAGCAGCCCTTGACCCTCCAAGAAACAGGGGGAAGAAACAGACTGGGGACTGCTGACTCTTCAGGGCCCCACAGTCGGCCTCAGGCATTGGAGGGACAGAGAGGCAGAGAGGAGAGGCGACAAATAGGCTATGGTTTGAATAGAAAAGTCAATGATTATGTCCAATTGTCAGCTGGAGCAAGAAAACAAAACCTCTTTATAGAAGAGATTGGAGGGTGGGTTTTGAAGGATTCATGAGATTTAAAATTTGAATGGTTGGAGTTGAAGTGGGAGGGGTTCCAGGATGCCATGTGTGAGGCAGAGAATAATAACTAAATGACTAATTTATATACTTTCTGAGAGCCAGCAAGGTCCTAAGTACTTTGCAAGCATGAATTCATCCATTTTTCACAACCACCCTAGGGTGTAGGTGATGATTGTGCCCATTTTCCAGCTGAGAAAATGGAGGCACAGAGAGGTAAAGTAACTTACCTAAGGTCATAGAGCCAGTAAATGCTATGGCAGAGTCCAAAGCCAGGCGGTCTGGCTCTAGAACCTACACTGCCCACCAGGCTGGGTAAGGGAACTATGATGTTAGTGTGAATGTGGGCACTCTTGGCATGCTTGCCTGAGAACCTGCCCTGGCAGCAATGGAGAGCTGGAAGAGTTGGTACACATAGCAATGACTGGCCCAGTCTGGGACTAAGGGAAATGAATCTGGAAATGGGTGGATCTGGAGTACTAGGGGAGGACTCTGCCACATCACCTACCTCCCACAGGCCTGTGGCTCATCCCTCCCACGGGCATGCTCCTCTGCATTAGTCCACATCAGACAACACTCCTAACTCAATAGAACAAAGTCAACACCTTTTGAAACAGAGAAGGCATCGTCTCCTGCTCAGACCTGGCAGCCTGAGCTGCAGCCTTTTCCTTTAGGATTAAGTATTCCAGAGATGTCTTCTCCCCACCCAGCCCACCTTTGCCACTCCCGGGCATTTTATTTCTGCAGAGGATTCCTGCTTAAGGAGAAGAATGCAGGCAAGGAGAACTGCTCAGCTCCCCTCCCAATGCCGGGCCTACAGTTGGCTCCCCCACAATAAAGAAGCAGGGAACGTTTCCATCAGGCTGAGCTGAGGTGAGGTCTCGTCTGGTGCTTTGAACTTTGGTCTACCCTGCCCTTAACTATCAATCCCCTCCCTTCCCCGCCCGCTCAGGAAGGCAAGGGAGCCAATCAACAGCCAGACAAAGCAGTCTGTTTGCTGTTTGCCTGATCTTAGAACAGGCTGCAGAGCCAGGAGTCGGGGCACACAGATGCCCGTGAGCATCTGAGGCCATGTGAGGCGCCATGGGGCAGGGCTCTTGCAGGATGACCCATTCCCCATGCCCAAGGAGGGAAAGTGGCTGTACCTGCAGCCCCCAGCTCAATCGGGCATCAGATTTTTGTGTCTTCTGAGTCAGACTCAACATTGCTCTGTCCATGAGGCATCCACCAAGCAGTAGAGGGAGCAAGAAGAGGATTCAGACCAGAGAAAGGGATGGGGCTGAGGCTGACCTGAGATGTACAGGTGTACAAGGGGCCCTTGGTCAGAATTGCCACCCTCCCAGACTCAGAGGCTGAGCCCGGCTGCCACAGGTGAGGCAGGAAGGCCAGCTGTCCTCATGCCATTCAGGAAAGGCCTTAAATTCAAGCTCATTGACATATACTCACAGGACTAAAAAAAAAAAGTCCATCACAACTTAAAACTGTGTCCCACTATCCAACCAGCCTGCCTCTAGGGCTCTGTACATGATACATGTCATAAATCCTGCAAGTATCTTCTCATAGTGTGACATACGTCTTTGCAATTTTTGTGTTAAAAGCAAACATTTAAATCAGATCACAATTTTGGGAATCCAATTTTGACATTACTTCTTTAAATATATGCATTTGGGTCTTTCTCTGAGAATATAAATATAAATAATATAAATATGAATATGAATATAAATATAAATATAAATACACACACACACACACACACACACACACACACGATGCATGAAATTCGTGCATGGGTAGGGTCCCTAGGCCTGGCCGGCAATCAGGGCCTAACTGTGGGGTGACCAGTGGGGTGATGGGGGGTTCCCCTGCTAGCACCTGCCTTGGCTGGCCTGGGGCCTGTGGACTGGGGGAAGTTCCTGCATTATTAAGCGTCTTCTCCCTGGTGGTCAGTGCACATCATAGTGACTAGTCGTTCCACCATTTGGTCAATTTGCATATTAGGCTTTTATTATATAGGATATGCACGTGTGTGTGTGTGTGTGTGTGTGTGTGTGTGTGTATTCCCAGAGAAAGACACAAAGACACAAACACTTTCTATCCAGCTAAGAAGCTCTGCATGCAGCATTGGTCCATAGCAAGGATGCTCAGTCAGGAAGAGGCCCAGGGAGGAGGGGAAGCTCCTCCTAGGGCAGGTCTTCCCACAGAGCCATGGAGGGAGGTGTGGCCAAGGACACGGGTGAGAAGGGATTCTCAGACACTGCTAATTCCCGTCTCTGCACTGTAATTAAGAGCTCCATTTAAGGTGGTAACACTTTAAATTAAAAAGAAAAAGACAAAGGAAGATATTTCAACCAGCTCTGCTTGGGCTTTTTTTTTTTTTTTTTTTTTTTTTTTTTTTTTTCCTGTGAATTATTACAAGTGTTAATAGGCATCTTCATTAAAGTATAATTTAAGAAATATTACAAGCTGGGTTCTCCCACCTCACAGTTCCGATGACTCAAAATCAGCAGCTCCTCCTAACGAAATGAAGCAAGTTCATCAAAAGAGAAAATCAGCTGAATTGGTCCATCCAGCGGTGGAAACAAGACAGAAACAAGAGGCAACGTGGGCTTACTTTCCTGGGAACGAACATAGGATGTGACCAGATTCCAAACAGCCAGGATCCTGAGCTGTGGAGAGATCATCAAAGAGCATGGTAGCTGAACTGAGGGCAGCATGCCAGGGCCCACTGGACCCGTGGGGTGCACTTGGAACTGGCGGTGGATTGGTATCCAGGGGGCTGTGCCTGGGTAGCAAGGATGGGGAGGGGCAGCTCTTTCTGGAGATGCTTGCCACCAGCCAGGCCTGACAGACACAGTGGCGGCAAAGGCAGCTTCCCATCCTGTTCCCATCAGTGCCCCCGAACTCCAAATTAACATTCACTTTAAGAACAGTGTGCTTGCTGTGCAAATGCAGCCTTCAAATGCCCACCAGCCCACTCCCCATCCAGCCAAACACATTGTTGCCCAAGGCCCTCCCATGCAGAAATTCCAGAGGAGACCCTAGGGAGACACAATGTCCTACATGCACTCCAGGGGCTACTGGTGAGGCCGGGAGTAGAATGATGCTGGAACTCGGGGTGGAGGCCGTATGAAGAGGGGCTCCAATATGGTAGGGCACAGAATCCAACTAAGCCCCCCACCCCAGTTTATTTAATCTGCCCTCTTTTCTTCTGATCTCCCCCTGTCTTTGCACAGTTAGCTTCTCAGGTTCCCAGGGCCTCCCACTTGATGAGGTAAGCCCTGTTGCTAGGAATGAAGTGCTACTAGCCAGTTGAAGTCCTCTGTTCTAGCCACCTTTGCCTCCTAAACAGCTTGTCCTCTGGCCCTGCCAACCAGCTCATCTCTGAGTCACTTCTAACAGCCAGGATTGAGGGCTGATTAGAATTTAAGATAATTTTCCCAAGGCATTAGAGCCCTTTCTGTCTTTCAAGGGTTATAAGGGTGGAAAAAAGGATAAAGCTTAAGTTTCAAGAAACAAATACTTTAAGACTCAGAGGGAAAAGGGTTTAATTGCTTAAGTTCTTAGAGTCTCAGACAATATGGTGGGCGGGCGGGTGAAAGAACTGCTTAGCCCAGAGTGCCCGGTTAACTCTGACGGACCTGCTTGGCCTGATTAACCTGTGAGGTGGGGAGGTCACCAGCTCAGGGCACCTCACTTCTGATCCGATCCAGGCTGACTACCTGGGAGCTTCCCCCTCTGCGGCCATGGGCCCCAGGGGACCCCAGGGGAAGAGTCCCAGGTCCAATCCTTATCATTCATTCAGCACACACCAGTTACCAAGCACTCAAATATCCCTGTCCTCATGCAGACTACAGGCTAGGGAGGAGAGACAAATGGTGCACGCAATCAATAAGAAAAACTGCGCTATGTTAGAGATGATGAGTGCTATGGAGAAAATAAATCTAGGTAGGGGAAACGGGAGGGCTGTTGAGGTGGTATACACTGTGAGGAGGGTGGTAACACTCAAGTTAAGGTTTAGAGAAGGTGATGTCATCCACACAGCTGTCTGGTGTTGGAACAACTGGATATCATGGGCAAAATCATAATAAAATGAACCTCATACCTTCAATAAGAGCTAACTAAAAATGGATCATAGACCTAAATGTAGTGAAGTATAAGTCTATAAGAAACATTTAAGATAACATTAGGAGAAAACCTTTGTGACCTGTGATTGGGCAAAGAATTGCTGGACACAACACCAAAAGTCTCCATAATCTGGATAAACTGAAAAAAATAAAAAAAAGAATAAATTCTCTAAACAATGGAGTACAATTCAGCTCTAAAGAAAAATGAAAAAAGAAAAGAAAAATGAGCTATCAAGTTATAGAAACACATGGAGAAGCCTTAAATACATATTACTAAGTGAAGTAAATACATATTACTAAGTGAAATGGCTACATACCACACAGTTGCAGCTGTTGGGCATTCTGGAAAGGCAAAATTATGAAGACAGTAAAAATATCAGTCGTTGTCAGGGGAGGAAGGGTGAGGAGAGATTAAGGAGTAGACAGCGCAGAAAGGATTTTTAGGGCAGTGCAAATACTCTCTAATGGTGGGCATGTGATTAAGAATTTGTCCAAACCCACAGAATGTATACCAAGAGTGAACCCTAATGTAAATTATGAGCTATAGGTGCCCATGTGTTACTCTGGTAGGGGATTTTGATGATGGGGGAGGTTGCACATGGGTGGGGGCAGAGGGTATATGGAAATTTTCTGTACTTTCCTCTTAATTTTGCTGTGAGCCTAAAACTGCTCTTAAAATTCAGTTTAAAAAAAAAAGTTTAGTGGGTAAATTGGATCCCATCAAAACTTTAAATGTTTGCTTGTAAAAGACATTGTTAAGAGAAAGAAGGGACAAGTCACAGACTGGAAGAAAATATTTTCAAATTATGCATGCAACAAAAAGACTTGTATGCAAAATGCATAAAGAAATCTCAATACTCAATAGTAAGAAAACAACCTCATTAAAACGGGCAAAAATGTTGAATAAACATTTCACCACAGAGTATAAACAGATGGCCAATAAGCACATGAAAGATATGCAACATCATTATTCACTAGAGAAATGCAAATTAAAACCACCATGAGATACTAGGACACGCCAATTAAAATGGCTAAAATTAAAAGTACTGACAATACCAAGAGCTGACACCTCCGTATGGACTCCCAGAAAGTTCATTTTGAAACTTTCATCCCAGAATCAGAGGATCTTCCCAATAGATTCCAGTGGGTCATTCTCTCTTCTCATTTGTGTCCATCACCTTCAGCAGCCACCAGTGGAAGAGAATGAACACATTATTATCCTTTTTTTCCAGGTTCTATTTCCTTTTCCCTTCTTCCTCCCTGACTAGTTAGTACCAACGTGCCCCATGATGAGGCTTCCTCTGGTCTTGTCTTCATTTGTTTACATTCACAAGAAATCAGGAACTAACCTAATGTTTCCAATGCACAGGATCTGTATGCCAAACCTTCACATAGTCTGTTCGCCTTATACCAAGAGTAACCGCATCTCTCAAGGGACCAGGCCACTGGGTAGCCTTCCCTCACCATGACTGACAGCTCTTCAACGTCAGCCCATTTGGGCACCTCCAGGCCTTCAGAGTGAGCCTGAATGAATGATGCAGGGACGGCTCCAGGGTAAGCCATGGCAGAACTCCCAGGCGGGTGCCCCTGGCCCTGGCTATAGTGGAACCTTCTGAGCAGGGCCCTGTCCTAACACTGGCTGCTGTCCCCCCAGGCACTCACTGGGCAACCAGTACTTCAGCACACACATCAGGACGGCTCCTGGAACACTTAGTGATGCAGGGTGAGAAAGAGAAATCGCTGGGTGATCCAAGAGTAGGATGGAGTCGGGGGGGAGAGGGGGAGAAACTCTGAAAGAAAGTCTCCATTTGTTGGAGGATATTGTCCAAGCGGGGGCTTCCTGATAACTCAGTGGCTCCTGCATGGGGACTCTTCCCCTCTCCCAGCCAGCCCTGCCTGGGGAGAGAAGCCAATGATTTCCCACTCTCTCTATCAGGCAGAACAAAATTACGAATAAAAGGGTACATTTAAAGTCCTCCTATTGTTTACTGGCTATTGAGAGAGAGAGAAAAAGATAAGAAAAGGTAGAGTAGGTGGACCCAGCCGCCAGCCATGGGAGTTTACGGGGAACTGTCATTTCTTGTTTCCTCCCCTTCCATGATGGGAGGTTAAGACAAAGCCCGTCCTTCCCATTTGGAAGAAGCAGCTTTGTTCCTTATTTTGTCAAAATAAACCCCAGGCCCCTTCAGGGCCCCCTTGTCCTTCCCTCCTTGGCTCTTAAAAGCCGGCCAATTTGCATGGGAGCGGGCCTCTCTGCTGTATCCCTCTTCCAGGCTCACTCTCATTCTTTTGCTCTAATTAGCAACTGCTTTTTTATTTTTGTATGCACATTCAAAGACAGAGATCAGGGGGAGAGTGAAAGGGAGAAAGCAAAGGTCGGTGTGAAAGGAGAGAGCAGATGGCTTCTCCCTCACCCCCTCTGTGTACCCCGGCCCCCATGTTGGCAAACAGCACACAATGTCTGTCTACAGAGCCCTTTGTGGTCTCAGCACACAGCTACAGGCAGGAAAGGAGAGTGTGGGGGGAAGGCCTGGAGATGCCTGGCCTCTGGGGGAAGCCAGGGTAGAGAGAGAACTGAGGCCATTAGCCCCTGGGATGTCCAGGGGTAGCCACCTCCTGGGTCAAGAAGCAGTGGGTGTATGGTGTTCAATTGGCTTGTGTGCTGATACTATCAGCTCTCTGGGTAGTAAATCCACTGCCACCAGGGCTGCAGAAAGCCATCAGGGCGGAGGGAATCTGCTGCTTCTTTGGCATTGTTGGTTCACAGGGGCTCTCCAGGTGCCCAGGGGGAGGCAGTAAGCACACCGTGGTGGGATTCAGAGGAAAGGGAAGTGGGAAGGCCAATCCCCAAAGATGAAACACGCTCCCAAATAACTGAGTTTTAATTAGAGGAAATTCTTAGGAAGTGGGCAGATAGGTGGGCAGAGATTGCCTCAAAGAGAGAAGGGTGTTGTCACTCTGATTGGGTGTGTTAAATTCAACAGTGAACAGCTTTGGTTACTGGTCTTTAACTAGTAGCTGCATTGAAAGGTTTAAAATATGTTAGGGGGAAAAAGGAAGCTTGAAAGAATTCTCATAAGCCAAGAATAACTGAGAATGGGGTAGAAGCAGCTGAAAGAAGCAGAAAATGCTTTAGAAAAAATAAGAAATAAGCACAAAGAAGCAGGGCATTCTACAGAGATACTTTGGGGGGGAGCTATTGTTCTTTTTAATAAATGATCTTATTATCAACATGTGTGATTATATATTAATTTTGATGACAAGAATTACTTTTGTAATATTTGCAATTGATTTCAATGATAAACATTGATTTCCTGTATTTTGCTACATGAAAGAATTCATTTTTATTGCAATTTGCATCGAGACAGTTTCCTAGGAAAAAAAAATAAAAACAATGAATGGAAATAGCCATCCCATTCATTAAAATCCTACCAATGGAATGTGCTTTCTCTCTTTTCTCTGTTCGAAGCAAGTCTAGAGAGAAGACAGACAAGATAATAAGACAAATCTGGCCAAAGACACAGAGGGGCAGGCAAACAGAACCAGTGAGAAAAGAAAAGCCCCATGTGACAAGGGTCTCCACATTCAAATGTAGCCATGTGTGTGACAAACTCAGAAACCAAATAGAAACCCTCACATAACCTAATTCCCAGAAGAGGCAAAATTTTGGCCAAGTCCATGATTTGGCAGAGTTCTTGCATATTCCATATAATTTCAATGAAAAGCTCTACGCATCTTGTGCAGAGAGCAGATTGTCATTTTCCATTTGGAATACACACATGGCTCTGACCTTATGTCCTCTGTCAAACTGAGACATCACCACCAACCTTTAGTGAAAGGGTTTCATGACGCATGGGCTTGCGACCATTCTGTTGACTTTGTTCTGTGTGCGTGCACAATGTGTCACTCGATGGGACAACAGACAAACAAGGCCTCTGCCATCACCCGTTACTTCCTCCATCTGGTCCTGCCATCACCACCTCTGCTAGTGCATGCCCTGTCAGCAGTCTCACACCCGGTTCTCGGCTGGTTTCTTTGGAGTTTACACTACTCCATGCTACTGGGAAGTTTTCTCACACATCCTAATGCAAAGCCTCTCTTCCTGCTCAGCTCACATCCTGCTTCCACAAATTTTGTTTTGAGTGTGTTTTGTTTTGTTCTCATTTAACAGATGGCCCAGAGCAAGCATTAGGGATGCAGAGAAGCATCAGGCGTGGCCCTGCCTATGCGGAGCGGGGAGGGGAGAATAAGACCGAGAGTCAGGCTGACGATGGAGGTGGAGGTGGGGGTGGTTCAACTGTACCTTCAATTCATTCTTGCCCATGAGCATGGTCACTCCATGAACTTCAAGTCTACCTGATCACTAGCCAATTGGAAATGCAGATCAAACTCCAGTGGCTTCCATCTCAGCCCAAATGGGATGCTGAAGGCTCAGCTCCCATCACAAATCATTGATGTGGCCCTATGTGAATCCTGCCCTTCTCCAGCTGGGAAGGAGTAAAGTAAGGCCTTTCAGCACTAGTACCTGCTCCTGTCCTGTCCTATCTGCAGACCCTACCCCTATCGCACTCTGAAAATGCCAAAGTAGGTGCATGCCGTTTACTAGCCGGGCCTCGGAGTCCTACGTTGTATGACCTTGGCAATGTTACTTGAGTTCTCTGTGCCTCAGTATCTTCCATTAAAAAACGAGGATCGTAGTCTTGTGAACCTGATAGGGCTATTGTGAGGATTTAAGAGAGGGTGTAAGAAAAGAATTTGGCAAAGCATCTGGTATGTGATGAGTGCTTCATAAATGACAGCCATGCAAGCTGGAAGCCAGTCCAGGAACATTCGCTCCATATCCACATTATAACCATTAACATGATCTGACAAGGAAGCATGGGACTGCCTCCTTAGCCCAGGTAAACAGGGTAAGTCAGCATTCTCTCCAAACATCAGTCATTGCATGTTATCTTGATTGCTTTTTTGCCAAATCTAAACACCAGAGTTTTAATTTGTTGTTTTTCTTTAAGTTGACTCTTTTTTTTTTAAGTTGAATATGTTTACCTTAATGGAAAGAAGGAAGAGAGGAAGGGAGGAAAGAAGAAAGGGGAAGGGAGGGGAGAAGACAGGAGAGGAGCAGAGACAAGAGGAGAGAGAGAGAAAAACTAAGGCAAGTAAGAGAGGTAGGAAGTCTATGGCCCAGACAGATCGAATTGTTGCAGAGTTAGAAGACAAAAATAAAAAGAATGGAGGCAGTGGGCAGCAATCCAGGGTTAAGACAACACTCAGGGCTGTGGGAAGGTGTGTGCTTCTGGCTGGGGCATACTAGTCAAGGATGGGGCTGACACTGATTCAGGGAGGCTGGGGAAGGGATGGCAGGTCTGGTGAGAGTATGTTTGTGCAGAAGATATGAAGAGGAGGCTTGAGGGAGGAGGGAGGGCTAAGGGCTGGTGACAAGAATGGGAGTCACCAGGGCGAGGTGAGGCCTCAGGCCTCAGAGGTAAGCTGGGAGAGTTAAATGGAGATGTGAGACTGAGCCAAAGAGCTGAGAAATGTGAGGGGCAGAGCAGGGAGCCCAGAATAGGCCGTGGGGCAGGAAAGGGAGGATGGGTAAGCCAGGTGTGTTTCCCACTAAACGAGGCTGGGCCAGCTTTCCTGATGGACCACGAGAATGGCATGGCCTTTCCGCCCCAGTACCTGCTCTTGTCCTGTCCTATCTGTGGACCCTTCACCTACCACACTCTGAAAAATGCCAAAATGGGTGCATGGCATATACCAAAAATACCCTGTGAGACAGATGGATAAAGAACATATAAATGGTGGATTGCAGGGCAGGAGGGGATGGGGAGAGAAGCAAATGAAGAGTGGACTACATCAAGGACTAAGAAAATGCCAAACTTCCTGCAACATGCAAATTACCTGACTTAATGATGTGTTTTATAGGAAAGCTTGTGCCTCAACTCCTGAGCAGGGCAACTCATGGAACTCTGCCATGTTTCAGTGGCCCTCATAGTAAGACAAAGGCAAATTGAAACTGCAATGGGATGCTGGTTTTCATCTCTCAGATTTGCAAAGATAAAAATGATTGATATTTTATTATCTTGGCAAAGGGACAGGGAATAGGAACTCTTACACTGTTGGTGGGAGCAAAAATTGGAAGAAAATGCCTTTGTCGGGGGACCACTTGGGAATATCCATCAAAATTAAATATTTATATACTCTGATTCAGCACTTTTACTTCTAAAAATCTATTCATCCTTAGCTGTTAGAAAAGCGCTTTGGCACATAGAAAGTCCTCAATACATATTCATTGAATAAATTAATAAATTTGTCTCACACATATGCTCACACTTAAGTGCGAAGATGAATGCACACAGATGTTTGTTGAAACATTGTTTAGAAATAAAGAAACAGGAAACAACCTAAATGTACATAAATGAAGGACCAATTAAATAAAAGTACGTCCATCCAATGGAATACTAACAATCATTGGAATGAATGAGACAGATTTCTGTGTAGTAAAACCCAATTACTGTAAACCTTCATTGCTGAGTGAGAAAGGGGGTGGGGGAACTAGGTGAAAACCCTGTGCATTTTGCCCCAGTGCAGGTGGGAGAAAGGTATGTCTATATTTTGAGTGTGCAAATACTTGCACCCTCTCTGCAAGAGCCTGTCAGAAAATGTAACTGTGTGGGACCCTGGTGAGGACCAGAGTGGAAGGGAAATTTACTTTGTCTATGCATTAACTATTCAAAATATGTTTTAAAATATATTTGTATTGATTTCAGAGAGGAAGGGAGAGAGAGAGAGAGAGAGAGAGAGAGAGAGAGAGAGAGAGATACATACATCAGTGGTGAGAGAGAATAACTAATCAGTTGCTTCCTGCTTGCCCCACACTGGGGATTGAGCCCATAACCAACGCATATGCCCTGAATGGGAATCAAACCAAGACTTCTTGGTTCATAGGTCAATGCTCAAACACTGAGCCACACCGGCAAGACCCAAAATATTTTTAAAAATAATAAAAACAAAAGGTAACTTGGGATGTGAGAGATGTGCACAAAAGTTCCACCTCAGTGACTCGAGCAGAGGGCTCCTGATTCATTTCAATCCTGGGAAGTAGGGTTCAGATATGAACGAGGCTGCCTCGGGAAGTCTGACTGTCCCATCACTTGAGGTGTCTAAAACTGGGGGAAAGCAAAGAAAGTGCCATCCAGGGGGCTGGACTCCCTGTCCTCAGAGGTCTCATCTAGCTGGGAGAAGCCATCCTCCATTGGTTCCCCGGGTCCATAGAGCCCCATGTGGTCCCCTTGCCCTCTGGACATTGCAAGCACTTTCTAAGAGCTAAGAATGTAGCAGATTCTTAGAAGTCAGAGTGTTCAATCTGAGTCCACAGTATGAAGGGCTTGGCAGTAGTAGGTGCCCAGGAAGTACCTGAAGAAAGAGTGAAACAAGGACCACTCACTGCACAGGAACTCCTGAGTGGAACCCATCCTGCCTGGAGAATTGGAGCCAGAACTGGGCAGGGACATGACCAGAGTAGGCCCCCAAGGGTCTCACACCCAGAAACCAGGGAACTCCAGCCCCAACTAGAAATGTGTGCCCATGGGGTTGGGAGTCTATTCCAGACAAAGGCCAAGAACAAGCCAGAAACCAAAGTGCCATGTCCTTGTCCAGCCCTTTTTCTAAACTGGGTCCTACTCTCAATGGAAACACTCAGGGGGGGGCTGGGCTGAGCCTTCCCTGTCCATGCATTTCTGTCCTGTGGTTCCAAAATGCCTCTTAAGGCTCCCCACAGTGTTCCCTTCTCCTCACCAGCCTCTCCAGGGCCTGATGTGGCTGAGCTGATTTCCTCCTGACCTACCTGTCCACGAGAGAATGCATGTGCACACACACACACACACACACACACACACACACACACGCACACTGGAAGATGAGTCCAGCATACCTGTAAACATGCAGATTCATCCTGGGTAGGCACACAGGGAGGCAGGATGCTCTGCCATATGGCATAGATCTTAGAGCAGACCCAGGCATACTCCTCTGTAGTAAGCTGCATCTCCCCAGGATCTGCCTGCTTTGCCTTATTCATTGGCCCTCAAACAAAAGTGAAGGGCTCAGCTGCCTTCCCAGGTAACTGGAACTCAAGCACTTAGCTCAGCCAGCAAGGGAGAGTGTAGACAAGACATCTCCAGGCAGAGGCCCCTCCTGTAGGGAAAAGCCAACACTGCCCCTCTACTAATGTCCCTGTCTGAGCCCTGTTGGCAAAATAAGGCTTATTCCTGGTGATTTGCCCAAGTTTGGGCTGCTTTCCTTCTCCACCTGCACATGATAGACCCTTTTAGGTCTTCTTTGCCCACACTGCCTTGAGGGACAACTGAAGTCCAGGAGCACTGGGCACTGTCAGCCCAGCTTGTCCATGGCCACAAGCAGTGGAAACGGAACTCATACCCTCAGAATTCCCTGGGGCCCAGAACTAAAGGACCCACTCCAGTCAGGCTCCAACTCAATATGACTTCTCATCTCCATGCTTCAAACCAGGAAAGAAAGTTGGTACATATAGATGTTTGTGCTCAAGTTCTGAGGAAGGAAACTACCCAGCTCCAGAAAGAGACAAGGACAAAAAAGCAAAAGGGGCAAGTCTGACCACAGCGCTGCCTGAGCTGGGATTCAGCCCTAGAGGCCCTTGCTGGTCCTCGATGAGAATTAGACAGCCAAAGCCAGGCCTCCAACCTGCAGCCTGGCCACCTTCCCTTGGGCCTTTTCTGCAAGCACAGAGCCCTAGACCAGTGTTTCCCAACCTTCTCTCATGATGAGAATCACCTGGTGGAGTTGTTAAACCACAGATTCCCGAATCCCAACTAAGAAGTGCTAAACTAGAATTTTTGAGAACATATAGGTAAAATTGCATACCTAACTTAGTGCTCTGTATATAAAATCTGTCTTAGAGCACTAGTTAAGTATACAATTTTACCTATATGTTCCCAAAAATTCTAGTTTAGCACTTCTTAGTTGGGATTCAGGAATCTGTGTTTTAACAACACCAGGTGATTCTCATCATGAGAGAAGGTTGGGAAACACTGCCCTAGACAACACCCTTCTCAGGGAGCTTGGGTCATCCACTGGGACACCATGTACCCTCTGGATGGCTTATAGGCAAGTCAATATTTCAGAGCATCTGGAGAGAGTACTTATCCTGGAGAGTTTCAATGGAAGATGGTAATAGTTGGCACAAGCTCTGTGTTATATAGTGTGGAAATCTACAACCACACAGCATGACTCCAGCGAGTGCCTGGACCCCAAGGAAAATAAGGGACAGCACAGACCAGAGAGAATTCATGAGAGAACTGCTGATAGAGGTTTGATATTTCTGAAAATACATATTTGCCTCTCAGGACAGTTAATTTCAACAACATCCAGTCCAAGAAACAGAGGCAGATGGTTCCCCAGACCTGAGTTCTAATCCCAGCTGTGATGTCAACTAGCTGGGGCTCCCTAGACTGCTTCCCAGAAATGCTTTCTGGCTACCTTCACTCTATGGATAATGAAGCAGTCAGAATAGATGATCTCTCAGCATTCCATACACTCTCACCCTAGCTTGGACAGTTTCAGACTATATAGCTCTTCATGGGCAATGAGGGTGCAGTGAGTGGTGGCACCAGGCCCTACCTACATGGCCAGCCTGTGATGTTTTTACTACCCACACCATCTCAGTAATGACCAGATGACCTTCATTGTCATCTTTGATAATATATATTTGTTAAGTCATGGGCGCCCCACCTAGGGGAGGTCTCATGCACAAAATATTGTCAAATTATTCTCAGTAAATCTAGCAATGGCCAGGGTGAATCCTGATTGGTTAGTCAACACCAATGGAATTTTGGTGCTTCTACCCCTCTCTTTCAAAGGCAGAAGGGGCAATGTCGAGCTTCCCCTTTCTTTGTCCTCTTTCCATCCTCTGCCACCACCAGAGCCTGGGACTGACTCCCCATGCCCAGCATGCAGGAGTCAGTGTGGCAGAGGGCCATCCTTCCAGCTCTGTTTGCTGTTGCTCCTGCCATGTCACAGCCCATTACATTTGGCCAATTACATCAGATTCCTCTCTGGAGAGAGCTGGGCAGGGCCACCATGGGGAGCAGAGGAGGCCCCAGGGATTTGTAAATGAAGTACCCTGTAGGGAAATCCTATTATGAAGCTCATCTTACAAGGCTGTGGTATTAATGACCTTGGCCTCCCAGGGCTCTGGGCCCTGAGCAGAACTGATCTCCCAGGGGCTTAAGAGGAGGCTGCCTGGGCTGTGGCCTTCCTCTCTCTCACCAGCCAACTGCAGAAGGACCAGAGAGAGGAGAAAGCATTCCTCAGTACCTCAGTACCCCTGAATGCACTGCCAGCAGAGTACACACACACACACACACACACACACACACACACACGCACATGCTCCCCACTCCCTCAGGGTCCCACCTTCTCTTTTAGCATCTAGGATGAGGAGGCAGGTGGAGAACCAGAGCTGGGACCAGAAACCCTAAGGGAGAGCGAAATAGACCCTAGAAACTTCTTTTTCCAAGAGGAGCTAAATTAGACACATTTTTCTTTACCTTCGAATCCTGCAGATTTTTCATCTCAACTCCCCCAGGCTTATAAATCGTCTCATCTGGGCTGCTCAAGTTGACAAAGGCACCAAAACTGTTGGAAGGTGCAAAATGTCCCTTGGGTTTCCAGGCATGAAAGAATTTACATGTAGGTGGAAAATTATCAGGGGGAAAAAAAAAAAGTCCCCTCTGGGGAGAGGAGAGGAGTGAAGAAAAAGCTGCAGAAGGAGAAGAGACCTCTGAGGAGAAGGCAGGGAGGGTCTGGCCTGAGGAGCACCATGGAGGCAGTGACCCAGAGCACTCAGGCCCAGCTTGGGGCTGTGAGAGACACATGATGAGTGGGAGACACACGCACAAGGAGATGGGCAAAACAGGAACTGCTGTTCTGCTTTAAGAGTTGTCCAGGCCTGCCAACATCCAGAGTTGGCTTGGTCCTAATTAACTTGAGAACCCCTGGGAAGTCCATGTGGACTCCTGGGTACAGAACCTGGACCCTCAGCCCCAACTCTGCTTGGCAGGCCCTGAGCAGGGCATAGGAATCCTGCAGGTTTGATGTGCCCTTGAGCACAGGGGTAACCTCCACCCACTGCTGTTCAGAGGACAGTCCCAAGTAAACAGGTAGTGATGGCCAGCTGCAGGGAAGGCTGCTCTTTTCTGAGTCCATTTACAGCTTCCTGTTCTGCCTGCTCTTCCCTCAGCCCTTCTTAGGCTGTAGCAGCTGAGGTGCCACGTTGACGATGTCTGGCCTCATCAAAGTCCCAAGGTCTTCCCACGGCCCCCACCCCTTACTTGAGGTGCGGGGATGCTCTGAGTATCTTCTCCCTGTTGGCCTGCAGGACCCATGATCAGTCCACCAGCCTCCAGCCTGCCCTGCAGTCCCTGCTCCCAGACCCCTTTATGTCCCCTCAGGGCTCAGGTCCACCCTTTCTGCACATTCCACAAGCCCAAGGACGCCTACAGTAACCTCCTTTGAGGCCCCCTTCTTCTCAACTCCAGCTACATAGAAGGTCCTAGTCTGGACCTAGCACTCAGGATTATCAGCCTGGGCCCCCACCAGACCCACCCAACACAGTCTCAGAGGGGACATCTGAGATGCCAATTTATAAAATCCTTCCTGTGAATTCTCGAGTCCACTCTTTGATCAAGAATCACTGCTTCAGAAGACCATGTTCCCTCTTGTGCTTGGGGAATATTCTTTTGCTTCTCAGACCTCCAGCTCACAAAGACTACCTGCCTAGACCACCTGCCCCGAAGCAGGCCTCATGAGCCACACCTTTCAAACACATATTCACTGACCCACTGACCTGATGAGAGACAGTGGATCACTCCTATATGCTGACTTCACTGGCCACCTCTTGACAGTCATGGAGCTGGACCTGAGCAGGTGCAGGTAGGTAATGACTGACATTCAGGGCTCCTGCGACCTGTGTCTCTGGGTAGGAATACCACATGCCAACTTCATTCTAGAGTCTTATTCCTTTAGTAACCAGAGGCCAATGGTGTGCTGGAGAGCTTAAGGGTAATGGCACCTGGCAACACATGGCATTGCCTGGCTTACAGAGCTGTCTCATCTCCATTATCCTACTTGGTTTTCCCACACCCTGAGAAGTGGGCAGAGGAGATAGGACTGTCCACAGTAAAGGACTTAACTAAAAACCACCAGAATTTCACAGCGAGGGAGGATGGTTATGTATAGCATTGTTATCTCCTGGCTCCTTACAGTGGCTAGAGTTGAAGGCTAATGAGGCAGCTCATTCTGGTAGCCCCAGAAGACCTTCCATGCCTGGGAGGGCAAGCCATGCCCTCAGGGAGCACTCAGGGGCAGAAGCAGATCCAAACCCCATGGGCACACTGCTCCAGCTAGGATCTGGCTGCCAGAGACTGTCCCAGAACCTGAGACGTTATCTTGGACACCCATATGGGATACTATAGTTCTTACTTTTCTAACTGACAGATAAGGGGCCTGCCTGGGTCAGGTTCCCCCTAGCAACTGTCAATCTCAGCCCCTCCTGTATCCCAGAGACCAACATCAGCTCACAATAGTTTAGGGTCCACGGCAGAGATGGCTTGTAGAGCACCATATATTGGCCTCCCTGGCTCAAAGACAATTAAGCTATAGGGACCCACACAGAGAATCAATTTAGCCATCAACCTGAGCAGGAAAGGTGGGGGGGAAGAGGGGAGGGTTAGGACAAAGCCAGGATTTCTCATTAATCCACTGTGCCATAAGCATGAAACTGGAACTGGGGACAGATGGCCATTTTCCTAGTAATTAACAGTTTCATAGAGACAAATGAGTGATGGGGTCAGAGTTACTGGTGAGGTCAGCTGGCTGCTGGGATTCTCTGCCTGATGGGTCCAACCTGTGTGTGCAGAAAGGGTGAGTCATGAACAGGCCTTAGGGACCAGCAAAGCCATGGAGCCCTCAGGAACATGTGTGAGCCACTTGCCCCCCTTATCCCTCTCCCCACAGCTTCCTCTGCTTGCCCCCACCCCCTTCCTTTCCTCATGCCTCACAGTAGAAACAGCTCTGGGCCGGACCACTCTTCCCTGGCTGGGCTGCCTAATTGGTCTCCAGGTGCTTCTGCACAACCAAGCGACTGGTCACCATGACTCTGACAAGAGGGTGTTCAGCAGATGCAAAGTGAAAGTCAGGAGAAGAGTCCCTGCCATCATGAAAGTCTGTTGTGCCAGAACAATAATATAAAGAATATTCTTCCTACCAACCTGTAGATTTCTACCAACCCATGCAAAGGCTCACACTCAAATATCCAGAAAAGATAATGTATCAGATCGACATTTCTGTGAATCACAGAATCATCCAGGCTTTGCCAGTCTGGCTCCAGGGCAACCATTCTCGGGTTTGTGTTGGGAGAAAGTAACTTGCCTTTTTATCCAGGACAGCTGATGGAGGTTCCCTGCTTCTCACTCACAGTGCCCTGGCATCCACTATGCTCCATGCTCATGAGCATTGCCTGTAGTGCCCCAGGACTGCTGTGAATGGCCACGGTGCCTACCTGACAGCTTGAACTTCCCTTGAAGACACACCATGGTCCCAGTCACAAATCCATCCACATGCACTGCCCATCTCAAACCAAAGGGTGCAGAGCTCCCCAAGATAACCATCTGTGTCCACTGTCTCTGCACCTGCTCTCAGCCCTGGGAAGCGGGGTCTGGCTCAACCATCAAGGTTACCAGGAAAGCCAAGGGCAAAGATGCAGCTTCAAGTGGTGCAGACAGGATGAAAAGGGGTTTCTCTGCTGGTCTAGGTCACTGAGCTCAGCCAGGCTGCTGGGCAGCAGGACCCATGACGCTGCCTGATTCCACACTCCACTCTTGGAAATGCCACCAAAACGTGGCTGCCTATGCCACTGAAATGGCAATGGGATGGTGCCCTGGACTCCCGATTTCCTCCACAGTCCAATGAGTTTGTGAGAATCAGTTTGTCAAATCAAGTCAGGTTCACAAGAGCTTTAGATTAGGAATGTCCCCCAAAAGTCCAGAGCGGGTTGGAGGTGGGAGGTAGAATGGAAAGAAACCACTGGATTTAAATATTTGTCTCCCCAGGCCTTCCCAGGACAACCACTGACAAGCAGCATGGACACAACTCCCCAAAAGAGAAAAGTTCCAATTAGCCCAAAGAAATGAGCCTGTTCCCAGAGTCCCAATTAAATCAGAACCAATCAATGCTTGCTCAGGTTCCTGCCGTTTTGCTCAGGAAATAATCAGAGAAACAAGAGGCTCCAGCCAGCAAGTGTGGCATGGCAGCCCTTTGAAGCCTGGAGACATCACCCACTCTGTTGCAAGCTGCTGCATCTGGCAGCTGCTGCACCTGCCCCTTTAAGAATACAGTCTGGTGCCTAGGTCCCTACTCAGACCCTGACAAATGCCAAAGAGGGCACCTCCCACCCCTCCTCCAACCAATGGGACAAAGAGGAGCGCTGTGGGACCAGGCCAGGCTGGTTTTAAAACTGTCTGCATTGATTCATCGCTTGATCTGGCATTCTCTCCCCTCTGCTTCCACACCATCCATCATGGGTACCATAACCAAGAAATCCAATAAAGACACAATGGTGCAGCTCTCCTCTCTCAGCAGGCCTCAGAAAGGCTATGTGAGGGCCCCGGCCCAGCCAATTAGCTGAGTCCAAAGGATCGCAGAGCTGATGGTCATTAGCAATCATGTCTGTGCCCTGGCGCTTCGCCTGCAGGTGCCTGGGGAGCAAGGTGAGTGAGGTAGAAACACAAGGGATGGCCGGGTGCTCAGATGGGATAGGGAGGATGACAGGGAAGACAACTGGCACGAGGCTCATGTTAAAGAAAGAGGAGCAACTACAGATCCCTTTCTCCAAGATGCCCCGAAGGACTAAGGCCACTGAGTGATAGGTTAGGGTCAAGATGGTCATTTCCGAGGTCCCTGTAGGAGACCTTGCTCTTGAAAGAGTCTGAAACTTTGAGGGCCACAAAGGAAACTTAATAAAGGAAAGCAGTTTTCTCTTCCCCAACTCTCTCCCCTAAGTTCAGCTCCCATGCAATTAGGCTGTAGACTCTCAACCAGTGATCACCAATCTTTCGGACCTCAGGGACCACCAGAGGTCCACGGACCACTGGTTGGCGGCTGCTGCTCTAGACCAAGCATGTCAAACTCATGGGCCATGGGCCACATGCCTCGTTTATTTGGTCCGTGTTAGCCTTTGAGTCTGACATGCTTGCTCTAGACTTTTCTGTTTACTCCCAGAGAAGAGTGAGTCGAGATCCGGCTCAGCACACAGATTGTCACCTATTGGACATATGTTCCTTCGGACTGAGCAGAGCCTATGTGAGCACACAGCACCATGACCCCCTCAAACTGCAAAGTTTGCATCACTCTGTAACATTCAGAAGCAAAGGTAATTCAACTCATGATAACATCTCAACCCATTCCAACAGCTTCATCTCCTTCTAGGACACACCAAAACTAGGCCCATCCCTGCCCCAGGGCCTGGCACTGAGCCCCTGGAGGAAGACAGCCAAGCCAGAGGGCTTTGAGTTAATGAGCTACATGGGTCCAGTACCAAGTTGAGTGCTGTGAAAGCTGGACTGAAATAAACTAAAATATTTTCCAAATTCAATCATCTCTCAATTACCCTTGAGTGAACTGCCCATGGCAACCCAAATCCCAAATTATCTATGCCTCAGAACATGGAGCTGGACATGCAGGGGTGTGTGTGAGTGAGTGAGAGAGAGAGAGAGAGAGAGAGAGAGAGAGAGAGAGAGAGAGAGAGAGAGAGAGAGAGAGAGAGAGAGAGAATATGTCAATGTCCCAAAACTAATTATCCATCATTTAGAATTCTTCCCACCTTTTCTCCTACCATTAATATGGACGTTCTGATTGGACACAATTAGAAAATCATCAGGCCTAGCATAGGGAATGTTACCCAGAGCTTTATAATATAAGAGCCACTGAGTTATTCTGTTCCTGTATAATCCAGAGCTCGATATGGGAAACCTTGAAGACTTGGCCCTGCTCCAGTGGGCAGGAAGCAGAGGTCTCAAGGGGTCTCAGACCTTACCCTTGCAGGCCATGCTGTTTTCAGCCTCATAGCCAGGCTTGCAGGTACAGCGTCCGATAGGCACCATCCACTCCCCGTCCCCGTTGCAGTAGAGTTTGATGGGTACATCTACTTCCTCTGCGTTGGGGATGCACATACCCCGAGCAATCACCAGAGACGTGCTCTCTGCCCCTGTCATGGTCTCTGGGAACACGGCAAAGTTTTGCACAATGCTGGGACACTTTTTATAGAAGACACGGACAGAGAGGAGAGACATACAGGCTCCGTAATCCTGAAAAGCGAGGTAAAAACCATTTCGAGTAAGAGGCCCAAAGCTCCTGACTTCCGTGTTGACTTTCATCAACCTTCCCCCGAAGTCCACCTGGGAGAAGCTCTCGTCCGCAGCAATGGTGTCTACTTTGAGGTAGGGGGCCTCGGACCAGAAGGCTGACTTCTTGGTGGCAATGACGGAGTCAGTTTCATAGTAATACAAGTTGAAGGTCTCTTTGCAGGAGCCTGGGACGTTGGGGAGGCTGCTGCAGTCTCTCACAGTGAATCGCATTTCCGTGTAGATGCGATGGGCCCCCCGCCGGTTGATGAAGGTGGTGAGCAGCCAGTTGTTCTGGTTGGGCTCGAACACGTTGCACACCTGGTAGGTCCGGATGGTGTTGAGGTTTTCATCGTAGCCACTGACTTCTTCCCACTGTACCAAGCAGTCCACAGGCACACACATGGAAAAACAGAAAAATAGAAAGTGAGAAGACACAGAAAGGCAGTCAGAAAAGAAGCCTGGCAATGAAAGAGGGCCTTAGGAGCTCACCAGTCCACCTGTTTGACATGAGCAATGAACACATATAACCCTAACTTGCTTATAAAGGTCTCCTTTAAGTGGGCTTCAGAATATGCAGCCCACCCCCAAATAGAAAAGACTTTACTCTAGAGAGCCTCCCTTCATCTAACCCACAACTCTCATGCTATGACTAAGGCTTATCACATCCAAGGGGACAATCTGCAGGTTTAGCCCCACATGACAGCCAGGACAGTCTCCCACAGCCTCTACTCTCAATGGCCACTTTGTATATCAGGAGTGTAACCTCATGACACCCCCACTTTGGAAATCCTAATTTCTAAACCTAATTAATTTATTGTGGTGAAGCTTCTTTATTATCTCTGAAAAGTATATGAATGTGAAACTTTTTCAAATTTCTCAGCAAATTTAGATTCTCATAAACTTGTGTTTTATAACTTCAACTCTTTGAAATAATTAGATCGACCATAAAACTGGTATGAGTAGGGGCTGCTGAGAGAGAAAATGTCCTTAATGGAGGAAATTAAGCTTCATTTTGCGCACATTTCAAGCAAAGATGTGATGGGAGAGAATGTGTTACTTAGGGAGTAAGGAAAGCTTCTTTATAAGAAAGACACAGCCAGGCTTTGCGTTGGAAAAGAGAGCTCTCGTTTTAGCGCCCTGAGAACTGGAAAAAGAAAAACAATGCATTTGGTAAGTGATATCTCTCAATCCTTCCAATAGTTCCCAATAGAACTAGATACTATTATCACCCATTTTCAGACAAAAATACATCTTATAATTCATCCATGATCACATGACCATAAGAAGTAATGGGGAAGAGAAGGGATAGAAAGCAATTATTTGAATGGTCAAAGAAATTCTCAAATAACTTATTTCAGTAACAAGCAATAAGATGGGGGAGGGGTCCATGAGGTTCTGGCTTTATTAACTGAATCCCTCGGGGCCAAGGGCCAAAGAAGAGTTGCTGGGCCATTATTTCTTCCTGTGCAGGGAAAGGAAGCAGCTGGGGTCACCCAGGACCCCAATCTCAAGAATTGGGGGTATTCCCAGGAAGCTTCAGTGTGTTTGCTAAGTAAGGAAATAAGAGGGAGAAGAAATTCAACTTCCTAATGTGAACAGAAAAAAGTAAATTAAGATCCTTGACTATTTGGTAGTGGTGATAAAAGAAACCAAATCATGTCTATTTCTTTAAACATTGTGTTAACTCCTTATTATATACAGTGTGGAGTTGAAATATATAAGCTAGGATTCTTCATTAAAAGAGCTAAAAGCCAATGATGTGCATGTGGGAAATATACTACAGTAGCTTTTTGCACAGAATTAACTGCCTGTAGGAGCAGGAGGGCAGAGGCACAGCTGTTTTTCAAACATGAACCAGTTAGTTACCAGGTATAGAGAGCTGGCCCGGAACAGCCGGCCTATAAAATGACCATGGAGGCATCTGAGCTGCAGGCTATCCAGGGCCTGTCTTCCCCTACCCCTCCCAGCACTCTCGGGGGCAGTTCTCTCCTGACGCTGCAGTCCTTGGTGAGCTCCATCTGGGACCCTTGCACACCTCATGTGGACTTTGCTTACTTTCTTACTGATGTCGAGGAACTACTGTTTATTCCTTCTTTAAGACTGTGTGCTATGTTCTATTTAAATGTGTTTGCTAAACTTATGTTCTGCTTGCCTGGTTGTCTGCAACCAGAAAGCAAATACATTAGGGAGAAGAAATAGCTGGCGGTTGTTTTTGTTCAAATTTTTCAGACCTCTCTCCCTTTTCACGGCGGTTTTGAAATCGTTTTCTCCCGGTTGACCCCGTGTGACCTTTGAGGGAAGGGCAGGTTTATTTTGCTGCTCTGTAATTGTTTAAACACAGCAGGTCTCATGATCCATATTTCAGTTGTGCTACAAAAGGTCTCAGCACGAACCGGTGGCTGCTCTGTCTATGTGCAAGTGAAGCCTGTGGCCCCCATTTAGTCTGGAGGCCCAGTCCCAGCCAGAATCCTTGACCCACCCAAGACTAATGCAATTCTGCAGTGTGAGAGCAAGACAGGAAGCCCACCTTTCAGGCTCACCTTAGCACTGAGAATGTCACCACCAGTAGGTTTTAAATAGACAGAATGAGGATTTATACTCTTGTGGAGCGGGGATATTGAGAACATTTATCTTAGAAAACGACACTGATTGGTATTATAAGACCCCACAGAGGTAATTGTTTCAAACATTAACCTCTCTGGGCCTCAGTTTTCTCATCTGTAAAATGAGGAATCATACTGGGTGACCTCGAGTCATAAAATCCTACCGATCTAATTGATTCCATGACAACTCCTAAGGGAGCGATCAAAGCAAATTAGAGGGAATACAGCCGCATATTTGCAGGGAAGGAGTAGAGAGAAATGGAGAGAAAGGGAGTAACTCCCTGGTGTTTGGAAAAATGCCATCACAGAGTCTCACATTCATTTCTTTCCCTGTTTCATTCTTCTCCTGCCAGCGGGTGCTACCAGGGGTTGCAAAGATAAGCGATCAGATTGGGCTAGAGGAGGTATAAACGCTTTCCAAGCAAGAGGCAATTAGGATCGGGCACACTGAAAAAAAGAGAAGATTTGGTAAAGGGAGATGAGGGTGGAAAGGCATCTCAGCAGGGAGGGACAAACATTGTTATTTGTTTATGATACTTGGCATCAGTTTCGTGGCTTTATCCCTTATGCATTCATCAATGAAAAAATATTTACTGAATGCCAACTTTATGCCAGGCATTCCATTAGCCACTGGGGATACAGCAACATGAAGCTTATAATCTAGTGAGGGAAACAGAAATTAGACAAATGGTTATTAAAATAACTAAATAATTACAATTGTGCTAACTGCTGTGAGTGAAAATCACAGGGTGCCAGGAGAGGAAGTGTACCTGATATATGGAGGAATGTCAGGGAAGACCCTCCGAGCGGAGAGGGAATGGATGGGTAGAAGTCAGCCAGGTGTGTGTCTATCGGGGCCGAGCGGGGCGGAGCAGCTGGGCCTGGGAACAGCATGTGCAAAGCCTCTGTGATGGGGAAAGGTGCCAGTGAAGAAGGAAGACTGCCTAACAGAAGAGTCATAGAGATCTGCAGGTGGCAGGAAGAAGACGAAAGGGAGGTGTCCCCCCAGTGAAAAACTTCTGAGTTTCACCTTGAGGGTAACTAGAAGTCATGGATGAGTTTCAGGGAGGAAAACTACAGGTGATTAGAGCTGAGGTTTCAAAAGATTTCTCTGAAGCAAAGTAGAGACTGTGCAGGAGTGCAGCTTGAGTGCATGAGCAGGGCAGCTGGATGTCACTTCAGTGGTCCAGGCAAGAGATGGTGATGGGTTGGGCCAGGCTGTGGAGGTTAGAAAGATATTTGGGGGCAAAATCTCCAGGTTCTCACTGAGCTGAGTGTGTGGGAGCTGAGGGGATAGTTTAAGGTGGAACAGAGCGAGACTGGGTTAACCTGATCCAAGGAGCTATGTGTGCCCTTAACATTCTTTCTTGCATCCTGCTTCCTCAAAGCTCAGGCTTTGAGCTATGCTATGTCCCCAGGCACACCACACTAGATTCTTCATAAAGAGACATTTATCACTCTTGGTCTACCCCATAGATGTCCAATTTCCTATTCAGGATCCAGTTTCTTTTAACCAAGGTCTGTGTTACCCCCAATCCCCCTGACACACCCACTGCTAGCCCAAAGGTCTCTATTCAGTAGCAGTTTCTCGGCCTCCACTCTCAGACATTTGACACATTGCTTCCTGTGTTCTTTTCTGTAATTATCTCCGCCCATTAAAACAACAAAACACTGTGATTTGCTTATCAGATTGGCAAAAACTTAAAAAGATGAAAGATCAAGTCTTGGTAAGAATGTGGAGTACAAAGTTACTACGCAAGGCTACCACCACCTCCGGAGCTTGAAGCATGTCCAGGACACCTGGAGGTGGCCGGCCTCTGAGGGTCCAGGGCTATGGACAATATGGCAGCTTTGCTCTGAGTGGGGCCTCTAGGAGCTCTGCACAGTCAAGGTGGAAAGAAAAGCCATGAACTGGGATTGAAATTCTCACTAGCCAGTGGGATAGGAAGATCAGAATCTGAAATAATTTGACAAAAAGCAAATAAGGCCCAGGACATTTCTTGGACGTCTTGATTTGTGGAGTAAGAGTGACAATGCTGCATGCCAACCTGGGGGTAGCCTTCCCTTTTTGATGCTCTCAACTGGATTTTACTATGGCGCCCTTTGTTAATGTCCATTGATGAGTGAATGCAAAATATATGTAGGCTTATAATGGAATACTTTTTGGAAATAAATGAAAGAAGGAACTATTGACATATGCAATACCATGAATAAACCTCTAAAACATTACGTTAAATGAGAGAAGCCTGACTCAAGAGTCCACATATTATATAAGTCCATATACATGAAATATGCAGAGAAGGCAAATCTACAGATGGAAAAGTACTAATTTTCCCTACCACTGGATGTAGGAAGGGGAAGTGACTAAAAATGGGCATGAAAAATCTTTTTTTTTTTTTTTTTGGAAGGGGGGGAGGGTGAACTTACTGAAACTGTTGAATTATACACTTAAAATGCATAGATATTATAACATGTAAGTAATAGCTCAATATATCTGTTATCTGAGCTTCTTCCAGCCTATACCTTCATACCTTGACATGCTGATGTGGCCTCCATCCTCCATGAAAGCCTTCCCTCAGCAACTCTGTGCCCCTGCCCATCCCATCCACTGAGCCAGGGATGCCCTTCTCACCACTTTAATACCTGTATCCCAGGTGACAAATATTGGCTCCGTCTAGTTGGTTTGTAGATGAACACCTGATACCTAAGTTGGGGCAAAGGTGGCATCTAGAGCAGGCACATTAGCCAAGGAAGCATCCCTGTCACTGATGCTGGGGGTCTGGGAAGAATCAGGAGAGTGGTTCAAAGACAGTATCAGAATCTCAGGCCCAAAACCCCAGTCAAAAAACCACTTGATTTTCTAATCTGGAGCCAGGCAGGATCAGGCCAAAAATGCCTTCCATATCCTACACACCAGATTTATCACCACAATTTGCCATTTTTCCCAGAACAATATTCCTCCTACCTGGCCTCTCTCTCGCATTCCCACGGCCATGTATTGGCATTCCTTTCTGCCTGGGCTCATGCTCTGGCCTGCTGTTTGGTAATAAAATTAATGACAACAGACCAAGCAGGAGATGGCAGGGGCTCAAACACGGACCATATCATCTCATATCTGAACACTGAAACCGTGTCCATTTCTGCCCCTCGATGTTGTCACTGATGTTCTCATTGGCCCCAACACTTTTCTTCTACTCCACCCTCATTCCTTCTCAACTCAGAACCAGAGGATAACAGATCTGGCTAGAAGCCACCATAGATCATGTTGACCAGGAACTTTTGTTGACAAATGGGCACACTGAGGCCCAGAGACGTTCAATAACTGGCCCGGAATCAGGCAGCCGACGGGTGGCTGAGCCAAGCTCTCTTCACAGCTCCCTCCTTGTAGGGACGCCAGTCTCATTTCCTCCCCGATGCCTTCCCAGCTTTTACTCAGCAACCATTTTCCGGAATGCCTTAAACATAATTGCACTTATTCCACACAATTTAGCATTTGATAATAACACTGTTCTGAACTATTCCTTAATTGCTTTCTGTGTGTGACTCTGGATTATGATACCAGGCTGTGAGCTCCTTGAGGACAGGGAATTATGTTTTGACTAATTTATTCATTTCAACAAGCGAAGTAATTCCATACATTTAGCTTTGCAACACTGGCATTATAGCTATGGCATGTTTACTCTGTAATGTCTGGGACCAGTGAAATCCACAGGTTTCTCGGGGCACTACCCTCACACACGTCTTCTCTCACTTTTCATCCTGCGTGATCTCATCCACACACAAGGCTGCAGCCACCAAGGGGTACATCACTGACCTCTCCTTAATGCCCCACACTTGTTTATCCAGCTGCCTCTTGGGCAGTTCCTGAAAATCACCTTGTTTTCTTCAGTTCAGCTGTTGGCTCACAAACCAACCCTTCAGGGGAACTTGCCCCTTGAGGGCAAGACTGTGATGGGGACCTCTCCATATTCCCATGCCTAGCCTTCCATACATCTGGCAGGTTGAGGGGATGAGCAAGGCCCTGGTCTGTACCTCAGCTTTTCTGCCTCCGCAACTCCTGGTCCTTCACTGGGGATGTAGGCAGGTGCCACCAGGTTCACTTGTTCCTGGAAGAAGCCTTACACAACCAGCAGGATATTGAGAGCCTTTGAAAAGGCACAATTCGTGTTGCAAATGGACCACCTGCCCCTGCGCAAGGCATAAGAAGAAAAACAATAACACCCATTGGAAAGCACTCGTTCAGGCTTTCAGACCAGCGCTTGGATGTCTGAGGAAGACATCTAAAGGATCCTCTGGACCTAGGCTTGTTTGATTTGCTTGTTGGAAGTCAGAGCGTGCAGGGCTGTTGCTCAGGAGTGACCCAGATTACCATTTACATTTGGACAATGCTATTGACTATTTGCAGCATGGCTGATTGTGTATGTGTGTCTAAAACATGCTGTTCCCATTCAAAATCGCTGCCATAAACTCCATCAGCACTGCCTTCTAGAGACTCTCACCCATTCTCTGTCCTCCAAGGGTGGGTCTGAATTTTGGAAACGGGCAAAGGGCACCTGGAGCTAAATCCAATGAGTCAGTGAATAAGCCAGCTAATACATACTATTTCTTGGTCAAAAATGAAGAGCCACACTAATGGGGGTTTGGCTCAGTGGATAGAGTGTTGGCCTGTAGACTAAAGGGTCCCAAGTTTGATTCTAGTCAAGGGCATGTACCTTGGTTGTGGGCACATTCCCAGTAGGGGGTGTGCAGGAGGCAGTTGATTGATGTTTCCCTCTCATCAATGTTTCTATCTCTCTAAAAAATCAATAAAATATATTTTAAAAAATGAAGAGCTACAATAAAATGAAGTTAAGAGAAGTGGGCTGATTTCACTCTATGCCTCTGAAAACAGTTCCAAGCCTGGGTCTGGAAAGATCTGGGATAGCTGGCCCCTTCTCCAGCCTCTCCAGCCAACCTAGCCCTCTCCCAGAACACCCAATAACCACCATGATGATGAATCATAATAACTGTAAGGTTTGAGGCACAGGAAACTGACCACCAAGACATATTAAAGTAAGGTGACCAGATGTCCCACTTTTGGCAGGACAGTCCCAATTTTTAACAATTTGTCCCATGTCCCACGGCACTTTTAAAAAGTCCAAAAGATTTAAAAGAATCTTTCCAAAAATTAGGAAGGAACCATGGAAGGAACCATCAGCCAGGAGGGTACAAGACGGAGGACCATCCCAGGTTCAGAGAACAACAGGAACAAACTCTCCTGAGCAAGAGTGTGCCTGACATCTTACCAAGAAAGACTTTTTTAAAACGCCGCGGGATGCGGGACAAATTGTTAAAAATTGAGACTGTCCCGCCAAAAGCGGGACGTCTGGTCACCTTATATTAAAGTAAAGTTTAGTCCTCAGTAATGAGCGGGACTCATTACGGAGGTAGAGAAATCAGAATTAAAGGAATGGGGAGGGGAGAAAGGATCCAGCCAGGCTGCCTCCACAGATGGAGAGAGCAGCACGTGGAGGGTCGGAAGTGGGGGGGGCCTTTTGAGGGGAGGAACAGGAAAGGGTTGGACCCAGGGTGGAACAGGAAGGGGTGGGCTCCAGGGCACTTGGGCACTAGCTAATTGTTAGTTCAATGTCTTGGGGATGTCTCTGTGGCAGATGCCAGTAATGGCAGATGCAATAACTCCGCCCACCAGTTGGGGGGAGGAAGGATCTCACATTTGGTGGTCAGTTTCCTGTGTCTCAAACCTTACAATAACCACCAGGAATAAGCCTTTTTCTACAAGGCCTGGCCAGGAAGAAATACTGCTATTTAAGATGATGTCAGAAATCATTGAAATTGTCTTTTTGGCTTCTATTAGCCCAACAAGATCCCACTATTACATTTTATTTCAAACCCAGCTCATTTAATTCATTTGGAAATCAAGAATCTACTTACATCCCCAAACAGTGTTCTACCCTGTTTCCCCGAAAATAAGACAATGTCTTATATTAATTTTTTCTCCCAAAGTTGCACTAGGTCTTATTTTCATGGGATGTCTTATCTTTCCATGCGCTAGGTCTTATTTTCTGAGGATGTCTTATTTTCGGGGAAACACGGTAGGTGTTGGTGACACAGTAGTAATTAAGAGGCAATGTCCTTGCCCCCATGGGCCTTCTATTCTAATAGAGTGAACCAGAGGATGAACAAGCAAACAAACAAATAAAATAAAGTGGGATGGTGTTAAATACTATGATGAGCAAGTAAGGAGATAGTGAGTGACAGCCAGAAATTGGGTCACCATGGAAGGAACCATCAGCCAGGAGGGTACAAGACGGAGGACCATCCCAGGTTCAGAGAACAACAGGAACAAACTCTCCTGAGCAAGAGTGTGCCTGACATCTTACCAAGAAAGCCTTGAGGCCAGCATGGCTGCCCGATTGCACAGAGCAAGAGGAACGTGGGAGGGGGTGAGGTGAGAGAGTTGCTGGGCAGGTGAGCCTGCACCTCTGCCGGTTATAGCTCTGTGACCACGACATCTTTCTGAGCTTCATTTGTCTACAAAATACTATTTACCTTGCTGGGTATCACGGGACTGAGGACCAGAAAAGTAACTCAACTAGTGTGGTGCCTGCAGATAACTACCACTCACTAAGTACCAATTATCACCACTACACTCAGCATCATCACTGTTATGTTAACCTGGGGATCCACCTCTGGCTGATGCACAGGGTGTGGAAATCACCTGCTTTATCTTAGATAAATAACTCCGCCCTTTCGTCAGCAGAACAAGGGCCACACACTGTCTCCTTACTGACCCAGAGGGAGCCAGCAGCCCCTCCCAGCTCCTATTGGAAAGCCACCTCTCTCTGGGCGGGCTTCAGGGTGGAATCTCTTCTCCCAACCTGGCAGTCTGTGGACCACCATCAGCCACCAGCTCGGACCACAAGGGGACAAAACTGGACACAGCTCACAGGCTTTGGTCCCCTTCAGCAGCCTGCATTTAGGCAGAAGCCGCTGAGTGAGGGAACCTGCTATGTCACAAGCAGTCCTTGCCCAGGGGGTCCATAAAAAGACTTCCATGGCATTGCCCAATGAGGAGAAACCCAGAGACAGGTTCAGGTCCCCTAGTGGAGATGGCTGCCCCTCGGAACAAGAAGCTCTCTGAGGCCTAAGCAGTATGCAACCCCACCGAGCCTGCCGCAGGTGGCTTGGGCTGGATTGATCAGCCTGCTCTGAGGATGCAGCTCCTGTGCAGACGCCTGCCTGAGACTGAAAGAACCGGGATATTAGACAAGCTAGAGGGCTAATTAAAATGTGAAATGTGGTCTCTGGGCATAAATTCCTACAAGTCCAGAGGGATCTACCATTTAGTATACCAACCAAGCAAGGCAGCATTTACTCAGTAACTCCCCTGAGGACTCTGAGCACCAGCTCACCCCTAATATGCTAAATTTACCTCCCAGATATACCGGCCTAGGAGGACACGAATGCCTCCCCACTCCCCATTCGTTACCATGGCCCCATGTGTGTGCGTCAAAGAGCTGGGCTCAGACTTGGGCCAGGACACTGCCTTGAAAGGGCGACCACACTGCAGAGCAAGCATGTCAAATCCGTGGCCTGCAGGCCACATGCCTCGTTTCTTTGGCCCGTGTTAGCCTTTGAGTTTGACATGTTTGCTGCAGAGGCACAAAGCAATGATTCCCTGACTATTTCCTCACTCACTCCCCAGGATGGGAGTGAGCAACACACTGAGAATATGGAAATAACTCGAATATAGAAAACACATATCCACTGTGTCCCAGTGCAGTCTCCAAGAGTCTCCACAAAATCATTTTGGAAACTTAGATAGTGGGAAAATGCAAGAAATGCCTTATTGAGGTGGGTGTGGGAGCAAGGGTCCCAAATAGAATGTCTGGATTGCTGGGAAGGAGGTTATAAAAGGGCTGGGATTAGGAAGCACTGCTGTCACCCAGCCTAACCCTAAACCCTGGAGGTCAGGATGATCCCTGGCTTAGCACAGGAGTCCCAGTCACAGACTCCAGAGTCAGCCTGACCCAGCTATGTGACCAGGGCGAGTCTTTAAACCTCTGGAGCCTCGGTTTCCTCCTCTAATATTATGTATCTACCCTCTCACAGGGCGGTTGTGAGGGTTACGTGTGATAACACGTGGAAAGTAGTAGACCTGAGTGAGAGACACCTGTGACTCAGTCATTATGGGTATCGGCCCTCCAGAAGCACATGCTTACTTAGCCTGTCTCTCTGCATGGTCACTGTCCCTCGGAGGCTCTCCTTCCATGATGTGTGATCTGTGACTCGCTCCTGTCTGCCTGGTTGTCTGCACCTATGCACCGTTTGCGATGTGTGCACATGTGCATGTGTGTGTGTGTGCTAGTGTGTGTGTGTATTTGTGTGGTATTTGTGTGGTATTTGTGTGTGTGTATGTGTGTGTATATGTGTAGATGTGAGTGCTGGCTCTGGTCCAGGTGGGGCCTGTGACCCCACCCATCAAATGCTGCATATGCTCTGCCCACTGGTCAGCTCTGTCCACTCCTGGCCAGGGTGAGCACTCCTCACTGCTCAGAGATGCCAGGGCCCTGGGCTGCAGGAGCCCTGTTCATTGAGGGCAAGGCCAGCCAGGCCCGGAGTCCAGATGGTGCACATCTCTCTACATCCTGGTACATTTCACACCCAGGTCTCTGCCAGCTCGCCGGGCAAACACTGCAGGCTTGTGCCTCAGGAGGGGCTCCTTGTCCACAGCCCCAGGCCACTGTCACTTCCACCAGGAAGCAGCGGTTTGTGCCAGGCCCTGCCTGGAGTGGGGTCTTCAGCCTTATGACAGCTACTGCTGCTGTTGACACTGCAACAGTGACAAATTCATCCTTCTGACAAGATCCCTTTAAATAATTCACAGGGAGCTGAGGATTAAGACACTGTTTCTCTCAGTCTCTGTTGAGATTTAAAACACCCCCAGCTGGGGTATTTAAGGAGAATATAATGGGTTGCCCCTCTGGGTCCCCCTTCCCCCTTTCCTCCTCTTTCCCATTTCCCAAATTCATGCCCCCCTCCCCTCCTCACCCCACCAGCTAGCCCTACAACAAGGAGACCCAGAAAATAAGAAAGAAAGAAAAAAAAAAAAAGGAGGGAATCAGTGCTTAGCTGGTCACTATGGCAACAGTGGCAGGGTATTCAGCTGTCATTATCCTGGGGCCTCACACATGCGATTATCTTAAGCTGTGGATTGAATGTGGTCCTCACTGCTGCCCAACAAGGCCTTGTCGTACAAGGCAGGGGCGGGAGCTGCGGGCCCCAGGCCCCCACCTCTCGATTCTGTTCTGTCCAGACCTGGGCTCCAGAGACTAGGAGCAGAGCTGCCCTTGGGAGAGAGACTGATGACACATCCCTTCAGCTTGGAGATGTCTGCGCAGAAAGCAGAACAGGGGCTGGCTGAAGCTGGGCCACCACTCTGCACTGGAGGCTGGGGAAATGGGCTCCTGGGTCCATGAATGCAGAATTTTGACTGCACGTGGGACTCAGGGGGTTAACACACATAACATTCAGTGCCTGGTACACAGTGAGCACTTCATTATTGGTAACCAGTAGTAGCAGTAGTTATCACCACTATTAACCCTATTATTAGTCACAGGGTGCACCTCTGAGGATGCTCATGCAAGAGCCACAACCTAACAGAATCACTAGCATACTGATTTCATATCTCAGGGACCCCCTCAATCAGTCCTGATCTTCATCCCATGCAAGTGAAGTCCTTCAAACATGGGTCATTGCAACCCTGAGGCCTTGTCAGGGCAAGCAGGGTTATTTTGTTGTTTTTTAAACAGTTTGTATTGGACTTGTATACATGCATATAAGTACAACCAATGGACACAAAACTCTGGGGAGGGAGGGTATGTATGGGGGGGGGCAATATTAAAATATGTACACAGATAATAATTTAATTAAAAAAAGAAAAAGAAATAAAAAAAGAAAAAAGTATTGTAAACAATTACTATCAACTTAAAAATAAAATAAAATAAAAAATAAATAAAAAGTTTGTATTGACTTTTACAGGGAGAGGCGGGAGAGATGGAAATATCAATGAGAGAAAAGCATCATTGATCGGCTTTTTCCTGCACAACTCCTAATGGGGATCAAGCCCGCAGCCCAGGCATGCACCCTGACTGGGAATTCAACCTTGGCCTCTTGGTTCCTAGGTTGACCCTCAACCACTGAGCAAAACCGGCCAGGTAGGACAAGTAGTACTGACTGAGCTTTAAAGTTTTTGAAGGAGGTAAACACACTCTAATCCTGCCAACCACTCTAAAAATAAGGTCTATGTTACTCTTGTGATAGAAGCAGAAAATGAGCCCAGAGAAGTTAAAAGAACTTAGAGGAAAACATACCCAGGATATTAGATTCTAAACCCTGGGCTTGCTCTTTTAAACTACCAAAGTGCAGTGAGGGGTAGGCCAAATTATTCCCACACTTTGTAACTGGAGGCAAGGCCAAAGGCAACATCCAAGGCCAGGCTTGTCCCTCTGACCCAGGCTCAAGCTCCCCATATGTCTTCTGCCCAGTATGGCTTCTGCCCACCTTGATGCCCTCTTCTTGACCTGTTTTCCTCCTGTCCCTCCTTTCTAGGCTCTTAACTCCACCTTATCTTCCTTCTAATGCTTTGTCTTCCCCACTTAACACCTCTTTCCTTCACCAAGACAACCAGTGTGAGGGAGCTGGGAGTTCAGGCTGTCAGGGCACCAGGCCCTGCTGACCCTCCTCGGATCCATCCTGGTTCCTATGTCAGGAGCCCCGCTTTCTTCTGAGTCCTGGCAGCCACTCCCAGCTTCAATGAGAGAAAAGCGGTCCTCAGGCTCACTCCCAGTGGGAACAGGTTTCCAGGGTTGTGCTAAGGGATGTGGTCGGGAACTGCCTTCCTGGGGAAAGTTTTAGAGAAGAAGAAAAGTACCTGTCTGTCCAGGCAAATGTGGGTTAAGCCTCCCTCGAAGAGGGGGAAGGAGGCTCGGTGACCCCTGGGGTTTCCTCTCAGACTCTATGGACAGAAAGATTCCCGTTCTGCTGACGAGTCAGAGCCATTTCCAAGAGCAAGAAAATAAATCCGCCAGACAGTAAGATGGGCGACCTACCACAACTCCCAAAATTCATTAATACAGCAGCTGAAGAAGCAGCTTTCCCTCCATCCATCTCCCTCTCTTCCACCCATACCTCCCCCCGACACATCCACACATATACACCGTCATATCCAATGTATCTCTGCAGCCAGCATAACAATTAACACACTGCTCAATGGCACTGGTCATCTGTAACATTCTATTCACCTCCCTATTAAAGGCACACAGGTGCCCACAAAAAGTTCTCATACAATAGCCCCCTGACACAGCAAGCACAAATAGTGAGGCGAGGCAGAAGGGTACCCTAGCTGCTCACCTGGCCCACCAAGCCTCATCCAACCACCCCAAGGCCATCACAGTTTTCCCAGAGCTCCAATCTCAGGGACCACCTCCCATCTCCCAGGGCCCCGCCTCCAGGGCTCTCACCCTGAGCATCCTGCACGCGTTTGTCTGTCACTGTCTCCATCAGGCAGGTGATTTTAAACTCCCATTCGTAAGAGACAAGTATTATATAAAAAAATGTTTTAAGTGCCTAGGGGTGTTTTGTTCCTCCTTGCTTCATAAAAGTGACATTAATAGCCAGGGAAGAGCACTGCTGAGTGCAATTACAGAGGATGTTTCAGGTATGAAAGCTGTTTTGAGCCTGCTAATGTCTCCTAATTACAGGCCTTTGGGAAGTGAGAGAACAAGATAAAGAGTGGGCGGGAGGCCCAGGGTGGGGAGCCCTGACTTATCTCCGTGGTTTACCTGAAGAGGGCAGGGAAGAAGAAGGGAGGCAAGACTGGCAGGGAGGCCAGAGGCCCACCCCCTGGGAGGCAGGGCTTCTTCCTTGAGAGGCAATACTAATTCCCGGGAAACAGCTCCGGAAAAGGACGCCAGCCATGCCTCCTACCAGGAGAACAAACCTTTTAGATACTGAGTCTGAAGCTAAGGAGCCCATAGCAACTCAACCTGGGAGCTCCTGTGGAGCCACCCCCTGCAGGCAGCTGGGTTTTACTGGGACATGTGGGTCAGCAGGGTTGTCAACAGGAGAGCAGCCTGTTGGAGGTTAAATGCCAACTCTGGCACTTTCCAGCCATGTCATCGCAGATCATGTAACAGCTGCTCTGTGACTGGAAGCTACCCTTTTGTCAGGGCTTTCTTGTGGCCAGTGACAGAAAAGCACAACTCTCTACCTCTGGTTTCCTCACCTGGACAGTGGGGCTGTTGTAATGATGAAAGGATGCGTGCCTGTAAAGCACATAGGGCCCGGGACACAAAATTATATTTTCACTTCCCCTACCTGCCATCTATTCATCTCTCTGGCACCTGTATCCTGTATCCTGATTCCTTCCGGGAAATTGCTCCTTCCTCTCAGCTCCCAGGGCGCTGGTAGGCTCCGCACAGCAAAGGACCTGAGAGGAGCAGGAGCGACCAGCACCTTGTTTTTCTTGGCTGCAAGGCCTGGTCCTGAGGGCAAGGGATTCCAGCCAAGCCAGCCAGGTCCCCTCAGAGCTAATCCCAGGGCTTCTGCTGGGGGGACCAGGAAGAGGTGTTTGTTCTTCCCCAGGGGATATGGTTGTGAGGGCTGGAGGTGCTGCAGATTTCTTCTGACCAAGAGGAGGCTCAGCCTGGAGCCAACACCATGGGAATAGAGAGGAGAAAGGGGGTGGAGAAAAGAGAGCGAGAGAAAGGAGTAGGGGTCGAGGAAGAGAGATGGATCCTAAGGATCTAGACCAGCCAACACATGCAGCTCCCTCAGCCCCAGACCACTCAGCTGCAGAAGCCAAGAAGGTTGAGAGTTGTGTGTTTCTGTCACTGACCACCAGAAAGCCCTGACTGATACAGAAGTGTAGCTTCCAGCAACCAGCCACCAGGAGAAAGGCTCCCCAGTCCCAAGTGGTGGTACCAGCCTGAGAGAGGATGACCAACAGGGCTCCCTTTGCCTGCCTGCCTGCCCTTGGAGCGGCCTGAAATTCAAGTACCATAAAACTCTATTCACCAAATTGCTTTGCCCAAAAATGCACTAAATTTCTCTTGGATGTGCCTAATTTAGCTCAGGCTTTGCTGTCTTACTTAGCATGATTGAGCCATCAAAGGAAGAAAAGAGAAATTCCAGCCTTCCCGAGGGTTAGCTCTAGTGTTTGCTGAGGAAATTTTTTTACCAACGTTGTTTCATGTACGGAACAGTCACCATCCCTGCCCCATTGAGCAGAGGAGGAAACTGGCCTGAAAGAGTCTAAGAGACTGGCCCACGGTCACACATCCGGGGAACTACAGAGCTGGGATGGGCCCTGGTTTATGTGATACATGGTCTGGAGCCTTCACTGCTCCTCCATCAACTTTCACCCATCAGACCAGATAAATTCCCATTGATTTTGCTTGGCCTTGGAACGACTGGAGTGTTATTAGAGTGGATTTCTCTTCTCAGTGTGCTTCCTTATTCCCGTGATGTGGGCACCTGGTGAGGGTGCTTGAGGGTCTGACAGACAGGGAGAAAGGAGACACCCAGGCATGGCGGCCAAGTGGCCAGAGGCCCACACATGGATATTCCGTAAGGCCCCAGTGTGCCTACTTTCATGGGCATGTATTGGAAGTTAATGTATCAAACACCAACATTCAAATGGGGCCTTCCCTTCACAGTGGCCTCCCCTGGAAGTTCTCCACTTAGTCCAATACCTTCCCATCATTTAAGTTATTTCTAGAGTTCTAAGAACTGCCTACAGAGGCTTATGGTAAAATCAGCTCATATAACTTCACACACACACACACACACACACACACACACACACCCCCATATATGTACACACACATATACACATACAGAGACACACATAGAGAGAGCACAGACACGTACACCAGCTTGCTCATCCTGAAGGCCCATCAGGCATGTCTCTGGATTCCTTTCCATTTTTCCTCTGTTGAATCCCACTTCCCCTGAGGAAGACTTGCCAGTGATACAGCAGTGAACAGCCTCTGTCACAGGCCGGAAGGTGCTTCCAGAGGGCAGCACAGACAGCAGTGGCATCTGTGAGCCCATGGAGAGCTCTTTGAAGACAACTCAGGAAGATGTTTACACTTAAGTCACATGTCCCACAGATACAGGAAACAACACACACGGAGACCATCGGTCGACCAGGTGGCAAAAGCCAGTGAGCCCTGGCAAAACTCTTGGAAAATAAAAGAACTTTGGGTTTGGATTTCCAATAAGCAAGTATAATTAACCTCACTATTAGAGGGACCTATGCTTGCCTTCCTAATCTATCGGAGCAAGTAACTGGGATTTTCTGGTTGTGTCCTGGTCTCCTTCATCATGCTGACCTCAGGAACATTGGCTCTATTTACATAAATAAACTCTTTAAAAAGATATCGATAACCACATTGTGTTGAGAGGGCTACAATAAATCTAAATTGATCATCTCCTAAATTCAGAATGCTCAAGAATGCTCTGGACCTTCCTCGTGTATTTGGCCAACATACTTTTACTGAAACCTGTCCCTTGCTGGGCCAGTGCTGGCCTGGGCACGGGGACACAGGAATGCTGCATTCTCTGGCCAGTGGGAGAGACCACCCATCAACACATGAGAGCTGAGCAGTGTGTTAGGAAGAGGGCATCTGGTGGGAAGTAGCCTCCAGGAGGGCTCCCCAGGAGATGAAAACAGAGCTGACACCTGAGGAAACGGAGAGTGGTACAGGGAGGGAGAGAGGGTCACGGAAAAGGAAGAATGAATGGGGCTGGGCAGCATCTTGAAACTGGAGCAGACTGTTGAGAGGGGACTGTGCAGCCCTTACCCAAGTGCTGCCTGGGCCTGGGCGTGGCACTGTTTACCATGGAACCTCACTGAATTCACCCACTGCCCAGAGCGCCTGAACTGTGAAGGTCAGGGAACATTCTAGAGCAGGGCTGACCGCAAATGTTTGGGAGAAGTAATGGAAGCCAGCCCGAGAGAGGAGTCACCAGGGCCACCAGTGTGGATCCCCAGGGCGCTTTTTGGTGAGAACTGAGCCCCTCCCTGGCATTTAATATAGATATTATACATGTATTCATTACTCTGCCCCTTTGCTCACCAGTGGCCTCTGATTCAGGTTAAACCAAAAGGCTTTAAATTAGAACTGCAATTAGACTATAAAGCAACATTTTACATCTGAGCATAAATCCTTTCTGTTTCTCACCGGTAACGTTATGATCCACTTGGCAGCAATATAACTGAAAACAGTTTGTGGGCGATGTGTGGGTGGGCAGTCCAGCCCCCCTTCCCATACCTGGCAGTTCTCAAGGAGAGCAATGCCGACACCCAATGAGCCTCATAGAAGGAGAAGCCCCTGGCCTCTCTCTCCCAGGGAGCCCACTTCTCAGGCTCTGCCCTGTGGGGAGGGTTCATTGCAACGTCAGCGGGGGGGGGGGGGGGGGGGGGGGGGGGGGGGGGCGCGCGTGCGGGGAGGGCTTGGCAGAACTATGGACAAGGCAAACTCAATTCCCTGGGAATCCCCAGGCTACCAGAGTAATGCACGCCCACACTCCTCCATCCGAGGCATGCATGTATGGGATCCTGACTACAGAGGACAACCTGAGGTCTTTGCCCCTTTCTGGGCCAAGCCCAGTGGAGACATCTAGTGCCAACAACATTTTCCTCTTCTGTCCCCTCTTCCTCTTTGACATTCTTTTCCCTGGGCTTCTATGAGGCCCCACCTCTCAGTTTTCTCCTGCCTCTGGGCCATACCTTCCTAGTCCCCCTTTCAGGCTCCTCTTGCTCTATGGGACACTTCAATGCAGACTATCCTTCCAACGCTGTCACCTGATCTCCCTCCATACACTCTCCCTGGGAGAAGGCAGTCACAGGTCCTCCTCCCTTTGTTGTGGGGCTGCCTTCTGACCCCATTGCCAGTGAGTCAGATGCGGCAGCGCTCCTCTCTGTGGGTGCCCCAAAGTCACCTCAAACTCAATAGGTCCAGCACTGAAATCAGCCTCTTCCCACCCAAGCGTGTTCCTCTCTGTGGATTCCCCATCTTCAAGCATGGCACCATCAGCACCCCACTTGCCCAAGTCAGAAACTTTCAACAAATATACACTGATAGGTAGTGAACTAGGGGCCAGTTTCCAACAGTGAACAAAGAGAAAGAGTCCCAGACACCTTGCAGGTTACAGCATAGTTGGGGAGTAAGAGGTGCGGGGGTGGGGTGGGGAGAGGGAAGAAAAGAGTCCAATATTAACACATAGAGATATGAACTAGCAATTGTGCAAAGTGCTATGCAGAGGGCCTGTGATGGGAGACCCAATGCGGTCAGGGGTGCAGCAAAGGCGATGAAGGAGAAGTCAAGAGTGGCCCCAGTTTCTGGCCTTTGCAATGTGTGCAGATGGAGCTCACGTGGGAGGGAAGTGGGGAAGGAGAGGAAGGTGAATTCTGCTTGGGCCATGTTGAGGGTGGCATGCCTGTGAGCAGCTAGTGAGAGATGCGGTAGTTGGATACATGAGCCTGGGTCAGGGATACACACTTGGGAGCCACTGGTGTGTTCACAGAATCGAAGGCATCTGTCCAGAGGGAGATGGGGAGAGGGCCTGGACTGGAAGCATTGTCTTTGATCCTTCCTTTTGACCCAGGATAAGGGCCAGCCTGCCCCTCCTGCTGCTCACAATATGCCAAAGAGGCTCTGAAGCTGCTCGGGACACCAGGAGAAAAACTATCTGGCTGCATGTCCCCGAGAAAAGAGGGAAGACCTCAGGGAACTGCAGCTTAGCAGTGACTGCTAACCAGTGCGGGTGGGAGGTAGGGTGGTGAGGGAGGAAAGCAAGCAGAAAGCAGTTCAGCCAACTGCTGTCTTTAAAGGGCACTACTTGACTTTGAATGCTTTCCTAAAGGACAATCTTTCTTGGGAAGGGAGATCAGAAGTTTAAAGAAGACAGGTGGTGTGTCTTCTTTAAATTAAGGGGTAAATTAATAACCATAAATCATGCCAATGCCTTGTGAAAACATACAAACCTTCAAACAATAAAATAATTTGTATGAGTGGCAAGTTCTTAATACCCAGGCAACCTGAAAAGTTGCCACCTCATCGGCTTTGCATCAAGTCCCCAGTAGGAATGAGAAGGGCTCCCTAGTTGCCCAGTGTTCCCAGCAGGATTCCCCTTGCCCCACCCCATCCTGCCTCTTAGGGAAATACCAGGTCATCCTAGTCCTTGCTCTCCCACCCCAAGGCATGATGCTTGCACCTGGGGCAGTGCGTTTCTCTAAATGCTGGGGACTGGGACCCAGTAAAGACCAGAGCCCGAGGAGTATGCACAGGTGAGGTCAGGCTGCCCTGCTACCTGAATACCCAGTTAGAATGGTCCCTACAGCATAACTGGTCCTGTCGGGACAGGATGTGCAAAGCAATTCTTGGCCCTGAGCAGAGGTTACCGAAGACAGGGAAAGAGACAGGAGGTTCGGGCAGATGTCAAAGCCTAGGCCACCCTGCCGCAGCTGGTTCACCCCTTCACTGGGATGAAGAGCCCACTCACCCCTCCATCCTCTCCCTTTGTGATGAAGCCCTACAGCTAGCCAGTCCCCCAGCCAGGCACTGGCACTTCATCTCCAACTCCTCCCTCTAGCCTGATGGTCCATCCATTGCCAAATGCTGCCAATGTTTTCTCCTTCACTTCACTTGACCTGCCCTCTGAGTACCGTTTTAATTTAGACTTTTCTGACCCAGGAAAGACAGCTGAAAGAGTCTCTTAAATGCCTTTATCTCAACTGTTCTCCCAATCTTATCAGCAAGCGTGACTGCTTTGTTCTCCTGCCCAGGATCTCTTCTTTGCCTACAGGATAAATCCAGTGGCAGTCACAGCCCTGCTTTACCTGTCACCTTCCAACCTACACCTGGTCCAGCTCAGAACTGGCAACACTCTGCCAAGCTCCAGATAAGCAGACTCTTCTCTCCTGTCTTTTCATGACTCCATCCCTTTAATCAACTATTCCTCCTACTCCAGGTATCTCTGCAGACTCCCCATTCACCACCTATCAGACTCATTCTCTGAAGACCCAGCTCATAAAGGCTCTTTGTCTCCTTCCGAAGTCTCTCACTCCCAGCTCTGTGTCCACACCTGCCTGTTAATCTCTCTACTGCCACAAATAAGAGCTTCTTTGTGAACTTGGTGGTCCCCCAGGAGGCCGGGATCTCCTCAAGGATGGTCCATTTTTGTAGCTATGGGGTCTGGCCAGATGCATGAACACTGAGCTAATGAATGAAGAGCATTTCTCTAAGGCAGTGGTCGGCAAACTCATTAGTCAACAGAGCCAAATATCAACAGTACAACGATTGAAATTTCTTTTGAGAGCCAAATTTTTTAAACTTAAACCTCTTCTAATGCCACTTCTTCAAAAATAAACTTTCCTGGGCCGTGGTATTTTGGGCAAGTGCCACATTCAAGGGCCAAAGAACCACATGTGGCTCGAGAGCCGCAGTTTGCCAACCACTGCTCTAAGGCAAGCTCCAGGCGAAGAGAACATGTCCTTTCTGAACACCAGCTCCTCCTCATGCCCTTACCCTCCTGGAAGCCCCATGGGCATCTCAGAGCTCTGACCCATCCCAGATCACTGGCACCACTGCTGCCATTCCCACATAGGCATGGCCCAGCCACCTAGGAGCCAGGACTTTGTCATTTTGTTACAAGATGGCCAGGCTGGAGCCCTGGCTTGTCTCTCTGTAGGGGGCAGTGGACATAGCCATTCATACCTACATTCCACCCAACAAAGGTACTTCTTTAGGCAGGTGCTGCTTTCTCCTCTGTCCCCCACCCCCCAATCCCCTCAACCATCCTATAGGCCCAGGACTACCAGAGGATTGAAGGATGGAGGGTCTGACACTCACCCCAGATGTGGGATTGGCTGTCCAGCCCAGTTCTGCGGTAGCCGTCCTGGTGTCCATTAATGTTTCTGTGGATCAAAAAGAGAAAATCTGGTTGGAAGGATTGCTGGATAGTGGCCTTTATGTCCATGAAGTTACTTATGAGCATAATGTTAGTGCCAGGAGCCTTGGGCCCCTCTGTGAAGCAGAGAGGGGAGAGGTCTGCCAGGACCGTGCAGCTCAGAACAGAGCTAGGCAGACCTCAAGTCTCCCGATTCTAGGTCTGCAGCTTTTACCCCCAGTGACCTCAATCCACCTGTGTGGGATGAAGTCATCTATCTACCCACCACTTTACCCTCAAGACACCACTACTTCCCTCAGTACTTTTCCTAGAGGCTTTTCCAGGGTTATGCAGGCCCAGTAGCCACCTCATTCTCCCCACTGGGCTGCTCTGCAACCACACCTGTCCATCCTGCCCTCCTCTCCTCTGCCTCCCCTTCAGGCATCTGTGTTGACACCCTTAGGTGACTTCCCTCCTCTAGACCCAATCACTCTCCCAAGACTTGGCCCTCCTGCAGGTCCTTTTGTCCCCTGAACCCAGATACATGTTGACTCCCTTTCCCAAGACTCTATTGGGGGCTCACCCAGAATACAAATGCACAAGCCAGACCCCAGCGGTCTGCTTCCTGGTTACAACTCCCTCTGGCCATTAAGTGAAGGACAGACACCCTGACTCCTGGGCCATCAGGACCGCTACAGTACATAGGCCAACATCACCAGGTGCCATGTAGTGACCACCGTGCTGCTGTTTATTACAACAGATTTCTGGAAGGAAGTAGTAACGTGTCCTGAGAACAGGGCATGTTTTTCTTTTTTCCTTCTCAGTCTATTATTGCCCCCCTCCCCCACACCTCTTAATAGAGACAACTCTCCAAAAGCAGCCCACCAGTTCCTGATCAGCAAACCCACATCCTCTTTGTTTCTTTAACAGCTTTATTAAGGTAGAAATGACATACAATAAACAGCACATAATCAAGGTGTACAATTTTGAGAAGTTCTGACATATATTTACACCATGAAACCATCACCACAATCAGAATGATAAATATGTCCATCATTTCCAGAAGTTTCCTTATCTCTTGGTGATTCCTCCTTTCCTCCTGTCCCCACCCTCTACAGTCTCCAAGCAATGACAAATCTGCTTGCTGTCACCATTGATTAATTGGCATTTTCTAGAATCTTACATAAATAGAAATGCAATAGCATCTACACTGATAAAAGAGAAAGATGCAAATTGATTTGTGATGCTCACCACCCAATCAGGAATGGGTATGCAAATTAACCCAACAAAGATGGCAAGTTAATTTGCATATGCAGGCACCAAGTGGCCTGGGTCCTGGGGACAGGCACCAAGCCTGCAGACTCCCGGGACCATTGCTGGCCCTAGGAGGCCAGGGCGGCCACGCAGCTTGACAGCAGACAGCAGAGCCTTCTTGGCCATAGCCACAGCAACCCGCAAATAGGCAAGTGGGCCTGCAGGCAGCACCCAGCCAGGCCTGCTTGGCTGTCACAGTGGTGTGGAGTAGGCAAGCACTGCAGAGAACAGAGAACCAAGGGAGCAGGCCTAAGCTGTCAGTAGGACATTCCTTGAGGGATTCCAGATTGGAGAAGGTGCAGGTCGGGCTGAGGAACCCCCTAACTCCCATGCACAAATTTCGTGCACTGGGCCTCTACTGTACATAAATTATTTCTGGCTTTATATCGATAGTTAATTTGTTTTATTGCTGAGTAGTATCCAATTGTAGAAGCATACTGCAATTTGTCTCCCCAGTTACCTGCTGTTTCCAGTTCAGGGCTAGTACATGAGAGAGTGGGAGAGTCCCAGTCCTCCACATTCTCACCACACTGGCATGGCCAGTCATTTTAAATTCTGGCCATTTTAATATGTGTGTGGTGGTACCTTATTGTGGTTTTAATTTCCATGTCCTTAATGATGAATAATAAACATCTTTTCACATGCTTATTTGCCATTTCTATATTTTGGGGATGAAGGGAGTGTTCAGTCTTTTTCCATTTTTAAATTGGGTGGTTTTCTTTTCACTGAGTTTGGTGAGTTCTTTATATATTCTGCATACAGTCCTTTATCAGATATATGCTTTGCAAATATTTTCTCCTACTCTGTGGCATTCTTTTATCCACATCTTTCAACAAACAGAAGTTTTAAATTTTGATGATCAATTTTGCCTTTATGGTTTGGTGTCATATCTGAGAAACCTTTGCCTAACCCAAGGTGACAAAGATCTTTCCCTTACCGAGGTCTATGATCTCTTCCGAGTTCATTTTTGCATAAGGCGGAAGATGTGAATCAAATACAGAATTGTGTTTTTTCAGGTGGCTATCTAGTTGTTCAGAGGTTCTCTTTTTAAATTCACACAGTGGTGCCGTATGGGCTGGTGGAGGTGTCCTATCCACCTGGATTTCCCGGGGCATGTATCCAAGGAACCTACACAACACATCCCACCTGCTTAGCAAATGAGACTATACAACAGGAGGAGGTTTGGGTTTTTCCTTCCTCTGTTCCCTTTTGCTCCTGAACAGCCCTCCCTCCACCCCACGTGACCAGCCAGTCTCTGCTCGCTGCTTCAGGTGGGAGATGGGAGATAGGAATGAAGAATGCAGGGCTATAAAATCTTGGCTCCTTAGGAAAGGGAAGGACGCCTGGCATAAATCAAAGGTTTGGGAACAAACCCATGGGCAAGTCTGAGGGAATGAAAGCAGAAGTGATGAATGAGGAGCTGTGTGGAGAAGAGGGTTCCCTTTGCTCTCGTCTCCCGGTGCTCAATCCCAGAGAAGAGATAATGGTAGGAATCTTTCGAGGTGAAAGGGGCACAGACATCCAGCACCCCAATGTGGTGATGCAGCAGCAAGTGACCCCACCAAGATGACATGACACAGATGGAGACTTGGGATCTGGACTGGACAGGGTTTAATGAAGGGGGCCCAGAATGTCCCAGGGGTGACCTGCATGGACAGTGAGCAAGGGTCAGATAGGGTATCTCAACAGGGGCCCATGTGGGCAGGAGCCAACAGGGCCAGCAAGGCCTAGATTATATTTCTGCCACCCCCTGGAATTGGTTTTCTTTCTTTCTTTCTTTCTTTCTTTTTTTATTTTATTTACTTTATTAATATTTTACAGAGAGGAAGAGAGAGGGATAGAGAGTTAGAAACATCGATGAGAGAGAATCATCAATCAGATGCCTCTTGCACACTCCCTACTGGGGATGTGCCCGCAGCTGAGGTACATGCCCTTGATGAGGAATCAAACCTGGGACCTTGCAGGCCGACGCTCTATCCACTGAGCCAAACCGGTTTCAGCTGGAACTGGTTTTCTAACCGCAAACCAAAGGGAGTAAGGTAGGTAAAGCAGGCTGCCTTTCCTGCCCACTTGAGTTTGGGTTTTGATTGAGAGTCAGACCCCGTGAGCATCTGAGGGAGCGCCAGAAGTGGCACAGACTCCTCGAGTGTGTTTTCTCCTCTGATTCTCTGACAGCTGGGGAGGCCGATCCCTGCGTGGAGCAGCCCTCCCTCTCCCCCTCATCTCCACTTCACAGCACTAATAATGATCATAATGACACACCGAATTTACATAATACACTTCTCAGAAGACACTCCATGAGGCTCCGAAGAAATTCATCTTCATGATTAAAATGCCTCTGCCAGGTGGGCCTAAGGCAGGAGCCACCAAAGCCATGTGGCAGCGTTAGGGACCAGGGCACGGAAATGCGCCGAGCCTTATACAGGGTCTCAGAGCCTCCCACCCTGACCCCATAGCCTCACATCCCAGCCTGCTGCCTGCCAGGCAGACCTGGGCTTCTGGAACCTCTGCCGTGACCCTGGGTTGGTTTTTTTTTTTTTTTTTTTTTTTTTTTTTTTTTTGGGGGGGGGGGCGTTTGGCCTTCCTCATAAAGCCAAAATGCCACAAAAAGCCCCCAGAATAATGCACCCTCTCCACCTCAGGATCATGTGGAAATAGCTGTGAACAGGTGGAGGACACGACACGGGCAGCAAGAAAAAGAGTCCAGATCAAATCTAAGCATCAGCCTTCACTCCTAACCTTCCGAAGACGCGTTGGTTCTGCGAGGCCTATGAATACAATCTAAGATTTCATTATATTCGTAGTCACCTGCTCAAGGGCTATAATTGAATCCATTTCTCAATAATGCTTTCCAGCCACGTTGGTGGACCAAAGTTGCGGCGAGAGGTATCTGTGTCTCCGCATGACACCCGCCGTGGAGACAGAGATCACGAAACCATACCATCCACTCGATATGATTAAGGGCCATTTCTTTCCTGGCACAGACAGCGCCTGATGATGGCATTACACTCTGGTGGGGGCTGCATAAAAGTGATTTGAGGAGGTTTACATCTCCCCGGAGAGGAAGCGTACGCTCATTTGCATTTATAAAGCATATTGAGAGTCCTGGCAGAAAGTTATGGTGGAAGCACAATTAAATATTTACCATCACTTCTGCTCTCAAACAGGGGCGTGGGGACCAGACCAGCTGGAGGTGCATGTGCTACTGTCAGATCTGATGTCTACAGGGGACAGGACGCTGGGACCAGCTCCCACAGCCTAGCTTCTCCCTCTGGGAGATGCACTCACTGCCCACAGCAGGAGAGCTGGGAAGGGCACTCACACCGAATGGAGAGGGGCCACTGATGCAGGTGGACGGGGTGCAGGCCCCACTCCCACTATTTTGGGACAGTTTCTCTGTCCTCTCCCTCCCCTCCTCTCTTGCCCTCTCCCTCTCCCCTTCCCTCCCTTCTCATCTTTAAAGTAGGACTAGCTACTACACAGAACTGTGGGGGGACTGCGTGAGACAAGGCACTGCAAACCATATGCAATAATTACTATGACTTAATCACTCCAAGCTTCAGTTTCCTTAACTATGGAAAGAAGCTAACGATGGTATCTGTGAGATACTTATAAGATACTTATAAAAATCAGTGACATTAGGTAGCTAATGATATCTTGTTTACTGTCTTCCTTACATTGTTGTAAAGATCAGGGAGTAACACACACTGAGGATATAGCTGTGGTTCAGAGCAGTGGGTGCCTGAGAGGGAATCACCATTGAGGCCTGAGGGAGGGGAGAGGCGGGGGGAGGGGGGAGGCATAAGAAGCCAAGTCACACTTGGCATCCTATTCTGGCTGCGCCCATGAGAAGGGAACTGGAAAACTCACAGGAAGGGAAAGGGTTCTTCTGCATGAGTGGAGCACATGGGCCCATCCAACAGGGAGCATCACGTTGCGTGCAGGCAAAGGAAGACGCTGGGGTCCCTGACCAGAGGTGTGCAGTGGTGGGGAGGGTACAATAGAGAGCTCCTTTGGCTCTGGGGAAAGCGGTGACAGAGACAACAGGGAAGGGCCAGAGACAGGTGGGCAGGATAAAGCAGGAGCCCATGAGCAGGAGAGGACGGGAGGTCACAAGGGGAGAAAGAGGGGAGCAAGAACCTGAGAAGGATGGGGTGCATAAGAAGCCTGGCAGAGAGACCCCACTTCCCAGGGAGAAATTTCCCTACATTGTATTTGATATGGAAACCCTCAGGATATCCCCTCCAACCACGGGGCAGGGGTGGGGGCAGGGGACACTGTCTGGGCTCTGGGTGGTGGGGCTGGGTCCGAGAGAAGGAAGAGGCGGCTGCCACCTGGGTCTGCAGGCGCTTCCTTCTTCTGTCTGGATTGGCACCTTGGGATGTATTGACATTTGGGATGAATTAAATACCCATCACCGTGAAAGAGAGAAAAATAAACCTTCTCACAGCTCTGCCATTCTTTCTGGAGAGGCATTATTCAGACAGTCAGCCGAAAATATTTACAACATCCTTCTGTCGTGGTAACAATCTACAACAACATATACAAATGGAACGTGGGTTCAGAGCTCTCGGAGCAGTGCCTCCTGTGTATCTGACAAGGCGAGTCCAGGGACTTCCAAGAGGGGAAGGACCAGCGCAGCCCTACCAGCATCACACCGCGCTGCCCACGTGGCCACAGAACTCCCGAAGCCTGGAAGCCACACTGGCCTTCCCAAAGGGTCGGGATCGATGGAAGAGGGGCTGAAAGACGGGGCATAAAGGGGCTCTGGTATCCACTAACCACAGGCTGTCTGAGCAGCTGCCTCAGGCGGAGCGAACACTGTGCAGGCACGGAGACAGAGAACAGACAGACATCCAGCCCTCAGGGAGCTTGCAGGCAAGCGGGGAAACAGAACTTAATCAAATAACCATACAGATAAATCCACAATTACAGCCTTGGTGAATGGCGGGAAGGTGGGATCCCAGGGACAGTTGTGGATGCTGAATAAAATGACAGGTGTACAGAGCCTGGCCTGCAGCTGGTACCTCCTCCTTCCTTCCCAGCCCCTGGTTGGCACTGAAACCACCTCTCTCTCTCTCTCTCTCTCTCTCTCTCTCTCTCTCTCTCTCTCTCTCTCACTCTCTCACACACACACACACACACACACACACACACACACACACACACACACACCCCTGCCCTCGGACTGAGTCCATACTGGCAGGAGTAAAATATGTGTAGGATAGTCTCCCCACTCCCAATCTAGACTGTGCTGGTGCTGGGCACCCCTGACCACGATGAAGCCCTTCACACCCACCTTTCTAGGGAGTCCCCATCCAGCATAAATGCTCAATCAACTCCAGAGACCCGGGTTCAAGTCCCAGCTCCACAGCTGACGAGCACATCAAGCTGTGTCCAAGTGTCCAAGCCTGATCTTCTCACGGAGAGAGAGGCCTTCCCTCCTGCAGCCATGAGCAACCATGCCCAGAAAGATGCGCTGTACATTCTTGAAAACACTCCCTGCACTAACATGTATTTACTGTCTGTGCCAAGTGTAAAATGCTGGGCGAACAGAGCTCCTTGTAGATGTCTCCGCTGATGGATGTGTAATAGTGGCCGGTGGGGAAGAGAAACAAGCCTGAGCAAACGGAATGAGCCCGGCCAGCCCATCTGCTGAATGGCTGACTGACTGAATGAGACGGAACAGGCACTTGGATTATAAATACAAACTGTGAAATTTGCTCTTTTAAAGAACACACAGATCAGCACAGTCCTCCTCGCCACACCCTTCTCCTTCTGTTTCTTTTATTTTCCAAGGTGCAATGAATTATCGCAAATAGGACGAAGCTGCAGCTTGGATGGGTCATAGCATAGAAATGTGTCCTAAGGACTGGGGTGGCTCTGGATCTGGTCTTGGTTCACAGGGGGCACAGTCCATGAACCAGTGGGAAGGCCTGGGGGCATGGTTCTGATGCCCCGCCCTCCCAGGGCTCTGCCAGGCACAGATCCCAGCAAAGCTGACCAAAGCATGGGGTCAGGACATGACCTCTTCCTCTGGGAGCTGGAAAGGGCAGAGGATCAGCCTCAGAAGGGCTGCCTTCACCGCCCGCTCAACCTCAGACTTCGTATGTGGCTTGTGAAGGTCTCTCTCCTCAGAGGGTCACTCTGGCTCCTGTTCTTAGACTGGTCTCTAAGAAACATGGCAAGAGCCCTAGCTGGTTTGGCTCAGTGGATGGAGCAATGGCCTGTGGACTGAAGGGTTCCAGGTTTAATTCTGGTCAAGGGTAGAGTGAAGGATTCCAGGTTTAATTCTGGGTTATGGGCTCAATCCCCAGTAGGGGGTGTGCAGGAGGCAGTCGATCGATGATACTCTCATCATTGATGTTTCTCTCTCTTACCCTCTCCCTTCCTCTCTGAAATCAATAAAAATATATTTTAAAAAAGAAAGAAGGCAAGACACCAAAGGAAACTTCTGTAACTGGGTAGGGCCCTCTGCCTCCTGAATCCCCAGGCTTGCCTTGGTCCTATGGTGACTTCACAGTTTATACACTTATACCATGAAAATGCTTTTTACTCACAAAAGATGGAAATTCTGCTATAACAAAGAACCACAATCTAGGCAGCTTAAAACAACAGAAATGTACTGTCTGACTGTTCTGGAGTCTTAAAGTCCAAATTCAAGGTGTTAGCAGGGCTATGTTCCCTCTCTAACCTGTAGGGGAGAATCCTCCCTCAAGTCTTCCTGGCTTCTGCTGGTCTGACGACAATCCTTGATTTGCAGTTGCATCACTGCAGGCTCTGCTGTGCCATCACACAGCACTCTCTGCATGTGTCTCTGTCCTTACAGGGCCCATCTTACCAGGACAGCACCCTATTTCAGTATGACTTCACCTCAATTAACTGAATCCACAATGACCCTATTTCCAAATAAGGTCACACTGTGAGGTTAGGGCTTCGGCAAATCCTTTCTGGGATGGACACAATTCAACCCATAGCAGGAAGATCGACTTCCAGGAAAGGAGGATGTTGGTTTTTTCCAACGCATACTCAGGTCCTGTGCTAGTCATGTGGGAATACAGACACAAGAAGGCCAGGTGCCTCCTTCAGAGACACCCAGTCCAGCAGGTAAGGAGCAGTCTTCACTTGCTCCTCCAGACCCATTTGCCACCCTTTTCTACTTCACTCTGTCCAAGGAGGCAGACCGTATAGACCACAGTGACTGGGATCCTCCCCAAGGGAGCCGGAGGGTGTGGGCAGTGAGGAGCTGGGGTATATCCTGGCTGCTCCCTGCTGAGCTGCAGAGGGGGCTACAGCCATTTCTGGTAACAGGGAGCCAACCCTTGTCCTTGAGACATAGGGTGGTAACCCCCTCACGACCTCTCTCACGTCCCCCCGCGGCTAGTCCTTAAGTGTGTTATCATCCTTGTTGCCTTTTTTGTTTAACTCTTTATAAACTTTTTTAAACAGTACCTTCATTAATCTCCCTCAATCACTTCTTCTGACAGTGCCATGTGTCGGGCCCCTGGTGATGCTCAGGCTTAGGTTAGTAGTTCATGGTGGCCATCCTGTCTCTTGTACCTGTCCCCATCATGTCCAGCAGTACTCCCTGTAAGGAGGCAGACACCTGCCAGGGTGGCCAGTCCTGATCACACTGAACTTGAATCAGACAGACCTGATTTTTTCTGTCCAACTCCACCTCTATCCAGTTGTACGATCTTGAGAAAGTCACTTAGACCCTTAAGGCTGATGTCCAGCCAGCCATCAAATGAGGATAATAGCCTCAATGTCACAGATGCTTGTGGGGAGCCAATAAGATACTATCTACCAAGCCCTGCCTGCAGTCTCTGACATGTCATAGTTGGTCCTCAAATAGTAGTCATGGTTACATTCCATATCAGGACCTGGCAGTTTCTCCTGGCCTGACAGCCTCAGCTATAACCTATGAGTCTCCAATCCTAAGGTCCACTTTGAAGGATGAGTGTTGGCTCCACCAGCCCTGGCAGCTCAGGTGATTGAGAAGCCACACTTAGTCCTCCAGCCACACTCCAGTTTCCCCTCAGCCATCACTGCCCGATCCAGACAGAGACACTTGTAGACACTTTTCCGTGCTGTGCACAGGAGATCAGGATGGCCCATGGCCTCAGCAAGGGCACTGAATGCCTGTCCTGCAAGCTGCTCTTGAAGACTAGCTGGATCTTGTGTGGATAGCTCATCCGGGTCTGAAGCAATGGGGAAGGCCAAAGGAGGAGCCCAGATTGCTAAGTGGCTCCTTCCCACCTCCAGACACACACTGAGGCCCCAGAAGCAGTGCTGTACTTTTCCTGGGCCTGGTGCTCCTCATGGTGCCCTGGAGCTCAGACAGAAGTACAGGCTGGAATTTAAGGGTCTCTATCCACTGGCTCTGCTCTGATGAATGCCACATCCCACAGCCAGTGCTTTCAGTACTTCTCCCCTCTGAACCCACCCCTGCAGGCACTGAGCAGTGAGTTCCTCTCCTATCTACTGTCTATGGCCACTAGAGAGTGTTCCCTCTGGTGAGGCCACAAGAACTTCAGACAAGAGTCTCTCCTTGTATCCATATCCCTTGGGAAGTGGTCAGAAAGCAGCTCCACTACCCTTAGAATTTTCCCAAGAGTCCAAGGTCAGCATAGCGCTCAAGAACAAAGGCAGGGTGGCCACAGTGTCTGTCCTGTTATCCTTCTAGTTGACCTGCTACTAATCTTTCTGCTGTATCAGTCCTGGTGGTTTTTTGTTGTTGTTGTTGTTGTTTTTTTCTTTTCAAGAAAATGATTTCAATAGTGTTCTTGCCTAAGCTGAGGGGAAACTCAAGGCTGGGCCCTGCCCTCAGGAGATTATTCTCCTTCTGTGGGCTCCCCACCTCTGAGGGTGACTTGGGTCCCCCTCAGCTCAGCATCCCCACTTTTAACGTAACTTCTCATCTCCATATAGGTCATTGATTAAGGTGGGGACCAGGTGATGCAAGAGCTGGTAGATGCTTTCCAACAAAAGAGAAGCCCTGAGCATGAGACTAAACACAGGAACAGGGATAAGGGAAGACCAAAAGCCTTCCATTTGTGTATAAGCCCCAAACAGTCTTCCTTATTCCAGATTTCTTCTTTCCCTTCAGTCTCAGTTCCCTTTCCCATTCTGATATCTGCAATCTCTCATCCTTTACAATGGCCAGACACCTTTTCAGATCCACGTGTGTTCCTCCTAAGTCTGAAGATATGCCACAGCCAGAGAACCAACAAGAAAGTCATCTCACCACCCCTGGTTGAGGATCTCCAGACGGCTCCAGCATCAAAACACCTGCAGGCAGAAGCCAACTGGCCAGATGGTGTCAGTGGGCACATTAGAGCAGACCACTGAGGCCACTCCCTCCCACTCGCAGGTCTTTAGCCAGACTTGCAGCCAAGCGTCTTCCCAGGCCTCACTTCCTCCTCACCCAGATGCCTCCCGACAACAACGCAGGATATACCTTTCTACCTCATCCAGCAGCAAAGTGAAAGACATCTAAGGGACAGAAAGAGAAGAGAGAACCACAAATGGATGCAGTGGTTCAGGGACATCATTAAATCAATACCCCAACACTGATTATGTAGACCTGGCCAGGAACCCTCAGCTGCTCAGCGTTACCTATTTGCATTTTCTTGGGGAGAGTCAAAGACCTATTGAAATTGAGGAGGCTGGCATTTTCCAGACTTCCAGGACCAGGGATTCTAAGAAAGATTAAATCTGTTTGCCCCAGCCATTCTGACAGACCCATGAGTTGGTGCCAATGACACATGGGTAAGAACCATGTATAATAAGCTGCTGCCTCCTGCTCCTCATGGGCACAAGGAGAGAGGGCCTCTCACTTTCTGAGAGATGTGGGCACCCAGGGGGGCATCAATCACCCTGGAGAAGAGCGGGGAGGAGAGCCCGCACGCCCATGCAAAATGACTGTCTGCAGCCCTAATGAAGGCTGGCGATGGATGGTGGCCCAAGCTCGTTAATCAGAAGAACATGCTGCCGTCTGCCTCCCCTTCTCGGCCCTCCTGCACCCTCATCCCAGATTGATCTGTGGCATAGTAACTCTCAGATGTCACTGGCACTGGGCTGTGCCTCTAGAGACCCTGCATGCACTGCCAGCAGCTAGAGAAAGCTGGATGTACCAGGTGAGGAACAACCAATCAGAGAAGGAAGGAGTGGGGGTTGGCCAGGCAGGCTATTGTGATCAACTGGACACATCCTGGACCAGACAGGGGCTGCTGAGTCTCCAGGAACCACCAGTGCTGAGTGACTCTGAGAGCCACACTGTACCTCCCACCAGGTATTAACCCTCTGTGCTGACACCCTCTTCCAAATGGCTGCCCACCCCATGGCACTGTTCTCCCTGCAAAACACCCTCTTTCCTTGCCTCCTTGCCCATGATACTTAGAAATCCACCCTCTCCTCTGGCTGGCCTACTGCTGCCCCTAAGACTCACCGCCCAGGTCCTCCAGAGAGAATCTGTCTTCATCCCACCCAATTCCTCCAGAATTTTCAGGCCCAGTGTGGTCCCTTTGGGTCCTCTGACCAATCAGCCTTTCTCTCCTTCTACCCCTGAAGATGTAGTCCATCCTGTCTGGCACCCCAGTTCTGTCTGCGTTCTGTGTCATTGCCTCTGGTTTCCTGGCCTGCAGGGTTGATTCTGCTTGCAATGGCCTGTCTATCCTGGATCCTAACCCTGTCCTGTGGCACCACATGACCATTGTTAACTCTACAGAGGGTTGAAGGGAGGCAGGTGGTGATGGGAATAATGGACCACCAGGAGCAGGCATGAGAGGAGTCTATTAGGGGAATGGTTCATGCTTGGCTGTGATATCATCGTTCTGGCCTCTCCAGCCTGTGAAGCTGTAGGGGGGAGTCAATGAGGTGATGCCCAAGGCCCCTTCAGAGGTGCCCCACTAACTCCACGATGCCTCTTGCCTCCAAGAATGGACCTTCTGCCACTCATCATCTCCTTGGCAGGGAAAACCTATTCAGCCTGCCTGTTACTCATGCTCCTGCAGCCTCTCTATCATGGCCAAGACATCTGGTGAGAGCCTGGGAAGACTTCTATATGTGTTTCCCAATCAATAGCATTGACCGGCTCCTGGCATTTAGCATTGCCTGAGATCCCAAATAGTCTCAATGCCATAATCGTCTTCCCCGAGCCTTGCAAACTCTCACAGTGCATGCTTTGTGCAGAAATGTCTCAGATGGATTCAAAGGTCCATGCAAAAGTCCCTTCTTGGCCTGAGAGGTATCCCGCTGGGTTGCCACAGCTAAGGGCAAGCAGGCTTGGTGGCCAGACTCGCGCTACCCTCCTTTTCTGGCTGTGAACATCTGATCTGCCCTCTGCTGCATGATGGCAGCAGGGGGAAGTCTGTGGCCCAAGACTTCCCACAGCTACCAGGGCCCTGTTGGCAGCTTTGGGGACAACATGGATGCCGCTACAGAGGAGACATTATATAAATGTAACAAGCAGCTAAGGTGATATGTGGAGAAGGGAGGCCCTGTCAGAGGAAATAGACAGGAGACAGCTGGCCTATGGTGTAGGCCTCACTGGGCCATCAATGTGTGATGTGAGCTGGGACCTCTCTCTGTCCAGTCTCCCCAATGGACAGAGGATGCGGTTGGACTGATCATTCTCAGCCTTTCTGGACTGAAGCTATTGCCTGTGTGGAAACTGAAATCAGCTCCTGGTCTCCTAATATCGGGTAGTTGGGACACTTGGATGTCACCTCCTCCTCTCAACACTGAGAGCTGAAGGGCAGAGTTGTCCTTGATTTCTCCCTGCTGGGTTGGGGCAAATGCTTCCTTGAGAGATTGGAACCTCTTGACTCCCTATTTTGATTTTCTGGACAAAAGAACAGACTTTAGGGAGAAAATGACATCTACAATTATCTTCTAAACTGAGAAAAGATCTAGTTCTTTGGCTTCAAGATCTGTAGCTCTGTCCCATGCCTTCCAGGTTGAAATGATTACTGATCCAGATGCCCTCTGCCCACCCACATCCCTTCCTATCAAAATGCAGCAGGTTATTAAGCCCCAAATCCAAGCACCATTTTTGATTCAGGTTTTAAAAGCTCCAGAGATTTTGTAGACTCCTCCACCCCAAGCTTGGGCCTCTGATATAGCACCCTCACCAGTTAGTCATTTGTTTCTGCTTGCATACCACCAAAAGTGAGGTGCTCACCACCTTTCCCAGCAGGCTGTTTTCTTATCAGATGGACCCAACTGTCAGAAACCTGGCTCCCTGGGATTCCCTTTCTTTGGTCCTTGTGCTCCTCTTGAGAGGGCCCCCACAAAACCAACTGTTTGCCTTCCTCCATGGCAGCCCTTCAGACTATTAGAGGGGCAGACCCTTCTGAGTTTTTTCTCTCCCGATTCTTAAACTCCTGGTTTCACCAGCTCTTCTTCCAGCCCCCATCGCCTTAACTGTGCTTTTTTCTGACCAGGCAGCCTCTGCCACTAAGTTCATTTCTGGATGGTCTGAGCAGCACAGGTGAGGCACATCCTATTTCTCTATGATCTCCCTATCAATTCCCTTTAATAATCCAACTGAGCATGCTAGCGTGTCCTTAGGAGAAGTCTGGCTCCTCAGAGCTCTAGCTCCATCCCCAGAACCTGAAGGTTCCCAAGAAGCAGCTCCCCTTACTTGCAGTGGGTACTCTTCCTCCTGGCCCTCGCCTGCCTCCTTTTGGTCCTGCTCACTCTTCCTTCCTCGCCCCTCACACCTCCTCTGCGTGCCTCCTCCCTCTTTGTACTCTTGTTGCTGCTTAACAGGGTGTTTCTGGGATGAATAGTGCTTTCATGAGAATACATCCGGCCTTTCCCAGCCCACCCCTGTCCTAATGGAGTTCTGTGGAGAGCTGGGCCCAGACAATGGGCCAGTAGATTCTCTTGAAAACTCACAAAAGCCCTGTTTCCCTTCACACAGTGCAGATTGACAGGCTTGGTAAGGCCCCTACTCCTCACATTCACTGAGCACCTCCATCCCTGATACCCTGAGGCCTCTAAGTGCATATGCAGAAGGCCTCAAATCTTGTGTTTGGAATCTGAGAGGAGAGGGCTTGCAATGGAGAAGTGCACCACGGGCTCTCTAATGGTACCCAGGTGAGGGTCAGACAGAGCACTGGCCCGTACACATCTCCTGTGAGGATGGGTGAATGGGTCAATGACTGAATCAGTGAGGGAATAAGACCCTAGTGGGGCCACCTGCCTTCACCTATAGCGTCTCAGGGAGGAAGCTTACCTGGAATGAACTGGTCCCTAATTCTATACTAGGAGACCCTAAATTTTAGGGCAGCAACATGTAGATGGAAGGCCAGGTTCTGACATACTGGAGGGGAAAGTGCACATGAGGCAAGCATTCTTCGCTTGAGGCAGTTATTCTTCGCTTCCAAGCTAGACTCAATTGGTGATATCTAAATGTGGATGTGTCCCAAGTATTACTTTTTAGAGTAAATAATACAACCAAGTGTACACTCTTTATTGAAGCATGTCTATTCTCTTTACCTTCTCTTGTTTTCCATCACTAGTGTCACTGGCTGGCTTTCTAGGGAGGGAGGGGGTCACCTTTTCCCCACTTTGTAAATTACTCTAATGTTTGCTGACCACCTACATTAGAGGCATGAAGGAGATCAGTTGAGAGAAAATATAGCACAACAAAACCAGGTGGCAGAGGGAGAGAAGCTAGCAGATGAGCAAAGGGGGCTTCAGAAAGGAAGCCAACAGCAAGATGGTCAATCACAACAGATCCAGGCACATCCAGGAATCTTGGGGAAATGGCAAGGTTCTGCCCACTTTCCACAGTCTAGAGGGCAGTTGCGGGGGAAATGGACAAAACAAGGCCCCTCTCACCACATAAAAATATAGGCAGAGGGTCAGTCCAGACTGGTCCAGACCTCAGAAGCAAGAGAGAACTGTCATCCACATGGCCTTTCCTCAGAGCCTCCAGAGTAAATAGCAACTCTAAGTAGCATGGTGACCATTTCCCCCCCACTACTATATCTTATACCCTTCTGCAGTGAAGGGGAAACTCATGGGTCCACAAAGGTCAGACAATAGCCAGAGAGGTGTTAAGGCCCAAGGATGAGGCCTCTCCACACCCGGATTATATTACAGTGAATGGCTGAGAGTGTAGGCCATAATGAAGTGACAGTTGGGATTCCTGGGTGAGGAAGCAGGAACCCTCACTCCACCTCCAAGGAGGAGAAGCAAGGGCCTGTGTGCTGGATTGAATGTGTCCACCAAAAGATATATCTAAGTCCTAGTCCCCAGGACCAGTAAATGTAATTTCAAAATAGGGCCTTTAGTGATGTGATTGGGTTAAGGATTTTAAGATGAGATCATCCTGGATCTAGGGTGGGTCCTATATCCAATGACTGGTGTCCTTGTAAGAGAAAAGAGAGCTTGGATGCACAGAGATGCACAGGAAAGGCCACGTGAAGACAGGCAGAGAGTAAATTTATGAGGCTACCACCAAAGAACAGCAAGGGTTGTCTCAAGTACCAAAAGTTAGGAAGACAGTCATTGAATGGATTCTCCCTCAGCGCACTTCCAGAAGGAACTAACTCTGCCAACAGATTTATTTCAGACTCCGGTGGCCTCTAGAATGGTGAGGGAATGGATTTCTATGTTTTAAGCCCCGGGCTTGTGACAATTATTTGCAGGAGTCGTAGAAAGCTAACCCAGCAGGGAACGGCATATCACTTTCCCGATCCCAAGGGCATGGTCTGTCTTGTCCATGCCTATGTCCTCAGCCCCAGGCATATCATAAAAATGCACCTGCTTGGTTCATGGATGGGCAGGGCTGTCTGAGGCCCTGAGCTGGTGACGGGTGGTCCCCGGACCTCAGGCTGGGACAGGGGTGGGTGGACAGATGTCCAAGGCTCTGGCCTGAAAGCTATGGAGATCTCTGTCTTGGCATAGGAGGTCCTGAGTTCAGGGGCATTGGGGCAGTGGAGTGAGGAAGAATGGCAAATGACAGCAGAAATTGGAGGGTCAATTGAGAGTAGTGGCCAGATTCTTGGAAAGCCATGACCCTGGGGCTTGTGGCTGACTTGAGAAATGCCCCTCATCACCTCAATCTCCAAAAGAAGCTTTAAAACTAACTGTTACAGCTGAAACCAGTTTGGCTCAGCAGATAGAGCATCGGTCTGTGGACTGAAAGGTCCCAGGTTCGATTCCAGTCAAGGGCATGTACATTGACTGCGGGCACATCCCTTGTAGCGGGTGTGCAGGAGGCAGCTGGTCAATGTTTCTCTCTCATCGATGTTTCTAGCTCTCTATCGCTCTCCCTTCCTCTCTGTGGAAAATAAGTAAAATTAAATAAATAAATAAACAAAATAACTAACTAACTGGTACAGACTACCAGGGCCCTGGGGAAGAGAGAGAAACAGGTGCCTGGAGTGATCAGGGAAGACTTCTTGCTGGAGGCAGATTATAGACACAGCTTGGATTACACAAAAAATTTTCAGTGGGAGGAGAAATGAAAAGATGGAAGGTTTGGAGCAATGTTTCCCAAAGGGTAATCTGTGGAACTGAGGTACAAGAATATGTGTTTCAAGGGGAAAATAGGTTGTGTAGGCACAATGGTTAGAAAACTTAGTTAAACCAATGTCCTTCCTGCAAGGTTCTTCAGAGTGGGGGTGAAGAGGTGAGTTGAGAAGTGGGGCTCCAGAAACAAATGTAATTCTTATAGCTGCCACTGGACAAATGCTCTAGGTGCCAAAGAGATGGAAAGAAAAGGGCCGTAGAAAGTATGGCCACTGCAGAGCCAGGCTGGTGTCAGCTGCAGAACACAGGGCCAGCCTCACCATTTCTCAGCCTTCCACCCACATGGCTCAGGAGCTAGTGTGAAGCCAGATGGGAGGGGGCCCAGGCCTGTGGTGGAGTCATATCTAGTTAAATGCCAGGGGGTCAGGGGGCAAAGGACCCTCCCACATAAACACAAGCATTGCCGTGTCTTCTCTGGCGAGGTGGAAAATTTCCTAATAAGAAAAGAAGGCAAAATGATAGGGCACAGACTGTTTACTTTCTCTATCCTTTAAGGCAAGCTTAATGACAATATTCCACTTTGGTATGACTCTCAAGCCCTAAGAGTCCATCGATCCTGATTTGGTACATTCTCTGCTTGCTCCTTGGTAGAAACCCCTGCCCGGCTCCCTAGACTGTGCCCATTTCAAGAGGGAGCAGCAGGAAGTGCAAGGGGTAGAAAGCAACCCCTTGCCTGAGGCAAACCCCTTTACCACTCCCTGAGCCCTGCCCAGCCCAAATCACCCCCATTCTCCAAAGATCCCTGCTTCCCAGCATCCTGGGTCTCTGGAATTCTTTCCCCACTCCTAACCAGGGCAGTCCCCCAGGCAGTACACAGTGTGGAAAGCCCACAAGCCATATAACTGGCCCTATAAACCGCCCACCACAGGCTGCCTCTGCTCTTTTCCCTGTCCTTTGCACCCACCTATGTATCTTCACTCAGTAGGCATGCTCTACAGATGTGCTGAGCTGATGGATAAAGCAGAATTTTTCCCTCCAACCCAGGTTGTCATTGGCTGTGCAATCAAGAATGCCTGGAGTGACAACAAGGATGCTTGGCACCATGAAGGGCAACTGGGGAGGGCAAGATGAGGCCGTGGCTGCAGTGGGCAGGATGCACTATTGGTCTGATGGAACAGAATCTGCAAACTCACAGAGATAGAAAGTGTTGGTTTCTCAGAAAGGCACCTGGCCAGCACTCTTCCTGGCCTCAAAGAGGGAAACTCATTCCCTTTGAATTCTCAACCTCCTCCGCCTGCAACTTACAGGAGCATTAGACACAGACCCTCCCAAAGGATGGGGACTTTTGCAGTTTGGAAGGATGAAGTACACCCTGGGTCTCACTCACCAACCACCCAGCAGCCTCCGCCTCCACGTGGCCGGAGGGACTGCCCCTGGCAACCAGTGCTGCATCATTCCCTTTGTTGGGCAATCAATGATTCAGGAGATTATCTGTCCCTCAAAAAGCAGCCCTGCAACTGAGGTTTGGGCGTCTGCCACCAGGTACAAAACCCTCTGCCCCCTACCCCCAAAGGCCCAGATCAAAGCAGAGAAGTGGAAGAGCTAGACACAGGTGACCAAAACAAGCGACTTTTTTGTCAAAAATAAATTGCTTTCAGGACAGCTAAGCTTAAGCAAACTGTACAAACACTATATTTAGACGCTTTCAAGCACTTTTTGAAGTTTGTGTTCTCTGAATTCCATGCGATGTCTTCCCTGGCTACCTCGCCACTGGGGACTGCTCCCTCACTCCAGGCGTGGGATCCACAGAGCCTAGCTTGGGTTTGTGGCCTCGAATCCCTGCCATAGCCCCTAGCCCCTCCGCTGGCAGGTATTTCTCCCAATCATGAATTTTTCCCCACGAAGGGAGTCCAAATTGAAGCCCTAGCTCCACAAGTGTAAAGTCCGGGCACATAGCCTTTCTTCCCAGCAGGCTCTGGGGGATGCCCCGCCTCACCCTGTGGTGTCACCCATGTCATCACCCCCAGACTCGCCCCCTCACCATCCCTTCCACACCCAGTAGCTGCCTTCTTACCCAAGCTGGCTTGTCAGAAAGACAAAAGGGACTGTGTCCCTTAAACAGAAGAGAATATTTTGAACAGAGAATTAACAGCAAATTAAGCTGGTTTCATTGTACTCATTCATGCATAAAACGAGTGTGGGAGTTAAGTGGTGAAAGAAAACCAAACAGGCGATGCTTTGCGATAATCAGAGGGCAGAATCCAGCCGCAGAAGAAAATGATCACTCGGGGGAGGAAGGCGCCAGTGGTGTGGGCTCCTAATTGGTCAGGAACCCTCAATCTTGCTATTATCACAACCCAGAGTTGCTCCCTTTCTAGGACGGGAGCCCCAAATGGGCTAGGAGCTCTCTCCCGCTCCTTCCACCTGCAGCCAGGCCCATCACAGGTGGATGCACCCTCCGAAAAATGCCCCGTGCCTCTCTTGAGAACTCTGGGAGCCATCCCAGAGCAGGAGCAGCAGCTGGACTGCCTCTGCTAGCTTAAGCAAAAATGGTACAGCAACAACCAATTAGGACTCACAATCCTCCAGCCTTCCTTCTTCGTGGGCAGGTTTGGCTACAATGGAGTCCCAGTGGGATAGCTGGCATGGGAGTGACATGGGAGCCCATCTGTCTCCCGTGGGCTCATCAGGACCCAGGATCAGCGGCCACAAAAATAACCAGCTTTAGGGAAGCGACCAATTTTAAACAACCCCACAAATTTCTCTTCTGCCAACTCTGCCTGGTTAATCTACTACCCAATTCCCATCTCTGGTGGGTGCCCAGGCCCCTCCCTTTGCAGACGCCTCAACACCCTCCTCCGTGGAAATAAACCTGGTACAGGTGCACACAGCCCAGGCTGGATGGGAGGGGAGTGTTGGGGAGCAGGCTGTGAGAGGACCCTGAGCCTCCAGCCCTCAGGACCTTCTGTGAGGTGATTCTCAGAAAAGGCAAAAAGAATCCTATGCAAATTCATTTTCAATCGCCGGGGGTGCTGCTAAAAATGCCAGCGTTCGCTGTGCATGCTGACACATGCCAGGGCTTGGGGAAAGCCAGGACTCTCCCCTGGCCAGACCACCAAAGAGCCAGAGACAATGGGCGCGAGGTCCACAGGGAGGGCAGATGGCTCCTCTCTGCCCCTTCCCTCCTCCACACACTCACCAACAGGACCCACCTCAACAGCCAGACTCCAGAGCTGCAGGGGCACCTGGAATGCAAGAGCCCACAATGAAGCCCGGAGCAGGCTGCTCAGAGCCTCACCTGCTTTAAGCACCTCCCACAAGGCATGCTGTCACCCCAACACAGAGCAACTCAGAGCTCCCAGCGGAGTACCTGCACTTCGATTCCAGTTCTTCTTAAACCATGCTAAAGATAAAAAAAACTAAGCTTTAGTCATACCAAATATACAGATAGCCTCATCCTTGGGCTATGGCTGGGGGTCAAGTGTCAGGTGCAGCTTCCGGAGTGTCCTGAGAGAAGCATGGGAGGCCAGCATGCAGGTGTGGTTAGAGTGCCCCTGAGTCTGTTCATTTTAAACATGACATGTGGCACTTTATAGGTACCAGGTGAAGAGCAGTTGCAGGTTATATTATCTGGTTTAGACCAAGCGAACCCTTACAAAACTGGATGAGTGGTTTTAAAAGATGTCTGAAAAGGTCAGGAGTTGAGTGCTGACCTATGAACCAGGAGGTCACTGTTTGGTTCCCAGCCTGGGCACATGCTCAAGTTGTGGGCTCAATTCCCAGTGGAAGGGAGGTGGTGCAGGAGGCAGTCAATCAATGATTCTCTCTCATCATTGATGTTTCTATCTCTCCCTCTCCCTTCCTCTCTGGAATCAATAAAATATATATATTTGGGGGGGGGGGGGAGAAATATCCCTGAAAAAAAATGTGCAAGGTGAGCCATTCCAACACTGCATATGTAAACAAAGCCATGGGCCTGAGGTAAGGACCTGCCTTACCCCTAGTGACAGCTCTTGATCAGAAGCACAGAGCTGAGAGCCATGACAAGTCTAATCAGATCTGGCAAGAAATGGGCCAAAACCATCAAATAATCAAGAAGTCTATTTGAAATATGGATATATATCCACTATCATTAATGATGAACCTCTCTCTCGGTGTGTATTTTGCCTTGCTATACCAGCTAATGAGATTAAAAAGCTACTTTAATCACAGCAAGGTATTTTAAAATTGTGTTTATTTCATCCTTATCTGATTTTATAATAATTTTTTGTGGCATATATTAAAATGCACAGACTATAATAGTACAGTAGCACACACCTTCACTAAATACATAAATATATAAGTACTAGGGGGGGTTGTGCTTGGTCTGGGATCCAGACCCCCACCCCATCTCAAGTCAAAACCCTGGACTCCTGTCTCCCCCGTCTCACTGCTTTGTCTACAGCCTCTTCTCTTCATCTACTCTCTCAAGACCTCCCAGTAAGTCCATTTACTTCCTTCCTCATGGCCGTCACCCCACCCAGGCCAGCTCCCTCTCTGCTGGACAACTACATTAACCCCTAACTACTATCTTCTCCTCACGCCCTTTCTCTTCTTTCTTTTTTCTGTTTTATTAATCCTCACCCAAGGATATTTTTTCATTGATTTTTAGAGAGAGTAGAAGGGAGGAGGAGAGACAGAGAAAGCAAAACGTCGATGTGAAAGAGATACATCAATTGGTTGCCTCCTGCATGTGCCCCAACTGGGGCTGGGGAATCAAGCTCACAACCAAGGTATGTGCCCTTGACAGGAACTGAATCCAGGACCCTTCAGTTTGTAGGTTGATGCTCTTCACCTCCTTTCTTGTACCTCTCTAATCCATTCCCCATTTTGTAGGTGGGTCAGGCTTCTAAAAAATGCAAACCTGATCACCTCTTTCTCTGATCCAAAAGTTTTCAATAACTTCCAATGGATCTTAGGAAAAGTCCAAGCTCCCTTCCCTTCCTCCTCCCCATTGTCATTGTCATCATCTTTGTCATTGTCATTATCTTAACCAACATCTATTGAACACTTTCTAAGCCGGACACTGACACTAAAAGTTCTGCATCCACTATCTCTTTTGATTTCCACAATCCCTCTGAGATATAATCACAGTCATGTCCACTTTACAGATGAGGACTGATGAAGTTATGAAACCGTCCAAGTTCCTGCTTCTGCTTTCCACACCAGCTCTCTTCCATGTGGAGTCAACCTTACCACCGACATTCCAGCTCATCAGAAATGTTCTCAATGCTGATGTGTCCTCTCTTATTCTCAAGCTTAACTCACAGTTCCCATTCCTCTCCGCCCCTACCTTCCCTTCTTCTGAATGGCTTTTCTCACCCAGCTGCCTTTAGCTTAGAAGCTGCAATGAATGAGAAGTCTAGGCCACAGCCACCGATGACTGCCAAACCAGCAGGTCCAAAGCCTGTGGAGAAACCAAATCAAATCTATTGAGGCCTCTAGTTCTAACTCTCAGTGTATAGGACATCCAGGTGGCTGAGAAACATGCTAACCAAACCAAGGGGATATGATCAGCAAAATCTCAACTGGGAAACTGAACAGGACACATAATCTGGTTCATTCAACAAATAAATCACGTAAAAAAATAAGAGAGGCAGGGAAACCTATGGATTAGAGGAGACTTAAGAGACAAGCCAGCCAAATGTGATCTGTGGATCGTGTTTGGATCTTGATTTGAATAAACCAACTGTCAACACTTTACATAGTAGTACAGGCAAATGTGAACACTGCCTGGCTAGTTGATAATACTAAGAAATGAGTGATAATCTTTTTAGATATGATAATGATGTTATGGTTATGTTTAAGAATGAAATATGGACATATTTATCTATTTAAAATTTTTCATGTTTATCAAAAGTATGATAAATAAAATAGAAATACAAAAGCATTTTCATAAATTAGTTGTCTTCCCCAAGCTCCCAATATGAATAGGGTACTTGTCAAACTCTCAAAGATCCCCCAAATTTCCCATTAGACCAGTCACCATACATTCAAGTTAACAATTTGATTAATGCCATTCTTCCTGTGCAACTATAAAACTGTAAGCTTTGTGAGGCCAGAAATGTGTCTTTTGATCAGTGTTGGGTCCTTCAGATACACACACACACACACACACACACACACACACCTATCCCCCTCAACACCTACACACCTGAAAGCACCTGTAGCCCCACCCAAACACAGCCAAATGTATATGCTTGCCCTCATGTTCCCACATATTCTTCCCACCTCTATGCCCAAGTCTACCTCCCACTGGGCTCCATGAATTTAAGGAGGAGGAAGAGGCTCCAATACATCCCAAAAGCCCCCATTCCAAGTCATTTCAGACTATGCTTGAAATTCCTGATTCTCAGGCTCCACAAACCCTGTTCTCTATAATCTACCCTATTCACATGCCACTGCCAAAGTCTCCTTCTCCCCTCCACAAACCTGTTCCCTATAATCTACCCTATTCACATGCCACTGCCAAAGTCTCCTTCTCCCCTCCACAAACCCTGTTCCCTATAATCTATCCTATTCACATGCCACTGCCAAAGTCTCCTTCTTTAGCTACCACTTTCATACTAACTCTTTTTGGCCCCAAATTCTCCTTAGAATATTATCTCCACTCAACTATCTATATATATAAAAGGCTGATATGCTAAGTGTCCAACCATCGAACTGGTCTCTATGATGCTCACAGACCACCAGGGGGCAGACACTCAACACAGGAGCTGTGGAGTGCAGTGACTTGGCAGTAGTGGTTCTGGGGTGACACACCCCGAAACCAAGAGGAAGGACCCTGATTCCTCATGGGGCCACACGATTCCACCTTCAGCATTGGGTTATGTTGTTGCTGGGATACTGTAAACCCTGAATCTGGTTTACTACACACTTGCATTTGCATTCCACACATTGTATGACAGCAACTTTGCAGAGTGCCCTCTTGCACTCCGGGACTCCTCAGGGGATGTCAGAGAGCCAGATGTGCAGGGAGGGACCATGTGAGGTTGACTCCAGGGCATGTCTGGTCCATCTTGGCCAGTACTGCCCCGCCAGCCACCTTCTAATTTCCTTTCAATGTGCATGAATCCCTGCACCAGATCACTAGTTTATAAGTAAATGAGTAGCCAGCAAGCACATGGGCTGTGCTAAGCCCACAAGCAGATCTAAAGATATAAATGGTAAGATCCCTGCTCCCAAAGGCCTTGGCTTCTGAGCCAGGATAGTCTCAATTACAGCCACCATGTCTGAGTACCTACTATGTACTTTAACTGCATCACCTCACATGATTCCCACAGGAGTCTATAAGATAGGCTCTATTATTACATTTCTGGAGAAAGATAAAGCTTCAGAGACATGAAGTTGCACCCAGAGTCCAACCAAGATCTCTTCTAATATCCAAATCTATTCTCCTAAGATGATTTTATCAACCTAGATACCAATGACCACAACCATGACCCACACAGCCTATGTCCTGGCCTGAAACAAAGCTCTGGGTCCATTTGTCTCCCATCACCTTGCAAACCCAGCAGAAGTAGTCAGGACTCGCTGTCATTGCCCCTGCTGTGCCTAGAAAATCCCTCCCTTCAATAAGCTTAAAGTCTAGCATGTGCTTGGTACTTGAAAACAAAAAGAGATCAACTTTAGGGTGTGATAAACACTATCCTTGGAAAGATATTTGTTCTGTTTGATGGAAGGGGTGCTTAAGTTGGGGCTTAGCACATGAGTAGGAGTGTACTAGGCAAAGAAGCAGGGAAGGGCATTCTAGGCAGAGGGAACAGCAAGGATGAAAGCACTGTAGCATGCAAGAGCAGGGTGCTTTGAGAACCAGCAAGCTGCCCAGTGTAAGACCTAGGGGGCACTGACAAGAGTGAATAAATATCCCAGGCAAGCCTTGGGAGCAGTGTCACTCTCCACCTAGAACATCCAGCAAAAATGTTCCATAATCCCTGGGTCCCCATGATTGAGGAAGGAGGAGAAGGAAGAGGAGAGAAGGAGGGGGAGGAGGAGGAAGACTTCAGGTGCCAAGGGTCCAGGCACCTCGGATGGCAATGAAGAACCCATGTCCCTCCTGTTGTCCTTTGCCCCACTGACCAGCACACTTAGAAATTAAGACAATTGGAACTTAAATAGGGCATCTTCCCCATCTTTTGGGAGATAATCAAGAATGGGCATATGATACCCTCCAGACCATGCTGCCCCACACAGAGCCCTCCACCTCCATTCCCTAGGGGCCCTTGCCAGAATCAGAATTCTGTGCACTGCAGAACTGTCCCCCCTGCCGGTACACGGCATCCCCAACACTGCACACACTGCCTTCCGAGGACAAAGAGAAACACTCAGGTGTTCCCAGGGCCTGGAGGCAGAGCTCCCACCTCCTGAGAAGCTCTGGAACTTGTCAGCTTGGAAATGAAATGACACAAGCAAGAGGGCAGACATTTCCACTCCTGAGCAGGAGTTGTTTCCTCAATAAGCAAACAGAGCCCACACAGACACTGCTCTGCTCCACAGATGGTGCCTGGGAAACACAAAACCGCTTCCAAACTACAGACTGTGCTGAAGCTCAGATCACCTGCTAGCATGCAGACTGTGCCGTCGCTTGCCTGGAGTCTCCTGGGATTCCAGGCTGATCTGAGACCAACTACAGAGAGAAGCCAAGTCAGTGTCATTTAGTGGGTGTCAATTTTTTTAAAATACACTTTCATTGATTTCAGAGAGAAAGAGGAAGAGAGAGAGAGATAGAAACATCAATGATGAGAGAGAATCATTGATTATCTGCCTCATGCATGCCCCTTAATGGGGATAGAGCCCACAACCTGGGCATGTGCCCTTGACTGGAATCGAACCTGGAATCCTTCAGTCCATAAGCGACATTCTATCCACTGAGCCAAACCAGCTAGGGCAGGTATCAAGTTTTAGATGATGAGTCAGCAGGAAGGAGGAGCCAGTGGAGGCTGGGCTGGAAACCCTCCCATCCCAGCTTCTTCCCCAGTTCTACCATCAGCACTCAGGCCACCAAGGTCAACTCATCTTCCATGTGAAATGGGCTGTTCATGAAGCCCCTGAACGGGGATGATACTTAGGAGTCCTGAGACAATGACAGCAAGCCTCTAACTTCTAGGAGCTTGGGCATGAAGTTGATGTACTAGGATGGCAAAATGCCTGACCCGTGTGCAGCCACACCCCTCCTCCTCTCCAGGACAGACCTTGGCAGTGGATCCAGGCACATCCATCCACCAATTCACCCTCCTCACCACAGCCCACCCCAAGGACACTCCAATCGATGCCAGCTGGCACAGCAGATAACATTGATTTGCCTTCTCAGGATCAATCAGTGAGGCCCTGAATCCTTCAGGAATGTCTAATAGTGAAACGCAGGGAGTGTCCTGGTCTGGGACCATGGTCCTCGGGCAATGTGGGCTCTAAGAGAAGAAGAGACACTGCATGTAAAGCCCCTCCCTTTATCAGGACACTGAGAGACCCGGCTGCCAAGCAGAAAGAAGCGCCCCCCTCCTTCCCCCCATACATACACACACCCATGGAGGGAGATCAGATGCAAGCTCACTCTGGCTGGTGCCCTAACACACTCCTGTCTTTCACAGCCAATTCTTAGGTTTCTAAGCCAAAATGGAAAATAGAAAAATGGTCTATGATGAGTAATAAAGGCCCCAAAGTGAGCAGTGACCATTCATCCATCACCCTCCAGTGCGTCAGCCAACAGTGCAAGGGAAGTGTGGGACCTGGCTCCTTCAGAGCCGGTGGTCCAGGAAGGGTGCCCAGAGGAGATGCCCCTCTGTGTTCTGGTAAGCTGCAGCCCTGAAGAGACCCGCAGGAAAGGCACTATGGGGAGAGGGAACCAATGGTGCCGAAGACCCTAAAGATCAGACACTCCTGTGGTTGAGGACCACGTGAAGGGTCCTGTGGGTGACCCCACTGCCCTGTTTTACTGGCCTGCACTCCCTGCAGCCTCTGTCTCTCTCTCCTGCAGGGTTGCTGCTGATCTGGCCCTCACCCTCCAGTCAGCATCCCTCCCTTAACAATGCTGTGGCTCCTCATGCTCTCGAGCCCAAACAGAGGCTGGAATCTTCCAGACTCATAAGGATGATGAGCTGACCAAGGAGAAAAAAATATATTTAGGAATAAATATGGTGAGAGGGCCGGGCTGTGTCCTGGATCTCCCAGCTTAAACCTGGTTGTGAGACATAATCATAGAGTACCCTTGCCTTCATCTTTTCAGGAAGGGACAAAGTCCCCCTCCCACCACCCTGTGTGGCATGGTGTCCCCACTCTCACACAGCTCTGCTGATGACGAGACAGGGACCATGCAAGAAGAATGACATTCACCAGGAGGTAACTCCCCATGGAGATTCTTCTCCCCATTATGAGGCTGGCTACCTGCTGACCCTGCATCAACCTCACCCCTTTGTATCTCCATCAGCAGAGTGCTCTGGCAGGCCCCGAGCACTGAGGGCTGCAGCCGCCAGCTCTGCACTCAGATGGCCACCTTGGTCAACACCCAATTGCCACTCTTTCCAGCAGGTCTGCATGTGCTGCCCTCTGAGCCTGACACCCTAGGGAACTACTCCTGATGAACAAAGCATCAGAAGACTTCAGAGCAGAGAGGGCTGGAGGATGCCAACTCCAGGAAGATTTGCCTAGAGACCAGCCTGCCCAGGAGCAGGCAGTTGACAGGAGGAAACCATCGAGCCATTCAGCAAGAAGAAAAGTGAGCAGTGACAGGCCAGCAGGGTGGAAATAATGATTGTCATAATAATAATAGTAATATCCACCACAAACAACGTCAACTATTATCGGGTGTTTACGACAGGCCAGGCATGGTCTATTAGTTCTCAATGACCCTGTGAGGCCAGTTCTGTGATTGTCTCCCTTTATTGAAGAGGTAACTCATGCCCAGTGTACCAGGTCATGTGATGGAGGGCACCAAGGCTGAAGAAAACTGGCTGGAGATGCTCAGCCTCCAGCAGGCGCAAAGCAAACACAGACTCGGCATCTCACAGAGGACCTTTGGGGATGGTGAGCAGCCGGAAGGTCTGAGATGCCTGACATCTCAGAGCTCCTTTTCTCAGCATCAACATGCCATGTACCTGTCTGATGAGCCATTAACATTATTTTATTTCCAAATCTCCCCAGTGATCCCAGGCAGGCTACAATGTTCTGATATGTGCTACATGGGAGGGAGAAATCCAGAGGAGTCAGTTCCCAAACCCTACCTCATCCTCAAGCCTAGTTTTTCTGTTCCAGAGATGTCTGGCAAAGGCTGCAGAAATTGAGTCTAAAACAGAAAAGTGGAGGGCAGCCTTAGGGAGGGACCCATGAGCCTTTTTTTTTTTTCCTTTCAATTTATTGAGGTGGCATTTGTTATTAAAATTATACAGGTTTCAGGTAGACAGTTCTATAATGCATCACCTGTATATTGCATTGTGTTCACCACTCCAAGTCAAGTCTCCTTCCATCACCCCTTACTCCTCTCCCATTTACCTTGTTATGTCATCCCCTACCATCCCTTCCCTCTGGCAATCACCATACTGTTGTCTGTGTCCATGAGTCTTTCTTTTCTCTCTTTGCTTACTCCCTTCATCCTTAACACCCAGGCCCCAACACCCCACCTCTGACAGCTGTTCTCTGTATTCACTGAGTCTGTCTCCACTTTGTTAGTTTATTTTGTTCATCAGATTCCACATATGAGTGAAATCATATGGTACTTGTCTTTCTCTGACTGGCTTATTTCACTCAGCATAATACTCTCCAGGCCCATCCATGCTGTTGTTGCAAAAGGTGAGATTTCCTTCTTTTTTTTATGGCTGAGTAGTACTCCATTTCATAAGTATACCACAACTTTTTTACCCACTCATCTGGTAACAGTTTTCTTCCAAGTCTTGGTTATTGTAAATAACACTGCAGTGAACATAGGGGTGCATATATTCTTTTGAATTGGTGTTTCGGGTTTCTTTTGATATATTCCCAGAATTTGCACCTGCACTGTACCCACTTCCCTTCCCCTACCCACCAGGTTCAAACCTGACACACTTTTCTATTATCAGCCCACTTTCTCTAGCAATTTACACTTGAATAGTCCCTTAAGCTGCCCTTCTTAACATTCTCCTCTTTGAGCTTATACTCAAATTCACTTTTGCTTACATGCGGACTAGACAGATATTTGAGCATGTTTAATGGGGAAAGTACATGTTTTCAGATTCTGTGTCTGAACACAAAAGGTCCTAGCACCATATTTTACTTTTCAGCTTCTTCTGAACCTAAACAATTTCCACTTCAAAGCTCTGGCTTTCTTCATTTCTTTGTGGAGAAAATGCATTGGTAACAGAGATTATTCTCCCGAGTTCACCCTCTCCCTGTGCATGAGGACAGAAGAACAGGCACTCACTCTCCAACACACCCCTGCTGCACTGAGCACCACGACCCATCCTGTGTCCATCTGGGCCCTCCTGATTCTCTCACTGGGCAAAATGTTTAATTCACTGCTCATCCAGCAAGCCAGCAAGGCAGGGTGAGAAGATCGAGGTCATTTTTCACCTCTGAGGGTTTGACCCTGAGGCCCAGCTTGGCTGGAAAACAAAGCAAAGCAGTCCCGTTTTGCAAATACAAGGCCACAGGGAAGGAGTGGGGACTGCTTCAATGCAGATTCCTATTTTGCATTAATTTATTTTAAATAGCACCTTTTAAATGGTAACTCTCCAGAAAAAGGGGAAGGGGGTGGTAACTATTAAAGCAGAAAATGTGACCATGCATTGAGGGGGCAAAGCCCCTTTCCTCACAGAAGCCCAGGGCTGGAGGCTGTTACTCCTCTCCGATGCTGGAGACTTACAGACCTCAAACAAGAAAAGGAGAGGCCCTAGCATCACAGCCACAGTTCCTGGTTCCCAGAAACATAGAAAATGAAAAAACTAGAGAGAAAAATACCATTCAGGGAATCAAAACCATCAGAAGGGTACATTTTCTAAAAGCAAAACACTTGGCTCTTTAACAGGTCTTATGGATCAGAGGTGGCCACAGGAGGAGACAAGAAATGTACCTGCCGTGGCTGATGTATTCACGAAATTGTGAACTAAAGAGCGAATCTTGAAAAGCACACTGCAGAGACTGTAGGGGGTGTAGCTGGGTGGTCTACCACATCAGAGCACCTGCTCTGAACAGAATTCCCCATCGTTATTCTAGAACCTTCTTTTATTTGCCAGAACCCTAGGGAAAGAACCAAACCAACAATCCTAGGCTTCATAAACACAGCCAGACATGGAGAAGGTCCATTTCAGAGAAGGAATGGACAGACCAGGTGCTACCTGTCCTGAAGGTTAGGGATGGTTTAGATGACCTCTTGGAAGGTGTCTAGGCTGGGAAGATTCAGCTTTTGCATTTCTGCTTTGGAAAGGTCTAATTGTATTATTAGAAAGGTCCTCTGATGAGAAAACCTGAAGCCCATGAAAGGAAAGTGAGACCTGGAGTGGTGGTCTCAGGTAGCACAGGGAGCCAGTCCACCTGAAACTGAGGACTTGCCACCAGTCCACTCCTCCTTTCACAAGCCACGCCATGCTGAACTTGGACATGGTGGCATGGGGAGACCCAGGGCAGGGACACCTCAGGATGAAGTCACCAACTTAGTTCAACAAATGTGAAGTGAGTCCACATGCACTGGGCTCTGAGCATGTCAAGCTGGAGAAGCTGAGCCCTGTTCTCTAAGACTTCCCTCCAGTGGAGAGAAACCAGTCTGGCTCAACAGTTGGCCTGGAGGTAAATTCCTCCCAGTGACACCATCAATCAATTCTCAACTACAATAAGACTGTGCACACAGCCCAAAAAAGGGTGCACCTAGAGTTCCCAGCTCAGGTGACTGAGGAGGCTTAGCCACTGGGCCCTACAGGCCACCTACTACACAAGGCCATTCTACCAATCCAAGGAGAAGCTCTACCCAAATACATAACAAATACAGAGAAGCAGCCAAAATGTGCAGACAAAGAAACATGCCACAAATGAAAGAAATGGAATAAAGCAAACTACTAGATATAGAGTTCAAAACCATGGTTATAAGGTTACTCAGGATCTTCTAGAAATCTCTAAGGAACTTAGTGAGACTTTCAAGAAGCTTAGTGAGAATGCAAAAAAAAAAAAAAAAAAAAAAAAAAAAAAAAAAAGGAAAAGGAAAAGGACTAGACAGAAATTAAGCATACACTGACTGAAATAAATAATAATATACAGTGATTCAACAGTAGAGGATTCTGAGAATCAAATCAATGATTTGAAATATGAGAAAGAAAAAAATAGTGTAAGAAGCCTCTGGGACAACTTCAAGCATAACAACATTTGCATTATGGAGGTGCCAGAAAAAGAGAGAGAACAAGATATTGAAAACCTATTTGGAGAAATAATAACAGAAAATGTCCCCTACCTGGTGCAAGAAATAAACTTACAAGTCCAGGAAGCACAGAGAGTCCCAAACAAGAGGAATCCAGAGAGGATCACACCAAGACACGTCATAATTAAATGCCAAGGGCTAAAAACAAAAAGAATCTTAAAAGCAACAAGAGAAAAGCAGTTAGTTATTTACAAGGGTATGCCCATACAACTATCAGCTAATTTCTCAATAGAAACTATGCAAGCCAGAAGGGAGTGGCAAGAAATTTTCAAAATGCTGAATAGTAAGGACCTACAACCAGGATACTCTACCCAGCAAAGCTATTATTCAGAATTGAAGGCCAGATAAAGAACTAAGAAAAATCTAAAGGAGTTCATCACCACCAAATCAGTATTCCGGCATATAAGACGACTTTTGAAACGAAAAAAAGTCAACCAAAAATCGGGGGCAAAAGACCAAAATTGCACAAAAATTACCTGCAGATCTTGATGGCAAAGTAAGTCTTTTCTTTGAAGTGGGGGGTAGTCTTATACAGCGAATATATGCCGAAACCTATGTTTTAACTGTAAAATTAAGGGGTCGTCTTATACACTGGAAAATACAGTATATGAAATGTTGAAGGCTATTCTTTAAGAAGAGGAAGAATAAGAAAAAGGAAGAGATCAAACTATGAACAACAAGATAACAGCAAAAACATATCAACAATTGAATCTAAAAATCAAAATAAACGAATAAGAAATTTAATGAATAGAATAAGCTGATGAATAAAATAGAATCAGAGGCATGGAAATAGAACAGACTGATGATCCTCAGAGGGAAGGGGGATGGGGGACAGGAAGAAATTAAACAAAGATCTTATATACATATATGCATTACCTATGAACACAGACAATAGGGTGGCGAAGGCCTGGGGTGGGAACAGAGTGAAGGGAAGCAATGTGGGGGGAAGGGGGGAGAGAGGCACATCTACAATAAAGTTTTTTTTTTAATTAACCATGTTGTGGGAGGGAGGGGGGGGGGATAAGGGAGGCCGGGAGAATGTTAATGGGGAAAAGAAGGAGACATATATACTACTATTTATAATACTTTAAACAATAAAATAAAAATTTTAAAAATTAGCCAGCTGTTTTTGGACCCACCCTTACTATATTTGGTCAAACATTTAATTAACTCACCCCTATTGCTTTTGCAGAGCCAGACCAAATGATTTCCTGGGCCTTCTATGGACCTCGGGCCGGATGTTCCCCTTCCCTGGACTCTAAAGGGACACAGAGAGAGACATCCTTGCAGGGTGTTGCCCAAATACTCATGTCATGACCAGTGCACTCAGTGACAGAGGAGGATGACAGTGGGTGGTAGAGTCCAGAACCTAGCTGGACGCAGAATATGTAACGTTTACTGGAAACAATTCTTTGAGGCTGAGATTAGAGGAATGAATAGAAGGATCCAGATGAAGGAGAAGGGCGGGTGCCAGGTAGGACTCATCAGGCAGAGGCACGGGTGGGTCCAAAGCCCAGCACCTCTCAGCAAATGAAATCCTGTGGTTATCACTGTGCTGTGTGTGTGTGTGTGTGTGTGTGTGTGTGTGTTGGCGTGCACACTTGCACATGCATATGTGTTTGTATGTGTGTATAGAGGGTAATGCACTCTTGCACTGGAGATAGTGGGGGAGGAAGGAGACCAAACAGGCTGGGCCTCATAGGCCACATTAAAATGTTCTTTGTTTGGATTTATGGTCTGTTTGCTTGTTTTTCTACTTTATTGTCAGTGCAAAGGGAAACCACTGAAGTGTTTGAGGCAGAGCAGCCCATGAACAGATTTGTTCATTCCTCATTTCAGTTAACACAGTTGAGATTTACACTCTTTATATACATTCTAGATGCAAACAACAAAGGTTTTATAGGCCTGCACTTGCTAATTATACAACTAATTAAGTCTGCAATCAGGACAATCTCTAGGCCCCCTGAGACCATCAGCACCCAGGACTGCACTGTGAGGAGGCGGACCGTCCTGGGGACATCTTTTCCTGTGTTCTTGTAACTTAATTGGTTCTCAGATGGATGACTTGAGATTTTTCATTATATTTTGGCTAGAAAAAGATAGAGAGGGCTGATATTGTGTGTGAGAGCATGTGCCTCTGTGCAGTGTGTATGCATTCTCTGTTTGCAAGGGGCTTGACCCAGGCTGAGCAAATGGTGTTGAACTAGCTGGGGCTCAGCAAAGCAATCCATTTATTATAATTCTGCAGAGAAGAGGCCCAGTAAATCAAAGAGACAACCTGACTGCAAACAAATTACACACCAAGATATAGGATGGAGGGAGGGAGGGGAGAGCAGAGTGGTCGCCAATTGGGAAAAGTGAGGATAAAAAGACAGGGGGTAGGGAAAGGCAGAGAATAGAGCCCACAGAGATGCCTGGAGTAAAAAAGAAATAAAAAAATATGCAGCCTAATTTGTCCATCAGGAAGAAAAAGAAAAGCATCCTACCAAGAGAGAGTCCATTTGCTGGTAACCCCTAACTTAGAAACCCTTGACTTCAAAAAGCTGCTGCCCTTTGTTCTCCAGAGGGGTCACCTAGGGAGTGATTGATAGGCAGTTACTTTCTCCTGTGTAAATGCACAGAGTTCCCTTTTCTCATGCAAATAGACAGGGGTACCTCATCTTAAATACTGAGTTAACCTGTTCCTAGAATCCCTGGTACAAGTAAGCCCCCAGCATTAGAATCTTCCAGAAGCAATTTCTCTTTGGAGGGTAGATCAGAAAGATGGGCATCTGGGGTGAGACCCAGCATGAAACACAGCCCAGGTCCCTGTTACCAGAATGTCAGCAGCCAGGGTTGGAATCGCCACACCCACACCCCTGGTAGAGACAATGGGCATTAAGGCCAGGATGAGGAAGTCCTTCAAGAACCAGTTAAAACATACTTTAGATGGAAAACTACACTCCTAAATCCAAACATCTCCTTTACAGTCAACTCTGAATAAAAACTTGCTTGGAAAACTGGGAAGTACTTCTGAAGGAGGACACAGAGCAGGAAGTGTGTTGGGAGAGGATCTATCTACTTAGACAATGAGAGTTTATACCACAGCTCTCCAAAACCCACTTAGAAGGGGAAAAGTCTGACTAAAGAGAGAAGAATATGAGTTATAATAGGAGACTGTGGTCCATAGTCAGTCTCAAAGAATCTAATCAGGCCCATCCTATCTGAGGTGCCATTCTACTCCATGACAAGACTAGAGAGAAGAGTCCAGCCAGTGTGGCACAGTGGTCAACTAGATGCCTGGTGAGGGCACATGCCTGGTTTGCAGGCTCAATCCCTAGCAGGGGACATACAGAAGGTATCCAATCAATGATTCATCATTGATGTTTCTTTTTCTTCCTCTCCCTTCCGTTCTGAAATCAATAAAAATATTTTTTTAAAAGACGAGGGAGAAGATAATCTCTAGAAAACTGAAGGTCTGTAACACATTTGAAAACCCAAATAATCATGAGGACTGGTTCTTAGTGTGAATATTGACGCTGAAAGGAGAAATTCTAACACCCAGATCCTGCCAGAGGGCTTCACACCACTCCCCAACACTCACTCGGGCCTTTGAAATCAACCTAGCAGAATTGTGAGAAATAATAAACTGATGGTATTTTAAGCCATTACATTTTGAGGTGCTTTGCTGTAGCAATGGATTATCGCTTCCCTATCTGTAGCCCTATGATTCTGTATCTCTGATTTCTTTTTCTATTTCTCAATTTCCTCTCAGGTGAACTCACTGTTGGGAAAGTAGCATCCCTCTGGCTTTGAATCACTTTGTTAACAGCCTCTGGTCTTATAAGTCATGATGCCTCCTCAGACTCTACCAATCACTAACCGTGGACACAGTAAGTAACTTAAACCCATCTCTGCCTCATTTCCTCCCCTATAACATAGGATTAATTACAGAGCCAACCCAGGTTGTTGTTGTCGTCGTTGTTTTAAATATATTTTATTGATTTTTACAGTCATGAGGGAAGAGGGATAGAAAGTTAAAAACATCAAAGAGAGAGAAACATTGATCATCTGCCTCCTGCACACCCCCTATTGGGGATGTGCCCGCACCCAAGGTACATGCCCTTGACTGGAATCGAACCTGGGATCCTTCAGTCCTCAGGCTGATGCTCTCTCCACTGAGCCAAACCAGCCAGAGCCAGGTTGTTGTTTTTGAATGTCCACAGTTCACTGATGTTCTGCCCAATCTCTTCAATCTTTTAGCCTTCTCTGTTTCATTCTGGATTGTTTCTATTGCAATGTATTTGAGTTCTGCAATGCCTCCTCTCCCTTCAATATAATTCATGGCATTTCTCAGCTCCAGTGTTCAATTTAAGTCTCTTTTTATATCTTCTATGTCTCTCCTTATCGTGCTCATGCATTCCTCTACCTTTTCAAAAAGCAGAGATGACTCACTACATCAATAGAATCTAAAACTTTTTATTTCAATTACTCAGGGAATTCAAAACAAAGCCACTCTTTCAGACCTGCAGTATGGGAATCGTTGCATGCAATCTTTGTGTTTCCTTCCAGGGTTGATGTCAATTCCAGCCTGCCTGTATTTACATGTGGGTTCAATACATGCTTGCTGGTGGATTGACTGCAGTTCCTAAGACCAGGTCTATATAGACGGATTGCTCAATTTCTGTTCATTGGTTCAGCACTTCCCTTGTGTCCATATGTGTCAGATATGGGTACAGCACAGCTCAACCTACACAGAGAAGGAAACTGCGAGGTTTCTTGACAATATTCCATACCCTAGTACCGAGGCCTCTTAAAATGCAAAGATTCAAATCAGCCAAAGGGAAAGTGGTCTGGGTCATTCAGGTCTTTTGAAAGGAAATGGCATTATAAACTCATATCCTACTGCTTGTTTATGCTGATGTTTGATACTTGGTTTAACTAACAGAACCTTGGCCGATTCTCACTCAGTCTTTGAACCCCAACTAATTAGAATCCGCCGTACTCTCGAGCAAGAACAGACTACCTTCTGATCAAATGAACTTCTGAAGCCCCAGCAACAGCATCTGAGCAGCTCTGGCTTCAAGCACGTACTTTCAAAGAGTGAAAAGAAAGCTTATGCTCATTTATTTATAATAAGCATATGCATACAAAAAGGCTTCTTTGAGGCTTCATGCAGTAATAAAATTGTGATCACTCGTGGGCTCAGAATTCTGCCAGCTGTGCGCTTCCCAACAAGGAGCATTCAAACCCCACATCTTCACACCATCACTACCTCTGATACATGGGACTCAGCCATCAGCCACTCTCACTGGCCGTTTAGACATCACTGACCCAGCGGGGCAGCCATAGACACAGGGCCTGATGCACAGAGGTCAGAGTGGGGAGGCAGCACAGGGCAGTGCACCCGGCTCTAGAAAGGGACATGCTTTCAAATCCCATCTCCCCACCACCTACCAGCAGTGTGGCCTTGCACAAATTATTTAAATTGATCCCGGGTACATACCTTCACCTCTTAAACCAGGGGCAATGGTTTTGGACTCAGAGTTGCTATGAGATGATGTATGAAATGCACTGAGCACAGCGCCCAGCACCAGGAAGGGTTACTCCCTCTCTAATCACTCTCCTTCCCTTCCCTCCACCTCCAAGGCAGGACAATACCTGCCCTCTGAGCATCTCAGCCTGCAGGGAATTGCTAAAAGACTCCAAGGTTCCTCAGGAAGGCCCGAACTCAGAACAGGCAGCAATCTTCTTGTCTAATCCCCACCCTAATTCTTCTTTCTGAGTGAAGCAATGTCCTTAATTTTCTGATGGCTAACTCAGGGTTTATGATCAGCTGTGTAAAGTTAGCTAAGGAACTTTCTTCTTAGGAACCTCCAGAAATCTTAAATGCATCACCTGATCATTCTGGGGAAGTTAAAGGTTGGTTGGTCTGGCTTGCTATCTCAGAATTAGAAAACGCAAGGATTCGACGGGACCTGACAGAGTCTATACTTGAATCCTCTCCACATTTCCACCAGGAGGTGGTATATAACCTCTGCTTGGGATGGATCACTCACTCACCTCATGGTGGGACATTTCTGTTTAAGACAGCCAGAGCCCAAATCAGAGACTGGGTGTGAAATCTGCATTAGAGCTCTCTTCCTCACAGGGAGACTCCTGTCTGCTTCAGAGACGTTTCCTCACTAGCCGGCTCCCATTGCTTCAATGGTCCTTCTTAGGACGGGATTCCAGTTTCTGCTCCTCAGAACAGACCATGCCTTGTTCCTTTTTTTCTAACGTGGAGCATCAACATGCTGGGATGGGCAAATTAGGGGGCCCGCTATATTGGTATTCCTTGACAGGCTTAAGAAATCTGAACTGCAGGAGGGGAGAAGTGTTCTTACAGCATTTCCTTTGCCACATCTTCCACTCCATCATTTTAGAGTAGACATTCCCCTCCACCCCACCACACACACACACACATACACGCACTCACACACTCACACACATTGATTCTTCATGACAAGTCTGTGTTATAGCCATCTGGACTCTGATGCTTCGTAATTGGGAATTTTTTTTATAGCTTTAATTATTTCCCCTGCTCTCTTTTCTTTTTTATATACAATGAATCATTCTGTTCCTGAGAGAAGAAAATAAAAAAGATTTTTGAAAGTTATGGCTGTAATTTCAATAGAAGGAGATTGGGCTTTGAGGAACACGAGCATTTGTTGTCTTTTCTGAGTCCATTTTTCATCCACACTGGTTAATGAAGATGTTATTTCCCTCTTACATGTTGGCTGTTAATTTCTGACAAGTGTTTTTTTAGTTACGGCTGATTATATGCCTCTCGGTTCATACTTCTTTTGTATACTTGATGAAATATTCAGTTCTTCTTGAAAGGATTAGGTTTGATTCACCCCTGGCTGTGATTAATTGTGTTCATATTTTGGGACCTAATTTATGTTTATATGATTCCTCTAGTGTTTCCATTTTCTTTTCTAATTATCCATTTCCCCCCATCTTTTTTCCTGAAATTAGTACTGAATTAGCTTGCCTCTGATTACAGTCTTGGATGCATCCCAAAGAATATTGTTGGACAGCTCCCCATTATCATTTCATTCCATGAATTCTTTGTTTGGTTTTTGCAATAAAGCTTTATTAACCCTCTGTGGATGCTTATTTTCATTTGCTCAGTCATCTTTGATTAGAAGCTGCACCAAGCTACGGTCAGACATTGCAGCATTCACTCCCACGTTTCCTTCTACTGCCTGCCAAGTGGAGTTCTTTTTAAAACGTCAGAATTCTAGGGATTAAAAATAAGATCTATGCCTGTGTAGAGGGACTGATTTGTCTGAGAGGATCTTCCTCCCTTTTAATAATTCATTTATTTGCCATTCTGTTGAGGCAGCTCTGCTGATGGGTGTAAGCCAATTAGTGTCCCTTGCCTCCTTTCCCCTGTAAGTGTCTCATTTATAAACAGAGGTCCCTTCAGAATGGCACCCCCTCTGACCCGGCTCCACAGACGGCCAGCACCCAGCCTCTGCCTGCAGGTCTCTCTGGAGGCCCCATAAGTCTGAGGCAGGTGGGGCCCCAGGTCAAGCTGCTCTGGAATGAGGTTTGTCTCATCTACCATCAAGTGAGGCTCCTTTATTTCAAGTCATACTGGGGTCTGCATTTAGCTTTTTGGTAGGTCCTCTTTCTGATAATTCCCTGCCCCCATCTGCCTGTACATACGTACATGCCTGTCCCACAGCACACACATCTACATACATCACGCTGCTATATACATGCTCTGTACCCAATACACTCATCTACATGTGAAACACACACACACACACATCTCTTCTCGTGGAACATCTGGGACCTCTGTCTTCCTGGGGGATGCTATTTCCTGCTTTAGAAATAATGGTACAAAGGCTCTGCCACTGTCAACCAAAGATCCTCCACAACCAACAAAGGCTCAGCTACTCAGCATCCCCAGGAGAGCAGAGTGCCCAAACCGTTTTAGCCAGAACTCCTCTGCTACCGTTATCTGCTAAAGTGAGTATGGAACTGGCATTGCTCCAGTGAGGAACAACTTCCTCGTCACTGCATCCCAAATCCCAGAACCCTTGGCCATGAAGTTCTCCCACAGATGGAGCAACATCTCTCCCTCTTGACGGAAGCAGCCAGAGCCCAGTTCCAAGCTGCCTGACCTTCCCATGGGGACACACCTGGGATTCTCATCCATGCTCAGTGGTGCAACTGGGAGGGCTGCAGGCCCCCAACCCCAGGGGTCTACAGCCAAGCAGCTTATTCACTGCGGTCTTGCTTTGCCCAAGCCCTGAGGGTGACCTGAGGGTGGCCCAAGAAAATGAATCTTGGCTCAGCAGTGATCTGGGCCTACCTGTCCGGCCTTTGGTCCCTGGTGATGGCTCCTCAATGCCACACCTTCCAAAATAGCTGGGCCATGTGGCGAGCTCCTGCAGTCTCCAGGAAGTGACTCCTGCTTGGCTGTAGGCCAGGCAGCCACTACTAGCAGGCCTGCCATGGGAACTTCTCGGGCCAGTGGTGAGAAGGATGTACAAAGGGGAAAGGGCAGAACCAGCCTTCCGAGGACAGCACCCAGGAGGTGCCCTCCGCAGAGTTGACAAATCAGGCCGAAGGCAGCCTTTCCAAAGCCCCTTATTGGCCTGGGAGCCTGTTTGCGATCCTAAAACATCATCAAATTGTCTTGAAAAAAACAAAATTCCACAGAAGTCCCTGAGCAGTGCAATGCAGCCCAAATCTGTCAGCACCTCACCCTCATGTTTCCTAGTCAGTCCTTCCTGGCCAGGCAGGACATCAGCAATGTCCTCATCGCCTCTGGTTCTATGCCTACCTCACTGCCAGCCACCACACTAAGTTGTTGTGAATGACAGGGAGAAACGCACACCCCTTTCAACTCCCCTTTGATCCTTCTAATTACCTGAAGGGAGAAAGTCTCGGTTTGGGTGTGGGATTTCTTTAATGCCTCTTGAACATTTAATACTCAAAATCAAGAAAACAGGCTTTAGGTTTTTACTAAAGCTGAATAACACTTATTTTATTTCATTCATTTTGACCGTGTCTTCTACTGTACTTACTGCATCCGCCCAATTTCCCATGTACTAGGTCACCGATTTTCAACCACTGTGCCATGGCAGGCACACTGGTGTGCCACAAACATTTTTAAAGCATGCAGTACTTGACTGTTTAGTCCCTTATACTGTCAAATAAAAAAAAATGACAACAGCCAACACGACAATAGCCATCTGGTGTGAGTGAATAAAAATTATACTTATTTTTTATCAGACCAGCAAAAAAATATGGGGTTTTTTTGGTGTGCCACAAAATTTTAATAATTGGTTTATATGTGCCATGAGATGAAAAGAGGTTGAAAATCGCTATACTAGATTAAACTTTCTTTTATTGTACAAAGGAATGCACCTACGTTTTTTTAAAAAGTGAGTCCACAAGGTACAGAGAATAAGCCCCTATGGCAAAAATTTATCAAGGTCATTGGTATGTGGATGACAGGAGTTCAAAAATCGCTGGGCTATGTGGCACTGGAGATCCCTTCTGCCCTCAGCATGGGGCTCCTGAGTAGGACCCCTGCCTGTCCCCATCCTCGCCATTGTCACGAAGAGGCCAAGTCCTTCCTTCCCACCATCTGTCTGGGACCAGAAGAAGCCACAGCAGAGGGAGCCCTATGCCTGGGAGCTCAGCCCCGGCCCTGCTGGCTCACCGGGCGCCCCGTGAGGAGCTCACCACGCTAGTGGCTAACGATGATGCCAACCCCTCGGATAAGCTCTCTCCAACAACACAACGATTTTTAGGGGTCCCAGCCTCACTTTCCACTTTAATAATCTGAAGAAAAGCTGCCAACTATTCCTGCCCTACGTCTAGCTGATTCTCCTTTAAGGGAAGAGCAAATTTCAGTTTGGAAGAAGGAAAATGAATCGTTCAGAATAGCTAATTTCACCTGAGCCATTTTCATAAGAAATTGCTTGAAGAACAGCCCCGAAGCTTGTTCTTAATTCATGGTATACAAATAACCCTCAGGAAGATAGGCAGGACAGGGCCAGAAATTTCTCCAGGAAGTTCCCAGGGCACTCAGGGCATCCTCCGCTGGGCATGGGGAACTCTGCTCAGTGCCCACCATCCCCACTGCTGAAGGCTGCCGGGAACCTCCACCCAGAGGCAGAGAAGAGGGGCTGGGGACTGCGTGTGATTCACCCCAACTTTATCCAGTGGCTTGGTAGGGAGGTCACCTATTGCTGAAGGGAAGGAGGAAGATCTAGAGCAGCAGATCTTACCTGGCGCCCTACCTCAATGGGTGATACCATCAGACCCAGCACAGCCTCCCCAGGGCCCCCCGGTAATGGGGCTGCACAGTGGGAATGAGAGGCTGCAGGCACCACAGTCGCCAGGCTCCTACCAAGGAGCCACTCTCTTCTCTCCCACCAGGAAAGCACATATGAATGAGGGAGGAGTTGTCATAGAGAATAGCCTGAACCCCTACAATCTGTTAAAGAAGTAAATCATTGCCCTAGCTGGTTTTGCTCAGTGAATAGTGTCAGTCTGTGAATTTAAGGGTCTCAGATTCAATTCTGGTCAAGGGCACATGCCTGGGTTGTGGGCTTGATCCCCAGTACAGGGCGTGCAGGAGGCAGCCAATCATTAATGCTCTCTCATCATTGATGTTTCTCTCTCTCCCTCTCTCTCTCTTCCTCTCTGAAATCAATAAAAATAATATTTAAAGAAGTAAATTATTCACAAACATGGGCCTTTTGCCAATAGTAGCAATTATCTTGTGGTCTAGCTCCAGAGTGATGCTGCCCCTGTTTCTGGAGTCAATGCCTTCAGTAAGGTTGGCATGAAGTGCACTTGGGTAACAGCCAAGGGGGGCTGGCAGATGTGGAGGCCTAAGGGTCAGAGAAAGATAAGGAGAGGTGCTCACAAAGGAAGGAACACAGCTCCGGGGCTGGCCCTGCTCTTTGAGGTTCATGATGCCAGTTACTGTGCTGGTTGCTGCCTCATAGGGAAAGGATCAGCCCCTCTGACACTGAGCCATAAACCTCTATCATAGTTGAGCAGCATTCCCATGTGAAGCTAAGGTTTTCCAGGTATCCTGTCCATGACATGACATTCTCAGCCACAGAGGAGTGGCCCAGATGGTGGATCTTACTAGACCACCTGACCCACAGGATTTGGACCAGTGAGCCTAGCAAGGGTCCAGAGTCATTGCCAGGACCATGACCCCAGATCTGCCATCCGACTCTGCTGCATTCTCAGGGTGGCTCCACTTGTGCACGAACCAGAGGCTTGGCCTCAATCAGTGGGCTCTCAGGTACCAAGCCCCATGCAGGCCAGGGGTCAGATGGTGAGGAGTCAATGCTGAATGGAATACACACCAGGCCTCAGGGAGCTCCCAGTGCAGTGGAAGAAACAGGTGGGTGAGCAAACATTCATTTCACTCTGATAAGAGCAGCGAGGCACATGGGAGCGTGTAACTCCCTAGAGGCGGTGGAGCAGCCAGAGAAGTCTGCTGGAATCTGCTCTGCTTGCCAGCCCAGCATGTACGGCCTCTGCGTTTAGTAAGAGAAACTGACTCCCTCCTACTTTCCACTGGATTCAACCAGGCTCAGACCCTCCCCATGCTGCCCCCCAATATCTGCCCCATCCTAGCTCATCACTGTGCGCAGCCACCAGGACTGGTTGATTGACTGGTTGGTCTCATGACCCAAAACAGCCTATTAAGCCTCTGCCTAGGACCTTTTGCTGGCACTCCATGGAGATACACACTGTCTGCATTTGGAGCCTGAACTGGTGGCGAGGGCGGGGGGGGGGGGGGGGGAAGGGAGGTGTGGGGGTTGACCATGCCTGAGGATGAAGCTGACAGAGAGGACAGCAGAGCCATGAGATGGGAGAGACCAGATCCTGGTGTTGCCTTAGCACCTGTATTCAGAAACCAGATTTCTTCTCAGTTTTAGTAATCAATATATTCTCTTTCTTTTCATCTATTTTGCATTGGATTCCCATCACTTGCAACCCTACGAAGGCAGAGTTGTGGTGGCTGGGTAGGAAACTCGCAAATAAAAAGGGATGGAGGAAGAAGCAGGGCATCTGGAGATGTGCAGGCACAGACAGGGAGCCCAGCACCAGCCTGGGTGAGGTCTGAGAACACTGGCTGTTGGAGGTTGGTGACGAGCGAGCAGAGGAGTATGGGTGGGAGAGGTGGGCCTGGGATAGCACCAGGAGACTTTGGGGCCCTGAAAGGACTGAGGAGCACTAGCCCATACGCCCGGGGACAGGACTATGCCCCGTCGGCCATCTCTTTCCCTGCCCCATGCCTAGAATAGAGCCTAGTGCACATCTCTTTATGTGGAAGCTGGACTATGAATTGAAGGCTGTGAAGCAAGCTGACAAGGCCAGGTGTGCTGTTTTGGAAAGCTGCCTCTGCAGGCCGTGTTGAGGGCTGCACAGGGAGGCCAGGCTGCACGCTGGGAGGCTAGGCAGGGGCGGAGGCAACAGTCTCAGGACCAGCAGGTGATGACAAGGCTCAAAGAGGCCCCGTGGCCACTTCCCTGACCTGTTCCATTTTGGATGTGTTTAAAATTTTCACTTTAAAGACCTGAACAAAAAATAAGTACTTGGGCAATAGAAGAAAACCAGGTAAACATAATAATCATCTCACTTAGGTGTAGCGATCTATGGCGTTTCAAGCCCATTCACAAACATCAGCTCATCACCACGTTGAGAGGTGGTTATTATCCACATTTTATCGATGTGAAATCAAATGCTCAGAAGTGCTGAGTAACTTCCTGTGGCTGTGGCTGTGGCAGCACCAATGGGGAAAACAGGTCTCTAATGCCAGGCTGTCCAGGCTCCCTGAGGTCCCCTGAAGGCCATCAGCCCCTCGCCCTGTGGATCCACAGGAAACCCGGGGGACTGAGTCCTCTCCCGCTGCCCACATGCACCCATCTCCATGGCCGGAAGTGCCTCCATCTGCCCAAACTCCCCCTCCCTGTTGGCTGGCCTTCTGCTCCCCTCTGCCGGCCAACAAAAAGCGCTGGTGAGATACCAGGCGGGCAGGTCAGCTGTTCCTGGCTGATTCAAATGGAAAGGGATTAGGGACAGCATTCAGCTTCTCCCCAGGAGCCAACAGAGCCACATGCCAGAGTCTGCGCCAAGCTGCCCTGCTTCCTTCCCTTGCATAAGCCGTAGCTCTGTCCAGGTGCCAGCAAGCACCACGGGAGAACATACCTTTGGGAGATGAGTTCTTAAGGGTGCCGGGAGCCAAGCTCTGGGCAGCACCCCAGAACTGATGCAAAAGCCTTGCCTGCTGCCCTTACCCCCTAGTCAGACAAAGATGAGGAGAAGGAGGGAAGAGGACGATCTTCCTCAGGCAGGATCAGAGACCCTGAGCTTGGGAGAGGGCATAGCAAAGCGAGCTCAGTCTGCTACACAGACAAGCAGAGGAGGGGTTTGACCATGACTGCAGAGGGGGCACCCACGATCTATAAATAAGCCATCAGGTAAATACTATAATGTACACAGCCCACATGTTATTGGGGTTTCTCATGGACATCCTCCAGTAAGAAGAAAGTGGAAAGTGTCACATTCCTGTGCTCTCAGGTGAGGACTGGAAAACCACACAGAAGTCTCACCGGATCATTCAGACCAGCCTGCTGCCTCCAGGAGCCAAGCAACTTGTGATTCCAATGCTGCCCACAGACATTGTTTTAGGAGAGCAGGAAGAGCAGTGGATCATGTATCAAGAATCTGTTGCTAATATTTAAAAAGTGAAGATTTCACATTAAAAAAAAAATCCTAATTTCTGGATTACATCCAGGAATATCATAAGATTTGGCCGGGCCCGCCCTGCTGGAGGTGAGTGGCAGAGCTGAAGCTACCTTCCTTAGTCTCCCCGTGAGCATGCCCTGCCCAGCTCCGGGTGCACGTTTCCACCCCAGAACCAGCCCGCACAGGCAGCTGGCTTTTCGCTTCTATCAGAGTTTTTCTGGAGAGGAAAACTCTCCCTTCTCCTTCCTCAGTCTCTCCTTGAAAGTTCTCAGGCTAACCCGAGTGACAAAACACTGCCCAATGACCTTCTAATAGTAGCTATCCTGCCGAATTGGAATGAGGGCCTGAAGGGAGAGAGACCACCTCCTTGTTCCTGTTTATTTCTCTTCTTCAACCCACACTGGAAGCTCCCCATTGCCCTTAAACCCACCCAACACCCCTCCTCAAAGCTGTTACAGGACACGGTCTGATGGTCCAGAATACAGGATGGGGTCACCAGTAACAGGCAACACCAGGCTTCTCCAGGTGGCAGGCAGGGGCAGGATGGGGGGAGGCAGGGGTGTAGGGGTTGGGAGGGGAGGGAAGGTGCAAGGAGGGAGGGTAGGTTTCAACTGAATTAAGGAGAAGGACCATCTCTTGGCTGCATGACAAGCAGCTCTAAAAAGAACCCTGTGAACGGACAGCAGCCTGTAACGAGTCCTCACTGCCATATTTCCTCAATAAATGTATACACTATTATTGCTGAGATGCAGACAGATCAGAAAAACAATGACTGTGGTTGGCTATTAGAACACAGATCAATTCAGTATGAATCCCCAAACCATCTGGGTGGCTCAGATGTAGCGAATACACATGAACCATTTTCTCTTACTTGGGGTAAGCCTGGGTAAATTAGGTTTTAAGGGCAGTCTAAATTACAGATCCTACAAGAGCAGCAAGATATTTGGGCTACAAGGAGCCTGAGGGAACCAGAGCAAAGGAGAAATCACTGCCTGTCCCCACTCACTCTGGAACAGGCTCTATTAAACCTCACCCACCCTCCCTTTTCCTCTTTCCCTCCCTTGTCTTTTGTCCCTTACCTATGAATTTGTTCGTGTCCTCAATCTCTATCATGCCATGAGTAGTTAGGTTGGCACAATTTTAACTTAATGGCTCAAGTTTAAGGGTCTATGCTGAGACAGACAATTCCAAGTGAGGTGTCAAATACCTAGAAATGTTATTTTGTGGACTTGAGCTCAAACGTGAGCCACGTTAGCTCTGTGAGATGTCTCCCAGGTCATCCCTATCCCTGTTCACAGTATCTTGAGTTGATCATTCAGTTATTCATCCACTCAGCAAACCTCTGCTAGGTTTTCTCAGGATGCCAGGCCCTGTGCTAGTCAAGGAATACCAAGAATAATAGTGTGGCCCCTGCCTCATGGGACACCCCAGTTAAGCGAGGAGGGAGGCACATAGGATATTCTCTCCATGCTATGTCTAAGTGCCATGATGGAGGGGAGCACTAAGGTATTCACCTGTCATTCTAATTTATGGTAAGACACTGAAGGGGCTTAGGCAGGGAGTGACATGATCACTCATGTAATTGAGTAAATTAGATGTCAAGACAGCACTGTTCTGTCCACAGTATGGTTAGTTGGATTGTTATATACAACTGGCAGCCCCCGTTCTAGCTTTGCTTTATTTATGGGAAATCTGTGGTGTGTAATGTGATAGGTTGGTCATAAAAACGTCTAATCTCTACATGTGAAATAGCCATGTCTTTCAGCTTTGCATGAAAATGGCAAATTCTGTTTAATGTTCCTGACTCTTTTATAGCTTGATTAATTGCAACAGATCCAAATTATAAGGAATGGGAGAGAAACGAAGACACTGTTAGCAAAAGGCCTCTCCCTGAATGGAAATTATTTCTCCAATGTGCTTACAAGGACCACAATAAACTATGTCAAGGCTACATTATGAGGCATCCCAGAGCCCTCTGAATGGGTGGGGTCACAGGTCCTAGGAAGGCAAAGCAGTACCCTAAACACCCATTTTTTGTCAACTGTTGTGAGAGGTCATCCTTTCTTCGCAGGTGTCAGATGAGATTCCGGACAGAGTGCACCCGAGGGAACATGGAGGGGTAGGACAGGACCAGAATACCATGTGTACCTTTTGGGCACCAGCATAAGTGGTCCCCTCCACGTGAGGAACAAGAGCAGATGCAGGTCTCAGAGGCGGATGGAAGGGCATACTGGCAGCCCCCGTGTCACCACAGGGAAAGACAGCATCCAGTTCTTGCTCCCAAATAAGGTAACCACCTGGCTCCATTCTAGTGCCTCTGCACTTCTCTTTGCTCAGACATTGCCCTTGATTGCTTGGTGCAATTAACTGTATTAGCTCTCCTAAGCAGGCTGCCTGCTGGCCTTCACCGGGTCACACTGATGTAGTCCTAGTGAAGATAACCCAGAGCTTTAGGATAGCCACTACTCATTGCATCTCCCCAAAACCCCCTGCCTCCTCACAGTCACACTCATCCGCAGGTGCTAGGATGATGATGCTGGTCAATACAGACCCAGGGTCCCGACACAGTACCCTCTGTGGGGGACCATGAGCCAGGAACACTTTTCCAAGGAATCTCCCCACTCTGTCTTCTGGAGGCAGCCCCCAGGAAGGTGTGTCTGGGAAAAGTAGCATGGTTTTGGAGGGGAGTGTTGGAGTAAGACAAAATTGGGTTTGAACTTCATTTCTGCCACTTAGATGCTTGCATGACCCTTCAGCAAGATGCATGACATCTTCCAACATCAACTTCCTATAAAACTGAGCAGATGAAACCTACTTTGCTAGGTTATTATTAAAATTAGAAACACATTTGCTCATGAATTCACTCAATAAATATTTATGGAGAGCCTACTATGTCCCTGGCACTGTGAATGGCCCTGTTCAGAGCCAAACCCACACACCAAATGGTTCCTGCTCCGGTAAAGTCTACGCCATAGTGGGTGTAAACAAATAAGATAATTTCAGATAACTGCAACTGTTATACAGGATTAAACATGATGCTATGATAAGGAGCAGCAGGGGGTGTTATTTAACTAAGGTAGGCTCTTCTCGAAGATGATGTATAGGCATTTAGTGGAACATGACTGATGAGGAGTCAGTCCTGGGAGCCCAGAGGGAAATGATTCCAGGCAGAATGAACAGCAGCTGCAAAGGCCTTGAACCTGGAACAAGTGTGCTCTGTGAAAGGGCCAGGGTGGTCAGTGCAGCATAGAGGGGATTGTGGAGGAGGCGAGGCTACAGAGGTGGGCAAGGGTCAGAGCACTGGGGGGGGGGGGGGGGGGGGGGAGAGACACCTGAGGGAAATGGCACAAAGTGGGTCATGCAAGTGTAATGAGAAGGCATGGGGAGGCTTTGGATTGGAAGGAGGTCATCTGACTTAGAGTTAGGATGGATGAGAAAGAACCTGGAAGCAGTGGTGAAGAGGCAAAGATGATTGGGGAGAACCAGGTGGTGGAGAGAAGTGGACAGATCAAGGAGGTGCTTTGAAGCAGAGGCAGCAGGATCTGTGGGCAGATTGGATGAGGCCATGAAGGATTGGGAGGATTAAAGATGAACCAGGCAGATCATAACGCCATTTCCGGTGGTTCAAAGAACTATCAGAGGACTGGCTCTGTTTGGACATGCCATCACTCAGGAGCCTGTCCAACATCCCAGTGGAGAGATCCAGGGCCAAAGGGGGAGTATGTGTTTGCACGAAGTGCAGAAATTGGGCTGGAAATAAGTTAGGGGGCTGTCAGTGTCTAGAAATTTAAAGTCCTGAAATTGCTTTAGATCACCCAGGGAGCAACTGGAATATGAAGTGCAGTGCACACAATAAATAAAAGCAACAATAATAGTGACCATAAATCATAAATAATGGCTGTGGTGAGGTGGCGGGCCAACACCCCCACATCTGCATGATCGACCCCTGGCAACTGAATCCACTTTAAACAAAGGACTCAGGACTCTGGAGCTTGGCCCCTCGCCCCTCACCCAAATGCCAGTGTCTGGGGACCCCAACTCCTGAATTCCTCACTCTCGCACCCCAGCCAATCCCCCAGCTCAGAGAACTGGCCAAATCCACTCATTTGTTGCTCAGATTATGGGAGGTACCCACCTGCCTAGACCCAGGGGCATGTGTGCAGTAACAGCAAGAAAGCGGCAATGTTATAAATAAGTGATGGCCTCCCAGTTAGGCCCTGAGCTGTAGTCATTCTATGGCTCTACCGGCTCCCTGAGCTGCAGCTGGTTTAAAACCGTTATCCAGTATTGTTTTAGTAAACAGGTATGCCTGTGGCCTCCGCTTGTCTGATCTCTACTTCATTATTAAGCTGAGGCCTTTCTCACCATGCAGTAGCCCATAGTGAAGGATCCGAGGCCACCCATCCCAGGGCAGGGAGGCCCGAGCTTGTGGAAAAGCAGACCTGTGTGTGGACCAAGGTCGGGTTGGGTGGAAAAGTCAGAGCTCTGGAACCTGCTCTGCCACCATTGCACCATGTACACAAGGCAAACTGCTGAAACTTCTGTATCCGTTTGCAGAGCGGAAACTATGGAGACAGAGATGGGACCAAGGGAGCCGACACTTACTCTGTACTGGGAACTGGGAGAGTCTCACTTCCTTTACCCCTCACAACAGTCTGTGAGGTAGGTATCCCTGTCCCTATTTAGTAATGAGGCTCCTGAGACCTGCTCTGAGGAGGGCTGGGCTGTCCCAGTACATTGCAGCTGATGTCAGGAAGTCCCTAGATCATTGGATGGTGCCAATCTCTGCCCGACATTTTGAATCCAGTGGCATTCAAAAATGTTTGTGCCTACCTGGGTCCTTGGGCAAAGAGGTCAGTGTCCTCTTGGCTTTCCTAGGTAGGCAGCCCCTTCTAATATACTGCCAGGTGACCCAAGGGAACACTCCTGTATGTGAGCCAGGGCAACCCCCTGCTTTGCTCTGCCACCTGAGCACAGGGGGCAGCATCCTCTTCTCTTTACCACATGTGCCCTGATGAAATACAAGAGAATGGGAAGCCAGGGGCTAGGCCTTCCTGGCATCCCTACCCTGTGCCCAGGAACTCTGCCTGGATATCGTCCTGGCTCAGGTCGGTGCCCACAGAGTCTGGCCATCAGCCTGGATGTGGACTGAAGTCGCTGTGCTTCTCCCTGACTGTTGGCTCTCCTCAGGGAGGCAGAGCTCCCCTTCTCTCCTGCCCATGCCATACAGGTCCAGGTCACTCTCTCAAGACCCCGCAACTGCCCATCCATGCCAGTCATCACTGAGCAAACCTGGGCAGTGGAACGCTCTTTAAGGACCGCATCTGATGTACCTGCTTTACCTACATTTTCTATTCGCTCTATGAAACGCCCACAGCCCTGTGGCAATTCAGGGAGACCCTTGTACTTGTGCCCTGGTGAGTTAACTAGAAAGCCTACCCAGAGACTGCTGTGCTTGTCCCCACCCCTGTGTGCCATTTATTATACATAATTTAATTAAATATTAATAAATCAATGAAGAAAGAATATAAAGCAAAAGAGCTATTGTTTCCATGACACTAAGTTGAATGCTTTGACAGGACACAACATCGCAAGCTGCTTAAAAAAAATTGCTCACTTTTTGGACAGGGTAAGACAAAGCTAAAAGATCAGAAATAAAATATCACTCAAAACCTAGCAGGTTTGGCACTCCAACTGCTTTTGAGTCTTAAAGTTTTTACTCCATTAAAAGAGGCCAGACATGGCCATCATAGAAGATGCATTTCAGATGGCGAGAATGGAGGGGCCTCCAGCACTTGGACAACTTCAGCAAGTGGTTCAGGACCAGGCATTGGTTCAAATCAACCCCCTCCTCAAGTCTACCCAGGAGGTCTTCTTAGGAGTCCAGAAACAAAGTCTTTATTTCCCAATGAATTCATCCTAAAAGTCTGTAGTCGCAAGAGCTGCTCATAGCCATCCTGATGAGGTCACACTCATCACTCTGAGAGACTTGAGAATGGCATCAACCAGATGGAGTAGCCCCCAAGGAGGAGAGAGACCAGATCCACACACTGTTTGACCTACCTGGTCCATTGGGAAGGTCAATGAACTCCCCGATGGCGTAAGCCACCTGACACATAGTAGGTGTTCAATAAATATCTCCTGAATTTAACTGTGGAATCAGGCCCACCCTCTGTATTTTACTTCTCAAGTCCCCCAGGCTACCTTCTCCCTTCAGAGACGGACTCTCTCTGTGATGTGTCTAGAGGTTAAGACTAGCCCTTCGGTGGCATCAACATTGCACCTCCTCTCCCTCATCTTACTCTCTAGATCCATTCGCCTTCTTGGTGAAACATAAGGACCTCCATATTCCCTGTAACCCTTATGGCACATTACACTTGCAGCACTCGGGAGCAGTTTATTTTCTCTGAAATACTCTGCCCGTGATGATGGTAAATTACCACCGAGAGGGCAGTGGCACCTTTGCATGCCGCCTTGGGGTCCAAACAGCAGAGCTTCACACACCAGTGATTAATTAATGAAAAATGGTCTCCTCTCAGTTATGCTTTTTAAGTTAAAATATAACTCCTCGTTAAAACAGCCAAGCTGGAGATCCTAAGCAGCATTAATCATGTCCACATTTTAAAATCTGATACATAATTTAAGATCAAGCGGCAAAGAAAGATAAGCACTTAAGTACAATTTGGTATCTTTTCATTAAACCTTAACTCATCAATCTATGACTTCTCTAACCCTAATCTTCTAACCTGGCTGCAGTGGAAACCCTCCTTGCCATCACCCTGAACTCCATGATTAGAAATGAAGTCTTTACCTACCATCCTCTGGGTTCCCATTCTCCTCCAATTCCCCCGGCTCTTTTTGAGGAATTGTAGGTTCCAGAGCCCATAGGAAGGGGACGCCAACATGCATGCTCAAAAGCTCTGGGAGACCAGCCTAATCTCCACTAAACCTCATCTTGTCACTCCCAATGAGAAGTGACAGGGTACTACACTCCCCAATTGAGCAGTTCCCAAGATGCTTTGGTCTCAGATCACCTACTTCTTCTGATTTCCTTCTTACATGACTCCATTCATCCCTTCATGTGAGTGACTCACTCCCATCTTTTGTTTCTGTAACATTTAAGCTAAATTATTAAACTCTGTCCCATGCTTGAGATTAACTCCCGGGGAAAAGGATTAGAGCTGAAGGAGATGGAGAGTGGGATTCTCAAACCCGATCACTATGTCAAATTCGAATGTCCAATTGAGAACTAATTAAGTATCTTTTCCCCGGACTTCTCACCACCAGGCTTAACGCTGGAGTCCTATCTATCTTCTTACCTCTGACATGGAGTCAGCTTCTGAGGCCTGTTGTTCCCTCCTTCCCAAAGCCACTGGCACCTCTCACTCCCTTTCACCTGCTCCCCCAGCCCAGGCATGCGCTGCTCATTGGAGCTGCTACAGAGCTTCCCACCTGGCCCCTACCCAGTTCCTGCTCACTCCACAGGGTCTGCCCAGCACTTCCTGATTAATTTTACAGAGCCCCACTGAGATCACAGGATTCTCTACACTGACCACTCTCCATGCGATTCTGTTATCTGAGCAGTGGGGTGTTGGGTAAAACTAAAGCAGAAAATGAAAGGGAGAGTAAGATCCTCAACTGCCAAAATCTACATATATAAAAGTCTAATATGCAAAATGTTCCCTCAGGAGTTCTACTGACTTGTTCTATCGCTCACTATGCCATGTCCTGACCACCAGGGGGCAGTGTGGAACAAAGGAAGGCCCTAGCCAGCAGCCTGGGAAGGCATGCCCAGGCCGGCAGCTGGCAGCTGCTATGGACACTATCGGTGCACCAATTTCGTGCACTGAGCCTCTAGTAACTAAATAAATATGCAACTTGGAAAGACATCAACACATGGTGTTTTCAGAGGGAGACAAAAGATCTCTGTCCAGCTAGAATAAACTATAACTGGATTAAAGGTTAATAAAAGATTGTGCTCCACTGGGGGATTGGTCACACCCAGAGAATTAAAACAAATGTCTCAGAAGCAATTAAGCTCAGTGCCCCCCACCCAAAAGGCAAACATACATTTCCCATTCTCAATGGAAGAAATCAGCCCTGGGTAACCAGTGATACATAAGGACTCATGTTCCATCGCTGTAGATTGGCCTGCATAGCTCAGATTCCTGCCTGCCAAAGGCCTTCTGAGACTAGTTTTCTGACCCTTTGGCGGTGCCGAAGGGAGAGGGTGGACTGGCCAGAGGGTCTGGCAGTTCTATTCCCAGAATAAGAAACACAGGGGCTGTGTCCACAGATGAGGGTCCAGGAACCTGGAGTGTGTGGTTCTTCCCTGCAGAGATGGATCTGTCTTCTATGTGCTGATGAAAATAAATTTCCAAGTCTACAGCACTAGCATAGAGCTCCCCATGGTGATGAAGTGCCTGGGTAAATATTGCCCTGTGATGACCTTGCTGAATACCCTGCCAGCTGCCCAGGAATCCTCGTTAGCACTGGAAACCTGAAATCAAATGAGCTTGGGTTTTGGAGTGAATAGACCAGGCCACACCTCTATCCTCAGCTCTACCCCCACCTCCACCCAGCAGCAGCCAACTCCTCAAGACATCTGCCCAGGTGACCCTCGTATCTTAGGAACCTCACAGAGCTTGACCATCAGGCTGGGCAGCAGGCAGCAGGTCATGGGCATGAGAGGTGGCTCCTGCATCTGGGCAGCTCTCCTGGGTTCTGGGGCCACTGCAGTGCAGCCTGAGGAGTAAAGATCCCCACCTGGTCCATCCTTCACAGTTGACTCTCCTTGGGTGATGCTTTCTTTAGCACATGTGATTGCATTCAAAACTTAAAACTTTGGAAAAAAAATTCAATTTCTAACTCATTCCCACCATACCATCTAAACATGATATCTAGACAGAGGAAAAGATAAAGGAGGGAAACAGACGTTCTCCAGCTGCTGGTTCTCTCTGTCCCAGCCTCTTATTCACTATCTGGGGCTGTTCTTGACTGGACTCACGTGTGAAGACAGGGGACAAGTGGCCATGTTCACCTTTCACTTGGTTCTGCCCTTGGTCAGAGTGACCCATTCCTTTCCTATTAACTACCTCAGAGTCCTTATTTTTGGCAGGTCCCAGTGAAGTCTCCTCCCAGCCTTCTCCAGGTAACTTTGTTTCTTACTTTATCCTTTCTTTGTGCGTGTGGTGTTAACCATGTGCAAATGCCAATATTCAACCATGTTGACCTATAAAATGGCAGTTTCATATGGTTCAGTCCAATGTGTATATAAATACAGAGTCTAATTACCCATTTCTTTATTCAAAAAGTAACATATTAAACACCCTGTTTTGCATCTTGCTTGCTTGACTTGATATATCTTGGCAATCTTTCCAGCTCAGATTATTGAGAGCTCCCCATTTAAAAAAAACACACACACACACACACACAAAAAAACTGCAGTTTTCTTACATTGTGTGGATGTTCCATCAGACCTGCCTCCAATCTCAAAATGATGGACATTTGAGTTGTTTCCAATCTTTTACTATTATAAGCAACAGAGCAAAGAATTATCCTGAACACCTTTTTTCACAAGTATATCTGTGAGAGAAATTCCCAGAAATGGAGTGTCAGGGTCAATGGATATACAGATTTGTAAGTTTGGTAGATATTGCCAAAATGCCCTCCTTATCAATGTGCTGACTTACACTCCCACTAGGGATGGTTGAGAGTTCCCAGATCAGTGATTCTTAACATTTTCCTTTAGGTCAGGGTATTCAAACTGTAGGTTGTGACTCATTTCTGGGCCATGAAAACAGCTTTGTGGGTTATAATCAGTAATTTTCATGAAATAGGATAGCTTATAATAGAATTAAGAAAAATTAAATAGGAAACATCACATTGATTTGCATGTAGAAAGGGTAAGTAGTGTCTAGAGAACTTTGTTTTCAAAGATAGATATAGATATAAATGATAGATGTAGATACATAGATGTTTACCCAGAAAACATCCGCACACAGATGTGTGACAAGGTCAAGATATTTTTTACTCCAGGTCATGGTCAAAATGATTTGAAAGCCAGTCTTAGATCTTCAATCTTTTCAAGAATCTGAGGAAAACTAGAAACTTCCTGAAAGAAGCACCGATAAACAGAGCGGCTATTCCCTGACTCTGGGAGGCCCATGAAAGAACCCAGGTCTGCAGCCTGCCCGGGCAATGGCTGTGGGGGCTGGAAGGCAGGCCTGGGGTTGCCTTCCCTCCCCCTTGGCCAGCCCGGCTGGCAGGAAGTGGCATTCCAGAAATATCTGCTATGCCAAAGAAATGCACCTACCAATTTATCCACCACCCCGATGTAGTACCTCCATGTGCCCTCTACTGCTCCCTCTTTTTCTCAGCCATGTGAGACTGGCCCCACCTGATGCTGTGGTTCTTATGAAAACCAAGCAAAGGGCAGGAAAAGGTTCCAAAGCGATAGAATAATTAATTTCGCTCCTTGGAGTCATTGATTTCTTTTTTACTCTGAGCCTATGGCTCCGTAGAGAAATAGAACTGATGAGAGAGAGAGAGAGAGAGAGAGAGAGAGAGAGAGAGAGAGAGAGAGAGAGAGAGAGAGAGAGAGAGATTGATTTTGATTGATTGAGGTGGGAAGGGAAGAGGAGGGAGAGAGAGGGCAAAATAGAATGAGAGACATCATCAACCTGAACCGAAGACAAGATTAGAAAAGTCAAGGAAAGGAGGAGGAGGCAGGGACGCTGGGACAGGTGCCTGTGTGCACAGGTATCCAAGCAGAGAGGAGGTGAGCCGGGAGCTCAGGAAGCAAACAGCCAGCCCCGCCCGGTTTCTGGAGTCAAGAATCCTTCCAAGCAGCCTGGGTGGCCCAGGTCTGTGGGGTCCCTCTCCTGACACTGCGGTTCTGATCCCACAGAACAAGGGATTGAAAGAAAGGAGGTGAAGGGAATCTCACACAAAAGCCACTAACTGCAGGGGGCCCAGAGAGGGGCAGGTCCTTGGCAAATTCACATAACAGGGGCCCTGAGCTGGGGCTCTGGGTCGCAGCCATCACCTTCGCTGTTCTGGAGATAAACAGACAGGTCTTGCACTTTCCTAAAAGCATTTTGCCAACGTGACAGCCTTCGTCCTGACACCAGGAAGATCTGACTCTCCACAACACTGCCCCTAAATCCTGCTTCCTCCCCACCTGCCTCCTGAATGAGACGAATGTGGCTGTGAAATAAAATGCAACCACACCGTCTACTTTTCTCTCTGCTGTCGTTCCCTGGGCCGGGGTGGGAACACAGATGGGGTGCAGGGCACTGACACGCAGGATGTCACCCTGGAGCCCTCCCAGTTCTGGTCTCCGCTGTACATGTGAGGCTGTAAGACGACACAGCGTTAGAAAGAAGGAACAGTGCTTTGCAGGGGAGGCCACACCTAGTTCTCCTTCTATTTCCAGCCTCTGGGGTGAAAGAGTAAATTCAAAATGGAGTTTTTTTGCAGAGGCCGGCTGCAGGAGCCTGGGATAAGAGTACTATCCCCCGGAACCACGCCTAGTAAAAGACTGTTAAGTCTTTGAAACCCAACACCAATATTGATTTTCCTTTTACCTAATTTCTTACTTCTTTTGTTCCTGGTAGAGCTTGCTGTCACTTGAGAGCACTGGGTTGAAAAGACAAGCACACATGAGGTTATTGATTTTCTCCTAAGAACCGCCTGCTCTTGAAGTAAGCTCATGTAGAAAGGTGGGGGTCTGGGTGGTGGCCTGGGGGCCCCGCCTCTGCAGGTGTCAGTGTATGAAGGGGGGGGGGGGGCTCTTTCACAGATTGACACTTCGTCCCTGTCGAACTGGCGCTCTTACATAGAAGAGTGAAATATAAAATCCTTAACGTTTAAGCATTGATGAGTAATTATAAACATTCGTGTATGATAAAGAGATAAGTAAAGGTCAATTGCTACCCTTATAAGCATGCAGTCTACGGGAAAGATGTAACTTGATGCTATTTATTCACTTATATCCCTTGACTTCTACCAAGGAACTGAGATGGCTGTGTCCATAAGTAAATGCAATAAAATCTGAAACAGGCCGGTCAAGGTCAACAGTCAGAGGAGCAGCAAGAAGACATGTCTACCTGGGCCTTGGGGAGGGGCTGGCCAGGGACAGCTTTAGAGAAACATTTTAAGCATCTTATTATTTCCAGTAATGGAGCAGTTACCTGGGAGACTGGAGAGGCTGAACCAAGGGCCTTTGGACACACAGACACAGTAGAAGACAGGGAAGGCAGGTAGGAGGGCCCAGGTGATACGAGGCCATGAATATCAGGACAGTAGGTCAGAGAGAGCCTAGGACCCACCCCAGCTGCCATCCAGAGACCCCTATAGTGAAGCCACATACACAGTGGTTCTTAGAGCCACACCACCAAGAACAGCCCTCCCATCCCAAAGGGAAGGAAAAGAGCACCCACAAATGCACCTCCAGCTTTGAGTCAAGGTGACCGTCCGGTATGGTGTGTGTGAAGCCCCGGGTGTGACCTGCAGCCCTTCCTACACTGAGCCCCACAAGGACAGCCTCCCCCTCACCTATCCGCAGCCAGTGCCTGCTGTGAGCCCCTTTGTCTCCAGGAGGAGGAGCAAGAGGGTCACCCACTGTGCCACGGGGCTGGAGGACTCAGCAAGAGAGATGTCCTGTCCCCAGGGCCCAAGCCAGCCCTCAGCTTCTGGATCTCCAAACCCCACAGCCACAGCAGCAGGTCCAGCTGGCCCCACAGCCTCCCAGTGACTGAGGCCAGTGCTTCCAGGCGACTGGGCCTTATTAGCTAATGCTTATTGGGAGCACTTTAATTAGTGCTCTATTTTAATTGACGATATGTTTTAATTGGCGTTTCAATTTAATTAAACTTTTATTCTAATTGGGTGTCCTTTTTTTTTTTTTTTAGCTCGCAAAGTTTGAACAAAGGAAAGAATAATAGCTTATCCAGAAAAATAAATCCATAACCAAATAAGCCAGTATCCCTGGGGGAAGAACCGTGTTTAAGGTGTAAGTCCCTTTCAGGGCTCTCGGGAGACAGACTAAGGACATCCATGGAGCACACATCTTTGACCTCTTTGGGCCTAACTCATACTCCTCCCTCCCTGCTGCCCTCCACTGCCAACCCTGCACCAACTACCCCTTCCCCAGAGAGCCAGGTGTGTTTCCAGGCATCAGCCCAGTGCCAGACACTCCCTGGTTTTGCCCATGAGCCCACCACCCACTTTCATCAGCTATAAAAATTTTTCAAAAATAATACACTCTTCAGAGTTTACCAAAAGAAAGAAAAGGCAGTAATAATAAAAGCTAAATACACAATATATTTACTCCCAGTTTCACAAAACAGGGGCATGGTTCAATATTAGACGGACACTTAGTGGACTATGGCAAAGCCATTGAGCAATGAGAATTATGGAGATTATGTAAAGCAAGGGAAATGTTAACAGGAAGTGTGTGTGCACCTGGACACAGACTGGAAGATGAATCACTCCCCCACCCCATGGGGGGGAAAAAATGAACTCAGTGATTTTGTAACATAAATCATTATTTTAGCAAGGGGGAAAGTTTGCAAATAATGCTTGTTAATGAAATAGGATGATTGTTCTTAGGTAGGGAAATTCCAAGTCCTAATGGTGTAGCTGGCAGCTCCATGGGGACAGAAGTCAAGGTCTTGAGACTCAGAGAAAAGATTCTCCGAAACCTGTGGCTGGCCACTGCGGCACCAGCAGAAGGCTCAATGGGGTCTCAGCCACCAGGTTGGGGGCATCAGGCTTCAAGAACCCCCTCCAGATCTCAAGTGTGAGACCACTGGGACCCAATCAGGGCCTCGTTAACTTCCAGCAGCATGGCTACGAGGGAGGGTGTTGCCCAAGGCCTGTTTCCCTTATGCCTCCTGGTTCCCAGCACCCTGAGGCTGTTTGAGAATTTGCTGACTGATAAGCAGTGAGACCTAAGGAGGAACAATTGGAGAAGCAGGGAGGAGAGAAGGTATTACTCCACACGCCCCTGGGCCAGAGCCTAAAACCGGTTCATTAAGAGACACTGACAGGAAATGGGGAGAAGTCCAGGATGTTTGTGCGCTCCTCAGAAGCAGAAAGAATCAAAAAGCCCTCCAAACCCAAGGTGATGCATCCTCAAATTTCTTCTCCTCTTCCTCCATGGGTCTCAGCTCCTGTGGCCATACAGGTGGGCAGGACAGCGTGTAAGCAGCTGGCCCCACACGTGGCTGTGCAACAGAATGGCTGGAGCTGCCCAAGGACTCCCACTTAGGCAGTGGGAAGGGCCCCTTATTGTCACTAAGTGCCTCCCAGGGATCTGCCCGGGGCAGGCTGGGCTCTGGGACCCCCTGGGAAATGTCCTGGCTGGTCCTGACTCTGGCTCTGTTGCTGACTCCATCATCACTTCCTCTCCCTGTGCAGCCTCAGTTTCCATAACAGTCCGATGAGTGGACTTGGCCAGCTCTCAGGGGTCCTTTTAAACCAAAAGTCTATCATTTCCTGCAGTTATTTCTAGCAGCCCTTTCCGAGCGGAGCGGAGGAGCTTTCCTGTGCCCCTTTTGGGAAGTGAATTTGGGGTCAGGTTACATAAGCTCCAGGCTTTTTAATTCATGTTGGGACTGCTGATGGGAACAGATTTTAAATCATCCCTTGCCATGTTGAGTGCAAACAACACCATCACTTTTGTGCCTAACAACGCCAGCCATCAATGAAACTCCATAGTTAGCAGATGTTCAGCGGTAATTACCTGGACATCAGATACGTTCTCTGCCTGTTTAATTAGTCAACTACGGTAGCCCCAGATGTCCTTCCACGTGCCACTTCCAGTGCTCACATAAACACACTTAAAGTGTCACCCTTGATTCTGACCAGTTAGTGGACCAAATAGAAAGTTAGATCGTAACAGGACAGGATTCTGGGACCTATTGACTTCCAGCAAGGAGTACATATCACTCCAATCTACAGTGACATTTTGGAGATGACAACAATGACGACGACGATGACGTTGATGGAACCATATTGTTTGCTATTAAGAGTGGGAGAAAGCTGTCAGCCTGAAGCAGTTCTGCAAAAGTTAGGTGGGGGGATGGCACAAGGAAAGGCCCCGGGATGGCTTCCAGGAAGCCTGACAGAGTGGTACCATCTTTCAGGGAATCACCGCAGACCAGGTCAGACCCACAACTGTGACAACAGAGGGGCTGATTCATGCTAACCACATTCACAAAGAGTGATGCATAATCAGGATGCCAATGTGTTGCTTTCAAATGAAATTAGTACCTTACCTAGGTAACCAGAATACCTATGTGGGCTCACCAGCCCACTCCCTTCCCCTAGAGACAGTCACATTATCCAACAAGTACAGGGGAATTGATGCCAGAACTTAATTATTAGCAGCATCAGATTCCAGCAGACTCTGCCTTCACCTTACCCCTGGGGAAATACCAAGCACCACTCCTAGACAGGTGCTTGGGACAGGCACTGCCCCCAGCATGATGCTGGGTTGGACACTGCCAGTCTTTATTTCTTTTCTCATACTAACTCTTCACCCCTATTGTCATAGTGCCCATCAGGACCAACTTCCCTGCCCTCTGCTTAGGGACACATGCCACACTGGCATCCAAGAGGCCAGCATAGATCCTGGTGTGGACATCCTCAGCCAATCAGTGGCCATTACTTTGCCTGGTGTAAGAAAGTAAATCTCGCCAACCAGTATGCCTGTAGAGAACTATGAGGCATGAGCAGCTAGGAGGAGCCTGGGCTGCTAGGAATACATGGGGCAGGACCAGGCAAACTGGGAGGAAGCAGGGGCTCAGAGGAAGGGAAAAGTTCCAGAGAAGAGGGAGAACATACGCCAGCAGGAGCAGATAGAGGGGGACAGGCAGGGGGACACTGAGGAGCATGACAGCTGGGTTTCAGCACTGATCCCCCAGGAGCCCGCCCTGATGGCGCTCACCACCTCTGCCCTCCCAGAAGCTCATTCAGCTTCCCCTGGTTTCCTGGCATCAGGTCTTCAGCCCTTCATTTGAAAGGGTGTCAGTTCCCACAACTAAAAGAACCTGACTCAACATGACCCCCTTCTTTAAGTGATGCATTAATCGTTAGATGCATTTATGCAACAGAAACTCACACAGTTCAGTGAGATGTGCCAAAGCACAACCCTTCCTCTTATTTTCAAACTCCCTTCTTCTCTTAAACTGTGCTGTCCAACAGGAATATTATGCAAGTCACATATATGATTTTAAATTTTTCAATCATATTATTAAAAGAAGAAATAGGATAAAATTCAATTTAATGTTATTTTATTTATCCCAAGATGTCCAAAACATTACCATTGAAACATCTAATCGATATATATATTTTTTAATTTCAGACTAATTCTTCCACATCTCAGGACTAAGTCACATTTCAACTCAATTTTAACATTATTTAGACAAAACAGGTCTAACAGCCACATTATTTGGACAAAACAGGTCTAATATTTGATATCTTGCTTTCAGCTCAAAGTTCTGTTGATGGCAGATAAAATTAAATCGTAAAGCTACAGAAAACTCCATTTGTTCCAGTTTAAAAGACTCTCTTTTTCAGAGACACTCATGCTCACATGCCCACTCTCTCCCAATCCCAAGAAGGAGTAGGGTACAAGGAAGCTGAGCTATCCTCACAGGGTGGAGACATGACATGTGGCTGTCTGCACCTGTCCTTCCTCCCTGACTGCCAGGCTGCCCTCTGAGGAGAGACTGGACTGCTCACAGGGCATTGGAGGCCCTGGGTGTCTGCAAAGAGTCATTTCTGTTCCTGGTGCAGCCCCACTCCAGGCCTGATTGCACCCACAAATCTATTCTCCAAACCTGACTATGAGCGTCTCTGTACCTACCACCTCCCTCCAGCCCTGGAGTGGGGCACTAGCACTCCATTCCACCCTTGCCTTCCTCTCTTGCTGTTTGCTTCCTCTAGGAACCAGACAGGCTTTCTTCTTTATATTCCTGAGTGGGCTCCGGAGCCTCACGGGCTAAGACTGCTGTCTATAGTCAGTCCACTTGACTTTGGATTTTGGCTCTAACTATTAGTCACCATATGACCTTTAATACATTATGTGACTCCTGTCCTCCTCTATGTCATCATCTATAAAATGGGTATAATCCTACTACTACCATCTCATAACATTGCTTTGTAGATTAAATGAACTGAGAAAATACCAGGTCAAGGCTGAATAGCATGAACTCTTCCAGTAAGTGGGATCAGAAACTTCTCTAGGTGCTGGCCTCCTTTTCCCTTGCTCTGCAGTGTATCACACCACCCCCTGCCCCAGGCATCACTGGTGTTAAGAGCTACAGGGAATTAGACCAGCCTATAAACAGGGGGAAAGATATTAGGAGATATTTCTACAACATCATCTCCACTCAATCAAGTGATAATCCAGTCTGTAACCAGGAGCCATCTTGTTGCTTTAAGGTGACATCTGAGCTTTGCTCAGATGAGTGGTAGGTAGTTCATAGGTTGCACTTCCCCTCATTTCTAACACCCCTTAATTGCCCCAATGTTCTGCTTACATGTGCAACAGGTGAGCTTCTTCCAATGGGATCCAATGAGCACCTCTGAACATCTTCCAATGTGTTCCAAATGTCCTCAAGGACCCGAGGCAAATTTCCCAGGGCAACTTCATTGCAGCTTCCTCTCACCCCAGGCCAGAGCCTTGGCTTCCCGGAGCCCCTCTGGGCTGGGCCCTTCTCTGGATTTTGCTGCATGCCTTGCCTCACTCTGGGTCCAAAGCTCTCCCAGAAGTCTCTTCCTTAAATCTTTTATTTTATTTATAGCCCACTCTATTTTAGAAGATTTAAGGTGGCTTACCAAAATTTCATAAAGTACTGTAAGCTACATAAATAACGAACATTATATATTGCTATTATTAAAATTGCCATACACTGTGTATAACGTGGTGAAACTGTTGAGTGAAGATTGTGTGTGTGCACGTCCATGTGTGTACACCCGTGTGTTGTGTGCTCATGCATGGAGAGGAACGAGACAGATAAGCTGAACACACAATGTGGCAAGGAGGGTGTGGGAATTATTACTGACCTCAGTTTTCTTTACACTTTTCATATATTTTTTAACTTTTTGTTCAACATCTATATTTGTTTTGTAATAAGGGGGGGGGGGGGGGGAAGCAATAAAGAAACGCTAAAGAAAAACAGGTAAGAAAGAAAAAGCCAAGCCCAGAATAAAGACATAAACAGGAGCCCACAGAGAGGTGAAAACAAATATTTTCTACAGCCAAGCCCGCAGGCCTGGAGCTGGATTTTTTAACAGCGGATGAATGAGGAAACCCTGATCAGTTACACGGGTCACGGGGTCCATAGGACATAAACAAAATGATTGCTCAGAAAAGCCCGGCTGTGCTTGATATGGAAGCCTGAAGCAAATGCCTCCCCTGGGTCTCCACAGAGGACACCGTAATGCCACGACTGTTGTCAATGACACCTCACAATAAACACCACTGGGAGCAGCACCAGGGCCTGTTCGTCTATCGCCCCAGTGCAGGCTGATGGCCTCTTGCTAAAGTGCAGCCAACGCAATTCCTTGAGGAGCAGAAACCATGAGGCCAGGTTCACCATGGATCAGACTTAATCCAGAGGGAAATGTTAGAGAATCAAGATGAAGATAGATCACCTTTCAGGGAGCCTCCTCCTTCAGCATGGCTCCTTCCGTGCTCAGCTCAGTCCCCTAGGTCATGAGGCAGAATGCTCAGGCCTCTGCCGCCAACCGCTGACTCATGGAGACTTGTGTTCATTCCACACACATTCATTGAGTACCTACTGGGCACACCTATTACACAATTACTGCCAATAATCCCAGATCCAAAATAACATCCAGAACGCCAAGCCCACCCCACAAGGCATCATCTCAGCACTTTCAGCCAGACAAACACCATTTCTCTGCATTGACCTCCAGGGCAGGAGAGGAACATGAGCGCCTGCTGGCACACCAACAGAGTGAACATGGGTAGTAGCTGGCTGGGGTAAGGGTTTCTGAGGCTGAGGACAGTCTCATGGGAAGGACTTCGTGATGGATGGCCTCTGGGTCCTGGTTGAGGAGAACGAACTCTGCAGAGAGGTGATGTTCTCCTGTATGGAACCTGTGTCTAATGTTTTCTACCTTTGCTTCAGCTCTGGGTGGGGGTCTCAAAGCCGCTCTTTCTTCCCAACTACTTCTCTTGTCTCCTTCCAAATGAGAAGAGGCTGAAAATATTGCTGGGCCACAGTGCTTCTGGTGGGGAATCCACCATCTCTATGGCTACCAAGTTCCCATTGACTCCATGGCTACCAACTTCCCATCAACCCCAACCAAGACCTCCTCTCTGAGCGCCATATCTGTATCCCCACCTGCTTCCTGATATTCTCTTGCAAGGCTCATAGACATCTCAAAGTCAGAACATTCTAGTCCCCTCGACATGGTAGTCATCTATTCTTTCCTATTTCAACAAGCGGCACCGCCATCCATTGACTGTAAATGCCAAAAATGCCAAAAACCTGCATGTCATCTTTGAGGACTCCCTCTCCAATGCTTCCCACAGCCAACCCATCACTAAAATCTGTTGATTTTTATCCCCAAAATATGTCTGCCATTCCTTTCCAGTCTATTGTGAGAGGCTACCAAAACCCACCACATGAACTAGGGGAGTCCTCAGGGGCACCCACAATCTCCTCTGGCTTTCTCCGGGCTAACCCACGGAGGGTGGGGGACAGAAGTCCCACAAGGCTGGGAGCACTTACCACAAGGATTTAGTAAAATACCATGAAGAAGATCCCCAGAGAAGATACAGTGTGAGGGGAGGGAGGGGGTGACGTGCCTGACCCTCTGCCCTCCTCTCCTGTAGCCCGTATGGTCTTGGCACAAGAGGGATGCAGAAATCAAATAATACTTTCAGAGCCATCCAGATTTGAGGGAGCCATCTGTGAAAATGCTGCTCGCCAGGATAGGCGTGGCAGGGTGCACTGTGGCTGCAGACTTAGGTCGAGGCACACTTCCAGAGGGGTGGGGCAGCTGAAGGGAGGGGAGCATTGAAGAGACAGAGGAGGGAGGTAGGGGCAGGCAGATGACACCAGATGGCGGTGTGAAGTCCTGTTGTGATCACTTCAAACAGGTAGGAAAACACCCCCGCGGTGGGTTAAGTGCATAGCCAGCTGCATGGAATGGGGTGGGAAACATAATCTGAACCTGGACAGATCCCATAGCCCTGGGGTTCTATTGAAAACCCACCTTTCGGCAGAGTTTCAAAGCAGATACAGAGCAAAGACAGGTGCATTAACATCCACACTCATCCTCAGGTCCTAGAAAACACATCAGTCGCCTGGATATGGCTCAGCTCTGAGCATGGATAGAGCTACAAAAAGGGGAAAAGCTACACTTTTTTTTTTTTTTTTCAGATTGTCAAGATTTTATACCACTTTATGATTTTTTAGCCAACACAATTCATTAAACATATAACCAGGGGGATTTAATATTTATACCTTCCCTTATAAGACCTTGCATGTGAACAAACCACAGATCTGAAGTAAGCTATCCTGTCAGGCTATGAAGCGTGGCCACAGTGCCCATGGGGCAGGGCACCGAGGACAATGAGCATGGTCTTGCTCCCATGATGAATGGGCAGTGGTCCAAAAATCAGGACTGCGGAAGCCAAGACAGCCCACGTGAACTTCGCCGTGCAAACCAATACACCAAGTTCACGGTGTGCATCCACCAGGAAGTGGAGTCTGTTGTCAGGAAGAGTGTGACTATGGACAGACCCAAGGGAACTTATAGGAGGGTGAGAGAGGGGAGGGATCCAGGAAAATGGAGGGAGTGAAGGGGGAATGAAAGAAGGGGAAGGGAGAAGCGAAGAAAAAGAGAAAATAACCAATTCAGGGGAGGAAGGAAGCTCAGAAGAAGGGGAGCTGTGAGGACTGGACAGTGAAGACGCCAAAGGATGCACTTGAGAGGAGTCTCTCCAGAGACCTTAACTGCCCCTGGAGACCTGTCACTGAGGAGCTGGCATAGCTTGGCTGCCTCCTGCAACCCGCATTCTACCCTCCAGAAAAAGGCCTGCCCAGCCCCTGGGGGCCCCAGTCCCCCTCCTCTCTTCACTGAAGCCACACAGACCCTGGAGGGACACAGAACCAGCACCTTTCCTCCAAAACACACTCAGACCTTCAACCCAGGAGGAAACAGGACAATGGTCCAACAGAAAGAGGGGAGAAAGGCAGTTCCTGGTCCAGGCCAGAAGGCCAGGACCCATCCTTTCATTGTGATATCATTTCCCTTCCAGCTGCTTCTACAGGGCTGTCCCCAAGGGGCAGGGGACAAACACCCTCCTGGCTCTGCACCAGCCAGCCAGAGGATCTGCTGATGCTTCTCCACAGAGATGCTGCCGGCGCTTCCCTCACACCCACAGGGCAGCCACGCAGGAACTCCCTGGGGCACAGGGAGTCATCCTCATTGCCATTACCTGAATCAAGGACCCTAGCCAGAGTGGGCACAGCAATGCAGGCTGCCACTCCTTGCTCACGCACAATTCCCAAAGTCTTCCAGGGCCAGTGTGAGGAGCTGGCACCAGGACCCCACGTCAGGCCCAGGCCAGGGCCCCTCTCACCTCTGAGCCTAGGACACGGGCCTCTTCCTGCCCCACACTCCTCCATTTCCTACCCCTGAGAGCAGTCAGGCAGGGCGAGTCCAGTGCAGCCCCAAGAAAACTGAGGGGTGTCCCACCCCTGTAAGGCCTCCCAGCTCCTTTCTCTCAGCGCCAGGCCCAGACAATCTCTGCAGGGGTCAGAGTGGAGAACACACCCCCTCTTTGTCATGGTCTCAGCCAGCAGGCTGGCTCCCCATGACCCTGGGAGCAGGGAGGCCAGGTTCTTTCTGCCCCTCTCCTCTCTCTTCTCCAGGGGCTCTGGGATGCTTTGATGTGGAGCGGCAATGACAATGGCAGTCAGGGGTGGGGAAGAGCTCTAATGCTGCTGTTTTAAATGACAGCCATTGTTCCTTGGCAATTTTATGATCAAGGCACAGAAAGAGGCCTTTTAAGGAATGACAAGTAGCACATTTAAGAAGCCCCAGAGGATTGGGGAAGGTGAAAGAAGGAAGGGGCTCTAAAGAGGAGCAGCACCATGCTGGAGTCTTACCACCTGTCCCCTCTCCAGCACCCCAATCACAGCCCTTCAGGAGCAGCCTTCCAACACCATTGGGGGACTCCTTGGGCCGAGGCCATCCTGCAGCTGGCTGACTCCCAAAGCTGGGCCCAGCAGGCTTAACAAGGAGCAGGTGGTGGTCCTCTTCCCAAGGTGGTGGTCCTTTTCTCCACAGTAGAGGTGCCAGGAGATACATCCTCTCCCCCTCCCCCCACACCCTGCTCCTCCAGCCCAGCAAAGGCACTGATGTAGGAAAAAGCAATGAGCACAAATAGTAGGCTTGGTGTGCTGGTCCACAAACCACAGGTCTTCCTGGTGTGGCCTGGACTGGACCGTATCTCAGGAGGCAGCTGTCCAGCTGGTGTGAATGGCTCTGACCCCTGATCCTCGCTCTGCCCTCAGGGCTCTCCTGTGTTGCCATAGCAGCAACAGCTTCCACGTGCCACTCACCCCTCTCCAGAGATGGAGATCAAGTTCCTCATTCCCAGCTCCCAGGTCCACCTGCATGTCCACCTCCATGTCAACTGCAAAGGCTTTTAATCCAAACACCTTGCCCCTAGAGCCCGCTGCCCTCCACTTCCATTTCTGACTCTGGCCCCATCACCTTCCAGGGGACTTCTCCTTGGCACGACTTACTGATGTTCTGCTCCTCCTGCAAAGGCCCAAGGACCCTTCTCCAGGAAGCCCTCCAGGTCTTGTTCTTAGCAGCCTTTCCTCAGTCTGTCTCAGTGGTTCTCAAAGAGTGGTCATCAGCATCAGCTGGGAACTTGTTCAAAATGCAGTGTTTTGTTTTGTTTTTTATTCTACCCGAAAGCTACTTGTGCATAATAGGGCAGGGCTGGAGCTTGGTTCTCTTGGTATCTTGCAGATATTCAACACATAACTCCTGCACCAGATTGGAAAATATAGGCCTATGGCTTCTGGGCACACTTCCACCGTGAAGAGACAACCTCAAGCAACCAAAGGGCTTTTGCTTTCTCAATGAAGAGCACTCGGGATTTGGTGGGCATCCGGGCATCCCTCCTGAGTGGCTGGTGCCTTGAGGTTTGGGCTGGAGAATGACAGCTAACTGTAACAGGGCAGGGAGTATGACAGCTTGTGATGGCTTCCCTCAAAGTCCCTGGCACCCTTATCATTCTTACCATAATGGCAAGAAAAAGTTATTCCTAGTTCAAATTGTCAATATTAATCTAATGCCGGTGATGAATGGAGTGGTGATGATAAATGGGGTGTTTAATAAAGACGAAAGCTCCAGCCGCCTAGGAGAAAACCTCCCCTGACTTAACGTTATCGTCCTGATTAAAATTTCCATATTATTATCCTAATCAGCAATCTTTGTTTAATGTGCTACAATTTCTATTTTCTCCACTTAGAGAGATAATTAACAACACTATAAACATATTAAAAGTAAAATGTTTATAAAAATTGCTCTATTATCCATATTTAACTTATTTTTAGCAATGCGTCATGGAAACACGCCCCTGCCTCCTGGAAGTCTTGCCTGAAGCCAACCTCTGCGGAGAGCCACATCCTGTTCCTGAGGTCCCCGGGGAGCCCACAGCCCCTCATCCTGTCCCACGGTCCTGGGGTTCAACAGCTCTGTCCGTGCAACTCAGTGTAGCTTCATCTCACCCAGCCTGACCTCTCTCTAAGCAGAGCATAAGACCTTCAGGATTCTCCATTGTGAACGTGTGTCTGGGGTCCAGGGGAGAGACACAGATGAGAAACGCAGGCAAAGGAAAACACAAAAATCCCTCCAAATAAATCACTTTCGCATCTCTCTGGAACACAAAAGTTTTGTGTAATGGCACTTAATGAGCAAAGAGTGTCCATTATAAGCCACAGCCCCTCACAGTCCAGAGCACAATGTCCAGGACACACGATGTCTTGAGGCCACAGTGGGAAAGCTGTTTAAGTCTGATTTTTTTTTTTTTTACAAAAACACAAACACAGATCCTTACCCAGACACAAGATCTGTTTCCCCATGTGGGATGTCTGCTCTACACAATCCAAAACACTGAAGGCAGGCAGCAGTGGCCACCTCAGATCATCATGGGCACTTGGGAGTGGAGGGCCCTGGCCAAGGGCCTCCTGGTTCCTCTTCCTGCCTTCTTCCTGACTTCTCTCAGGGCACACAGACAGACAGTCTGCTAATCCTCAGCTTGATCTTTAAACAAAGCTGATTCCACACCAATTGTCCTCCCTGCGGCCACCACAAGCTCGGATGCTACCGTTTGAAATGACATGAGAAGGGCCAGGAGAAGCCACCCCTCGTAGGACAGGATTTTGGTTGGAAAGCACTGGGCACAGATCTCACGGAACCCTCTCCAGAAGCTGCTGAAAAGGTGTCACCTCCGCATCTTACAGAGGACACAGAGGCTTGAGGAGGTTAGGCACCTTTCTCCAAATCACACAGCCAAGGCCCCGGTGGCAGTCTAGCCCACATACAAAGTAGGAGGGAACCACGCCTGGTGCTGCTTCGGTTGGAGGCCTTCAGAAGCTCTGCAGGCAGCCTCCGCGGGGACGGGTTTTTCCATGATGTGAGTGGTTTGACCTGGGTCACCTCCGGGTATCCTGGAGCCGTCCACAGGGAAGGCCGAGCGCTGGTCATCGGCGTGAACTGGCGTGCACCCTCTGACCCCTCGGAAAGGAAGGCACACCGGAGCTGACAACACTTAGGGACGTGGAGGAAAAGGCAATCCACACAGGCCCACGGGGAAGGGCCATTAATCTCCCTCCACTGAAGGAAATGAAATCATTATGTCTGCAGCTACAGAATCCAAAAGAACAAATTTCCTGCCAGGATAATAAATGGATTCTTTTGTGTTCGCCTTGACTCCCATCACATGACCCTCCAGCCCATTCCTCATCCAGGTGACTCGGCTGTGTAAATACCCAGAGGTTTCAGTTTCTACTTTCAAAACTGGCCAGGGACCCGGGGATCGGCCCACCAGAGCTCTCGGCCTGCCTGCCCTGTCTGCCCTCAGCCTTTCCTGTCCCAAATGCCGCCCACTCGCCCGCAAAGGTGGGCCAGGCTTCTGTGCATCTCCATCCTCCCCACACATGCTTCAGCAAAGACCAGCCCCCTCCCTCAGCGGGGAGCAGTTGTGAAGTACCTCCATGGAGAAGAGGGGGGAAAGCTATTTTACCACTGAACAGGCCTGACACAAGATGTACTTTGGAAACAATAATGAATAGTAAATATGGGCTATAAAGTTCCCAGGTCCAGCAGAACAACACCGGCCGACGCTCCCAATGATGTGCGTGAAAGGAACAATGTGGGGCTTGGGAGGCAACGTTATGGGCAACCTGGGCTGCACGGGGCTGCACTAACCTTCCCCTGACTGAGGCCCAGAGTCAGGCCCTCCCAGGTCCAAATGTGCAATCAGTGAACCACTTCGTAATGGGCTTATGTACGAACAGACCCAACACTGAGCACTCAGCTTCTAAAGGAAAATCGTTGCTGGCTTAACACGTGGCAGAAGCCATGATGCCTAGTGAACAGACCCAGGGACAACCTGTGCCTACTTCTTGCCCTCCTATCTCTTGGGCTCCTGAGAAAAGCAACCCTGAAAAGACTAGACCTTGGGGTTCTATGGGGTTCGAAGGGAACTCAATTCTGGTCACAGGTTGGCAGCCCCAGCTCCCCAAGGATGTATGGACCGCCTCTTCCCTCTAACCTGGCATAAAAGCCACCGCCTCCTAAGAGGAGAGAGTGTGTGTGGGGGTGGAGGGACGTGGGGGGTCGGGGGAGTAGTGCTACTCACCTAACAGAAGCAAGGATACCTCATCTGTGGGAGGGAAAGAGAGAGAAAGCTTACCAGGTCCTCCTGGACTTCACTGAAAAACGGTAACATGTGAATGCTTTGCAGTAAAATAATGGCTAGGAATGACCCAGGTCTTAGCAGGAAAAATACCTGCTAAGTACCTACTAGAGAGGCAGTGTGAGTATTATATGACCGCTACTATCTCAGGTCTGCTGGGTTATCTCCCTAGATGAGACTAGACCTTGGGGTTCTATGGGATAAAGAATGTGGCTAGATGATCTTGTCTCTACCCACCCTGGCTCCCTATCTCTGATCAGAGACCCTCAAAGTCATACCGCAGGGTCACGCACACCCCACCCCAATGTTACTATGAATGGATATATGCCAGATTAATCAAGGCCTATTATCTTCAACAATCCCACACTTATAAGAATAAGTTGATAGTTACAAAGCACTACTGCATGTTGGGTATTGTTCTAGATGACTTCTATACCTTATTTTACTTAATTTGCACAACTATGCCAAGAAGTGAGTTTTATTTTTGACATTTCACAGCCAAGAAACTAAGGCTCAATAAGGGAAAGTATTGTACTTGAAACTGAAAGCAAGGTCTGTATGAGACCACATCCCGTGTGGGAATGGATCACACCATCTGTCAGCCATCTTTCAGATCGTAAATGCAACAAACATTTGTTGGGCACCTGCTGTGCACCAGGCATGATGCTACACATTGAGGATTCAAAGACAAATCCAAAGGAGGTTCAGATGGTGCTCTTGAGTAAGTAGGGGAAGAAAACCAAGCTCTCTAGTGCTTCCACAGCCAGGAAAAAAGTGGATCACATCAAAAAATACACAACCTGGTGGACATTCATAGCTAGAGGCTAGAGCAGAGGGGGGTGGTTGGCAAATCTTCTTTAAAAACAAACAAAAAACCAAGTAACAAAAAGCTGGGCAAACATGAAAAAAACAACCATCTCAGAACTCTGAAAAGACAATATGAAAAGTGTGTATGTTTCAAAGGCTGAACTTTGGGAAAGAACAGTGGGAAGCTGAGGCATTCTTGCTTAGGCCTGCTCCCTACTCCCCTCTTAACCCTGCCTCTGCTGACATGGAATTTCTACCAGGGAAGGAAATGACATGAAAATAACAGAGCCGTGGCATCAAAAAGGAGTCAGGTGATTTGGAGTGGCTAGTTATGCTCACATCCAGCAGCATTGTCAGCGAAAGTGAGGATCTCAGTAGGCAAGGATGTGGTCGTTGCTGAAGCAAGCAAATTCCTAGCTAAGGCTATGCTATGTACGCAACAAAGACCAGAGTGGAGCCAAGTTATCCACATATTCCTGGTCAGCCAGCCTTAAGGCTGTTCTTACTCATAGGAGAAGCAAATGTCCTATGTAGATTTCAAAGGAACTGAACTTTGAATGTGCTTCCTAATCATACATAGATCCATTGGCAGAGAATAAGAGTTACTGGCTTGAAGTGTTTGAGCACAACTTCTGTCTTATCATTGACAGACCACTAAGGGACAAGGGAGACAGAAGCAAAACTTAAACATAAAATATTAAAAAATTAAAACTGAACCAACACATCAGTGGCCACATACTTCAGGGTAGACATATTTCACAGATTTACCCCAAGCCAGTTGCTAAATGAACAACACAGTAACACAGCAGCAATTCAAGGGGAAAATGAGAACCCAGATTTGTTATAAAAATTATTTTAAATTTCCAGTTTTCAATAAAAATTATAACACATCCAAGGAAACAGAAAAGTGTGATCCATATTCAAGGGAGAAGAAAAAAAAGTCTGTAAAAACTGTCTGAGTCCCCAGATATTGGATTCAGCTGATAAATAGTCCCAAGTAGCTATTATAAACATGTTCAAAAACTAAATGAAACCATGTTTAAAGAATTAGGGAAAGTGTGATAATAATAAATCAACAAATATAGATATTCATAAGAAGACAGAAATTATAAAGAAAGAAGCAAGAAATAATCACATGGAAATTCTTAAGTTGAACAGTACAATAACTGAAATGAAAAACTTACTAGATGATTCAAGATTGGAAAAAACAAACAGTGAACTTAAAGATAAATCATTGGAAAGTATAACTGCCAAACACAAAAAGAAATTAAAGTAAAAGCTATAGAGCCCCACTAACCTATAGGATAATATCAAACACACCAATACACATTTGATGAAATAGAAAAAGACAAAATTTTTTGAAAAATAATGGCTTAAAACTTTTCAAATTTGATTTTAAAACATTTATCTACACATATTCAAGCAGCTCAATGAACTCAAAGTAGGATAAGTACAAGGAAATTCACATGTCAATATATAACAGTCAAACTTTTAAAAGACAGAGAAGATTTTGAATGCAGCAAGAGAAAAATGATTAACATACAATTGACCATCAATATGATTAATACCTCCCCTTTTTTCTGAAATGTTGGCCCAAAGACATGAAATAATATTCAAAGTGCTAAAACCAAAACTATAGAATACTATATCCAGCAAAACTATCCTTAAAAAAAAATCCACAAAGGCAAAATAAAGACATCTCCAGATAAACAAAGACAGAAAGAACTCATTGCTAGCAAATCTGTCTTATGAGAAATAGCAAAGTGTGTTATTCAGGATGGAAGAAAATGGCACCAGAAGGTAACTTGAAAACATAGGAAACTATTGGAAATGGTAAAGATGTGGGTTATATAAAAGGTTCTGGAAATATATTTTCCTCCTGTCTTCTTTTATATCTTTAAAAAGCATTATATTATAGCCCTAGCCAGTTTGGCTCAGTGGAGAGAGCATTGGCCTGCAGACTGAAAGGTCACAGGTTCGATTCCAGTCAAGGGCACATGCCAGGTTGTGGGCTCAATCCCCACTAGGGGGCTTGAAGGAGGCAGCTGATCAATGGTTCTTTCTCATCATTGGTGTTTCTATCTCTCTCTCCCTCTCCCTCTCCGAAATCAACAAATTATATATATATATATATATATATATATATATATATATATATACACACACATATATTTTTTTTTAACCATTACATTATATAATGTAATAATTATAACACTGTATTGTTGAGTTTATAACATGTAAAAATATACATTAATAGCATTAAGGAGAGGATCAGGGCATCATTTCAACCAGACTATTAAGGATGTATATGATATAAGAGATGGACAAGGTGGAAAGGGTACTCCAGGCAGAGAGAACTAAATAGCCAAAGTGTGCAGACAGGAAAGTCATATTTGAGGAAGAGCAAGTTGTCTGACTTGTAGGCCTAGAACCTAAGGTTCAAAGAGTCAGCTGCAGGTAAAGAGACAGAAGAAAATCCAGACTAAGGAAACAGGATTGGTTTTTCCACAATCAAAACAGGACTTGTTTCTTGTTTTTCCCAACTAGAAGGCATATATTCAATATATGCACAAGCGTGCGCGCGCGCGCGCACGCACGCACGCGCACACACACACACACACACACACACACACACACACACTAGAGGCCTGGTGCATGAAATTCACACATGGGGGGGGGGGGGGGGTCTTAGCCAAGTCTACACCCTCTCCAATCCGGAACCCCTCAAGGGATGTCCGGCCTAAACTGGCAGTCGGACATACCTCTCACAATCCTGAACTGCTGGCTCCTAACCACTTACCTACCTGCCTGGTCACCCCTAACTGCCCCCTCCTTGCCATCCTGATCACCCCTCACTGCCTCTGCATACCAGCCTGATTGCCTCTAACTAACAACCCTCCTCCCCCCCCCCCGCAGCTGCCAGCCATGTCACCCCAACTGCCCCCTCCCTGCCAGCCTAGTTGATCCTAACTGCCCCTCCCCCCCCCCCCCCCCCCCCCCCACACACACGGGTCTTGTCGCTCCACCTAGCCTGCTGTTCCTCACTAACCCCTCTGCTGGCCTGGTCACCCCACACAGCCTTCTTGTTCATTCATTTGGGCCTCCCTCACTAACCCCCCTGCCGGCCTGGTCACCTCATGCAGCCTGCTTGTTCAGTTATTTGGTCATCCTTCACTAACCGCCCTGCTGGCTGGTCATAGGCAGCCATCCTCTGAGGGCATGAGGATTAATTTGCATATCGCCTCTTTATTATATAGGCTCTCAGCCACAATCTTGTAGGTCTGACAGTGGCTGGGGCAAGCAGAGCACCTAATGGCATTCTGGGGACATCCTAGCCACTGCTTTCTACCCACATCACAGCTCTTCCTGGAAACCAGAAAACTCCCCCAGAGGGGCAGGAGCAACCACTACGTCACAGCACAAGTGAGCTCTGCCCCTTCATGGTGCACACAGCCTCTCCTAAGGAGAGGGGTGCAAGGAGATGCAGCTAGATCAGGGGGCTTCTGAGAGGGTGAGAGACTTGGGAGGAGACAGCGCATCATGGCTCACAGCCCACCCTTCCTCATCACACCTGAGCTCCTGGGCTAGAGACTGTCACTACCATAATGAGCCAGTTTGGCAGGGAGCCAGAGGGCTGTGGGCCACGAAAGCCCACCCCTGTGCTGAGACTTCACGGGGGCCTCTTAAGGCAAGGCGAGGCCGAGGGGGGCAGTCAGGGAGCTGGCATTTACAGCGTGTTCCAGTCCGGCACACTGTAAAACAACATCCCCGTTACAACTTTCTCGCCAACTTCATAAAACGCGTTTTATTGGTGTTGTTATGGTTCTGACTCAAACTACTTCATAAAAATTTTGCTCCTTATGAAGTAGGTGCCCTTGCACACTCACTCATTGGAAGTTCAATGGCCGAGGCCTATTTAATTAGGCAGAGCACTAAAACACTATTGTTTTAAAGGACTAGGGCATATAATGGCTATTGGTGGTGCTTTAATTTAGAGGCTCTAGTGCATCTGAAAGCCAGATTGATTTTATTTGGCCTGCATAACAATGTAAAGAGAAAGAAAAGAAAAAAATGCGGTTTTGTCAACTTTTAAAAATTGGGAATTATCCCCAGGAAAATCTAGAAGATGAGACAGTGCCCAGATAGCTAGATGCCCATACAGCTCATCTGTTCACATGGCCTCCACCGGGCAACCTTACCTGGCTATGAAATCTGAGTCCCCATCTGGATTTGGGGCTCCTGCTTTAGATGAACTACGAACACTAGCAATGTCATCTACTACAAGCAAAGCCCTGTGCCAGGCACCATGGAGATACAAGTAAGATCTGGTCCCTGTACTCTAGTGACTCATGCTGCCTGGGAGACAGACAGACAGACAGATTCACAGAAATAACTGATCCAAAGAGGAATGAGATTTAGGCCATCATGGATGCCAAGTGGAGAGAAGACAGAGGAGTGATGTGGTCCCTCCTAGCAGGATGCCCTAAGGTCGCTAATAAGGTGTCAGTCCTAGCCCATTCTAGCTAACCCTCAACAAAGCAGAAACACATTCAACCTTTCACTTGCTTATCCACAAAGGGTGCCCCAGGGCAGATGGCAGCATTGCTTGTAGCTTTTTCACCCCACACTGAAACATGTTCCACCATCTAGGAAGTTGGGCTCCCTCTTTGGAGAGTTGTCTGGTGGAGACATAAAAAACACTTGCCATGTGAATCGGAGGTCCATCCCCCATTACTTGCTGCCACCCTGCCCTAAATAGACCCCATCCCAGGCCACAGCCTCTCTCCTGGGTCATGAGAATGAGGTCATAACCCAGTCAGGGGCCCAGGATTGGGCACCCTTGGCTTTGTGCCTGAGGCTTGGCACAGCAGGGCTTCCTCAGTGTCTAAAGCCAGAGGCATTTTCAAGACATGCTCTGCCCCTTTGCCCTCTAACCTAAAACAGCTTAGTTCCTGTCACAGTCCCTTCCCCGGGACTCCCATCAGGTGGAGGTTGGTAATCTAGCCAGAACAGCCAACAAGGGAACAGACCCTAGAAGTCCAGATAAAACTCAGATGGGTAATTCTACCAATGACATGGTAAGAGCCCCAGCCAATAGCAAACAGGGTGAGGGCAGGGATGTGCCTGATGAGCACAGATCTATGAACACACAGGACTCTGCAGAATCAGCAGGCAGTGAGGCAAGAAAGACAAGGGCAGTCTTGGGCCTAAATACTCCATCAAGTTCCCATCTGAAACATGACTCCCAGCCTGTGTGGCTCTGCCTGCTAACATCTCTGCATCTGTAAAATAGAAATAATATTTTCGGGGTTGTATATTAAGAATCAAATGAGGTACCATATGTAAAATGCTTAGTACAGTGCCTGGCCCATAATAGGCACTATTATATACAGATATTACTTCTCTTTCACCTGAACTTTAATTGATGATTAATGGATGAATATTTAGTAAAAAAGAAATAATTTGCTTGAATGTGTTCCAGACTGCTTCTAATTATTTCCTTCTTTGTTTTTATTAGACTCTGCCTGGGGGTCGGGGGAAGGGAATGTTCACCTTTATTTTCTAGTTTCAAAGTCTCATGCAAAAAAGCTGCCTTCCTTTTCATGCACTTCTCTTGTAATTAGGGTACATGGCCACCAGGTGGCAGGGGATCCTTTGGTCTCATCATCAAGCTGGAAGACACATGGTATGTCTTAGTACAACTACAACCATGAATTTTCCAAATATTAATTTTCAAAGACCTAGAAAGGCTACATGTGATTAATTAGAGGGTCCTATTACGGGAAGGGTTTGTTTTGGAAGAGAACGCTAAGCAATTATCCTCCCATGACGTTTGAGTATAGCATGAGAGGATAAGGGTTTCAATTTGGACAAAATAAATGACAAATGCAGTAGTCTCCCCTTATGGGCAATTTTGCTTTCCAGAGTTTTAGTTATTCTTGATAACTGCAACCTGAATTATTAAATGAAAAATTCCCAAAATAATTAATTCATAAGTGTTAAATTGTGTGCCCTTCTGAGTAGTGAGATGAAATCTCCTGCCGTCCCATTCCACACTGTATACGAGACCTGCCCACCAGTCATACAGCAGCTTTCCGGGTTATTAAATAGCAAATAGCAATATTGCAGTGCTTGTGTTCAAGTAACCCTTATTTTACTTAATAATGGCCCCACAGCACAAAAGTGGTGATGATGGCAATTCAGATATGCCAAAGAGAAGCCATAAAAAATACTTCCTTTAAGTGAAAAGGTGAAAATTCTTAACTTAATAAAGAAAAAAAAAAAAACCATATGTTGAGGTTGCTAAGATATATTAGGTACCTTGCATCCATGAAATTATGAAGAAAAGGCAATTCATGCTAGCTTGCTAAGAGAGACCACATTCACATAACTTTAATTACAGCATATTATTGTAATTGTTCTATTTTATGATTAGTTATTGTTGTTAATCTCTTGCTGCACCTAGTTTATAAAATAAGCTTTATCACAGGTATGAATGTATAGGGGGGAAAACATAGTATCTATTGGGTTCAGTAGCTGCAGTTTCAGGCATCCACTGGGGATCTTAGAACGTATCCCCTGCTGGAAAGGGAAGACTACTGTACCGGGAAGAACTGAGTGACCAGTAGGATAACAACATTTTAGTATGAACTGCTAGGAGGCTCTGAGGCGAAGACACCCAAGAGAGGTCCCCAAGAGCTGAAATAAGCCCCGGAAAGCTGTGAGGGAACTAAAGGCTAAAAGGCCATCCATAATCAGGGCATCGTGGCGTCCAGCCACATGACCACTAACTCATCCTTTTCGAACATCAACCCTATGAGTCAAAGCTAAAGGTGCACACGTTAGGAGGTAGATATTTGCTGATGAGTAAATTCAACCTAAGCTTATAAGATTATTAAAATGATAAACCAAGCTTTTAATAGCAGTAGCCTCTTCTACAGATGGAGAAACAATGTCTTCTTTCTTTAGACAAATTTATTCAAGATTAGCCCCTTGGCAATTGGACAAGCAGGAGGGCTCCTATTTCTTTTCCGGTCAATGAATTAACAGGAAGGGGAAGGTAAAGTAGCTGCATAATGAAAGGCATTAAGTTTCTCATCTTGATTAAATGTAGGCTGATTCATATTTACTGTTGTTTTTAAAGCCCACATTTCATATTTATAACTAAAATATTAACAATGTATGTGTAGGTTTTTGTTAAAATGTGCTTTAGTTGGAGGTAAATATTCATAATAGAGAAATGGTTTTAACCAAACAAAATAGTTTGAATGTTTATTATTTCTGTTATACTTTATTTGCCTAATGAGGTATCATTTTTTTTAATTCACCCGATAGCTATCATATCTGTTAGATTGGAGATGGTTGGCCTCTTAATTTACAACTATCTGCTTCAATTTGTTAATAAATTAAATTTCTAAAGAATTACTACATTTTCAGAAGCAAAATTAAAACTAGACAAAGGAAGTAATTCTTTATAATGCGCCTTTTTTAAAAAAAAATGCATCTGATTTAAGAAACACAAGGAGCTGAAATCCATTATTAAGATTTACTCTTTGATTGAAAAATCCCTACTCAAATAGGTGTTGCAATCATGTCTTGCAGTGACTGCTGCTGTCAATCAACCTGAGAACGAATGGAGACTGGCTGGGCTTTAGGGGGCGCTCCACATACCCATTGTGGCCAGAAGAGACTGGCTGGCTACACTGGTCAGGCGCCCAGTGAACAGCTCTCCCAGAGAGAGGACCTATCCCCTCCCCATTCTCAGACAACCTTCGCATCAAGTTTTGCCTTCCAATGAAATGTCCACAGACGATACAAACTGCTGACGGTGACACAACCTTTCACTAAAACCTTATTTATAAAGGAGCTTGCTGACTCTTAGCCGAGCACCGGTCATTTCAGATCTGAACCAAAACAGCTCCCATACTGCAGCCTCCAACCCAAAGCAGCCTGCAGGACAGGGAGACGGGAGTCCTGAGGTTCTGATGAAGGGGTTGGTGATGGGGGGCCAAGAATGAATGGAGCCCAGGAAACCGTGACACCCCTTTCCTGCCCACCTGCCCAGCCTCCCTGTTCCCCAGTTAGGTCCTTCCCTCCACTGAGCCACCCTCGAGGCCCAGTAGCCTATCCTCTCACCCCCAGCCCCAGAGTCTGTCCCCCCTGGCTGGATGAATCAGGTGTTGGAAGGGAAAGACACAGGCTTGTCCTGGGCTGGACTCTTGGCTGCTGCCAACTCTTGAGCACGTCACCTTGCCTCTCTGAGTCCTTATCTATAACGAGTTGTGGTCTAGATTCAAGATAATGCAGGAAAGGACACCAGACCAGTGCCTGTCAGCATTAACACATGTCATCTTCACACATATATTAGTGTGTTCTCATTATCAAGCCCCCCACCGGGCTGGAAGTAGCAATCACAGGTGGAATCTGGAATGTAAATGCTGTTCAGCCTGGAGAAGGGAAGTGGTCTCCAGTGTCCTTAACCCAGTCCCACTGGGATGGACCTGGTTTCTCCAGAGCCCCCACCACCTCCAACAACACACCGCAGCATCTCTCACCTCAGGCAATGGCTTGGCTAAGGAGCTACCTGTGCAGGCGTCTCCCAGTCACCTGGCCTCTGTATCCCAGACACCTTGTGGAGGCCAAGGAAGAGAGGCTGCCAACCCATTACACATGTGTCCAGCCAACCGTGAGAGCACCTCTAAATTACCCCCTGTTCACTCGACTGGGGAAGTAGCATTTGCTTTTATTTTCCAGGACAGACAGTCAATCACGCGTATGTGACAGAAATAAAGATAAATACCACCCACCGAACTTTAAATCAAAATGCTAATCCCAGGCTGACTTCTCTGTCAAGGTCTGACACCGAAGTAATTCAGCAGCCTTTGATTATGCCCAAAATTAATGCTCTGGCCGAGATTTTGTCTATTAATCACAGATTTTGATGGCGTGGCTGCTCATGTTCCTCCACTGGGTGACATCCAAAACTGCCCTGATGGCCAGGAAACCTTCGCCTGGTTGTCCTGAGCTCACAGAGTATAAGGCAACTTCCAATGAGAAGTATCTGAAAAGACCACTTGCTGTGTACATGGAAAAGGTTTAAAGGGTAGGGCCATCCCTAAGAAGAAGCTAGAAGGTGACATGTTCTAAGCATTAAAAATTGCAAAGTACCAAACAAGAGGAACTTGGGCTGGCTAACTAGAGTCCAGCAGAAGAGACCCAAGAGTGGCCCAGGGATGATAACACACAGATAGTCCCAAACAACCAGCAGTCACATCCCAAAAGACCATCCATAAGCCAGGCATTTGGTGCATGAGAGACAGACAGAAGGGGGAAGGGGGAGAGAGAGTAAGAGAGAGAGACTGAGAGAAAGAGAGGGTGGGAAGGAGAGAGATCTTGGGCTCTTGGTTCTGGAGGTCAACTGTAGGGGACAGTGAAGACTCCATATTAAAATATCAAATGTCCATTTCCTCTTCACCAAGCTGGACCCCCTAAATATACTCTCATTCTGAACCTCTCACTCAATACATACTTATTCATCACTTACTAGTATTTATCAGACTTTATTCCAGGCATTTGAGATATGCCTGAATAAAACACTTGAGGATCTTAAGGCAGCTCTTCCAGACATATCAGGCTTGGCTGGCTCCCATGCTGGGACCTCATGGAACACACAGCCTCCTAAGTCCTGGCACCCACCACACTAAGTGGCCACTGCCTTCTATGCCACAAGATTAAACTCCATTTAGGCCAAAACAGTGCTTTATGCATTCTGCGGTGCTAGCACAGTGTGTGGAACATATTAGGTGTTCAGTGAGAGTTTACTAACCTGAACCAGTCCTACCATAAAACCTAACCAGCCTTCAGTACCTTGTTTCCATGAAAAAATTGTGATCCAAGTTTTGCCTGGTCTATTAGAGACATGTCTCATCCACTCACAGTCCCAAATATAGTTATATCAGCTCATCCATCACATTCCATCCTGTGCTGTCTGCCTGTCAAGCTGGAGAGCCTGGCATGGGGGTGTGGGGACCATAGGGTCAGTGGGGGACCACCAGCACATTAAAGCTGGAGAGTCTAGTTGGTTTGCCCCCGTGGCCTGACTCATGGGAGAATGAGAGTCCCAAAGACCTCAAATGGTTTCTACCAGATGTGAGCTCATGTCTCCAAGACATTATCTCTGAGGTTGAGCACATAAGATTTTGGAGCAGGTTACCCAGGGCAGACACTGTAGATACTCAGACTCTTACTTGCAAACATTCACACCTCTTGTTCTCCACAGAGGAAATAAATTCATTTATAAAGCATTTATTATAAAAAACAGCAGCAGCATTATTGGTCATTGCTAAGACACACCCAACAGATGTGAGAGTCGCTTTAACTGCAAGAAGACAGCATTAAATGTGCTGACTTTCGGGGTTAGAAGGTTGTATCCTTTGCAATTCTTCTTTGGTCCCTCTGATTTATGTACAAGAAAGTTTCAATAGGAACCAGTACACCATTAGCACCTCTCCATCACTTACCAATTTCACTTTTTAAGGAATTCCAGAGTGGGTTTCAGACTTGGAGTCAAAAGTTAGAGTTCAATAACATCAATTTCATTGTCCTTATGTTCACAGTCACCTGCAATTTGTGTGATGTGAGACTGTTTTTCCACTGAGAATGGGGAAATCAAGTTTTCTTTTGAAAATACACTTATTCGAGGTGTTAAGTGAATTCATTTAAGGACAAATACACTAGCACAGGTGGTACAGAGATAAGGGAACCTTGGCAGTGACATTCAGATGGCTGAGGATGGCGGCAGAAGAGGGTCCCAGATTAACAGGGCAAATTCTCCAGGCAGTAAGATGACTCAGACACTTCCCTCGAAGGTCTGGCAGTTCAGTTGCCTCACGACCTGTCCCAGATTTCTTTTTAGCTCCCTTCTGTCATTGCTTTGCCCCCAGCCTGGCCTTGGCTCCGTTCTGCGAGGCTTTTGGTTATGCTCACAGATGCCCTGGTTTACCTCGGATGAAGGCCCTCCACAGCCTACCTTGCTCTGTCCCCCATGTTCCTGCCAGGCTGCCAGATTGAGCAAACCAACAAACAACAGGCTGCCCAGATAAATGTGAATTCCAGACAAATGACAAAAAGAAAAAATTTAGTATAAGTAAGTCCCCAGTGTCGCTTGCAATATGTCAGTGCACGTCCTGTAATATTTTGCATATACTTACATTAAAAATGATGGATTATTTATCTGGAATCTAAATCTAACTGAGCATCCTGGATTTTATCCAGCAGCCATACCTGGCTATGATTCTGACCAATGTTGCTCACATAATATGTTGTCACGTTCAAATAATTTCAGAAGCATTAGTTGATATTTTTTCTTTTTTTGAGTTAACAGCCCCAAACTCTCTCTAGCATATCATACAAACATCCAAAGAAGTAGGTTCTCTCTCAATGCAGTAGGACCAAGGGAGCATAGACAGACACCCTCCTCTCTGGAAATTTAGGAAATCTCAAAAGTGCACATTTCCTTTGTAACAGGGCGACAGCAGTCAATGTTATAAAATGGGGAGAAGGCACTGGGCCAAACCACAATGGCCTGAAGGCAGAGAAGATAAAAGATGACTTTCCCATTGCATGAAGGCAACCTTTAGAAAAGCAGGAGGTGAAGAATCAACCCAACCATCGGGAAAATGTCTTCAAGGAGGCAGCTTGTAGAGATGTTTGAAGGGAAGGAGAAAACATCAAAGAGAAAGAAGAGGCCAGAAGTAAATGTCTCTTGCTAGTTTTGAAGGGACTTGAGCAAGTCTGCAAACTTGGGGAAGAAAATCTGGAGAAAATGAGGGTGGGAAGATATGGTGTCAGGGCATTGGCTGGATCCTGAATCTGCCCAGGTATAGGGTCAGGTAGCTGGTCTAGAACTGTGGGGTCAGGGTCCAGCTCAACAGGCCAGAGCTACCCTTGGAACTTGTAGGCCCACCTCTGATCTTCCAACCACATTCCAAGCTACAAGCAGATTGAAGACCATGCCTGCTCATGTTTACAGAGCTATAGAAAGCAATTTGCCTGGAGAGGACACTGGATCTCAATTATGCCATTGAGAGGCTGTCTTATGATCCCTCTCCTCCCCAGAGACCACTCCAGAATTTCTTTATTAGAAGAGTTTAGTACCAATCTCTTGTTGGATGGGTAATGTCATGACAATTTCCATGAGAGCAGAGAAAAACACTCTCCATTTTAGGAATGGATGCAGAGCTGATGAAAGCTGTGAGGAGTCTAATGCCTCCCATCTCCTCACAAAGTCCTTGCTGACTTCTCTCCTTAGCATTGTCCTCATGTTCTCCTTTCTTCACCCAGTGTGGAGCACCCATCCACCAGCCAGTACTTCCCTGTCCTTGGTGGGGGAAGTGAGGCACCCAGGAACTGATCAGTGACCTCCAGGCTCTCCAGATAAAAGGTATGTCAGAATCCTGTGGTCCACTAACACTTATCAAACCACCTGGGGCAGCAGGGTTGTGTCAGGGGCCTGAGGCCCAGAAGGGAGTTCCCTAAACATGACCTTGCATCCCCCAGACTGCCAGGGCCCTCTCTTCATGTGTTTCCCTCCTGGGGAGGACAGATGACATAAGCATTCCCTGCCCAGAAAAAAACTCCAGACAGGTCAAAATTCCTCAATATCCTGGCCAGCTGTTGCTCCAAATCTCCCCCTCATTCATCAGGACACCCTAATTTCCCTTTGAAGTACTCAGCATGTCTAATCTGGCCAAAAATGATCATAATCAAGAACAAATCTTATCACACTTACCTGCACAGATAGGGAAACCACAGGAAACGGATGGGTTTTAAAAGAGAAGCTGGTGAACATTGTTCAGCTCTTCAGGGATTGACTAGGGGCTTGGGCTCGAAATGCTGATCTTATAACAGTCCTCCTTCACACCTGCTTTCTTTATAGATATGTCACGTTAGCTTTTGGGGGAGGGCTCTATTCTTAGAGTTGCTTACAGGAGTCATGGATGAAATGGGAGCAAATGGGAAGTCCCCAAACCTCCAGTCCTGAGGTGACAGAACTTTCTCCACCATGTTCTCAGGTGTTTCCAGGCCCATCTACTGTGTTAACCAGAAAAGGGATCCGTTTACACTAAGGAACAGGACCGATAACAGCTGTGAGTCCACGTACCTAGCCTAAGCCATAGCCTTATGAAAACAATAGCAGGATGAACATACAGCATCTTCTCTTCTCCTTTAAGTAAGGAGAGCAGAAACCCAGAGCACTGACAGAATAAAGTAGAGGAAAAACCTTTGCAGTTCCTGAGGGACAGGTACTTCCTTTCAAAGGGGAAACCATAGACAAGAGCACAGAGAGGAAGTTGCAGCTATAAAGCAATCTAGAAAAGAAATCAGCTTTGCTGCCATACTTTTGAATACGAGCCACTAGATCTTTGAGGAATCTTGCAGCATAAAAGGCAAACAGGAAAACGTGGTCAACTCAGGATGGTGATCTCAGTCTTTCTTCATATTCACTCCAATTTAAAACTTCTCTAATCAGTAACCCCAGAAAGAAACAAGACCTTGTATCCAAACAAAAAAAGAACAGGATAGTATATAAAAAAGAGCAAATAGAGATAAAAGTAACCTTATAAAATTTTGAAAGTGATTGCTGAAATTATATCTCTCAATCAATGGTTATAGGATCAAGCCAGAGAACTCTCCCAACACAGTACAGGAAATTAGAAGAGGAGGGAAAGGTCCTGGAGCACCACTCCAGGCTTTTAGCTCCTATGTACGGGCAGCTAAGGCAAAGTTTACTTTCCATGCAACCTTTCTTAGAAGTTATTTGGGGCTGTAATGCAGTCAAACAGGGAAATAAATTGCAAAAGAGAAAAACAAGGGGCCAGAACGCAGTGTATTCAACCCAGGGGATCAGGAACTTAAAGTCTAAAACCAGCCCAGATGTAAGCGTAAGGATGGAGAACTCCAGGAAGGAAGTCTCTGTTTGAAAAGTGAGAGTTCAAGCTAGGAGATATTCAATGAGGGAGTGTTTGGAAACATTTTGGGAGAAACACTCTGGGGGTGGAACTTGGGGAGATGATATTGGCATAAATTATAAGAAAAAAATACAGCAATCTAAAACTGTAGGGGAATATAAATATATATGTATGTATGTATGTATGTATGTATGTATATATATATATATATATATATATGATCATAACCTGAAACAGACTAAAAAAAAGGCTTCATTTTGAGCAACTGGTAGCATATAAACAAATAGTGCTATAAACATTTAATTACAAATGTCTCAGAAATAAGGGCATCAGAAACTTGGAAAAGAAAGTGAAATCTTAATTTAACTAATTACATTTACAACTTCCTATTTCCAAATAAGGTCACACTCTGGGGTTAGGACTTCAATATATTTTGTTGAGGGGACACAATTCAATCCACAGCAAAGGTAAATTGAAAGTTTTTTTACTACCTCTGGACTACAGACACCTCTCCTGCCAGACTACTTGGGACTCTGCCCTGCTGTGCTTCAGTCAGATTGCCCAGGGCCAGGCAGAGATAGTGACACACATTGGCTTGCACTAGAGATCCTCCCAGGATGCCCGGGACTGACACACTAAGGAGTCAGATTCAACAACACTGAAGCAAAAGCCAGCAAGCTCCATTAATAGCAGATCCAATTCCCCTGTATAACAGTTGGCATGATGTGGTTGAGATTGAAACTCACAGTCAGCAAGCCTGAAGGCCAGTCCACTGACAAACAAAACAGCAGTAATCAATAGGAGGGCCCCCATAACCCACACAAAAGACATTATTAGAGTACCCAGCTCAGAAGATCAAGAATACATCACTCAGTGACACAGGAAGGCCACCCCTCCAAGATTGGGAGGCACAATAGTCATATCCATACACAGCAAAAGAAGCATAACACAAAGAAACAGCAAAAATGGGTAAACAAAGAAACAGGCCCCAAATGAAAGAACAGGAGGAAATCTCCAGAAAAAGAGCTAAGTGAAATGGAAACAGACAATTTATCAGAAACAGAGTTATAAAATAATGGTTTTTAAAATGCTCAACAGCATGAAATAGATCGTAGAAAGCATTAAAAAAAAACAGTTGGAAATGAACAATGACATAGCTGAAATAAAGAACACTGTGGAAGGAATTCTCAGGTTTGAAAAAGCAGAGGATTGAATCTGTGAATAAGAAGACAAAGTAGAAAAAGAACACTTAATTAGAGCAGCAAAAGAAGAAACTAAAAAATAATCTCATTTACCATTACAAGAAAAAAAATTAGATACCTAGGAATAAACTTAAACAAGGAGGTAAAAGACCTTACTACAGGGATTCAAAAGAAACAGAGGCATGTCAGGACTGGTTTGGCTCAGTGGATAGAGCGTCGGCATGCGGACTGAAAGGTCCCAGGTTCGATTCCGGTCAAGGGCAGAGGCAGATACAAACAAGTAGAAGTATATGCTGTGTTCATGGATTGGAAGAATTAACATTATTAAAATGTCTATGCTACCCAAAGCTAAACACAGATTCAATGCAATCACTATTAAAATACCATTGGCATATTTCACAAACCTAGAACAAATATTCCAAAAATTTATATGGAACCAATAAAGACCCCAGGTAGCTACAACAATCTTGAAAAAGAAGAACAAAACTGGAGAAATCACAATATAGATATCAAACTATACTATAAAGCCACTGTGATTGGTACTGGCACAAGAACAGGGATAAAGATCAATGGAACAGAATAGAGGCCTCAGAAATCAACCCACACCATTATGGTCAATTACAAACAAACTTTCAACAACAAAGATAATTTTTTTTAAAAGAAAACATCAAAGAAAAATATTTGAAAAAGGAGGTAAGAGCCTACAATGGCAAAAAAAAAAAAAAAAAAAAAAAAAAAAAAAAAGACACTCTCCAATAAATGGTACTGGGAAAAACTGGACAGGTACATAAAAATAAATAAATAAATAAATAAACAAACAAACAAACAAACACAATGCAACTAGACCACCAACTTACACCATACACAAGAATATCCTCAAAATGGATAAAATACTTAAATGTAAGTTGCAAAACCATAAAAATCCTAGGCAGTTAAATTTCAGACATTTCATGTAGCAGAATTTTCACCAATACATCTCCTAGGGCAAAAGAAACAAAGGAGAAAATAAATAAATGGAGCTTCTGCACAGCAAAAGAAAGCATTCTCGAAATGAAAAGGGAACCCACTGTATGGGAGAATATAATTGCCAGTGACACATCTGGTAAGGGATTAATTTCCAAAATATATAAAGAACTCATACAACTCAACAAAAGGAAGACAAACAATCCAATTTAAAAAAAATGGGCAAAGGACCTGAATAGACATTTCTCCAAAGAGGACATACAGATGGCCAAGAGACATGAATTGATGCTCAACTTCAGTAATCATCAAAGAGAAGAAATTTAAAACTACAATGAGGCATCACTTGACACCTACCAGATAGCTAGCATCAATAAATCAACAAACAACAAGTGCTGGCAAGGATGTAGAGAAAAGGGAAGGCTAGTACACTGCTTGTAGGAACTCATACTGGTGCAGCCACTATGGAAGTTTCCTCAAAAAATTAAAAATGAACTACCATTTGACCCAGCAATCATACTTCTGGGAATATATTTTAAGAATCTAAAACGCCTATCAAAAATAATATATGCACCCCTATGTTCATAGCAGTGTTATTTATAATAGCTAAGGTAAAAACTGCCCAAGAGCCCATCAGTAGATAAGTAGAAAAAAGAAAAAAGAAAAAAAGCCATGGTACATTTACATAATGGAATACTATGAGGCTGTAAAAAAGAAAGTTCTCATAACCTTTGTGACAGTATGGCTGTACTTAAAGGTTAGTATGCTAAGTGAAATAAACCAGTTAGAGAAAGACAAATATCACATGACCTCACTTATATGTGGAATCTTCCTGAATGAAATAAACTGACACACAAAATAGGTCCAGAGGCATGGATGCATGGAACAGACTGAAGGATCTCAGAGGGGAGGAGACTGAGGAAACAGGAAGAGATTAACCAAAGAATTTATATGCATATATGCCTAGCCCATGGATGCAGACAATAGTGTGATGAAGGCCTGGGATGGGAGCTGGGGATGAGTGAAGGGGGGGCAAAGGAGGGTGGGATGGGGGACATCTGAAATACTGTCAACAATAAAAAATTAATTGAAAAAATAATTTCAGGCTCCTCAAAAAGAATTCTTTGTACTATATTTTAAACTTCCTGAAAGTCTGAAATTATTTCAAAATTAATTTTAAAAAATAAATGGGAAAGTGCTCTAATGATTGAAGGGACGGTATGCAAGGAGGACTATTTGGGAATCCTGGAGAGCTGCAGGCTTCTAAAAGCCCATGGAAAAGACAGCTGTTGAGAGGTACCTCAAGGTGGTGGCTTCCCCAATCTCCTGTCCCTCCAGGGCAAAGAGGGCCTCCTGCTGTTCCCTTGCCCCAAAGGTGATGGGCCCAGCTTCTTGGAGAAGAGACTCAGACAGGATTTGGCTCAAGAACACAAATTAATTTTTTCCCCTCAAAACAAGCCTGTGGCAGGGCATACTTGCCCAGCATCTCAATAGATGCTAACGGTGGCTAATTAGAAGAATGTTGCTAAACAAAGACGGCTAAATAATTGTGTGTTTCACAGAATTTCATTCCTTAACTAGTATCTCTTAAAAATAGCACTCTCCATCTGAGAATTTTCCTTTTATTCAAATTATGTCTGAGGAACAGCACATTTCTATAGCAATACTTCATTAGCTGGGAGGAGGAAGGGACCTCAAGAGGTTGTAGGTGCTCTCCAAACAGAGAATATGATGGAGGCCCCACCCTGCCAGCCTCAGGCAGCTCACGTCTGAGCCACTCAGACCTCACCCTTTAACACCTCTAGAGACAGGACTCAGCGGCCATCCCGTATGGCCCACACAAGCATTCTATCACCCTTTCAGTCCCGTTCTTGTCAGTATAGATTAGAAGGTATCAAGTGGCATCTTCCTAACTAGAAACATCTGTTCTAGAGAATCATCATCAAACCAATCCGGGTGTCTATGCACTGGTTCAGGGTCCACACATCCCAGGACTGTGCTGACCGGTCTCCAGAAAGCACCATCATACCCTGTCCATGGCCCTCAGCCTCTTTCTGGCTGGGGTCAGCCTGCAGTCCCCAAGCCTCCCTCACAAAGCCATTCTCCAGCCTTAAATGTCCTTCTGGATCCTGCTGGACAGCAACAGAGATTGGAGAGGGCACCAGATAGGATTTGCTCCTACAGCTATGCCTCTAACTCACTGCATGACTCTGGGGAATTAACTCTGCCTCCTGATCTGTAAAATGATCAGATTGAATCAGATGCTGGAAATTAACACGTTTTCAGGTGCTGTGGCCCAGCTGAGAGCTAGACTCCAAGGAGGTTCTAACTGACCAGCAACAGAGCAAGAACACAACCTTCCAGCCCAAAATGCCCCATAAGTTTGACCCCATTTTGGGGAGCTTGGAGGACCATGCCAGACTTCTCATTATGTCAGTATATTCTGAGTCATATTTGTCATGGTTCTATAAGACCCCATGATCTTCTTCATTCCTACTCATACACAGTGGATGCTGCCTCCATCCTTTGCTGCAGTGGTTTTCATCAACTACTCACCAAAAGCTCCAAGTACCACTGGGTGTGAATTTTGTGTATTTAGTCCAACTTGAGCATAATCTCTTCCCCTGAAAACTGTCCAAGGCTCCCAACCCATGTCTTTCCTCAAATGGATACCAAATAAGGAGAATAGCAATCCAGACTATAGGACCTCCAGGGAGGAAGTTTCCAGGGGTCAGGTGGCCAGGAAGGCTTCCTTAGTCGAAGGAAGTGTGAAATAGGCCAAAGGGTCCAGGGGGATTCAGGTGGGAAGGGTGAAAAACTTAGGGAGAAAAAAAAAAGTAAGCAAAGCGATGTTAGTGGAGCAGGGGGATGCTCACCCAAGGAGCAGCCATCCAGAGCATGAGGACTCAGGGTGGGGTCCCAAGGGAGGGCTGGGCTGTTTTCTGTCAGCCAGCACTCATTTGAACTCCTTTTCAGAATTGCCTCGTATTCTTTTTTGCAAGTTCACCCTCTCTTTAGAGTGGCTGCCACCCTATGCTCCCCAGGGCAAAGAGTAATCAGGGACAATCAGTGAATTCCAAACCCTAGGCATGGTGAATGGTTCAGGGATGAGCATGTGACCTAGACTGGGACCAATCAGAGTGTCTCCCAGGACTCTGCAGGACCAATCAGAATGTCTCCCAGGACTCTGCAGGAACTACCAAAAAGTGACTCTTCCTGCGTCTTATGTATTCAGAACAATGGACAACATGAGGCTAACCCAAAGTAGTGGGGCCAAAGCAACCTGAATCTAGTGATGCCTGAAAACATTTCACCCTGTAATTTCCATTACATGAACCAGGAAGGTATGCACAGATGTGTGCATGTGTCTTGGTTTTGCTTACTGTCACTCAAAATCAAATTAATGGACATAGCCTTACGCTGCTAGAAAGAAAGGTGTTAGATAAACATGGCCTCAGATCTCAGCACTACCACATTGTAGCTGTGTGTGTCTGAATAAGCCACTTGGGTTCTATAAGCCTCAGTTTCCTCACCTACAAAATGGGTATAACATTTGACAAGCTAAGACTAGTATATGTGAAAGAGCAGGCTCCTTGAACACTGGTTGAGTCTATAGTACTAATACTTGGTGACCCTACGGCACTCTGGATAGAGAATTCATTCTAGGGAAAATGTGCTTTATGTCCATTAGCCTGGGCAGTGTGCAGGCTAGACCAAGGGAATGATGCCCCCCAGGGAGCCCAATGCCGAATGCTCTGCAGGTGGAGCGGAGGCACCACTCCCATGGGTACAGCGCCAGATGCTGAGTAGAGAGCTGAAGCTTCTTTCACACCATGTACTATTTTGGCCAAGGGGTGTGCAAAAAGGCTCCTCCATGGCCTTTCCCCCTATAAAATAGATGAATGGCCGCTACCCCTTTTCTCAGGAATGGGTCGAGAATTAACGATGAGCTCTACAAACTACTTTGTACTCCCTATGGAAAAGCGGCTATATAGCTATAAGGGAGTGATTAATTTTGTCTCTCTAAATGTCTCAGTATCATTTGCCGAAATGATGATTTATTATTTAGACAACCTTTATATTTCCAAGGGGCTTTAAATTCATTTATAGTGGAGAATGAAATAAAACTGATTAGGGCCCTGAAAAGCAGGGGTGGGGAAGAAATGCACAAGGAACTGGGGGTTATTTATCCAAAACCAAGAAGGCAGATGAAGGGCACAGGAAGACTGATCACTTACATGCAAAGCAGTCCTGCTGAGGAGGGGCCCATCTCTTCCCGCTCTGTGATGGGGGGAAAAAGAAATGGGAAAGAGGCGACGATGCAACTGGACTCATCTAGGCTGGGCAAAGAAATGATAACAGGAAGTAGTTCCTAAATTTATATTTGTTCTAAGCTCAGCATCTAAAAAATGTTTTCCATCACCTTTTATGGTGTGTTACCATCTGAGGGAAAATATAATATAAAAAGGCAATGCAGGTATGGTCAAAGAAAGGCATCTTCAAGGAAAGAGAGAATGAAAATAATGGTAGAAATCAGAATACAAATATAATATTTCTCTAAGGAAGAAAAAAGTAGGCAGTGAACACTATATGCTGTGGCCAAACCATGGTGAGACTGCAATGTATTTATATGCAGAGAAAACGGAGATCTAGAAACATCATGGATTTGGGTAAGAACCACCAAACCCGCCTCTCATTCTTCCTGAACGTTTTCCTAGGCCACTAGATCATGCTGTAGCTAGATTCCAGTAAAGCACTACATAAATGGTGGATCAGATGGCCAACAGTAGTCCAGGACAAGTACAAATTGGTGGATTCACAGCTGGCAGGATAACGGAACCCAGAGCGGGCCCTATGGAAGCAGCTTCTCCTGTGCGATTTCACAGGCTCCTTCCTTGGCATTTTTATCAACCATTTGGATGAAACACTGCAAGGGACATTCATCCAAACTCAGCTGCTGGGATCCTCAGCCAAAACCAAGCACACGAAATGAACAGTCCTGCACGTTTAGAGCTAGACGGGATCTGGCCCGATGGGCATTTATATTGCCAAACCGAAGACCAACCACCAAACTTCTGGAGTTGACTAGCATAATCCTTGCACCTCCAGCAAGCTCTGCTTGGATCAGCAGTTAGCAATAGGCATGCCACTGCCCCTCTCCTTCTGGTTTTGAAGATGGAAGGTCTTGCACCTTAGGCCCACCAGAAGAATAGTCACAAGCCACAACTGCGGTCACTGACTTGGGGCCAGTCTGGTCTTTGTCCCACATGACAGTTTCAAGTGATTGCTTGTGATTTTGTGTAGAACAAATCACCTTGGAAACTGGTGGCTTAAGACACTGATGTTGTATCATGTCTCACAATTCTGCAGGTGGGCTGGGCTCAGTTGGGTAGTTCTCACCTGGAGTCACTTAGGAGGTTGCAGTTAGATGTTGGCAAGGGGTGCAGTCACCCAAAACATCTACTAAACTCAATGCCCAAATGGCCCATTCACATTGTTGACGACTGGGGCTGAGGGGCACTGGAAGCTCACCTGGTTGCCATCAACTGAAAGCTCACATGTGGGCTCTCTATGTGGCCTGGGCATCTTACAACATGGCAACTGGGGTCCCAGAGTGAGCATTACAACAGCTAGCATTCCCAGAGGTCCAGGTAGGAGCTGTGAGTCTGCATATGACATAGCCTTGAAAGTTCTATCACTTCTGCCACATTTTATTGGTCAAGCAAGTTACCAAGATCAGTTCAGGTTCAAGGACAGGGGAATTAGACTCTTTGGAGGCACAGTCTCACTGCCAAAAAGCCTGTGGGAAGGGAGATATTGTTGTAGCTATCTTTGAACAATATAATTGGCCACAGCTTTTAACAACATGAAGCACAGCGCTGAGGATTCCAATTGGCAAGAGCACACAGCACTGCTCACTGGGAGCTCAGGCCTAGGCCCTTTAAGCCCAGTGTGCACCAACTGGCACTCTGCCTCCACACATTCAGCATCTGGTCTACCCCATCTGGTCTCCTTCCCAAAACTCACTTGCCTCTCAGTACTTGACCCCAAACTGGCCCTGTCTCATTGTCACCTCCACACTGGCATGCCATGTCAACAGCAATGAATAGTCTCATCATTCTGGACACATGGGGAACCAACTGACACTTAATCAACTGCAAAATCCCAGGATTGAAAAAAAAAAAAAAGTATTGTCCTTTTTGAAAATATTCAAAGAAAACTTATAAGAAAATCGAATTTGTTTTTGGTTATTCTATGAGTTTGCAAGCTGAAGCAGACAAAGGTTTGTAAAGCCCATATATTGGTTCCAAATGTCAGTCTGTCCCCTCTTAAAATCAGCAACAGATGCTGGGGGAAGGGTGATTGGAAGACCTTCAGATAGATGCTAATAGATCACATCTTATAACCTTTCCCCACTCTGGCTCCCCATTGTCCTGCTTGCTTGTCTCTCTGCTGTTGCAGGCATCTGATTGTGACATCATAGCCTGTTGCCATGGAAATTGATACTATCATTGACTTCTGACTTCAGGCAATAACATTTCTCTGTGTTTACTATTTCCTAGGGACATAAGCATGGATCTCCACATGTATGATGTTCCATGGGAAATGTGCCCATTTGCTGAATATTTACAGGGTTCCATATCACTGATTGCCTCATGAGAATAGAAGAAAGAATCCCAGCATTACTTTGGCCAAGCTGGGCCTTAGTTTTCCTGAATGTAACATGGAAATGAGAATGCTTTGCTTTGGGGTTAATTGAGGAGAATATGAAAGCACCATGTTACAGAGCCTGAGACAAGGCAGGCATGTCTTACAGTCTTCTCTTCTTCCAAGACCCCAGAGCCCCGACAAAGAGCTTATTGGCGGTTTCAGCAGGAATTCTGTAGCCATTAGGGGATGGGATGGCAGCTGGAACTTCTGAGCTACTGAAAGGACCATGATGGCATCAACTGCCCTGTCCCTCACTGTCCCGTCCCTCTCTTTCCCCTTTCTTTCTCTGTCCTCACTCTCTACTTCTCCTGGGCTCTGCCAGGTGGTTCTGCTCAAAAAGGGCCAACTGAAGCAGGAGAGAACTATATTCAACCCCACTCTCTTTCCACCTTCCTCTCTACTTCCTTCCCTCCCTCCTTCCTTCTCTTTTCTTCCCACACTCTACCATCCAGGGCCTGATACTCCATTAGTCCAGAAAGATGTCTCTTTAACCCCCCAGAGCACACACCTTTTAGCCTGAGTGGCCCCATCTATGAATTCGCCAGCAGCTCTGATTGCTATGGGCAAGCTCTGTCTGAAAATTGCACAGGGGCCTCCTTCCAGCCAAGAGTCAAATCCCCATCCAGGAGAGTATACTGATCTCCCCTAGTGACATCTTGCTCTTCCCAATTCTCAAGTTCAGAGTGACCTCTGCCACCCCTTCCCTTCTCCCTGTGCAAACTCAGCTCTGCCCCACACCATTCATCAAACCCACTGCTCATAGAAGACACTTCACTTCTGAAGAGTTTGGCCTGTATGCCCTTCCCGTTTCCTCTTCCTGAATTCACTTCCTCTATTAAGGAGGCAGGTGAGTCATTTACACCTGTTCGCACCTCCTGAGATGGAAAGCCTTTCAAGCAAAAGCCATTATCTGAGAGGCTGTGTGCCCAGAGGCAAGCTAGTGGAGCTTTCTCCCAGCACTGGGTGCCTGGAGGGTGCAGGGAACTAGTAAATTGGGTTGTCCTGGGGGAAGGGGGGGGGGGGTTTGAAGGATGACCCAGTCAAGGGCATTTCTGCTTCCCTCTGGGCCACATATGAGTCTGGGGCACAGGTCTTGCTGAATCAGATCCCTGGTGGACAGTCTGGGTTCATTTATGCAACCCAAACGGTCTACGACTGTGGTTCCATGAACCATTCCAGCAACTCAGAGATGGACAAATCTCTCCCAAGGTGATTGGAAACAAATTTTAATAGAAAAAATATACTATTTCAAAACGGAAGTGTTCCTGATGTCACTTGGATCAGTTTCTTTTCAGAATGAGGCAAAATAGGAGAGAAACATATCCTAGTGCAGGTGCGTCCTTAGGGCAGGGCAGGGAGAGGGTAGAGGGTCTTGCCCACACGTAGTAATATCCTCCAACTTTCAGTAAGAACCGTGAGCATTTAGGGAGCGCATCGTTTTGTAATGGGAATATGAGAGGAGAGGAATACATACATGTTGGTTAGTGTCCCCAGCACTCTGCACACACCATCAGCCCATAATATTCCAGCTCACCTGCCATCCAGGTCTTAGTGAAGGTGGTCTGTGTCAGAGACTGAGAAACGCCAGGGGCCCAGGAAACCTAGGCTAGAGGATGTCTGTGGAGTCTGCCTGTGTCTGGGGCACAGACCTGAAGCCTGTGGTGTGGTGGCATGGCCAGGGGGAACCAGGAGCTGTGGGACCTAGCAGTAGGGTTCCAGACAGGAGGGGAGTAAAAGGGGAAAGGGTGTGTCTGCCAGCTGAAGCATTCCGTTACACTCAGATACATTCCCCAACTCCTGGAGCAGGGAGACCTCCCAGTTCCTATACTAGCTCCCGGACAGCTCAAGCCTCTGGTGACCTCCCTTCCTCCCACCTGCCCCCTTCAACACGGTCTCTCACTCTCCACTTAACTAGTGTTCTCCAGGATACACTGTGTGGGAGGGGCCATGCTGTTCTTAGTGGGTGGCATCCAATTCTGACCTCCCAACTTCCTTGCTCCTACAACTGCCCCAAATGCAAGGAGAGAAGAACGACCTCTGGGAGAGGACAAACTGCAGGGCCTCCAGGGTCACCACCCCACCCACCCAGAGCTGCTTTCTCCTAAAGAGAAAGGTGCTGCACTTTGTGCTGGAAATTTTCACACCCAGGAGTCCCCAGGGAAAGAAACAGGTATCCTCCCAGGACAATCACAGAACCAGACCGCTCCCCCTCATTACCCATGGTTTGGAAATGTCTATTTTCTCTGACTTTCGTCTCCTGCTGCTCTACAGCCTAGCCTTCCAGTATTTAAAGTTTCTGGATTTCACATTTTATCTTGTCCATGTAGGTTTATATATTTTTTCACCATTATTTTCAATTCTTACCTTTTATCTTTATTCGAACTCTTTTCACTGTCCACTGATTACTTTAAGCGGCTAATCCCCTGGTTTTTACCATTTTGTTTCTTTTAACTTTCTATATTTTCTTAATTCTAGCATTTATTTTTCTTAATTTTTATTTTTCTTAATTTTTAAAATCCATTCTACAGTTGAAAGAGCATCTGATTTTTGTTCCTTTTACCCAGCAGCGGGAACAGCAGGTGCAAATGTTCTGAGGCAGGAGGAAGTGTGGGGAGTGCCGGGGACAGAGAAGGCAAACAGTGTGGGGGATAGACCGCAGGCAGCTCAGACAAACGTAAATAAATAAAAATAAAAAAACAACCACGAAGCACACGCTGTTGCCAAAGCACTCGGGCCCCAATTATCCCCGTGGCCTGCCTCTGCATGCATGGAATAATCTGGATGACATGTGCCTGCAATCAGAGCGCACGGAGCACCCAGCCTCCACGATCTGAAAAGTTACCCCGGAGCCTCTCTTCCTCCTCTTCATGAAAGGCAGCTAATTTCTGAGCCCAGGAGACAGAATTGCTGGAAGGAAGGAGGAAAGAAAGAAAAGGAAAGAAAAGACAGGAGAGACCGGGGTGGAGGGATGGAGGAATTCTCTGAGCCCGCCTGGTGGATCGCCCCTGGGCTGCAGAGAGGCTGTGGTGTTACAGCAGGAAGCTCACCCACTTCTTATCTCCTGTCTGGGTGGGGCCATGAGAGGAGAGGAAATGATGTATCACCTCTGGGCTCAGGTTAAGAGGAGGTGTGCTGCCTCCTCCATCAGCAGGGGTCCCTGCGTGATGGGGTGGAACAGAGCCCCGCCACTGGCCTCATTGGGCTGTGATGTGCAGAAGGAATAAACGTTTATCTTGCTGAATAACAGATTCGGAGTCAGTTGTTCTAACAGTTAGTTGACACCAGGGGTGTCCGCCCACCTGTCCTCTGAGCTGGGCCCACCCAGCAAGGTGAGGAGCAGGAGGTGGGGAGGCAAGGCCGGGCTAGAAGAGGCAGCTCCAGTGCTCCTGGCCACCTGACACAGGAAGCCTTCCAGAGGGGCGGAGGTAGGAAATGCCGACTGCAGGAACTCTCTTTAGAGGTCAGCCACCTTGCCCGGAGGAGAAACTGCGAGGGCAGTGTCTGAGCAGCCTGCAGGAGGCAGGGCTGAGTGCAAGGCAGAGACCCAGCTTCTCCAAGCAACACCCCCACACTACTGCCTTGAAAGAGAAAGGAAAGAAGAGGCGTGAGGAAGAAAGGGGAAAGCAATTATTGAGTGCCTACTACATACTCAGCACAGTGGCGGGCACTGGCTTTATGTCATCACACTCATTGACTACCAAAGCCCCTATAAGGGGGTAGGAGTTATCCATTCCCATTTTACAGAGGAAAAGGTGACAGTCCAAGGCCCCCACCTCAAGAGTGGCCAAATGAGGATGGCAGCTGGCCTCTGAGACCACCTGAAGAGTACAGTTCTATCTGTCTGGTGGGAAATGGGACTCACCAGCAGGGCACATGCTGCTGCCTGTGCAAGGCACCCAGGCACAAGTAGGAGGCCCCCAACTTCGAGGCACAAGGAGAAAAAGGGATGCACACCAAACAGAAAACCCCAATTTGTTACGGAAATGGTAAGACAGAGGTGCGCTGATGCCTCCCCAAATTGCATTTCTCTGTTCAATTAGGAATTCACCTCTGTGAACAGTGAAAACCCCACCTGCAAAGCACTCTACCATCTGAGACCTGTTTAACCTGTGCTGCCCTGCTCATACAGCTCCCTGCACTCATAGCGGTCACTAAGTGTCCCATTGCATCGTAAAGATTAACTCCGGCCCCACCCGCCACCTCCACCCCATTCTCAGTCAGGCTGCCTGTTCCCTTTTACTCCTTGGCCTCTGATCAGCCCCCTATTGACTCTAAAACACAGTCCTGTGGGAGGAGAGGCCTGGCGCCCGAAAGGTTCTCAGGGACCATACTACTGCCCCAGCAGCATGGGCACGCCATGGCCAGGTCGCACATCACAAACCAAGGAGCCCCCACCGCCACCGCCACCCGGCTGTCTGCCTGCCAGGTTCTTAAACTGGGAGCCAAGGACTTCCAGTCTCATAACTCAAGAGCCAGCCACAAGTTTCACTTCCTGTGGAATGAAGAACCAAAGGGAGGCGGAAGCAAGTCTACAGCCATGGCCTTGTAATCACCAAGAGTGTGGGATACTCACCCAGGGGCCATACTGGTACTTGGTTATGCCTTCCCTTTCCATGTGGCTCTTGGGAGAGTCAGGGAAACAGACAGCCCCACGAGTCTTAGGTGAACCACAAGCGGGGGAGGGAAGGGGTTTTCGGGGAGCCACCTAATTGAGGAGTAGGTGGTGGGAGCACAGACCTGAGACTGGGAGAGGTGCTGTGAACCTCCCTGGATGTGCACCTTCCCACTCTGGGCTGGGCTGTGGGGTGCAGGACTTGGATCTATTGGAGTAGGCAAGACAGAACGACGCATCAGCGATATATGGACCAGACAGAAGATCGGCAGGCAGGGTAAAGATTTAGTGACCAAGCTTCCTGGAGGAGGTGGCCTGGAGATGTTTTATATGAAAAGAGAGATAGAGAAGAAATGAGAAAAACAATGGTGATCAGGGCTTAAGGCAAGTTATCCTATTTTCCTCTGACAACAATCTTAAGAGGTAAGTGGCACCATCCCCACTTATCAGATGACTAAACCGAGGCTAGGAGAGGTGAAGCAATTTGCCCGATATCAGGGATGGAATTCGAATTCAGTCTGTCCAATTCCAACACTCTACAAAACTGCTTCAGGGGGGAAAAAAGTGATTTCTATCTATTCAGGAAGCAATCTGGGAAGATATGGGAGACAGAAGATGAAGGACAAGGTGCAGAGGAGATGGTGTCTGGCCCCATCACTTACCTTTGGCAGTTATTCAGTTTTGCTGACTCACAATTCCCAACCTCCCCCAATAAATAAATATGGTAAGATATTAACAATTGTCAAATATGGGTGATGGACTATGGGTGTGCATTGTGCTATGACTTTCAGTACTTTTAGAAATATTCGTAATAAATTGGGGGGGGACAAAACCAAAATGTCTCCAGGTCAAAACTGATATATGACCCCAACAAAAAAAAGTCCCTGGCATCAAAATATATAGCTGAATAAAAATAGCTACATCAAACAGCTGCACCAACCCTCTCAGAGCATTGTGAGAATACAAATTGGTTCAGCCTTTTGGGAGTGGAACTTGCAACATCCATCAAACTTTTCAACACGACATACTTTTTAAAAACTTTTCATTTTTAAAATAACAGTGATGCCACAGGAAAGCAGCATGAATAAAACAGAGAACCCCACAAGCCTTTCACTCTGATTCGCCAACTCAATATTTTGCTGCTTTTGCTTGTTCATTCTCTTTTTCCACACATATATTTTATAGTATAGAATATAATATACTAGAGGCCCAGTGCACAAAATTTGTGCACAGGAGGAGGTGTGTCCCTCAGCCCATCCTGCACTCTCTCCAATCTGGGACCCCTCAAGGGATGTCTGACTGTCCATTTAGGCAATCGGACATCCCTCTCACAATCCAGGACTGCTGGCTCCCAACTGCTCGCCTGCCTTCCTTCCTGATTGTCCCTAACCACATCTACCTGCCAGCTTGATCACTACCTAACCACTCCCCTGCCAGCCTGATTGATGCCTAACTGCTCTCCTGTCAGCCTGTTTGCCCCTAACTGCCCTCTGCTACAGGTCTGGTCACTCCTAACTGCCCTCCCTTGCAGGCTTGGTCACCCCTAACTGCCCTCTCCTGCAGGCCTAGTCTCCCCTCCCCCCCACTGCTCTCCCCTGCAGGCCTATGTCCCCCCAACTGCCCTTCCCTGCAGGCCCGGTCGCCTCCAACTTCCTTCCTCTGCCGGCCTGGTCCCCCCCAATTGCCCTCCCCTGCAGGCTTGATCGCCCCCAACTGCCCTTCCTTGAAGGCCTGGTTCCTCTCAACTGCCCTCCCTAGCTGAGCCCTGGGACTCAGGAACAGCCATGATGCTGAGGCCTCCCTCCCAGGATTATATCCTTGGCTTTCTGGAGCCAGGAGGTCCAAGACCAGGGGTACATGTCACCAAAACATGCCTCTGCAGGTTCCCCATTTCAGATGATTTTGGCTGAGGGCAGGGCAGGCCTGGCTGGAAGGGAATCTCATACCCTGCCTCTTCTATCAGCACGAAGTCTCTATGTCAATCAAAGAGTACCCCCTCCTTCAGGAAGCCATACTGTTACCCTAACCCACTACAATCTGTCCTCCAACTTCCCAGGGTACCAGCCATCTGGCTGTACCACAAGCACTCACTTGACTGTCACTGCTATTCCAAATACTCACCTTTCCTTTCCCATTGCTGTGCCCCTGCTTCTGGTATTTCTCCCATGATACACATCCCACCACTCTCTATCTCCACATGTTCAAGGCACAGTTCACCCCTCCACTTTCCCTAGTAATAGGTCCTTCCAATGGCGGTTCCTTGCCTGAACCATCTTCAGGCCACTGGGTTTCCTATGCTGCCACTGCTTCTGTTTGATTGGAGTTCCTGGTTTTATGTATTGTGACATCAGCATCAGCCTCCCCCTGAGTGACCCTGTGCAGTGAGGTAGGGAAACGGCTCATCAGCCCATCTATCCATCACATTTACCAAGTGCCTACTCTGTGCCAGGCCTTGGGCTGGATTCTGGGGACTCAGACAGCCTGCCCTGCCCAGAGCCAGGTGTGGCACAGTGTCAGCTGCATCTTTGCTCATGGGCACAGAGGTGCTTGTGAGAAGTGACGCCAGGCTCAGTTGAGCACACAGATTCTTGATGACAACCAGGGCAGGCCTCCACAGGCTTGTCATGTGTCACCACCCCCGTGATTACTGTGATCACTGATTATCATCATGCAAATTGCAGCAAACATGGCAGAAGCACCTACAACACCCTGGTGCTGAAAAGCCTGTGAAATCCTGAGTCTGTCATCTGAAGTTCAGAAATGAACTGGAGTCATGAACACCTGAGGGGCTGGAAAAGCTCCCAGGAGTCAGAGTCGAAGCAGGAACAGCCTGGGGCACCCAGCACTCCATCACATTGACCCAGCCCTGAGAGGTGGGCTGAGCCTGGGTGTACTTCCCTGGGCAGGTTCAGATCGCCCTTCAGAGAAGTCTTACCTTTTTCCATAAATTTGAGAGAAAAAATTAAAAAAAAAACCTAAACAAAATAAAACCTAAATACATCAATAATAGGAACACCTGGAAAAGCAGGACATTTGGCCATTTCTGCTGCCACCATCACCAGGGGGAACAGGTCATTTCTTCATGCCCAGGAGTATGGTGAATAGGAAGCTAGAACTTAGGAAAGGCACATGGGAAATAAACACAGGGAACAGAGTCCCTTGTCACCTAATTATGGTTTCCTGCAGAGACTCACACACTCCCCTAGCAAGAGCCCGCTTTCCAAAGTCCTGGCCTCTGTCTGGGTATGCACTTCTTCCCTGACAGCCATTCCTGTTGAGAAGATCCGGGCCCATCCCTTCTCCACAGCCAGGAATGAGGCCCAGCAGGTAACAACTATGGTTTTCTCAAAACAATACAGCATCCCAAACAGTCAAGCAGTAGCAGCGGTGGAGTTCCTCACTTACCTCCAAACAACCACACAAGTTAGACATGAACACAGAACAGACAACCCAACAAAAACAAAAATAGATAAAAGATCAGGACACCCATTTCATCCAAGAAAATATATATGAATAGCTAAGAAGCACATAAGAAGAACATCATTAGTCATCAGAGAAAAGCAAATGAAATACACAAGGATATAACATTATATACCCATCGGAATGTCTCAAATTAAACAGATTGATAATACCGACTGTCGGTGAGGATATGGAGCAACTGGGGCTCTCATCCACTGTTGGCAGGAATGCAACCTGGTACAGCAACTTTGGAAAACAAATTGGCAGCCTCTTATCAATTTACACTTACCAACTCATCCGGCAATTGCACTCTTGAGTATTTACCCAAGAGAAATGAAGACTTATTTTTCATTTTGTCTCTACACAGAGACATGTACTCAGATGTTCACAGTAGTTTTATTCATAAAAACAAAAAGCTAGAAACTAGAAGCAAATGTCCCTCAACTGTTGAATGAGTAAACCAACTGTGATATATCTATGCAATAGAATACTATCCAGCAAGGAAAAGGAATGAACCATTCATGCTTGCAACAGCATGGATGAATCTCAAACGCATAGTGCTAAGTGAAAGAAGCCAAGCAAAAATAGATGGCATACCCTATAATTCCATTTATAGAAACTTCTAGAATAGGCAAATCTATAGAGCCAGAGTCAGAATAATGGTAGAGGAAAGGAAATGACAGGAGAGAGATGTGACAGTAATGAAAATGTTCTATATATCATGAGTATATGGTGGCTACATGACTACTTTCATTTGTCAAGTCTCATGGAATTGTTCACTTAAAATTGATAAATTATATTGTATGTAAATTATATATAAAGAAAACGTATTTATTAGAAAATCGACCCAAGTTCAAGAAACTATTTTCAAATCTAATGACAGTAAGTACAGGCTGACAAAACCATAATCATTAAAATACTAAAATACTTCTACACTTACTGATAAAATCACCAACATCTAAAGCAGGGCCTCTCCTGGACCCACTAAGGTGGGCACCCTTTCCAACTGGGTAAAAGTTATATGCACACTGGGTAAAAGTTATATGGAAAAATAGATGGTGCGAAGCTGTGCTGTCACTCGGATGAGGGGTGCCTTATTTGCTGCCAGACTTATTTCATTTATTATAGATTGTGTATTCTGAACAGAGGCAAAAATTAGAAGGACCACAGCATAGAGACAGATGTATATCTGTGGTATTAACATTTCACAGGTAATGGGGTGGTAAGGAGAAGAAATGTCCCTTGGAGGAGCAACAATGAAAATAAGGTTGAGAAACACTGGTTTAGATGCAAAACTCCATGACAGAGAGAGCCATAACACCATAAGGCCATCCCCTAAGCCCAAGTATGGAATTCCCATCTGATGGGTTTACCTATGTGGTGGGTCCCATCATTGGCACAGTGGGGTGGCATAACTAGTTGGGAGGATGTGTGAAGCCGAGAGTGACCACATGAGCCCTGTGATCCTTCTTTACCAGCAGCCCCTCGTGGGAAAGCTAGACACTCAGTTTCCACCCTATGAGACCCTTTCAACCAACTCAACTCAGCAAACTCTCACCAGGACGCAGGGACCAGCACCCAGCTAAGCCCAGGCTATCAAGAAGGCTACAACTGGGACTCTGCCTTCAGGTCTACAAGTAGAGGAGTAGAAACCCAGGCACTTCCACCCCTTTCCTCCCTGGCATCTTAGCTTTCTGGAGCGCACGGGGGGGGGGGGGGGGGGGGGGGGTACAGAACTCACACAGCACAGGTGTGGTCTTCTGCTGGGGCTGAGAGAGGAAGCGCTCTCCAGATGAGAAGGAATTAAGCACTGCCGCTGAGTCCCTGCTTTGTCCAGCACAGCCTCCTTGGGAACGGCTTGCCTTGTGCAGTTATACGTTATGACAATACTGTAATTGTTCCTTCAGTCTTTTCCAGGTATTTAATAACAACGTTGTCACACAGGTCAGCCCTACTGCAGAATGAGCTCTGTTCTTATTGTCCTTTTCTGAATAGCTCTTGCATTTGCCTGGCTGTTCCATGCCAGTGAGCCTTGATGGTGGAGGCCCCATACTGTTGCAAAGCTGCACCACCTACTCAGGGAGGCACGTTCTAATTTGGTAAATGGCCCGATGCCCCTGTCTGTCTATAGCATCTGTATAAATGCACACGCAAGCATATACACTGACACACGCATGCTGGGCTCTCCCTCACTCCTCCTGTGCTACCCACACTACAAGCCCATGAATGGAAAGCATATCAAGTGCCCAGACTAGAGAAACCCAGTGATATACATATTTGGCCTATGCATTTGGGCAATTATTCCTGGCTAGGTGAGAAGTGAAATTTCCCAGGACCTCAGTTGACTAGAATCATACCTGTTTAAAAATATTTTTATTCTGAAAGCTCACAATAGTTGGCAAATGGGAGTCACTTTTTTTAAGAATGTATGTGAGAGTGGACCAGGGACTAGGAAGCAGCAGTACCCTGGACTCTTCTCTCAGAGAAGTCATTTCACTTCTCTGAGCTTCAGCTGCCAGGTCCATAAAATGGACCTAATTCACTGCCTGTCAACAGACAGGAGTCTTACTATGCTGAGACCTGTGAGTCTGTCTCTGAAACATCTCTCAGAGGTCATGTTTTCAGGAGCCAATGGGTTATTAACCAATGGATTATTTGGGACCTTTAGTGCAGGGGTCACATCAAAGCCTCCAAGTTCAGATAATGTATGGAAGGATTGCATTGAAATTCCAAATCCTTGGGCAGGGCTTGGTGTAACTAAGGCGCCATAAAAGAGGGCAGTGTAGCCCTGGCAGTCTGTGTCAGGGAGCAGCTCTGTACCTAATCCTGAGGGTTTGATAGTTGCTAAGGAACCATTGAGATGCAAATGAATTGGCAAATACTTAGCAGCAAGATATCAGAAAAGGGTGGGTAGGAGATGCTCTGAACAAGGTAGTCAGGTGAGTGAAAGGAAAATTACTTTCTTCTGATTGGAAAAAGGAAACCATGGGTTTTCATGCAGAGCAGTGGCTTTGTGCTACTGGTTGGGGGTGGGCGGTAGATGTTCTCGCTTTGTGCTACTGGGGAGGGGGGGGGGCGGTGTTCTCAGTTGGAAGTAGAGGAAAGAAAGTTGGATTCCAGAGCAGAGAACTTAGAAGGGCAAATTCAGTCTTCCTCTGATGAATTCTAAGCAGATTTTAGATGCTCTTTCAAATGAGAAACAGGTATCTAAGGCATAAGGAGACATCTGCAAAGGACTTTGAGGATCTGCCATCGTTATACAAGTCTCAAAACCTAGACAAAAGTACACAGAAAGCTGTGAATAATCATTCTACGGATGCAAAATGGAAATTCCAGGCGAGACTAAGCCATGACTGATATGGTGAAAATGAGGGGAAATGAGATATCTCATTGTACCTAAGACTTTGCATTTCTTTCATTCTTGCTCTCTCATGGACATCCAATGCAAATGCAACAGTTAGGGTAAGGTGTTCTGGTGTCTGTGTTGGAACCCAGAGAATTGCAATGACCAGTATGGCTCTTTAATCATTGTTCTTCCACTTTGCCCTAAATGGAAACCCTCTTCCTTGAATTTAGTTAAGATATGCCTGTCTTTTTCTTTAATTACAGCCAACCTTCAATATTATATTAGTTTCAGGTATACAGGCCATTGGTTAGATATTTATATCTCCCAATCACCTTGTAAGTCTAGTGCTCACCTGGTACTAAACATGGTTATTACAGCATGTAATAATCCCTATGCTGTACTTTACATCTCATAACTCTGTGGTAACTGCCAACTTGTACTTAAACTCTTCACCTTTTCATCCAGATCCCTACCCCTCCTCCCATCTGACAACCATGAGATGTGCTAGTCTTAACATCACTCTGCCTTCGGCCAACACTCTGCTGCCTGTCTATTCATCGCTTGGAGTTTGATCACCATGATCAGGAACATAGGGAACATCCTTACCAAGAGAGAAACTGTCTGCCCAGCTATCTCCAGTTCCCCCTTCCTGGGTTTTTACTTTCCTATCACCTTCATTTACCCTGGCTTTTCCCATATCTCCAAGGAGGATCATCACAGCCACAGCCCCCTCCTTGTGTCCCCAGAGTCCATGTTCTCTCCTTTACTGCACACGCTAGCTCTCCATTAGGTTCCACGATTCAGTTATGCAGGAAGGTTGAATGGGGTGGTTGACTGTTGCTTGTCCAGCACCCACTCCTATTTTCTACTGGAAATAGGGCCCTGACATTTTTGTGGGGATCCAGCCCTCTCCATCTCAGACCAGGTAGCTCAGGTAAATTTGGGATAACCTTCTCCCCCCAGTATCCAGGGATGGGTAGTCATCTCCCCCCCAACCTAACCAATGAATGTGTTCTGTCATACTGGTTCAAAGAGAGGCTTTAGAAGCCAAGGAGAACAAAGGAGATGAAACTTCCAGGGCTTATGCTAGAGCAACTGGGAGTGAGAATTTATCTTTCTGCTGAAGTTTCAAGAGGATGTGAGTTTGGGCTGCCTGCTGCCATATGACCATCTCATAGAGAGCCTGCCCGAGGATGAAGTCAACACCAAGGACCCTGTGCTGATTACTCTCCACGGTCCCTCCAGATCCACTCTCTTACCTTCCTCTGCCCTCTTCTGTGCCACAAGAGACTGACCCCTAAGAACCAGGCTTCCATGCCCTCTGCCTTCTTGCTGAGTTCATCCCATGGGAGGTGCTAGCAGGAGATGAGAAAGTGGAGAAAGAGTTTAGGGAGTATAATGCTCCGCCCCACTTAGGCATGGTTTGGGCAGCAGCTGCATTCCTCTATCTGTGTCTACAGCCCATGTCAAGGAGCCCTCTCCTGGGCTGCAGCTCTTGCCTGGTGATGGATGGCACCTTTCTCTCCACTTGCCCCTTCTAGCCTTGGGAGTCATGGCTTCCCAATATTGCCATTCCCTGTATGCATCCTCATTCTTATTGGTTCCCTTACCCCTCTTCATACCTCTGTGAAGAGTCTCTTTATTAAACTCTTAATTAACCCTTTGAGAGTGCCATCTGTTCTCAACACCTTAGCTGACACCGACACAGAACTAAGGAATAAAAAAAGGGAGGCTGAGTCCTGAGATAGCCACTATGTCCCCAGGTACAATCATAGCTTCATTCCCAAATTATCCAGTAATAACAAATACCAGTAATTACCCCTTCCCTTTGTTTTCCTCCCATTTGAGGTAAACATATGTCTCTTCAACCAAAGAGATGGCTAATAAAATAGGTAAAGCCCTTGATGAGAGTTCTGGATGTCCACCTTCATGGCACAGAGCATAGAATACTGTCAGCCCTCATTTCCCATTCCTGCCCACTGCCATATCTAACTGACAAAGTTCTACCCACCCTCCATGGAGCTTCACCATGTGTCTCTGTCCCTGTTTCTCTGCCTCTCTTTCTCCCTCTCTTATACACACTCACACACACACATTCCTTCCTCAAATCCTTCCCATTGGAAGTATGACCCTCTCACTTGGCTTCTCCTAGCAGCTGATGAGTAACTGCTACACCACATCTATCAGGCTCCATCATATGTCCTGTTACAGCTTGTAGTTTGCATGGCTCTGTCTCCCCCACCAGTCTGTTAAGAGGTAAGCTTCTTGAAGGAAAGACTGTGTCTTTCCTACCTTCATGTTTTCAGTATCAAGTACAATGTTTCTCATGTGGATGCTCAATAACTGTGCTCTGTAGGTGTATTAATGAAACTGATGACTTCTAAGCAAAGCTGCAGTCCTATCTTTCTGTTCCCGCATCCCATTTGCCTCTTGTAGATTTTGGGCTCTCACGTCTGGGAGTGGCTCAGCCCTCACTTGGACACCCCAAGGTGGGACTCTATCATCCCTCAAGGCAGCCTATTCCATCTTGGTTTAGCTTGGCCAGAAAGAATTTCATAACCAAGCCAATATCTATCTCCCATGCAGAATAGAGCTAGGCTGCATGGTAAGAACATTCTTCAAGTATTCACAGAGGGGCCTTGCCTTCCCCACCTTCTTCCTCCATTTTAAGTTGCCCAAGCCTGCACCCATCATTCTCAGTCACATCACCCTCTTCCCTCACTTTATAGCACCTTCCCGAAATTATATTCTGCATTATTTGTTTTCTTAATGTCTGTGTCCTTCTCCACACTAGGACGCTAACCACTTTTCTGCTACTCATTTTAGGGTATTTTAGATATCAATAACAGACCAACCCAAAACTTATTAGTTTTAAACACAGACAACATTTACTTTGCTTATGAATCTGCAATTTAGAACGGGCTCAGGGAAGAAAGCCTGTCTCCTCCCACTTAAGAGTCAGCAGGGACGAGCTGCAACCAACTGAAGACCCGCTCACTCAGATGTCTGACATTTGATGCTGGCTGTGGGCTGTGATTGGAGGTGGGGCTCTGGCTAGAACTTGTACACATGGCCTCTTCAAGTCACTTGGGCTTCCTCACAATATGGTGGCTGGGTCTCAAAGGCAAGCATCCCAGGAAAGAGAGAGAGCCTTGCACAAGCTGTAGCTAGCATCTTCTATGATCTCAGCTCCAAAGTTATGGGGGATCACTTCTGCCACATTCTGTTCATTAAAGTGAGGTAGAGAGTCACCCCAAAGCCTTTCACTATCAAGTAAAAATATCAAATAATTTGCAGACAAATGGTGATGGAAGAAGATTTGACACACAATACAATATACACATGATGTATTATATAACTGTACACCTGAAAACTATATAATTTTAGTAACTAATGCCATCCCCAATAAAGTCAATAAAAAAAGAAAAAAACATTTTTTGCCCATCTGACAAAAAAAATTTTTTTTTAATCTATAGGCATGTTTTAAATTATCATATGGGACATGATTTCAGGTTGTTAAGGTACTCTGTTGATTTTTTCTTCCTTCTTATTCATTAATACAACACACTCTTATTGACACCACTGTGTGCCACATGCTGGGGATACCATGACAATGGAGACAGAGCTCACCCTTCAGCAGCTCACAGAGGTGTAGGGTACTCAGTGATGTCACACACAACTACAGACCAGGGTGCAAAGGGCTCCCATGGAAGGAGGCGGAGGCAGCTGTGGTGGGGACCAGCGAGCCATCTAATCTAGCCCAGGTCTGGGAGGAAGGAGATGACCACCATGGTGGATTCTAAAGAAAATGTTACTGTTGGCCAAGATCAGGCCAGTGAAAAAGTCAACAGGAAGAACAAACAGGTGCAGATCCAGAGGTGCATGAAAGCAGTGAAATCGGAAAAAGTAAAAACGATCAGGGTGTGCGAACCTGTGTGGTGGGTGTGTGTACCTGTGCCTGCACGGAGCAGGGGAGGAAAGGAGACCCAGGTCCTAAGGGGTCTTGCATCCTGAAGGTGCTGGAAGACATTCACACATGTAGTGACTGGGTAAAACGCCAAAGTATAGGCTGACACCCAAAGTATGGTCTGGCGTGTTCTCAGCACCAGCCCAAACCTCAGTGGATTTCTGATTATCCTGAGACCTGCTTCCTTGCCCAAAGCTTACAGCCTGTGCTCCATCACTCAGACCATTTGGACACATTGCCAAAGGGGCGGGAGCATCCTTGGATGGGCGCTTTTTCCATCAGTTCCTGCTGAGGCTCCTCCCCTATCTCTGCAGGCCTCTAAGTTCACTACCCAACTCCAGACTCAGCATCCATGAGAAAGCCAAGGGCAAAGGTCCTAACTTGATGCACTGGAAAAATAGCAAGCAGAAAACAACAGGACAATTAACTGCAGGGCCCAGCTGCCTCTCCCAGATAAGGCATTTTTTCGCCACCATGTCAATGAAGCTGCCCGCAATTATCCTGGCCCTCCTGCTCAGCCCTTTCCACAGGCACAGCCTCAAGGGGACTGACCAGTGTCTAGTAAGACTAGGATGCTGAGGAGTCTCTCTCTCTCTTCCCCTCCTCCCACATGCCCTTCCACACTCAAAGCTGATACTAAACCACAATGTCCTCCTCTGATATTATGACATCGGCATCTGGACAGATGGGCAGAAGCAAGCAGAACTCAAGAAGCAACAGGGGCCAGAACTGGTTTGGCTCAGTGGATAGAGCATCAGCCTGCGGACTGAAAGTTTCCAGGTTCGATTCTGGTCAAGGGCATGTACCTTGGTTGTTGGCACATCCCCAGGAGGGGGTGTGCAGGAGGCCGCTGATCGATGTTTCTAACTCTCTATCCCTCTCTCTTCCTCTCTGTAAAATATCAATAAACTATATTAAAAAAGAAGAAGAACAAGAAGAAGAAGAAGCAGCAGCAGCAGCAGCAGCAACAGGGCCCCAAGCAGGGCAGGGCCCACCGGACAGAAGCTAGAGACTCCCCCAAAGGTGAACACTGCAGTTGGCCCGTCCTCCGGAACATGGACCTGTGGAGGGAGCTCCAGGAGGCCCACAGCAACCCTGCTCCCTACACCCCGCCCCACCACCACTAAGATCCAGACACAGATGCCAAATGGCAACCATCTAAGCAACACAGCTCATCAAAGACAAGAGCCAGATGGACATGCAGCAGAAAGAGAACAAATAATGACCTCAGTGGAGTTCTGAGCGGTGGAGGTACATGGCAAAGGCCATGTCCATACAGGAAAATGCAAACTGAGAAGGAAAAAAGAGGTTCTTCCAGCTGGGGGCGCAGGTGGGGGGAGTTCCAAAGAGCCTGGGAGAGCCTGGCCCCAGGGACCTCAGGAGCAGACCAGAGCAGGACTGTGTGGGACCTTTGACAGCACCTGGCAGAATGGTGCGTAAACAGCTGGTGCTTAACAGGTGCCCCCTGATTTACTTCATGAATAAGCCATGTTAAATAGAAAAAGTGCTGAACTGGGAGGCAGAGAGCTGGGGCATCATCCAATTTGTCAAAACCTCAGCTTGAATCTTGCGTCTGTAAGTTAACGGTTCAAAACCTCAGATGCCTCACCTGTAAAATGAGGGAATAAGGGCTTGGATATGAAGGGATGGGGATCAATACATATACCTGTAAAGGGACCAGCATATAGTAAATACTCAATGGGCAGATGGGAGCTGAGTCTAGCCCTGGCTCTAATGCTGTCAGCCTATAGGATTTCTGGAAAGTTTCTTCCTTTCCCTGAAACTTGTCTCCAGTGCTGTTCCTGACATCTCAGCGCTGACGGAAGGAGCCTGACCCTTGTCCCCCAGAGCTTAAGGAGCCCCAGAATCAGTCTCAGAAACTCAGAAGCTGGTGCCAGGCTCCAGCCATGGCCCAGCTCCCTGGCCTGCCCCCGCCCCTCCTGGCCACCTGCCTCTGCCCATCTCTCTGCTCATTATCACCTCCACTGGGGGATGGAGAAGCAGGGTAAGGAAGTTAAATTCAAATCAGTCATTTTGTCACTTGCTGCCAGGAAGCTGGAGGGGAGAGAGGTGGGACGCAGAGCCTCAGGTGCAATCTGCGGGCAGAAATGAGTCCTGGTAATTCTCAGGAAATTTCCTCTGTTTCCACGGGGGCTCAGTTCTGCTCCAGAAAACTCTGGGGCCCTCCAAGAGGGGGTAGAGCAGCCTCCTGAAGCAGCTGCTAATAGTGTTGTCTGGGGTTTCTCCTGACCTGAAGGGACACCTCTACTGAGACAGAAGGGGGAACAGAGCCACCTTCTGCATCACCTTCCCCGCTCCCCTCCCCCTTATTTTTTTTTTTACTTATATTTTATTTTATTTTATTTTATTTTATTTTATTTTATTTTATTTTATTTTTTTTTAGATAATGGACCATCCTGAAGCCCCAATCATCAGCAGGGTCATTAGAGTGAACACCCACTCACCCCATCTTTGCTCCAGGCATCTTCCCACAGAGCTGATTAACGCTCCCTGTTGGCTGGGGCCTGAGTGAACGGGTGGATAAGATGCTTTTTTTCTCCACAAGTTAGAGGCAAACCTACAGGTCACTTGCACCGAGAGGCAGATCATTCTACCTGGGACCAGTGGGGACTCTGGCCCCAATGCAGCCTGCACCCAACTACACAGTCTTGGGCCTGCTGCTGACCAGCAGGAGGGCACCAGGCTAAGGCCCTTCTTGTTGCCGCCAACCTCACTGTTACTCACCTCTGATGTCCCACAACTGGGGCTTGAGCTGTCCCTACAGAGCCCCCACCAGCCTGTGGGAGGCACCCATGACTCCCCCACAATTAGCCAGGAGGTCAGTATGTTCCAGATTTTGCTCTATCAAAATTGCCAACCACCCACTGCTTGTACTCTGGGGGTGCCCCCAGCCAAGCCCCTGCTGCCCTCTCTGGTCAGCAGTCAGAAGACAGGCACATCCTTGTACATATGCTTGCTTCCTATATCTTATGTCAGATGGAAAGCAGTTAACCATTAGCCAAGAAAAACCAAACCACCATTCTGGCCTCAGAGGAAAGTGTGTTCCCACCTCTCCAACCCCAGAGGAGTGACCAACAAAAGCCAGCAAGGTCTTGGGTGCAGCAGGTAGCCCTGACCTGGCCACTCGATGCACCCCCTCTAAGCACACAGCCCAACACTGACCAGAGGGACCCGACTATCAACTGAAATGGAATCCCCTCCCAGGAAAAGGCTGAGGAATTTCTCATGCAAAAATTTGGTTTTCAATATGAAATCTCTCCCAAGGCATTACTTCAATACTATAGTCATTTCCTCAGAAGGGCGGGCACCCTTGGAGACATGGAAATCTGGTGGAAATATTCAGGTTGCGTAAGTGGCAAGTGCAGAAGAGGGAAACATAAAGAGAGCTCTTCCAAGGAAGCCAACTCCTAGAAGCCAGGTGCAAGGATGTGCTTAGACAGACAGGTGGGGATGGGAAGTGTGTTCCGCTCCACAGTGCATAGGGCACTCAGGCCCAGCTCCTTTGGGGACACTTGTCTGCGATCATGTCTTCCTTGGGAGAGTTGGCCAGTGCCAGGATGCTCCCAGTCCTACTGGATCCCTCCCAGGAGCCATGCTGTGGTGCAGGTCTCCAGCCCTGCATCTGCATGAGTGTGGGGTGGCAACAGGGTGGGAGGTGGGATGAGGGGGAAGGAAGAGAGCAGGAAACTGGTGCTTGAGCTGCAGTGTTGGGATCATCTGAACATTTATCTCCTCTCTTCTCCAAGACCATGGAAACTTGGACTTCCCAGTAGTCAATGGAGTACCAATGGCCAGTGTCTGCGTTAGCATCAGAATTCTTCCTACCCATGGATTCAGGCTGGTCTGAACCTTTCTTTCTTTGGGCAAAGCCTACAAAAGTGGCACAGTAAGGGGGGATATGGGGGAAGGAGGGGTTAAGAACATAGATAGACTCCAGATCCTGACTGCCTGGGTTCTAATGCAGGCTACTTACTAGCTATGTGACCTTACCAAACCACTCACCTACTCTGTATCTCAGTCATCTCATCTGAAAATTAGGAGAAGGGTGTGGATAGTAATAATGCCTACCTGAAAGGATATAAGGAGGAAGTGAATTCATTTCTGTGAAACACCTAGAACAGCACCTAGTGTTAAGTGTTAGCTATTATCAGTAGTTAAAACAAACAAAAACCACCACACTGGTGCCAGGCTGCCTGTCCCTGAATCACTGGGGCCCTTTGTTAAAAAGGCAGGCACCCAGGCCATTCCAATTCAGGAAATGCAAAGCAGGGCAAGACCTGTCCGGGATTTCTGGATGCAGCCTCGTTTAGAATCTTTCCCCTGCACAGCGTTTCCAGGAAGCAGCTGCATCAGACTCTACTGAACTTTGGAGTTAGAGCCCACAAGTCCGTAGTAAACAAAATTGCCTCCACCCTTTGTCCATGCTGGAAAAATACTATGCCCCTGAACCTTAGTGTTACTAAGAACTCGTAGGGATTAGCCCCAATCCTCATGGTCAGATCCCAATCCCGACCCTGCAACTCCTTCCACTGCCCCTCATTCATGAAATCCAGTCAACCAGCCATAGGATCAGTAGTTTCCAGTAAATGAGCAGGTCATGGTGCCCTGGTATATATATCCCCTGGTACTCCAACAGCAAGCTAACCTACCTGTGGGAGCAACTGCCCCCCCCCCCCATAGTCAGTGCACATCATAGCGACTGGTTGACCAGTCAACTGCCTACCCCCTGGTGGTTAGTCATAGCAAGGAGTTGAGCGGCCTTAGCATATCATTAGCATATTATGCTTTGATTGGTTGAAGGGCTGACCAGACAACTGGACACTTAGCATATTTGGCTTTTATTATACAGTATAGGATTATTTCTTGGTGGACAGAATGTAAAAAGGTGCCATCCCATGTTTCTGCCTCATGAGCTTTTCCCAAAGCACATCTTGGCAATTAGGACGCATCCTTGTGAGGGGCCAAGACAGGGACTCTGAGATGTGAGTCTGAGTCTGCACAGATCAACAAAAGGCAGAAGGGGCTGGGGCAGAATCACACATGGCCCGGCAGGTCCTCTCTCTGCTCCTGGGCATCACCAGCCGCTGGCAGCTCTGCTCTGCCAACCCAGAAGGTTTGGGCTGCTGCTGGGTCCAGACCTCTGCAACTGTTTAAATCGCCAAGCCTTTTCTCAAGCGATTTCTTGGAGCTGGGCTGCCATACCTCACCAGCATTCCACTCGCTGGCCGGAGGGAAGTCCCTGAGTAATAGCGACCTTTTCACAATGCCCAGGGAATAAAATCAGATAACAGATAGGGTTTTCTCAAATTTGCTTTCTTCTCCCAGACATTTTTAAAAACATTTGATGCCTGCTACTACTTGCCAGCTCAGGCACGCACGCTCATGGACACCCAAAAAAGACGCACACTCAGCAAACAAATATTAATGGGAAAATGCAGAAATAACCAATCACTGTATAGCCTGGTGGCCTGTGGTAGACATATCAGCTGTTTTCACCACGATGTGATGGAGACTTAACTGTGCACAATGGAATTCAGTGCCCTTGCATTTCAAGGTGGGGTATGCTACAAAGCGGGTACAGTAACTCCGGAGTATACACTCCTGGGTCAGCAGTTCCTACTGAGAACTCACCATCTGCCAAGCCCTAGACATTTACCACCAGACCAAGCACGTGTGCCCATGCAAGGGTGCCAAGCTCAGGATTTCACTAGAGGCACCGAAGAGCAGATTTCCTGGGAGCATTCTGGGCAATCAGTGTCCACACATGGAGGCCACCTGCAGGTGCAGGATCAGTCACGGGCACAGGGGCGTGGGGCCGGAAGAAGACTGTGAGCATTAGTAGTCAGTGGTTCCAGATTGGCGCCTTCCAGAAGGGGCAACATGCTTGGTACAGAGAAGCTCCCGCTGAGGAAGGAGTGTCTGCTGCCAGTCCCACGTGTCCCTGCTGCTGCAGAAGCAGCTCGAGAGAAGCCAGGTCTCCTACCCCTGCTCCTGAAGGGCGGCTCTGAGGATTCAGGCAGTTGCCTTCCCTCCATAGATACCCAGCAGCCCAATATCAACAGGCTCTGGGACACAGAGTGAGAAGACAAGGGCTTGAAGGAGGCAGTTGTTTTTGTCCAGAGGCTGAGGATGGCGGCCTGGCTATGTGGCTGGTTAGTGCATGTCAGCATCCCTGCCTCGGCAACCCTTCCTGCTCCCCGCTGAAAAGAGACTTAAAAATCCCCCAGAGAGCCTTTTTCCTGCAGTGCCATCTCTCTCTCTCTCTCCCAACAGAACAGAGCCACAGCATCCACTGGAAGTGGGGAAGGGGCTGGCAGAGGAGAGCCGGGTGCTCTCTTTCAGTGTGAGTTTCCCACCCCCCAGGGACACTAGCCCCTGCCTTCTTTCCTTCCACCCAGGTGGGGGTGGGAGATCTCATAGGGCCTGCCTGCCTGGCCACCTCTCTCCACCTGGTCCCACGGCTGCCCTGTCCCTTTGTCCCTGCCCTAGCCTGGGCTAAGGATCTGGCTAGTCTTTGAACTGCTTGCCCTGGGTGACAAGGCCCCATGAAAATTCCACCCAAGACCCCCAGGAGAAAGAAAACACAGACAGTCCTGTATATGTCTGACCCAGCAAGGAGAGGACCCCTTCCCCCTGCCCACAGCAGAGTTTGGGTGGGATCTGCTGTCTGTGTGAGCAGCTCATTGATTCACTTTTCTGGTAATTATTCCTCACTCATCACAAACGAATGACGCTGGCCCCAGCCCAGCCGGGCAGGCGGGCAGGCAGGCGGCTCTGTGTGAGGAGAGTAGGAAATGAACCTGCCTGTGTTCATTTGAGGAGAGGAAGGAGTGAATGGCGTGTACTATCCCAGGCGCGCGATGGGCAGGGACCATGGGGCTGCTTTAATATTCTGCTGAATGTGGTGTTTCTTTTAACCCTTGCTGGGGAGATGTTCAGCCTGGAGAGGCTCCTTCCTGCCAGGCTGCCGGCAAAGTTTCTGGGCTGTTTGTTCCAAGAGGAAGGCCACAGCCCCTGCGGCAGCGTGGGCTGCTCCAGATGCCCTGGATGACAGGGGCTGCACGCAGAGCGAGGCAGGCACCATGGCACCCTCCCTCACCCAGAGCAGAGCCACAGCAGACAGGGAGATCCGGCTACCCACGAGGAGGGGTCTAAGGAGGAAACCACACAACACTGCCAGACGCCTGCTGTGCTCCCACACCTTCGCTCTCCAAACAATTTCGTTCCCAGGCATGTGCCCTCCTGCGCTGCTGGAGAATCAATGCCAAGTCCAAGCTCCCCAAGCTAGCACCTATGGATCTCTCAAAGGAGCGGAGAGGCAGGCAGGTCGCATGGCCCCAGAGCTGTGCCCCTTGCAAATGCGCGCTGACCCAGAGCTGTGGGACCCTCTGGGAAGTGTGCATCGTCTTGCTTGTCCTGTCTCAACTGCTCCCGCACTGGCCCCAGTGAGTCACACCCAAGCACCCTGCTCCAGTCCCCGCTCTATCCAAAAAGCAGTCCCCTCCGCACAGAACAGCCAGGAAGAGCCGTGGTAGGCGGAGGGCAAACAAAAAGCAAGCGAGAGCTTCCTGGGCATGCATCGCAGCACCCCATGCCGCTGCCACACGAAGGCGGGAGGGGTGTGGGGTCTTCACAGGAAGGCAAAGGGATCCCGGCCCCTCTGGGGACCCTGAATGCTCAGTTCTGCTTCAAGAAGGGCAAGTGCTTTCTGGAAGGGCCAGGGGCGCCGAACCACTCTGGGCATCTGAAGGGTTCTCCTGGTCAACCGGTATCAGAAGGAGCTTCCCAACTTGGGAGGAGGCTCACTTGGGGTGCCTGGGCACCGAGTCCTCTGGAGTTCCAGCCCGCGTCCGCCCCGGGAAGCGCGGCTGGAGCTGGGCTTCCACGCCGCCTCGCCCACAAACCTGGCCACTCAACTCCGCGCAAAGGCCGAGCTGGGTTCCCTGGAAGGAGCTACCGCTGCCTCCCCGCCGAGAGGAAGGGGAGGGAGGGCGGCGAGGCGGGGGCGGGAGCGGGAGCGGGCCGGGATTTCCCACGGGGATTCGCAGACGCGCGCGGGGGCTCCGGCAGCGCCCTGCGAGGTGTCGCCGCGGAGCGCGCTCTCCTCCGCGGCCGGGGCTGCAGGCGGGGAAAGTGTCGCTGCCCCTCGGCTCCCAGCCGCTGAGTCCCCCTTCCCTGGGCGGAGGGGACGCTGGGCGAGTTTTGGAGGACTGGGCAACCCCCCCAACCCCACCCCAGTGCCGGGCTCGAGAGGCGACAAAGGTGCCCACCTCTCCAGAATGGTACCAGAAAGAAAAAGCCGGGCAGGCTCCCGGACCACCAGGCTGTCCCGAGGGTACAGGGCCACTTCTTTCGTGGTTGGGGCAGCAGCGCTAGCCCGCCGAGCCCGGAGTCCGGGAGCCTGCGGGCGCCGAGGGGAGCAGACGGAGAGGTGGCTCGCGGCCGCCTAAGCGCATCCGCGCCCGGGATGGGAAGGGAGCGGACCCACGCCCGCGCTCCAGGGGCCGCGGTCCCAGGCGAGGCGCCCCTTCTTCTCCAAAGCCCCGCTCTGCCCGGAACGAAGGAGCCCGCACCGCAATGCAGCGGCTCCTCCGCGCCCTCCAAGCCGAGGCTGCGGGAGACGGTGCGCGGCTGCCCGGGAGCGCCGGGCGCGGAGGCGAAGGGACTCCTCCGAAAGCCGCCCGGGGACGCGCCGCCCCGGCCCCGCTCTGGGCCGCCGCGGCCGAGGCTCCCCGGCGCAGCCTGCCCTCCGGCAGCGGGATGCATGCGAGCGACCCGGAGCTGCCGGGGAAGCCCTGGGATGCAGCCGCCGGCAGCCAACTTGCTCCTCGGCGGAGGGGACGTTACCTTCCATCGCGGCCGCCGCGGACGCCAGGAGGAGCAGCAGCAGCAGGCAGTCCGGGGCCATCGCCGGCCCGCGGCCCCCAGGCCGAGCCCGAGCCCGAGCCGAAGCGGCCGCGCGGGGACGGGGGCGCCGCGTCCCGGGGCGCCGCTGCGCTCCCCGCCGGGGGCTTCTCCGTGTCCTTTCGCGCTCTCGCCGGGACCGGGCGGACCGGAGCGCGGCGTGGGCGCGGGCGTGGGCGGGAGTGTGCGCGCGTGGGGCGGTGCGGGCGCGCGTGGGTGTGGGTGTGCATGTGTGTGTGTGTTTATGGGAGAGGTGGGTGTGTGCGTGCGCGCGTGTGTGTGTGTGTGTGTGAAAGAGAGAGAGGGCGAAGGAGTGCGAGCTGGGGAGAGCGCGAGGGTGCGTGCGCGTCCTGCTGTCACATTGCGAGCTAGCAGCGGAGCCTACGTGAGGACGGAGCCGGCTAGACTGACGCGGGAGGGAGCGGGATCCCCCCCCCCCCCCACCACCACCACCACCATCAGCTCTCTCCCCACCCCTAACACCTCCTGTCCAATCAAGGAATCAAACCTGCAAAAATCTCCCGTCCAATCAGGCGCGAGCACCTCCTTACGCTGGCATTGTTAGTTTTAAGAAAAACTTTTGCTCGCTAGAGAGGCCTGGGAAGGCTCTAGGAGGGGTCCGGGCTCCCCCTCGTGGTCCTCTCGGGGAACCGCACCGACCGGCCCCAGCTCCCCAAGCCCCCGACCAGGAGGCATTACCCTTTAGAGCCCACCAGTTCTGGGTGAGCTTTAAATAATCAAATTTATCTTGTTTAATTTTCCCTGACTACCCTATTTAGTGCAACCCAGTGGCATACCCTGGCCCTCCTTTCCGTAGACTTCTCTTTCTAACTGTGGCTTTTACTAATCAATTATGTCCATAGCAAACCCTCCCCTGCCCTTTCCCATTAGAACGGGTCTTCATCCTTGAGATTGGTGTGTTTTGTTCACTGCAGAATCCCCAATGCCTCGAACAATGTCTGGCCCGCAGGAGGTGATGAAATATAGTTGTTGAATGAATAGCCAAGGTTCAGAGAGTCTTTAGGTTCAGACACTGCTGCTCCAGTGTGTGCAGCAACTGGAAACGCTTCCCGTCCGAATGCTGCTCTCCTCCTCCGGAAGTCTCTAGCTGCCTTAAATTTGACTCCTGAAAGCTTTCTGTGAGCCTCCACAGAGGGCCCCGACCCCAGAAGACCGATTTGGTGGGAGAGACCAGTAGCCACACAGGCTACAAAAAGTGGAGAATGCAATAAATAGGGCCAGCAGAGGGTTATGCCTAGGGAGGCCAGAGTGGAAGGCACCATTACTGTGGGTGAGATCTTGAACATGGGTTGGGAGGGTACACATAGGCAGCAACAAATAGGGCATTGGAGGTGAGAGTAAAGCTCTCAGCTCCCTCAATTTTGCTTTCTTTTCGTGTCTCTGGAGACGGCCAATGTTCTAGACCAGTGTTTCCCAAAGAGGTACGGGAAGAGTTTGGTCGGGGTACGTGTTGCACTGGAGTTTGGTGCGGTTATGCACTGCACCGTGCTTAGCTGCACCTAATTCTACATTCTCATGAGTACGAGGGGTACTCAGCGTTACGAAAATTATAGAAGGGGTACACATATGTCAAACGTTTGGGAAACACTGTTCTAGACCAAAAACCCACCTTGAGGGTGGAATGCTATGCTGGAGACCCGACCTCACCCCATCCCCCCCACCAGTGATGATGCTCCGGTCTTATAGAGGGGTCAGCTGTCTTCCCACCAAGACTTTCCTGGAGTTGTTACTGAGCTAACAGTGTGCAGATGCGATGACCCCGCCCAGACTCCCCACCCTCCTTTTTGAGTTTTGCTAAATCTGCTTCTCACCTTGCCCTGCCTTGTAGTGTCTCCTTTGCTGGGACCGCACCCCACTCAGTAGCATCCAGACTCCCCATTCTGACACTGCTTTGCTTCCCTTAATATGACTCTGGCTGCCTCCTTCTCCCCCTCCCTTCCTCCTTCCCTGCCTCAGAACCTGAAGGGAAGATACTATTGGCCTCCACTCTCTTTTTTATTTTTTATTATTTTATTAATTTTAGAGAGGAAGGGAGAGGGAGGGAGAGATAGAAACATCAATGTGACTGGTCGGCTGCCTCCTGCACATCCCCCCACTGGGGATCAAGCCCACAACCAGGACATGTGCCCTTGGCTGGAATTGAACCTGGGATCCTTCAGTCTGCAGGCTGACGCTCTATCCATTGAGCCAAACCAGCTAGGGCATGGCCTTCACTCTATTATCATTCTCCACACCATTCCAGCTGCCCTCTGCCCCACCACACACCAGCAACTATGTCCTGACCTCTCTGGGGCCATCACTCTAGAATGACCCATTTTACTTCCAGTTACTTCCAGTTATCATCCTGGACCCTCAGCACCTTCTGACATCAGTTCCCGTAGGCTCTTGCCTCAGTTTCCACAGCTCTGGTTCTCCTCCTCCCTGTCATTTTACTTCTTAGTGTCCCCTCCATTCCCTCTCCAACTCTCAAAAGGGGTTTCCCTCGAGCTTTGTCCTTGGAACCTCTGCTCCCCAGGCCCATAAACAATTATTTGGCAGCTCCACCTGCTCTTCTGCCTCCAGCACTCCCCTCATAGATGGATGTTAGATGGATGGATGAGTCTCAGACTCCTCTCTTTCACAATACCACTGTTTTGTGTGTGTTTTTGAGGGGCATGTTGGGCAAAGTCCCTTCTGCCACATCCTCCTCCCCATGCCCTTGTCTCAAGGTCATGAGCCTGTCCCAGTTTCAGCCCACGTTACCTTCCCCTGGACAACTGGAGAGTCTCAGAATGGTCACCCAGTCTCCATCCCCTCCCCTTTGTAATCCTCCTGCACTTCTGCCAGACTAATCTTTCTCAAGCCAAGCTTGATCTTATCTCTTCCCAGCACACAAAGCTCGTGGCTCCTCATTGTCTGCCTGAAGAAAGACCAGCCACTCTGGCATAGCTTCCACATGCTGCTTTCTCAGCCCCGACTCTGCCATGCCAGCCTCCCTCTGGAACTGGTCTGCTCAGCCAACTTGATCCCTTCACCATCCTTACATCTACACCCATACCCAGGCTCTCCTTTCCTTGCACCCAGCTGGCCATGCACTCACGCACTTACTCAACAAGTATATATTCAGAACTTATGAGGAGCCAGGCAGGGCCTGCTCTAGGCTGTGGGGACATGGACTCTGCTCAGAGGGAACTTAAAGAGGCATAGAATGTCTGCTAGTGAGAAGGACTAGAGAATAAAGCAAGTTAACAGCAAAAGAGCGATTGTCGGTAGTTAATCATGAAGAGAATGACTGTTTTTTGAGCACCTTCTGCATACAGAAAGAAAGCCAGTAGCTCCTTACTGCCTGTTAAAGAAAGACCAACCACTCTAGGTGGCATCCAAATTCCTGAAATGCACTGCACTGGGCATTTACATGCAAAAACTGAACTGAAATGAATTGAATTTCCTGCCCTCTACTTCTACCCAAAGCTTCCTCTCCCAGGAAGCCTTGGTGTCCCTCAGCTGGTTCCTCCCACCCATAGTCTCATGCTTCATCTCTGCGTGGGTTCTCAGTGGCTCTTCCAGGCTTGGCTAGAAACAGACGTTAATCAGCCACACAACATCACTCCTGGGAGGACAGGGGAGACCAAAGTACAGAGATTCGAGGACAATCCCATCAAGATCTTTCATTCCCTGCAGGAAAAGTATGCAAGAATCACCAGCTTAACATCTTCTGATCCCCAGGCTTCACCCCAGGGATTTTACATCACTGGGGATGAGGTAGGTCCCCAAATGTGATTGTATGCCCACCCCCCCATTGATTCTTCTCTACAATTAGGCTTGGGAGTCACTGTTCTTGGTCTAAGAATTTAAAGTTGTGCTCTGAGGCCATCTCAGGGGACATTGCGGGGGGGGGGGGGGGGGGTAGTATGGGAGTGATCAGGAGATGGGGCTTCTGAAGTCCCCTCCATTCAGGCAGCTCTTTTTACTAGACATATATATAAGGTTTTGTTTGAAGGAAAGGTTCTGTGGTAAGAAGAGAAGGAGGAAGAAAGAGGGGTTAGAGGAGAGGGTTGGAACGGGTGGGGATGAGGCACATCAGAAGGGTATGAGGAAGACAACATTGATGGCTTTTAGAACATGCCAATGGCTCATGTAAGAACAGCATCAGTTTAGGGCTTTTATTAATTTTCCTAATAACCCAGGGGATTGACTTTTCTTGAGCAAGTTAAATATTAATTTAGCTGTACAGCAGATTGCTCTTTCTCTTGCAATGGGTTATGATTTGTAAATATCCCTGTAAGCACCATTGGTTTGGGAGTCTAAGCCTGGGTGCCTGTTTTCCCCAAAGCATCTCCTTGGCTCTATTTTTTCTCTCTGATGTCAAATGCTCGCTTGTTTTCTTGATTAATCACCCAGCTATTTGATATCACTAAATCACTCCTTCAAAGCAACAGATGCTTGCCTGCAAGCCAGCAGCTGAGGGCTCTCAGGCACCCAAGGGTGACTTGACCCTTTTGCTAGGACTCAGAGGCCTGCCTGGCTGGAAGGTTTGTGTGGCAGCCAACCTGTTCACCCCACCTCTAAATGGTTTTGTGTCTAAAATATTGAAAAGCATTTCTAGAGAAAGCAATTGCACAACTTCCCTTGAGAATTCTACACATTATGGAGCTTTTCTATTAGAAAATTCCTGCTTGCCTCTATTCTACACTCCTTTGGTTGTAGTTTAAGCCTGTTTTCTTCCTTCTACTTTATACAAAGCACAGACAAATAGCATCCTAAAGATGATCATAAGGGTCTCTTGTCCATGAAAAGATTCTGAGTTGCTCCCTCATCCAATCTTTTCCTTTTTAAATATTACCTAACTGCATAAATGGAAGGTTTAGTTATACACTGCATGACCTAAGCCACCTTTAATTAGATTCTTAAGCTGTAAGACACATTTTCATCAATTCCTTTTGGAGAGGACCTGACTCTGGCTGAGTGTTTTAAAACATTTTAACAATGGATAATAGACTAATAACAAAGAGCTCCCTCTCTCTCTTTTGTTTTTTCGACATTTACTGAGCAGCAATTTTTCTCCAGGTGACTACAAGGTATTGGGGACCCGGTGATGTCTGTGACCCAGCCCCTTCCTGTAAAGATTTCATGGTCTCCCTAGGAAGACAGGTTTTGAAATGAATTGTGGGACACTGTACAAAACAGCCTCTGGTTAGAGGCTTCCAAGCAGCCTCTCCTTATTGTTTCTCAGGAAAATACCCCAGTGAATAAAGACAAATATGAAGGCTCACACTAACAAGGTGAATGAACACTGACAGACAACCTAATTGCCAGGAAGTAGAAGGAACTGACAATACTTATAAGGTAGATGAAGCTGGATGGAGAAAAACCTATCAGGCACATGTATGACATATGCCAAGTTCTCTTCTATAAAGAAAACCTGCTTTAAAAAAAAAAAGTGGATAGGAAGATATGCTGTAATTACCTCTCTGTCAATACCTGACTCAGACACCCAGGATCTCCACTAACCAGAGGACGGAGTAAGTACCCAACGCCATTGCTGCTTGCTGCTTCAGCTTTAAACCAAAGAACAGTTCCTCATCCATTCTCCCAAGGTCTTTTTAAACCCAGAAAGAGCCTGAAAATGAGCAAGACTACTGGGCACACAGATAACTGATGAAGACGCAATGCATCCTGGAGGTAAAGAGGCTGGAGCAGGTGCAGCACTCCCTGTGGGAGTTGTGCAGCCTGCTGAGTGCAGTTTTGACATGACTCATGAGGTCAGAGCCCCATAGGATCGGGATGGTGGTTGGCGGAAGATATAACCTCAGTAAAGCATATATACACTGGATGAAGCCCTTTGGGAACTGGCAATTGAACACTGGCTGGCCCTCCAGCATAGATCTATAAAAGGTGGTTCAACCATCAAACAAGTAGGGAGATGGAGGGCCCAGGACCAACTTGCTTCTCCTGCCTAACTAAAAACCAGCAAGAACAAATGAGCCTCTCTGTGCTCAAGAAGGAGTCAAGAGGGGTCCAGACAGATTCAGGGTCTAGTAGAACACTGCAGAATAAAGAGCAGGAATAGCTGACCCAGAGGGACAGCGCCCCTTTGAAAATGATGCTCTGCACAGAGAAGAGACATTTCAGGAAGCTTCTTGGCATGAAGCAGAAACAAGCTTACTAGAAAACAAGTTCAGGAGAAAGGCAACAGAATGAGTGAAGGGAAGAAAACAGAGAAGGGTATGGAAGGAGAGCACATTGGTTGCTGTTGAACATTGAGTGGATAATTTGGAAGACAAGTTGGAGGATCTTTCCAAGAATGCATGTAAAATGGAGAGAAAAGGAAAAAGCAACAAGAGAAAGCACAAAATGTGAAAGACAAAATGGAGAACCAACATATGTAAAATGTGTCCGTTTTTACAAGAGGGATCTACAGTGGAATAAATATCATTAACTTCATAATACTGAATTCCAAAAGAAAATGAAGCGAGAAAAATGGCTCATGTAAGAATAGTAACAATTTAGGGCTTTTATGAGGGAAATTTCCAGAACTGATAAAAGAACGAGTTATTCAGATTCAGGAAGCACAGACTAAGGAAACCCTGAACGAAATAAACAAAAATTTTCATGAAACTTCAGGGCACTAAATATAGAAAAGAATCTAAAAAGCAATTTGAGAGAAATGACAAGTTACTTGTAAGAAATGATGACTAGTCTTCTCAGCAGCAAAATAATAAGTGCAGGGGGTGGGGGAAGCCCATCAACTTAAAAGTTTATATAACCTAAAATCCTATATCCAGCTAAATTTTTATTCAAGACTGAGAGCAAAATAAATACATTTGCAAGCAAAACTGAGGGAGTTTACCATAAAGAATCTGTCTCTGAAATCTACTAAGGAAATAGGAATGAAGGCATTAAACCCAAAAGAGCAAATTAGGATAAAAGAAGCAATAATGATTAAAGGAACTGGTAAACATTGTGCGTAGATCTTTGGGGGTTATAAAAGAAAGCTGACACTAAAATACTGAATAAGAGTAGCATCTAAGAAAGGAGTTAAAAAGACAAAAGCCTTCAAAAACCCTATTATCATTATGGAGGCAGGCAGAAATATTAAATATTTTTAGATGTTGTCAAGTCAACAATGTTTTAAAATATTAAGTTTAGACTCTTTTAAATATGCAATGGGGGGAAGGGGAATAAAGAAAATTAATACAATGAGGAAAAAAGAGATAAGAAAAGCATAGCATAAGCACAAAATAAGATGAAAATATATGCAAATATACTAGCAATCACAATAAATGTATCAGCCATCACAATAAATAGAAATGAAATAAATTCACCACTTAAAAAAACAAACATCAGATTGGTTAAGAAGAAATTCCAATTATATACTGTTAGAAGAAACACACTCAAAACATAAAGGTTCACATATGTGCAAAGTAAATGGATAAGAAAAACTATATCAGAAAAATAATAATTTTAAAAATCTGGTATAGATAAACAATAACAACAAAATAAGGGGGAAAAAAGCATTGTCAGTAATAAAAGAAGCACTACACAATAAGAGGAATAATTTTTGAAGAAGATATATGAATTCTGAATTTCTATGTACCTAAGTCATGACTTCAAATTACATAAAGAAAAATGCAGACTTTCAAGAAGAAATTGACAAGTCTATCATTGTAAAGAGGGATTTTAACATACCTCATTTGGTTACTTAGAGATCAAGCAGACGAAAATTGGTAAGTAAATGCAAAATTAGAACAACATAGCTACCCAACTTAATTTAGTAGATGTATAGAATGCCCTATCCAATCACTAATGATTGCACCTTTTTCTCAAATATATATACAACAATTGCAAAAGTAAGTCTCAACAAAGACCAAATAATTTATCACACAAATCACATTATCTGACCTCAAAGCAATCCTGTATAATAAGAGAGGAATATGCTAATTATCCATTACACCCTGAGGCGTAATGACCAACCGCACAATGACCAGATCAAGGATCTGTAGGAGGGTGGGGCAGGGAACTATAAGCAAGCAGCTGAGATCTACAGGAGAGAGCAGGGCAGCAAACTATTAGGAGGGAAAAAGAGGGTGGGAGGAGCTACAGGTGGGTGGGGCAGTGGGCAGAGAGCTACAGGAGGGCCTGTGCACTGATTCAAGCACAGGACTACTATTTCAATTATAAATCAATAACAAAACAAAATTTAAATATACTTTAAAAGCCTTTAGATAAGAAATAATGAGAAATATTAAAGAATTTCTAATCGAAACTTGACCTCTGAGAACTTTGACTTGCAGCTAAAGTAATGTTTAAAAGAAAATTTGTATCTTATAATGGAATGATACAGAAATTAGCATGGCCCCTACACAAAGATGACACACAAATTCATGAAATGTTTCATATTTCAAAAATGCAAATATATAATTCTACTCATGAAATATTTAGAGTAGGCAAATCCATAAAGACAGCAAACAGATTAGAGGTTACCAGGATCTTTAGAAAGGGAGTATGGGGAGATATTGTTCAATAGGCTGAATTTCTGTTTGGGATGATGAAATAATTTTGGAAAGATATAGGCAACATTGTAAATGCAATTAAAGCCACTGAATTATACACTTAACATGGTAAAAAAGCACATTTTACATTATATATATTTGACCACAATAGGAAAAAAAGCACCCAATATTAAAGAGGGCAAAAGATTCAAATAGACATTTCAGTAAAAAGAAATATTGAATGACCTAACAATATTTGAAAAGATTCACAACCTCATTTGCAAGTGAAAAAAAAACACATGAGATAATATTTCTCACCCACCAAGGCAAAAATAATAACATCAGACAACAGTTAGGGTTGACAGGACATGGAGCAACAGGAGTTGTTACCCATTGCTAGTGGTAGTGTCAGTTGAGTCAAACATTTTGCATATGAATATAGCATCATTCAGAGATATTTAATACATGCTTCTTTCTGTATTAATTAGAGTAAATATAGGCTGCCATTATAAAGATACTGACAATAAAACACCAATGAAAAAAATGACCAGTATCAAAGTTTATTGTCCTTATCAATGGGACAACTTTGATCCTCATGGTCATTCAGGCACTGGGTTCTTGTGAAGTCATTGCTCTCCCATCATCTAGGACTGTGGAAAGTGGAAGTTGGGTTGCCACCACATTTGGGTTTTGGCTTGTGGAAAGAGGAAAGACAGTGTGGGGGAGGTATAGCTATTGCTGTAAGGCTCTGATCCCAAAGCCGCGGAATGGAAAGCTGCTTAGAGCCCACAGGTGGGACATAGTCACATAGCCCCATCCAGCTAAAAGGGAGTGCCGGAAGGTGTCCAGCTGGACACCATATGTGAAGATGGAGAGAATAGATTTGAATGAACACTAGCAATCTCCACTAGACTCTAGGATTTGGCAATTTCACAGCTCCTGCATGTGGGTACCAGGAGACATACACAATTCTTAGACACATAATTCGCAATAGGAAAACAAACAAATAAACAAAGAACAACAGGAAACAGCTCAACTGTCTAACAGAAAAAGAAATAGTGGCATATTTATACGTATACAGGAGCAAAAATGAATGAATTATTGCTGCACAATTGCGAAGATGTTCCTAAGGCAATATGAATATTCATTTGAGTGGTAGGTATTAATCCTTAAATTTTATATATATATTTTATATTATTATTTTGTATATCTTACAATAACAAAGCCACCTCCTCAAAATGAACTAAATATAATTTTTCACCCAACTGGCTAGTAAGAACAAATGTTTATTAATATTAAATGTAGGTGGGGATGTGGACAGATGACAGTAAAAGTATAAATTGAAGTTTTATTCTGTAGGGTATTTTGGCAGTATGTAATTCAGTTGGGCATTCTATGAATTGCAGTATCTCTGCTCAGCACTAACCTAGAGAAGCAACATGGAGGCACATAAGGAGGCAATGTATAAAGATGTTCAGTGAAGCAAATTTAAAATAGCAAAAAAATGAGAATAACCTAAATGCTACTAATGAAGGAAATAACTACCTCCAGTATATCCCAGCTCTACTAGTAAATATCAGGCAAGTCTCAAAAGAGGGGAACTATTTGTACTTAACTTGAACCCATCTTTAAGACCCAGTGTGACAAGGCAAGTTGCAGAACAAATGAGAGAAGACAGTATAAAATTTCCCATAGGTAGGGCTGCTGGATATTTTTTATTTGTTCTGAATTATCTCCAAAAGGAATTTGCTATTTAACAAACAAAAGCTTATGTGAGAAACTATTGATTTAAAATATTAAGCTTAAAAATTTTTTCAAATCAATGAAAGAGCCTTGACCATCTAAATAAAATGATGTACCTCATCCTTTCATTCAAAAATATTGAGTGGATCCAATGTGTACACAGCAGTTAATTACAAAAAGTCCCTACTTTACAAAATACAATTATTTGAAGCACTAAATTACCCCAAAAGTGAAATTTAGAAACCACACTACTAACCATTTCCATGTATTTTCATTAAGCAAACTCGATGGGTTTCACATTTTTTTTAAGTGAACCAATTGGACAAGTCCAGTAATTGGTCAAAGCTTTGGTTTACCCATCTGAAAAAAAGAGGTGTATGTATATTCTGCTCCAAAGTCAGTTAACAGGCACTGAGAGTGCAAAATCTGATCATTCTCTTTATGAAGTCCTATATGTGGTTGGATCAAGGAGAAGAACAGAAAGCAATTCATCTTGTTCTTCACAAAGAGTCTAAGGTATGAATTGTAATCATTATAACAAGAAATCCAGTCCAGATCAAAATACTGTTAGATGATCACACAACTAATTGGAGGGTGAGAACTGAAAGGGACTTATTAATGGTAAAATTCACAAGTACTGTTCAAGGAGGTCAATGCAAAATGTGTGCCTTTTTTAACACCTACACCAAGGACTGGAAAATGCAGTAGAACGCATGATGGTTAAATGTGTGTTTGTCACTTAATTGCCTTTTGAAATATTCCTTTTGAAAAGTTAGCGTTAAGAACAGTTGGCTTAACTCTTGGATTAATAGATGAACCTCAGATCCACAAGGTTGGTCTGGTCCTACTTCATCTGAATAAGACAGTCCTGCTTCCCTAACAGCTTCAGCATCATGGTCAAGGCTTGTCCAGCTACCCTCTCCCTACTAATATTCTGGATGGTTTTAAAGGCCTTCAAACACTGTCCTGTAAGTTCCTCCAGTACCTCAGGCCAGCGGTCCCTATCTTTACCACCAAGATCTCCAACTCTGGAAATTCCCCTCGTGGACCCAGACCTCCCCAGGCTTCCAGCACCCCCTCCCTTCTCATCATTACCCTTTAGCCTCCACATGAACCTTATTTCTCAACCCCAACTCCACTTCCCCACATCATCAAGAATATCAGCTACACTTCACTTCCTTTACCTCATAGTCTAGCCCAGCTCCCATGGCCAGGGCATTTCAACGAACCCAAGTTTACTACCTGAGACTAGAACTGAGCTCCAATATGGTAACTCTTAGCCTCATGACTACTGAGCACTTACTATGTGGCTAGTCCAAAATGGAATATACTTCCGGTATAAAATACATGGAAATTTGTTGCAGACTTCAAGGATTTACGAGTAGCGTAAAAATGTAAAACATATCATTGATAATTTTAATATTGTTTATATGTTGAAGTGATAGCTTAATCGATTGAGTTAACTTACATTTAAATAAAATTCACCTGTTTCTTTTAACATTGCAATGTGGTTCCTAGAAAATATATACAATAGCTTGCATTGTAATTTTCTACCCCAACCAGCTGCTGTCTGGAACTACGGGAAACAGAATCTGGCTCTCTGGGGCCAGGGCTTGGCAGGAATTGGGTGGTTGTGGAGACCCCATAGTGGTCAGTTGTTGTGTAAAGCATCTCAGCGGGGGCTAGGCTACTATGCTGGGGAGGTGAGTCTGAGACCCGCCCCTACAACACCACAGATTCTCTGTCCACAGACGGATGGTGGGGAGGTGGCTTGCTGAGGAAGCAGCTGGTCATGTTGGTAATACCTGGCATTTTTGCCATTTCAGCTGTATGTGTTTGCTGCGTGGACCTGATGCAGAGAATAAAAGGGACTGGGGCAGTCCCAGAAAGGCCCACATCCACAGCTGAGTGAAAGCAAGGATGAGAAGGCTGGAAAGGAGAGGCCAGGCCACGCTAAGAGGAGGGGTACCATCCCACACAAACAGAACGATGGAGAGAGAAGAGGTCGCTAGGGAATAACTCCAATGACCTAAAATAACCTCTAGAACCAAAATGAGAACTTAAGTATGCTATTAAGAGAGTTGAGGTCTTTCATATCCTGGAGCTCTATCTCTCATGCCACATCCCAGAATCAGACCCTGAGACCAAAATTAGAATTTCAGTCTACATGGAGGCTCACTGGATGCTCTCGGCTCACCGAGACCCTCTTTAGCAGCCAGAGCACCCATTCTCCAGCTTCCAGTGCTGGCTGCTAACAGCTCACAGCAAGCCCTTTTCTGGAGCATTCCCTTTGGCCAGATGGGCACTGCCCTCCCATCAGTTAGGAAGATACAACAGCCCGCTCCCACTCTCCAAGGCAATCCTCACAAAATGTCTTAACTGAAGTGGCCTCCCTGTGACTTCAGAGGGGGCGGGGGCCGGGTACAACTCTGCAATACTATTTATGCTCCAGAGCTCCCCCAGAGATCAGGCCAAAGCCCATCTCCAGCAGACACCACAGCTCTGCCCAGCTCCTTCCCCGGCCCCCTCCTACAATCCTCTCTCTCCTCTTCCTTCTCTCCACCACAACTAAGTCACTCAAACAAGACTCTGTCTCAGGCTCTGTTTCTAGACAGGGCAGCAAGGAAGCATGGACAGGTGAGTGGGAAGCAAGACCATGAAGGAGAAGCAGCCAACAACAGTGTATTATCAAACCAGGTACCACCATGGATGACTGGAGACGCGGTGGTACTTAAGTATCTAGAGCAAACACCTAGAAATCATCCCTCTCAAGAGGCAAAGATACTGGGGTAGGTGCACACCGATTCCCACCAGACATTGGCTGGGGCTGCTGCGTGGGAAGCACCAAGTCCACAGCACTTCCAGGTGCGTGAGGATGGACAAGCAGGCCTGCAAGGACTCAGAGGAAGCCCCTGGGCCCCAACGCTGGCAGGAAACATTCAGGCTATTGTGGCTGAAGTGCTAGAGCCTAGAGAATATGGGCAGGACAGAAGGGTTTTGGATTCCAGCCCAAAACTTCTTTTTCTGCTTCATGAGTTCAATGCACGGACCGCCACAACATCGCTACTAGGCACCAACCTGACCCAAACAACATCTGGCCCTTCTCTCCACTCTCTCACACACATCCCCCACTTTCATGCAGTATGGTGTGGGGTAAACTTTACCGAGAATTTGGCATGTTGAAAGAGGTATTTACTTTTCAGAAATACAAACAGCCTCAGAGATAACATAACACATCCCCGCTCTTCACAGTCCCCCAGCTGCCCCCAGGAACCTTCGCTGCTGCCTCGGCTCCAGGCTGCCCATGTGGACAAGCGTCCATCAGTGGGACAAACGGGTCTCTCATGAAGGTGTTTATGGATTAACAAAGCAATTTTCACCTCATTTACATTAGTGTCGTGGCATGCCATTACGTTACATTGAGTTAAGAATTAAGCTTTAAGTTTGTGCGCTAAACTGGAGAGTAGAGTCTTTATTGTGTCATTTCTTGGCTGAGAGCCTTAGCACAGGGAAGGAACAGTCATGCAGATACCAACATCGCTCAGAGACCCTGTGAAAGAGAATAAGAGGTGAAGATGAAGAAGCCTGCCCAGCCTGTGTGGCTCAGTGGTTGAGCAACAACCTATGAAACAGGAGGTCATGGTTTGATTCTCAGTCAGGGCGCATGCTTGGATTGCAGTCTCAGTCCCCAGAAGGAGGCATGCAGGAGGCAGCTGATCGATGATTATCTCTCAGAATTCATGCACTAGTGGGGTCCCTCAGCCTCGACTGCAATATCAGCCCAAAACTGGCTCTCCAAGATCCCACAAGGGGTCCCAGATTGCAAGAGGGCTCAGGCCAGGCTGAGGGACACCACCAGTGCAGGGGAGGAACACAGGAGGTTGGCCAGCCAGGGAGGACTCCAGGTCAGACTTTAGCCCAAGCTAACCTACTGGTCAGAGCATCTGCCCCCTAGTGGTCAGTGCACATCATAGCAAGAGGTTGAGCAGCCTTAACATATCATTAGCATACTACACTTTGATTGGTTGAATGGACAACCAGGTGACCAGACACTTAGCATATTAGGCTTTTATTACATAGGATTTTTTTTAAGATGAAGAAGCAGACATCATGGGGAGAGGTCATCAAGGGGACTGGGCCACTGGTTGATTGTCAAGCTGGCCCTGGGTGACAGGAGGCTCCTCACCCCCTGTCCTGTCCTTGGAATGAGCATCATGCCCACCACTCCCACAGTGGGAGCCGTTTCTAGGATGCAGCCTGAGAGAGCAATGTGGGATTGAGATCAGCTTCTAATACACTGGCCGGCTGGGGCTGACATCCATTCGCCTTGCAGCCACCCAACATAAGCCTTGTAAGGAAGTCCTCTTGCTTGTTAATAGTGTCAGCTACCAAGCTGGCATGGTCTGTCTCTTCCTTTATTCTCTCCTTGCCCTTCATGTACAGGGGCCAGTTCGTGAACCAGCACAGCCACCTGAGAGGAGGGTATCCATTAGGAAATGATGCCCCAGAGGATGCCAGTGTGAACTGTTTCCTTCCCTCTGGCACCCAGAGGACGGTGCTCAGCACCCCCAGGAAGCCTCTGCAGTGGCCAGGCAGGGCGGCCTGTTTCTGCTGTCAGCCAGTAACTTATTCAGCAGGATTTTCTGAGCACCTGTGGCTTGCTGAGCACAGGCTCGGCACTGGGGGAACCGTGATGAGCAAGATAGGAAGTACCTGTTCTCATGGATGTTAAATTATAGATCAGACTTTCCCCCCAAAACTAAGCAAACACAATCAGAGAAGCAAATATAGAAAGTAAAACACTGACTGACACAGGGTGACTGCTGGAGACACGAGACATGTAAAACCTGATCCAGGGCCATTGGGAGGCCATCTGTGAGTGCATAACATTTAATCAGGGGAAGTAAACAGAAATGACACGGGGAGAGAGAGGGGGGAAAAGGAGCAGTGGGCTGAAGCCTAGTAAGTGAAGAGCAAATAGCTGGAAAGGTAGGACATAAGTTTGAAAAGATGTGCAGGGCTCACCAATGTGGAGCCCACTCTGTTCTGAGTTATGATTTTAAGTACAATGTTCACGGAGATGGTTTGCTGAGGGATACACCGGGGAGTGGGGTGGGGGTAGAGGGCATTGTAGGGTGTACTTGAACTTTCCCCCACCCCTACCTACTAGTAACAGCAGTACCTGGGACTTCATTATCACAACAGATGTGGCCTGGGTGCCTTTTCTGCCTCCAAAGGTCCCTCCCAGCCATGCCAGCTAGAGCAGGTTCCACCAGTCCCATGAGGAGGGAGCCCACCAGACGGCCCACCTGTGAGTGATGGCTGGATCTCCCAAAATCTCTGCACTGAGGTTTTGGCCCCACATGCAAACAGAAGCAGGACCTGGAAGCCGGGGATGGGAAAGAGCTAGGAAGTGGCTGCAGGTGCTCTCCACCGGGCCAGCCTGAGTCGCCCTGTTCCCTGCTGTGTCTGTGAGTACAGGGGCAAAGGTGGGGGGCTGGGGCTACAAGCCCTCTCCATGGGGCTCTGGGCCCCTCGGGACTGCCCTTGGGAATGGGAATGGGAATGGGAATGGGAAAGAAGAGGCCAGAATGCTGCCCAAGCTTTAGAACAAGGAGACCTCTTCCCCCGAGAGGTTCGCTGACCACAGACCCTGAGCACACCAGCCAGGATAGCTGCCTCCATCCAAGGGAAGGCAAATCCCTTTCTCCGCCCCCCGAAAGGCTACAAGGAGCATACAGCGAGTCACAGCCAAGCGGGGAACCATCCTTTAGCTCCTGGGATGACCAAGCCCTCTGCTTGATCAAACTCCTCTTGGGAGCTGTCAAACCCCGTAAAGGAATGCTTGCACTCTGTGGAGTCCAAGGACCTTGAGGAAGCAATGAAGCCAGGCCCTGGGGTGCAGCACCCTTAGCGGGGGGTGGGGGGGGGGACGAGGGGGGGGATGGGGGGACGAGGGGGGGGGGAGGAGGCACAAGGAGGAAACTCTAGGTGAAAGAACACCCTGCAACAAAAGCCAAGAGTGGCTCTGAGCCCTTCCACGTGGAGTAACCCCGGACCACCAGGGAGAACACGGGGAGTGGAAAGGGAGAAGAAAATGAAGGATAAGAGAGAAAGAGGAAGGGATGGATGGCGAGAGAAGAAAAAACAGAAAAAGCGAGGAGCTTAAGAGAACCCTTGCCTGGCTCTCCGTCAAGTGCTCTCCCCCGAAGCGACTGGCACCGGTTCAAAGTGTCCACACGCCAAGTGTCTCCCTCGCAGCCATTACAGCCTCCCATTATGGCTGGCTAGCAGAAATCAATCTTCTTAATGCTGCCTCGAACCGAGAGGGAGGCCGGCCAAGTCTGGCAAGAGGACCCAGCCACACATCAGCTGCACCAGGCGTCTGGCATTAAGGGGTCAGATTTCTCCCATCCAGCTCCTCTCCTGGCACCAAAAAAGCACCATGCCCACAGTGCCTCCCTGGGAGAAGGCAGCGGGGCGGCCAAGGCCGACCTTTCAGCGGGGCCTGGCTGGGAGGGATGGATGCCTGTGCTCAGAGCGCCTGTCTCTGCTTCCAGCCCGCCCACCCCAGAGGGCTGGATCCACTTTCCAGCATGAGGATGCCTGCAACTTGATCCCACCAGCACATCTGCAAGCAGCCCCTCGTCCCAGCAGTGTTTCCTCTGAGTCGGGGATACAAATTCATGTAGCTTAAAGAGTATGCTTTACAAATATTCTGGATTCCTCCCGGGTCAGTGGACAGCAGCTAGGAGAGAAGATGAAGGCTCCTGGCTCTGGGATCTCTGAGGGTGGAGATGGGCATGGATGGTTCTTTGCTAAGCCCTTCTGTCTGTCCACCTCCACCCATCCTGAGCAAGGGGGCAGCGAAGGTTCTTCCTCTCTGCTGGATTCAGGAGGCCAGCGGGGTTCGTGGGTTGGAAGCAGGAGGCTGGGTTGTCCCACAGAGTCTCAGCGCCCAAGAATGGAAGCTAGGGCCGAAACCGGTTTGGCTCAGTGGATAGAGCGTCGGCCTGCAGACTGAAAGGTCCCAGGTTCTATTCCGGTCAAGGGCATGTACCTTGGTTGCGGGCACATCCCCAGTAGGGGGTGTGCAGGAGGCAGCTGGTTGATGTCTCTCTCTCATTGATGTTTCTAACTCTCTATCTCTCTACCTTCCTCTCTGTAAAAAAAAAAAAAAAAAAAAAAAAAAAAAAAAAAAAAATCAATAAAATATATTTTAAAAAAAAGAAAAGAATGGAAGCTAGGATGTTGAGTCCCCTGTTGAGCATCTGCCCCAATGTATTTTTAAAGTTACCTTCTGGCCAACAGGGATTGACAGTTTTGTATCAGATTTGGTGATGATGGTTGCTAAGGGAATCCTGGGAAGAGTGGTGTGTAAATCTTACCATTGTTTTCCAAACTAGTGTCAACACAAGCTGTAACTTTGAGAGACTTTTAAAGCTAATTAGCCCGGGTACTAGTAATAAAGACAAAACAGACACCTGAAGAGAGCTCGGGAGTGGGCCTAAAACTTTACGACTTAACAGTTTTCCTTTGCCAAGAAGAGGTGGACACTGAGAGAATGGCAAAGAGCCCATGGGTGGGGAGATAAATTCTATCACCCCACATCCGCAGTCCACTATAATACAGTTAACTAATGACCTATATGGCTGAGAAGGGGGGGAAAAATAAAAGCATCTGGGATGGTGTTTGATAGCAAACTAGCTTAATGCCTCAAAATCACAAGGGGGAGATTGTTAACATCTGAAAATGGAGATTGGGATAAGTACAACTAACTCCTGAGAACAGAAACAGATTAGTGGGAAGGAAACAGAAGATAAGTAGAAAGAATTGCAATTGTTCTGAAGTATTTGCAGTCCTTTAGTTCTTACCACACATAATGCAGATTAGTTAGTGCAATCTTTTTTCTAAAGCCAGCTTGCATTTAACAACTTCAAGACAGACTTCATTTTCCTAGAAAGAGCATAATTTGTGAAAACAGCATGTTTGCAGTGATTCCCAAAATCTCATAGATTGATGACATCAGAATCTCTTGGGGGTTCTAATAATATAAATGGAGCCACTTTGGAAGAGTCAGAGTTGCCATCTCACAACGACAGCCTTGCACCTACATCTTATGCCTCAAACCTTTGGAATGTAAAAAAAGAAAACAGGGCAAACTACCTTTGGACGGGGCCTATAGCAGTATTGTGTCTCAAAGAACTATTTACAAAAGTAACATATATGGATGTTCCAGCTGGCTTGGCTCAGTAGTTGGCCTATGAACCAGGGGGTCACGGTTCAATTCCCAGTCATAGCACATGCCCAGGTTTCAGGCTCCATCCCCAGTCAGTCATGATTCTCTGTCATCATTGATGTTTCTATCGCTCTCTCCCTCTCCCTTCCTCTCTGAAATCAATAAGAAAACATATATTTTTAACAAAGAAAGGAAGCAGATATGACTACAGGACTGATGACTACCAGCTAGAAAATGTAAAACGTTGTTTAGATTTAGCATCACTTGACACCAGTAGAAATGCCTTCCTTCTATTGATATAACTGCTCCCCTACCCTTTCTCATAAATACCCCTTGCCTTTGTCTCCTAATCGGAACATTATTTAGGTTCCTGCTGAATCAATGCTTCCCAAATAGCCATTCTTTTTTTATCTCAAACAAACGCTTGTTGTCTCTCACTTTGAAAGGGCTTTTATCTTTAGGTTCATCTCATAGAGATCAGCTATGTCAGAATCTCTTGGGGATTCTATTAAAAGTGCAGATTTGAAAGTTCTGCTGTTGAACGCCCTGACTTAGCAGGTCTGGATGGGAACTAGCAGGATGAATTGTCACCTGTCTCTCCAGGCAGTTTCGACGTGCAGCCAGATTTGAGAACTGTGATCTGGAGTTCGAAGGCTGGCTATTTGGACGGCAAAGACAAGGACTCACCACACACTTGCTGGCAGCTTACCTTAATGGAGACAACATCTCCATGAGAAAAAAATGTAGCCTTGACAGGCTGGCTCTGCACACCAGTGAGATGGCAGGAAGACACTCTGAGGCAAGATAGGAGGGGCTGGCATGTCTCAGAAATGCCCCATATCCTGGGGCTGAAGACATGATGTAAGACGGAATAGAAATAACTTTCAGCTCTCATCCCACACTTGGGTCTCATCTCTGCCCCTTTTGGACAAACATGAGCAGGCCAGACTAAAGGCCAGGAAAGTATTCAGAGGGGAGAATGACAACCAGGATCAAGACTTGGCTGTCATCTTCTAAAAGGCCAACCCCCTTCCTTCCCTACAGTGCTTTGGGGCTCTTTATGGTCAGGCTTTGGGGGGGTCCTTTAGTAGACCAACCATGCGCATCAGAGTATATTTTTAACATCCATCTGTTGTAGATAATTAGACAGACTTGAGGAGAGCAAGGGTGATGGGCCAGGTACAGAAGGTCACCAGGGAAGAAAGCCCCAGGTGCATAGCAAAGGACAATGGTAGGGTGGGACCTTGCCCCCAAGGTGACCTTTCCTCCCCTAGCACATCGGTATGAGGGCCGAGTGGGCAGACTGCCCAGAAATCTGCCAGATCCCGGCCCGGACCTCTCACCCCCTCCATGTATAGAGTGGGGCCGTGCCAACCAAAGCATTGTTTCCCTCTTGCCATTTTGGACAAAATTAATTTTTCTTGATTCAGTTTTCATGTGAATCCAGGGGCTACTCCTCAGAGCCTCCCTCTCTGAAGGTTCAGCCCAGGGAAGCACAACACCAAGGGGATGTTTAGGAGGGTGGGGGGTGGGGAGTCAGAGCAGGAGCATGTTGCCTAGCAAGAGGGCATCGCAGGCCTGACCTTCCGCCTGGGCTGCAGTGGGCCTTTGCACACCAGGGCCTTGCCCAGCCTCCCTCATCTTCCATATTCATGTTTATGAAAATTAAAAGCCCAGAAGATGTAATTATGGGGCCGTGTTGGGAGAGCAAATGGGCAGAGCTTGGTGGGCAGCCAGAGGAGCCTTGCAGGTGGGGGGTGGGGCAGCCTGAGCCTGTAAGTAGAGAGGACAGCGGACCAGCAGAGGAACTGCCCCGGTGACAGCGGACTCCGGTTCCAGGCTCTTCCTCAATCACAAGCGCTTCTGCCTTAGAAGGTTTTCACTGAAGAACAAAAAGACACCTCAGCCTTTTTATTCTTTCTCTCTTACAACCGTCTTTTTGACAGGGGCAGACATAGGATCCTGGGGACCAGCGATAACTGTAAGAAATATTAATCACCTTCTGTTAATCGTAATTGTTTGGTTCTGATGAAAGAAGGCGCATTCCAACCTGGCTGGGGCCTGGGAGCTCACCTGGAAAAGAGGCCCATCCCCTCCATCTGGGAGCTGCCTGTTACCACGGGAAGGTTAACAGCCTTGTTATTGCAGACCCCAGAGCCCAGCCCTTTGAAGACCCCCCCAGCCCTTGGCTCATCACCAGGCTTTGCATACCCACAGGCCTTTGCCAACCTCCAGCCTGCATTACCTGTAAGCTGCCCATTTGGCAAATCCTTTTGCCCACTTCCCCAGGTAATCTTTGTCCTTCCACCCAATACAAGCTGCTGGCTTATGGTGGGGAGCAGAGCAGATTTCTGTGGATGACCTGCTGCTCTCCCATGCTGCTGGCAGGATTGGGATAAACGCTCATGTATGATTCAGCCCCATCTCTTCTGAATTGGCTCAAGTAGTGACAGGCAGCCCAAGACCCACTGATTGTCTGGATACATTTTTGAGCAACATCTTCAGTCAGAGAATTTAAATCCAAATACTTGCCAGGGTCCTGGCCTGGAATTTGGGGGAGTGATGGGGAATGCGCTCTGTGGGCGCAGAGGCACTGGGCAAGGGGAAGCCCTGTCACCTTGCAGAAGCACCCTCCCACCCAGGGAGGCCCCGACACGCCTCCTGTGGAGATCAGCCAGTGAAGCTGAGGAGAGGAAGCTATTTGCCCCAAATCCCGAGCTCCTCTCCCGCCAAAATAGAGCACATGGACATTTCTAGTTTTCTGGCTATCATAGCTATGTGACCTCAACTAAAAACCTTCATCTCTCTGGTCTCCATTCCACCACGTTGTTGTGAAAATTGAGTGAGCCCAGGATGATGCAATAGCGCCATTCCCAGCAGGCGAATGGTGATTGTCCGATACATGCTAACCCCGTTAAGGATGCTCTGGATTCCCGCCTAACACTGGGTGGGGCCGTGCTCTGCACATCCCTGACCCCGAGCAGGGATAGTCCTGCTGATTTTCTTTCAGACCAGTCGCTTGACCTCAGCCTTCTCATCTGAAGCATGGAGACAAGGATCCCTGGCTGCTGCTCTAAGCACCAAAATAAGACCACGAACGGGAAAGCACTCTGGGACCTGTGAGGAGGCAAATTAATATTTTTACATTTGCTGCAACAGCACATTCCCTAGAGTCAGACTAATCGAGGATTTCGGCTGTTTCAGGCAATTACTTAACCTGTCTGTGCTCCAGTTTTCCAATTGCAAATAAGGGATAACAGAGGCTAACATCTTATAGGTTGTGGCGAAGATTAAAAGGTCTGTGCCAAATGCCTGGCACTTTGTAAGTACTGGGTAGTCTCCTCCTCTTATCATCACAGCGACCGTCCTCATTGCTATCAACAATAGTGCTTGCCTTCCTTGTGGCTCTATTTCCTGTTGGGGCTGCTTGTCCCAGAAGTTTTCCACGCTCACACATCACTTCCCATGACCCTGGCCCCTTATCTAAAAACCCAAACTTGGGGAAAGTGATGTGGCATCTCCTCCTCCCATGTCACCAGCACTTAGCAGGGTTCTTACAAGGCCACAGCCCCCACAGGTCAGGCGTCGCTGGGTTCCGGCTTTCAAATCCAGGTGCAGTAAGTCTGAGCCAGGGCCTGCCTGCTCCTTGCTTGTTTGGGTTAATTCTGTGGTTGGGAGGCTGCAGAAGGGGCGAGGGAGGTCTTGCTTGCCAGGAAAATGCAGTGGGTGATGATGCCCGAGGCGGAGGTTCGGGGCCGGTTCATGCAGAAACTCGAACGAGCTGGCAAGCAAGGCCCTAGAGGTCACGGGCCCCAGCTGGGAAAGGCTCCTCTTATAACTGGTAAGATAGGCTCGTTTGGTCATAGACTGTATTCATGTCCCATGACCACATGCTTAGGGGCTTAAAATAACACAAATTTATTATCTCACGGTTCGGTTCTGGAGGTCAAAAGTCGAAAAGCGAGGTGTCAGCGGGGCTGGATTCCTTCTGGAAGTCCGTGGGGAGACTTGTTTCTTCGCCTCTTCCAGCTCATGTGTGACGTGGCTCATGGCAGCATCCTGCCAGTCTCTGATGCCACCTCCGAGTGGCCTTCCCCTCTCGCCTGGGTCTTCTCCTCTTCTGCGTTTTATAAGGACACTTGTCGTGGGTATTAGGGTTCACCTGGTAAATCCAAGGTGATCTCATCCCAAGAGCTTTAACTTGATTGTATCCACAAAAACTTTTCTTTTTCAAATAAAGTCACAGGTATTAAGAATGAGGACCGCCCCCCCTCCTTTTGGAGGTTACTATTCAGCTCGTTACAAAAGAATTTTTGGATATATGAATTACTGAACAGGATATATGAATTACTGAACCTTATAAGCCCTCTGGGAGCCTAGACATGCTACGAACCATCTGAGGACTCAGTCGCCATTCACAGACTCTCCACTAGAGGGCAGCTCTGGGTGAGGGCAAGGCTCTCCCACTCCTGGGAGCTCCCAGGGCTTCCAGAACAAGATCAGAGAGGCATGTCAGAGGTGCCCTGCAGCCCTGAACGCCCCTTCCAGCTTCCAGCCATCTCCTCCTCTGCTTCCCTTAGGGCCATGGGAAGGGAGGGTAGGAGGGGCTGAGAGTTTGCCTGTCCCTAGCTAAAAGTCAAGGGGATTAGAAAAGGGGGCGCTGGAGCCCTTTTTAAAGAGACAAATAAAAGCCATGGCTGGTATGGCTCAGTTGGTTGAGCGTTGTCTGTGCATCGAAAGGTTGCTGGTTTGATTCCTGGTCAGGCACATGCCTAGATTGTGGGTTCTGTTCCTCAGTGGGGGCATACAGGAGACAGCCAGTCCATGTCCCACGCTAACATCGATGTTTTCCTCTGTGTGTCCCTCTCCCTTCCTCTATTTCTAAAAATCAATAATTTATTTTTTTTAAAGAAGACAAATAAAAATGTGGCAACTGTCATCGTACTGGCCTAGCCAAGCTCTTAGTGGGGGAAACCCCGATTTGTAGAACACAAAATCAGGGCAGCTCTGGTCAGAGGAGGATAAACTGACTCCCACCCTTAGTGAATCTTGTAACCACCTACCCTCTCCACCCCTCTGAAGCACCTCTTGGATAGTCAAGGGGGGGAGGGGGAGAGAGATATGAGGGGGAGGTCTCAAAATACAGTTTAAAAATCACAGGCTAGGCATCCTGAGGGCGTGGAGCACGGCCATAAGCCCAGGCAGCCCCAGACCCGTGCCCATGGGAGAGTGAGCCACCGCAGGGTAAAGGGAAGGGGTGAGGAAGCAGGAGGAGGCCCTCCTCATGCGAGGGCAGCCCCTCTGTTGACAAGATGAACTGTGTCATCTGCCAAAACCCTGGAAGAAAACTCTGGCCTTCTGAGTAGGTTCCTGGTGGGCATAATGGACGACCCAGGGTCTCTGAGCGGGAGCCCTGCTGCTCCCATGGCGGTCACAGCTCGCTCCAAGTCAGCCTCCGGGCAGCGGAGGACCAGGCCCGAGGAAGCCTCGGGGCTAAGACGCAGCCTTGCCTTCGTGGCCCAGCCCCCATCACCATACGTGTGGGCGCAGGGCACCCAGGCAGGCAGGGTGTGCTCCAGCCCTGGGGGGAGAGCCTCTGCTTCCGGCAAGTCCTTCGAGCTCAGAGACACTGTTTGTCACTGTCATATTTTCAGGACAGACTGAAAGGGGAATTTTTTGTTGTCGTAAAGTGTCCCCTAAAAAAGAGGAAACAGATCTTAATGCACATGAGCAGCGCACATACCAACAACCCCATACATGTGCACATCCAAACCTCACAGCCACTCACCATGAAATGCACTCACAGCCCTGCTCAGTAATTGAACACTGACCCGTGAATCAAGAGGTCATGGTTCAATTCCCCATCAGGGTACATGCCTGGGTCTCAGGCTCTACCCCCAGCAGGGGGTGTGCAGGAGGCAGCCGATCAATGCTCCTCTTTCGTCGCTGATGTTTCTAACTCTCTATTCCTCTCCCTTCCTCCCTCAATAAAAATCAATGAAACCATTTTAAAAAATGCATACACATACCAGCATGTGGCTTAGACACATGAGCTCACAGGACAGAGCCCCGGGGCAACATAGCAAAGCCGCCTGGTGTGTGGCCACGGCATCCTCAGTCAGTTACCCACCTCGGAGCCTTTGCTTTCTCGTTTGTAAACGTGCGTGTGCCCGGACCACCTCCCTCCCAGGTTCATGATGAGGACGGAATGGGAAACCAGCCTGCAGAGCCCCAGCCTGGGACCCGTCCCGGCCGTGTGCGTGGACACCCAGGACCCAGGAAGTGGGGGGCTTAGAGAGCCAGGAGGCACCGGCTTCCTCTCCGAGTGGTGAGCCGTGGCTCGGGAAGCCATCGCTGCGTTTGGGCCAGTCTCCAGGCTCCTGCGAGAATGAGGGGCCATAACCGATGTCAGGACACCTGCAGCCCACAGACCTCCCAGAGGGGATGGCGTTTCAGCCTGCGTGCTGCTTGCCAGGAAGACCCAGGAGCTAATGGCAAGTCCCCGCAGAGGGAGGCGCTGACTGCAAGGAGACAATGAGGGGACGGAGAGCTGGGATAAATATAGAGAAATGGAACTGTAAATAGAGCAGTGACAGATGCAGAGGGAATGAGCAGGGGGGCCTGTCTGTAGAGAGTAGTTTAGGAAGGCCACATGGAGACAGCCAGCCAGACACCTACGGATGGACAGAGAGAAGGCCCACTGGGCAGATCACACCTGCACAGACCCCTGCAGCTGGGGACGGAGAACAAAGGATGGAAGCACACAGCCCGTCTGCCTGTGACCTTCCTGCCCGATTCGTGCCTGGACTCCCCAAAGGCCCTTCCCTCCCAGCTGCTGAGCTCCTGCCAGGCCGCTGGCCGCCAGACGCTCCCCGTGCCTGGGCAGCGGCGGAGCCAGAGGGGACACGGGAGGGGCAGCGCAGGTCACTGCAGGCTGGGGCAGGACAGGGAGGAGGAGACAGCGCTCCAGACAGCTCAGCCCCCCTGCTCCCGGGCAATCACCAAGGACCTCCACTTGTCAGCCCTGCATTTTAATGGCATTAATGAGGCCTCCTGCCATCTCCTCCCGGGAGAAGGGCTTTTTCTTCTCTGCCTCCAGCCCTGGGAGGCTGCACCTCTCCCCTGCCCTGGCTTTGCCCAGCCTGAGAGGGAGTGTGGCAAGGATTCTTTCCGTCTTCTTTTTATGATTGCAGTTAATTCTTTCCAAGGGGGAGAAGGGAACATACAGTCCCCATACCTGGTTATCTGCCATTCTCTCTCCCCGACTCCTTTCTCTGCCCCTCCCCCCCAGTCATTCGCCAGGACAGGAGCTGGCTGCCTTCCATCACCATGGTCCTCCTTCAAGCTGCCCCTCCCCCTGATAGAGGACGTCAGTCAGGGCACCTGCTCACAGCCCGCCTGCACTGACACTTACGGCAGGCGCTGGGCTGGTTGCAGTGATGGTCACATCTGACACGGTCTCTGCCCTACCAACTTGCACCCAGATGTCCACCTGCAAAGCGTTCTTGGGATGGGTCGACTCACTTTAAAACACGTCCCCTTCCGACTCCGTTTTTCTTGATTACTCTTTTCCTCCTGCCCTTAAATGTTGGGGTTCCCCAGGTGCCCCTGCTGTCCCTCTTCTCTCTTTTTACTGTAAAGCCCTAACTCAGGAAGTCCATCCACCCTCAGGCCCCACCAGATGAGCGCGCCAGCCTCTGCTCCAGGCCCAGGGGGCAATAGGAAAGACCGGTCTCTGCCCCCAAGCAGCTCAGGCTCCAGCATTGCAGCCAGAAGCAAAGCAACACTGACATCACTGAGCTCCGGAGTGGGAGTTAAGGGGTGCAGAGGGAGCCCAGCACTTCTCTCCTCAGGAGGATAAATGAGGGTCCTCGTGGAACCTTAGGGGGTGCTAGGATGGTTTGATAGTGCACAGTGCTTAGAGCAGGAACATGGTAAGTGCTCAGTGAGTGTAGACACACATGATAATCCTAGCCACTGAGGGGACCCACTGCAGGCTCCAGCCCGCACCTTTCCCAGTGGCTGCAGGTGAGCACACCCAGCCCCTCCCCCAGGCAAGTCCATGTGGCCATGCAACTTCAAGTTCAATGGAACTAATTTACCCTAGAATGCTCCCCATAGTGACTGCACCCCTATCCACCCACTGACCCAGCTACCTGAGCTACCACCTGGGAGCCACCTGGCCAGTCATGGTCCTGGGAGTTCTAGCAGGGTCAGGCTGAGGCAGGAAAACAGCCAAACTGAAAGTAAGATCCCTCAAAAAGATACACATCTGCAGAAGCCGGTTTGGCTTAGTGGTAGAGCATTGGTCTGCGGACTGAAGGGTCCCAGGTTTGATTCCAGTTGGGGGCATGTAATTGGTTACCGGCACATCCCCATAAGGGGTGTGCAGGAGGCAGCTGGTTGGTGTTTCTCTCTCATCAACGTTTCTAGCTCTTTTTCTCTCTCTTCCTCTCTGTAAAAAAATCAATAAAATATATATATTTTTTAAAAAGATACACATCGAATCATCATACAATCCATTCCTGTATAAGCCCTTCCAAGTCATAGGTACATTCCCTGGGAAAGAAGGGCTTCCCTGTGTGTGTGCAGGCACCATCTCTGAGGCCTGCCCCCGCAATCTAGGGGCTCTGAGCAGTCTTATGGAGATCTGGTCCTCAGAGCAGGAGGCATCTCCACCCCATCCACGACCTGCGCAGGGGCACAGCCTGGGGACTTGCTGCCCTGGGCTCAGGTCTGCAGGGCCAGCCCTGCTTTGGAAGATCACAGGGTCAGGAGCAAGAAGATGGGCTCTGTGGGGCCACACCTCAGAAGGAGCCTACAGAGGCCAGAACACTGATTAGCAGGGAGGGAAGGGCTCGGGCCAAAGCAGCAGGTCAGAGGCGGCAGCCAGAGTCCCCTCCCATCATGCAGTGCAGCCTTAGCCGATGTGTGACCTGGTCTTGGATAAATGCTTGTGCTTGAAGGATTCGGGAGGAGCTCCCATGCAGAACGTAGGTGGGGGATGCGAATGGTGAACAGCCTCTAAGGCGGGCGTCTTCAAACTACGGCCCCCGGGCCACATGCGGCCCGCAGAGGAGTCTGATCCTGCCAGGTTTTTTGGGCAGTGAGCGCAGCCGAGGTGTTACAGTAGGAATTAGTAGTTCATATAGTCCGGCCCTCCAGCTCTCTGAGGGACCATGATCTGGCCCCCACTTTAAAAAGTTTGAGGACCCCTGCAAGGTATTGCAAGCTAAGGGTCTGGGGAGAGCAGCTGTGTAGGTAGAGCAGGTGAGACAGTAAACTGCTAGTGGGCAGACCGGAGCCCTTGCTTACAAGTGCCCCTTCCCTCCAATGCCAAGCTCGAGTTCCTTGTTGACTGGAAGCAATGGAAGACTTGAACCTACCACAGGGCACCTTGACCCATTAGACTCTCAAGGCACCCACGCCTCCACCAACGAGGCCCAGGCTTGGAGACTTGGGTCTGTCTGTTTGTCTGTCCTCACTCCACCTCTGTCTGCCTGGCTCTCCCGGTCTCTGGGTTCCAGCTGGGGATCAATTCCCTGCTTGTCTCTCATTTCATTGTATCATCCCACTCTGTCTTCTTTGTGGCATGTTTCTGTTCTCTGAACAATTCCTGCTGCTCTTCTCACCAGAAGGGATGGAGGCAGAAGGAATAAAGGGGAAAAATGTACCTCTTAACACAGTTCACCAGGTTGGACACACTGACTCCTGGTCTGGAGATTCTGAGATGCAGATAAGATCCACTTGAATTATTTTATTATCCTTTCTCCAAACCACTGAAGTCCTGTTGCGTCTCCTTCCCATTCCCCGCCCCCTCTCTATGCCCACGCTCCCGTTCAGGCCCTTTGGGCTGTCCTGGGACCACTGCAGCAGCCTTCTCACCCATCTGTCCCCGCTCGGCCCTCTCCAGTCCACCCGAGAGCCTCAGAGCACCTCAGACCCTGCTTCAGTGGTTCTAAGCATGGTCCCCAGACCAGCACCATCGGCAGCCCCTAGGAACTGGTGAAAAATGCAAATTCTCAGGACATATCCTAGACCTACAGATGCAGCAACTCCAGAGCCCAGACCAACAATGTGTGTTTTAGCAAACTCTCCAAGTGATTGTGATGCCTGCTTAAGTTGAAAATCACTGACCTACTTAAAAGCCTTTAGTGGCTCCCACTGCCAGGCCCAGATTTCCTGGCAGAACCCCTGGGACCTACTTTCTGCTTCTCTTCTCCCCTCCATCTCCTTCCACCACTTCCCATCAACCCCCTCCAATGCACCTTACATCAATTCTTCCCACCTGCCAATGGGGCCCCAAGCAGGGCTGTTCCAGGCCTCTGTGTCCTGTTCCCTCCTGCTGGGTGTCTTTCCCTCCCCATCCAGAGCACACTACTTCCTCCCTCTCCCTCTTGGGGTGCCCTCTTAAGCCCTCAAAGCCTAATTCCTACTGCACTTAATGTCAGTCTATTGCTTATTCTCTCCCTAGAGTTCAGTGGTGGGCAAACTCATTAGTCAACAGAGCCAAATATCAACAGTACAACGATTAAAATTTCTTTTGAGAGCCAAATTTTTTTAACTTAAACTTCTTCTAATGACATTTCTTCAAAATAGACTCGCCCAGGCCATGGTATTTTATGGAAGAGCCACACTCCAGGGGCCAAAGAGCCACATGTGGCTCGCGAGCCGCGGTTTGCCGACCATGCCCCTAGAGCACATGTGTCAAACACAAGGCCCTCGGGCCAAATCCGTCCCGCCAGGCCTTGCAATGTGGCCCGCACCGCGCTGTCATCACTGCACTCCGCTGCGTTTCCATCACAATGACAGTTTATGACTGTTCAGTAAACCATTCGGCCCGCGATTTAGGCTGGATTTTAGATTTTGGCCCCTTCTCTGATTGAGTTCGACACCCCTACCCTAGAGTATGAACTCCTGGAGGGCAGGGCCTTGTGTTTGCACTTGTGGACCTAGCACCCTGCACATATGCAGCACCTGCTTCAAAGCCATGACTTAAGCATGGTCCCTGAGTTATCACAAGTTTCCAGGACACCCCTGCATGGTTGTTTCATTTGCTATCAGGTTTACTATTGCTACTGAGAGGTTGTTGGGCCCCTAGACAATGCACGGGAAGCTCCCTGCAGCTACACCCTTGATAATAGCTTCCAAAGGCATCCAGGGTGTGAGGGGAAAAAAACAAGAGATTTGAAGTCCAATCACCTGTGTTTGTACCCTATGTCCCACTTTCTAGACTTGTTATTTCAGTACAGGCTCCAGGACTCAGTTTTCTCTCCTGTAAAATGGGATTATTGTACTAAATTTAGATAAGTTTATGTCTTCATTTAAGTCCCCCTGTAAGCAGAGCCTGAGACAACCCCTTGGATGCGGGTGATTTATTTAGGAAGTGATCCCAGAGATAGGAGGAGAGATTTGGGGGACCAAGCCAGGAAAGTGGAAATACCACTGTAACTGTTGCTATCAGTAATGGGGGTCTCCATCATGCCAGGACTTCTGAGAAGCACACAGAATTCCCCCCTATGACTCTCCCTCCAAAGGCCAGGACAGTGAGGTCCTTTATCTCAGCTCCCATTTTCCATTGGGCAAGGGCTGATGTGGCCATTAATTCCCCCCTCCCTCTTTCTGAATTGACTTCTGAAGAGCTCTTGTTTGCAAAAGCCTGGATTTCTGAAGCTCCAGAGAAGACCTGAGGTAGAGAAACAGAAAGGTGCAATGTCCAAGGAGGGACTGAGGTCATGAGGAGCCTGCCACCTTAGCTGCAGCTGAGACCAGATGAGGGCCAATGTGGGCCAATGAGATGGGAAACGGGCCCCTGAAAGCAACTGCTCCAGTCTGAACACAGACACCCACAGAACCCTGTGGCCCTGTTCCTCTGGACTGAGGCCACCTGTCCAGTTGTCTATGTCCTCCACTTGGCAGGGGTGTCCTGGAGGGCAGGGACAATGTCTGTCTTGCTCATCACTGCATCCCCAGTGCCAAAGAGAGAGATCTGCACAGGGGACATCCTCAACAATATTTGCTGAATGGGTGGATGAAAGAAACTCCCACATAATGGATATTCAAGACAATTGACCATGTAACTACTCTGACTTTCTGAATGGAAGGGGAGAGTGCACTGTTTTCTGACCAAGTTGCAGGGAATCATTCAAGATGAGTGGGTTGGCATTGCTTTTCCATTCAAGATGGAGGAACAGAGACCAGATTAACCTTCTGGCCTGAAACAACTACAAGTCCAGATAAAATATCCAAAACAGTGGGGTGCAAGCCATTGGGCATTGGGCAAAAGGAAGGGTTGTCCTTGAGAGACAGAAACCAATGAGGTAGCCTTACAATTGCCCCAGTTTGATGCTCAGAGAAAGTTTCCAGGCAGCAGTGGGAGGCAGGGGCGGAGGGAAGGGGCTGGAGGGACAGGTTACCAAGGGCCATAAGGAAACAGTTTCAGATGATGGATATGCTCACAATCTTAATTGTGGAGCTGACTTCACAGGCATATACACATGTCAGAATTTATCAAATTGTATACTTTGTACCATTTTATTGTATGTCATTCTACTTCAATAAAGCTGTTTCTCTTTTTTAAAAAAGATGAGGGGACTAGTATTCTGTTTAGCTAATGGAGAAGAATCTACATTAGAAAAACACATGCAGAGACTCATCAAAGAGTGGATACGTAATGAAGATCTTTCGAGTAAGATCCTTATCTCTTTGCTTTTTGACAATCATCTTTGTCTAAGATTTGGACCCAGTTTCCAGCGGGGGTTCAGAGTGTTGTCAGCAGGCCCTCGGAATCAGAAACACATTTTTAAGTTCCACGTGCGTCACTCTCCCATCCAGATCAGAGCCAGTTGTCGTGGGAGGGGCACATAGAGCTCACCAGGCCACACGCCAGCCTGTATTCCTCTGGGACTCCATCCTTGTCCCCCATGTACCACACACACACACACACACACACACACACACACACTCTTCAGGGACTGCTTGCTCACTGCCCCCCCCCCCCCCCCCCACACACACACACCTTGCTCAGAGCATTTGCCTTGTCCCTCTGCAATGGAGTACTGCCATAGAAAGTACTGCAAACTGGGACAGAATGTGTTCTGGAGGCTAGAAGCCTTAAATGGAAGGGTCAGCAAAGCCATGCTTCCACTGTAACCTGTAGGTAATCCTTCATTGCCTCTTCCTAGCTCTGGCTGTTTGTTAGCGACATTGGCATTCCTTGGCTTGTGGCTGCAGCATTTCAATCTCTGCCTCCACTGTCACATGTCGTCTATCCCTCCAGTTGCTGAAAGCCAGTTCTAGGATGTCATAATTTGCAAGGGTTTTATCAAAAGGTTGATGGAACTTGGGGGATTCAGGGCTGAGTCACATATGTTATTGCCTGTTGGGAATGGCTTAAAGACATTTCTCCAAACCTGGAAAAGATTGATTATTTGCTGCTAAACACCTCAGGGCTTCTTAATTTACACGTTATTGCCTCCTCTTGGCCAAACACCTAAACAACCCAAGGCAATTCCCCAATCTGACAAAGCTTCTGTGTGAAACCCTACCCTTTGAAGTAGGTATATAGCTCCACCTTGCCTTAGGACAATTTGTGTTAATAAAAAAGCAAGGGGTCCTGGGACAAAAAGAACTTAGTTTCTTTAAGGAGGCTCTTCTGAAACCCAATGCCTTTCAAAATTATCTTTTGTCTCTGGACTCTTACTTAAGATATACACAGCCTTTCTCCAGATTGCTGAACCCTTCTTAAGGCCGGAACAAGAATTTTGGCATCCTATGTCTGTCTCTTCTCTTCTTATAAGGATGCTAGTCATATTGGATTTATGAGTTACTTATAAGTATGTTTTTAAATTTCAAAATATGTGGAGTTTTAAAATTAATTTTATATGGTATTTGCTTCTCAATTGTATTGGGATCAAATATATGGTCTCTATGTCATTCATTCTTTGAAATGTGCAGAGATCTAATTAATGCCCTACTTTTAAAGTAGTTTTTGCACATGATCCTTATGTGCCTGAGAAGAATAAATATGCACCAATATCTTGCTACAGGGTTCCTTTCTATATTTTCATTGGATCAACTTTGTTAATTATATTTTTCAAATACCCTGAAAGATTTGTTATCTGTTTGAGCTATTCATTACTGAGAGAGGTATGTCAAAAATTTCCCAGTGTGATGTGCAATTGTCCATTTATCCTTGTTGGTCTGTCAAATTTTGATTTATGTATCTTGAGATTGTGTTACAGAGCATATTTACATTGTAGTGATTATCTCTTCCAAATGAATTAAAGATTTCATTATTATATCTTGGCCTTCTTTATTTTTTTAAATCTGATATTAATATAGGTATATCTACATTGTTTTGCTTCTTTTATCTGGCAAATATGTATTTTCCATCTTTCTATTTTTAGCCTTTTTATGTCTTCCTGCTTTATGTTGCTCATGCAAGCAGAATATGTATAGATTTTGAAATTTCATTTGGTAATTTTATCGTTTAACTAGAGAGTTTGGTGCATTTATATTGTGATTTTTAGATATATTTATGTAGATAATTTATCATGTTATTTTGTGTTTTATATTTACCTTGATCTGACTATTATTTCAGTTCAGAGTTGTTTTTTTAATGAACTGAGTTGCTGCAAAAAAATGAAAATAAAAATGTTATCTGGAGTTTGGTAATTCTATCAGTTAATCTTAATATTTACTTCTGTTAAATCTAAGTAAAATTACAAACATATCTACTTCTATCTATTTTTGCCACAATGAACATAAATTAATTTTACAATATGAAATTTTTTTTCAAGAGAGTTTAATATATAAATGATAAATAACTATTTATATGGAACTGGTGGTGTTGTTATAACCAGTTTGACTTCCAACATCCATAAAATGGAAGTGGTCTGCAGGCAGAATCTCCTCCTGCCCCAAATATTTTCACCTGTGGTGAGTAAATACCTGCAGGAGAAAATGGATGCTGGCAGGAATGTCTCAGCTGAGCCCCTCAGCTTACAACAAGATGACCAGATTTAGCAAATAAAAATATTGCATGGAATATATTATATTTTAAATTTTGCATGTTGTTGAACTGAGAGTCAAATAGAACTAGGTGTGCTGTATTTTATCTGGCAACCCTACTGAGTGGGTCAGTCTCACCCATTCATTACACCGGGGGTGGAGGGAGGCCAGGTGCCCTTCCTTGTGAGAGAAATTGTGTACTTTATGCTGAATGGAGCTGAAACAGGTTAGAAATGTGTGCTCTCTGTTTGGACACCAAGACTCATTGTCTCTTTCATACTAACACTCTCCCAGGGTCCTCATTAGCATTTAATCTAGGAAATAAGGACACTATTGCCATTAGTTTTCAGACTAATGAAATCCATCGTGCCCCTTGCCAACAACAACAACAACAACACACACACACACACACACACACACACACACACACACACAGACACACACACCTTCTGCCAAAGTCAAATCTCAGAAGCTGGAACAGACCAGGAAAACTCACACAGGACAAGGCCAAGCTTTTCATCTCCCCAAGGAAAGACTGCTCAACAGTGGTTCCCTTGCTCAAAAACAACCACCCTCTTGATTCCAATGGGAATGGATACCTCAAAACCACAGCAAAGCCCTTCTGGATCTTTTGATCACCCCTCCCCCAGTCCTCACCCATGAGTTTTCCTGCTCACAGTTACTCAGAGGCCCCTGTTTTTCCTCTTCTATGCCTAATTAGAATAAGCCAATAATTGAGCATTTTGTACATAACTCTTAAGTCCTCTGTATATTCTACTACACCTGTGATGATTATCTCTTAGTCCAGCTCTGACAGAGAAAGCATACGCTCTGACCCTGAACAGTTTGTGGTGGAAACCTAGATCCATCATTTACTAGCTTATGACTTTGAGAACTCAGTGAACTCTGAGAATTCCATCCCTCATCTGCAAAATGCGACTAGTACAAGTGACTTTTTTGAACCAGACCTTATTCTATTGGAGACAGCTCAGATGACTGGTGGGGAAAATGTGCAAAATCCACATTTGAACTAGATCTGATCCTTTTATAAGCCATATACTCAATAGATTAATAGGAAAACATTGTAAACTTCATTTGCAGCAGAACTAGAGACCAATTATTAGATTCTGATATAACCACCAGTGGAATATTACACGAGCATTAATAATGAGAAAGTTCTGCCTGGCCAGTGTTGCTCAGAGGTTGAGCATCAACCTATGAACAAAGAGATCACAATTTGATTCCCAATTAGGGCAGGTAGAAGAGGATAAAAGAAGGAAACTTGACTTTGTGTGATGAACACACAATACAATATACAGATGATTTATTACAGAATTGTACACTTGAAACCTAAATAATTTTATTAACCAATGTAACCCCAATAAAATCAGTAAAAATCTAAAAGAAAAAAAAAATAGGTGTTCATTAAATGTAGCACCCTTCCCTTTTTATGTTTACTTTTTCTAATTCTAAAATTATATATTTTGATTTTACAAGAAATTTAGAGAATATTTTGCAATTTAGAGAAAAGGATAGGGGAAAAAAATAATCACCCATTATCCCAGCACTTAGAAGTAAATGTGCTAACATTTTGCATATTGCTTATCAATCTTTATACTTTTATGCAAATATTTTTACACAGTAATATATACAATTTAATCCTGCATTTACATTAAAGCAAAGTCATGGCTTGCAACTGGTGTTTATAATATCTGCAGTACACTCTATTATATAAATGGCCTTTGTCACTGTTTTCTTGTATCCCCGTGGTCCTATCAACTCCCTGAACATAGGGACTGTGTCTTGTTTATTTTTGTATCTCCTGTGTGTGGCTTGTAAGGGATCCAGGTAAATATTGAAAAAATGCAAAATTTAATTATCCAAAAATTACCTACGGTGTCATTTATTGTTGGGTGTTTGCCGTCATTTTCAATTGTTTTCACTTCTCTCTATAATACTAGCACAGTCATTCATGCACATGAATCATAAATCACCATGCACATCTTTACTTGTTTCCTTAGGCACAATTCCTAGAAGTGGAATTACTGGCTGAATGGATAGGAACGAATTTAAGGTTGCTGAAATCACATTGCTAATTTGGCTTCCAAAAAGTTGTCCCAACATGCACTCTGAGCAGCTGCTTGAGGAAGGCCAGGCACCGGTGCTCACTGAAATTAGGAGCTCTACTACTTAAATCTTCACCATTCCTTGGGAAGAGAAATGGCATCCCATTGCTTCCATTTAAATTTCTTTAACTGTTTTAGTGAGGCTGAACGGGTTTTCAAATTTTATTAGACATAATTTTTTAACCAGTGGTCTGTTCATATACTTCATCTGTCTACCTATTTGGGTCTTTTATGTTTTTCTTCTATATTTTATCTTTTTAATTTTTGCTTTCTCTTGCTTCATAGCTTCCCTGATTGTCTTCAGAGACTCTTTTATGGGGTTAGAGAAGACTTATATCTTGGAAAACTGCCCATAGACATGAGAGTAGAAGAATAAGGAACCCCCTGTTTCCTTCTCCCAATTTCAACAGGAACAAATTTAAGAAACAGAATACTTTGACAATCTTGTTTTATCTATTTATCTGTTTCTTCCCTAACACACACACAAGCAAACATTTTTTAAAAGAATTTTTTTCTGGAATATTTTAGACAAATCCTAGACATTTTGCCCATAAATATCCAGAGAATTTTTAAAAATATTTTTATTGATTTTTACAGAGAGAAAGGGAGAGGGATAGAAAGCTAGAAACATCGATGAGAGAGAAACATCCATCAGCTGCCTCTTGCACACCCCCTATTGGGGATGTGCTTGCAACCAAGGTACATGCCCTTGACCGGAATTAAACCTGGGACCTTTCAGTCCGCAGGCCGAAGCTCTAACCACTGAGCCAAACCGGTTTCGGCTCCAGAGAATTTTGGAGCTGCCATATGGGTGTTCCTATCGAAGAAGTCTACAGACTGACCCACGATAAGAAGTGTATATATTTTTCATTTCAGAATCCTGCCCTCTATCGCTCTCCACACGTGGTTGACTAATAAAATGTGGCCTTTGCCTTTTGTCAGCCCACTTGCATGTACCCCACGGGATTCTGATGAAATAGTGCAGCCGATGCGCTCAGGACAAGTGAGTGGCAAGGCCTTGTCAAAGTCACCCAGATCCTCAGGAAGAGAGAACCATCAATTTGCATTTGCTGAGCACATAAACAACTCAGCTCCAGCCTGTGTTTTGCTAACTGATCGCCCGCCTTAATCAAACTCATAATTCAAAAGCGTTTACATTTAAATCTAAATTCATCTTCATTAAGCAGTCACTCATGTGGAGAGAGGGAAATGGGTTTATTCCCCTCTCCTACCCTACCCTCCTGATCACATGGAGGCATCTTGGCCCTGCTGGAAGCAATGGATTCCTTTGCTGCCCTGTTTTGCATAACAGGCTTCAGTTTTAAGTAGAACTTCAAGATGGAGTATTTTCATTTCCTCTGTCGAAACCATTTTATCCAATTTCAAATCTCTGCAGAAATCAGAATCCCAGCAAGCTGCCTCAACTGTGAGGACCATGGCGTGCAGAGTGGAGAAGGCAGGGTGAGACAGAGAGAGAGAGAGAGAGAGAGAGAGATCATAGGAAAGCCATGTCTGCACAACAGCAAAAAGAGCTTAAATTTAAAAAAAAAAAAAATAAGTGCTTGCAAAGGCATAACGGCAGCCAGGCTGGAAGAGGAGAAGGCCACGCCACCCCGTGCTCCGGCCGGCCATTCCCTGTGCTAATCCCGGTGAGAGCAACAGGAGCCTCCGGAATCTGAGCGGCCTGCCTGACTTCAGCATCTGGCGCTGGAGGCCGGGCTATGAATCAGGAAAGCGAATGAAGAAATACAAGCTTGTCAAGGCCCAGGACCGGCATGGGCAGGACCCAGAGCCTGCTCCAGAAAGGTCTAAATGCCCTTTGTTGACCTGCACTTGAATTTGGTTCAAGCTTTTGCCCTGTTCCAGACCTTAAGCATCTTCTGGCCTGGTGTGCTGTCAGGACAGAGAGCAGGTGGCAGGTCAGCCAGGCCCTAATTTCAGGGGAGACTCTCTCTCTCTCTCTCTCTCTCTCTCTCTCTCTCTCTTTCTGTGTGTGTGTGTGTGTGTGTGTGTGTGTGTGTGGTCATGTACTACTTTGGGATCTGGAAGTTACAAAGCACCTCGTTCAAAATGAAACCTGCTGCTGTCAAGTGGTAAACAAGGCGGATTCTGGGGATTAAAATGTCAAGCCCGACCCAACGCCAGGCCTCTGCTAACATGCACAGCGGCCCGTGGTGCCCAGGACGGTTTTCAAAGGCTCGAGGCCGGCATGAGGTGTGTGAAACCAGAGCTTGGCCTTTCCGTGGAAAAAGCCGGGGCAGGGCAGGAGGGGACCGGCTCTCTCACCATGGAACGTGTTTAGAGAAGAATCCCCGGAGTTAAAATAGATGCACGCCTGAAATAATCTTGTTTTGAAACATCAGAAATCTTAGGAAGAGGAAAAAGCTATCAATACCCTTACCCTTTGAATCTTACTATTTATACTGGGATTTTTTCCCCCTCCAGGTGGCTTAAAATAATCAACGGAGATTATCACATTAACTCTTGCAATGCCCCCTGCCCTTCCATGGACTCTGGTCCTCCCAGGCCACCGAGGACACAGGCCTGACTCTATGGCACAGCCTCCCTTCCTGTGCTCCTCTGAGCCCCCTGGCCGGCCCTGCCCAGAGAGCATCCTGGCTACCCACCGCAGTCAAGGTCTTTCCTGATTGCACTGGCACCGGTGGCAGGGAGCCTGCTGGAGGAACACTGGAGCACTGAAGCCCTCAGGACCCTGGAAAGTCCCTGCTGGGGCGTCCTGACCCACTGGTGTCGACATGAGGCCCAGGACAAGTCACTGTTGTTAACAATAAAGCTCTGGCGCTTACACGTTGTTTACCTTTTCAAAAGCAAATTCCAGCAGGGTAAAGTTGCCTCGAGAGAAGGTGCACAAAGGCAACCCACACAGTATGCATGAGTTAACTTTTAAGACTCAGGAGAATTAGGTAAACATTCATATTATCAGCTCCTCTTGGAAAACCCAGAACAGGTGCTCCCAAATGTCAGCCCTCAGCAGAGAGGAGGGCTCTCTCTCTGAGTGACGCCGGGCCTCTGAATGGGCACACCATCTCCCTAGTGAAGGCAGTGCTGGCCCCTCAAGGCATTTTTTGGGGGGAGACCTCTGGCAGGCCGGGTCAGAAGCAGGTTTCCTGGGGGCCAAAACCTACACAGCTGGGCGGGGGGGGGAGAAGACATTTGAAGAAGAAAAATACAAAACTACAAATGCAAAGTTAAATGCAAAAAAAATCTTTTAAATGAGATAAGAAATGATATCGAATTATAAATTTGATGATAAACATCAATGATGACAATTATAGTGTTATGACAATACACACACACCACCAAATCTAGAAAAAAATAATGTAATTTTTGAAAATACTCCACTGCATGACATGCCTCTATAATACTTTTTTCTTATACTTTTGACTGCATACATTTTGATTAAGTACCCATAACATGATTTTGTAATATTTTCTTTAGCAAGAATAGATAGAAATTTAGTCTTTCCTCCAAACCAGCTGGTTGAAGCTTGCTTTAAATTATTTATAGTTTAGAAAAGTTTATTTTAGCTTCACCCTTCATTATTGGTAACGTCTTGTGCATTTTTAGGTTTGTTGTCAAATTTAGGAAAACTTTTACCAAGTTTTTTTTACATATAAGCTGCTGGAGTTATACTTAAATTTGAAATTCTGCTATAGGTCAGTGCCTGCAATATAGGAATTCTAATCAATTCTATGTTACATAAGTCCTATTGAAAAAGGGAGAAAAATATATAGTGCAATTATAATTGTTTGTTCTGACTTATTGAGTATATTATTGCATAAGTGAACTTCTGTTTTGACTAGGCATGGATGAGAACTGAATTCATTGCTTACAATTTTTTTATTTCTCACCTAAGGATATGTTAATTGACTTTTTATTTTTTTTTTAGGGAGAGAGAGAGAGAGAGAGAGAGAGAGAGAGAGAGAGAGAGAGAGAGAGAGAAAGACATGGATGTGAGAAAGAAACATCAATCAGTTGCCTTCCATATGCACCCCAACTGGGAATTAAAGCTACAACTGAGGAATATGTCCTAACCAGGAATCAAACTTGCAAACTTTTTGGTGATAATTTCAAGAGAAACATCAAATGTGATTTATTCAAAGTAATGTCCATCGCTAGCTACACATTTCCTCCATCTTTCAGGTAATTTGTGGATGTCCCAATAGAACTTGTCCTTTTTTGAGGCATACCATTCAGAGACCTAATTTTCCACTTCTTTGTACATTTTGAAGTGCTGCTCAGAAAATGTTTGTGCCATTGATTGGAACAAGTGGTAATATGAAGGAGCAATACAACATACATATCAAATCTCATATAGAGCAACATATGTAACTCCAGTTATTGGGAAAAAAATCTGCATTATTAACTGGTACACCTGGTACTCACAGATTTTTGGATCTGATGCCATGGGTGCATTCACATCATGATGCTGAGAGGTCACAGAATGATCATTCTAGGAAGCCAGTCCTATACCAGCATGGCCAGCATGAGTATAATGCAAAACACAGAAATATATCCCACTGAACCCAAACTAAATGCATCTCAACTCAAATATCCTTAATAGACACCAGGAAAGCCCACGTCAATGCCATCTGACACGAAGAGAAGTTTAACAAAGCAGAAGAGAGAATGGACAGGGATAGTGACTGCACAAATGCAGCTCAAACCCCTCACCTTTGTAAATTTTACAAAACTGTAGAGCCATATGCACACATTGTGAAAGGCCCTCCCAAGTTCTCAAAGAGGGTCTGGAGGGTGAGGGTTCTGAAGTGGAAGCTTCACTCGCTTCCGAGTGAATCGTCCTCAGGTGGAAAATAACAATCTCACTGCCCAACATTCTTGAATAGAAGAGAGTTTGATAACCTGTAGAGATGCTGAACTTTCACCCCACCTGCAGCCCCTGGGCTCCAAGCCATAACCCAACGTGAATGCCCTTTTCTGCACAGTATCACTAGTTGTTAAGGTGCTTGTCAATTATGGAAGATATTTCCTCAAAATTATATTTTGCAGTTTTTACAAATCTGGGCCTTGTCGAGGAAATGCATCTTACACATGGCCATTGCCCACCAGATATGTCCCACCTTCAGAAAAATGGCAGAGGATTTCTATGAAGTGGAAGGCCCTTAGGTAGCATGAGGAGAGAAGTGAGAACTGCCCATGGCTGCTGGGGCCAGGACTAGACTCCTCCCGACTATCCTTAGCCCAAAGTTCTTTCCGCTGGATCAGAGCCAAGTCTCAGCTTTAAGGTGGCTCTACTGTCCCTTCTCCTGGGGAAATACCACATGCACAGCCTTATCATGGGTCTTACCTATGTACCAGTCAGGTACTGCCCCAATGTTATGTAACCTTTCACCCCCAAAACAGCTATCACTTCTTCTCAGGGTCTCTGGGTTGGCTACAGAGGCTTTGCTTCCTACTTTAGGATTGTGGGCCTAGGTTTATTCCACACATTTCTCATCCCTTTGGACCGGAAAACTAGTGTAGTCGTGTTCTTCTCAAAGAGATGGCAGACGTAAGATAATGAGCAGAAACATGTGAGTCCTCTTAAGGTTTAGGCTTGAAACTGGCACACCATGGCTTTCATCCGCATGCCATTGACCAAAGCAAATCATATAACCAAAATCAAAATAAAGGGTGTACACTGTACTCACTCATAAGGTTATGGCAAGGGTGTGAATGCAGGGAGGGGGGAAATTGGGACCAATAATTCAATCTACTACACCGAGGAAGGAGCAGAGATGACAGGTGGGCGAGGCCAGCCGCCCACTGCAGAGATGAGAGAATTGGGGAGTGCCACAGACAACAGAGCTTTAGCAGGGCATTTGGCAGGGGCAAATGTGGACAGCTGGGTAGATTTATTGCTGAACCACTGTGCCCAAAGAACATCGACGAAAGGATTGATGTCCATCTGGAAGAGGCTTGCAGTGGCATACCATCAGCTCTGCCCTGCTCCACTATTTTCATCCACATCTTGGATGCAGGTATTGGAATCATGTTTTATCAGATTTGCAAATGATACGCAGCTGAGTAGCATGACTAATACCCTTTAATGACAATATCAAAATTCAAATTGGTATCAACAGGCTGGATTTATGGGTCCAAAACAACAAGGATGAATAAACTAAAAAGGGGAACTAACACTTATTGAACATCTACTAGATGCTAGGCACACATTTTATTTAATTCTGAAACAACACTTTGAAACAAAGATACTCTTTTTTCAGATTAAAAAAATATATATCTTAGAAAAAGAAGAACAAACTACATCCAAATCAAGCAGAAAGAAAGGAATTAAAAATCATCCTGGAAATCAATAAGACAGAGGATAGAAAAATAGAGAAAATCAATAAAACCAAAGTTGGGCCTTTAAAAACTCAACAATATTGACAAACCTTTACATAAACTGATTAAGAGAGAAAACTCAAGTCATTAAAATAAGAAATGAGAGAACCTCACTACTGACCTGAGATAAATAAAAAGGGTTATAAAGGAATACTATACACAACTGTTCATCAACAAATTAGATAACATAGGCAAAATGGACACATTCTTAGACAGACACAAATTACTAAAACTGCTCAAGAAGAAGTAGTAAATGTGAATAAGACTATAACAAGTGAAAAGATCAAATTAGTTTGTTTGAAATTCTCCATAAATATTAGCAGTCCAGGCCCAGAAGAAATCACTGGTGAATTCTACCAACCATTCAAAGAATTAATACCAATCCTTCACAAACTCTTAGGAAAATTAAAAGAGGAAAAAATACTCTTCAACTCATTTTATGAAACCAACATTATCCTGATGGCAAAACCAAACAAAGACATCACAAGAAAAAGAAAAAAAAAAAAGAAAGAAAGAAAAAAAAAAAAAAACCACCCACAAACAATATTCTTTAGGACTATTTATGCAAAAACCTTCAAGAAGATACTAGCAAACCAAAGCCAACAACATATAAAAAGAATTTTATGCCATGAACAAATGAGATTTGTCCCAAAACTGAAAGGTTGGTTCAATCATCAAAAATCAATTAATGTAATACACCACATTGATGGACTAAAAGACAGAAACCATAGATCATTTCAATAAATACTGAAAAAAGTATTTGACAACAAATAATCTTTCCAAAATACATTTAAAACACACACACACACACACACACACACACACACACACACAAAAAAACAAAACAAAACAAAACAAAAAAAACACCACTCAACAAACCAGGAATAATAGAAGGGGACTTTCTCAACCTCCTAAAGAGCATCTATGAAAAACCATACACTAAATGGTAAAAATAAATAAAAGTCTTTCCCCCTGAAATTAGGAATTAGATAAGGATGTCCATTCTCATCACTTCTATTTAACATATACTGGAGATTCTGGTTAGGGCAATTAGGTAAAAGAAAGAAAGAAAAGGCATCAAGACCAGAAAGAAAGAAGTAAAACTCCTCTTTTCAGATGGCATGATATGGTTTATAGAAATGCTAAGAAATTCACTGAAACACTATTAGAACTAACAAACAAGTTCAGCAATGTGGCAGGAGATACTATCAATATATAAAAATATACTACCAACTGAAAATTGAACTACTTAAAATGGAAATTAAGAAAATTCCACTTACAATAGCATCAAAAAGAATAAATACTGAGGTATAAATTTAACAAAAGAATGCAAGACTTGCCTTGAAAAAAAAATTAGGAAGTTTTAAGGAAATGGAAAGACATATCATGTTTATTGTTTGGAAATTTTAATATTGTTAAGATGGTAATACTCCCCAAATTAATCTACAGACTCAATGCAATCCCTATAAAAAAAAATCCTAGCTGCCTATTTTTGCAGAAACTGAAGAACTGGCCCTATAATTCATGCAATAATTTTAAGATAGCTAGAATAGTCCTATAAAAAGTGAAAATATCAAATTAGTATTTTTTTTCAATGTTCTCAATTTCAAAACTTACTACAATGCTATGGTAATCAACACTGTGTGGTACCGGCATAAGATAGACATATTATAGATCAATGGAGTTGAATTTGGAGCCTACAGATAAACTCTCATACTTTTAGCCAATTGATTTTTTTTATATCCTCACTCAAGGATATATTTTTATTGATTTTTAAAGAGAGAGACTTCGATGTTGGTGCCTCCCCATCATACCCCAAACGGGGATTGAACCCACAAAGTAGATATGTGCCTTGACCAGGAACTGATCAAGGTATATGGAACAACACTCCAACCAATTGGTATATGGAACAACATATGGTATATGGAACAACACTCCAACCAATTGAGCCCCCTGGCCTGGGGCCAGTTAATTTTTAACAAGGGTACCAAGCCCATTCATTGGGGGAAACAATAATCTCATGAACAAAAAATTCTGTGCTTTGAAAAACACTGTCAAGAACATAAAAGGAAAGCCCACAGATGGGAAAAAATATTTTTTAATCATATATCTGATATGAGCCATGTATCTATAATAAATAAAGAATTCTTAGAACTCCACAGTAAATAGACAACCCAACTTAAACTTGGGCAAAGAATTTGCATAGGTATTTCTTCACTGAAGATACAGTATAATGGCTAATAGATACAAGAAAAGATGCTCAGAATCATTAGTCATTAGAGAAATGCCAATCAAAACTACAATAAAATACCACCACATGTCCACTTAGAAGTTAGTTTTATAAAAACAGATAATTTGTGAGAAATTAAAGAAATTGGAAACCTCATACATTGCTGAAGGGAATGCAAAACGGTGCAACCACTTTGGAAAAACAGTTTGGCAGTTCCTCACACAGTAAATGTAGAGTTAATTACTACATAACCCAGTAATTTACAATAAGTATATACCCAAGAGAAATGAGCATACATCCACACAAATATTTATATAAAAAGGTTTATAGCAGCATTTTCCATAATGGCTTAAAAATATGGGCACAACCCTAATGTTTGTCAACGATGAACGGATACACAAAATATGACACATCCATATGATGGAATATTCTTTGGAAATAGAAAGGAATGAAAAACTGATACCTACTAAAACATGACAAATTTTGAAAATATGCTAAGTGAAAGAAGCAAGTCACAAAATACCACACACTCTATGATTTCATGTATTTAAAATGTTCAGAATGGGCAAATAGATATATAGAAAGTAGGTTAATAATTGCATAAGGCCAGGGGTGGGGAAAAGGTGGGAGATGGAAATGGACTGTTAATAGGCATGGGATTTTTTTTTATTAATGAGTACAAAAGCTATCTGAAATAAGATTGTGGTAATGGGTGCTCAACCTTGCAAATATATTAAAAAATATTGAATTGTATACTTAAATAGGTGAAATATGTAATATGTAGCATATCTCAATAAAACTATGTTTGAATAAAAAATTAACTGCACAGATGGGAGAGTTAGAGAAAAAAAAGCTATATCCTAGGAAAGTGCTTCATATATTTTAGTGGGATTCAGTCACAATTAAAATGCAGATTCTGATTTGTAGGTCTGGGATGGAGCTTAAGATCTGGCATTTCTAACAAGCTGCCTGTACCACACCTTGAAGAGCAAGGCTCTAAGGTACTTACCCAGCTTTCTCAGGGCTAGACAGCTGCTAAATGGGGGCAGCTGGGATTCATGTTTGTTAGCAGAATTCATAACCAGGAGCTAAGTGGAGCCTGGTGTCTCATCAACTATTATAAAAAACAGAGGTGTTATAAAACCATCAACCATAACCACAATGTACCAAAAGGCTACCCCCACCACTGAAACTCTGAATGGGGTCTTAAATTGAATTAATAGAAGTAGAAGGTCCATCCCAGTAAGAAAAGCCAGTCTGATCAGACCACCTCTGGTCCAGATGTGGGAGCCACATTGAAGAGGAACACTGGAAAGCCATAGTTTATCTAGAAGAAGATAACCTGTATGGCGAGGGGATTACAAACCTTGTCATAAGGAGATAGATAAAATGATTGGTGAGGTTTATAACTCAGAGGTAAGATTCAGGCAAGCTATAATGTCTTTAAATAATGGCTATTCCATGAACACGGAAATGGATGTTTTCTATGTGACCCAGAGGGCAGAACGAAGATTAAGAAAAGAAGGTTGTAGGGAAGTCAACCCAATAAATAAAAAGGTAATAAAATTCTAATGATTAAGAGCTTTTTATATCATTTAGAACTCAGAAACCAAACACAAATTTGCTTAAGCCAAATTGGGCGGGAGAGGTATTTTTCACATAACATAAAAATCCAAAAATATATTTCAGGCACTCCATCTTTCCACACTGCTTGTCTCTATGTTGGCTCCATTCTTCAGTGGTGACAAGATGGTCACTAGCAGAGCCAGGCTTGGATTCTATCAGTTTAACAACCAGGATAATAAATGGATCTCTTTCCCAAGGGTCCCATCAAAACTCCCAGGGCTGATTTTCATTGGGTAGCTTAGGTCACATGTCCATTTCTGTACCAACATTATGCATTATGACCATAGTGTGAAACATGATTTGCCAGAGTTGGATCACATGCCTACCACTAAGGCTGACAGGTGGCGGCAGCCTTTCCCAAACCACAAGCTTGAGACTGGAGGAAGAGAGGTTCTCTAAATAGACCAAAAATAAATAAATAAATAAAAAACCTGGCTGCTCTTTACAGAAGGAGAATAGACATTTGTCAGGAAAACAATAGATTTCCACAAACTGTCTGCAAATTAAAAATGCTCCTTTGGGAAGATATCCGAGCAAAGGCATAATGACCACCATCACCCCTGCCTGGTCAGGAGCAGTGGATGGGAGTCAAATTTTAGACCAGTGGTCGGCAAACTCATTAGTCAACAGAGCCAAATATCAACAGTACAACGATTGAAATTTATTTTGAGAGCCAAATTTTTTAAACTTAAACCTCGTCTAAGGCCACTTTTTCAAAATAGACTTTCCCAGGCTGTGGTATTTTGTGGAAGAGCCATACTCAAGGGGCCAAAGAGCTGCATGTGGCTCACGAGCCGTGGTTTGCCGATCACTATCTTATACGATCGCCTCTCTTCTAAGGAAAACGATTCTCCATTATCTGCAGCCTTACTCTCAGGCATTTTTTTCTGCTGCTAGCTCACATTGCATAGAATTTTTCCAGCCTCACTGGGGACACACTTATTTCCCTTGGTCTTCTCCCTTAAGCCAGCCCTATTACTCTCTGTCACTGGCCTTGGCCTTAGGTCTTCCCCTAATTAAAGACCCTCTCTCAAAAGACGCATTAGAACGAGGCTTCAGTGGAGCATTGTCATCTTTTTACTCGTTAGCAAATCACCCCTTATTCAAGGTGTGGTGTTTTGTTTTGCAAGAAAATAAAATCACTTGAGCTAACTCAAGAAATGTGTGGTGGTGGTGGTGGTGGTGGTGGTGGTGGTGGTGGTGGTGTGTGTGTGTGTGTGTGTGTGTGTGTGTGTGGAGGGTCAGAGGAAGGGAAAGGGCTCAGAGCTGATGCTGTAAGGCTATGACAGTGCTTGGGAGCATCTGGGACAGGAACCATGACAGCCAGTAGGCTCCACCATAGATGCTGGAAAGCAGCTGAGCTTCCGCAGTCAGGATGGCCCTGGGGAGGGCACAGTCAGAGGCCCACAGCCTCACCCAGCGCTGCCATGACTCATGGCTGGACATTGGCCACATGTTCGAATCTTTGTACTCTGGTACCAACTGACTTGCCTTTCTCTGTCCCAGTCTCACATCCGGGAAGAGGACTGCTATTGGACCAGCTCCCGTTTTGCTCCGGACAATTGGCCAGCACTAGTCTAATTCGCATCTCTTTTCCAAAGTTTCGTGGCCAGGAGGGGAAACACAGATTTGGCAGCCTCATCTGTGGACAGTACCTTTAAAATGTGGTACTCATGTAACCCACATCCCGAATTGTCACGGGATATGGCAATGGTTGCCAGGAAAGTTCAGGTGCCCAACCTCATGTTCTGCCTGTAAGTAACCAACCAGCTGGAGGGTATAAAGTGATCAGGCAGCAAGACGACTGTCTTTCCAATGTTGGGGGCAGAGGGGGTTGGGATGCTGATGCACACAACTCTGCAGGCAGTGCCAGGAGGGAGTTTCAGAGGAAGGGAACAATATCAGGGATGGGGCTGCATGTATGGCAGCCTGGACCGAGCTGGGAAATCCCAGCTATGCACAAAGGAAACCATGCACGCATCCACACAGGCCCCTGCTCAGAGCCCAGCACTTTCCCACAAACATCGTACCCCTTTTCTACAGGGTTTTCAGGGGACTCACCAGAGAAGGGGCCAGAACTAGAGAAATAAGGTGTCTGGATGTCCACGGCCACCAAGCGACTCAGGTACCTGCTCCTTGCCGAGAAAAAGATGGAAAACACCTGACCATGTGAGCGTCTGAGGGCTCACCAACCCTAAACTGAAGACACCTGTGGAAATTTACAACCAGAGAGGCCGGAAGGAATTCTAAGGGATGCACTGGTTCCAGATCCTGTAAGAGACCTGGACACAGTAATTAATGGAGCCTAATAAAACAAATTCAAATCAATCAGTCAGTAAATGAGAGTATTGTCACCCAGACTGAAATTGATTTAAAAGCCCATAAATTGAGTCCATAATAAATGTGGAAAAAGACGGGAATCTGGGGAAAGCATCTAGGATAGCATTATTGGAGTTGATGTTATTTGTTATAGGGGATTAATAGTAATAAAATAAAATAAAGCTCCCATGACAAAGCCTTCAAAAGGAACTACAATGTAAAACTTAGATCTATAAGCAAGATCTGGTTTTTAGGAGCTTAATTGAAAGTATTAAATAGGGGACAGCAATTTAATGAAATATAAAGATGATGACAAATTGCTGAGATTATCTCCAGTGATGGGAAGAGAGATCTTGAACAAAGGCTTCTGGCATGATCAGAGGGTCGGAAACGGGCACTTTTGCAAAGAGGACATTTGCAGAGCACCTGCTGTGAGCTTCCTCCCACCCCTCCCCACAGGGCTCCCTGCCGCATACAGTACCGGGACCCTTAGGTGGCCAAAGCCCTCAGAGGTCTGTCTGTTTCCCATCCTTTCCTGGCATCACCCATCCCTGAACATGCAAACATGTAGGCCCTGCCCGTGTCCAGCCTACACAGAGCAGGCGATCCCAGAATCACCCCCATTCTAGCCAGAAACCAGGAGAAGGGGCAACACTTGGAGCTGAAAGGCTGGCTGATGAATAAATGAGGAACTTCCAGGTAATAAACAGTGACATTGCTTCATTCTGACCTCCAACCCCTTGCCACCTAAGTGGGGGCCCGAGAACACCCATGTGCCCCCCCAGTGCAGCCATCCTCCCTGGGTGCCACTTCCACCCCCACATCAAGAAAGCTCTGGAGTCCTAAAGCCACCAAAACGGGGCTCTCGCATCTCGAGCCTGAAGGCTGAGGCCACCGGAAGTCTGTGTCTGAAGGGAGAGATTGTACCCCTTCTCCTGCCTCCCTTCCCAGGGGAAATCACCTGGTGCCCAAAGGGGGGTTGCTCCTGCACCCACAGTCTTTCAAGGTCTCCACTGAAAAATCTCCTTTCATCTGTTCTCTGGGTCTTATGTGTCCATGGCACACTGAGCTGAGGACAAATCCAAGTGACAGTCCCTCTAAGCACAGAGGTTTTTATACTGAATCTAACTCCTTCCTGGCCTTCTTCCCAGGAGGCTCCTAATCCCTCATGGAAGTCATCTTGCCCCACCCCCACTCACCTTCCAGACACACGCTGACATGGCTGAGGGCCTATGGCCCGCTGACTCTTCATACACACAGGCATGCACACACATATGCACACATGCACGGCTGTGCCCCAGCTACCCTAGGTCACCCTGCCTGGCCTTCCTTCCATGGTCAAGGTCCAACACTCTTAAACCGTAACCTTTGGGGGTGGAGGGGGCAGGAGGCCATGTCCCTACCACCACCGCTGCCTCAGAACAATGTCTTGACATTTTAAGGGGTACAAATATTTAGCAATTGATGGCTATGTAATAGAGCATAAAGCCTGATAGTCTGGGAATAAGTGGTACAAAATGGGAGATATCTGCTAGAACTATGGCTATGCTGTGATGGGACAAAAGGCACACACTCTCAGCCAGCTGGAATCTGCAGAACAGAAAACATCTGAGGACCATTCCAAGCCCAGAGGGCCTGACTCGCTGGGCTCTCCATGACCCATTCAGTCCAGGCTTCTTCATCATCCCCTCAATGACCCATCGAGATAATGAAAATCCCCTCTTCTGTGACCTTTCCCTGGGAGCCCTGACCTCGCTCAGACAAAGCTTTATTGTTATTGGAAATTCCTGACCAACTGGACAAATTCATCTCTGATAAAAGATTAATGCAAGGATGGCAAATAGATAGTATTTCTGCTGCCAACTGTGATTGATCAGAAAAGCTACCTAGAGTACTCATGTGAGAAAGACTGTGGCCAGAGCTTAGCTCAGCAAAGAGTGCCAGAGCCAATCCTGGTTGTTTGCCCTGAGCCCTCTGGTCAATGGTATCGTAGGTGCTGCCTGTCTGTCATCCTAGCATTGGTGGCTTGTCCCTCCCTCCCTAGGTACATGCTTGCACTTTGGCATGACTCTTGGGGGAAGGAAATGCTATTCCAGACAGTACAAAATCTTGAACCCATGATGAGACCCTACCAGCCCCCTTGAGGACAGTCTTTTCATGTGTCAAGAGGACCTGTCCTGGCCAGCAGCATCACAGAAAGGCCTCAGCAGCTCCAGCCAAAGGTGAGAGGTGGGCTGAGCAGCCATCTATTCCTGTTCACCTCCATTGGCACCATTAATTTGTGTCCTGCAAGGGAGTGACAAGCACCCACATGTGCTTAGTGTGATATGTCCATTGGTGGTCAAGTCCAGGTACAAGTGAGGAGCGACTACCTGCTTCTGGACTCAGGTCCCGGAAGGAGGGTCGCAGTTCAATCAGCCACTCACCAAGGTGGAGAGAAAGCAAAGGAGTTTTGTAAACAAAGCCTGAGTGCGCTGAGGTCATGCACAGTTAGATTTCACAGCAGATCCAGGCGGGATGGGGAAGCCCCAGCCTCTGGCAGGTTATTTTTGTTTGGTTTTTGTTTGCTTGACCAGGGCTGCAGGTGGACTTGCTAACGTACTAACTATAAAGGGCTCTGAAAAGTAAGGCCGACGCTGGGGGCATTGCATGGTACCCATGATTCTTGGACCCTGGGTAGGAGACCTTGGGTGTTAGAGGAGAATCAAGCTGCTTCTGCTCTGTTTCTGTGGCTCTGAGGGACCCTCGGGAGAGCTCAGCAACTCCTGCCAGGCCCCCCCTCTCCAGCCAGCAGTGGCCCTTCCATTCTGGGATCCACTATTTGCAGGTTCCAGTCCATGAACAAGTCTCGGCTTGCCCAGCTGGTCCAAATAAAGCACGCAGGGGCCGCATGGCAGACAGACTCCTACAAACAACAGGCGGGCGCTCGTCCCGACCCCAGAGAAAGAGACCATGTGAAAACGTCTCCCCACGGGCCCGGCTGGGCTGGAACATTCTTCACAGGGATCTCTGGCTTCACCTGGAGCACACTCCTAAGAGGGGCTCCTGCCCTGACGCCTTTGTGTCAGTGGTTCCCCCTGTCTGGGACCCGCTCCTCCTGCAGGTCTCTGCTCAAATGCTCAAATGCCACCCTCCTCAGAAGCCCTGCATGCCTGTCCTGTTGAGTAATGAAAACTGCCCCCACCCCTGGCACTCTGGATCCTCCTTACCCAGCTGTTTACTTTTCTTTTTTTTCCATAGGTCTCATCACCTCCTAACACATTCTATAATTTATCTATTTTTTGGTAATTGTTCACCACCTGACCTCTGCTCCCAGCATGGATGAGTCTCTGTGAGAACAGATCTTGTCTGTCTTCTTCCCTTTATGCCAAACACAGTCAGTGCTCAGTTCATATATTAATTAAGATAATAAGAGAGGAATATGCTAATTAGTTGTTGCCATTATGTCACAACCAATCTACAAGTGGTGGAGAGCTACTGGGCAGGTGGCCAGCTGAGGCAAGTGGCAGCAAGCTACTCATGCACGGATTCATGCGCAGGGCTACCAGTTTTTAATAAACATTGGTGGATGTATCAATAATTTTAAAAATTTTATATTATGCTCTCTAGATCAACATCAATTATATCAATCTTTGTATGTGAACATCTTATATCCATAGTATTTCATCCGATCATTCAAGAAAAAAAATTTTTTTAGAAGAAAAACATTTTGAACACTATATGTCAGACACAAATGCATTACTTTGGCTTTGAGTTGACCTGGTAGATTGACTACACACACCTTTCCCAAACTCTCAACAAAATGACACACACACACAAAAAAAGGAAAGGTAACCATAAGGACAAAAAGAAGCAGAGGGAGATGACAGCAGACAAGACATAGCAGAAAATGTGTACGGAAAGCAGATGGGCAAGGGACACCATGCTGGCGGAGCAGGACACAGGTCTGAAGGGAGGGAAGCCACTGAGGAAGCTAGCTTCCCACTGCAAGATCTGGAACTTTAAGAGAGAACATGCTGAGGCCTGACTGGGTAGCTAAATTCGTTAGAGCATCATTTCAGTTTGGCCTAGGTTGCAGGTTTGATCCCTGGTCAGGATCAACCAATGAATGCATATCTAAGTGGAATAACAAATCTCTCTCATCAATAAATTGTTTTTAAAGAATTTTTTTTAAAAGAGAGAGAGAGAGAGAGACTGCACTGAAGGTTATGGGTTGTTTGTGGCAGAGAGCAGGGGGAGAGAGGAGGCTGAACGTAAGAGAATCAGGAAGGAGACAGTGAGACTCCCACATGGCTCCTAATCCTGCACCAACAGCAGCTGCACGTGGACTGCTGATCTGATCCAAAGTGTGATATAAGTAAATTGGAAAGTTGTTATCTGGAAGTATCTGAGGAATGGGGGAGTGAGATAAGAGAGAAAAGTCCTACTCCCTGTTTGGAATTCAGTATAAAATAAACCCTAAAACTCAAAAGTCAGCAGTATAAGGATGGAAGAAGCTAACAAAAGAGTTGGGCATGCTCACCTCTGGGAAGTGTGAATTGTGACAGAGGAGGGCTGGGGCAGGAGCCCGCTGTTTTCCATTATAAGCCTTATAAAACTATCTGTCTTTTTAAACTAGGTCTGTGAATTGTGTTTATAAAAATAAAAGTTGAAGTCCTGTCTGTTATGTGGAGAATGGATTGGAGGAGGGCAAGAACAAGCAAGGGAAACTCACGAAGTGGTCCAGGGAAGAAACAATGAGAGCAGGGCCGGTGTGGTGGGAATGGGACTAGAGAGAATCAGGTGTATTTGCAAAATTTGGGGGATAGAGTCGACAAGACTTCCTGCAGGATTGAACGGAGGCAGTAAAATAACAAGTGAGAGGAATCAAATGTAATTTCTAGGCATTTGGCTGGAGCAACTTGGTGCAAACAAGGTAGGGAAGAGGTTGAGGCAAGTGAGGTGCCCAGGGCGTGGCCTTTGAGGAGGCCCTTGCCGGCAGGGCCGTGCAAGTGCAGGTGGGCACCTGAGAGGAAGGCTTCCTGAACCTTCCTGGCCTCATCGCAGTCCCAGCCTTGGATTGGCAGGTTCTGGTGCTATTTACTGAGATGGGAAATTAGTGGCAAAAGCATAGGGGTCAGTGCTTTTGGAGAAGAGGTTTTCTATTGGACAAGCCTCGGGTGAGTCGTGTATTCATGATCCACGTGGAGTTGTAGGGCAGTACGAATCTGCCGCTCACGGGGCAGTCAGGCTGGAGATAGACATTCAGATGTCTCTGCATAAGGATGATGCTGAAAGCTGTGGTCAGGACTGGACAACCCAGAGAGAGTGGGTGTGAAGTGTATGGGAGGGGCCATGTAGCAGAGAGGAGAGGAAGGGACAGGGCAGACAGAGACGGAGCAGCCAGGAGGTGGGAGGGGGCAGGAGAAGCTGGTGTTTCCGAAGCCAGGAAGAAAGTCTTGGCACCGGGACACTGTCCCACAGCAACAGGCCTGTCTTTCTCATATCCCCCTTGGGACCAGGCACTTGTACACTAAGTGGAACAACAACTTTCCATACACTAAGGGTGGCTCAGCAGTAAGTGGCCCTGAGTCTCTAAAAGAGCCCATCCAGGTGGTTGTCCTACTATGAGGACAAGGTGGGGAGCAGTGCCTGGGGGGGCCCAAGTGGAGTTCGGTGAGGCAGTGAATAGCTCACAGGCACTTACTGGTTATGTGACCTCAGGAAAGTGCCTTAACCTCTCTGAGCCTCAGCCTCCACCAGCATACAATGGAGCCCATGCTAGGACTCCATCCCCTGGTTACCGAGGGGGCTCCCTAAGGACTTGCACTTAGAACAGAAGCTGGCAGTCATGGGTGTTCACCAGTTGCATGTTCAGTCAAGGCCACCTGACCCTGGGTCGAGCGCTCAGGCCATCGGGCCGGCCACCTGCTTTCTCTCTGTCTTTTATGAAAGCCCCTGGGTTGGCATGAGCTGCAGACATAGGCGGGAGGGCCTACTGGCCTCTGTGCTTTTCTCTGGGAGTGGTGAGCACCCTTCTCTCCCGGGGACTCCATGGGGGGGGGGGGGCCTGTGGTGCCTTGTGGGGCAGTGTCTTATCCCAACTTCACCCCCGCAGACAGAGGCATGGCATGCCCTCATGTATCAGGATCTGTGCAGCCTGTTTACAAAGACCACGTGGGCCCAACTTCCGAGTGCCTGGCCCAAGAAAGCCAGAAAGGTCACCGCAGTGTGGGGGCAGGACCCCGCTCTTGGTAAATTCATCTCTTGATAAACGATGAGTGCTGCCACCTCTCACCGGAGAAGCCAGACAATATACGCTCCAGTCTTTCCAACGGAGGGCTGTTTTTCCACAAGCCTTTGGCTTCTGTGGGGAGCAGTTGGTTTAAAAAGAAATGGAATTTCCCCTTCAATATTCTTCTTGCATGACAGGTCTGTGATTGGAATCAGGACATGAAAAATCATGCCCTGGTGGTTGTTTCCATTAGTGGCGTTGGACTTTGCCATGGCACCTGGAGCAGAGGGCTCCTCTCCCACCTCCCATGTGCCACTCCCTGCAGCTCCGGCAGGTTCCGGCTGGCTGACCCTGGAACATCTCGGTATTTCAGAGCCTGTGCTTTCTGGTCAGGAGCTTGGCTAACTCGTCTTTGCAGGAACCTGCTACACGGTCCCTGCTCACATCATTGCCCCACAAGCCTGTGTTCCAGGCCATCTTTCCTCTCCACCATGTGATGGAGCTCCTGACGAGCACACATGCACATACTTGTGCCCACACAGTGAGGTCTTGCTTCTCTTCCTGCCGTAAACAATCCCAAGGAAGCACTAACTGTCGTGCATGATAAGAAAGAAACAAGTTCTTCATTGTCTACATTGCAGGTTAGCAGCATCCAGAAGCGTGCCACTGAAAGAAATGGAGGTGGGGTCTGGAAACTCAAAAGAAGAGTAGAATGAGACCACATTCAAGAATGAGTCCTGCCCTGGCCAGGTGGCTCAGCTGATTGGAGTGTGGTCCTGTACACCAAAAGGTTCCCGATCAGGGCACATACCTGGATTGCAGGTTCAATTTCTGGTTGGGTGTGTATGGGAGGTGTTAGTCAATCAATGTTTCTCTCTCTCTCTCTCTCTCTCTCTCTCTCTCTCTCTCTCTCTCTCTCTCTCTCACACACACACACACACACACACAGCCTCAACCTCTTTCTCTCTAAAATCAATGAACATATCCTCTATTGAGAATTTTAAAAAGAGGAATTTTGAGAAAAAGAATGAATCTTTGAAGAAGGTGCAGCAGGAAGTATTGCTGCAGAAGCAGCAGGCCACATCGAGGAGGGCCTGTCTGTCTCCTGTCCTAGCCTGGGAGCCCTGGAAGCAGCCACACATCTGTCTGTCCTTCACACCCAGCATAGGCCCAGGAACAGGTGTGCATTCAGAAAATGTCTGTTGATAATGGAATGAAGAAGGAAACAAGAGGAGCAGAGTCATTGGCTTCTGCTCAGAGACTCTGGGTTCTGTTTTACTTAACTTGAGAGAGGCTCTGGAGGACAACAGGGTGCTTGCTGAGCAGGATATAAACTCAAATGAGCAGGGTCCTCTGCAGCCAGGTGAGGAGGCTGGACTAGGGCCTGGGGCGGGCAGTGGGGGATGGGGGAGAGTGCCAACTACACAGAGCTCACAGGCCTGCTCCTGGACCAAGAGGGCGGCGTGGGATGCAGCATGGTGCATGGGCTGCATTCTGCATGGAGCCCAACCCCAGCCCTAATGCCATCAGGAAGACATCAAGAGTCCCCAGCCCTTCACAGCAAGCAGAGAACTTGCTTCCTGGAGTGGGAGCCAGAGGCCAGTGGGCCAAGGGAGAAGGTCAGCATCTGGGCCTAGGCAAGAAGCACTGTCCTCGTGACCATCGTATGGCTGCCAACATTCCCCAAAGATGCCTTGTTGCTTTGCTCCCAGAACCCCATCTCCTTCTCCTGGACATATGCAGCCAGTGGCAGTCAGTGGGACATGCTCCGGTCTCACCACCAGCAGGTGAGGACTGAGAACCCTCGGCCAGGCCATCAGGAAATCAGGAGGTGTCCATGCAAGGGAGGTCACAGCACCCCGAGAGAGGCAACAGCACCCCGAGAGGAGCCGGTCCTCTTTGCACAGGTTCTTCAGCTTTAGAGCAGTGAGGTTCCCAGAGGTCTGGTGACTGAATCACCAGCCCCCCCCCCCCCCCCCCCCCCCCCCCCCCCCCGCAATGAATCCAGCCTAGACATAGAACCGTTTCTCCACAGAGGCTCCCGCCTCCTGAGGATGTCTGGGCCCCAAATGCATCTATAAATCAGCCATAAATTAGCTCATTTTTTTCTACTCCCTGCCACTCTCTATATAAAAAAAAATCTTTTGATCTAATAAAGGAAAGAAGTAACACCTTACATTGTTGAACAATTGTGTTTGGCAACAGACATCTGAAAAACAGTGACTTAAACACAGTAGGGATTTTATTGTATTGTATTTATTTATTTATTTGTTTTTGCTTACAGATGAAATCTGGAAATCATTAACCAGAGGCTTTTTCAGCAACTCCATGAAACCATCGAGGGACGCAGTCTCCTTTGAAGTGTTTGGGAAACAAATTAGAGAGAGGAAGAGGATGAGAAAGAGGGGAAAGAGAAGGGAGAGAAACAGAGCTTATAACCAGAGGCCAGAGCAGGGGTGCCCAGGCCAGCTTGACCAGACATGCATGTGCCCATGTGTGAGGGTGGCCAACAGTCCCAGTTTGCCAGGGACACAGGATTTTCAGTGTTAAAGCCAGGACAGTCTGAGGCAAACAGGGACAGCTGGTTGCCCTAAGTGTGTGAAGGGGGTATTATTAGACAACATATCCTAGACCAGTGTTTCTCAAGGTGTTGCAAGTAAGAATGAAGGACCTCCGAAGGCCCTCAAGACCCTTGTAGGGCATCACTGAAGTCAGACTATTTTTCTAATAAATTAATGTTTTTGCCCATTTCACTCTCTTTTCTCTCACAGGTACTCGAGGAGGTTTTCCAGAGGTTAATAATAATGTATAATATTGCAACAGATGAGATGCATAAGCAGAAATGAGATGTTATCTGCCTTCTTTTCTGTTAGAGAAAGGAAATAGAAATACTAAACGCCAAAGAGGTTTTTTTTTTAATGGGAAAATATTCCACTCTCCTCACTGTTTACTTTTGTTTTGAAAAATAGCGTCATTTTCACTGAAAGTGATTTATTGTGGCTATGATTATCTATCGTGATTTAAAATGAATTCATAAATAATTTTTAAATGCCTTGGCCTTCATTTCCAATATGATAAATCCTGATAGTTCTAACCCACGTTATTTTTTTTAAAAGATTTTTGACATCCTTAATATTTTCTGAGCCTATAAAGCTGAGACCCAAGAAGTGAAGACCTGCTATTCTAGACTAGACTAATAATGGCGTGGGGGGTGGGGAGCGAGGGTGTGGAATTTCCTGGGAATTTAAGAATAGGAGCAGGAGAAAGGCTGGCCCTGGGCACTGGCATCAGAAGGCAGCAGCTCCAGGAGCCTCAGCAGCAGTGCGTGTGAATAAATATTCTCATCCAGCATGGGTCAGAGTCAGGCTTGCCAACTATTCACCAGCAGTCACTACTGAGATAAATGCAGGCATTGAGAGAAGCTTTTAGAAACATTCAGAGCGCCTTGATGGAGTAACTGTGCATCTACCGAAACTAATAATGCAAAACGTTGGGCTTGTATTTCTTTTCTCATTTTATTTTTCTCTCTTTCGTTTTATTATTATTATTTTTTATTTTTTTATTTTTTTTAGCAGTTTGCTTTTGCTGTACTTCACAAACGTAGTCCAGGATGCATTGGAAATGTTTCAGATATGGTCCTTGCATGCCTGAGATGAATGTTAAAAGATAAATGCTGGTTATTCAAGCAAAGGGAAAGGGTGGGGCAAAGTATTACATAGAACATTTTATGCTTCGGAGGAAAACTATGCATTGTCGGGAGCGCACTCTTCCTGCTCAACTGATTCTAGCCATTTATTGAATGGCTTTACAGTTTTGTAAATGGGAGATAACTAGTAGCAATGCAGAATCATTTCTGCTTACAGAAAAGGAAAACTTCTCTCATGCAGCTGGCTTTCCTCCCTCGCCACAGCACAGGCCAGTTTTGCCTCCACTTGCTCATTTGTTTCAATATCCCTAATTTATAATTTTGTCTGTTCTTTGGATTCTCTTTTGAACTTGCAATACCTCTGGCCTCCTCATTAGTAACTTATATAAAATCATCAATGTGTGTTCATTAACAAGTAATATGGCCCTGAGAACCCACCAACAACAGAGGGAGAGAGCTATCCCAAGACATCTGCAGGGCTTTTATATCTGTGGATTGATATGGAACTCAGAATCCATTGTATTTATTGTGTTTACCTGTCTGCTAATGACGTTAGTCATAATAATAGCTATGCTTGTTCTTTGGGTTTTTCTGTACAGTCCAACTGTTTATGGTTACTGATCATGTGTAAGATAACTGTTCAAACTCTTCACGGCTTATGCAAATGTTATGCTAGAGGCCAAATACAGAAAAGTGAGACAAAAGGCTAAATTCGGATCATGATAGTTCACAGAATAGAAATGATCAGAGTGCTTTTTGGCAACGAAGGCCATAGACTGCCTCCCACATATCTGCTCTTCTCTTTGGAGGAAAATTTGACCTCACTCAGATCCCATGGTTACAGTATTGTCCCATTTCAAATGGGCAACAAGATGAAGTTGATATTGAGACTTCCTAGGAATGAGCCTTTCTAGCACTGCAAGACCACACTATCCAACCAAAAGAGGAACAGTGAGCAAAAAAGGGGGTAGGGGCCTCCGTGGAAATCAACCTCACAGGGGAATCTGATCATAAATTCCTAACTGGGCAGGTCTCCTGGGGAGTCATGCCCCAGGCCTCCAACTTGTTAATGAAAGGTTTTACGTCAGCTCTGTTCATTGTTCTTATGCATCTAGGTTAACACACCTTTTAAATAACAGAAGTAATGCCCCTTGAACAGGGTATTAATCATCAAGAAAGCACATAATCTTGTTTACTATCCTGTACTCCAATCCCCCCCTTGCTTCCTTCCACCTACATATACATCCCTTTTTTAATTTCAAATGCATAAAGGAAACTGCAAAACTGTTGTTTTTCAGAGCACCTGAGATCTTCCTCCCCAACATAGGTTCAGATAAACTCATAAAAATTCTCCCCCAAAAAGTAATATATTCTTCATAGAATTTGGGGAATTCTACTCTTGGACCCCACCATTGGTGTGACTCAGTTACCTTCTGGAAGTGACTTCCATTCTCATCCTGCTACCTGCTGACATCTGTACCTTTTCTTCTGTAGAATTTCTCTACCTTATAGATATTTCTTACTCCGAGTTTAAGTTTCCTTATTATCTTGTAGAAAAGAGGCAGAGAGAGAAAGGGAAACAGACAGGGGACTGTATAGTTGAGACACAAGAGTCATTCCATGTGCACATTCCTATATGGCTAGAGGTAACTGGGGCATGCCCAACCACCACACCTTTAATGCTGGTGCTTGGAAGCTGTCCCCAAAGTCTCCACGCCAGAACCCAATCTCTAGTAGAAGAAGGCCTCTGTCAGGAAGATTCGAATGCTGGAGGAGGTTGCCATGGAGTCTGACCTCAGCTACAGAGAAGTGCAGTTCAGTGACCAGGGACTCTGACACTTGAGGAAGCCAAACCAATGAGCCCAGCCACCTGCCATCCTGAGGTGGGTGGGTGGAGAGTGGGGAGGGGGGTATCCTGTCTTCCTGTCTGCTCAACAACTTTTCTTCCCACTTTGGTTGCTGATGGAGCAGCACTCTCCTTGTCTCTAGTTTCTTGTGATCTCAGACTCTTTGGAATCTAAATCCTTCTCTTGTTTTACTAGTTTCATTGAGGTACAGTTTATACACCATAAAATTCTCTTTTTTTAAAGATACCATCCAGTACCTTTTAGACAATTCATGGAGTTATGCAACTATCACCCTAATCTAATTTTAGTACCTTTCTATCTCCCCCAAAAGGAACCTTGTGCCCATTTGCAGGCATTCCCTAGGCGCAAAGCCACCGCTATCTTTCTGTCTCTATAGATTGGCCTTTTCTGGGCATTTCATATAAGTGGAATCATACAACACACATGTTTTTTAGTATAGCATATATATCATACTTGATTCCTTTTCCTAGCCAATTTGTATTTCATTGCACCGAGGTGTCACATTTTGTGTAACTACTCATGAGCTGGTGGACATTTGGATTGTTTCTACCTTTTGGCTGCAAAGGTTTTTGCGAACATTCGTGTACAAGTCTCTGTGTGAACATGCAACACATTTATTCAGGCTATAGCTCACATCCCGGGACTTGCTACAGGCTCAGCTGAGTCGAAGCGAGGGTTTCTCCAGAGCATCATAGAAAGTTGTGAGAAGGGCAGAGTAGCTTGTGAAAAAAATTGCTGAATAGGAAGGCACACTTGGTGGGTATCAGGAAATGTATGTCCTGGTACATTTTGAGAACCTCTCCAGGGCACATTTTTCCTGGGTGATCGAGGTTGGTTCAATGAAACACAGAGAGCTGTGTGACCTGGTCTGGTCACCTGACCTCTCTGAGCTGTAGCTGACAGGACTATTGTGAGGCTTGGTGATGAGAAAAGCACTTGTATGGTATTGGCATGTGGTTGGCACTTTTCCAAAGGTTGCTGAAGTTTACTGAAGGGAACGGAAATTGAGTGACTTTGCCCTAATCTTTTGCTTTAGAAGAGGCACTGCAGCATCACAGTTAAGAAAATGAACTTCCACGCTGATGTATCTAGTACAAGCCATACCGTGCCTGCTGTGTGCAGTCAGGCAAGTTACCCCCCTTTCACTTAGCCTTGGTTTCTGCATCCCTAAAATGATGGCAGTGATATTGCTTCTCTCAGCACATTGAGAGGATCACATAACATAGGGAGCGGAGAGAACTGAGCCCAGTTCTTGGTACCTTAGCAGCATTTACAAGTATTTGCTGTTTTCGTGGCTGCTGTTTCTTGCATTTCTCCGACTCTTCCCTGGGTTGGGAGCTGACTCAGGGAAGAGCCTATACTATGTCTGAGGTGGGTGGTGAGGGGCCAGGGTGGCATGAGGGAGGACATGAAAACCCAAAGCAGCCTCCACTGTCCCTGTTCTGCCTCCGGCTGCAGGAGCCCACTGCTGCCCCCAGCTGGAAGGCCCTTGGCCAGCCAGTGCCTCAGCCTGCCAGGGACATTGCTGACCCCACCCCAGGACAGACGCGTGTTTGGTCGCCTGAGCTCTCCAGAGCCTCCCAGCCCAGGACAACAGGTGTATGTGCTCTGTAACTCGAGCCTACCTTCTGAGGCCTGAGAAATTGAGAGAGGACAGACAACTCTTTCTTCAGAGTACCACATGGCCAATAAACAAGTTTTCAGGGAGACCATGGCCAGCTCAGGATTCTGCACGGCCGGCTGTCAAGTTCAGGGATAGTCCAGGACCTTTGCTTTTCATAACAGCAGCAGCAGCAGTGACCAGCACCATTTGCTGAGTATCCAGGGGTGCTAGCACTGCAGGAGGCTCCTTCCATACCTTTTCGGTTCCTTCCTCTCCACAGCCCTGTGGGAAGAGCGACTGAGAAGAGCAGAGGCCCTGGAGCTGGAGCCCAGAATCTGCCACAGGCTGACGGTTTGACCTTGAGCGAGTCAATTAACTTCTTGGAGCCTCAGTGTTCTCATCTGTAAAATACAGATGATGAAACCTACTCCATACGGTTTTGGGGAATTAGATGAGGTAACAGAGGGCAATATTGATAGCCCAGATCCTGGCACAGAGGAAGCCCTCGATATGACAATCAAACATATTTTCAGAGCAGTGTCCCCACTGTATGAGGACACTGAAGCCCATTCAGTCAGAACGTGAAGTGGATCTGATGGGCAGATGTTCGTCATTGCCTCACCTCCTGGTTGGTCCCCAAGTCCTGGTAATGCTGCTGGAGGACAGACTAGAGGGAGGTAAACCCCTGGGTTTAGGGTTCCAGCCAGAGGGAAGCAGAAAGCACCAACTAAGATAGGAGGTGGCATTATCTATGGCTTCTGACTGTGCAAGCTCTTCTGCCCCCAAATCGGAACATTCTTCAGAAAGGGCTAAAAATGGTCCCCAGAGATGAAACCCCAAGGTACCTTGTTCCAAACACAGACTCTATCAATACACAGAGAGCACAGACCACATGTCTATGTGCAGACGCTGGGACAGCAGGCAAAGGATAGGCGCAGATGAGAACGCTCATGCAAGTGATGTGATGAGTGTCCCAGAGAGAGCCCCTCAGCGTGCCTATGGATGTGCCCACTCATCATACTGTGGTCACACAGGGCACACCCACCACTCTGTAAGGGTCTGAGTGACCACAGTTTCCCAAATCCTTAATTATGCTTATGAATGTTTTATCTCAACATTGTTTAAATTGGCATAGATGCATTTACACTAGTAAATAAGATACTTGGCAAGAGGTTATACATTTTTCCCACATAAACAATTTTAGACATGGTGTTTAGACTTACCATTTTAAATCCATAAAGGTCTACTTAAACCATAATATGTCAACAATACTATGTCTTTGAATGCAAACAAAAACTATATCAGAACATATTAAACATGGACAGCCCAGTTAAGCACCACACAATTGTTATAGCACTCAGCTAGTTAGTTATTAACAACGAAAGGAAGTAAATGGAATCAGACATTCAGCCTTAACAACTAGGAAGAGACAGCTAGCTCCACAGGCTCCCCAGGGGACACCTGCATCCTCCAAAGAGATTTAATCTCTGAGCAAGCAGGAAGAACTGGTTTTCCAATCTCCCCAGGAACACCTGGCCAGGAGCCGGTTTACAGGCAGCAGGGGAATAAACAGTAGAGGAAATTTCTTTGCTGAGCACATGCACAGTAGAAACCAGGTGAGGTAAGCACAAGTGCAGTAAAAGCCAGATGACAAAGCAGAGCTTTGAGGCATGTGCAGTAGGAGTCACAATGGTGACTTAAAGGGGAGGAGTCTTGCCTGGGAAAATCTGGGGAAAAGACTGGAAAGGATAAGGGCACAAAACCATGGAAGATCCGGGAGAGGGATGGAATAGGGGGAGGGCCCAGCACACCTTGCGAAGAATTAGGAAGAAGATTGGTTAGTTTGAAAGAAAGGTTACCCCTTCCCAAACCCAAGGAGATATTATCAAAGCTTAACTAATGCCTAGGGCTCATTCATTCACAGGCTCTCTCTCCATAGCAGCCTTTAGGGTTGGGGGGCCTCATGAGCTCGAGCACAGATCCAAGTGTGAGCTCAAGTGCAGAGCCATACATATGGGGAAATGAGACACAGAAGTTCTGCATCTCTGGGTCCTGGTCCTTCTGGGCCTGACAGGGCCAGTGTGGGTCTATGACCTCAGAGGCTGGGTTTCTTCCACAGCAAGACGAGCCGAGCCACCTGTTTGTGGATGTAACATTGGGCACATTGTCTAAACCTCATGTCTAAAATTGTTTGTGTGGAGAAAATGTATAACCTCATGCCAAGTCCTGTGTTTTCTCTCTTGTCACTGTCACTCACGTCCTCCTGTGTGTGAGTCCTGGAAATGCTTTGCTCTCTGTAGAAGAATCTTATTTCCACTGGCAACACAATATCTAACCTGCATACAATCTTTCTTCTCCATTCAAGTCACAGGACCTCAAGGCTGCTAGACCATCCTTAGCTCCAGTGAGGGTCCTGATTGGCGGAGCCAGCATGATAAGCACATCTCTTGGCAGTGTTGTGTTCGGGAATCCAATCAGCACCTGGCATCTCTCTGGCTACTGTCACTGGTTCAGGGAAGGAAATGAGGCCTACGTAGGTCCAGTTGGACTGAGAGAACGTTCTTTCATCCTGTGGCTGGAAGAGAGGTTTCCTTGCGCTCCTGCCAAACATGAACACAGAGCTTGTCGTCCCAGGTGCTGCTGGTGGCCATCTTGTCAGCACAAGTAAGGCCTGCTGAGAACAGAGGAGCACAGATGAAAGCAGGGCTGGAGATCTTGGGGAATCCAAGCCTGGGCTTCCCTGCACTGTCCACCTCAGCCCTGCCTCTGGGCTTTCTGTTTTGCAAGGTGGTAATTTCTTTGTTGAATTAAGACTGAGTTTCCAATCATTTGCAGCAGGAATGCATCCTTGTGCTGGAGGAGACAGGTTTAGAGATGAATGGAAAGAAAAGGACTCCCTTGAGATAATGAGGGAAAAGTTAAAAGAGACTGTGGAAGAAGGTAAGGGATTGTTGAAGTAGTTTGTGCTTAAGCAATAAAGACATTTGCCCACATGAAATTGTTTGACAGGAGAATTATGGGGGAAAATAAAAAGGAGGGCTTGACTTAGACCCTAGCCCCTGAGGGAAAAGGGAGGATAAAGTAGAGAGAGATTTCTCTGTAGCTGGAACCATACAATCAGCCCAGAACAGCTTGACCCTCATTGTCTGGGGAAGGAGAGTGAAAGTAGGGGACAGACAGTGAGCCCAGGTAAGAGAGGGCACTGAGAGGACATGCACTCAGCTTTCCATGTTCATAAGCCAGCATGTGAGCTTGCATTCCCAGGATGTGGGCACACTTCTAGGGTCTCTGAACAACTTTGAACCTAAAGCCTTAGAGATAGCTTATATCGTCTACCAGGGGATCCCTTCTATCTTTTGATATATGAGAGAGAAGTTCTTTTTACTTTTTTCTCCATCCAAAAGATGTTCTTGGCCCTTCTCACAGCCTCAGTCAACTCTACTTTGCCTTCATGAGAATGGAAAATGTCTTACAACAATGGCTCGCCTGAAACCTTTTGCACATCTGCTGTTTTGCCTGCCTTGCATCCATTTCTCATGGGTCTGTTAACAGTGCCCCATTTTGCCCTGAAGCAATGTGGTTGGTGGTGGGTTTGCCCCTACTGCAGATCCAAGAGGATCTAGCCAATGAGAGCACTGCATTCCCCCTCTGTGTGGGCAGGTGACTCCAACCTAGCCCAATCTAAGTGAATGATATGGAACTGGTGGTGGTGGGAAGTGGGGAAGGGTGTTCTTTATCTGCTAAGCCTATAACGATATAAGCCATCTCAAGCTGCTGGGGCCATTTTAATGGTTTATGAAAACAACCTGCCTAAAAGTGAAGTGAATATGGAAAGAGAAAAGCAAAAGAGATGGATTGAGTCCTGATTATGTCATTTGAGTCTCATGCCTAAAGCCAGTGTCGTGGACTTTTCACTTGTATGAGTAAATGTTATATTCTCTAGTTTTGCTTAATCACTTACGTTTTCTGTCATTTGTAACTGTTGTATTTTGGGTTGATGACACATCTCAACTTTAGAAAAGCATAATTTTCCTGCTCTTGTATTATTTGGTTGTTGGTCCTACACAAAAAACCTGGCTTATCCTTATGTTCATAGAATTCTTGCTGTCTGACCTTGAACAAGCCATACTCATATGTTCTCATCACTTACTAGTAAAGGAAGGCGTTGGACCCAATATGCAGGTCCCTTCCAGCTCTGAAATCATATACTTCTATGAAAAATCTCTTATCAACCTCCTCACTCAGAATTAGATTCAAAACTATTTTGTGCAAGAGTGTGGATTAAAAATATTAAAATAATTTTTTTTTAAGTTTAATCAAATGTTAGATGATGAAAATCCACCAGGCAAGGCCTCTTTGCTTTACCAAAGCATAGAACCACACTCATGAGGCAGATGTATCACCTGCTAGTTTCTGGTGCCTGAAAATTTCCATGCCCCCTACCCTTTCTAATGAGGAAAGTCCAGTGGTAGCTGCAGCACTCTATCTCAATCAGCCTTTTGTTTTTGTTTTGTTTTTTCATATATTTTATTGGTTTTTTACAGATAGGAAGAGAGAGGGATAGAGAGTTAGAAACATCAATGAGAGAGAAACATCGATCAGCTGCCTTCTGCACACCCCCAACTAGGGATGTGCCTGCAACCAAGGTACATGCCCTTGACCAGAATCGAACCCAGGACATTTTACCGCAGGCTGACGCTCTATCTACTGAGCTAAACAGGTTTCGGCTCAATCAGCCTTTTAATCAGCAAATACTTTCATCAGAGATAGGAGAGGCATCACACTTAATGATCTTTAGAAAGGCTTAACAACAAAACTGTGGTTGCTTTGCCCATAGGATCTAGGGTCCTTAGTCAAAGCCCTTCTGTGACTCTCTGTCACCCAGATGCCAAGTCTGACACCTGCCCACAGTTCCCATTCCTTCTCCCATTGCTGCCTGCTTGGGCGTCTTAGATGCCTCTAGTAATACCTCTGTGCCTTAGTTTCCTCACCTGTGAAATCACAGTACCTTCCTCCATGTGTTGTTGTGAATACTGAAGGAGAAAAGCCCTCATAACAGTGCCTAGCAAATAGTAAACACAAATCCAATGTCCACTCTCATCTTCATTATCATTCCGATTGAACTTCTCGGTGCCCAGTGGGTGGTTGCTTGGATGAGTGGGTGAACAAATGGCTTAAAGCATGAAGTACTCAAAAGTATTCCATGTCCTGCAGGTGATCAGTAAATACTTGTTAACAATAATGTTCTAGAGACATAAGAGTTGGAATTAGGAAGGGACTATTTACCGAGGCTGTTCCCCTTTCTGCCACTCCTGCCCACTCCCATCCCGCCATCTCCCCCACCTCACTTCTTTCTGGAGCTCTTGCTATTGCCTGAAGGGGCCCAGGATGTCAAGTTAGTGATGATTTGCAACTCAGTGTGAATTTGCTCTTCTTAGCATCTAATACGAACTGCTCTGGATACAATTGCAGACTCACTTCTCAATTATGTATGTTTTAGCTAAAAGAGGCCCAGCTGTGACCAGCTGACCCCAGAATTCATATCCCTGGGGCACTCACAAGCGACAGGATATGGGAACCAATTCTCCTAACCTGCTCTTAAGCGAAACCAATTTATGACTCAGAAAGACCATTTATTGAGTGTAATGAGGACAGAGATTAGACCAGAGCCCAGGCCCTGGAATTGCTCAGGGACCGCCCTCCTAGGAGATTCACCAAGGGCTGTTCACTGGCCACAGAACAGGAACAAAGCTAGGCCAACGGACCAAGAGGCACAAACCCTCCAAATGGCTGGCAGAGAACAGTGAGTGTGGGCCAAGGGTTTGGACTGTCTGGGATTAGATGTGTAGGATGCCTGCCAGGTCCACAAAGGTTGCAGCGCCATTGTTTCCAAAGCTCTTCCTCCTTGGGGAAGGAAGGCTGCTGTGCCAAGAGTTGCATCAACCCCGGGTCCACACACTCCCCCTCCACAGCGCTGAACAAGCTCCAAATCGTTTTCAAGCTGATCTTCTTTCCCTGGGTTCACCATCCCTGCCTCAACTTCACAGCCATCCTCCACAGAAACACACAACATTCACCATAGTTCACCCTCAAATCAGAGTAACGTTCTGAGGAGCAGACATATTTGAGAATCTAACGAAAGCTGTGGCCCTTCTCCCTGCAGAAGTGACCACACATTTGCATGCAATTTCCAAGGGCTCATAGGCTCCATGAAGCCTCTTGGTGAGGCTTTTGGGTCCACAGAGAGCAAGATACCCTGCCTTCCTCAACCTTCAGTGGCATCCGTGCTTGGCCGGCGCTCCTCTTGGCCACGTGTTCACAAGTCATCTCTAAAAGGCGCAGGGTAACAGTTCCTCACTCACAGTTTACAAAGTGCCATGGAACCAAGTGACATGTTCTCATCCCTAATCCCACCCCTCCTTGGGTCTCTCTTCTGGTGTCTGCCTCCAGAGAAGTGCTTTCCTGGCTCTCTCCTTCGACTCAGAGGGCCCCTCTTAGGGACTGAGCCTGCAGAGGGCTCACCTCCCCCCTTTCTTGCCCCCCACAACAACCCCTCCTGTTCTCCCCTACCCCTCCAAGCCCCGCCCCTGCATGTTCCCAGGCTCCTATCCCAAAAGCCACCTGTCCTGTGGCTTCACTAACAAGCACCACTGTCCTGCAAAGCTCCTCCAGGTTCAGCTGCCAAGGCAGGAGGGAAAAATTGAGATACCAGAGTTGAAAGATATCAGACTTCAGAAGCAAGCTCTAAACCGACTTGGATAGCAGAAAGTTTCAAAGGTACTCGCAGAAGTCCTTGTGAAACCCCTGCTGTCTTCAGTGAGCTGGCAGTTCCAGCTCTTTTAGATCGCAAGTTCCAGTCCTGCAAAGGGACCAAAGGGCCTTTTGTATTTAATCCTTTCAGCAGGAAGAGACTGGTGGGGCCCTGGCCAATGGAGTTCAGTGGTTAGAGTAGGGGTGTCGAACTCAATCAGAGAAGGGGCCAAAATCTAAAATCCAGCCTAAATCACGGGCCGAATGGTTTACTGAACAGTCATAAACTGTCATTGTGATGGAAACGCAGCGGAGTGCAGTGATGACAGCGCGGTGCGGGCCACATTGCAAGGCCTGGCGGGACGGATTTGGCCCGCGGGCCTTGTGTTTGACACATGTGGGTTAGAGCATTAGCCCACACACTGAAGGGTTGAGGTTTGATTCCTGGGTTGCAGGTTCAACCCCCACCTCAGTCAGGGTGAGTGTAGAAGGCAACCAATGAGAGAGAGAGGGAGAGAGAGAGAGGAAGGAAGGAAGGAAGGAAGGAAGGAAGGAAGGAAGGAAGGAAGGAAGGAAGGAAGGAAGGAAGAAAGGAAGGAAGGAAGGAAGGAAGGAGGGGCTTAGACCCTCCCCACCTGAAACATGAATATCTCATAGCATCACTAAGCTGGAAATTTTCCATCAGGAAATGGTGGCATTTTTGAGTTGGAAGGGAGCTTGAGTCATACCGTGTTTTCCCGAAAATAAGACATCCTCTGAAAATAAGACCTACTTACAGGTTTCCTTCTGAGTGAAATATAAGGTATCCCCCCTAAAATAAGCCCCCCCCCAGGCTAAACATGAAAGATTTGGTTCACTGATTCTGAAAGAAATGGAGTCACAAGAAATTCACCAGGAAATTCAGGAATTGGATTGTTATGATGATGTTCCAGAAGATGATGACATGATTGTCATTGAATAAATGAGTAAATTCTTGATACTGTAGGATTCAGTTTGTCTGGTTTGTGTTGACAACTACCCTACTATTGTACCGTATACAGGTAATAAATTTCCTTTATTTTCATTTAACAATAAATGTGTACCATATTCTTCTTCATGGAAAAATAAGACATCCCCTGAAAATAAGACCTAGCACATCTTTGGGAGCAAAAATTAATATAAGATACTGTCTTATTTTAGGGGAAACAGGGTACATCTCAACATGCGCACTTTGCAGATGAGGAAACTGAAACAGTCAAGTCAGCTTGCTTTCCCAATGCCCTCAGGAGGGAGTGGCCAGCTGGGCATGCTCATAGCTGCCCAGAATCCTTGTCCCCTTAGTAAGCTGTTTGGTGCACAGCCTCCTCAACGGGTTACTTCAATGAGAGTTATGAAGCCAGTGTTTTGGGAAACTTAGCACTGTTGATAAGGCTGTGACTCTTGAAGAACTGAGCATCAAGAAAGTGTCACGTTGGCCCAATCTTAAAGGAAGAGTAGAAATGTCATTGAAGGGGGTCAGAAGTCAGGAGGACACCACCTGGGAGGAGATGAGGGCATCAGGGTCCCCATGGTGACTAACCTACAGTTCCTGGTTGGAGGAGCTTCAGCAGGAGCAGACGACAGGGAGAGCCCTGAGACCAGGTGGGAGGCAGCACCTGGTGGCCTGCCTGCCCTGCTCAAACAAAGGCGGGGATTTGATCCCATGTGGGCTGGAGCAGGGGGTGGCACACTGAGTTTGTGTGTTAAACCTGAGCACGGCAACAGGTGGGCGTGGAAGGGAGAGCACTAGGGACAAAAGGACTTGTGAGCTGACTGGCTCAGGGGGTGATAGTGATGGGGATGCAGAAAAAGCAAGGACCCCCAGAATACTGAAGAGGAGGTGACCACCTGAGGAGGGGGAGAGGGTGACTGGTTAATGGGATGCTTCCCAAAGAGAAAAAGAGATGAGAGGACGACACATCAGAAGCGTAAGCAGGGGTCCAGATGTGAGGACTGGAGCATAGAGATGACAGCACAGGCAAAGGGAGCAGAATCAGAGCAAAGGCCCAGCCTAGATTCAGGAGAGGCACAAAGGTCCAGGGATCAGTAGCCCTCCCAGAGGGAGGGAAGGAAGATCCGGACCTCCAGGACCGGGATGTGCAGGGATTGGCCACAAGAGGGCAGTAGAGTGCCCCTGGAGTGTGAGGCAGGGACAGAAGCAGAGGGTTAAGAGGCAAAGGGGTGGCCAGGAAATAGAAAAGCAGGCATGGTCCACTTTTGGGAAAATTTCAGTGAAATGGGGAAGAGAAACAGGTGTGAAGTGAAGTCAGGAGAGAATTATTTTTTACAGGAAAGAAGAACTGGGAGCCAACAGAGGCAGAGGTGGAGAAGTTGAAGGGCAAAGTGCAGCCCCCCAGAAGGTCAGAGGGCCTATGTGCCAGCCTGGGCTCCTTTGAGGGCAAGTGTCAGAAAACCTGACCGAGCCTGACCTTGGAAGCAGAGACTGTGTTGGCTCATGGAACTGAAACATACCAAAGTAGTCTGACTTCCGGCACAACTGGATATAGGGCTCAAGCAGTACCACGGGATCTGGTTTCTCTCCGCATCTCCCGCCCCTAATGCCTCTCACTCGGTCCCATCCCCCAACAGATGCGCTTTTGCTATTCATCTTTTAAAAATTAAGATGTAACATCAGAAAATTTACACTTCGTAGTCATTTTAACTATATTTACAAGATCATACAGCTATTACCACTGATTCTAGGACATTTCCATCGCACTCTACCAAAACCCTGTACCCATTAGCAGCCACTCCCCTTTCTCCCTACAACCACTAACTTATTCTCTTTTCTTATGTATTTGTTCATTCTGCTCATTGTATGTAAATGAAATCCTCACAATGTGGCCTTTTGTGTCTGGCTCCTTTCACTAATTATAACTTTTTTTTTTTACGCATGGTGTAGTATGTATCTGTCCTCCATTTTTTTTTATGCCAAAATAATATTCCAGTGTATGGATATACTACAGCTTATTTATACAGTTTTCAGTTAATGGATACTTGACTTGTTCCCAGTTTTTGACTATTATGAATAGTGCCGTTATGAACATCCACATATAAGTATTTGTGTGAGCATGTTTTTAAATTCTCTTGGGTATATACTTAGAAATTCAATTGCTGGGTCACATGGTCACTCAGTGTTTAACTTTTTGAGGAAATGCCAAACTGTTATCCAAAGTGAATGCATCATTTTAAATCCCCCACCAGCAATGTATGAGGGTTTCAATTTCTCCACATCCTCACCAACATTTATTATCTATCTCTTTTATTGCAGCCATCCTAGTGGGTGGGAAGTGATATCTAATTGTAGTTTTGATTTACATTCTCTAGTGATTAATGATGCTGATTCTCTTTTTTTGTGTTTATTGATCGTTGTGTGTATATTCTTTGGGAAAATGTATATTCCCATCCTTTGCCCATAATTTATTTGAGTTATTGTTTATTATGGAGTTGTACCAATTCTTTATATATTCTAGATTAGAAGGTACATGATCTGAAAATGTCTTCTCCAATTCTCCGAGTTGTCTTTTCACTTTCTAGTAGTGTCATTGGCAACCCACACATTTTTTTTTAATTTTGAGGAAGTATAATTTATTTAGTTTTTCTTTGATTGCTCATGCTTTTGGTATTTTATCTAAAAAAACTAAACTCATAATCATAAAGATGTACAACTATCTTTTCTTCTAGGAGTTTTATACTTTAGCTCTTACATTTAGGTCTATGATGCACTTTTAGTTAATTTTCATTTATGGTGTGAAGCAGGTGTCCAACTTCATTCTTTTGCATACAGATATCAGGCTGTTGAAAAGACTATTCTTTTCCCATGTAATTGTCTTGACACCCTTGTCAAAAATTAATTGGCCATAGACATATAGCTTTATTTCTGGATCTTTAGTGATGTATTTAGTGCACCCTTTTTATATAGAGGGTGTTTCATGGTCCTTGAAGAGACAGGAACATCATTTTCAGAAGTTGTTTAAACACTCGACCCTGCCCACTTGTTTAAGGATTACTCAGTTGGACAACCTGTCTGTCACTGGAGGTTCAAAAAGTCACCTCTCGCCAGCCCAAGTCATAAGGCTCTCTGTGCATGACAACACGCTCCCCATCAGCATCCATGCACTCAGCCTCCCTCCGCTCACACACCCCACTTTATAGATCAGGAAACTGGCTCTGATTGCAGATATGACCCCACCACGTGTGGTGTTCCACCAGTATTGAGAGTCAAGGCAAAGTTCTCACACCTTTTACGTGATTTCTAAGGCATTGGTGCAACCTCCCAACACCCCCACTGCACCCAGCAGACACTTGTACAAACCCTTTAAAAACTCCCATGAATGCAGGACTCAGTATTTTTCTTTTTCTTTTCACATCTATTATCTCTATGATGAAATATTTCAAACACAGAGAAAAGTACAGTTGATAATATAACAAATACCCATGTGCTCACCATTGGGGTTGAGCAAAGGTTAAAGTTTTTCTCTGTTTGCTTCAGATCATTTTTTAAAGAAAGTAAACTATTACAGGGGAATTCCTCTCCAGTTCTCTCTCCACAGGGAATCACTATCCTCACCTAGTGTCACCTTCTATTATTCATCTTTAAAATTTTTGCCACTCACGTCTATGTCTGTAGACAATGCATCTCATTGTATTGGATGTTTTGAAACTGTATCTAAATGATATCATACTATAATATCCTTCCAATCCTAGTTTATCCATTCAGTTTATGTTGCAAATGTTTGTCCATATGTCCGTGTGATTCTATAAAGATCTAGTTCAACCGCAGTGACTGCTGGGTAGAATTCCAGTGTGGGAGGATACCATGATTGGTATCACATCCAACCATGGACACTTCCCAGTCTGTAAGTTTTAAAAACTGCTGTAATGAGCAACCTTAGCATGATCTGAGCTGGGTCATGGAGCACACACACCTCAGCTTCATTAGATATTCCCCAGTTGGTGAGGCTGGGAAGGAGTGTGTTCACACTGGAGGCAAACAACTTACAAAACTGCCTGTGAAAATAGCTCAGAGAGCTTCAATATCATATGTGATATATATATATAATCCTCACAGAGTTTATGTATTTATTGATTTAGAGAGAGAAGGGAAAGAGAGAAGAAATATTGATGTGAGAAACATCGATCGGTTGCTTTCTGTATGTGCCCCAACTGGATTGAACCTACAGCTTATGTATGTGCCCTGACCAGAAGTCCAACCAGTCCAACCAACTGAGCCACCCAGCCAGGGTGCCTCAAAAGTCATATTTTTTTTCAGTTACCTAGTTGGAAATAGTTGAAGACCTTTTCTTGTGCTCAGAAATGATTTGCCAGTCCCCAAATTCCACCTTTTTAACATGCTCAGATTCTATTTTTTACTTAAGACCTTTGATCCAATTACCCAATTATTTTAGTCCTCCAGAAACCATGGAACAATAACTAAAGAGCGTTGTCATGACTGAAATCATCATCAGCCCCATTAGCAAGTAACATGAACTGAGTCACAGCTAGCCTGGGTCAGAATTGGAGTTATGCAAAGTGCTCAATGCTGCACACCACAGAGGAGCTGATCAATTGGATTGCATAACAGTTGTCAACAGCCTGATGCAGCCATTTTATGCAAATCAGCTAAAGAGCAAGCTGGACCCAGATCCCCCACTCATTACTATACTACCAGACTCTTGCATTATGTGGGCCACAAGTAAGTAGAAGGTGAAGCCAGGACATTTCTCCAATGTGATATCTGGCCATAACCCCAAGAACAGGCTCACAAAGAGAAGGGAAAAGACTGCTATGTGGTCCGTACTCTTCTGCCAGCACAGTCTGGCTCCCTTTCCTTACCTATTACTTTAAAGATTGAGTGTCTCTGAGACATAGGACACATTCCTTTAGTGGTGAAGTTAAGAGTGAAGGTAGTGGAAGTGGTAAAAATAGAGATGGTGGAAAGGGTGGAAAGTGGAGGTGGAGGTGAGATGGAGATGATGAAGGTGGAGGTGAAAATAGAAGTGGAGATGGTGGCAAAGCTGAGATGGTGATGGTGATGGTGGTGGAGGTTGTGGAGTAGAGATGAAAATGGAAGTGAAGATTGTGGTGGAGGTGAGATGGTTATAGTGGTAGAGGGGGTGGAGGTGGTAGAAGTGGGGAAGGTGGAGTTGAAAATGGGAGTAGAGATGATGGCCTCTTGATAGAAATGTGGTATTAAGCCCAGCTGGTGTGGTTCATTGGTTGAGCATTGAGCTATGAACCAAGAGGTTATTGGTTCAATTCCCCAAGGTGCATGCCTGGGTTTCAGGCTCAATCCCCAGGAAGGGTGTGCAGGAGGCAGCTGATCAATATTTCTCTCTCATCGATGTTTCTATTTCTCTATCCCTCTCCCTACCTCTTTCTAAAATCAACAAAAACTTATTTTTCAAAAAAAGTTTTTAAAAAGATGTGTTAATAAGATTTACTTTATTACTTATTGTGGTGATTGCATCATAGGTATATAAATGTTGAAAATGCTAAGTTGTACACCTGAAACTAATATAATATTGTATGCCAACTATACCTTACTAAAAAACAATTTGAGTTTAAAAAATAAAGATGTGCTTTATAACAAAGGAACCAGTCCATAGAAAAAGTAGAGAGTAGTGGAAATCTACAAGATGCGAGTGACAGTCTACCTAAAGAGCCACAGAGTTCAGTTAAAAAAAGAAACAGAAATGATTTTATCAGGAGAGTTAACTGGACACCACTCAGGCAAAAAGCCATTCAGAAGGTGTGGAAAGCCCTCTTTGCTAAAAGCAGCTCTGGGATGTGTTCTTGGCTTGTCTTGAAGGTCAAGGAGGCAGTGAACTCATAATGCCACCTCTTAGTTCTGCTCCTGCTCTGGGCGGGCCCAGCTCCTGGGGGCCAAAGGCCACCTGGCAGCTCCCCTCCTGGCTGGCTTACACCTGGACAGCCTTTCTCAATCCTCGACTTCCTCCTCCTGCCGAGCTGACAGCTGAACAGACAGCGTTGCCCATGGTTGTGGGCTTCATGGCTTCCTCCCTCCTATGTCCTGGCCAGGGTGTCATGAGAAACAGCAGGTCAGAGCGTCCCAAGAGTTTGCAAAGTGCACACTTGGATTTACACGTTTTTACAGGCCCCAATCTCCTTCCAGGGCAGCCTCACAGTGCAGCCCCCAGGCCCACCCATACTTCCCCTTCCTGGTGCTTCCACAGAAGGGTCTGGGCAGAGGCTTGCGCTCTGCTCTAAGGAAACTCCCTGCAAGTCTTTCCTCAAGGGCTGGAGCAGGAAGTCTGTGGACCTCCACATTTGGAGCCAGGGAATCCCCTTCCTGGTTCAGCCACTCTACAGATACATCTGTGAAGCAAGCCCGTGAATGAAATTCCATTGGGTATTTCATGTTTTCATTTTTCACATTGTCAAGCTATGCCATAATAATTATATACACATATATTGCTTATTATATATAATAATTATGTGTAAATATATATATATATATATATATATATATATATATATATATATATTAGGTATCCCCTAAAAAATGTATACACACTTAACAGCTGATAGCTCAATTGATGTTACTTCCTTTTCAGACTTAACCCAGTGGAATTAAAAATTATTCAAAGTGTGTTATACATTATTTTTGGGACACCCTGTATATGGGCCTACTAATATTTGGTCTTTGAGCCCAGTTGCTGACACAGAGCTCCTAAAACCTTGTAATTTCCTGAGTGGTAGAAAGACAGGTGCTCGAATGAGGCACTCTTGGTGGGTTCCTGGATGGGGGCTGGTCATCAGAAGGATCGAGCATAATTAGATGCTAAGAACCTTCAGAGAGGGGAGGACTGAAAACTGAGTTAGTAATCAGTCGTGGCTGCATGATGAAGCCTCTGTACAATCCCAATACCCGAGCCTGCGGAGCTTTCAGGCTGGTGAACACCCCTCCGCCGAGGGGGGTGTGCACCCCAGCTCCACACAGATGGAAGCTTCCACACTTGGGACCCTTCCAGACCTTGCCCTGTGTGTCTCTTCACCTGGCTGTTCATCTGGACTCTTCCAAATACTCTTTGTAATACATCAGTGGGTTCCTGAGCCACTCTAGCCAATTATTAAACCTGAGGAGGGGGTAATAGGAACCGTTTTGTAACCAAATCAGATGGAAGTTGTGGGCACCCTGGCGACCTAGTACTTTTGATTGGCATCTGAAGCAGGGGACAATCTTATGGGGCTGCGCCTTTGACCTGTGGGGTCTCCTCTAGCTCTAGACCAGGCGTCCTCAAACTTTTTAAAGTGGGGGCCAGATCACGGTCCCTCAGAGAGCTGGAGGGCCGGACTATATGAACTACTAATTCCTACTGTAACACCTCGGCTGCGCTCACTGCCCAAAAAACCTGGCGGGCCGGATCAGACTCCTCTGCGGGCCGCATGTGGCCCGCGGGCCGTAGTTTGAAGACGCCTGTGAGTCTAGACCACATGTGTCAAACACAAGGCCCGCGGGCCAAATCCGTCCCGCCAGGCCTTGCAATGTGGCCCGCACCGCGCTGTCATCACTGCACTCCGCTGCGTTTCCATCACAATGACAGTTTATGACTGTTCAGTAAACCATTCGGCCCGTGATTTAGGCTGGATTTTAGATTTTGGCCCCTTCTCTGATTGAGTTTGACACCCCTAGTCTAGACAGTTAGTGTGACCATTACTTGGGGCAGAACCCCCACATATCTGGTGTCAGAGTCCCATGGGTGTGGTCGTAGTGTGAGAATATGAAAACACATTGAGTAGTGTTCCCAGACCCAAGCCTATTTCTAGGTTCAACGTGAGCTTAACCACATGCTAATGTATATTTGTTGTCTCATTTCCTCCATCTCTGATCAGAGGAGAGCCCATGGTGCCTTCACTTCATCCCCCAGCACTTCCAGCCCACTCTGCCTTCCCAGAGCTGAGGGCTGGGCTTGGCACCGCCTCTCTCACACCCATCACAATGGGGGTAGTAACGGAGGAGCTAGGGGACAACCTAGAAGAGCAGAAAGCTGATGCTTTGGGGGAGAACTTTCACCAGTGAGCGCTAAGAGATCAGCAAGTTGTTTGTCATCTCTGGGCCTCATATCTTCACCCCTAAGGTGGAATCAGTGGTGACCCCTACCCTACTTAAGAGAATGAAGTGAAATAATATTCAGTGCAGAGCCTGGGCCAGATCAGGAGAAAAATTAGCATGACATGTTCCCTTTACTGTGTTGGCCCAGCCACTGAGCTTCCTCACCTGCACAGTGGCTAGGACTGAATCATGACCCGTGTAAGGCAACTCCCAGTCTGCCCATCCAGGGGTTGACAGAGGGCCCCTAACTTTTCCTGGGGGGTCACTGGCTGCTGAAACAAAAGATGTAGAAACCTCCATGTCTGTAGAGGAAGTTCCCTCAGAGCCTTCCCAACCCTGGCCCCTGCCCACCCAGGGGCCCACTGTGAGGGGAGTGTAGGGATGAGGAGAGAGGGACCTACCCTGGCTTCTCCTGCTGCAGCATCTCTGACTGTGATTGGTGACCCCATCATAGAACCTCCTGGAAATGCAGATTCCTGATCTCCCCCTGGCCAGTATATCTGACTCTGGAAATGGTCCTGGCACTGAACCTGACTATGTTCCTCAGTGGTTCTGCTGCCGTATTTTCCAGCATATAAGACGACTTTTGAAACGAAAAAAAGTCAACCGAAAATCGAGGGCAAAAGAGCAAAATTGACAAAAATTAATTGCAGATCTTGATGGCAAAGTAAATCTTTTCTTTGAAATGGGGGGTAGTCTTATACAGCGAATATAGGCCTAAACCTATGTCTTAACTGTAAAATTAGGGATCGTCTTATATGCCGGAAAATACGGTACTAGCATCTGAGAACCACTGTCAGGGGCCCAAGGCCAAGTGTGACTCCTTACCCCTGAATGCACTGAAGCTAAAAGGACCTTGATTCATGAGGGTTCTTCTCCTACCAGAAGGCTGAGCTGAGGTATCTTTGTCTGTCTACCCCCACAGCCCCAGCTACCTCAGCACTATCTCTCTCACCCCGATTCTCTGTTTCTCCCCACATCCATCTTCTTCATCTCTCTGATTCTCTGTTTCTCTCTAGGGTCTCCCTGCCTCTTTCTCTGTCCCCTGCCTCCTTCTCTCTCATCTCTCTGTTCCGTAATTGTTCTTGTTGCTCTTCTGTTCTATGATTCTCTCTTTCTGTCTCTCTGGCTGTCTGCCCTTTATTCTCTCCCATGTCTCTTCTCTGTCTCTTCTCCTTGTTCCTCTATTTCCATCATTCTCTGTCTGTTTCTTTCTCTTTATTTCCTCTTATACAGGATGGGGCAAAAGAAGGTTTAGAGTTGTGAGTGTGAGAAATAAGAGTTTATCCTTGTATTATTTTTATTAACTAGAGGCCCTGTGCATGAAAATGCATGCACTAGAGGGGATGTCCCTCAGCCCAGCCTGCTCCCTCTCACAGTCCGAGAGCTCTCAGGGGCAGGAGGTGACCCAGTGATCAGGGGAAGGTGACACCCCCATCACACATCTGCTGCTGCCACTGCTGGCGCACAAACCTCTGCCAGCCCTGGTTAAATGAGCCTTGGGCAGCCCTGGGCTGCTGGGGGATTGAGGGGACTGGGGGACTCCCAAGGCAGCCACCCGGGCGGAGCTGAGGGAACTGGACGCTGCCATTTTGTGGTTGTGGGCGCCGCCACCTTTGAGGGTGTGGCAGTCAATTAGCATATTCCCTCCTTATTGGCTATGGGTGCTGCCATCTTTGCAAGGGCATGAGGGTTAATTAGCATCTTCCCTCTTTATTAGATAGGATTATTGTATTATTTTCCATACAAGCAACTGTAAACCTACATTTGTTCTACCCTATACATCTCTTGTGCCTTTCTGTGGCCCCTTTCTTCCTCTCCCTGCCTCTCTGTGTCTGCATCTCTCTGGCTGAGTGTCTCTTTCCTCTCCATCTCTGTGTCTTTCTCTCTCTGGCTCTGGCTCTCTGTCACTGCTTCTCTCTGCTTCTTTCCCTGTCTTCTCCCCCTCTGGAGGCCTCCAGGCTGCAGGCCAGGAGCAGATGGCTGTCAGACCTTGGCCAGAAGCTCATGTCATCACAGAGGCTCTTCCCTCAGTGGTGGCTTTTCAAGGACCACCTGGGAAGTGCAAACTGTCCTGCCACAAACAAGCTGCTGTCACCACTTGGATGCAGAGCCTGGCCCAGCCCTGGGCCCAGCCTGCCTCCAGTAACCCTGAGAGAGGCCAAGCTCCCAGCTTTATTTGCCCAATACCTGCTGCAGGGCCAGAGGCCTGTCTTCAAAGGAGCAGTGGGGGAGCCTTGCACTCAGTGGGCTTTTACCCAGCCTTTCTGCGGGCAGCACTGGGAGGTAGGGGTCCTCCATGAACACAGGCCACTCTCACTGAGAAGCATGGTCAAAGCCTTCACCCTTGTCCCCGCCCAGGCCAGGAGATGGAACTGAGGAGGGAGGAGAGAAGAAGCCAGGCTGGTTGGGGTACCATAAGCCCTCTGCCTGATTTCTCTCAGACCTGCAGAGGGAGTGGAAGGCAGAAGTGGCCTTGTGCTGATGACCTGTAGCCAGCTCCACCCCGCCTCAGTCTGCAGAGAGCATCAGTGTTGCTAATCCTCTGTCCCCACCATTCCCTCATTTTTCCCTGGAGCAGACTCCATGGCAGCCTGAGGAAAACATCTGCCCTGGATGGGGAAGAGGGGACAGATGTCACAGGACCCTGACTTACTTTGTGCCATGCACAGTGCCAGCTGCCACATCCAGAACAGCCACCCCAGGAAGGAATTAGCATACCCACTGTTCAGATGAGAAAACCAAGGCCCAGAGACATGACATGACTCCCCCAAGGTCCCATAGCACACACAGGTGCACACAGGTAACATTGCCTTAAAGGAGCAGGTAGCAAGCAGTTCCAGGAAACACAGACACATGGCAGGTCCATACAGCAGAGCTCTCACAGGCAAACACAGGCACACGAGCCATCTCCTCCTCTCCCCCGCCCCCCGATGTTCTTGACCCACGGTAAGGTGCCCACTGGGGCAGCTTCTGCCCTTGCTCCTCCACGCAGTGTACCAGAGGTGTCCCGACAGTAAGCTCTGTGGCTGTGTCCCAGGCCCGGGCAGTGCCAGGTGAGCAGTCTCCACCATGTGCTGGCATGTGCTGGGCCACACTCCACAGCATCCCACTCTGTCTGCCACCCCGGGCAGTGGGCATGGCTGCCCCTGGATTACACAAGAGGAGACTGAGGCTCTGACATGCCTGGCAGCGCTGGGATTGAGTTCACTCATTCCTAGGTGGCCCTTTTAGGATGAAAAGAATAATACCCCACTCCAGGGTCCACGCCAGACCCAGGGACACGAAGGGTAAGGCATAGCCCGTGGGAGGCAGGAGAGGCCCTGCTGGTCTGAAGGGGCCCAGTGGGTGCCCTGTCACCAGAGGAGACCAGAACTGTCCCTGCATGGACGAGGGCACAAGCTCCAGAGGGAATGCTTTTGTTTTGTGGTGCATCCAGGAGGCCTGGGCCTTGTCCTTTCCTGTCCCCAGCCCCCTCCCTGTGTCCCTCCTGGTGGGAGGGAGGACAGGAGGGCAGGATGCAGTGGGAGAAGCCCGGCTCAGGTTTCCCCTCTTTTCCTGGCAGGGATTACATGGTGAGCAAGGAGACAGCTGAGCTGGCAGGTGGGTGGCCGGGCCATGCCGAGGGGAGAGCTGGGGAGGAAGGACGGCTGAGGTAACGCAGGCCCAGAACAGCCACTCTCCTCCCACACACCCCCTTCACAGCCACTCTGGGCCCTGCGTGCTCGTGCTGATCCACTGGGCCCACACCACTAACCGGGCGCCTGAATTCCAATTCCCCCAAACTCTACTCTCCAGAGTAGGCAAAGGCAGAGCAGATCGTTTCTTAGCGGCAGACAGACTGACTTCAGAGAACAGAAGACCCACATGTGTGTAGGAGGCAGCAGGCTCAAGTGAAGGAGACCTGTGTAATTCCAGAATCTCTAATTAATACAGCACCCTTGCCTTCATCATAACCCCCACCCCACAGGCTCTGCAGCTGCTAGAGGACACTTGCTGGGTAAACTGCAGGGCTACTTCACCCCAGCCACACCCCTCACCCTGAGTTGTCACCAGAGCCCTTGGTGGCTTGGGCCACCTAGCTAACCACTTGAGGACACTCCACTTTGAAACAGGCTGTCCATCGTGGTCCTTAGAGATTCATCACAACAGTCAGGAAACACTTTGATGGCATCGAACAATGAGATTGGGTGTAAATCCAGCAAGTGCCAAGAATGATGTGTCAGCAGAAAACTGCACATCCTGGGTCCCAGCAGAGCCCGGTGCTGGGGCTCAGGGAGATACTGCTGAAGCCCTAACAGGTGGGAGGTGACACCTCAGTATCCTTGGGGCTCCATTGGGTTGCCCCAAGCCCTCCACCCCCAGAAGGAAATCTTGGAGCAGGAAAGCAAAGCAAAGCTGGTCTTCGGTCTGGCTGTGCGAGTGCCTGCAGACCTCGCCTGAAGGTGCTTGGTGCATCCTGGCAGGGAGAGTCGAGGGCCAGGAATCTCCCAGGAGGACCTGGATCTGATACCCCAATCCCATGTCAAACAGATACAGCCTGGCATCAAACTTCAATGGTGTGCCCACCCCCACCATCTCCTTCACACGGAGCACCCTAGGAGCCAATCCGCCACAGTTCCTATCCACACACACCTCTGGGCAACACAGTCCAGAAACTAACAGGCAATAGCATGCTTTTCAATTGTCCCGACCTGTTAACTTCAAGCTCTCATTCTGATGCTACGTATGAGCAAGCATGTTCAGCCTAGGATCAGAGCCTTAAACATGTTAAGTAGGTGCCTTAAACATGTTCCTAGGTGGGCACTCAGTGGGCTTTTCCATGTTTACTCATATTAAGTAGGTGCCTTAACTGAGCCCCAGTGCCTGATCTCGACATGCAGATAACTGCCTCAGAAGGTGTTGGGAGAATTAAGTAAGACTGGTAAAAGCACCTAACACATGGCTCAGCATAGAGTGGGTACCCAATACATTTTCTTTCTTCCTTTCTCTCTTTCTTTCTTTTGTTCTTTCTCGCTATTGTGTCTTTCCCAGAAGAGTCTAAGTATCTGATCCTCCGTCAACCCCTTCTCTCCTCCATCTGTATTCTTTCTCTTGCTCTGCTCAAGACTCTCTTTGATTCTACAGTTTCCTTCTTAGTGGATCTGTATACATTTTCTAGGTTGACTTCAAGAGAGACTCATTCACCTCCACAACAGCAGACATAGGCCTGGAACACAGTGTCTGGTTACAGGCGGACTAAAAGAATTGGTAGCTGATGGGGATGAGAGATGAATGGATGAATGGATGAATGAGTGGATGGATGGAACAGGTTAGATGGAAGGGTATGACAGATGGGGTTGGTAGGTGGACTGAGGAGTGGTGATATCCAGGTAGAGAAGAAGAGATGAGTGAACAAATGGCTAAGTGAAATGAATGGATGAGAGTGTGGCTAGATGGGGTGGACATATGTGAAAGGGTAGACTGGTGGATGAATGAACAGATGGACAGAGGCACATGCCATGGTTGGGTTTGGGCTGAGGCAGGTAGGTGCAAGGAATCTTCTCTCAAACCATAAGGATGTGGGAGGGAGTGGCTGACAGCAGCAGGCATAGGACCCTGGATCCAGTACTCCTACCTTCATTCCAGCTTTGCCAAGCCCTCACAGAGTGAGCCCTGCCCAGGCTTCAAGCATCACAATGCTCACAGCAGCCTTGGAGAAAGCGCTGAGGCACATTTGTCCCTCCCCAGCCGTTGCCCTAGTCTCACCCTCAGAAGATACTACCCAAAAGGGGGACTGTCTTAGCAGAGTTTTGACTGTCCTCAGCATCAGTGGCTGGAAACCCGCTAATTTTACTTCCCAGTCTGCCTGTCCCACAGGGCACACTTCACACGACCTCGCTCAGGTCCAGCTGGGAGTCACTTCCGTGTGACCCTCACTAAGTCCAGAGCTACTGAGACCAGCAACGGTGTTGTCCTCACTGCCTCATCTCAGTGACAGAGTCCCTGACACTGAGTAATCCCAGGAAAAATGTTTGTGGGTAAACAAATGGATGATGAGTCTTGGACATGACCAAGCATCATTTGGGAGAAAGTGGAATGTCTTGGAAAACAATGGTCGACCTTGATCCGGGGCGCAAAGTTTGAATCCCAGCTCTGCCACTTCCTGTGTGACTTAAGACCAGTGTCTGCACCTCTCTGAACCTCCACTTCTGCACCTGTGAAGTCAGGGTAATAGTTCATAACGCTCAACTATCCCCTGAGGCTGCGAGGATCACATCACGAATCAGCTTTGAATCTGGTCCTTTAGAAGGACCCCTGCCCTCCCACCCTATTCCAGAAGCCTTGTATCCAAGCCCCAAAGCTGAACATCCCTCCTGCCCAACCTCCTCACCCGGAGGGCAGAGCCGGGCCTGCGGGGAGGGGACCCGCAGGCCAGGGGAGGTGAGCATGCTCTACTTTCAGGTTTCTCTAACTGGGGCTGTGCTAATCACCCTGACCTCAATCTTTCTCTCTGAATTATGGAAAGAGAGTTCTCTGCAAGCGAGGCATGTGCAAAAGTTTCCACCAGGCTCCCTGCTCTCCCCTCGTCTCATCCTTCCCAACCTCGCACGGACCGTGGCTTATTAGCTGTTCCCGTTCAGCTCGCCGTGTCCTGTGCCTGCACACGTGAGACTAAAAATACCCACGGCTCTGCCCCCGGGAGCAGGCAAGGCTGGAGTCTGCACAGACACGAAACACTGGCTCCCTGTGCCCCCTGGGATGCAGGCCATCGGGCCTGTCCTGCTCAGGGCACATGAGCACCAGCCCCCGGGGGACAGTTCCCTGGGGGTCCACAGTCATGATCAGAAAAGGCTGTTCTGACTTCATCTGTGTTTTGGTTCAGACACTCCAAAGCCATTTCCTGCAGCCCTCCTCACCACCTCATTAGACAACCTCCCCCCACCCAGGTGTGAGGCTCTCTCCCAGGGGACATGTGTGTCACTCAGAGCACGGCCCTGGGCCCTGCGAGTGCCCCCCCCCCCCCCACTGCCTCAGCCCACTCCTGGAACAGACATCTGTGCCCCTTTCACTAAAACATGCAGAATGGCAAGTGTATTTATTAGGCTTGGTGCCAGGACTGGGCCCATCTAAGAAATAGGGTGGACTCGCTGGGAAAAAACGGTGTGAATAGATTTCTTGATCCTCTGTTTCTTTATCAATAAAATGGGCATACAGGCATCAGCCACGCCTCGGCTATGTCGAGGACTGTGTGAGCTCATGGGCATGAATTTGCAGAATTCTATACAGAAGGAAGCGACTGCCAGGGCATGAGGACCGGAGCATGCCTTAGGTGTGAGGACTCCTTGTTTGCATGGGAGAGAGAGAGCTGCGGATCGAGAAATATGCAAGGGGCACTTCAATGGCTGCAATAAACACTTGGCGAAGCTAAAGAGGTAATCTCTCCATGGGCTTTCATGTGCCACTGGATACCTCTCTTGGCATGGCCCGAGATGTTTTGGAAGTGGTGGTGAGAGACAAATTGATTTTCATCATCTCCATCCACAGGAAAAGGCCATCGCATAGAAAGACTCCAACATTCAAACTACCTGGAATCTGGAATCTAGGGCTGCCCACCTGGGCGCATCGTGAAACACAAGAGGAGGGGGTTGTGAACTAAGCTAGGGGCAGAAACTTAGAGAAAGTCCATGAAAGCATCACAGGCAGAAATACTGAAGCAGGGAGTGGCTGATGGGCTGATTGGGGAGAGACATATGGGAAGGTTGAGAAGGGAAATTGTGTTTTGCAGAAAAGTCACAGCTTATGGCTCCCGATTGGGGTGGGGTGAGGGGTGGCTTCATGGGGCTGAGCCGCGCTGTCAGAACCAAGCTCTCCCCAAATTCGTGCTCCAGATGGTTCTGTCAGCAGCGGGGGAAGGTGCCTTTATTGCTGCTTGTCCTCGTTTAACCTCCGACTCCTCCACTCCCAGAAGGCCCGAGAGAAAGACGCAGAAGAGCAAATGCTCTGAATCTGTGGAAGGCTGTGACACCTCCAGGCTAAAGGGAGACGTCTGCAGGCTGGGAACATTCATTCTGTCCAATTTGGCTCAAACACTAATTAAGCAACACACATAGAAGGCACCAGGTGTATGTGTAGGTGGTGGGGGGTGGGGATAAATGAGGAGGATAGGATTGAGGGAGACCATGACCTGGCCCTCAAAAAGCTTAACATGGTCCGAAATAGTTTGGAAGCATAATCTTCTTTCAAACTAACATTTAAGTGTTTGTGACATTCCAGTAGGAAATAGAACTAAGAATACGAATGCAAAAAAAAAAAAAAAAATTACTGCACATGTGCGCCTGCGTGAACACATAAATTTAGGTTAAAAAAAATATATTGTCCGATCTCAGTAGAGATTTTTTAAAAATTTGAAAGAGCTGCCATATAGCTATTATATGTTGGCAAAGGTTTATGTGACAACAGTATTCAATGCTGTGATGGCATAGGGGAGGTGACACATACAGCTAGTGAGACTGTAAATAGACACAATCTTTCCAGACAGTTACTTGACCATGGATAGATAGATAGAAATATAGAGAGACATATAGAGTCATGTAGATACCTATATATATATATATATATATATATATATATATCTCAAGTTATATAACCTTGGACTCAGAAAGTCCACTTCCTGGAATCTACTCTAACAAAATAACCAGATATGTAGTTAAAGGTATATATCTATATCTATATCTATATCTATATCTATATCTATCAATATATCTATATCTATATCTATATCTATCTATCTATATATATATATATAGATAGATAGATAGATATATTACAGATGTTTATCATCACATTACTTATAAAAATGGAAAATGCAGAACAAAATAAAACCCAAAAGTAAGCAAATGGGAAAAAATGGATTTTGGCACATGGATGTAACAGGTGATGAAGCAGCCTTTTAAATTGGGTTTTGAATAGTTTTGTTTTGTTTTTTTATAAATTATTCATTACACATGTTGGGTAAAAAACATCATGATACCAAACTGTATATGGTGTGATCACACTTTATGTTTTAAATAAATACACACACACACACACACACAGGTGCACATATACAAACACACATTTATTATATATGTTGCAGTAATTATAGATGTTGTAATAGAAGGAAATGCTAAATAACGAAATATTTCAAAGTGATTATCTCTAGATGGTGGGATCGGGTAGTTTCATTTTCTTCTTTACACAGTTTTTGCGTGCGTGTGACAGAGTCCCTGCGTCACGGGCCCCCTGTGGAGCTGCATGGCCCATTCACCTGAGCCTGAGGACTGAGCTGGGCCTGCCCTCCACCTCGCCACCTGCTCTGACCAGCACCTGGCACCTGCCTGTGCTCTCACTCTGAGCCCGTTCACCATTTGATCCAGGCACCCGGGCCATCCTCCCAAAGGCTTTTTCTCACAAAATTCATGTGGTGTTTGACTATCTTGCCATCCCCCTTCCCCCTTGCCAGAAAGAAGGACAGACTCTGGTGGCATGGTGTGCATCAGACCTGCCCCTCCCCCTCGTGAGCCCTCTACTCTCCTGTCCGGCTGGCAAAGATCCCCATCACCGCTCAGGTTGGCAGCAGGAGCCCCACCCACTGCAGTTCTCCTCTCGGACTGGCCCTGACAGCTCTCTGGCTCCCCTCTGACCTCTCCTCCTTGTACTTCAGCATCAAGCAGAGCGCCCTGCTTTCGCTTCATGAAAAATGTCATCTTCTCTCTCACCTCCAGCCCCCCACCCCACCCCAGGCCACACCTCTGCCTGGAAAGCCCTCGCCCTTCTTCCTTGCCTCTCTCCAACCTATTCATCCGCACAGCCACTGTTCAGAGGTCAGCTCCACCTAGTAGCCTGCCTTCCTGGACCCTCCTGTCGGGGAGGACAGGTGCCCCTCCCCTGTGCTTACTCTGCCACTTCACCATAATGTCATCGCACATAATAGGGGCTCAAGAACAAGCTGCTGCCTGTGCTTGGCAGCAAACCGAGCAGAATTGGAGACACCCCCACCACCCCCACCACCACCATGCTATGGGGCTTACTGCAGCACAAAAGTCCTTGCCATGGCTCTGGAAATGGCAGACCTCTGCCTCCCCCTGCATCTTGGGCTACCTCACTGCTCCTGAAGGCAGGTGGTTGTGCCTGGCCAACAACCTGTGACTATTGCCACTGCCTACTGCCACTGCCAGCAGTTCTCTGCCACACGGGCCATAGAGCCCGGGAAACCTGTCCCCAAAGGCTTGAGCTCAAAGAATTTTTCCAGAGTCTCGGCAGAGATCTTAGACCCTGGCTCACGCTGTGTTGGTCAGGACTGCTGAGACCATCTTCCCTCTACCCTGGACCAGGGCGCTAAGAAGCCTCAGCTCACGGGCGTGTGCTGGTCCTGGGGGAGGGTGCTCAGCATGGGAGCTTTGGAATCATGCAAGGTAGGCTGTCAGCTGCTACCTATGAGAGGACCTTGGATAGGTCAGCATAGGCCCTTCCCCACTGTCCATCTGCCTTGTGGGAAGCTCTGGAGAGGAAAAGGAGTTATGGCTGATGGCCCCTGAGGAACCACTGATTCTGAGGAAAGACAATAATGTGCATCAGAACACACCCTTCTGTGTCGAGGGCCTCATCTACTAGGAGCGAGCCTCCCCTGCTGCCCATTGCCCGTTCCAAGACGCAGAGTCAGCTCATGGCTCAGAACCAGTCAGACAGCTGACGAATCCCACCTTTAAGCACACCAGTGGGGGCAGTATGAGTGACAGCAGGGCATGCCTGAGCATCACCTGGGATGGAGGATCAAGGCAATGTTCCAGCCTTTTGCCCACTTTGTCAAAAGGAGGAGGTGGGCAGTGAGGAGGACACCTCATCTCTCTGCCCATGCTCCTGGCAGGAAGCCGCTCTGCAGACCCAGGAAGCCTGCCGCTGGGCTGGGGGCCATGAGGGAGCCCTGGGGAGTGACTCCAGGTTTGGGGCAGCATCAGGATCCAGGAGTGGCAGCATCTCCCAGAGAAGTTAAGGCAACACCACCCCTACTTCATGGCTTTGTTCCAAAGCAGTGTTCTCACTGCATTTTGTCCCCCAGAAATAGTGTCAACGACTGGAGACATTCTGGGTTGTCCCAAGAGAGAAGTGGTTTTTGGGGGGATTCTAATGCATGGGACATCCCCCTACAACAAAGAATTACCGGGTCCCCAAATGTCCATAGTGTCACAGAGGAGAAGCCCTGCTCAGCATCCCCTCCGGAGGCAGCTCTGCGAAGGGCGTCATGGGGAGCTAGATCCTAAGTGAGACCCTCTGAAGCAGGGGAGTATGTGTGGGGGGTGGGAACACAAATTTCAGGTAAAGGGGCTTCAGGGTCCCCGCTCTCCCCACTCAGCCCCCTCCTCAGGAAAAGTGCTGCCAAGGAGCTTCTGCTGGGATCCGCACGCACCCTCAAAGGAGGTGGGCCACATTCTCCCAGTGGGGGGGGGGGGGGTACCCTGAGATGAGAGAACTGCCTGAGCAATCTCCTGGACCCCAGGGGCTTTGCGTAATCCATAGGTCTTACTTCCCCAGCCCTCTGAGCAAGGCTCAGCCAGCCTCTCGGCCGTGTGCAGAGAAGACAGGACTCACTGCATGAGGAAACCTGCCTGGGGCAGTGGTCGGCAAACCCATTAGTCAACAGAGCCAAATATCAACAGTACAACGACTGAAATTTCTGTAGAGAGCCAAATTTTTTAAACTTAAACTTGTTCTAATGCCACTTCTTCAAAATAGACTCACCCAGGCCGTGGTATTTTGTGGAAGAGCCACGCTCAAGGAGCCAAAGACCCACATGTGGCTCATGAGCTGCAGTTTGTTGACCACAGGCCTAGGGCGTCAACCACCTCCACGGGTCCTCAGCTCAGCTCTCCAGGACTCCAGTTCAACAGTGTCAGAAGCCAGTGGCCTCTCTTTCCACCAGATGCCCAGTGGGAGAGGGGGCGGTGGTGATGCACTGAAGCAGCAGCCTTTACAGGCAGCCAAAGTGTGAGCCACAGTCAGAGGGGAGAGTCTGAGGGTACAGCTGGGGACCCTCCGCTCCATCACTGACTTGCCTCTCTCCTCACCCTTCAAATGGAGTAAGAATGACAGCTACCGTTGGGAGACCATTTGTTATGAGCCAGGCACCTCAGGTGCACGTCCCTCTCACAATGGCCCCGTGAGAGTGTGTTTTATGCCTGTGATATGGTGAGAAAATCGAGGGGAGAGAGCTGGCCAAAGGTTGCGCAGCCAATGAGTAGCGGAACTGGGACTGGAACCCAGGCCTGCGCAGCACAGTCTGCCTCCAAGGGGACCAGGCTCCAAGGCAAAAAGAGAGGCCTCCACCACCATCCAGATCTGAAATATGGCCAACATGTACACATACGGAACTGTTTGGCATGGAAATTGGGACTCAAAAGAACGGTTGGCCCAGAAAGAAACTCACTACAGACTGGTTCATTTGCCTCTTTGTGTAACCATTCAGGCTGGTCTCATTTTTGATTCTTATAAGTGTATTTCTTGAATCACATGATCTCATGCATCTAGGGGAAATAATGAACAACATAAATTGAGAACAAAAACAGACCAGGAGACAGGGAAGCATTGATCAGACTGTCGGTCCTCAGAGGGAAGGTAAGGGAGGGTGGGGGTAAGGGGGAGAGATCAACCAAAAGACTTGTGTGCATGCATATAAGCCTAACCAGTGGCCATGGACAACAGGGGGGTGGGGGCATGCGTGGCGAGGGGTTTGAAGTAGGAATGCGGGGGGGATGGGGACAATTATGTAATACCATAATCAATATTAAAGAAAAAGCTTTAGAAAGAAAGAAAGGCCTCCATATGCTCAGCATTTATTCATGGTGGACACAGTTAGGAGACTGGCTCTGGCGAGGTGTTTCTCTCCCCCCAATGCCAAGGGCTCTCAGGAAGATGCCGCTGTAAACACTCCTGGGACCTGGAGCCAAAGGCCCTGCTGCTGTTGCCTGGGCAGGCCAGGCCCCGCTAAAAATAGAAGGGCTCTCAGGTCCAGCTCCCTGGCCACCGCAGGCAGACTGCTCCCGGGCCCAGCCTCCTCCTCTCCCCTCCCCACTCTCCCTACGGGCAGGATCCAGCTTCTAGAAGGAACGGAGATGATGAGGTTTTCAAGCCAGAGAGAACCGTTGGGTTGGTGCCCAGTGGGCATATTCCAAGTTCTGGTAGGACCATATGTGGGGCAGGTGGAACGGGAGCTTATGATCCCCAAAACCCATCCATTTCCTTCTTAGAGAGGGAGCTGTCCATCTCCAAAACCCACCCCAGGAAGGAGTGGGGCCGAGGCCAAAGGTTGGCCAATTTCTCCACACCTTGCGATGCAGTCTGGAGCCCTGTTTTTCTTGCCTCTGAAATGACTCACTGTTGACAGCACTGCGCGATTCTGTACTTGCCATGACTTCTGGAGAAGGTCTGCTTCAGGCCCTCTTGGGGAACCCCCATCCCCACCCCCACCCCCACCCCTAGATGACAGGAATGAGGTGCACCAGCCACCCAGAAAACAGTCCTGGCGCCGGGGACAAGCGCTTGCGGTGGCAGGCAGGGGCGCAGGGCGGGAGAGGCTCTTGGGGCCGGTGGCCTCAGCGCAGGTCTGGGCTCCACTGGGGATTTCCTTTCAAAGGTGACTTAGAGCCGCTACATTAGGGGAGCGCCCTCCCGGGCGGGCCTAATGGCGTGTTTGGCAGAGTCAGCGAAACGCTGCGCGCAGCGGCTGGGCGGCGGGGGAGCGCCCTCTCCCGCGCCCTCGCCGTCTCCCGCGCCGGACAGCAGCGCGCACGGGGCCATTTGCAGCGCAGGCAGCCTCCGGAGCGGCCGCGGCGCGCCGGCGGGGAGCGGGGCGGCATCATGGAGCTGAAGAAAGACAGCAACACCGTGTCCATCGACATGCTGCTGATCGTGCACTCGGAGAAGCGGCGCGCCGCGCAGGGCACGCACTCGGACCGGCAGGCGGACCCGGGCGCGCTGCCGCAGCGCCGAGGAGGTAACGCGAGCCCAGCCGACCCCCCGGAGGGTCCTAGCACCTCGGCCTCTTTGCCCCAGGGCACGCCTGCCCGCCATGGGGACGCCCCTCACGCCCCCCGAACGAGCACAGCGACAGGACCCTCTCCCCGTGGCAGCCTGCGCGCGCCTCCAAGCTGTGGCTCTGGCGTCCCCTGGCAACGCGCAGCCCCGTGATTGCCCTGAGCTGACTCCTGTGCAGGCCTGAGGTGCTTGGTGCTTCGTCCACCTAGGCAGCCAGTTTCCTCCAGCCACTCTCTGAGAGGTGCAGCTCAGGGTTGGAAGATGCCCCTGGGAAGAAGGGGGCCAGAGCCTCAGGCCTGGCTCCTGGGTGGCCAAAGCCTGCTCCCCATCTGGCACATGCAGGGAGCAAGGATCCCGGGGAAATCTGGGTGCTGAGTCAGACTTGAGGACAAGAAGCCCCCTTGGAGCCCTTGCACAACTCACAGCCTCGGTTTCCCTCTCTTAAGCCCTCCCCCCTCCCCTCTTCCATGGAGGGCATAAGAGGTGTAAAGGGCACACAGGCTTGAATAGGGGTAGGCTTGAAATGTGCTGTCCCCCACTTATCTACTAATGTTCCTTTTCTTCGGACTTCCTGGCCAAGTGTAGGCTGTTTATAAAGCGATTATGGGAGGCAGGTCCGGGCCTCTGTATTCTCCAGAGGAGAGGACACGGCGTGAAGGGGGAATTATGTATTATGGATACAGACACATAATAATTGTGAACGAAGCCCCTCAAATGTCTGGGAACCTCTGGGTCCCAGGTCTAGGAGGAAAGCCCCAGGGACCCTGGTGCAGAGGTGTGCACGTGCGCTGGCTGACTGTGCACCAGTGCTTTGAGAGGGATGCCTGAGCGGCAAAATGGCTTCTGCCTCCCGCCTCCCCTCCAGCTCCAGAGCTCCTTGGAGTCTGCCCAGCTCTTCTGTCCCCTGATCCCCCTTGCACATTGAACATCAACCTTCTACCGTGTTGAAGCAATGACACCATGATGGCTTTGCCCCCACCAGCACACGGGCTGAAGCTGTCCCATAGCTCCTGGTGACCCCTTGGGGAGGCAAGCAGCGGGACGGGGGAATGGATTCTGCAGAGCTGAGAATGTTGACAGGTACTCTAGTCTCAGCAGCAATTCGGGGGCCAACTGTAGTTTGGGTTGCTTGGTGCTTTGGTTCTCAGAGCTGCCCCTAGAAGAAGGAAAAATGCCCACCCAGGACATCTGCAGTGAGGACATGGGTAGAGGCCGTCAGCTTTCTCATAGACATGAGGCTGCTCCTGCTGCACACACCAGAAGGCCCCCCACCGTGTGTGGCACAGCCAGAGGCCCAGCTCTGGGCCAGCCCCTGAGTGCCTAGCTCTTCTCTCGCTGTGATCACATCTCTCCTAAAGACTCTGTCACTAGAAAGAAAGGGGGAAGCCCCAGAAGGGCCTGGGATCTGGACTGTTCCCGAAGGTGTCAAAAGCCAACCATCAACCCTGCAGGACTCCCGACCGGTGCACTCGACACCCAGTGATGTGGCTCAGGGGAAGAAAGACCCTGCTTGTGAGCCCTTTCTGCTGATAATTTTCCTCCAAATATTTTCCTCACAGATGTTTCTCTCAGACCCTATGTCAGTGGAGAGACTGTGTCTCATATTCAGTCAGACAGTTCTGCACCGGAGCAGAGAAGAGGGGGCGTGCACAGCCTCCAAGGCCTGCTGGGCAGGAGTGTTGTCCAGGAGACCCCTGGCTCAGCCAGCTTGCAAGCCCCATGCAGCCTACGGAGGGGAAATGCTGAGCAAGTCTAGCTTGTTCCAAGGCCTCCTGCTGGTGCACAGACCCAGAACTCACCCATGCCCCATTCCAGGAGTCTCCTCCTGGCTCCTCCAGCTCCAGGTCCTCCACTCTGCGAAGGCTGGCCTGAGCTCAAATACTGTCCCCATGCAGAGGACTGACTGAGGATGTGACTAAGGGGCTTTCAGCTGTGTCCTTGTGGCAAAAAATAGTCAAAGGGACAGGAGGCAAGGAGTGTGGCACAGGAGTTTGGGCTGCAAGGCCAACGGGTGCTCTCTCCTCTTTCCTCCAGGGCCCTGGCATTTTTCTGGCCATGCCTTAGAGCAGCGCTTCTCAAAACCATGCCTTGGGGCCCTGGAGTGGACAAGGTGGCCTAAAGCTGTTTGCACCAAGACTGAAAGAGCTTCAGAGTTTTAGGTTTTTATCCCCAAAGCTGATGCAACATATGCATTATTTTCCAAAGGTGTGCTGGTGAGGTTTTCAGGTGGTAGGTCCGGGACACTGACTGTGGAGGGCTCTGCAGGAGGGAGGGACTGGGGAGCCTCAGAGCAGTGGAAAGGGCTGGAGAACTTCCAGTAGCAGCCTCATGGTGAGGAGACCTTCGCTGCCACCAAGGGGCCCTAGGTGCTCTTTTCGCACCAGGAACTTGATTGTATTGCAGCTACTCGCGCTGCCAGAACATATGCCAGTTCTGTGCCAGGAACTTGACCTTGCAGCCACCACTTCCAACTGTCACTGGAGGTAGAGAAAGCTTCCATTCCCTTTCCTGTTGCCTCACCAGGTTCCAAGGTGGAATTGGACACAAGGTGCCACTGACTAGCCAAGCCTAGACCACCCATGCCCATGCTCTAGCTGCAAGGGAGGCTGGGAGAGCAGGCTACTGTTACTTTCAGTTCCCATAGGGATAGGCAGTGTTTGCCCACTCCCATCTCACACCAAGACTCTGAAAGTGGGAGATTTACCACATGTATGAATGGCAAATGTCTTTAATAATAATCCTTCCATATTTATGCAGTGGAGATGTGGGAGTGAAAAATGGGCATCCCTATTTGCAATGATTCTGATAATCAACCCTTCCCCCATTGAGAACTACTATTTTAATATTTTTTTAAAATGTTTAAAATATGAATGGTTACATTCACGCTCCTAAGTGTATCTCATTCCACCAGCCCCATGGCCATCCAGATGTGTACACAACTAGCACATCATTTGCTGGGCCTGGGTCTCTGCACCACAAAGAGCCTCATGCCAGTCCTTGTTATTTCACAGGCCTCCAAGGCGGCGGAAACGGAATACAGAAATGGCAGAAAATAGAAGGAAACAGCCTGAATGGTAAATTCTCCTCTTTCTTTCTTTCTTTCTTTTTTTCTTTTTTTCTTTATAGTTTCTGGAATTCAACACGTTTTTAAATGACTGGACGCATTGGGGCTCATTTGTTGGAAGACTGGCACTAGTCACCTAACCCCTCAGACGTGGCTGCTTGTAACTCAGCCAGGCATCTGGGGCCATGGTGACCCTGGAAAGTTTTCCCTGGCATCAGGTCCCCTGATTTCCAGGAGGCTGAATGGGGGCAATGCCATACGCTTTTGTACCCACGTGTTCATTGGTGTCATTCGGGATGGGAGGCGAGTGTGTTCCCACAGAGGCGGGCTGCTCATGTCCCACAGGGCATCCGTCTTTGGAAAGTTTTTTGAATAGAGAGGACAGCGTCCTGCCTTGAGGCCTGGGCGATGCAAGGGGCTACCTGCTAGCCCGGGACCCAGATGATCATAAAATCTGAGAGAAGTCAGCTTCCAAAGCCTCCTCTCTCTGGTGCCAGGTGCCTGTCGCCCTGCAAGCTTAGGATCTGGGAATTCTATGCACGGACCAACTCTGTGAAGCCTCATTCTGTGCCCTTCAGAGATCCGTTAGGCCAGCCTCCAGGAACAAACACCAGTGTAACTGCATGGGGGTGTGTGAGAATTCTAATAAGAGTCAGACCACCACCCAGAACTCCAATAGGGGGCTCAGTCAGACCCCGGGTCAGATGATTGACAGATCAAATGCCAGTGTGAAGGAACCACTCTCTATGGCCCTCCACAAATGGGGAAGCAGAACCCCGATTGAACAAGACCAAACAGCTCTTCTTTGCCATCCTTCTGACAGTAACAAAGGGGAAGGGTGAGGTTCTAAAAGTAAATTCACTCATTCATGCCCTCATGAAATAGTAGACAATTACAGTCAAGAACCCCTGCCCTGGTGAGGCCATAATTAAAATGATTGTAATCATGACACCATTTACTGAGTTGAGTCTCAGTGCCCTGGAGGTGAAGAGTGTGCCTTTGTCCTCTGCCTTGTGCATGGGGATGGGCCATTCTCATGACATGCACTTCTAGAGACCACCTGCTGAGTCCCAGCGGATGGGTGTGCTTGGGTGGGGTGGTTTCCTTACCCTCGCTGTGGGGCCATCTGATGGGAAATGCACCTGCTGCCACAGCTCTACTGACGCAGACACCGAAGTTAGCAAAACTGTGCTGCAGGCTTGTGAGAATTAAGTTAAAACTCAGACCTCCAGAGGCCTGCTGGCCACAGAAACTCATAGCCATGCAGGCCTGTGTGTGCCCGGCCACTGTGCCCCCGGGCAAGTGGGCAATCAGGCTACAGTGATTTGTTGCAGCCCTCTTACCTTGCCTGGGTTGTCTGAAATTCATCCTATGTCTTCTCAGGCACATTATTATATCAGGAGAGCACTGAATTATATTGAATTCAATTATATTGAATTCATCCTCTTTTTACCATCTTTGGGGTTCCTGATTTGGGGAAAGTGTAGTGGAAAAATACAACAAAACACAAAGGGACATGGTAACTCTTACAAGACTCTTCTAAAAGGTCTTAGTAGAATGTGTCAGCCAAAGAAAGAGGATGATCAAAGTAGTTCTTGCAAAAACAAAGAGTTTCAGATATACGCAGGGCTGAAGAGAGGCTGCACAGAGGCCTCAAACCCAGACCACTCCACCAATCTATATAACTTAAAGTAAAATGTTATTTATTGTTTGAATGACACACTTGTATGCATGCAGACGTTAAAGGTATAGCTTTTCTCTGTTTTCTGATGGTGAGATTTTGGGTACATATCTGCCTTTGCTGGTGCTTAAGGCACCCAGCCCTGGTACCAGCAGGCCCTCCTGCCCAGGCCTGGAAGCTGGAGGGCGTGCTCATCTGGGAAGGAAACAGCTGATGGCTTGTGCTGGGGGAGTGTGCACAAATGTGGCTGAACCTGGGACGGATCCAGAAGGGCACCCGTGCCCCCTCTTGCTGCTCTGTGCACTCCTTGGGCTGGGGTGTTGGCAGGGTGAGGGGAGCTTGGAGGGCTCCAACTTTTCCAAGCAGCTGGTGTGTAGGGCCAAGCCACCCCCACGCCCCAGCTTGCCCAGCAACGGGCTTCCCCTGCTGTGATTGGCTGCTTTCCTTGGTCCTGGCTGAAGTCTGCCTAGCAGCACAGGGACTGACGCCCCACAGCTACAGGGAAACCAATTGTGCGGCCCTGACTATAAATACCCCGCAACAGCTATGCCAGCTAATCGCCTCCTCGAGGATTCCCTTCCCAGATCCTGTTTCCTCCCTCGGCCAGCCGAAATACAGCCAGCTGTGCCCGTAGGAGGTGGCCTCCCTGTCCCCTAGCCTGAATCTGGCCTGGAGCTGGCACTCAGCTGATCAACCTATCACGGCCCTGGGGGCTCAGGGTCCTGGCTGTCCTGCTTACAGAAGGCAGGAGCCAGCAGGTTTCTCCAGGGCAATACCCTGCCAGGTGGATCGCAAGCTCAGCCCAGCTCAGGGCCCCACCACCCACCGTGACTGGCTTCTGCCTGGACCCAGGCGTGGGAGCACTGGGCAGCAGATCTGGGTGGATGCATGAGGGATGCATCTGAATGGAACTTGGTCAGGCCAGTGCCCCAGAGTCAGGCTTGTTTCAGACCCAGAAACTGGTCCCAGTGGTCACTTCCCATGGCAGGCCCGACAGCCTTTCTGCAGACCAGTGTAGGCCAGGCGAGAAGATGGCTGGCCAAGTGGTAACAGTGGGTCTCATCTGGTATCATCATCATCACCATCACCTCCCTGGCTGCCACAACCCTGGCCTCCCCAGCTCCTTCCCCCACCTCTCTGAAGCAGATATTCAAGGGCAACCTCAGCAAGACCAGGCCACCCCAGCATCTGTAAAGGGAGAGATGTAGGAAAAGTGGTACTGCCCCAAGAAGCCTGTGGGTTCCTCCTCATGGCCTACGGCAGGAATGGGGCATCTCCTGCCTGACCCCACTAGACCCTGAGGACAACTTCGTGTCCCGGAGACATAAACATGACTAGCACACATAAAGCATTTTCATATAGCGGTTGCCTTGCAAGTGTTTGTGCAACTGAACCAAAGTGCAAATCATCCCAACTCCTGGGCTGGAGTAAGAGGCAGGCTGCCCCCTACTTCTCAGAGGGAGGCAAGAGGCTGAGCTAGGAGCTCCGAGGCTTGGGGTCTAGCCCTAGGCCTGATGCTCCCTAGCTGCAGAGACTGGCACAAGTTACCCAATCCAAGCTGCAGGTCCCTTAGCTGTACAACCGGGACAGGAACCTCTCAGCCTGCTCTGCTAAATGGCGGGTATGTCAGGCATCCCCATGGGCTTTGAAGACCGTGCCAGCGACACCAAAGTCTGAAGTCATGGTTCCTTAACCCATGGAGGCATTCCCAGTTTCCTTTCAAGACTCTGTATTGGGTGGTGAGCACACAATACAACATGTAGATGGCATATTATAGAATTGTGCACTGAGACCTATAGAGCTTTATTAACTAATGTCACCCCAATAAATTCAATAAAAGTTTTTTTTTAAAGGAAGAGAATCATATTAGTATCCTCAAAAAAAAGGCCAAAGAACTACATTCCCATAATGATATAAAAGTTTGGAGATGTATGTGTGTGTGTGTGTGTGTGTGTGTGTATAATATTTTGGAGTCATTATATATATATATATATATATATATATATATATATACATATATATATATATATATATATATATATTGAAAACTATGAGGAACACTAAAAACCATGACTCCAATAATCAAAAGAAGCCAGAGAAAAAAAATCTGTTGGCACCTGCTGGGCGGTGTGAGGTGCGTGCACAGGGCTTTCAGTCACGTGCCTCTGCGTTCAGGTGTGTGACTGCCAATTCCTGTGTGTGCACACTGCGGGGCTGTGCAGGCAGGCATGCCTGTGTCCAGGCCAGGCCTGAGGTGACCTGGGCCCCAGCAGCCTGCCTTTCTTGCAGACAAGCAGCTCCCCGCTCTGCCCGGGAAAGATTCCACTGTGGTCCCAGTGGTCACGGCAGGTTCCTCTGTCTTCCTTAAATAGGAAACCTGGCAGACAAGCAGCATCCTCAGCAGACCCAGGTCATCACTTCCTACGACAACCAAGGTAAGGAATCCGCCATGTCATGACCCCTTCTCCAGCTCCCGTGTGCCAGAGACAGCGGGTGTGGAGCTCAGACTGGGGAGCAGGTCCTCTCTGCCCCGCGGATGTTGGAGCCCCCTTTCCCTCTTCTTACATCCCATGGGAAGCAATGAGGGGCTACATGGTATCATGGGATCGAGAAATAGACCTTGGGCCACAGAACTCACTGGTATCATCAGCAGCAGCAGCCTCATGGCCATCACATTAGCTGTCACTTACTGAGTTCCAACCTTGTGCCAGGTACCCTGCCAAACCATGGACATGATTATTCTCATGTAAACTAAGCTTCACAACAATCCTTTTTGATTGGTAATCCTACTCTTCTCATTTTACAGATGAGAAAACTGAGTCTTGGAAAGGTTGACATCTGTCCAAGATCAAATAGCCAGCAAGGCTCAGAGCTGGGCAATTGACCTCCCACCAACCACCGCCAAGTCCTGAGCTATTAACCTTCAAAGCTCTGCTTTCACCACAGCCACCCCCCAACCCCAACACCCGTCTCCCCCGCTGGCTCATGTGGAGCAGGAGGGCTCCACCTCTGAGGCTGGAGGTGAGGCCAGAGGTTAGAGATCCCAGCCCCCCTCAGCTTTCTGCTCTGCATTAAAGACTCAAGGCCTGGGTCTGAGTGTTCCCATAGGCTCAGCCCTAAGAGCTCATTACCAGTGCTCTCAGCACCATTGTCCTAATCAGTAAGGAGATTATCTAACAACATGGAGGGGACAGTGGTGGTTGTTGGGAGGATTAGGGTCCTCGGGGGACTATCCCCAGAAACTTGTGCAGAAAGGACCTGACCATGCGGGTTTCAGTACCCCGTTAGGCCAGAATGCGGCTTCAGGACAAGGCCCAGGGCCTTTTGGTGGGCCAGCTAAGAATTGCCACCTGCCCTGAGCACCTCAAGGACCAAGCCTGGGCCTTACCGTTTCTCTGGACTAGCAGCACACAGCTGGCCACAGAACAAGAATAAGCAATACCTCACTAAAATGAATATGAATTAGCGACTATTTATCTTGCTTATTTCTGGTCACACCCCTTGATGGGGTCCTGGTGTTATCCCTGTTTGCACAGGAGAAAGTTGAGACTGGGGATGCTGCCATCCCAAGATCCTGATCTAAGATCAGACCTCTGCACTGCACTACCTCCCCTGTGCCACAGACAGGGGTGGGCTGGTCACCAGAGCTGCACCTGGCACCCTGGCTTGTGTGTGCCACTTGCATGCCACCTCCCAGCATTCAAGGCTTCCAGGGGGACAAGAAGGAGAGCCGTGTGCTCCTATGAGGTTTGGATCCCTGTGTAGACTGGTATGAATGAGCCAGGCAGGGTCCTGTGGTCACAGAGAGAGGAGGGCTCCCCCGTCTTTAGGGGCATAGCCAGAGTTCACATTGACACTGACCCATTCATTCCACAAAAAGCAGTTCCTGATGCAGGTTCTGGGGATCCATCAGAGAAGGAAACAGACAGAGGCTCCTGTCCCTATGGAGCTGACACCCTAGTGAGAGAGACAGGTGACTCTGACAAAGGGAGTCAGAGAAGGCTGGAGGGGAAGATAAAGCAGGAAAGAGAATAGGGGGTGGGTGTATGTGCACATGGGTGTGTATTAGCCTCTTACAGCTGCTGTAACATATTATCCCAAAGTCAGTGACTTAATCCATGTTCAATCTCTTAAATCGTTCCAGAGACCCCAAGTTTCAAGTCCATCTCAAGAGCTAAAGTCCAAGTGTCGTCATGCAGGTCATGGGGAGAACCTGTTCCTCCCTTCGTCAGCTTCTGGAGGCTGATGACAGTGATGACACCCCTGGACTTGTAGCTGCATCACTCTAACCACTGTGTCCATGGTCACATTGCCTTTGTTAAATCCCCCTCGGCCTCTGTTTTATAAGAATCCTGTGATTACACTGGGCCCACCTGCATACTCCAGGGTAATCTTCTTAACCCGAGATCCTTCGCTTAATCACATCTGCACAGTCCCCTCCGGTGTATAAGGTGACATTCACAGGTTCCTGGAATTGGGACATGGATATCCTTAAGGGCTATTATGGAGCCTACCACAGGGGACAATCTAAAATAGAATAGTTGAAAAAAGACCTCCCTGAGAAGGTGACATTCAAGTAAGGGAGGAGGTGAGGGAGCAAGCCGTGCAGGTGTCTGGGGAAGAGCTTCCAGCAGAGGGAGCCGGGTGTGAGGGCCTGGTGTGTTCCGAAAGCAGAGAGCGGGTCACGGTGGCTGAGGGGCGCGGGTCGGTGGACACGGGGCAGACCCTGCAGGACCTGGGAGGCTCCCCGCAGTATGCTGGCTTCTAGTCTTGAGTGCCATTGGAAACCACCCGATTTTAAACAGGAGAGCCTCCAAAGAGTTGAGAATAAACAGAAGTGGGCGAGGGTGGGTGCCAGAAGACCCTGTAGATGGCAGCATGGAGATCCAGGCAAGAGAGGCTTCCCTGGGGTGGGCTGGGGCAGAAGAGAAAGAGAGGAGTCAAGGTATGGGAGCTGAATCTGGAGATGGAGGAGCTGCAGGAGGCGCCTTTTGGGGAAAGGACATGAAGAATTCAGGCGGGGCCTTGTTGAGGTTGGTGCCAAGGCCAAGCAGCCACATGCCTGCTATTTTGGATCAGAGGAACCAAGGACATCAGTATTCCGTGTGCCACTGTCCTACCCATCCAGGGGGCCCTGAGCCTCGTGAGCTCTGTTCTGGAAACCACATCAGCCCCCGTGCAGCTTCCCCAGCAGCTCTTTCTGTGACAGTAACAGCAGGGCCGCGGGGAGACACTTGGTGTGGGCCAGTCAGGGACCTAAGCCCCTTGTAGGGGTCACCTCATTAAACCCCACAACCATTTTCTGTGTAGGTTATCACTCCCATTTTACAGGTGGAAAAACTGAGACCAGGGAGATTTTAGTAACTTGCCTGAAGTTGCACAGCTGGCAGATGCTAGGCCTGCAAGTTCTACCCACCCATGTCTGGGAGCTTCCAAAGCCAGTGAGCATAACTGCTCCACCACATGCCCCCTTCCATTCAGCGCAGGGACCAATTTGGTGGGGACGACTGGATGCAGCACCCCCTCCACTTTCCCGCCAGACAAGAAGTTTAAAAATGCAGTCCAAACTGTTACTCAGAGTGGTCCAGCTTCCCCCTCCTCCTCTCCTTGTCATTCAGTGGAAGACTTGACACAAGAGGTGACAAAGGATCATTGGAATCATGGATCTTCACATGGAAGGGGCTTCAGAAGATTAACCTGTGGCAGGTGTGAGGTGGAATGTGAAGAGCGTGCTTACTGCGCCCCTGAACTCCAGGCCTCGACAATGACTCTTGGAGTTAGTTTACTGTTGAGGCGTTCATCCTTCAGGTCCTCTGCCCTTATCCCCTCTCAGACCCCCTGCCTGCTTTGATCATGCGTGCACTAGCATCACACTGCCCTGTTTCCAGATCCGGGACTCCCCTAGGGCGCTCCGCTCTGCAGGAGGAATCGTCCATGGCCCTGTGTTTATAAGAGCCCAGGGGAAGCCGGGTCAGTTAGGGCCACAGAGACGCCCTTCGTCACCCATGCCGGCCGGGGCCCCGGTGACCTCTCCCTGAGCTCTGGCATGCTCAGTTGTCATCTCATAACTAGAGCTGCTGAGTGGGGCTTTCACAGCGTGTCCAGCAGTCCCGGGTGAGCATGCCACAGAGCCGGGCTCTCCCCATCACCACCCAGCAGGCTGCCCCTGGGTGCCACAGCTCACCATGCCCTGCGCTAACGCTGACTGCTGCACTCCGGGGCAGAAACCACAGCAGGTCTCTTGACCACCTACCTAGCTAGAGTCTGTTTCCGGGGTATTTTTCAAACGCGTTAGCTGAGGTTTGCTGATGCTCAGCTACTGCAGGAAAATATCCCCAGGGGAAGAATTCAGGGTGTAAGCGTGGCAGCCGGTTATGGAAGGAGTTAACGAAGACCTTCGGTCAATGAAGGCAGCAGCCATCGGGGATGAGTGCCCCCTCCCCCACACACACCCGTGTGCACACGCAGCTTCTGCTAACTGATCAATGCTTCAGGCAGCCACTTCCAATCAGACTTAATGAACAACATGGAATCTGTTTGCCATCTCTGCATTAGTAATTCTGAGCAAATTAGGCCTTTAGACAAATCCTGACTCAAACCTGCCGAGACCTGGAGGGAAGCTGTCGGGCGGGAGGACTCTCCTGGCTGGGTGGATGGCAGGCCGGAGCAGCGTGCCTATGGACATGCTGGGCTTGCCGGCCACGTCTCCGCTCCTGAGAGGGGGAGGGAAAGGGACCAGAGCCAGCGGCAGCTGGAGGTGCTCGTGGGAGCTATTCTGAGGCTCGCAGAAAACAATCATTTAGACACTTGCACTAGGACAGCCAGAACGGCGGCAGCTTCAGAAATGGAATTTGGGTGACAACTGGTAGAAGTGGGGAGGGATGTCATGAAAGCGCCAGCCGAGTGACCTAAAGTCCCTTTGGGTTTGGTTGTGACTGTTAAGATGAGTGTAAATGGTATCTGACTAGAGTTAAGGATTAGAAGGTACCTAAAAGTTTGTCGTAAATGATGTCCTACTCCTTATCATTGGAGATTGGTCAAATTAATCTTTTTTTCTTAAATTAAGAATGTTATTGGATACAGGAACGCTACCGTCTGCAAACTCTCACCATTTCCTACCTTTAGGAAGCATGGGGCTGTCGTGGTCGCTGCTCACCAGGAGGCCACAAGCCCAGGCCCAGACTCAGTTCCTGGAGCAGAGAGCCTCCCGGAAATGCCTTTACAGACCGGAAAGAGGAGCCGGGATCACTCCCACACGGATGAGGCAGGCGGGGAGTTGTGCTGTTTGTCTCAGAGGGTGCTGGTCAGCAGCACCACTTTGGGGGAGAGCCAGGTAGTGGGACTGGGGAGAATGTTGGACATGGGCCCCTGGCCAAGAGGGGAGAGAGAAGAGGAAGTGCAGGAAGGAGAGATGAGAAATGGTGGTGCGTTCTGTGTGTGTGACTCCCTCAGACCCACCCTTTTCAGCTCACTCATTCTTTGACAAAGACATGTGGCTGGATTGGGAGAGGTGGGGAGTACCTGGACATCAGGAGAAGTTTGGGGAAGAGGTTGGTTGCTGAGCCCTAAACCATCAACCACGTTGTTCGGTTTTGCCGTTTCTTTAAGCTTTTGGAGATTGTTCTAGTCCAGCATTTCCAAATTGTTTTTGACAAAGTAGTACTGAGTCGGTAGAGTTCTCGGCTGCAGGGTTTCTCAGAGCATTGTGTACTGGGACCCACAAAAGGGGAAAGAGTGGTCCTGTTCCTCAACCTTTGTTTCCACCAGGCATCGGGCGGTCAAAGGAAGTTTGGCACTTCCTTTGGAGAAACACCTGAGAGTGTTTCCGGTGGGAGAGTAAGAAGGCAAAGGGGAACAGGCCCAGGCCTCACCCAGCACAGGAGGGCACGCAGGGAGTCTGCTGCTGATGACTATGCCACCCGTTCGGTTCCTAAGGCCAAATCAGAAGCATGCTTTTAGCTCTAAAATGCTTCAAGTCATAATTGTAAAGCCATAGCCGATTGTCTTTGAAAGGGAATGGTCTAGATACTACACTCAAAGTGAATGTTAACCCTTTAAAAGTTATGCCTCAGGAGGCCACGTTGTAGCTTCAAAAGTTGTTTGAGAATTACTCTCTTTGGCATGCTGAGCAAGTTTTTGAGCTGCACAAGAAAGCCAGTATTGTTATTCTGTGAAAAATTACTGTAACACATTTAGCAGGCAAAGGGTTAATAAAAAGAGCTCTTGCAAAATTGGTAAGGAAAAAATAATATATAGTTGGAAATGGGGCGGCGATCCACAAAATAAGAATTTAAAGTGGCAAATAAATATATGAAAAATACTATGCTAAAAATTAAAGAAATGCACAAAACACTTGATGTTATTATTCATTAATAAAAAGTTCACCCTGGTGGTTTGGCTCTGTGGGTAGAGCGTCAGCCTGTGGACGGAAGGGTCCAGATTCAATTCTAGTCAAGGGCATGTAGCTCAGTTGCAGGCTCAATCCCCAGCCTTGGTCAGGGTGCAGAATACATGGAGAAGGCAACCAGTCGATGTGTCTCTCTCACATCAATGTTTCTCTCTCTCTCCCTCTCCCTTCCATTCTCTCTAAAAATCAGTAGAAAAATATCTTTGGGTGAGGATTAACAAAATAATTAGTAATGTTCTTAAAAAGTGGTAAAAATTAAATGTCAGTGAGGATAGTCGTGATTTATTTTTGCATTATAAAGCGCTCCAAAACTCAGGGGCTTCGAACAATAAGCATTTACCAGCTCAAAAGTCTACTAGGTGGCTGGGCGTCCTTATCTGAGCCACGCCCCGCTGAGCACAGGTCCTGGCTGGCTTGCTCAGGTGTTGTGGGCAGCTGAAGGGTTGGCTGGAAACCTGCTGGTCTGGGATGGCCGCCCCTGAGATGGCTGTGCTCTGCTCCCTGTGGTCTCCCATCCTCTAGGCCAGTGGTCAGCAAACTCATTAGTCCACAGAGCCAAATATCAACAGTACAATGATTGACATTTCTTCTGAGAGCCACATTTTTTTAACTTAAACTTCTTTTAATGCCACTTCTTCAAAATAGACTCACCCAGACCATAGTATTTGGGGGAAGAGCCATACCCAAAAGGCCAAAGAGCCGCATATGGCTCGCGAGCCACAGTTTGCTAACCACGGCTTGAGGAGGCTAGCCTGGGCCCCTTCACATGGCAGCTGTGACTGGAATCCTAAGGATGAAAGCAGGAGCTGCAAAGTCTCTTAAGGCCTAGGCTCAGAGCTTATACTTCATCACTTCTGCCACACGTTAATTGGCCACGCCAGGTCATTAGGCCAAACCAAAACACCTCTCGACAGGAGGAAGCACAAAGTACTGCAGTCGATTTTGCAATCAAACAGCAAGAATGAGCAAAATGGGCCTTCTCTTGCACTGTAGGTGTGATCAGAAACTGATAAAATCATTCATGGGTAAAGCTTGCCAATTATCTAACAAAAGCCTTAAAAAGCTTCACAGCTTCTGACCCAGGTTTAAGGAATTATTCAAAGGAACTGATTTGAAAAGTATGTAAAGAGGTGTGTGTCAGAATGTTCATCACATCGCTGTTTATGTTAGCAAAACATTTGGGGAAAGTTAACTCTCCAATGAAAAGGGATTGGTTATTAACCATCTATTGAATAGAATACTATGCAGCCATGCAAAATGATGACAGATGACTGTGTTCACTGACTTGTAAAGAAAGCAGATTGCAAAAAGCATGTTTACAATAATACTACTTTGGATGTTCAATTTCTATTTTGTGTTTTTCTTTATCATCCAGGTTTTTGTTTTGTTTTAATTCTGCTTGGGCTTTTTTCTATCGGGTTGGGGATTTTTAATTTTTATTTTATTTTAAATTATGAGTTTTAACATATGCATAGATTTATGTAACCATCAGCACAGCCGGATTACAGAGCAGCTCTGTTACATCCAAAATTATCTTGTAAGACTCTTTATAATCACATCTTCTCATCACTCCTAAGAATTTTTTGGCATTATTGAAGAGTATTTTTTTCTTACTTTCTTTTTTTTTCTATTGATTTTTTTTTTTTTTTTAGAGAGAGAGAGAGAGGGAAAGACAGCAAGAAATACCGATGTGAGAGAAATGCATTGCACGTGCCCCAACCAGGGCCCAGTACACACTCTTGATCAGAATTGAACCTGGGACTCTTCAGTCCCCAGGCAGATGCTCTATGCACTGAGCCAAACCTGGTAGGGCTGTGGAGTGATTATGAATCACTCCAGCTTCTGTAAACATTTGTGCATAGAATTTTGTGTGACATAAATTTTCATATCTCTGGGATAAAAGCCCAAGAGTGCAGGAGTTGGGTCATATGTTAAATATATGTCTTGTTTTATAAGAAACCTCCAAACTCTTTCCCAGAGAGGCTGTACCACTTTGCAATACCACCAGAAATGTATAAAATATTCAGTTTCTTCACAACCTTGTCAGCATATAGTATTATCACTATATTTTTAGAATTGTTCTTCAAATAAGTGTGATATTTCATTATAGTTTTAATTTGCATTCTAATGCCTAATCATGTTAAATGTCTTTTTTTTTTTTTTTTTTGTGCTTACTTGCCATTTCTATTTTGGCAAAATATCTGTTCTTTTACCCATTTTCTAGTTGGATTGTTCTGTGCACTTTTGTAAAAAATCAATGTGCCATATTCGTGTGGCTCTATTTCTTAATTATTTATTATACTCTGTTGATCGATTTATCTATCTTTGCCACTATCACACTGTTGTGATTACTGTTATTTTATAGTATATCTTGAAATAAGATAGTTGGAGTCCTCTGATTTTTTTTTTTTCCAAAATTGGTTTGGCTATTTTAGTTGCTGTATCTTTTGATTTAATTTTTAGGATCATCCCATAGGGATACCATCCATTTCATTCCTGATATTGGTGTCTTGGCTTCTAATTTGTGTCTTAACCTTTTTTTTTTTTTTTTTTTTTTTTAATCAATCTGGTTAAAGTGTTTAACAATTTTACTGGTATTTTCAAAGAACCATCTTTCAATTTCATTGATTATTCTCTCATTCATTTATTCAAATATTTTTTCTGCACCACACTTTTCTCCTTTCCTTCTTGTATCTAAATGACATGAATGTTCGGCTTTTAGGTATTGTTCCACAGGTCCCTGAAGCTCTGTTCACTTTTTCTCTCTGTTATTCATATTGTATAATTTCTATGAATATATCTTCAAGTTCATTACATCTTATTTCTGTCATCTCTGTTATTGAGCACATCCAGACAATTTTTTAAACTATATTTTTCAGTTCTCAAATTTTCATTTGTCTGTTTTTCATAACTTAAAGGTTTTTTTTCTTATACTTTGTATTTTTACATTTATTTCAAGATTGTTTGCCTTCAACTTTTAGAGCATAGCTGTTTTATTTTGCTGTTAATTATTGTGGGGTTAGCATATGTTGATTATCTTTTCCTTTTCAAGTTGAGATTTTCCTAGGTCTTCCTATGCTGGGTAGTAATTTTGGTTTGTAGCCTTTGCAATGTTATACGATTCTGCCCTGTGCAGGCACCACCCGGTGGCCTGTCTGAGCATTTAGTCTACCCCATAGTTTAGATTTTATTTATTTATTACTTTTTAAAAATCCATCCTTATTATTGGAAGTATTACAGATATCCCCTGTTTTCCTGCCAATGACTCCCTCCACCTTGCTCTTATGCATGTCCCCTCACTAGGCTTCACAGCACCATTGTCTGTCCATGGGCTATACATGTAAGTTATTTGGCTCATCTCTTCCCACTCCCCTCTCTCCTTCCCTCTGAGATTCACCAGTTAGCTCCATGCTTCCATGTCTCTGTATCTATTTTGTTCTTCAGTTTATAGTATAGTTCTCAAAGACTGTGATAGGATGAGATCCCGGTACACACATCTCAGGGGTAACTACAAGAGTTGGCATTATTGAAAAATACTCTTCAATAATGCCAAACTCATAACTTTATGGGTTTGTTTTCTTGAGCTCCCTCCTCTTCAAAACCTGCTTTCCAGTCCTCTGGCCAAAAAGCTGGAGCTTTCGTTTCCCCACTCTGCCAGACACCTCTCACAGCTGTGTCTGCTTTTGGAGCCAGTCAGTGAGAACAGAGAGAGAGATACATAAGAAGAATTTGCCCCACACGCTTGGGAATTTTAGCTTCTCTGGTGCCCTCTTTCAAAGACTTTATGTGTCTGCCTGGCCACCAAAATCACTCTGCACTGCTACCAATAGAATTTCCTGGGGGCTGAGTGGATAAATGACAGAAAGGAGGGGGGGGAAGGGAACCACACAGTATTTCACTCTTCCTCTCTCCACAGGCCGGGAGAGAAGGCTCCTTCCTCTTGGAGCACTTTTCCCTGCACCCACTGTGCACCTCTGGGTTTGGGGCTGCTGTTGAGTCCAACCTAAGAAATACCGCAGGGGAGAGGGAATGGTAACCGCACTGCCAATGTGGTGATGCTTTCAATCCTAATCTTCTTCCTCAGTATTCCATCTATCATTTACTTCTCAGTCCTCAAATTGTTGCCCCGTGCATTCTTTCCAAGGTTTAGAGCTGCATTCGGTGGGAGCGGCCAGGTGGAACGGGCTTACTCCGTCTTACCTGGACCTGGAGACTGTCGGCTTGTGTTTTGTCTTCGTTCTTTTTAAACAAGCATTGCCTGTGTGTTCAAAAGAAAGCTCCCACACCAATTGTGCTTTGTTGTTCAGACCTCTGTCATGAGACGCTGCATCCTTTCCCAGTAGTATGGGAATGAGACTGTCACCTCCCATTCCTCTACAGGGACACAGCTGACGGTGGAGGTGCACCCTCGAGACACCATGCCCGAGCTGCTGAAGAAGTTTTCCTTGGATAAACGTACGTACGTACAGGGCTGCTTGTGTGTGGAGGTCTGGCAGGGAGGATTGAGGGCAACTGAATGGACAGAGCCCAGCCTGGGCCATCTTCTGGGGTGAGGAGAGGAGTGGCCTGGACCTGCACACTGGTCAGACGCAGAGGTAGGACAGCTTTGTGCTGGGGTTCTGTTTCTTCTTCATTCCCGGGAATCACTATTCTTGAGTGTCTGCAGTGTGGTGTGGGTGAACATGGCTTTTAGCTAAAGATGAATTGCATCACAGGAGTGTTACTGTTTTTTAGATACCATTTATTGACTGTGTGGAAGGTACCCTATAAGTTTTTTGCATTCATTAACTTTGGCATATACCAGTGTTATACCCACTTTTTATTTTTTTATTATATTTTATTGATTTTTTTTTTACAGAGAGGAAGGGAGAGGGATAGAGAGTTAGAAACATTGATGAGAGTGAAACATTGATCAACTGCCTCCTGCACACCCCCTTCTGGGGATGTGCCTGCAACCAAGGTACATGCCCTTGACCTGAATCCAACCTGGGACCCTTGAGTCCGCAGGCTGGTGTTCTATCCACTGAGCCAAACTGGTCAGGGCTATTCCTACTTTTTAGATCAGTCAAGTAAGGCTCAAAAAGATGAAATAACTGCTATGTGACCAGCTGGGAAGAGGATCAAAACCCAGGTCCAACTGAGGCCTATGCTCTTCCCCACCCTACATGGCCAGTCTCAATGCAGTGTGCACAAGCCCACGATGTCTCCTCCTCTGCCTTCTCAGACTTCCCCCTGTATCTGTCCATCTTGTGGCTAAACAAGGACCTAGGGAAATGCCAGCCACGACACCGAGGCCACAGAGCAGCCGAGACTCAGGTTCTCTCCAAGTCCACTCAGCGGGCCGAGGCGAACCCTCCAAGTCTGCCCTACAGCCCTCTGTAGTCAGGATCTCAGGAGGACAGTCCAACGGAGAGAGAACAGACCCTGAAAATCAACTGGCTGGGTTCAGATCTCAGCCCTGTGACCTTGAGCAAGTGGCTTGAACACCCTCTTGGACTCAATTTCCTCATCTGTAAAAGGAGGAAAATAATTCAGCATCCCTCATAAGATTCTTGTGAAGTTGAATGGGAGGTACCAGTACAGTGCCAATCAAAGCACAAGCCAGGCATCCTAAGTACACAGTAAAGGCTAGCTTCTATTTTGAATCCCCATTATTCTACCCAAGAAGGTAGATGGGAAAAAAATGTAGGTGCAAGAAAAGGCCCGCTGTTACTAGAATGGCCTTCATACCTCTGGAATCTTTGGTTGTTATAGTTACAGCCTACAGTGGGTTTCCGGGGCATGAGACAGCTGCTTCGGCACCCACCCCCAGCTCCTCCAGGTCCCAACTCGAACCTCATCTTCCTGACCTGCTTTCGGATCAGCAGGAAGGGTTCCCCTCCTGATGCCCATGGAGTCTAAGAACTGTTGCGAACCCTCCTGCCTTAACAGCCCTGGATTTATAGGAAGTGGTTACCCTCGAACCTTCCCAGGGAATAATTTAATAATTGCTCTCTGGGTTTCAGCTCCATACAAACTGCTTTTCTCTCGCCCCACTTTCATGTCTGTCCATGGTCAGTTCTCTTCCAGAGGTATCTGGCACGAATGCGCTGGTGCTCCCGGCATGCCCCGCTGCGCTGCTGGGTGGCAGGCGCGTGTGGAGGAGGAGGGCAGGGGCAGCAGGCCCCAGGCGGGCTGCTCAATAATCCAAAATGTTGCTGTTGGAGGAAATGCTCACAGACAGCAGGTGTCTTTCTAGTTCCCAGGCCTCCTTCTGCCCCACTAGGGCATCTAGGGCAGTTCCAGCAGCAATTTGGTCGAAGGTGGGGATGGGAGCAGGAAGGCTCTGAGGAGGAGAGTGAAGGGGACGGGGCAGAAGCAAGGCCCCCACAGAGAATCGTCTGTGCTTGCATTTCTGTTTCTCCTGAAGTGTCTCTACTCCTGATCTTTGGGATATTGTAGGTTTGCAAGGTGACAAAAATGGAAACACAAGACCCCGGCAGCCTGGAGGGAAAGATGCTCATGGTAAGTTGCAGGACCTTCTCCTGGGCCATTCTATGAGACAGGAATTAATTTAGTCTCATGGGGGAGTCTCCAATCGATTGAAAATGGCTCCCTGGGCCCCTGTGCTGAGAGTCAGGGGCCACCTCTGGGCTCAGGGAGGGAGGAGTGTTGTGACTGATTAGCAATGCCTGCCATGGGCACAGGGGGCAAAGTAAAAAGCTCACACACCAGATGTGAGCCCTGAGCTAAAGCACAAACCCCACCAATAACAAGGCAGCCCATTATGGGAAATATATTAAAACAAGAATCTGGAATGGTGTTGACTTAAAAAGAATGCCAATCACCTGTATGGCCGGAGACATGCAAATAAGCAGAGTGGGGCAGAGGAAGAAACCCTGTGTGGGATAAGAGACAACCTGGGTTCGAATCTTGCTTTTGTTTCCCCCTCCCCTTTCCTGGGCCTCCGTTTCCCCTCAGTAAACCAGATGGCACTTAAGGCTTGGTGCAGGTTGGCACGTCTCCCCATTGTTTTGCTTTAAAATCAGAATAATGTTGTTCATGCCACCAGTGTTTTAAATGTATTTGTGCAAAATCCTATTTGGATTTATATAATCTGCTCAGAAGGTAAACGTAATGAGGCATAAATCATTACGGGTAATTTTAATGTTCAGATATTACAATATTTTATTACAATAATTTTACAAAACAGAACCAAGAAAGGGTAAGACTAGTAGTAGGGTTTTCAGTCCCATTTTAGAAACGGCACTTCTCTTCTAAACGGGGGCAAGGAGACCTCATTGGCAGAGCTGTGCTGAGCAGAAATTGTTCTATGTGCAAGTCCCTTTCTTATCCACTTGGGTCAGCCTCATGGCCCTTGTCAAAGAATGGCAGGAGCCAGATTTGTGGAAAAAGAGGGCACTGAGAAATGAGGGAACACATGAGGTCCTGCCTCCATGTCCCTGTGCCCTTCTGAGGGGCTGACTGGGCCAGGGCTGCACTCAGTAGGGACTGATAGTACCCTAAGAAATGGCAAAAGAGAAGTCCCAGCTCCAGCACCAGAGCAGTAACCATGATGGTGCTGGGCTTCCTGGGAGCTCTAAGGTGAGGTTGTGCAGGACAGCAGGCTCTGGGGGTGGGGTCCAGGAAACCCCTTAGTCCTCATATTATAGAAGCAGCAGAAGAAGAAAGAAAATAATGCGAAGTTACTGAGCGAGGCCACAGCTTTACGACAGGGACCTTGGAGCGGCGGGGAGATGCCAAAGGATCCATGTGGCCTGCTTCTGGCAGCTAAACTTGACCAGCTGCCTAACCAGCTGGCACGGCCTCTCATCCAGTGCTGGCTCAGCGAGGGTCATGGAGAAGCTCAGACCAGAGCTGGCGGTGACACCCATCCTCACCTTCTCACCACCCCTCTGGGGTCTGTAGCACCAAGGTGTGGGCTCTCACAGCCCGTGAGGGATGAGCGGGCAGATGCACAGAGCGCTGAGGCTCATGGCCGGCCCCCGCACCCTCCCGGAGTGAGTGACACTGACCATACAACCTGCTCCACTGTCTCCTTCCCCTGTGTCTCCAAGACCCCAAACCAACTCGACCAAGGGACCTTTCTAAGAGAGACAGCTCTTGGGAGCAGAGTTTCAGGCCCTGATAATCATGCTAAAAGTCAGGCAGGCACAGCTTCTCAAAAAGACAGGGAGGCCTCAGCCAGGCAGCCCTCGTCAGCAGGTCTCAGCAGCTGACCAAGCCCCCCTGTGTTTCCAGCCTACCCCTGGGATCGGTCCAGCCTGAAATCCATGCCCTTGGATCTGCAGCAGTTTGAGAAGCTGGACACCTATGCCTCACAGGTAGGAGAGCTGGCCCCTCTGCCTACAGCGCTCCCATGTGGCTCGGAGTGCCCTGAGCCAGGGTAGCTCAGCCTTTCCCCAGGCCCCTCCTGGATGTATCCCGAGTCCCTTGGATGAATGGCCCAGAGTGCCTTTCACAGTGTATGGATGGAGGACAAAAGGCCCAAGGCAGCAGGCCCCTGCCCAGGACCAAAGGCCATTCCACCACCCCGACCCCACTACACCCTGCAGCCTCTTCATTGGCAGGCCTGCCCTCTCCCTGCCCATTTTGGCATTGCTACTAGTGAGCCATGCCAGCGCCAGCCCAGGAAGGGAGGGAAAGGGAGGGTGGGGCAGGACCATAGATGCAGATGGCCCGCACCCACTGTGACCCTAGCCAAGCTCATCTCTTGAGCGTGTAGGCTGCTGAGCTCTCACATCTTTGGGCCTGGACACGTGTGGCATGGGGGTGGGAAGGAGCCAGAGCTGAGGCATTAGGGGAACAATGGAGTCGTGAGAGCCAAGCAGGACCCTCACCACAGATAATCTGATCGGAAGCGCCAAGGAGCTGGACCTGCTGTGACATCTGATGAGCCATCAGAGGCTGGCAAGCCAGGAAGTCATCTATAGGCTGCTGGCCAGGCTCAGAGGGCAGTGCCAGGAGCCTAGCTGAGACCACAGACACTGCCGCGGAGCAGTGGGAAACCGGAGCCAGGGAGGGCCGAGGGTGGGGACCAGAAGCCACAGGACTGAAGTTGGGGGTTAAATCGGGAGTCAGCCTGGCCATGGTGTGGGCCTGCAATGTGTTCTAGGCCCCGAGAGAGGGACAAAGACAAGGATGTGGAGGTGGTGCTGAACACAGAATAAAAGGAAGCAGAGAGCAGCAGGGCGAGTGGGAGACAGGAGACGGGGCCCAGAGGTCTCCTTGTGGCCAGAGAGTGGGTCTGGGAGTTCCAGCGAGCCGTGGGGCAGTCCCAGGAGAGAAAAGGTCAAGGAGTGCCCTTGGGCAGGGGCCGAGGGACATGTGGACAACTGTGGCCCAACTGAGCCTCCTGCTGCCCCGTCTTCTCTAGGAAGATGGAATAGGGTCAGGACTGCCTTTTCAGCAACCCCATCCCTGTTTCCTGCTGAGGGCCCCTGTGAGAAAGCCTAATTTGCTCCTTTGTTTTATCGTGGTAAACGATAGCTAACATAAAATTGCCATTTTAATAATTTATAAGTGGCATTAATTACATTCAGATGTTGTATAACCATCACCACTATCTACTTCCAAAACCAGAACCTCTCTAGCCATTAAGCAATAAGTTCCCATTCTCCTTCTCCTCAGCCCCTGGTAACCTCTGATTTACTTACTATATCTAAGAACTTAACTATTCTAGATATTTCATGGAAGTGCAGTCATACAATATGTGTCCTCCTATGGCTGGCTTATCTCAGCATCAGGTTTTCATTCATGTTGTAACACATATCAGAACTTCATTCTTTTTAATTGATGAATACTATTTCATGGTTTGGACCAATTGCATTTTATTTATCCATCCATCTCTGATGGACACATGGGTGGGTTCTACCTTTTAGCTATTGTGAATAATGTTGCCATGAACGTTTGTGAACAATTATCTGTCTGAGTCTCTGTCTTCAGTTCTTTTATGTATGTACCTAGGAGTGGAATTACTGGATCATATGGTAGTTCTATGTTTAACTTTATGAGGAACAGACAAACTGTTTTCCACAACAGCTGCACCATTTTACATTCCCACCAGCACTGTACAGGGTTCTAATTTCTCAGCATTCTTGCCAACACTTCTTGTCTGTCTTTTTCATTACAGACACCCTTGTAGGTGTGAAGTGATATCTCTTTGTGGTTTTGATTTTCATGTCCCTATTGACTAAGGATGTTGAGCACCGTTTCATGTGTTTATTACCCACTCATATATCTTTGGGAAAATGTAAATTCAAGTCCTTTGCCCATTTTAAAAGTGGGTTGTCTTTTTGTTGTTGAGTTGTAGGAGTTCTTTATATATTCTGAATATTAAAGCCTTATCAGATATATTATTTGCAAATATATTCTCCCATTCTGTGAGTTGTCTTTTCAAGTTCTTAATAATGACCTTTGATGCACAGAAGGTTTTTTATTATTATGAAGCTCAGTTAATCTATTTTTTCTTTTGCACCTCATGCTTTTGTTATCATATCTAAGAATCCATTGCCAAATCCAAAGTCATGATTACCCATGTTTTCTTCCAAAAGTTTTATACTTTAAGTCTTATGCTTAGGTCATTGGTCCTTTCTGAGTTAATTTTTATATTATGTGAGGTAGGGGTTCTATTTTATTAATTTTGCGTACGGATATCCAGTTGTTCAACATCATTTGTTAAAGACACTATTCCTTCCCTTATTGAATGGACTTGGCAAAAGTCAGTTAGCCATAGGTGTATTATGAGTTTTTTTCTGAGCAGTTAATTCTATTCCATTGATCCCATATGATCCATTATATCAGTACCACACCATTTTGATTACTGTAGCTTTGCAGTAAGTTTTTAAATACAGAAATGTGAGTCCTCTAACTTTGTTCTTTTTTCTTTAATTGTTTTGACTATTTCAGCCCCTTGCAATTCTATATCAATCTAAGGATTGTGGGGAAAAAGAAAAAAAAAGGTGAAAAAGGGTTATTGGAAATTTAGATAGAGTCTATTAACTCTGTTGATTGCTTTGAGTAATATTAGCCATGACTAGGGGCTGCTACAGCCAGCCAGATAACTCACCTAGCTGGTCCCAAAATCTACAAAGAAAAGATGTAGTGGCTCTAGAACCAGTGAGTCAGCTGGTCAGCACTACCCTTCATGTTCAGCTACCCCACCACCACCACCACCAATAGTTACCCTCAGCCCAGCCTTTGTCCCTCTGGGCCTCTCCTCTTCCTTCTTTGCCTGGAGGAAAGGGAGCACTGACTGCAGGTGGCAGGGTGCTGGGCTCCCCATAGCCCTCACCCAGGCCCTGACACAGCACCCCCCTCCCATCCCCCAGGTGACAGTCAAGAGTGGCCTGGACGAGCTGGTAAACGACCTGCTCCAGGAGGCCCACAGCGACCTGGAGAGAGTCCGTGCGATCTGGATTTGGATCTGCCACCATATAGGTAGGACACCTGCAGTGTTACTGGTTCTAGGACCCCTTGGTGCCACTCCTGGTAGGCCCTGTTTCCATCAGTGTCTCTGGGACTCACTCAATCACCAGTGAGTGTGGAATGAGATGAAAGACAGAGGATTGAATAACCTAAAACTAACCAAGCAGAATACAAATCACCATGAAGGGTCATTGGGTAGAGGGTCCCACGTGGCCCTCGGCCCACAGCCAGTGGCCAGAGCTGAGGCCCTTCCTTCAGTCCTGGCTTCCTGATAAAACTGCTCCAGAGAGATGAGAACCCAGGGCAGGGCATTTTCAAAAAGGATGGCCATCAGTTGGGGAGGAGTCATAGCTGTTGAAAAGTTATTGCAACTGGAGTTTGCTTAAGTCCCAGTGCCAGGAAGGGTGGGCTCCCCTCTCCCTGCTGCTGTTCCCATTAGCAACTTCAGCCACTGCTCTCGGTGCAGTGTCCAGGTTCTCAGAGCCACCTCGGGGGACCTGGGCCTGTGCACCTACCGCTCCTCATAGGACCATCTCGGGAGTCTGACCAGGCCAAGCCAAGCCCCACAGGTGGTTGCTAAGACAACAATAGATGCTGCCCCTTGCAGTCGATGGAGGAACCAGGTGGCGGGTGTACTTTCAGTGCTTTTCCTGTGACATAAGGTCCAGGGAACCCTCCTGACCCGCTGCCCCGGGCTTTTCCTCTGTCTTCCCGAAGCAGCAGGGAGAGAGGCAGCTGGGATGAACTCACCTGACTCAGGTAGGGGGTGTGACCATAGGCCTGAGGAACTACCTGCACAGGGTGACCCTGAGACAGACTAACAGCTTGGGGAGCCCCACTGATCCCCACAGTTCCTGTACCTGCTCTCTGAGGTCTGCTGGGTTCCCCAGGACCCCAACCCCAGCTGCTCAGGCTGGGCCTTAAGGGGCCAGGATCAGAAACAGAATATTTGGTAGAATATTTTTACTGCGCGCGCACACACACACACACACACACACACACACACACACACAGTGTCCTCAGTGGACATTGTGCCTCGGTGCCTCTTCACAGCCCTCCAGCTCTGTTGGTGGTGAAGTGACAGGCTGGAGGCGACAAGTCTCTATTTGGGGCAAGTTTTGATGGCAGCTCAGCGCCCCCTGTGGGTCAGTGTGAGGCCTTGGCCTTGGGGGCCGCAGCAGGACAGGAGCAGCATCCCTAGAACAGCCTGCAGAGCTGAGTGGAGGTGGGATAAGTATGCAGAGGCCCCCCACACCTGGTGCTTCTCCCACACCCGATGCTTCTCCCAGCCCAAATTCTGCTGAAAACACAGCAGAGGACAGGGGCTGTGCCATGGCTGTGGACCCCCCTCACGGCCTCCTACTCTGCCCTCTAGAGTACGACATCGAGGCTGCCCAGGAGAAGGACCGCCAGGCCTTCAAACCCAGCAACATCCTGCAGACCCAGAAGACCAACTGTGATGGCTACGCGGGGCTCTTTGAGAGAATGTGCAGGTACCAGAGAGGCCCTGCAAGAGGCAGGCAGTCCCAGGGCTGGCCACCCCCCTCTTACCCTTCTCCTCTCCCCCAAAGTGCTGTGTGCCTTCGCCCACATGCCAGCCCTGAAACCTGAGTTTGCAAACTCTGCTCTGGAATCCAAGTGAGTCCTGAAAAGGTCAATTTCTCCCGTTTTAACACCAGCATAATTGACTTTGTACCATCTGCCAGGCTTCGCGATGCATTAACATAATGGCAGATGAATGCACAGAAATAATTTGGTTATAAAAGGCCCTTTTTCCACCTTCTCCCAGCTCTGTGCAGCTGAAGGTTAGAAGAATGGCAGGTCTGGGAAGGGGAGGACGGTGGCTGCTGACGCCAAAAGGACTGTGAGAGGCTTGTCCTCCAAGCCTGGCACGGGGGGCCTCTCTCAGGGGGAGCGGAAACTCTCCTGCCTGAGGAGCTGTCGGTGGGAAGAGCTCAGTAACTAGGAGGCAGCTTCTGTCTTGGAGCCTTTGGGCCCCATTTTCATTGCTCTGGGAGTGAGCACCTGGCCGGGTTGCCTGGGTGGGTGACAGCGACTGAGTGGCCAGTAAGGAAACCATTTGTGTGTAGGGTCATCACTGCCAGGTCTGGGTGACCCTGAGACAGACTCAAGGCTGGGTGAGCCCCCCTTATCCCTGCATTCCTGTCCCTGCTCGCTGAGGTCTGCTGGGTTCCCCAGGACACAATCAGCCAGCCCCAGGGGCCACTGAACCCCCGCCCCTCCACAGGGGAGGGATGGGCCACTGTCCACCCTGCAGGCCTCTGGAAGTGTGTTTTCTCGGGCACCGGGGCTGTAGGGGCGAGCCATCAAACCAGGGGTAGCAGGCGACTGCAAGGCGTCCTAGTCCACGAGACATCTATCCACTCAGCTGATTCCTGGCCTCACCCCCAGTGCCTCCCACATCCCCCATCTCCATCGCCATGTGCCTGCCCCTTCTGCCCCTCCCCTGCCTTTCCTGACCTCAAGGCCCACCCCTGCGACCACAGAGGCAACCAGGGTAGGTCCGGTGCAGAGGATACCAGCCCCCCCATTCCCCATTCACACAGCCAGAGCAGCCCTCGTGACCCCTAACATTCCCACTGCCACCCCACCCCAGCCCTAGATCCCCCCACGTGCCTTTGGGCCCCTTAAGGAGCTGAGATCCTCTCGGGCCCCATGCCCAGGCTCCTCTGGCCCCAGGTTCCTGAACAAGACTGCCCTGTAAAGACCTCCCGAATCTGACCTCCAACACCCTCCAGCCTGTGCCCTCTGAGGCCGCCCGCACCTCCAGCGCTCCCCGCGCCCTCTCCCTAACGCTCCCTCCCGGCCCCGCGCCAGGACGTCATCAGCATGCCTCATCCACAGGCTCCCATCGTGCCTTATGCTTTTACTGAACACGTTTTCTAAATTTAAAATACGCTTGTTAATTGTAGGTGATGTGTAAAGCGCACAGAAGCAAGAAGCAAATTAAATTACTCTGAATCCTACCACGTAGAGATAACATTGTGTCACATGCCTCCCCAAGCTTTGTTCTCCCATAGAAGTGCTCACCTGTGTTCATCTCCTCTCACTCCTCTCCCATGTCAACGGGGCTTATATGTCTTCGCCTCTCTCTCTCCCTCCCTCCCTCCCCTGTGACCACCCATCTCATAATCCTACGCACCGTAGGCCCCCAAAGCTAGGAAAAGACAGGATATCCCAGCGAACTTCTATGAAATGGGCCTTCTTCTCTTCTAAAATATGGAATAACCATCCATCTATCTGCAGCTCTATTGTGTGTAGCATCTTCCAGACCTTCATTCTTTTCATCTGAATTTGTTCATTTGAGAACATTCGGGGATTTTAAATCATAGAGCACGGCCTTCTCTATCCAACACAAGCTTTCTAGCACAGAGGGCTGGAAGGAGTGCCAGGCCTAACGCCAGAAACCCCCCCTACCTCCCACCCCAATCCTCAGCTCACCAGCCCTTACTTTAACCAGGGGTTCACTCTGTGCCTTTGAGAGGGCTCCTACCCCTGTCGGGTCTCAGTGTCCTCATCTGTACCCGGGGCTGTGCCACCTGCTGGCAGGGCTGCAGGGCTCAACAGGAACATGCAGTTTGGGGTGGTTGGCCTCGCTCTGGGATTATTGTGTTTAACTTTCTTGCTTCCTTTGAGTCCAGAAGTGCTTTTGCTCTGTGGCCATCTCTCACAGGCCCAGGCGGCCTCCCGGCCCCTCAGGAAACTGACACTTGCCCGGAGTGAACCCGTCAGCTTTCGGCCTGGGCCAGATGCTTAACGATGGCCTCGTTCTGGCCTGCAGCTGATCATTAAAACATATTCCAACACTTTCCATCATTCAAAGTTAGGCCTCCCACGTGCAAGACTCGCGGGTGCCTGCCCGGGTGTTTCACAATAGCCCCCAGTTCCTTGGATTCTTTTAACGTTTGCTTTAAAGAACAGTAACCTCATCTGGGCATCGCTTCCCTGATTCCCTTACCTTGAAAATACCTGTCGACAGTTTGGTAAATTCATTAGCTCATTCCTTAATAACCGCAGACAGGCAATCCGCAGTGGCTGATTTATCCCCGCCTCGTTGTCAGAACGTTCTCTTCGCAAGAGCTGTGCCCTCGCGGCATCGTTACAGCTGCCAGTCCACTCTGCCAGGCCCTGCCACGGCCTCATTAAAGACTGATTTAATAAAGTAATTTGGTGGGGAATTCAGATATTTTCCACAACATCCTTCATTTCCTCGCCATCGTCTTTCCCGAGTAACCAAGGTGAGGTTATTTGTGGATGCTGTCACTTGTAACGGCCGGTCCGCTTTCTTTCCGACTTTCTATCATCCAGCATTAATGTCTTTCCTTTTGCCTCCATTGTCACAGCCTTAATGAATTCTGCTTAATTTCCTTGGAGGGCCCAGTGTAATTCCCCAGATTCCCTGGGCCTCAGTCAGCCTCCCGTACATGCCCTTGCCCCGTTATCACAGCTCCAGCACCAGCGAGCAGATTTTCCAGAGGCTTTCGATAAAGCCAGGGGCTTATTACCAGTTTGAGGCTTTGATGCTGAGAGATGGATTGTCACCAATCAGATGTCAGTCAGTGTTCCGTCATCCATCCATCCTTCAGCTGTCACAGAGAGCAAGTGCAGTGACATGCTTCTGCCTTGCACGATGTCCTGGATGCTCCCAAAACATCTCATGTCCCCAGAGGCCTCCACACTGGGGAGTGGCCTTCTCAGCTTCCTAAAGGGGCAGATAGATACCAGGGTAACCTTAAATTACCCCCAAATCTGACTTTGTCCTAAGGTCTTCCAGAAGAAACATCTAACGTCCCCCACCTTTGCAGATCCATCAAACATGAATTACATCACTACAGCAAACCACCCTTTCATTTTGCTCTGTATACCACCCCTCCATTTATAGCTTAAAACATAACCTGGTGAACAAAAGGACTAGTGCAAGGCCAAGCCTCCCAAACTGGGCATTGGGACAAGTCAATGCTGAAGCTGTGCTGGCCACTGACTGGCTGTGTGTCCCCAGGGAAGTCAGCCTCCTTCTCTGAACCCGTCTCCTCACCTGTTGGAAAAGAGGCCCAGAGAGTCAGTCTGGATCCTCCACAACTAATACCGTTGGCTTTGGGATTTTCAAAAAAAAAATTTTTTAATATATTTTATTGATTTTTCACAGAGAGGAAGAGAGAGGGGTAGAGAGTTAGAAACATCGATGAGAGAGAATCATCGACCAGCTGCCTCTTGCACACCCCCTACTGGGGATGCGCCCATGACCAAGGCACATGCCCTTGACCGGAATCGAACCCAGGCCGACGCTCTATCCACTGAGCCAAACCGGTCCCAGTGGCTTTGGGATTTTCAAAATGGTCAAAGGTAAAACCCAAGATTCTGCAGCCTGCCTGAGCGAGTAGACAGGTCTTCCCGGGTGGTATATGGGGCTCCAGGACAGCTGTCCTGAGCTCTTAAGGAGGTTTCTCATCCTTTGCCCCTTCTTCAAAACCCTCCTAGCTCCTTCCAGCAAATCTCTCCTCCTTTGGGTTTCCCAGGGCTTTGTCTATAACTAGCATTTTAGTGACCGTTCACCTATCTGCCCCCTTCCAACTTCCAACTCTGAGCACTTCCAGGGCAGCCAGTGAGCTTACTGTTTGGATTACATTTTACTATATTGTAGGATATGATATGATACATGATATGATATATGAGATAGTAATTCCCTGGTGCCTGGTGCAGTCCTTGGCCCAGGGTGTATGCATCAGCGATCTCTTGATGACATGAAATGGTCATGGGTCATCCTGACTAACTATCAGCAGCTGGAATCACCAGTTCCACAATTTGGCATGAGAATCATGGAATATGAACAATAACGCTTTACATTAGGACTGCTTTGTCCAATTCATCATGCACATGGCTGCCAGGATAATAAAATATCCTCATATCATAGTCAAGCATGGCATAAGCTTAAAGCCGAGTTTCCTTTTTCATCTTTATTCTGCCCCGGGCATTCCCCACGGCCCTCCCATCTTCTCCTCAGCCTGTCAGAGGAGAATCAACCCCTAGAGATCATTGAATGCCAGCTTTTCTTTTTGCCTGTGATAGGCCTGGCAAGGTCACTCTGGAGGTGGGGTCTCCTGGCTCAGCCCAGTGACCGCCCATTCCAGCCTGGCTCAGCCCAGTGACTGCCTATTCCAGCCTGGAGCACCCCAAGCTGGGGCAGGTTCTCAGATCTTACCTCCACGTCATCCCCTCCATGGGAGGGTCCCCGCTGGCACACAGCCGGGGAAGGGACACAGCATCACCCAGGAGGACCCACAGGCCGAGTTTGAACGGGCCATGCTGCCCACGTCGGCACTAGCTCCATTTCGCTGTGGAGCCGCCTCCCTTCCTGATTCTAGCCCAGGTGGCTCTGACGGACCAGGGGTGCGGAGGTGCAGCTGCGCTCAGTGCCCCTCCCTGCGAACAGGCCAGCTCCCCTCTCCCTCCACAGGGACTCGGAATCGATACACACAAACATCTGGGCAAGGAAGGAAAATAACTCACTGAAGAAAGTAATTTCACGTAGGATGTATGCATTTTTTTTTCAATTCCAAAAGTAACACATAATCATTATCGAAAATTTAGAAAATGTAGGGGAGTTCAAAGAAGAAAATTTAAATCCCCCAGAATCCCGGGTGACTTTTGTACTCTCTCTCTCTCTCTCTGCCCTCCCCCTCTGTCCTCCATGAATGTGGGCACACACTCCCTCACACCCACACCCACACTCACACCACACACACACACACACACACACACACACACACACACACTCACACTCTCATACACAATGTGCTGAGGGCAGAGCTTTATGGGCTCCTGTCAATTAGCACTGCTCCAGGAGCATCCCTTACCTCACAAAATGCTCTTCACAGCATGTCTCCTCCTCACCCACGCTCCAGGAGAGGCCCAACCCCCACCCAGACCTCCTTCTCACCCCTCTGGCCTTGCTTTGACCTCCCCTCTCGCTGGCTTTTGCTCTAAGACTCTGAAATGTTCAGATCTCCTCATCCTGGGAACCAGCCCCCTGGGCCCGCGGGCCCGCAGCCCCCTCCTCCGCAGCGAGGTGAGGCAGGGCTCTGCAGGTGTGCGCGCCGCCCTCTTCCCTCCTATGGACCCACCCCGCCCCGCTTCCTGGGCCTCCAACCTCTGAGCCGCCCTGCTGTTCCCAGAGTCGGTTTTGATCTTTACCAGCAGGAAATCCAAACATCAGGATCCAGGGTGTCTTGCTTTCTGCTCCCTGTCCCCCACGTGCTTCCAAAATCCTCCTCCAACAGGGCCCCGGGGGCTGCGGGACAGCCAAGCCCATCGGGAAGCCCAGCAGAGCGGCTTATGCCCTGGGTTGGGAGGCCGGGAGTTGCTGGGGGGGCGAAGGGGGAAGGGCTCATCCATGCAAGTAAAGCACCAGACAAGATGGAGCGTGGTCACCTGCAGGTCCTCATCTCTCTTCATTCACTCTCAACAAATGATATGTAGCTATCGATAAGTAATACTTAATCCAGCATTCTGCTAGCCATTCATTAAACATTCATTTTTATTGGGGAAATTTCCCCCCTTCTCCTGGTGAGTGTGTGGCCATTTCACCCTCATACCTGAGAGGCTCCGTGGCACCTATGAGAGCAGTGGTCTGCAAACTGCAGCTCACAAGCCACATGCGGCTCTTTGGCCCCTTGAGTGTGGCTCTTCCACAAAATACCACAGCCTGGGAGAATCTATTTTGAAGAAGTGGCGTTAGAAGAAGCTTAAGTTTAAAAAATGTGGCTCTCGAAAGAAATGTCAGTCGTTGTCCTGTGGATATTTGGCTCTGTTGACTAATGCATTTGCCGGGCACTGAGGCTGTGGGCCTGGTCCATGGATGGAGCCCACCACCAGAGGCTCCTCCCTGAACCAGGCCTGGTGACCCCGGTGTGCAGTCAGTTCATGGGGCCGGCGCTGTGGGCAGCCTGTGTGCTCCAAGGAGCCGCCTCTGAGGGGCCACATGCTCACCCGGGGAGCATGGATTTGTGGATTTGGTAAGCCTGTCTTCCACAAGCGAAAGGAAAGTGTCTCGAAGAAGAGGCAACGTTTCCTAATTCACACAAAGACCCCAGACAGCCAGCTCAGGTGTCCCCTCAGTCAGACCAGCAGTCCACCCCCTCTGCTGCCATTGGGGGAGGTGGGGGGGAGGGAGCTGGGATACCAAAGAAGAAGGACAGCCGACCATCCCAGGACTCTGCAGGTTCTGGCGTGGCCTTGGGGTGGTCCCCAACACTCAGATCTGGGCCTCAGGATTTCAGCTGGAAACACCCACACTGGTGCTTCCCAGTGACCCCTGAGGTTCCCAGTTGTAGTCAGCGCCCACACCCTGCTGTCCAGGCCCCAGAAAGTGTCACCAGCTCAGTTGTGAGCTCCAGGGGCTGCACCACCAAAGGGGCCCAAGAGCCAGGAAAGACCCATCAGCATTCTACATCCCCAAGGACAGCCGTGGGGGTCTCCAAACCTGTGGCCACCACAGTTATGACCTTAATGCATGCTAAGGCCTGGCAGTCGAACCAGAACGATCCTGGAGTCAGGGCTGGACACTCTAGCTGCATTTGACACCCCACAAAGAGGTCCCTGAGCAGGCGGCATAGAGCTCCGCTTTCTTCTGCACCCCGGCTTCCAGCATACCCCACGTGTCACCTAGACCCCGCCCCTCAGTCATACACACGTTTGGAAAGCTGCTCTGGTTCAAGAAGGCCACCGTCCCCTGGTCCCCGTGCTCCTGAGGTGGCTCTCACTGTGCTGAGCTCCCAGGCAGGCTCTGGGGAGAGACATTTAATCTCAAGGGAGGACAGGCATCTGGGTGACAGCCAGTGTTCACCAGTAGGACTGCCCGGCCTGTGCTCTGGAGAGAAAAGCCCGCAGGCTGTAAATACGGGGCTCTGTGAGAGGTGAGGAAAAAGAATGCAGCGAGCCTCAGGGACAGCAGACACACCGAAGGCCTGGAACCACTGACAGACAGACTTGGGAGGGGGCGGGGGGCGGCGCGGACAGCCCAGCAGGAGTTGCCTCTCAGACCCGCTGTCGCCCCCAGAATCGCTGGAGTACAGTGTATGACGGTGCCCGGCTACTCCAAGGGCTTCGGCTACCAGACGGGGCAGAGCTTCTCGGGGGAGTTTGACCACGCCTGGAACGCCGTGTTCCTGGAAGGGCGGTGGCACCTGCTGGACAGCACCTGGGGCAGTGGCCTGGTGGACACCGCCACCTCCAAATTCACCTTCCTGTGAGTACCAGTCTCCATCCAGGGAGGAGGATAGGGGGTGGTCCAAGGATGAAGGAGGTGGCTGGAGGGAAGGAGGGCCAGAGCCTTGTCTCCAGCTCCAGGCCAGTTAGAAGGGCCCAGAACTGAAGGGCTGCACAAGGCAGAACTCCTCTGGCTCCCTATTACTCCCTCCACCCGAGAGCTAACAGCCTCCAGCCTTTGCCCGTGGGCCACGTGTGAGGAAGGACAGGACTGGGGACCTTCTTTAACTCGCCGTGGGTCCCTGCAGGCCTTTGGCCCATTGACTGTCGTGATACCGATACCTGCACCCCCTCCTGCTGCTCCCCAGACACCAGGTCACCTCCTCCTCTCTGGGCTGAATGCAGCCATATCCCATCTCCCAGGAAAGGATCAGGAGATTGCAGGAAGGGGTGCTGTTGATGTGTGTCCCTGAGCCACACGAAGTGCAGGCTCTGCCCACCCTGGCCTTAAGCGAAGACCCTGACATTCACTGCGGATTGTAATGTCCATTAGCAGCTCGGATCCATCAGAGAAATGCGCATTGTCTCTCTCGCTGATGTTTTCCGTTTAAATCTAGACAGCCCCGCATACAGGACAAATGTAAGAGCTTGCACGTGTGCCCACGTGTGCATACACACATACACACACCATGCACTCACATGCCTCCTCCCCTCTGTCAGCTCTGGGCACTGCTCACTCTGGGCCAAGTAAAGCCTCCCCCTCTCAGATGAGTCTCCTCATTCTCTTCTTGGTGCCCATCACTGACCCCCAGAGAGCCACGCGGGAGCAGGCTTTCTGCAGTGTCTAACGTCGACCCCACGCTAAGCAAGGAGACCAGGGGTGATGGGGCCGGCCCACCTGAGCACTTTCCATCCCATGGTGCACAGGCCATACCTTTTGTTCCCTTCAAGTCTCTGGCTCTGAGAACAGGGGGCCCTTCTCCCAGGCACAGCTGTGGGCTGTGGCCTTTTATGGGCCCAGCACGCTTCCGCTGCGCAACTCTGCTCCTTGTGGGCTGTGGCCTTTTAGATGGGGCCTCACATCCTGCTTTGGCTCTTGTTTCGAGAGGCAGACACTAAGGGGTTGTCTCCAGCATCCTTATCAGGACTAGAGGTGGTGCCTCTTCCCATTCAGGGAGCAGGCAGGCCCCCTCCTGGGGGGTGGGGGATGTTAGCCCAAAGCAGTCCCTGCAGGTCCCACTGGAAGTCCCCCAAACCCCCCCCCCACCCCGAGCTGGCCCTGAGCACCCTGCGAGGCTGCTGACCAGCTTTCCCTCCACTCCAGCTACAATGAGTTCTACTTCCTGACCCACCCCGCCCTGTTCATCGAGGACCACTTCCCGGACAACAAGAACTGGCAGCTGCTGAAGCCCCCACAGTCACTGAGGCAGTTCGAGAACAACATGTACCACAAGAGTGAGTTCTACAACAAGGGGATGCTGAGCGCCCACCCGGACACGCCCGTGATCAGAACAGGTAACCGCGGGCGGGTGGTGGGGCGCCGGCTGGAGGGACAGGGCAGCCTGCTCAGTGCCGCTAGGCGCTGGGGCCCCCTGGGACTGTCCTTCCAGGCCCAGGAGCTCCATGTGGGGGGAGAGGACACTGAGGCAGCCATTGGTGCAGGGACAGAAGCCTCCTCACACCAGCATGTACCAAGAAGGGCCATGGAGGGAGCTGAGGGCTTTCCTACCCCCGGGCTGAGGCCCCCACACTGGTGGAGCCTTGCTCAGCTCCTAGCAGCAGGGGCAGCTCGGCCCTGGCTGCACCCCCTCCCGGTTGAAGTTGACTGCCCTGCCGTCTTCATTCCCCAAACTCCTGCCAGAGGGCACGGCTGGCCCGGCTGGGTCGGTGTCTGTGTCAGTGGTCTAACCGGAGTGGCAGGGGTCCCCCAGGACCCAGGGTGGAGAGAGGCTTTCTTAGGGAGGGGGCCACTGAGCTGGGTCCTAGGAGCTGGAGGAGAGCAGGCATCCTGGTACATGGGGACGGACATGTTCCGGGAACCTATGAGCTCAAGCTCCAGAGACCGGAGCCTGGAGTCCCAGGCCAGGCTCCAGGGGGCTGCTGCTGGCTCTGCTCACCTCTGCTCCACCTCCCTCTTCCCTGGGGCAGGACCAGCCTTTTCCAGCTAGCTGTCTTGGGGCTAGGCATGAGGACCCCAAGCTGAGAGGTCCCCATGGCTGGCCTTGCTCCCCACATCCCCATGGCAGCATTGTTTGCACATTATGAGGCATAATGTGCCAGCTCCAGGGACCCAAAACTGTGCCATGGGCCTCACAGGACTCTCTCCAGAGGACTGTCTCTTACACATCTCCAAGGTTTGGGGGATGCTGTGGAGGGGAAGAACAGATGAGAAGGTCGTGGGGATGAAGGGCAGTGCCCCCGGAGGATGTGAGAAGACGCCCTGATGTCCTGAGGAGAAGGCCCTGGCACTGGCCAGGCTGGAGGGTCCAGACCTCGGCAATGGTCTGCAGTTTGATGGTAACCGCAGAAGTGAGCCCAAGAGGCGCAGGGAGGGGATATTTTCCCAGGAGCCCTCAGGCTGCCGCATGCAGGCCCCGGCCAGTGTCCCACACATCAAACGTGAATTGCAAGGGCCCCTCACAACCAATTCAGATGTGAGGTGGAACAGGAGGGGACCATGAGCAGTTGAGGGCGGAGACAGCTCTGCCCACGGAGCTGACTGAGAAGAGGAAGTGAAGGGAGAGGGTTTCCACCCTCTATTGTTCTTGGCCACTTTCTTTGGAGGTGACCTTGGGACCGGTGTCCCGTAGGTACCGAAAGGTCATAGGCAAAGCGTGTAGAGAAGAAAACAGCAGAAAGCACAAAGAGCCCCACAAGTAGTGTGATGGAAAGGGAAGCAATGATGGCCGTGGGCACTCAGAGGAATGGGAAGAGGACCAAGCCGGAGAGGGTGGCGGCCCACGGGGAGGGTGTGGCCTGCAGCCTGGGTTTCCCCAGAAAGCCATGAAGACTTAGGAGAATGGAGACAGAGGCCAGATTTCAGAGCCCAGTGGGGAGAGGGGACCTGCCTTGGGGAGGGGCTTGGGGGTGTAAGGTGGGTGAGGAGTTGGCAGTGCCTGAGAGGGTAAGGGTAGAGGCAGAGAGAGGGCTGATGCCAAAGACGCTCCCGTGCACCCACTGGATCTTCAGGCCACAAACACGGCTAGATGCCCCCATGAGAGAAGCATGGGGCAGATGGGGGGTGGGGCAGGGAAGCAGCCCCACCCTTTGAGCACAGTCCCCAGGAGGGAAGCCATTCCAAACCATTTTTAAGGCGACGTGTTGACGTGACAGCTGTTGTCACTGTGATGAACAGATGCTGGAGGGAGCGGTGTGAAGGCGAGGCTCGGGACGTGGAGGAGGAGATGGTCAGAGGTGGCTCTGCAGCCAGGGCCCGGCCCTCCTTGCTCCTGGGCCCCTCCCCGGCTCTGGAATCAGGCGAGGCCTCCATGCAGCCTTCATCTAACCGTTAGTGGTCGGCAAACTCATTAGTCAGCAGAGCCAGATATCAACAGGACAACGATTGAAATTCCTTTGGAGAGCCAAATTTTTTAAACTAAACCTCTCCTAACTCCACTTCTTCAAAAATAGACTCGCCCAGGCCGTGGTGTTTTGTGGAAGAGCCACACTCAAGGGGCCAAAGAGCCACATGTGGCTCTCAAGCCGCAGTTTGCCAACCACGGACCTAACGTGAATCAGATGAGGGAGGTGGGCACATACAACTGGGGGCAGATTTTCTTCCTGGAGACCCCAGCTTTCCACTCCCTCAAAGAGAACCTCCTGAAGGCGGCAGGGGCACGTGGTGGGCTGCAGTTGGCGTATGTCACGTGTGGTGACATCCCATTGGACACTTGAATCCATCCTGGTGAAAGTATTTGCACCATGGACATGGGCAGACCCTGCACATCAGGGTTCTTCCTCCCGAGGCCAGTTGTTGTTACACATGTACCAGCGCCTCCTCCCGGGCTGACCCCCTCTCACCTGGCCTTGGCTTTCCCTCCACAGTGAACGGCAAGGCCACCATCACCGTGGAGAGCTGTGCCCCGACCCCGTTCATGTTCATGCTCAACGGCAAGCAGGAGCATGGGCTGCTGAGCCTCCAGAAGAACGGGATGAAGCTGGACGTCTACCCCCCGACCATGGGCACCCACAAGCTGCAGATCTTCGCCAAGGGCAGCTCCGACGTCTACAGCTCCGTGCTGGAGTACACGCTCAAGTGCAACTACGTGGACTCGGGGGTCCGGCTGCCCTCAGAGCTGCACCAGCCCGTGGGCCCCAGCTGGTTCTCGGAGCAGATGGGCATCCGGAAGCCCTCGCACCCGGACCCCATCATCCACACCAGCGACGGGCGCTGCTCCGTCAGCTTCGGCGTGGAGGAGGGCGTCAGCGTCCTGGCGTCCCTGCACGGGGATGAGGGCCCCGTCACCGCGGAGACCCAGCGGCGCTACATCTTCCAGCTGCAGCGGGAGAAGCGGACGGAGCTGAAGGTCCAGCTGCCCCGCGCCGGCAAGTTCGCCCTCAAGATCTTCGTCAAGAAGAGGCAGGAGCCGGGCAACTACGCCTTCGTCTTCAACTACCTCCTGTGCTGCTCCAACACCAAGGTGAACTGGCCCGTGTTCCCCGAGAGCTTTGGCAACTGGGGGCAGGGCAACGAGCTGCTGGAGCCCCTGTCCGGGGTGCTGCCCGCCAACCGGAACGTCCCGTTCAAGCTGAAGCTGCCCGGCGTGGCCAAGGCCCTGGTGAAGGGGCAGGACACGTGGCCCCTGACCCTGAACGGCGAGGGCTACTGGGAGGGCAGCTGCAGCACGGCCGGCTGCCAGGAAGTCTACGTCATGGTGCTGGAGAACGCCAACCACAACTTCTATTCCTACATCCTGAAGTACACAGTGAACGACCAGTGAGGGCCCAGGCCCTGTGCGCCCTCCCCCTCCAGGGAGGGCCCCCGGGAAGGGCAAAGAGCCCAGGACACCCCCGGAGTCTGCATGGAGTCACGCCCAGGCCTCTGCCTCCACCTCCCTGCCCTGCTGCCACAGCTGCGATGTTTGCGCTCCAATGGCCGAGGGGACAGAGGCAAAGGCCCCTTGGGAGACAAAGGTGCTATGTAAATCCACGGTATTGTTCGCTGTACCCCACGGCCCACGTGCCCCCTCTCGTATGCACGCTGCTGTCGCTGTTGTAGGGCAGATGTGGGGAAGCAGGAAGGGGTGCGGGCCAGGCTGAGCGCTCGCTCATCACGGGAAGGTGAGAGAATTCATGCTCTGCGGGGCCCTGGAGGGACGTGGTTTGCAAGGCTGAGTCGCCTTTCATCCTCGGCCCCTTCCCAGGGGCATCGCAGTGTCCCTCACCCACTCCGGGATCCCAGATCGGACTATCATTGGTCTCCCAGACCCGAGCATCTTCCGCATTCCTGCTGCCTCTTCCTGAGGTGCTTCTTGTTCTTCGAGAGCCCTTGGAGGGGAAAGGTGTGAGGAGGACGGGAGCTCCCCCAACTGGCCGCAGGCTCGTGGCCCCCACAGCCCCCTGTGTACAGTGGAAATGTGGCAGCAGAGAGGTGATGGGGAGACTGAAGCAGAGAGGAGCCCGTGCCCACGCTTGGGTATCCTGGCAGATCTTTGCCAAAGGCCACTCTGACATCATCCACAGCTCAGTGCTGAGGTGAGGGCCGACGCCTCCGGCTCTGTGCTCCCAGAGAAGCCTGTCAGCTGGGGGTGGCCTTCCAGGCCCTCTCTGAGCCTGCACCCTGTGCAGGGAACCTCCGGAGGCCTGCCGGCCGCTGGGAGGCCTTGCTGATAACCCTATACACAGACCTGGGCGGAGGCCAGGCGAGGGAGCAGTGTGACACTGCAATGCCAAGGAGGCTCCCAGAGAATAGGGCTCTGTGGGCCCCAGGAGTCTCCACCAGCAAAGCCACAGCTGTGGGGGAAGGGGGGAGACCTCAGCCTGCCCTGGGAGCAGTTTCTGTGATCGTCCCTATCCCATCTCCCTCCCTTTCTCTGACAAGAGAGGCCCTCGGGATCCCACCTTCCATGGGAACAGTCCGGAGTCTCTTGCTTACTCAGGTCCGAGACTGTCCAGCTGGCCCTCAGCAGCACCTCGGGCAGGCGTTACCATGGCAACGGCAGAAAGGCCGGCAGGGGAGAGGGAAGGATGGAGAAGGCCCTGCATGGCTGATGCAACACCATCCGACTAGCAGAGGCTCTCCAGGTGGCCCCTGCTGACCTCCTGGCTTCCCCAGCTCTGTGTCCTCTGCCTGTCTCAGTGCCCCCGGCCCCTGAGAGCCAGCTCTGCCCACCTCTTCCTCCCTCCCCCACTGCCGCTCCAGTTGCCCCCCAGGCTCAGCTACAGCCAGGGTCCTCCAGGGATCCTCAGCCTCCTCTGCCTTCCTTCTCACATTGGGGTAGCATTCCACCCATGTCTGTGGGGGCATTTCATCAGCATCAGGCACCTGCTGGGGATACCCAGGAAACAAAGGGGCCCCGCCCCTCACCCTAGGGCTCAGGGTGGATGGCAGCAGCCTCCTCACCCAGACCTGCCTGAAGTTCGAGGCTCCCAACACGTCAGTCCATCATCTACCCGTGGGACATGAGGGGAGCACCCCACAGGGTGGGGGGGTGAGCGGCCCTGGCCTCCATCCAGTGCCTTCTGGCAGGCTCTGCCACCCAGGCATTCAGCACCCTGTCACTCACCTGCAGAATGCACAAAGGCCCCTGGAGAAGGAATGGCTGTGCTCCAGGGCCGGGGAGCAGGAGGGGCCTTTACACCCTGGAAACAGCCTTTCCTCACACCTTTGGTTTTTATGGGCCGAAAGGAATGTGCTGTTTCATCAAAATAATAAGTGCCTTCCATGACTCCTGTCACTCACTGGACCCGGATTGGGCCGCCTCCTGCTGAGAAGGACACGCATCTCTTTAAAAGCCTTGTTCCCAATCCATATATGCTGGACCACGCCGAGGATGCCACCCAGCAAAACGGGAGCTGTCTGGAGAGGATGGAGGCCCAGCCTCTCAAAGCGCCTGCAGGGCATCCGCCTGCCCTTCCCCCCTCAATTAACCATGCACCCCCGTTGTAAAGACAGCTGTAGACACACAGCCAGAAAATCACCTGCATTTCTTTCCCACTGAAGTAAAAATACATGAAATGAAATCCCATATTCATGAATTTTTACACGCATGCTGCTCAGGGTGGAATTTGGGGGTTGCATTTTTTGAAGTCTTTTATTCAAAATCCCCCCTTCCTTTGTTTCCCCGGCTTGGAGTCCCAAGCAGTCGGCGGGATGGCACGGGCGCCCCCTAGTGTCCGACGTGCAGAACTGTCGTCGCTGCACACCTCGGCGAGGCTGAACCGCTCTCTCGCCAGGGTTTTCCTGTAGAATTTGTTAAGTGCTGCTGAGATGTGTGTGTGTTACATTCACTTGGTGCTCTCTCGTGGCTTCCCAGTGCTTTCTCGTGTGCACACCAAGCACTTTTTTCTTTTGCCACGCACAAGCTGTGAAGCGAGCCTGGGGGACAGCCTGGCGAGAAGGCACGGACTATAATAGGATTTGGGCGTGCTTGGCCAGGAAATCCCAGTCTTGGAACAGGGACACTGGATGTAGGACAGGACGGGACAGCCTTGACCACACTCATTACTATGCCCGTGAAGGACCGAAGCCAATCAAACTCAGAGAGCTTCAGCTGGCAAGTCCAGGATGGCCAGCCCTCAGGCCGCAGGTGGAAAGGTGCCCTGGGTTCTGGGTTTGGAAGGGACGGAAGGAAGGAGAGAGGGATGGAAGATGCAGGAGCAAATGGGCTACACCCGTGAAGGCAATTAACTTCTTTTCAGCTTGTTTGGAAAGCGGCTCCAGCACAGCTGGACTTCGTTTTCAGTCTGATTCTGTCTGATTCTGATCCTCGTGAGTTCCCCAATGTTACATTGTCCCACCAGGACAGACTCCACACACCCAGCCTGCTGAGATCAAAGGGAAATAAATAGATGAACTGAAGCATGAAGGATTTAGGCTAGACACAAAGAACTGTTTCCTCCTGTTGTTGCCAAGAAAGTCTGTGACATCCTCCTCTCAAAGGACTTGGAAAGTGGGAACCTGTTAGAAGCCACGCTGCGAGGACCAGGCTCCCTCCAAACCAGTTCCTCTCACAACGCCCTGGACCACCTACGGCAAACACAGGACGAGCGGTACTGCCTTCTCCCTCCCAGTGGGCACCGTTCGGGCGCGGTGTGCATCTGTGTCCCACACCAGGCGATCGGAGGTCTATCGTTTCTTTTCCTTTGGAATGACTAAGTTGGGCATCTTTCCGAGGTGATTGCTTTTCATTATGCGTGCATTGAGTTGTGTGGGCCGGTGGCTGTTGAGTATGCTTTTCCCACATTGTTGCTGGTGGTGTTTTTCAATAAAATTTATATTCATTTTTATCCAACAATGTAATTATCGATCTGTTCTTATCACTGCTCACACAAGAAGGGGAAACACACACACACACACACACACACACACACACACACACAGAAACACTTTCATGTTCAAAGGAAGCCCTAGGGATGGGAGGGGGGAAAATCAATGTCCCAACCATTTAAACGTGGTGGTGAGATGCAAATGGCATGTCAGGCAAATAGCTAATTCACATTAAAGAAAATGTAATTAGGTTAGCTCCCGCCCCTCCCCAGCTCACATGCCTTTGAAGAACATGAAGGCAGTGAGTCTTTCATTGAATCTTGTTTAACTTGAAATTTTTAAAGCCAGTCCGAATTTCTGTTTTTAGTGGGAGAGGGGGGAAAAAATCTACCCCAAATGCCTATCTCCGTATTTTTCATTTGAATATATAAATATATATGTCTTGATAGTCATATACAGGCAGGAACTTTCCAGCAGGCTTTCTAAACAGATTATTCATAAATTAGACATTTAGGGAAATATAGCAAATGAAAATCTATAGACTCCTCTAGGAAGCTGCCGTCACCATGGAGACCATTCTCCTCGCTGTGCAGTCAAGGACAAAAAGAATTCCCCCCCCCCCCCCAAACCCGCCCCGTCGTGGCCCTGGCTGCCAGATCCGCGAGCAGCAGCCCCAGCATGCTTCTCCTTAGGATGGAGGCCCCCAGGGAGGACCCCGCCTCCAGCAGCATGTTCAGGGGAGTCAGAGGAAACAGTCTTCGCGTGACTAAGAGGAGGAACTCCTGGATTATTAGAACGCTCTGAAAATGCCAACCCGGGGCTGGTACGGGTGACCTCTAACGTTCCTTCCAGGCGGGAGAGCCTGTGATGCTGTGTCTGGGAGAGCGGGCACTGGTGGGCGGCAGACCTGGGCGTGTCAGCTGCGGAACATCTGAAGGGCCCCGCTGGGCCCAGGGCTGGCCCGGCACCCCCAGCAGAAGGTGCTGCTGTCTTCTCTCTTGCCTGAGGGCAAAGGGCTGGGGAGGGCCCAGCCTAGGACCAAAGGGGAAGCAACAGCCCCCCCACACGATGTTGCTTCTCTCTGATTTTGCAGGCAGAACTAAAGAAAAAGAAAAGTCAGGCAGCAGCTCAGATGCCCTCCCTCAGATGTCTCACAGGCATCCCAGAGTCAAGATACTGAACCAAAGTCACCCTTCTCCCCTAGATCACCTCCAACTCCTTCGGGGTCCCCAATTACCTCCAACTCCTCCTGGGCTCCCAATGCAGTAAGTGCCTCCCCATCCCTCAAACAAGCAACTCTCCTGGAGACAGTCCCACACACACAGTGTGAGAAATAAGTATGCATTTTGCTCTTAAATAACCAAAATAACTAAGTTAAACTGCTGGTGGCCACTAGTGACTCCATCTCTCCCCTCCCCCCATCCCACCCGGCCCCCTAATGGTGAAATCTGGTCTCTGCTGGCTATGGCTCATTTCTGACCTCTTCTACTAGTAATTCCACGTCCACTCCATGGCTCAGCCTTTGCCATAACTCAAGCCCTCCTCATCTCTCCGTTCCACGTTCGTGACTGCTTCCTGTGATGCAGGAACCCTCCACCTACCTGCCCCAGGCTTCCCCGCTCTCATGTGAACTCCAGGACTATCGGCCGTGTTAAGACAAGGTTTCCCTGAAAGCCTTCCAGAAGTTGGCCACCCGCCTACGGAGAAGGCTTCGTTTGTCCCTGGCACTGATGGAGAGGTAGGTCTTCGAACAAAAACTGGTTTTAATCTGGAGGCAGGAAACATCCCAGAATCCCCTTCGTTTTGGGGGGCTCTGAGGCTAGGTGCTGCAGTCCTCACTCTCGGGCGACAGTGTGTGGGATGGCTCTGAGCACCACAGCCAGGGAGGGGCCTGAGGCTGGGTGCAGAGGTGCAGCCCTGAAAGTGAGCAAGCTACACCCTGTAAGTCAGAGTGCCCCCAGGAAGGTGGGCGGCAGTGGGCGCTCAGGGCCTTCCTGGGGCCATGAATAGTTCTGTGGCATTTCCTTTTCTCAATCTAGTTAGGGTTCCTGCCCAGGTTTCCCCCACCCCCAATCCCATTTCAATGAGATCCCATGCCCTCCACGCGGTGCTCCTGTTGAAAAGCACACAGATAGAGATGAGGGCGTCTGCTGGCCCCACCTGCGCCCACCCAGACAGAGCCCAAACACATAAGCCTTCCTGCAGAAAGCTCCTGAACCCCAGGAGAACACGCTGTCTTAGGAAAGAGCTGTGGAATGGCAAGTCTTTGGTTATTTAAGAGCAAAATGCATACACATTTCCCACCCTACGTGGGACTGTCTCCAGCAGAGTTGCTCGCTTAGAAAACAGCGCTCCAGGGGACAGTCAGAGCCGGTTTCTCTGAGCCAGGCCATCCTCAGGGCTGCTCCTAAAGGGAACGCCTGCAGGGTGTGGTGACAAGGAGCCTCCAGGTTCTTGGCACATCCGGTGGCCAAGCCGAGTCACGGGGGTTTGAGAACGAGAAGGACACCTGGGCAGGGCCTGCCAGGGGTTTCATGCCTTTCCCTGACACCAGCTCTCCAGATGTTTGGCCGCTGTTGCCTGGAGCACTGGGTTAAGAATTCTGAGGTCACATCTGTTGTGATTAGCGAGCGAGCCACAGCCCCTCCATTGAAGGGTGAGGTGTGCCATGCATTTGCCAATCCTGACGTAAAGGCAGCCACATCAGGCTGAGACCAAAATAACAAAGGAGGTGGTTCCGATCCGATCTGATCTGATCCAATCTGTGGGCGAGCACTGGCTTCCCAGCCACCTAGCCCACTGACAGCCAGTCAACCCGCAAACGTGGGTCCAGGGACGCCCTGGAGGCCCCCTGACCACTTCTGGGCTCCAGGAGGTGCCACTCAACGTGCCCTCCTTGGCACACAAATGCCCATTTTGCTCCAGGAGGAGGGAGCCCGAGCCAACCTCCTTTGCTATTTTATCTCCGTAATCAAACAACACGTTGCCTTTAGAATAAGTGATCAGTAAGTGTGAAGTGAGCATCCATTTGTCGTTTCAAAAATGAATGACCACATCACCGGACTTATATGCATGGCTGTTGACCAAAAAGACTGTTAAGTTACAACCGCTAAATATTCAATAGTTACTTCCTCCTTCACCCCTCCACCACCCCCCCACTAACTAACACAGTGAGAGCGGGCCCGTGGGAAATGTTTGTTTCCAGGAAGAAAGAAGTGGCCACCTGGCTGGCACACGAGCAATCAGGGCAACAGATCGATCGGAGGAGAGCCCTTCCTCCCAGGGACCCTCTGCCTTCAGGGCGTGCTGGCATCCTTTGTTTTCATCCAAGGGACGGCTGACTGCCTCCCTGACACAAGGCATCAGCCATCATCTCACCCTGGCTGTGTGGCGGGACCCAGGCCTGCCCCTTTTTTTGGGGGGGGGGGGGGCGGGCAGGGAGTTCTGTGGACAGGCTTGCGGAGCGAGGGCAGCGGGAAGCCACTCCGTGAGTGACCGGGAACAACTGGGCAGCATCATTAATGCAGCCCAGATGTCAGGAGCGAGGGGCCTGGGCAGCTCCCATATGGACAAACCACTGTGATAAGGGGAAATGAGGAAATGATTATTTAATGCAAAATGACTGCAGAGTTGCAGATTGCCCAGTGAGCACTTAGCGATGTGTGTGTATCTGTATGCATGTGTACACCCAGAGGGTCTGAAATTTAACATTTTATGATATTATGAAAAATGTAGCGTAGCCAAGATGTCAGAGGCATTTGGCGGCCGTCCCCCGACCCCCAGCTCCTCTGTGGTCACTTGCCCACGGGTCTGGGGCGAGCGTGGGCACCAGGCAGGCGCGGGCACCCATTTCATCGGCACCAGATCCCCTTCCCGTCTCCCAGGAGAAACACAACGAGGAGAAGAGGTCACCTGGGCATGGGAGGAAGCCCACTGTCAGTCAAAGCTTCGCATGACATTTTCAAAGCTCAGCGAGAGTGTTAAAAGACCATTTTTAAAAGAAGTTAATGGGGGGGGGGGGGTGTGAGAGATGGAGAAGAGTATGGGGAATAAACAGTGATGGACGGAGACTCAACATGGGGTGGTGAAGAGAGTACAGTGTACAGACAATGTGTTGTGGAATTGCACCTGACATCGGTATAATTTTGTGAACCAGTGTCACTCCAATTCATTCAATAAAAAGGAAAAATAAAAAGCGAATGGGCTTCTTTCTGGAATGGACTCAGCCACTGGTCCCTGTTTGGCTGAAAGCCGTTCTGCGCAGTCAGGAGCCACGACTGTGGGATCGAAGGCTCTCTTTCCTTCACATTTAACGTGGATTGGACTGGGGAAGCCCTGCAGGTAGCTGGAGACCTCCTCACAGAGCTCTGGCTGTCCTGAGGCTGGGGGCCTGGGCTCAGACCCTGGGGACACACCATGAAGAGTGCTACCCCAGCCCTGCCACCACCTGTCTTAGCTTCCTTGGCAGCTAAGGGGATGACACTCAGGGCCTGATCATGGAAGTTTCTTGTGGGGCTGGAATAAGCTAACACACACACACCCCGAGAACAGAACAGTCCCAGCACACAGCAGGTGCTCCGGGAGGGCTGGCTGCCATCCCCACCACACCACAGTGGTCACCACAATATGAGGAGGTACTGTTCCCTGAAGAATCCAAAGGCCCAGCCCCTCTTGGAATCACAGATGTCACTGCTTTCAGGCTCTACAAGAAGAAACCTGTTTCCAACACCAGCCCCCCTCCCCTGCCTCTCCTGGAACCCTCCAGAGACCAGGAACTCAGCACTCCTCCAGCCACTGTTACATTATTGGACCCCTTCATTGAAAAGGCCCTTCCCTCAGATGTAATGGCCTTCAACTGGTCCAAATGAGCCAGGGTGCCAACTGGCTCATGATCTTACCTATTAGAGTCTAGGACCAGCCAGCAGGAAGCCCTGAGCCATCTGTACAAGCCCAGCTCTAGTCTGGGGTCTGGGAGCAGGTAGAACAGCTGTAACTTTGATATAGGGAAGGGGATCCCAAAGAGAGAGGAACATCTCCCACTCAAGAAAGCTTGCAAGCCAACATCTGAAACCACATGAAGATAAACATTTAAAAATAGGTACAATTTGCATACTGAGTGGTGAGACCACCCCCAAGTCTTTATCCACCTTAACACCCCACACCTGGCCGCCTGGCTTCCACTCTCCACGCAAAGACTGGAAGAGTCCTCTCTGAGCAACCCAGGAAAACACGCACGGGTACTGTGAGCAGGACTCCAGCGAAAGAGCCAGGACCCCCTAGGAACCCTCTGGTTACAGAAGACATCTCTGGGGCTTTAAGGTTATGCCCACAAATTCTCTGATAGCCACTGCCTCCCCCCCCCCCCCCTTCACAATTCCCATCCACCTAAAGTGGGAGCTGTATTTAGTGATTCCCTACTAACATACAGAACATGGCAGAAAGGAGGGCGTGTGATGTTCAAGATTAATAAAAGGCATTAGAGCTTCCCATGAGCCCTTCCACTGGCGAAGAGCGCTACCCAATGAGGGTGTAAACCAAGAACAGAGTCCACTTGGGACTGGGGAGTCCTACCCAAATGAGAGACCCCGAGGCCGGGTCAGCTGCTGACCCTGAGCGGGTGCTTTCCCACAGCTGCCCTCTTCCAGGCCTGGTGCTACCTCAAGGCCTCATCTACAGCTTTTTGTTTCTCTTCCCCATCCTGTGCCTCACTGGGGTGGGTAGCAGCCTGGCAGAGGATCAGAGTCTGCTTTCTGCCTAGGAAGCACTGCCCAAGGGCAGACAGCTGCTGAGTGGCTACACAGCTTTGAGGCATTCCTCTTCGCTCCCAGACTCATTCCGCTGGGCCCCATCGCCCTGGCACTGAGCGGACTGCAAGCATTGGTAATGCAGATTGCTAACAGCGCAGGTGTGTCCACCGCCGTACACACTTGTCAGAGATCCTGGGAGCATGAAGGGAGCTGGGGTCTGTGTGGCATCTTCAGGGAATCAGCAGGAGCTCAGTCTTCTAAGATCAGGGGTTTGCGTGACTAAACATTTGATGAATTAATTAATAAATGGATGAATTGTCACCTGAGTAACCCACATATGTCTAACCGTGAATCAAAATGGGCTTTAACTGCAGAAATATTTTAGCTGAGGCAGAAAGGAAGCGGTGAAAGGGCTGGCCTACAACTTCTCAGGTCCTCGCCACCAGGTCCTCTCACCTCCTGGCTGAACATTTGAGGAAAATATTCCCCTGAGAAGCACAGACAATAGTATTTACACAGCCCTCTGGGGAAAACCGAAAGAGTGTTTAAGGGTGTCCATATGGAACAAATTTCATTACATTCTCTCTGCAGTATTTAATTATGATAAAAATCAAATGCAAGTATTAGGAAAGACATTGGATTTTTATGAAACTTCCAATATTATCTTTTCAAGAAACTTTAATGAAAACTCTGAGCTTTCTTTCGTGACCTTAACTTTTTATATCAGGATGTATGCTGGAAATTGTGACACGCAATTTCTGATCACGATGTTTTTAATGAACAGTGTCTTTAGATTCTTCCTAGTTTGCCGTGACGAGAAACTTTGCTAAGTAGTGTTAAGTTTCATGACAACGTTAATTTGAAAATTACATCAACACAAATTGTATTAAAAGACTCTAATTGTAATTCCTCTTCCTACACTAACAAGTTTGCTGTGGAAGTTTCTGGTAGTAGTATGGATAGATTTTTAAATCCAATCAAATATTTTCAGATCTAGTGGTAAATAATGTAAAACACGAATTTCTTTTTTTTTTTTTAATATATTTTATTGATTTTACACAGAGAGGAATTGAGAGGGACAGAGTTAGAAACATCGATGAGAGAGAATCATCGATCAGCTGCCTCTCACACACCCCCTACTGGGAATGCGCCCGCAACCAAGGTACATGCCCTTGACCGGAATCGAACCCGGGACCCTTCAGTCCGCAGGCCGACGCTCTATCCGCTGAGCCAAACCGGTCCCGGCAAAACACGAATTTCTTATTGGAGCAGTCACCCTGCCGCTGGCTGGGGGTGAGAGGCGTCAGGGCACGCCAGCTTCTGGCCCTGTTTGTGGCATTTATCTTTAGGCCAAGGGTCCAAAACACATGAGCTGAGATTCCAGAAGGATTCAGACCATTGGGTGATTTTGTGACAGATTTGGACATGCTGTCTAGAGCTGCACCCACAGGAACTCCACCTGGCCTTCCTACACCAACCGCCCTCCGTCTGTCCCTTCCCTCTCTGTCCCCAGGCAGCTGCACTGGGACTGCAAACCCCGCCTTGCGTGCACAGAGAGCCAGCTCCTCCAGTAGGCCAGGACCCCCCGCCCATTGTCCGCACGTGGTCCAGCTTCCCCTGAGTCACATGAAGCAAGCCCAAGATGTGTGTGTCCCTCATCGGGTTTGTAATGTACAGAGGCCATGGGCTGCTTAGCCAAACCTGGCTTTCCTCCCAGGAGCCCCAAGCCAGCAGCTTTGGCCACCCTGGGCTTGGCCTGGCCGCCCCAAATGTGAAGGGCTTCCAAGACCCCAGGGCTCCCCAGTACCCCAGATGGAATGCTCTGAATTGTCTAATGCACAACACCAGTTCTCCAAGATGCCCAAAGATGTGCCCAGAATGTGGGTAAGTCGGTCTGTGGTCCCATCCATTTAAAGACTACGTTCTTAGTGTGACAGGTGACACTAAACACCAGTACTGCCCCCTCTACACACGTGAGTGTGCACACCCAGCCAGACTGACCAGGCAGGAGGGAACGCACAAGGAAGCTCAAGGCCTCTTCACCTGGAGTCCACAGACTCCCTACTACCGCATCCAAAGACAGATTTTAGGACGCGGTAGATCTGGGTAGGAAACAGTGGCATCCTTATGCTCACTGGCTCTCCCTGGACTTGAGCTTTTATCCCATTAGGATTCCAGACCATGCGCCACGGTAGTGCTGGCAGACCTGGGGCTTTCTTCCCATGGAAATCAGATCTTTTCATATTTCATTACAGCGTGGTAGATACCTCAAAATACTATTTTCATGCATCCTTGCTTCAAAGCATAGGAGGAGATGGACCTGCTGCTCGGTCATGTTATTTAATGAATTAACAGAGGCACGTATTATATCACAAATTTGTTTTTCTTAGGTTTGGATAAACTGAATTCCGATGTAATTGGTTTTCTCTTTAATAGTGTGCTATGCCCTTAATCATTATTCTCAGGGACCCATAGGCTTCTCCACTGTCAAAGAAGTCGCTGGCCCAAGGAAGGTTTAAAACTCTAAGTTTTGAACTTAAGAGTTCAGGCCACCAGCTCCCAGGGACTTGGGAAGTAATCCGGGAGGCCAGCAGGGAGGAGGATGGAGGGCTCTGGCTGGTGGGAGGAAGAGAGGCAGCTCTTCCAGCTCCAATTTGGTCTTGGGCCCTGGGGCTATGATGCTTTTCCTATTCTGCTTTGGCATATTTCTAAGGATACTTATTAACATGTTGAAAAATTTCGGATCTCTGGAGGACAGTTTGAGAAATGTGGATTTAAGGAATGCCTTCACCTGGGAAGATACTGGAATTGCTTGCTGTTATTAAAAAATGTGTTCGTGTGAAACCTTTTTGGAGCCAAATAAAGGATCTTTGTCTACAAATGTTAGGCCATGCCAAAGGTGGCAGGCCTAACCTACCAGCAATCTAGAACTTTCCCCATCCCTTTCCCATATGAACAGGCTGCTGCCAGGGTGCTCTGCTGGGCTGAGGGGCCTCTCTGTCAGAAGGGATGTCCCTCGGGAGCCCCTGGGACTCCTGTCCCAGACACTTGCTCACTACGATAATACAGAGGGACCTACACATATGCAGTCCATGCTCCTGCTGGCAGCAAAGACTATGCTCAATCATGGCTGAGAGATTAACCGGTACAAGACACTCCTGCCTTGTTTGTAGCATTTTTTAAAATATATTTTATTGATTTTTTTTACAGAGAGGAAGAGAGAGGGACAGAGAGTTAGAAACATCGATGAGAGAGAATCATCGATCAGCTGCCTCTTGCACACCCCCTATTGGGGATGTGCCCACAACCAAGGTACATGCCCTTGCCCGGGATCGAACCTGGGACCTTTCAGTCCTCAGGCTGATGCTCTATCCACCGAGCTAAACCTGTCTCTGCTGTTTGTAGCATTTAATTTTAGGCCGAGGACCTGAGACACATCTCCTAGATTGCAGGATGGTCCAGGGACTGGTTTTAGCTCATGCTATTCATCAGAGATAAGACAAATCCAAGAGACAGCCCACCCAGAGGTCCCATTGCTTCCCCAAGCCCGTGCCATGGGCATCAGGACAGCGCTGGGAACGAGCAGTGAGCTCACCCACACTGGGTGCCTCCTGAGGGGTGGCTGTTCTGTGAAAGCTCTGGGCAAACTGGTGTTGCCGCTGATCCATTCTCCACAGCTGAGGACGGGCATGGGCTCATGTCATGCACCTGGCTTCTCTCTTTTGCCCAGCCATGCCCAGGATAACATAAAATTTCCAAAAAGCCTGTGGAGATGTTAGGGGCCTTGCCAAGCAGTCTTAGGGCACAGCCCCTGTCGCACCACGTTTTCCATCAGTGGCCTTTAACCCTCTCTCAAATGTTCTGTCAGCAGCCCACGTCTCACCATGGAGGTTGGTGCTGAGCATTCCTGCAGCCTCTGCGCATGATATGCTTAGCCCAGGAGCTCGGCCTGGCTGGTTATTAGGGGCTTGGCTGCCGGAACCCTCAGTAATCCTGGAAACTGCTCCCCCCACAGGCAGCCCAAGACCCTGCTCCAGTAGAGGGAGAGGCGCCTTGCAGAGAGTGGGTCCCGGCAAAGCCCCTCCCTACATGATCTCAAGGTGCAGAAGCCCCACCCACAGCACTTAGGCAGACAGAGCTTGATTGCCACTCCCCAGAGATGGCTGCCACCGTCACTCCAGAGTGTGAGCTGAGAGTGGAAAATATGAAATGTTAGAGCAGCATGTGCTGCGTGTGCTGTGATGGTTTCTGAATATAAGCTTGGATTTGTAGGTATCGCTACCTATCAGAGTCTTTCTTTGGTAAGAGGTTAATTAAAAGTTATAATTCACATACCATATTCTAGTAATTCACCCATTGGACCTGTACAGTTGAGCAGTTTTTAGTTGTGTTACAGAGTTAGGCAGCCGTCATGATCGATTTTTGAACATTTTCATAATGGCAACAGGAGAGCCTGTGCACTTACTGATCCTTCCTTCACCTTTTAATGACTGTTCACTTTAAAACTCAGCCCAAGGAGATTGGGCTCCTGCAATCTCATCTCTCTCCAGAACACCATTCTGGGAGATTTCCAGTCCCTAATGTTGTGGTTCTTAATCTTGTTTTGGCTCACAGATCTCTTGGAGTCTGATGAAACCTGTAGACGCTCTCCCTCAGAGAAATACACATATGCAGATTTATACATTGCATTTAATATAAGGAAGTCCCTGGGCCTAACAACACTCGAGCATCGCTCTAATTAGGTTCTTTCTTTTCATAAGAGGAATATAAACTTCTTCGGATTGGATTGTCAGATCATTTGAATGTGGCCATCATAGACAACATAAAATTTCCCAATTCTAGCTTCCCATGGTTTGGGGGAGGGTGAGAGAGAACTGTGTTATCTAAAATATCAAAATGGCACCGTGGAGAAATTGCCTTTATAAGAGATTGCAGCCCACCGTTCTTCTAAATCCCCCCTCCGCCCCCCCGCCTTGATCAAGCCAGGACAGGAGAGCTCCGGGACCCTCTCAGGACGGCTTCCTCCAAACTGCACCTCAGTCTACGCCATCAGCCTGCACTGAAGCAACTGTGAGGCATCTGTACACACCCTCCGGTTCGCCCAGTATGGCCAAGAGTGAACCTGGGGAGGGGGGGGGGGGTGCTGGGAGGCTTTGAAAAGACAGACAAGAGAAGGAAAGCTGGGTCTCGATGGGACGCTGCTTCTCTGAGAGACAGCAACCGTGCCTACACGCCGAGTCTTTATTTTATAGCAGGTGCCACAAGGCAAAGTAAGGGCATGGTCAAGATGTTTACAACATTCTTGTGGGTTTCAATCCTACTCAACGACATGCACCTGAACTCTACCAAGCCCACATCACTCAGGCACGTGGGGCCACGTGTTCGAACCATAGGGTCACGCTTACAACGACAGCTGTTGGCTATAATTGTGCTGGGAGGCTCTGCCCTCCAGGCTGGGACTTGCACGTGGCCATGAGAGGACCGTGCCCTCTCATCAGTCCGAGGCTTGAACCTGTCCAAACGCTGTAGCCGCTCCCCACATCCAGTTACTAGCAGTTATGGAAACACCGTACTCACACCCCCAGTGCAGCACAAGCGTAGGAAAATGCTTCTCCTGAACCCACAATCTGCTTTCGTCTGGCGGGGCCATAGTTTTTAAGTCATAATGGTTTGCTTTTGCTCTCAGGAAGCTCGGAGGCCATTTTTCTGCCTGCCTCCAGCAGCTGGACGGGACGAGGTGCTCGCCTGTGGATCAACATTTACGGCCCTTGTTTCCCCTTCGGCCTGAATCCACCATTTGTTCCTATTTGATGCATTTTTCTATTTCTGCCTCAGACTGCTTCTAGAACAAGTCAACACATTTCTTTTTTCTAGCCTTGCCATTCTCCGCTTGAATGCAATTCGTGACAAATGTTTGTTTGCTTGATATGTGTTCTCAGTGGCAGAGCTTACTTTATAGTTCTTTTTCTCACCTGCAACTTAGAGGTACTAGACTCAGGGTGTTTTGCAAGCAGATAATCCTCGCTCATAATTTACCAGGTGTTGTGTGTCTGCGTAGAAGAGGGAAGGTAGGATTTTTTTTAAGTAGACATATCTATATATTTTTTTTTCTATTCAACAAGATACTTCCATAGCACTTACTAGGCCGGGTGCTGATCTAACAGCTTTCCACAGGTTAATTTAATATTCACAAAAACCCTATGAGTTGGGTATGATTTTTTATTTCCCCCCATTTTACAGATGAGAAAACTGAGGCATGAGAGGTTAATCCACCCAAGGTCACAAGGCGAGTAAATGGCAGAGCTAGGATTAGGAACTGTGTCCTCTGCCTACAGTCGACACTCTATCCTTAGGCTCTGCTAGAATGAGCCTGGGCATTAGGACCCTGGGCAAGCCACTTAAATCCTCCGTCACCTGGGGACAATGGCGTCCACTGCATCCTAGACTTGCGATTAAATGAGGCTCCACTCAAAGCTGATGTCCATCCACAATGGGAACCCAACTTTGTCCTCTTTGGCTAAATCAGCACAGAAATCCAGACAAAACATCAGGAGGCATCCAGGCCAAGAGGCATAACTCACCAACAAAAAATTGCCTGTAAACACCAAAAGTAGACTGCAGCTCCCCATCTTCTCTTCTCATGCGGGGACCTATCACTGAGAGGCTTTCTAAAATGTGTATTAAGAAACAAACTCAAATTTTGTTTTGACATATTTTAATATTTGGCATCATCTTTCAGAAAAGTGAAGCTGAGAGATTAGTCAAATGCTCTGCCAAACTTAGACAACCAGTAAACTGCTTCAACTTTAAACAACACAGTGTACATTAAGGAAGTGCATCGGGCCTCAGGATGCTTTAGGTCACATGTGTCAAACACAAGGCCCGCGGGCCAAATCCTTCCCGCCAGGCCTTGCAATGTGGCCCGCACCGCGCTGTCATCACTGCACTCCGCTGCGTTTCCATCACAATGACAGTTTATGACTGTTCAGTAAACCATTTGGCCCGCGATTTAGGCTGGATTTTAGATTTTGGCCCCTTCTCTGATTGAGTTCGACACCCCTACTTTAGGTTTTTCCTATGATGAGTCTGTCCCTGTCTCCTTGTCGACGTGTCCTATGACAAATTCAGAAGCAGAGATTGGACCCTGAATAGTTTAAGCAGAAGTTTGGGACAGTCTGAAACTTGGAAATCCCCTCATAGCAACCCACCTGGGTATAGTATTTTCTGAGTCTCCAAAGCCCAGTCAGAACTATATCTACTAATATATTTTTATTAATTTCATAGAGGGAGGAGAGGATAGAAACATCAATTATGAGAATCATCGATCTGCTGCCTCCTGTACGCTCCCTACTAGAGATTGAGCCTGCAACCTGGGCATGTGCCCCAACCAGGAATCGAACCCTGACTTCCTGGTTCATGGGTTGATGCTCAACGGCTGAGCCATACTTGTCAGGCCAGAACTATATTTTCAGTAAACCCTCCCAACCCCAAGAGGTTAATGATCCCATTTTATAGGTTAGAACAAGAAAGCCCAGGAGGGTAGTGATTTTCATCCATCCAGTACTTGCTTAGTGCTAACTGTGACTTAGTCAGCATGCCGAGGATCTGGGCAGGACCTGGCCCCTGCTCTCAGGGAGGTTCTATTAAGTGAGAGGAGAAATTCAAACAGCAGCCCACACATGAGAAATGAGGAGTCTTCCTGGGGGCAGAGGTGTGGGAAAGCTTCCCAAAGCAAGGTAACAGAGACATTTCAAAGAGCGTGGTGAGAGGACGCTGACCCACAGCACGTGCAGAGGCACAAAGGGAAAATGTAGTGCATCTGAGAAAGGACATTTACCAGCTGATTCAAACCATCTGAGCCCCGCCCAAGTGCTGGGCTGGAGCTGGGGAATGGGGACCCTACTGCAAATGAAACTAAGTCCTTATCTTCAAAGAGCCTAATCCTAAGGTAGAAATAAGCGATAAAAACAGAAACCAAATAAAAATATGATTTCAGAGAGGGGTGAGCACAAGAAGGAAATAACTTGGGAAATGAGCTGGAGGAATTGGGTGAAGCAGGTCTCGGGTACGGCAATCAGGGAAGGGAACCTCTGAGTGAGTACAGAGCTGAGAGAAAATGCCAATCACAGGCCAGGTGAGAGGGAGGCCAGGTAGGAGGGAGGCCAGGTAAACAGCACGGGGGCCCTCACAGGTGAAGCTGGCTGTGGTCAGGAAACAGCAAGGAGGCCAGCGTGGCTGGAGCAGGAAGGAAAGATGTGGTGGGTGATGGGGGCCTCGTGGGCTGTGGCAAGCAATTCAGATTTATCCTGAGTGCAGTAAAGGGCCTGGGAAGGGTTTCAAGGGAGACAGCGGTGACACTGCTCATTTCCATTCCTAAGGGGTAACTCTGGAGGCTGAGAAGAATGAATTACTGGGGCCAGGGGTAGGAGTAATAGCAGTTAGAAGGCTCCTACCAGAATCTAAGTGAGACAGGTTAACCTGGATCAGGGAGATGGCGGTGGAGAGGAGACAGTGTTTTGATCTGAGATTTTTGGAGGCAGCACTGACAGGGCCTCCCAACGGTGTGGGTATGGAGGTGTAAGTGAGACAGGGATAAAGGATAACTCCTAGCAACTGGCAAGCAGGACAACTGTGCTGGCATGGAATGTTGAGAGAATGCAGAGATGCTCATCCAACATTCAGGTGAAGAGTCCATGAGCAGGCGTCTAGGACAGCAGCTCTGCGGAGAGTTCCACATTAGTTTTGAAGTAAGGGTCACTGGCCTGTAGATGTAGTCAAAGCTCAAGACTCGAATGGAATATTCTAGGGGAGTATGCTGAGTGAGAAAACCCATGTCTTGGTCCAGGGAGAGGGGGAACTTTAGATGAGGAAAAGCCAGATAACTACGATGAGATGGAGTGGCCAGTGAGGTAGGAGGGAAACCAGGAGTGTAAGGTCATAGAAAACCGGGAGACAAGAGGGAGAGGCCAACTGTGTGAAATAATGCTCGAGGGACCTCAAGGGCAAGAAAGCAGCTCCTGGTGGGGATGGAAGTGGAGTCGGAGAGGGTTAAGAAGAGAGTGGATGTGAGGAGGTGTCAATAGTCACTGCGATATGTGGGTGAAGAGGAGCAACTATGTGGAGCAGGAGACAGAGGCATGAGGAGCTGTAAAGAAAGGAGCTCTCACTGGGGGGTTTATATGCTGACAGGAAAGCACCTCTGGAGAGGGGACCACAACAGCCCTGTCCTTGAGCTGGCAAGTATCCTACAGGTCACCTTGTCTCTAACTGCACAACCCAGCTCTCTGCTCATCTACTTCCTATGATACTCACACGCTGCCACCCTTCAGGGCCTCAGGCATGGCATTCTGCCACTCTCTCCGTTCCCTCCTTGGTAGATCTCATCAGGGGGATCTTATCAACTCTCCAAGGTTTCAAATCCCTGCTGCACATTGAGGTCTTTGTCTCCCACTTGATCCTCTTAGAAATGGGACATTTCCATGGGATGGTCCATGGGCAGCACTCACTAGAACCAACCCTTCCCTCCCTCTACCTCTGTCTCATACTTGTGCCCTGAGCAAGAGGCCTTCCCAGCAAGTGCTCTAACCCCTTTATATTCCCAGTGTTTCCCAAAGTGTGGTACGCGTACCCTAGGGGTTCGGGAGGAGCTTGGTGGGGGTACGCGTTGCACCAGAGTTTAGTGGTGGGGATATGCATTGCACCGTGCTTAGCTGCGCCTAATTCTACGTTCTCATGAGTACAAGGGGTGCTCAGTGTTACGAAAATTATAAAAGGGGTACACATATGTCAAAAGTTTGGGAAACACTGCACTAGCCCAACCCTGCATATTACCAGTCCCACTGGCTAGTAAGCAGCAAAACCAATACATCGATCAGATCAGTGTGACTGAATCCATACTCCTACCTACTTCCCTCAAAAACATACCTGTAGTTACTTGATTTTCAACACATACCATAAAATCTTTATTTTAGCCTATAGCTAGTCACATTTAAGTCAGCAAGAGAAAGTATCACTTTACGATAATAAGCATAGACGAGAAACAAAGTCTAGCAAAGTAATTTATTCTTACAAGTCAGTTGCTGGGAAAGTTTCTTCAAACAGACCACGGGGTAGAAATGCCTTGGAGAAGGATCCGTCTTTCAGATTTCTTCATAAAGGCGCTATGATTTTTATATCTCCGTGTTTAAAGAGCCACTACTTCAGATGACAGAAACTCTTGGGTGTTTTTTTTTTTATTTCCAAGTTTGTGGTTTTTCTGAAGAAGCTATTTTAAGGTTGTGAACTGTCTCACTGTCTTTTCACTCTCTCTCTTCAGTTCCTCAATGTGGGCGTCCAGACGCTCGAGTATATGATGAGACCGCAGTTCCTCCTCCTCCAAAAACCTCGTAGCGATTGAACCCAGGGGAGACACCGCCGTGGTACACTAGAGGAGAAGCAGATTTTGACATACATAAGTGGGATGGCCTGTTTCTAAGACATGTTATGCATGATATTTTCTAACTAGAGATATTAGTGGGTGATTTTAAGAGTATTTCTTCCTCTTAATAGATTGTTTTTGTTTTTATCCTAATGCAATAATATTTCTAAAAAATAGTTCTGCAAAAAATAGCACAGATTTCTTCCGTTCTGACCCAAATTGTGTAAGTGTAAAGTGTTACATAAGATGTTAATTACTGGTCCAAAGAATGTCTCATTTTACACTTGTACAACCTCTTTACCCCAAAAGAAAATATACACTTAACGCCTGTAATTCAAACCCACTTTTGGACTCTGAATATGTTACTTTCACTTTATAGAACAGAGTATCTACCTATAAAAAATTAGACACTGATTAAAACCAATTATTTTTCCCTCCTCCAAAATTTCTATTCCCTTGTTTGACACCTTCGGCTCAGTGATAGTTCAGAGCTCAGACTTTAGGAAGAAAACACGGGCCACAGGCAGGAGAGCCTCATCAGCTGCAGGTGTTTTCTATAAAGTCACCTCAAGCAACTGAATTAGCGAATACACAATCACTGCCCCTGGGGAAACACACACACACACACACACACACACACACACACACATCTCATATGAATTATCATGCTCAAAACAACTGATCCTGGTAGAATCTACTTTCATTTTACAAAATGAGTTCAGAAGTGGTTAGGAACTTCCCGGAGGCCAGCCCACTAAGAAGGCCAGTGCTGGGACTCAAACCCTGCTCCCCGGGCCCGAGCTTCCTGCTCAGTGCGCTGTAGGAGAGCTGAAGCAAGAGGGCAGGGCCGCCGTGGCCACCTCAGCTGGGAATGTGCAAGTCGGGTCACGCAGATTTGTCATAGCTCTGCTCTGGTACACGAATGGGGTGGCAGAACTTCGACTATTGACTGGTGTTTACGGATATTTTAAGCAAGGAGGCAAACTCACATATACCGCATCTGACTAATGAGACCGACTGTATTCCCTAGTGGCCTGAGGTAGCATTCTATGATCAAACACAATGATATTGTTGAAGTCAAATGCTAATGGAACAAATAAAACCACATCACATCAATTCAGGTCAGGTTTTAATGCCAAGTAGATTCTGCTGCCAAACTGGTAAGAAAGTTGGGTTTCAGGACTGTTTTGGACTTTAGAATTACATAAAGGTGAAGTGGAGATTTGTTTTGAAACCGATGATGGGAATGAATGGACTGAGGCCAGTACTTCAGTACAGAAGGCAAAAACGATGCCAGCGTTTACAGGAACCCAGGGCCAGCACAGTGTCAGAGGGCAGCCTCTGCCGGTAGGGCCACCACTGTGAGGCTCCGACACGTCAGATGCAATTCCTTCCTCCACCCTTGCCTACCCCCTTGCCCTTTCCAACAGTTCCCTTTTCCTGCTTCACTGTCTGTCTGAGAACTATCCTGCCATCCAGAGGTATTCCTTAAACCTGTGGTCAGCAAAATGTGGCTCGGAAGCCACATGCTTCTCTTTGGCCCCTTGAGTGTGGCTCTTCCACAAAATACCATGGCCAGGGCGAGTCTATTTTGAAGAAGTGGAGTTCGAAGTTTAAGTTTAAAAAATGTGGCTCTCAAAAGAAATTTCAATTGTTGTACTGTTGATATTTGGCTCTGTTGACTAATGAGTTTGCTGACCACTGCCTTAAACCAATAATTCCAATAGAAATTGACCCTCTCTAAAAAAAGAAAGAGAATTTTCAATTAGGGTAAAACCAAATGAATATCTAGAACTTAGGTTATATTTCAGAATTAAGATGTATTCTGCAAAGTAATCATGGCTGAATGTGTCTTCATAAGCAAAACTTTCAGACAGAAATACATGAGAATAATAAAGAGTATTTAGAACTTAATATAGAAAACCAGTAAGAAAACAAAATGAAAACATATCACGCTATTACCCCTTAAAATAAAAGATAAAATCTAAGTAATCTTAATAAACTAAGAAGATCAGGAAGTTTCCATACCGAACACATAGATGCATCTCGGTCATTTACACTCTCAGAGATAGTGTCAGAGAAAAGGACTTCATTTGGATCTAGCACTGAAGGCAAAGAGTGAGCTTTGTACAGAAAGTTGGAAGGCTCAGAGCTGCAGGAGCTGTAAGGGCTCAGGGGAGAGCTCAGAGAGCTGAGGGCCCTGGCCACGGGCTCTGCCCTATCCGGCGCTTGTCCTCGTGCAGAATGGAGGCCTGCTTTGTAGTGCTCAGTGTTCGTTCCATCATGCCTGCACTGGCCATGGGATGGCCTGGATAGCAGATTAGGAAACAAAAGTAAATATCGGAGCAATTTTTCTCATTTAAAACAGAAATGTTGAAGGCAGTTCACTTAAAAGTAAATGAGAAGGCTAATTAGATAAGGCTGTAAAATAAGCAGCCCACCGAGACCAGGTGTTTTTCACTCGCTCAGGTTCCAAATGCCCAATCCCCACCGCCAGGCCCCTGCCCTTAAACACAACACAGCAAGGAAGGCAAGCAAGTTCCCAGAGTACCCAGTGTGGTTAGTGCCAGGACAAGGGGAGGTATTGTGCACATAAGAAGGGTACCTAGCCTTGGCCGGTGGCTCAGTTGGCCGGAGCATCATCCCAAAAGATGGTGGGTTTAATTTCTGGTCAGGGCACATACCTAGGTTTCAGGTTTCATCCCCAGTCAAGTCACATGCAGGAGGCAACCAATCAATGTTTTTCTCATTTTTTTTTTCCCCCTCTCTCTCTCTCTTTAAAAAAATAAAAAATAAACATATCCTCGTCCTTGGGTGAGGATTCAAAAAAAGAAGGCACCTACCCTTATCTGGGATGAAGGAGGGTTAGAGCAACGAAGGTGTCAGCAAAGGCTTCGGGGAAGAAAATATGTAAACCATGTAGAAAGGCTGGAAGCCAGGTGGTTTTTCATTGAAGGCTGACTTAATGGTAACAGCTTATAACTAACTAACCAAAAATACAAAGCAAGCTTTTTCTAAAAAGCCAACTTATGGGGCAAGTGGGGCTGAGGAGGTGGTAGGCAACATGAAAAGCCCCAGGGAATAAGGATGTTGTTTATACCTGTGGAAGCGCTCTATAACCCCCTCCATGTTTTAACCTGGCAGTAGCCTTACTTGTGTACACTGTATTTCAGAAGTAAACATACAGCCCTTTGAAGATTTAATACCGATAAGTCAGAAATAATTCTCAAAGAAGTGAGAATTATAGCACAATGATACACATTTTTAATAGACTGAGAAGAAATGTTACTTGAACTCTGTATTCTTGAACCCAGGTGATCTGCTGTGTGTCGGTTTTAAGAGTGTGTCATGGTTTTTTTGGCACATCTGAGTAGAAATATCCAACTTAGATTGGGTAGCCATCAAATCTTTCTGTAGTTGCTGATTTTCAGACACCAATTTATTTAATGCCTCAATATAATTCTCCTGGAGGTCTGCTAGTGAAATCCCTTTAGCCTAATAAAAAAGAATACTAGAGTCACTTAATTTGTATAAGAACACTTGTGATCTGTGATATCCCTGCCAGTGGAAAATTACTTTCTTTTCAGTTGTAACTAGTTCACCTAAACCTTTACTTTGGAAAAAGTGAAGACTTGCTTTTGGCTCTCTGTAGACTAAGAGAAAAGGTTCTCTGTTATTGCAGTAAATGGATGCACACTTGGAGCACACAGGGCTTCCTGCTGTGTCAGGAATATGCACAGGTGGAGGAAGGCTCCAGGTGAGAATCAGAACAGAGAAAAAACAAGATAGCAGTCATGGGTTCTTCAAGAGCGAGAAGGTTGGCCCTTGCTGGTTTGGTTGGGTCAGTGACTAAAGGGTCCTGGATTCGATTCCAGTCAAGGGCACATACCAGGATTGTGGGCTCGATCCCCAGAAAGGGTCATGCAGGAGGCAGCCAATCAATGATTCTCTCTCACATCACATCCCTCCCTTCCTCTCTGAAATCAATAAAAATATATTAAAAAAGAAAGAGAAGGTTGAATAGCCCTGGAACTCCTGTGGAAAGATATCAAGAACAAAGAGACAGAAAGAAATTGAACAGAAGTTTCCAAAAAGGAATTCTGGCCAGCAGGGGCAACTTTTAAATAAATACTCTTTAGCCTTAGATATTTTTATATAACACTGGTACCCAATCTTGTGCGTGAAATACATTTGGACATGATAAAGCAGCCCTGGGAATTACAAACTGGGAATTACTACTCTGATCTGGTCTGAGTTTTCATCATAAATGTTACTGCCTGGTAACATAGTACCTGGGGAGGGAGGGGTGTCTGGACTATTTTTTTTTTCTAATGAAAAAATATTTCATTAGCAGTCTGAAAAATTCCTGTAATCTCTGGAGTTTAATACAACATTTAGTTTGGTCTTTTCTGTAAATAATTTTTTGAAAATAGATTGGTCAAGAGTGGTTTGACATAACAGAATTTATCCAACAAAAGCATAAACTTTAAAATACAACCTTTCAACTACCCGAGTACCACTAGTGACAATGAGTTACAAAATCTTTCAATAAATTATCAATGCCAGTTAAAATCCACCTCCTAAAAGAATCTGCAGAACACAGGATTTAAACTGCATACTATAGTCAAAACTAGAAATAAAACTATTTTAAGATGTGATCATTTATTTACCAGAGTTATTGTTCTCATTAGGTAATCGATTTACTAAAATTGTCATTTAACCCTGGTCACTGTGGCCAGTTAGTTAGAGCATTGGCCCATTCGCAGAATGGTCGCAGTTTTGATTCCTGATCTGGGCTCATATGGGAGGCAACCAATTGATATTTTTATCTTTCTTCTTCTCCCTTCCTCTGTCTCTAAAATCAATAAAAATCTATCCTTGGGTGAGGATTTTAAAAAGGCCCTGGCCAGTGTGGCTCAGTTGCTTGGGCATCATCCCAAAGGTTGCCAGTTTGATTCCTGGTCTGGGTTGCAGGCTCAATCCCTGGTAGCAGGTATGCAGGAGGCTCTCCATAGATGTTTCTCTCAAATTCAATAAAAAACATTTTTTTTAAATAGCTATTTAATACAAACTTTCATTTGTAAAAGCAATTCTACTTTCCTAGTTGGTAAAATACAAAAAGACAATTTGTAATAACTATTCTTAATATGTACAACATATCCCCACTGCGTGTAACCTCAAAACCAGAGGGAATTTAAACTATGACAGGATTTTCACCAGCCTGAGTCTGATGCCTAATGTCATCAAATATACTTTTTTTTTTTTTTTTTAAAGATAATGCTTGCCTTTGCCAGGCATCTTTTTAAGTTTTCCCAAATTTTATTTCATTAACAATTGCAGATAAGTGAACGTAAAAGGCAATATAAAACTGCAGCAAGCACACACCTGGCTGTATAAAGAAAGGGCAGTACTACCACTGTGCGGTGGAGGTCTCAGGAGAAACAGAGCTGAACAGGGAGTTCCCAACTCCTATGTGAACAGGTCCTCACTGCATGAGAGAAGATTCTATCAATCAGTCATTGCCAACTCTGGGCCTTCTGAAGATGCTGTGTTATAAACCAGTTAGCTCTTGGCTCTCTCCACTGCTAACTTAGTACTGGCTTTATCGGGGTATAAAAAGTCATTTCTATCCCTTCATCGTCCCCCTCCCAAGATATTTAGCTTTAGTCTCCTTTCCTATTTTTACCATCTTGTAAGTTTGTGGTTTAAAGTAATTCCTTTCATTATAGTTTTAGAGGGCGAGGAGGAAGGAGCAAGGTTAGAGGCATATTTTCATCTACCACCTATAGTGGCAGCGTAATATTTCATAATATAGGAAGCCACAAATTAACCATCCCTCCCAAATTAACATTTGGTTTATTTCACATTTTGAGGTATTGCAAACAATAAAATGACCATTTTTGCACATTTGCTCTTACAGGACGAGTTCTTTGGGAATGAAAATTGATAGGGCCTTTCTGGGGAATTATTTAGCAATAACTATGATATCAAATTCAGAAAGGCACACGACTTGGGATCCCATTCGTGGTGCGGGCTCCTATGGGAGGCAACCAATTGATCTATAGGCTATATATTTTTACAAGTTTGTTGGATGTTGCTAAATTGCCTCTTAGAAAGATTTAGCAATTCACTTTCTCATTAACAGAGCATGAAAGGGCCTGCTTCCCTGTGTGTTTGCCAACACTGGCTATATTAATTAGTTTGTAAACTTCAGTGTCAATCCAATAAGCAATAAAACATTTACTTATTTTGTTTTGATTATTAGAGAGGTTGAACAGCTCTCCTTGTTTTCTGGATTTTTGTATTCTATAAATTACCTATTTATGTCCTTTGATCATTTTTTCTACTGTATTATCTTTTATTTGTATGAAATCTTTATATATATTAATATTTTATGTTAACCATCTGTCTGTTTATAGATTGTTTTCCCCAGTCTGTCTTTTTTTTTAATGGGATCTTTTGCAACCCAGAAATTTTGCATTTTTATTTTATAAAATTCCTTACACTGTAAATTCTTTATGGTTCCATGATGTTAAGAGAATCTTACCCTCCCAAAAGATTATAAAAATAGTTCCCCATATTTTCTTTTAGTTGAAATAAAGTTGTAGATGTAGTGTGTTGCACTTCCTCCCACCCAGCCCCAAGAGTCCGTAATTGTGAAATTAGAACTACATGAGAGCTAATACGGGCAGTGAGTAACTGCGTCTTTGGAGGCATATATTTTCTTGGACGTACAAGAAAAAAAAAAAAAAAAAGATGGGTTAGAATAGATGGGTCATTTTGAAAGTTATAAGAATTTATAACAAAATAGTTAAGAGTATTAATACTTTATGGCTCACTGTCAGTTAATCATGCTCTCTGGTTTCATAGGAGCTAGTACACACTTCTTATCTCTCTACTAGACTATTCTCAATCTTGAGCTTTGGTAGGGAAGGTTCTGCATGCAGGCCGTATAGGGCTTACAAAATCATTTGGTCTGGCCCTGCCAAAGCATTAGGGTAAGTTAATTAAATGTTTGATCAAATATAGCAGGCTAATTTTTATGTTGATAATTTTATATGGCCTATGAATGATATTATAAATACCCAAATAGCCCTTGGCAGAAAAAAAGGTTCCCCACCCCTGTCTTAAAGAGAATAATTCTCTTATTTGTCCTTGGGTCATCATCTAGTAAAATGATCTAAACATAAAAGATTTTAGAACATTTGATTAATTCCTTATAGAAATATAATTAAAACTAAATTATTAACAAGATGATATACATTGTAATGAAAATATATTGTGAACATAATTATAATAATAGCATCTAACACTTTTTGTGTACTTACTAAATGCCAAGCACTATGCTAAATCCTTTATATACATAAATGTATTTTAACACGTGCATAATATCAAAGGTATCTTCCAGTTGCTAGAGGAGAGAATCAAGTTTGGCTTACTTCCATCACTATGTTTGGGAAGATTTCTGCAGAAAGATCATTTCATATTTGATCTTAACTCTCTTTACAATATCAATATTTATAAAGTGATTTCTTTAAAGGCTTGCATAGCAAAAAAACTCATTTCTATTTATATACCTCATGCAAACCTACTTCTAGTTTCTTCACCATTTCAGAAAGATGACGATTTTCTAACTTCAGTGACTCCAGCTGATCCAAAATCTCCTGAGAAGGAAAAAGCAGAAAACAAAAATACACAGAAATAACAAATCAAGTACATCTTACACAATGTTTTCACATGTAATTTTCATTACATGAAGTTATATTCTTCATTTATAAATACTTTCTTAAAATATTTTTAAAGGTGTTTCAAGATGAATCAACATACATGTGATTAAAATATTTTTCTAAGAAGATGAATCAGATCCCTAGCAGAGTTCTAACCCTCCCTGTGTTAGCCTCTTCTGATTAGGCTTCTACCTCCAACATCACATGGACTGCATGCTTTTCAAAAAATAATACCTTACTTTTAGTCTTCATTCTCCTGTCTTTCTGCTCGATCAAAAAGTCCTGCCTTCCTGCATCCTTAGTGAAACTTTCCTTCCTTATTGCTGCTATTTATTTTTATTTTTATTTTTTTAGCTTCATGCCAACACCATTTTTACCCTAAGTGAGAAATGTCCTAAGTTTGGTTCAAGTCTCTGCCCTTCATACTCTATGCTTTCTCATTATAATCTAAGTCTCTCAGAATATTTCAAATGCCAACTTTATGCAAATATTTTCACAGCTAAATGTCTCATCCTGATTTTAATCTTGAACTCCAGGCCCTCTGTGGAATTCACTATTAGCAATTTCCATGTGAAAGTCCAGCCTTCCTCACAAGCCATATGTGCCAAACCATTGTCCCCTCTATCAGCTTCCCTGTTTTGTTTACATTTCATACAAATTCATTATCCTCCCCCTAACTGCTTGCTATCTTTTCTCTATTTCACTAAAGAGCATCACTTTCCACTCAGTTGCCTCCTTGCTTCTTCCCCATGTGATGATCACAGAGATCTTTTATTCTAGCCACACTCCAACTCTTACACATGACTGACGGGACCCTTCAGGAGCTAGCCCCTGCTTTTCAGTCCCTTCCACTGTCACCTGCACAACTTGTACTCTAGTCTGTCATGGAGAACATGTCACAGTCTCACCACACCCCACAGCAACAGCCTCCTCACTTTGTATCTAGTCTCACCTCCCACCAGTCCTCCCTAGAATGCTTGTTTCCCAGCATACCATAGTCTCAGCTCAAAACAGGTGTCTAATTTACCGAATTAAATACTTTGGAAATTATAACTTGAATAAATTCAATCTTCAAAAACAAACTTCAAGTAAAATGAGATTTTGTTAGAGTATCACCTTGTGCTCTACTGCTTTTTCCTCTGCCTTTTGTATCTCTGCTTTGAGTCGCTTTTCCATATCGGAGGAAGAACTTTTGGCAGAAGCAATAGTGACATCTCGCTGATGTAACTCCCGAGTTAATTGGGAGATTTCCAACTTCATTCCTTCGAGTGCAGAACTGTAACTCTGGTCAGCTTGCAAAATCTGTTCTTTCAACTACAAAGCAACAGAAAGGAAAACATAAAATATTAAGAGAAAGCATAAAGATTGAAAAATACATTAGTAGTTAAAATAATATAATTTTTACCTTAAAACATGAATAGTTTCCTAGATTAAATCTGCAGAAAATTAGCAATTTACCAAGTTGCATATCTATACTGAAGGTCAGCTAGTTATACCCATAATCACTTATATCTCAAAACAGGACAGATACAACTAAATTGCCCTCCTATTCAAACACTGAGAACCAGTATCAAAGCCCATGCACATATTATTTAGAGGTCAGCACCTGGGACCTTCATTTTTTTGTTAGCTACAAATCTAAAAATGTTGCTTACATGGTTTCCTGGTCCATAGATGATAATAGGAAGATAAGAAGAAGAGAAGGGCTAGAAGTAACCTCAAAGAAGTAATAAAAAATCTGAGTCAACAAACAGGACGGCCAGGGCCCATTACTACAGAGACAGACAGCTCTGCACACCTCAACAGCCAGCACAAGAATATTAACTACAGTCAGCACAGAGAAGCGACATATCCATGCCATCATTTACCCCTGAATACAAGTAGCCCCTTTCTCCTACAACCTCCGAAATCCAGAACTCAATCCATAAGCACAAACAATTACCTTCTTAATCTCTGCCCTGTACTCATTGTTATGTACTTCCATCTTCTTCAATTCTTCATATTTTTCCATTAGTTCTTGGCTCAGCTGTTTACATGTTATACTCACAGATTCCAAGCTGTATGACAAAAATAGGATCACATATTTAAAACAAAACCCCAAAACCCACAAACTGAAGTATCTAAATTACCTTTTTGATATCCAAGACATGTATGCAAACATCACCCCCCACCCCAAATTAAAACTCATTTCCAATTTCCTTGTCACCTGAGGCAGCTAAATTCAACTCAAACTTTTGGAGATACATTTTTTTTTTTTTTTTAGACTTGGAAGGGATGGAAAGAGACAAAGAAACATAGATGTGAGAGAGAGAATCGATTGATTGCCTCCTGCATGCATGCACCACAACCAGGGCCAGGGATCAAGCCTGCATTTGAGGTATGTGCCCTTGACAGGAATCGAACCCCAGACCCTTCAATCCGCCGGCAGATGCTCTATCCAATGAGCTAAATTGCCCAGGGCTGGAAATACTTGTTTCTGTGTTTTCTTATAGTCTTTCCTTCAGCTTCAAATTTAACTGGTTACAACATGCTGAATATTGTAGCTAATTTTCCTTTTCTAGCTGTACAGAGGCTGCCATCATAATCTAAATCCTCTCTACAATGCTATTCTACACATAGCTGTCAGAAAAATTTTTAGAGTACCAAATTGTCACCCTTACTTAAGAATGAATCCCTTATCAGGTATAGGAACTTCATGGGCACCATACCTCTCTTACCTCACTGCACATTTCTACTAATAAAATATTTTTTCTTCTGAGTCAACAGGCTTTCTCTCTACTGTGTGCCCTTTGCTGTACCTGATTTCCTGTCTCTGCACAGACCATCCCCATGACCACGCAGTAGCTTCCTCTCCTACCTAGTAATGGAAGGTCAGCATCCTTTCAAGAATCAAACCAGAGCTTTCCTGATCATTTCCCTAATCACCTTAAATGTAGTCTATTTTCCATTTTTTATAGCTTGAATGTGTAGATTTTCTACCTTAAATCTAATACTTTATTATATATATATATATATATATATATATGAAATATATATGATATATATATATTTATTTATAAAATGGCCAAGAGACAATCCAATATATATTTAATAAAAAATGCTGATATTGGTTTATATGTAATCTCCAATGTTAGATTTTAATGTGTACAAATGTTAGAATTTAATGTGTACACATCTTAGTTTTCCATCCCTCCTTCCGTCTACCATTCACCTGTGTTCATCAAATGGAAACCAGTATTATTATTGATTTCAGAGAGGAAAGAAGGAGAGAGATAAAAACATCAATGAGAAAAAAGAATTGGCTATCTTCTGCACTTGGTATTAGACTTAAAAATTTACCTAAATTGCTCTCAGGTTCTTTACTGTGTATATTTTGTCTCCCAAACTATAAATTCTGTGATTAAAATAATGTTTTTTATTCTTATTTTCCTCTGTCTTTGCCCACCATCCTCTTTACACCTGGATCGTTTGGTTCCAGATTGCTCAATAAATGCTTGATAACTACCTAGAGTGTTTCAGCAACACAGCCAACTTATCAGATAAGCTGTTATTAAAAAGAACGAAAACAATCTTTAAAATTCAACAATACAAAAACCATTATTTAAGTCCTTCCAATTAAGTAATATTTTATTCAAACTGAACAACACAAATTATCTAAAAGGGTTCCTTATTTCTAGTTTTTTAGATACAAAAAAAAAAAAAAAGAATTTTTTAAATCCAGTGTTTGAGTACTGAACATTGGTGTTTGTATCCATTCCAGTTTTACCTATTCCTGAAAATCCTACAGTGCTCACTTATTTGGTACTTGATATGTCAAACACTGAGTTGGAGGGATCAGAGACACCCTTGTCCTCTGTACAGGTGAGGAAGTCAGGGTCTACAGAGGCTAAGTGTCCCAGGTCACCCTGCATGTCAGAGCGAGAGGAGAGCAGAGTAAACACACATACATGCAACAGATAGCTCAGAAGCCAATTACTGGAAAAGCTACAGTAAAAATGTCAAATTAGTTCTACTGTCAAAAAGAAGATTTTGTTTATTTTAATCAATCTAAAGTGTACATAAACACTCAATAATGATGACCAGGAATATCTTAAGTACTCCAGGGTGAAAAAGAAATAAAAAAAAAACACAATTACATGGATATGTGTAGGCATGTATATTTAATATGGAAAGAAAATACTTAGTAGTTTCCAAAAACAGAAATAAAAGTAAAAACAAAAAAAGTCTTACTTAAAGATAAATTTAAAAGGGTAAAGCAATAATTTTCTGATATTTGTTTGCCTAAAAGCTTATAGTTTATATATTTTACCTTTTAGATACAGAAAATACTAGTCTACAAATGATCATGATTAGTGTTTAAAATAAAATATCAAACTCTCCCCAGTCAAAAAGTCTAGAGATATGACAAAAGTGTTCACCAGTGTGACAATGATACAAGTCAGGATTAAATTAACCCCCAGTAAAAATACCAATAGCATTTCAGTACAGACGGAAGGAACACGCGTGTCCAGTGTGCCTTGCCAAGGCAGTTCCACGAGCTGGCTGGTGGAGAGGAAGGGGCTCCACACGGGTGGAAGGTGAAGAAGTACTGACAGCACGGACGCCCTTTTGAGAATTTGGTTTTGAAAGAGAGCAGAGAAATATGGAAGAAACTTGGCAGGGATATAAGATTAAAGGAAAGTTTAAAATTTTCCCCCAAGATAGAAAATATTAAAGCATGTTTGATACCACTGGAAAATTATTTATCAGAGAAGAACGTTATGATGCAAAAGAGGAGAGAAAAAAACTGTGAACAGTACACAAGTGGAGTCTTAGGAGCAGACATGTCACCCATCAATTAAGCCACTGCAACAGATTATGGGCACAGATGCAGGCAGGCTGGTACATTTGGTGGCAGAAAGTTAGGAAGTTCTCCTTTAATTTCTTTTCTCAAAGAAATAAGAAGTTAGACCATTTGTGGATGCTAAAGGGGAAAAAACTGACTGTTATATTAGTACTTTATCAATATGATGATGAACAGCATTTTTAACAACTTGGCCATTTCTGAAATGTGTATACGAGTTAGGTATCTACCTGCTTTCCAGACGAGTCACCTCTGCCTGCAGAAGCTCCTCACTGGTGTGGGTCAAATCCAGCTGGGAGAGCACGTTGTCTAAGTCCTGCTCATGCGTAGTGTACTGCCTTTCAGTCTGAGACTCCTCCAGTGACCTATGGAGGGATACAGAGGACTATTAAAGGCCTTTTATCTTTGCAAACAAAAATAACACACAACACAGGTTATCATCACATTTCCCAACTGTTCTTGGTAACAAAACTCTCTGGGACTCTTCAGTTTGCTTCCTCTTTAGGAAAAGGACACTAGAGGAGTAAAGAGGCAAGAGATATGCTTCTCAAAAATGTTGGCAACAGTTCATTCCTTTCCCAACTGGAACTTGGCCTGATTTTCAAGGGGAAAAGAAAAATTGACAAAAATCACTTTGTTGACACTTGATACCTTGAGTCAAAGACACTAGAAAATTACTGGAGAATTCTGGCAAGAATAGAAATGTGCACCAGAGTTAAATCAAGCCAAATGAACACAGCTCCTTCTATATCATTTCCAGTGCAAATATCACAGCAGTAATTCATTTCAGAAATAAAATCAGTTTTAGAAAATTTTTTAAAGGGCCATCTCAATAGCTGTCTTATTGATAATAAACAGCTAATAATCATGACCTAATCTACCAAGGAAGAGAGGCCTTCCAAAAGATGAGACCTATAATTCCTTTCATATTTGGTATTTGGCCATGGGTACAGATTGACCAAGTGGTTCCTAATTTTCTAAACATCAGAGACTCTAGGTTATAGACCCAAATTGAAGGTAGAAAAGATTAACCACACAAATTTTTACTAAAATTTAACTCAGAAATTAAAACTAAGAGAACCCGAGAGAAACCAAGATGGCGGCATAGGGTAGACACCTGAATGCAGCCTACCACAACAAATTTGAATTTAGAACTGGAAAACAGGGGAAACATCGCTCTGAAGCACCAGACGGCTGGCTGAGAGGAGGTTCTACCATCTGGGAAGGAGAGAGAAGGCACGCTGAGCTTCAGAAACTGAAGGTGCGGAGAACTGTGCATGCAAAAAGGTGGCCACCCGACTTCGCTGCTGGCTTGCTTGCGGAGTGTGGAAAGGGTGGGCCAAGTTCGCTGCTGGCTTACGCCCTGCTAGCTTTCTTGTTCAGAAGGAAAACAGAACCACCCTATTGCTCTGATAGTCGGCACCAGACAGGGAGAGGCCAGACTGTCAGGCAGCAGGCAGAGATCTCTCGGAGGTGTGTGAAGCCAGCAGCCCAGCCATTACTGGTCAGAAACCAGACCCTTGTAGGGAGGGGCTGAATAAAGCTTGTCGGCACCACCCGAGACTCTGCCCCATCCAAGCAGAGCACAGAAGCCCTTCCAGTGGCTAGCTTTCTCGTTCGCCACAAATAGGACTCTCCAAGGGAGGGACAGACAAGAATCCAAAGCTTGTCTGCGCCTATACCAAAGAGGTGCATGCGCCTGCAACCAATCCTGCGGGATTCAACATAGCTTGTCTGTGCCATCCCGAGACTCTGCCCTATCCAAGCAGAATACAGAAACCCTCCTAGCTGAGACACTTCTGATCCTCATAGCCAATTGGCTTGGAGATCAACGCTTCCCGGTGATACCAACAACAAGCAAGGCTTAACAACAAGACTGCACACACAGCCCACAAAGGGCTACAACAAGATTGTCCACCTCAGGTAACTGGGAGGCTTACTCACTGAACCATATAGGACTCCTTAGCACACAAAGCCACCCTACCAACTCGGGGAAGCTGTGAAAATGCCGAGACAAGGAAACAGATCACAAACAAAAGAAATGGAGGACAAGAAGCAATTGGAGATAGAGTTCAAAACCACACTTATAAGATTTTTCAAGAATTTCCTAGAAAAGGCTGATAAAATAAATGAGACCTATGAGGATACGAAAAGGGATCAACTAGAAATAAAGAATACATTGTCTGAAATAAAAAATATTATACAGAGTCCTAAAAACAGAATGGAAGATCGCAAGAATCAAGTCAAAGATTTGGAACACAAAGAGCCAGAGGACACTCCTCCACAGAAGCAAGAAGATAAGAGAATCCAGAAAGTTGAAAATATTATAGTGTAAGAAACCTCTGGGACAATTTCAAACGAACCAACATCAGAATTATGGGGTCCCAAAAGAAGAGAGAGAGCAAGATACCGAAAGATTACTGGAAGGAATAGTGACAGAAAACTTCCCCCACCTGGGGAAAGAAATAGACTTATAAGTCCAGGAAGCACACAGAACCCCAAAAGGGGTTTCCCCTGTTTTCCAGTTCTAAATTCAAATTTGTTGTGGTAGGTGTCTACCCTATGCCGCCATCTTGGTTTCTCTCGGGTTCTCTTAGTTTTAATTTCTGAGTTAAATTTTAGTAAAAATTTGTGTGGTTAATCTTTTCTAACAAAAGGAGTCCAAAGAGGACCACACCAAGACACATCATATAAAATTCTGAGAGCAAAAGACGAAGAGAATATTAAAAGCAGCAAGAGAAAAGCAGGTAGTTACCTATAAAGGAGCACACATATGATTGTCAGCTGATTTCTCAACAGAAACCATGCAGGCCAGACGGGAATGGCAAGAAATATTCTAGGTGATGAATAGCAAGAACCTACAGCCAAAAATACTTCACCTAGCAAAGCTATCACTCAGAATGGAAGGCCAGATAAAGAGCTTCACAAATAAAAAAAAGCTAAAGGAGTTCATCACCGCCAAACCAGAATTATATGAATTGCTGAAAGGGGTTCTTTAGGAAGAGGAAGAAGATATAGATAAAAATTATGATCAACAAATACATAACTATCAACAAGTGAAACTAATAGCCAAGGGAATTAAAAAACCTGATGAACAATATTAACTGGTGAATATAATAGAATCAGAGGTATGGAAGGGGAGTGGACTGACGATTCTTGGGGGAAAAGGGGAATGGGGGGTGCGGGAAGAGCCTGAACAAAAACTGTGCACCTATGGATGAGGACAATGAGGCGTGGGGAAAGGGCAGAGGGTGAGGTGGGAACCTGGTGGAGGGGAGCAATGGAGAGGAAAAAAATGAGGAACATTTGTAATAATATGAACAATAAAGATTTATTAAAAAAAATAAAAATAATAATAAAAAATAAATAAAAATAAAACTAAGAAAACCCATAATATAACAAACACAAATTTATAAATATGCAATATTAAAACTGGATTGATATTTAACAGGAAATATACCTTATGACCTCTACTGTGTGTTGAATGTCGGTTGCTCTTAATTTTGCTTGTAGAGTCTCCTTTTGCATTTTTGTGTCATGGATGAAATTTTCTTGAGAATGAAGAGTTGCCTTCAACTGTCTCTTTTCTTCCTGCAGAACCTACAAAATACTCAGATAAAAAGTCAGATGTTATTACAATTTTTCTATTTCAAGAGAAAAGGAAACCAGGGAATCAGATTGAAAACTCTTTAACAGGTATAATATTAATAAGAGTATCAATATCTGATCCATCAGCAATAGAATAGGGAAGAAACCACAAATTTTGGAAATAGTTCTAGGTTAATTAGTCTCTCTTGAAACACACAAACACACATTTCCCCCAATTATAGCAATTTTAAAACATACCTCTAACATTTTTTCAGATTCCCTCAATTTTTCTTCTTTTTGCCGCTGCTCTTGTATAACAGTCTTATTGGTTCCAACCAAGTCATTGACCCTCATGGTGAGGCGCTCTATTTCCAACTCATTGGCACAGATAGTGTCATTGGCCCGCTCCAGCTTACTGCTCAGGTGCTGAATTTCCGACTGGCGGGACAGCTCCACAGACTCTAATTTCTGTTTTCGGTTGACAAGCTGAGCCTAGAAATACAGATTGCCAATTGGTAAAAGTGAAATGATAAAAAAATAATCAATGAATAAGGAAAATTAAAATGAAACTGAGTTTTACTTTCATAAAAATGTAAAGTATCAGCTCTTCAAAAATATATCCCATTCATGATATAAGAAATGCACCATCAAACAAACAAACACTTCTCATGATAAAAACTTTCTCAACTTGATAAAGACTATAAAAACTGTAAAGCTACAGCATAGAGAATAAAACCAACAATATTGTTAATAACTATGCATAGTGTCAGGTGGGTACCAGGCTTATTTGGGGATTACTTCGTAAATTATATAAATGTCTAACCACTATGCTGTATACCTGGAACTAATATAAAATTGAAGGTCAGCTGTAATTAAAAAATAAAAGAGAATTAAAAAACAAAGAAAAACTGTACAGCTAACATTATACTGAATGGAGAAACTTGAAGCTCTCTCATTAAGATCAGGTATAAGGCAAGGTTGTTCCCTGTCACCACTCCTTTTGAACATCACACTGATATCCTTGCTAATGCAATAATGCAAAAAAAGGAAATAAAAAGTAAGCAGATTGGGAAGAAAGACACAATTTGTTCACAGATAATATGGCCATCTATGTAGAATATCTGGAAAAAAAATCAACAAAAGAATTCCTGAAATTAATAAGCAATTATAACAAGGTTTCAAATACAAGGTTAACATATAAAAGTCAATCACTTTCCTACATACCAACAATGAACATGTGAAATTTGAATTAAAAATATATCATATACATGAATACCTAAAAAGCATAAATTTAACAAAATATGTACAATGTCTATATGAGAAAAACTACAAAACTCGAATGAAATCAAAGAAGATGTGATTTCATAAATAAATAGGAAGGTATGCCTTGTTCATGGATATGAAGACTCAATATTGTCTGGATGTCAGTTCTTCTCAATGGGAACTGTAGATTCAATCAAATCCCATCAAGTTACTTTATGGATATCAACAAACTGATTCTAAAGTTTATATAAATAGGTAAAGACTAAGACAATAGAAATATCCTAAAAGAAAAATGAGCAAAAGACACAATTTACAAAAGGATGGAAATGGCCATCAGCAGATGAAAAAAATGTTCAACCTCATGCATAATTAAAGAAATACAAATTAAAATGAATAATCAAACATCATTGTTTTTCACCCAACAGACTGGCAAAGACAAGCCTAAAAGTAAGGGAAATTAAAAGAAATAATAGTGTCTAATATTGAAAAGTGAGAGAAAATGTACATTCTTAAATATTGCTGGTGAAAGTCTATATCAGTACATCTTTGGAAAGCACTTTGACTATATATGTTAAAATCTTTAAGAATGTACAAACTACTCTGATGCAGCAATTTCACTTCTAGAACCATTTCCTAAGAAAATAAGTAAGTAGGTACTCCTAAATGTTTATATTGATATAAGGATGTTCTCCCAACACTCACTATTTACAAGAGTAGAAAAGTAAAAAACTAAATGTTCTGCAACAAGGGATTGGTTACATAAATTATGGTACATTAAATGGCAGACTGAACTTCTATGCAATCATTCTGACCACACATTTGTTGACATGTCATATTTAAAAAAAGAAAACTTTTCAACTTGTGAAAATAAAATACGGTATTATAAAGAGCTTAGCATATAGTCTGTCACAGAGTAAGCACTCTATGTTTTAAAGTTGTTTCATAAAAAATTTCAAAGTACAAATATAAAGAGAATAAAATGATGAACTCCTATATATCCCATCACCTATCTTCAACAATTACCATTTTTCCATTCTTGGTAAATTTTAAAGTTTGCAACTATCCCTCTCTTGTGATACATATACATGTTTTTCTACCAAATGTATATTGAATGCAATGTACACTGCATATAAGCATAGAAAATGTTGGAAGAAATTTACTCCAAAATAATAATCATTATAAATCTCTAAAGGATGGAATTATAGGCAACTTTATTTAATTCTCATTTCATCTACATTTTCTTATATTTCTAAAATGATCATGTGTTATGTAATTTTAATAGCTGACTAAAAGAAAAGAACTCAAAAAAGTACATAAATCAAAGAGTGAGAAGTTATTCTGAGGTCCACTTTTAAATGTTAAGAAACAAAAGAAAAAAGTTTACATCAAACAGTTTTTTAAATTGGGGGGGAAGTATTATATGTTGATATCTACTTATGTAATTTCCCAGATTTTCTACCTCACTGTTCAAAGCGACTCACAAATGAACAAAATGCAATTTGTCAACTTTTATTGGATTCCAATTTGAGCATAGAACTGTAAAAGACAGCTGGGGAAATCTGAACATACCAGATATTAAATTATATAAAAAGTTATTATTTATTCTGCTAATGTGATACTGGTATACTAAAAGCATGGGGTTTTTTACTCTTTTTGTTGGGAAAAAAGACAATGTCTGTTACAGAGTTTGTAATATTCCAGCCAGAAATAAAAAGTAGGGAAGGCTGAAACAAGATTAGCAAATGAGTTGTTCAATGGGTACAGAATCTTAGTTTTTTGCAAGTTGGAAAAGTTCTAGACATCTGTTATTCAATAATCTGCATGTACTTGACATTTCTGAACTATTGTATATACTCTTTAAAATGGTTAAGATGGCAAATTTTAACGTGCTTTTTACCACCATATTTTTAAAACTGGCAAAATGAGAACTATTAATGCTGGGTACTGGTATACAGAAATTTATTTAAACGTTTGTTTTTCTTAAATGAGGATCATACAGCTCTGCTACATACTGAATCACAGAAAGATTTCATTTGGTTGGTTTGCTAAGGGAGAAAGAGAAATATAAGGAACATGTTTTAACTTAAATAAAAGTATGAGAAGAATAATTCAAATACCCTTAGAAAACAAATGTTGGCTTTTTAAAGGCCTATTATCCTAGCCCTAGCTGAATTTTGGTACATAAAAATCTCATTTTTACTGACAATAAAGTTTTAATTATGCAGAGTAATCACAATAGTAATTTGAAAATAAAGGGTCTGCAATCAATAATAAGTACACTCTATAGATGAATAATTGAGAACTATTAAAAGCTCAGTTTTCTTTTTTGCCAACCTGAAGGCTACAATTAGAACATAACGATATCTTATGTGTATTTGTATTTGTTTAGTACTTTAGTTCAGATAAAAAAAAACTCAGGTCTAGACATCCAGGATTTTATTGGCTCATTCTGGCATGTAGCTTACTGCAGCTTTAAAAACAAATTACCTCCCACATTCTCAATGGAGTCACTCACAGCAGAGCCATCAGTGGTAGTTTATCAGCAGGCTGGTACTTCAGGGGGATGTCAAAAGCCAATACATTGCCCTAGTTAGTATGGCTCAGTTGAACGTGGTCCCATGCACCAGGAGGTTGCCTGTTGAGTCTCATCCCATCCCAGTCAAGGGCACACGCCCGGGTTTCGGGCAATATCCCCAGTAGGAGGCATGCAGGAGGCAGCCAAGTGATGTAATCCTCTCTCACACTGATGTTTCTCTCTTCCTGTCCCTTCTTCAATAAAAAAAAAAAATACACGTATTTAAAAAAAAAAAAAATACATTACTGAGACTTGAAGCAGAGAATAAGCAGATTTTTTGTTTTAAAAAGCTTCCTTTCAGTTCTCTTAACTTATTCAATCTATTCCCTCCTTGTATAAAACAGATAATTACCAATCTCAACAAATTATCATATAAAACAGATAACATATAACTAAATATTCTAGAGAACTGCATCTAGAAGAGGCATTGGATAGTGTCTAGCACATAATAGATGGTCACAAATATTCATTTTCTTTAATGTTTCCCATTATTTTCTTAGTTCTTAATTGAAAAAGCAAACAAACTGAAATTGTCCCAAAAAGAAATATTGCTAAATTGGTGGCTATGTATTTTGGTTTTGCTTACGCTATTAGTTCTTCATTAAAAAGCAGTTTGTACCAGTGTTCTAAAAAGTGTTTCTGTTGCCACAAAGATCCTGCTTGTAATTAGTGTGCACACCAATGTGAATACTTAGCACGATGTCCAAACAGGGAGACTTGCTGAAGTTCCCAGCTGAGATACCTCAGCCCAAGTACCCCAGTTACACAAGTCAGAGCAAGACACAGCCAGAAATAGCCAGAACAAGTAAGCCAGAGACACAAAGACGGAGAGAGAACAGGGGTAGAAAGAGAAAAGTGGAGGGAGAGCAATGGAGATCAAGATTAGGAGAATAAACATGAATGTGAGAATAGAGCGAGACTGAGAATGCAAGAAGGTGACAAAGACCGCAAGAGAGAGAGCATGAGTGAGGGAAAGGAAGCCAGGGAGTAAAGCAAAGGAGCAAGTGGGCAAGTGGATGTGGATAAGCACACATGAATTACATCAAGCTATTTCTAATTTAATCAAAACCTCTCTGCCTCCCATTCTTTTAAAATGCCTACATCCTACCTGAATGATCTCTGATTGTTCAGCCAGAGCTTTCCTTTGAGCCTCCAGAGATGATACCTGCTGTTGATAAATCAAACGTTGCTTCTCCCAGTCCAGTGATTTTTGACGATATTCCTGAAAAGGCAATTAAATACTTAACTTCTAAGTGCTTCCCCTTGCTGTCATACCTCCCACATTCACTTTTTCTTTAATTTTCCCCCACGTCCCTGGGTACACATGCACCTTTCCCCACAACAGGAGCCCATTACTCACTTAGCTAATAGGACTGTAGAGCAATACTGAATTCCTTACATACTGTGTGTCTGGGTATCTGCCTTTCTAAATTAAACACCCTAATAGTGAAGAGAATGAAACACAGAGGCTAAATCTGGTTCATGGAGATGTTCATAGATTTGCTGCCACCTAAAGGCTGTTATAATTTTTCAGTGACTTTTCAGAAAACTGATGCTAAGATAACTAAAATTTCAAAATATGATTACAAATATCCCTTGCTAGCCAAATTCTCTTTTTTTAATCCTCACCTGAGGATATTTTTTTAATTGGTTTTTAGAGGAGGGAGGGAGAAAGAAACATTGATCAGTTGCCTCCTGTACTTGCCCCTATCTGGGATCAAATCACAACTTAGGTATGTGTCCTGACTGGGAATTGAATCCACAACCTTTTGGTGTATGGGATGATGTTCCAACCAACTGAGCTACCCAGCCAGGGTGCTATCTAAAGTCTTGATATCCAAACCCAGAATTGAACAGATACAAATAACTTTTCAGGTAAGTCCTCTGGTAGCCCAATTCTTATTTCTCAGTATCTAAAACTCGGGAACCAAATAGACCCAGATAGCACAATATCCTTTCAAATGCAAATTTTTACTCTCTCAACAGAACAACTGCGAAGACTTGAATAACAAGGGAAATCTGTACCAAATTTTAACAGATATGATAGCCCAAAGCAAACAGTTTAAAGTTAATGATAAAACAATAGTAACTTTGAGTTGCATGATCAAGAAAATTAGCCCAATATTTATGAAAACAGGGCAACTCAAAGGGAATGAAAACTCAGTCTTTCTGTTACTGTCCTTCAGAACCTGCAACTCCAGAAATCTCATGCTAACTTGGGGTAATTATTGTTAACCAACCGTCAGATCATCGCTCATTCATTCACTTGATCATATATGCCAGGTACAGTTCTAGGTGTTAGGGATATAATAGCTAACAAAACAAAAAAACAAAAATCCCAGCCCCACTCAATGTAAAAGCAATAGACAATACATTCATTGTATGACTACTGTGGTTGTATGTACATTGGTTGGTGATATAACTGATGACATGAAAATCAAAGATGGTGTTTTCCAGGTAGAAAGAAAAGAGATTGGTCAGGAAGTAGTAATGAGGAATTTGGGGGGGGGAAGGGGGGGGGGAAAGCCCAGATATCACTGCAGAGGGCCAGAGAGGAAGCAGTATCTCTGTAGTCCTCAGATTCTAAGCTCTTCAATTGTATAAAATATTGAGATATAGAAGAATATTAAACAGAAATTGCAATTCTAGGTAGTAATAATACATTGGCCATTATCATTTAACAGGTTACCGTGAGTAGAAACATGCAAAGATGTTGACCAATGTTTCTCAAATTAGAATCAGCTAGAGGAGCTGGATAATATGCGGATTCCTAGGTCCTACTGGATCAGCATCTCTGGGAGCCTGGAGAGGGCCCTGGATGGTTCCTAGATGCACTAGAGAACCAATGGCAGATCAGAGGAGGGGATGGCAGATTCCAGGGAAAAGAGTGTCAGCCCCATGCTGCTCCTTCACCTACTCTTGGCAATGTTAGCTCACCACATCCCTTAGGAACTTCAGGGACTCCATACAATCCTATCTAATAAAAGAGTAATATGCAAATTGACCATCATTCTAAGACACAGTTGGCTGCCCCATGTGGTCAAAGATGACTGCCCCCATGAGGACACAAGATGGCCACCATAAGATGGCTGGCAGGGGAGGGAGTTGTGGGCTGTTGGGGGTGACCAGGCCTTCAGGGGAGGACAGAGGAGGGCTGTTGGGAGGGGAGGGGGGGGATCCTGCAGGGGAGGATAGTTGGCGGGGGGGCCCAGGCCAGCAAGGGAGGGCAGTTCGGGGGGACCAACCCTGCAGGGAAGGACTGTTGGGGGGGACCCAGGCTTGTAGGGGAGGGTAGTTAGGAGTGATCAGGCCAGCAGGGAGGACAGTCAGGGGAGACGAGGTCTGCAGGGGAGGGCAGTTGGGGGTGATAAGGCCAACAGGGAGGACAGTTAGGGGTGATTGGGCCAGCCAAGGAGGGTAATTGGGGGAGACAAGGACAGCAGGGGAGGACAGTTGGGGGGAAGAGGGGCAGACCTGCAGGGGAGGGCAGTTAGAGGTGACTGGGCCAGCAGAGGAGGTAATTAGGGGAGACCAGGACAACAGGGGAGGGCAATTGGGGGGGACCAGGCCAGCAGGGGAGGACAGTTGGGGAGAGAACCTAGGCCTACAGGGAAGTTGAGGGGACCAGGCCTGTAGAGGAGGGCAGTTGCAGGGGGAGCAAGCCTGCAGGGGGAGCAAGCCTGCAGGAGGGCAGTTAGGGGCAACCAGGCCAACAAGGGAGGGCAGTTAGGAGCAATCAGGCCAGCAGGGGAGCAGGTAGGCATTGATCAGGCTGGCAAGGGTGTAGTTAGGGAGTAATCAGGCTGGCAGGCAGAAGCAGTTAGGGGCAATCAGGCAGTAGGCAGGCAAGCTGTTGGGAGCCAGCAGTCCTGGATTGTGAGAGGGACTAAATGGACGGTTGGACATCCCTCTCACAAAACAGGGATTGGGCCTTAATGGACAGTTGAACATCCTTCAAGGAGTCCCAGATTGGAAAGGGTACAGGCTAGGCTGAGGGATACCTCCCTCGCACCATGCATGAATTTCGTGCACTGGGGCTCTAGTCCTAAATAAGAGAGGAATATGCTAATTATCCTTTATGCCTTAAGGCGTAATGACTAACCAGCTAATGGATCTGCAGGAGGGCGGGGCAGTGAATTACAAGAGGGCTGAGAAAAGCTACAGGAGGAGGCAGGGCAGCAAGCTATAGGAGGAGAGAAGGAGGGTGGCAGAGAGCTACTGGCACAGGGAGTGGTGCGCAAAGAGGGAGGCAAATGGCTTAGTATATCTGAATGGGAACTAAGGATAAACAATCTGATATGCAGAGTACTCTGTACAGAAGAGCCCTCTGCTTTCAACATTACTAAGCTCCTACTCCCATCAATAAGAAAGACGAGGACACTGCCCACCAAAGACTAGTAACTGGTAGTCAATGTTTCCCAGTATTAGCATTTTGGTTATAGCAATCCTTCCTGTATAGAACATGTTTAGTGTCCCTGGTCCCTATCCCCTAAATACCACTTTCACTCCCAGTCATTTTGGCAACCAAAAAATGTCTGCATACAGGCCCAAATGCCCTTTAAGGCTGGTACTGCCCTGTAGAGAATTACTGGTAGCTAGTTACCCCATGAACCACAGGGAACCATATGATGATAGGATGTAGAGATCACCCCCGACCTTTGAAATAGCTTAGCAGCAGTCCTGGAAATGGTAGAAAATTGATTTCAGAAACCAATACTACTAGAAATAGCACTTTACTCCAAGAAGGCTGACAATCACTAAGAAGAAATCATTATAATACTATGAACGTACCTCTATTTTTCCGGTTAACCTCTCAATTTCAGATCGATCGTCCCTGTGATTTTTGGTGTTTCCTCTGAAGTCCCTTATTTGCTTTTTCTGTAGTTTTTCATAACTTCTCTTCAGTCTGCCTAACTGTAGACACAGTTATTTCTAGACTTAAAATTTAAGAATTTGTAAACAGTGGTGGTGGAACAAACTGGTATTGTGAAAGCAAGAATAGCAAGTAGTACTACTGAAAGTAGATTAAGAGCATGTTTGCTTTGCAAATTAAACTACAAAACAACTCAAATCTACATAGAAAACATAAACACTAGAGAATACATTGAGTCAAAGATAGAATAAAGGAAAAATATTTTTCTTAACAAAACTTTGTTATTACAAAAGCCTTGTATTTAACAGCCCCACAACTCATCCCGCCTCCCAGTAAAAGCAGCCAGTCTGTGGCTCTTGAGCCATTCTCCTTTGGGACACTGTATAATAGTAAGCAGGAGAGAAGTATTTTGAAATTAAGTAACTTTTTCCAGTCTGAAGAATAAAATCTTTACTTCTCTTATTTATCCCAATATGCTTCTGAAACTGTTGGATCCTCCAATACTTAAAATCTACCGTGTTTCCCCGAAAATAAGACATCCTCCGAAAATAAGACATAGCGCATGGAAAGATAAGACATCCCCTGAAAATAAGACCTAGTGCAACTTTGGGAGAAAAAATTAATATAAGACACTGTCTTATTTTCGGGGAAACAGGGTAGTAACTGATTTAACTCAAAAATAATATTTAGTATGGTTTTGGTATCAATATGTCACAGTATTAATATACAAAAATAGCTCTATTTCTTTCTCAACTGAGAAACACATTTTAGAATCACTGTTCTAGGTAGTACCAGACAAGTAATTAGGCAAGATTCTTTGCCAGAGAAATCAATTCCCGCCCCTGTTCCTCCCATGAATTATATACTTTCCACTTTACAAAGTAGAAACTAGTCTGTTAACAAAATTCTCAAAGTTAATAAGACAAAATGATACAACTCCTAACAAAATCAAGTCTCACTTCTTCCTGTAGTTTCTTTAATTCTTGCTTATAGTCCATGGCCATCTCATGCTTGACTTTTTCATGTTCTTCTACCTGTTGACGCAACATTCCAACCTACAAGTAGACAGTGGTAGCATTGTTCATTATTAGCATTGAAACAATATCCCTGAAACATAAAAATAGAAAATAACTTTTGTACTTATTTGTAAACACAAATTCTCAATTATATATGGTATTACCCCATTTCTCAGTTAAGTCAAATATCTAATTATTTAATGATCCATAACACTGTCAAAAAAAATTGAAAACAAACAACTGTTCTGTTCTATTTCTAGGTTTAGATGAAAACTTGCTCTCACTGTCTGATTTATTCTCCCTAACCCTTTTCATAAAAATAAAAAGATACAATACATTAAAAAATTAAGATACAAAGTTATAAGAGCCTTGGAAACTAAGAATATTGAACAAGCAAAAAATCTGAGACATCAAGAATAAGTTCTATAAATCAAAATGCAAAATAGTAATGTCAGACAGAAAAGACAGTAGGAGACTTGCACCTGCTTTACCATGTATCTCAGTTCAGAGAAATCAGTTCCACCAACCAGAGCAAGGACATTATCCTAACAGTTCCAGTGGTCTGCAAACTCATTAGTCAACAGGGCCAAATATCAACAGTACAACGATTGAAGTTTCTTTTGAGAGCCAAATTTTTTAAACTTAAACTTTTAACACCACTTCTTCAAAATAGACTCGCCCAGGCTTTGGTGTTTTGTGGAAGAGCCACACTCAAGGGGCCAAAAGGCCGCAGTTTGCTGACCACAATCCTAACCCATTTCAAATGGTTTGATACCAGCCACAGCTAGTTCATGCCTAACCATCACCCCCATCAATATTCCTCAGAGTTTCTCAATCTCTCTTCCAGTTAGAATTTCATCTAAGTGAGGAGGGAGAGGAAGAATGAGGATCAGGAGTAATCTCAAATATGATATAGAACGGTAATTTTTTAAAAAAATTCTAAAAGTTCTCATCACAAAAAAAATTATTATTATGTATGATGACGAGATTAAGCAGACATATTGCAGTGATCATTTTGTAATTTATACAAATATTGAATCATTACATTGTACACCTAAAACTAATATAATGTTATAGCTCAATTATACTTCAGTGTATTTAAAAAAAAAACAGAAAAAAAATTCTTATAAGAACAAAAAGTTAATGCAATTCCAATGAAAAATTCTAGGATTTTTTTTTTAACTTGAAAAGGGAACTCTAAAATTCAAACTGGAAGAATGATTAAATGTAGTTAATAAAATAGAAAAGAGAAAACTACTCTTTAATAATGATCTAAGAAGTGAATATTTATTGGGTTGCTGGAATAGGATAAAACTTTCTGAGCTTAAAACTGAGTCATTAAAAAGAATAGACTTGACTATATAAAAATGTAAAAAATTCTATATTTTTTAAACCCCATTGAAGTTAAAAAGCAAATAAACTGAGAAAACCATTTATAAAAATATTTCAAAGGATTTTTAATTTTTAGGTATTTTCTAACTTGTTTCCACTAGGTTCGGAGACTATACTCTGTATGTTGAGATTTACTTTCTGGCCCAGAAAATGATCAATTTTGGAAAGAGTTCTGTTTGTATTATAAAAGAGCATGTACTCCACAGTCCTCTTGTGCAATGTTCTGTATGTATAACTTAGGTCAAGTCTATATCCTCACTGATGTTTGTCTCTTGTTCCATCAGTTACTAAGAAAATCAGGTTAAAATCCCCAGCTACAACTGTCACTTATTCTACTTCTCCTTATAGTTCTGTGTTCTTCTTGCATACAGATAAAGGAGAGTGAAAGAACTTTCTTTTCAGACTGTTTTATTAGATACTTACAAATTTAGTGGGGTTCGGTTGTCTTAGTTTGAGTTCCCCCCAAAACATAGCCTGAGACTTAGACTTCGGGGCAAGTAAATGGAAGTGATCCCAGGTAGCACAGGGAGGAAATGGAAAGGGAGACCCAGGGAAGGAATAAAAAGGTGTTAATGAGTCGATTGCTGCAGTTAAGCAGCTGCACCTAAATCACACTGGGAACTAACAGGGAACCAGACAGAACATGTTTCAGAACTGTCCCTCTATCTAAACTTTAGATTCTAAAGGATGATAAGCTGGAGAATTTATGCCCCGATTCCAGTTCCTCCACTGTTTAAAAGCTGCCCTGTGAGTGTTAACATCCCCACACTCCTAAGGTTCACCTGAGCAGCTTTCCAAGGCTCCACAGAAAGAAGCGTAGTGTGGTGAGATGTTGGCAGTGCACAGGAGCTGCATAAATAGCCAAGATGAAATCAGAAGGCAAAGAAGATGTGGTACTGGCCACAGAGATTGTCTGCTACAGTTATATGTACTAAAATTTTGTATTTTATAATTATGAAGGATTTCTCTTCACCTGAGTAATGTTCATTGCTTCTGCTTCAAGTACTTTTTCTAATAGGAATATACCTATATGATATTTCTATTCAAAGTGTTTACATGAAATATATTTTTATTTTACCTTTTACTTTCAACTTTTATGTACCTTTATAAGCCCCAAATAAAAAAGTTTAATTATTTTTATTAGGTTGGACAATTTTTATCTTCTTATTGGGCCATTTAGTGGATTTACATTGAATGGACCTATTCAGATTTAAATCTGTATCTTGAGTGTTATTTGTACTTAATAAACTCTGTTTCCTTTTTCTCTCCTATCTTGCCTTTTTTGGAAATAACTTCTTATCATTTCATTTTTCTCCTATAGCTTGGAAGATATAGTATACTATTAACATGTTAATATGTATTTTTAATGGTTCTCTCAAGATTAAAACATGTGTCTCTGATAGAACAAATCTAATATTAATTAGTAGATTTGCCAATTCCCAGGCAACCCAAGTACTATAGAAATACTTTAATTCCATTTATCCCAAACATGACTTAAATGCCATCATAATCCTACACATGTTAAACTGAAAAGGTTATTGTTGTTATATCAGTCAATATTCTCTTAGCTTTACCCACATATTTATTATTTCCTTCCCTTTCTTCCTTAATCTCTTAAGCTTCCATCTGGGGTCACTTTCCCTCTGCCTGAAGAGCATTCTTTAGTATTTCCTTGGTACAGGTCTGCCAGTGACAAATTCTCTTACTTTTTGTGGATCTAAAAATATCTCCCTTTCATTTTTATTCTGGGTATAGATTTCTAGTTTGGCAGAGAAAACAAGTCATTTCTTTGTAGATAACCTTCTGCTGTCTTCTGGTTTCACTGTTCTATCTGACAAGTCAACTGTTAAGAACTATTTGTAAATAATGTCTTTTTATCTTGGTAGATAACTATTGGTTTTATTTTCTCTTGATTGTTTTTCAGATTTCTACTTTGTCTTTAGTTTTCAATCTAGGTAAATATTTATTTATTTTGCTTGAGATGATTGGATTTTTTAAATACATGGTTTTCCTCACTTTTGGCAAAACCTCAGCCAATTTATCGTCAAATATTGCTTCTGCCCATTCCCGCTCTTTTTGCTCCTTCAGAGATTCCAAAAGCAGTCATTCTAGACCTTTTCACTGTATCCTCTTTCTTTTACTTTCTCTTCTATATTTGCTATCATTTTGTCTACTTAATTCTAAACATTTTCTCTTGTGCTTCTTCCAGTTTACTAATTACCTCAATCTTTAAGACCTTGGTTTAAATTATTCTATTTCTCAATATTCATTTTGGTTGTTTTTTTGGTTCCCACTTTTTCAATTGCTCGATCTAATCTCCTGTCTCTCTGAACTATAACTTCAGTAACTATAACTACTGTAAAGTCTAAGCATGGCAGTGCCCATATCTAGCTTTGTGTTGGATCTGTTTCTCTATTTTATTGCCCCTCCTTTTTAAAATTGTTGTTGTCCTGTCTCCTTATATGCCTGAGGTTACTATGGTTAACAAGCATTACATTTGCAACTTATTTGAAGAAATACAATAATTCAAGACCCAGAATGGTAATTTTCCTTTCCTTTGGAGAAAATGTAAGTTTTTTTTTTCCAGGTTCCTAGAAGCCCTAGCGCTCTGTGCTGCCTGGGGACAGTAGCACTCTAGGATCATCTTAAACTAATTCAGTGATTTTTTTTTTTAACCCTCACCAGAGGACACACTTAAAAAGAAGAAGGGAGAGATGGAGAGGGAAAGATAAACATCAATCGGTTGCCTTCCATACGTGCTCCAACCAGGGACCAAATCCAAAACCCAGGTATATGTCCTGACCCGGATTTGAACCACCAACTTCTAGGTATGGGAAGATGCTGGGACAGAGAGTTAAATGTCTGCACATAGGTAGCAGTTTGAAGAGGGCTTGTTCCACATCCGGCCCATCCTTACTTCTTTGAGGTTCCCAACTGAAAATGAGGAAGGATTCAGAGCCACCTTAGACATCAAATCCTTTATTTTCCTAACCCCTTGAAATTATTTAAAAAACCGATTCAGTCTCTATCCTCTCAACTGCCTTCTCTAGTTTCAGTTAATAATTGCCCCAAACCCTGGAACTCACCTCTGTGAGTTGAGAGGATAGCTCAGCCTAGACCTGGCCTGTACTATCTTATGAGCACTCTACTTCAAGCATTTTTTTTTTAACCTAACGTATTTGTCCTCAGAAGGTGAACTGGTCCAAATTGCCTAGTCTGCCATTATCAAATGTTCAAGTCTGAAAGATTCACATTTAACTAAAAACATCCTGAGTGAAATTTACTTCTCAAGCAGAATTCTACAGCCAATCAAACTCAATCAGATGTGAAAAGAGAATAAAGACATCTTCAGATATATAAAAGTATGTTCTACCAAAATGAAGAAATAAATGTATAAAAGCTCCAGAATAATAGTGAAGAGAGTTTCTAAGATGAAGCTATACTGCTAGTCTACAGAGTCACTTATTCATATTTGAGAATGGCAAGCTCAAAAAAAAAAAAAAAAAGAAAGAAATACTTTACCTGATATGCTTGAAAACACTAAGACTTACATTTGTATCAGAGAATTTGGGAAGAATCAAGATAGGTACATTTTTTAAAAGCAAATGAAAATGAGGCAATTATTAATTCCCAGGAAAACAAAAAATATACAAGAAGTAGTTTAATTATCATTATACTATCTGACTCAGCTGTGAATAGTATTTACCATCTTCATGACGTAAATACTGAATACTGAGCTAAACCAAAAATTAAGACATACAATCCTGGCAGGATGAGGAAGTGGAAATTGCATGGAAGAGAGCAAAACCCTTCATTTTCATAGTTGAAAGTCATTAGATAAATGGCTAAACCTGAAAACTAGGATATGTGAGTATAAACGGTTACTTAGAAACATGAGGAGAATACAAAAGAAAGAATTAAAGGTATTGAAATGATTGCTTCAGAGAAGCAGAAATTCTAGGTTTAGGGGGTTGGGCAGATAATTTCTGTTTTCCTCTATAAGCCTTATAGAATCTTTTTCTTCTTCCTTTTTTTTTTTTTTTTTTGTATTTATTATATACTAGAGGCCCAATGCACAAAGATTCGTGCAAGAATGGGCCTTCCTTTCCCTGGTTGCTGGCACCACCTTCGCTGTGGCCGGAGTCGCCTTTTTGCTCCAGCCCAGAGCCGCCTTTCCGCCTCCCCACGCTGCCCAGAGGCCCGGAATGGCTGGGGTGGTGTGGAATGCAAGTGTCCTGACCCCGGCCACTCGGCACCTGCACATGCAAATTAACCTGCCATCTTTGTTGGGTTAATTTGCATATTCACTCCTGAGTGGCTGGTAGGCATTATGAAAGTATGGTCAACTAGCATGTTACTCTTTTTATTAGTGTAGATGGCAAATATAAATATTAAATGGAAAAATATTGTTTATTTTATTTATGTACCAGGGTCTGGCTCACAGTTGGCACTCAAAATATTTAAATTTCTTAAAAGGTGAAGAAAAAAAAAAGGTTAAATGTTGAGTGAGTGGTGGCATTGGTAGAGAAATGGGAGCCAAGGTTTGAAATGGTCATCATGAGTAACAAAAAAGCTGAAATAACTGATTCTAAATACAATTTATAGTTTTCAAAGTGCCTTCTTAAACAGTAACTCTTCACAACAACACTGGGACTTAGGGTTTTCATCCTAATTTTACACATGAAGAAACAGGCTCAGAGAAGTTAGATTATTTGTTCAAGGCCAATCAGCTGAAAAGAGGCAGAGCCAGAACTCCAAATTCCTTACTTATTTCATTAAGTCTACCTGCTCTGTGGGGCGTGAGAAAGTAACAGCCACAGAAATGTCTGTGAAAACCAACCCAGTCCCAAGAGTATAATCAGAAATCATAAAGCAGTCACTTACAAAATGGGCTATTTATACTAGTACTCCTCCACATATGACCTGCAGGCGGGCTGGCGCTAGTCACAACAGCAATCCAGCAGGTACTAGGAGCTTTAGGCAGAATGTAAATCAACTGTGTCACAAAACACACGGTTTAGTGCAACTGACATTTTTCTATAGAAAACCTTCTATGAAGTGAAGGATGCAATGCACTTGACATTCTGCTGCAAGCTTTTGCTCTCATCATGTGCCCATCACCTGAGCAGCTGGTTTATACCACAGGACTAACTGCTTCTAAGTTGGCAAACAAATATAAATGAAAAGAACTTGCAGCCCTATTTTCTAGTTCCTATGTCATTTATTCTTCAAAGTAGAATATGAACATGGTATTACCAACACAATTTATTTTTAATTCTCACCTGAGGATGTTTATTGATTTTTTTGAGAGAGAAAGAGAGAGAGAGCAAGAGGGAGAAATATCAATATGAGAGAAACATCTATCTGCTGCCTAATGCATGGATCAAATCTGCAACCTAGGTATGTGTCCTGACCAGGAATCCAATTTGAAGCCTTCTGGGTATGTGACGACACTCTAACCAATTGAGCCACTGGCCAGGGCTCAACACAATTTCACAGACAAACTCTATGGAACAGATTCCCATTACCAGTGTTTGGTAAAAGTACTTTAGTTCTAGAAAGTTAATCTACTTTCAGCAGCCCATTCAGTGAAGCAGCAAATTGACCAGACAGCTACAATTCTAAATTTCTTTTATGTGCCAGGACAAACCTGTAATCTTCAAATTGTTAACATGGAACCTATAATTTCTCTTTACGGTATGAAAAAAATAGCAATAATGCCCTGGACATCCAAACTAAGCTACAGAATTAAGTTCAAACAGCCTCAAAGTGACTAAATATTCTCAAAATCACACACACAGGAATTTCTTTCATGGATTTATACCAAACTAAATGGCTTGGAGATATACACACACACACACACACACACATATTGATTTTCTTAACTAGGATATCACTATTACTTTAACTTTTGTTTTGCTCTATGAGAACAAAGAATTAGTAGTTAAAGCAACTTACCAGATAAGTAGCACTGACCTTACCTAAATTACAATAAAACAAACAAATATAATTCCATGTACTTTTTCACCACCTATATCTTTGCACGAGATGTAATTTTAAAATACTCTCAAGTTCTATCTAAATTTTAAAGTAACCCCAATCTAGCAAGAGGCTAAATTTGACATGGCCAATTTATACCCAAAGTGCAAATGGCCAAACAATGAGTCACTTGACAAGTATAACATACTTTCATCAAGCCTAGCTCTCTCCTTGCTAAGTGGAATATTCTAAAATACTCTTGGTAAGTGGCATCAATAGAATCACAATTGCAGTGTACCGCTCACAGAAGTGCACCTGAAGAAACCTGAATAAACTTAACAACAGCACTAATGAGCGGTGATCCCACAGACAGTAAAGTCCATGGGGGGGGGGGGGGGGGGGGGGGGGGTTGGGACCAGTGTTTCCCTACAACTCTTTCGATCCTTCTGAGATTGCTATCCATTACAGAAATTCAGAGGCAATTCTTGCACTTATATAAATGCTTTCTGCTTCCCTTCCAATATTCAGTGTACTTTTACTGTACTAGCTAACAGCAAATGTTAAACTTTCCCCCCAAATCGCCAGAAACTGTGGGTAGTGAGATTTCAAATAATTTTTTATTTTCCTTTATTCTTTCTTTTCCCCTAATTTTGAAGAGGGGTAAATATAAAAAAAAAAAAAAAATAAAAAAAAGGATTTTCTGAATTTTGTTTTAGATCTAACCAAAATAGACAAATTATTGAATTGTGGGCTTACTTTTTCATACGAGGCATACAGTGAGACCAAAAACAATGTTCACTAAATTCAGTCAATGTTAATACAGATATTTAGGATGGAGCTTATACAAAGATCATGTGACATAATCCACATTTTCATAAAGAAGTTAAATATGGACAGAGGAAAGAAAATGGCTGCTGAGGGGAAGGCAGACTGCAAGATAGTGTGTGAGTGAGAAAACAAAAGGAGTGTGTGATCCTATGGGAGTGTTTGTTGGTGAGTTGAAGGACAGTTATACTTCAGGAGACTGTGGGGGACTGCTGGACAGGGCTCCCCTGACCAGGCAGCCCCCACTGCTACTGGGTTCCCTCCCAGAGTGAATAGCTCGGACATAGAGACCGTGCCATCTTGAAGGGGAAAGTGAATGTTATTGGAAGCCTGAAAGTCTAGGGGATCTACGTCGACGGCACCCACCAAACAGCTACGAACCCGAGAATATTGGTCCTCAAGTGGCACAAGCACTCAGATTCAGAGGAGCTCTACCCGCCCTCACAGAAAGAGCAGATTTCGCCCAGGATAAGGAGAGAGAGAACTATCGGGTCTAGTAATAATTAATGTCGTTTTTCAACATTCGTTTAAAATCTTGCTTGGCGTTGACTTGTATTGACATAACCTTCAAACACGTGGTATCTACAGAACGTGTGAAGTGCAATTAACAAGTTTTGCTTGAAAAAGTTTGTGTTTGGTTTGGTTTTTGTTGCAAAACTAGGGCTAAGAAGATGGCGGATGAAGAGCATATTCGGCACTGCATGCTTTACGAGTTCCAATTAGGAAGAAAAGCAAGTGAGGCTGCAAAAAACATCTGTAGTGCTCTTGGTCAAGATGCAGTTAGCGCCAGAAAATGCCAGCGTTGGTTTGAGAAATTTCGCGAGGGAAATTTTTGGTTAGATGACAAGAGTGGTCGAGGCCGTGTGTCCAATTCTGATCAAGAAGCTCTTCAAGCTCTTTTGGTGCAAAATCCTCAAATTACCCAACAAGAGCTCGCGACAACTTTAAATTGTTCACAAAAAACAATTTCCAATCAATTGCGTGCACTTGGCAAAGTCCAAAAGTTTGGAAAATGGGTTCCTCATGAGTTGACCGACAACAACCATAATCAAAGAGTCACAATTTGCAGTTCGCTCCTCTCTCATCAAAACCGTTTGCCGTTTTTAGAGCAAATTGTTACCTGAGATGAAGAATGGGTGCTGTATGTTAATTTGAAAAGGCGGCCTCAATGGTTGGACAAAAATGAGGCTCGCAGCCCATGCCAAAACCTGACTTGCATGCGAAAAAAGTGATGTTGTGTGTTTGGTGGAATTTTAAAGGAATTCTTCTTTATGAACTTTTACCATCTAACCAAACCATTACAAGTGCAGTGTATAGTGCCCAATTGGAAAGGTTAGCCCAAGCTTTAAGAGAAAAAGAACCCGCGCTGATTAATCGGAAGGGCGTAATTCTTCACCACGATAACGCACAACCGCATACTGCAAGAATCACTGCTGAAAAACTGCGCCAGTTGGAATGGGAAGTTCTCCTTCAACCTGCAAATTCTCCTGATATTGCCCCTTCCGATTACCATTTGTTTCGTTCTTTGCAAAACTTTCTTCTTGGAAAAAAATTTAATAATGAAGAATGCCTCAAAAATGCATTGACCGAGTTTTTTGCATCAAAATCACAAGAATTTTACAACAGAGGGATTAAAATGCTTCCTGAGCATTGGGCACAAGTAGTAGAAAACAACGGCAACTATATTGTTGATTAAATTTTGTTGTATTGTTTAACTAAATTCGATTTAAAAAAGTATTAGAAAACAACATTAATTATTACTAGACCTAATACATAACCAGGCACCCGGAGAAGAGAGATCATGGAAAAACAAAGAAACAGCCTGCATATGAAAGAAAAGCAGACATCACCAAAAAAGGAAGTAAACAAAATGGAGGCAAGCAACCTGTTAGAGAAAGAATTCAGAGAAATGGTCATAAGGTGGATGAAAAGAATGGAAGATGAATTTGACAATATGAGTAAGAACCAAGAGGAAATGAAGAAGAACCAAGAAGAAATGAAAAATTACACCACTGCTGTAAAGAACTCAATAGAAAGCATCAAGAGTAGATTAGAAGAAGCAGAGGACCACATCAATGAGCTAGAAGATAAGATGGGGGGAAAAATACCCAAGTAGAGCAGCTTCTAGAAAAAAATTAAAAAGCCGGAGGAGAGCCTAAGGGAACTTTGGGATAACATAAAACAAAAGCAACATCTGCATAATAAGGGTGCCAGAAGGAGAGGAAACTGAGCAATGAATAGAAAACTTGTTTGAAGAAGTAATGACAGAAAACTTCCCTGACATAGGGGAGAAAAAAACACACACAAATCCAAGAAGCTCACAGAGTTCCAAGCAAAATGAACCCCAAAAGACCGACACCAAAGCACAGTATAATTAAATTGGCAAACACCAATGACAAAGTAAGAATATTAAAAACAGCCAGAGAAAAACAGAAAGTTACATACAAAGGATCCCCCATCAGGCTAGAGACTGATTTTTCAACAGAAACATATCAAGCCAGAAGGGAATGGAATGAAATATACAAAGTCATGCAAAGGAAGGGTCTAAATCCAAGAATACTGTGCCAGCAAGGCTATCAATCAAAATTGAAGGTGAAATCAGGAGCTTCACATACAAAAAATGACTAAGGGAGTTTATTACCACCAAGACAGTAATGCAAGAAAAGCTAAAGGGTCTGCTGTAAAAAAAAAAAAAAAAAAAAAAAATAGGAAGCGAAGAAGAAACAAATGGGTAAAGAATAAAAATGGTGACAAACAAGTACCTATCAATAATAACTTTAAATGTAAATGGATTAAATGCCCTAATCAAAAGGCATAGGGTAACGGATTGGATAAGAAAACATAACCCATATATCTGCTATCTATAAGAAACCCACCTCAGAAAAAAAGATGCACACATACTGAGGGTGAAGGGATAGAAAAAGGTTTTTCAGGTGAATCGAAATGAAAAAAAAAGCTGGGGTAGCAATACTTTTATCTGACAAATTATATCTCAAAATGAAAGACATAAAAAGAGATAAGGAAGGCCACTTCATAATACTAAAGGGAGCAATCCAACAAGAAGAAATAACTCTGGTAAACATATACACACCAAATACAGGAGCACTCAAATACATTAAAGAAAAAAATAAAACAAAAAACTCCTGGAAGATATCAAGAAACAGATTGATAGCAATAGAATCATAGTAGGGGACTTTAATACCCCACTATCACCATTGGATAAATCCTCAAAACAAAAAAATCAGCAAAGAAACATCAACCCTAAAAGGCTCACTAGACCAGATGGAATTGACATCTTCAGAACATTTCATCCCAAAGTCACAGAATATACATTCTTCTCAAGTGCACATGGGTCATTTTCAAAGAGAGACCATATATTTGGGTCACAGGCAAAGTCTCTTCAAATTCAAGAAGATAGAAATCATATCAAGCATCTTCTCAGATCACAGTGGCATAAAACTGGAAATCAACTACAATAAGAACAATCCAAAAAAATAAAACATATTGAGACTAAATAGCATGCTATTAAACAATGACTGGGTTGCCAGAGAGATCAAAGAAGAAATAAAAAACATCATAGCAATAAACGACAATGAAAATACAACAATCCAAAATCTATGGGACACTGAAAGCAGTCTTGAGAGAGAAGTTCATAGCTCTACAAGCCTACTGCAAAATACAAAAACAATGGTAATAAATTACCTAATCCTACAACTTAAAGAGTTAGAAAGAGAGCATAAGAAAAGCCCCTTGTAAGCAGAAGGAAGGAAATAATAAAGATCAGAGTGAAGATAAAACGACATAGAGACCAAAAAAAACAAACAAAAAAAATTTAAAAAAAAAAAAGATCAACAAAATCAAGAGCTGGTTCTTTGAAAGGATAAACAAGATTGATGAACCTCTAGCCAGGCTCACTAAGAAGCAAAGAGAGAGGACCCAAATAGACAAAATCAGAAATGAAAGAGGAGAAATAACAACAGATCCCACCAAAATACAAAGGAATGATTAAAAAAAAAAAAATACTATGATCAACTTTATTGCAACGAACTGGACAACCTGGAGGAAATGGACATATTCCTAGAAAAACATAACCTTCCAAAACTCAATCAGGAAGAATCTAAACACCTCAATAAGCCAATTAACTATGGAAGAAATTGAAACAGTCATCAAAAAGCTTCCAGAAAACAAAAGCTCGGGCCAAACAGCTTCACAGGAGAGTTTTACCAAACATTCAAGGAAGAACTAAAACCTATCCTCCTTAGACTATTCCAGAAAATTCAAGAGGAAGTAACACTTCTAAGCTCCTTCTATGAAGCCAGCATCACCCTAATACCAAAACCAGATAAAGACAAACACAATGAAAGAGAATTACAGACCAATACCCCTCATGAACATAGATGCCAAAATCCTCAACAAAATTCTAGCAAATCAGATCCAGCAGTACATCAGAAAGAACATTCATCATGACCAAGTAGGATTTATCCCAGAGATGCAAGGATGGTACAATATCCACAAATCAATAAATGTGATATATCACATAAACAAATTGAGAGATAAAAATCACATAGTCATGCCGGGACCGGTTTAGCTCAATGGATAGAGCGTCGGCTTGGGGACTGAAGGGACCCGGGTTCAATTCCAGTCAAGGGCATGTACCTTGGTTGCGGGCATATCCCCAGTAGGGGGGGTGCAAGAGGCAACTGATCAATGACTCTCTCTCATCGATGTTTCTAACTCTCTATCTCTATCCCTTCCTCTCTGTACAAAATCAATAAAATATATATATTTTTTTAAATCACATAGTCATATCAATTGATGGAGAAAAAGCATTTGACAAAATCCAACATCCTTTCTTGATAAAAAAAAAAAATAAATAAATAAATAAATAAATAAATAAATAAATAAATCTCAGCAAGGTGGGAATAGAAGGATCATACCTCAATATAATAAAAGCCATCTATGATAAACCCACAACCAACATCATACTCATTGGGCAAAAACTAAAACCATTTCTCCTAAGAACAGGAACAAGACAGGGTTGCCCAATCTCACCACTCCTGTTCAACACAGTACTGGAAGCATTAGCCATTGCAATTAGACAAGAAGAAGAAATAAAATTGGAAAAGAAGAAGTAAAACTGTCCTTATTTGCAGATGACGTCATATTGTACATAAAAAACACCGAAAGACTCCATAAAAAAACTATTAGACTTAATAAATGAATTCAGCAATGTAGCAGGAAACAAAATTAACACCAAGAAATCTATGGCATTTCTATATACCAATAGTGAACTTACAGAAACAGAGACTAAAAAAAGCAATCCCATTTACAAACACACCAAAAACATTAAGATATCTAGGAATAAACTTAATTAAGGAGGTAAAAGACCTATTCACAGAAAACTACAGGACACTGAAAAAGAGATAGAGGAAGACGTAAGCAGGTGGAAGAAAATATCATGTTCATGGATTGGTAAAATCAACATGATTAAAATGTCCATACTATCCAAAGCAAACTATAGATTCAATATACTCCCCATTAAAATACCAATGACATATTTCGCAGACTCTCTAAAAATTCATCTGGAATAAAAAAAGACTCTGAATAGCCACAGCAATCCTGAGAAAGAAGAACAAAGTAGGAGGGATCTCAATACCAGATTTCAAGCTATATTACAAAGCCACTGTTCTCAAAATAGCATGGTACTGGCACAAGAACAGATATAGACCAATGGAATAGAATAGAGAATCCAGATATCGACCCAAACCACTATGCTCAATTAATATTTGACAAAGGAGGCATGAACATACAATGGAGTCAAGACAGTCTCTTCAATAAATGGTGTTGGGAAAATTGGAAAGATACATTTTAGGTCTTTTACCTCCTTAATTAAGTTTCAAAAAAATTGAAACTAGACCATCAACTTATACAAAAAATAAACTCAAAATGGATAAAGAACTTAAACATAAGATGGGAAACCATAAAAATACTAGAGGAATCCACAGGCAGAGAAATCTCAGACATATGTCGAAGCAATTTCTTCACCAATACCGCTCCTAAGGCAATGGAAGCTAAAGAGAAAATAAACAAATAGAACTACATCAAAATAAAAAGCTTTTGCACAGCAAAAGAAACCATCAACAAAACAATAAGAAAGTCCACTGTATGAGACAACATATTTGTAAATGTTATCACTAATAAAGGTTTAATCTCCAACATCTACAGGGAATTTATTCAACTTAATAAAAGGAAGATAAATGAACCAATAAAAAAAAAATGGGCAACAGACCTAAATAGAATCTTTTCTAAAAACAGAAAAAAGGCCAAGAGACATATGAAAACATGCTCAAAGTCACTAATTATCTGAGAGGTGCAAGTCAAAATGACAATGCGGTAACATCTCACACCTGTCAGAATGGTTATCATCAATAAATCAATGAACGACAAGTGCTGGTGAGGATGCGGAGAAAAAGGAACCCTCATGCACTACTAGTGGGAATGCAGACGGGTGTAGCCACTGTGGAGAACGGTATGGAGTTTCCTCAAAAAACTAAAAATGGAACTCCCATTTGACCCAGTAATCCCACTTCTAGGAATGTATCCCAAGAAACTAGAAATACCAATCAGAAAGGATATATGCACCCCTATGTTCATAGCAGCACAATTCACCATGGCTAAGATTTGGAAACAGCCTAAATGCCCATCAGCAGATGAGTGGATTAAAAACTGTGGTACATCTACATAATGGAATACTATGCTGCTATAAAAAAGAAGGAATTCTCACCATTTGCAGCAGCATGGATGGACCTGGAGAGCATTATGTTAGGTGAAATAAGCCAGGCAATGAAAAGAAAAATACCATGTGATCTCACTCATTAATGGAAAATAAACAACATTATAATCTGATGAACAAAAAGATAGATAAAGAGGCAGTAAAGCACTGAACAGATTGTCAAATTACAGTGGGAAGGCTGAGGAGTCTTGGGGAGGGGGGGAAGAGATCAACCAAAGGAATTGTATGCATGCATATAAGCACACCATGGACACAAGACAATGGGGGGGTGGAGATGAAGGCATGCAACAGAGGGTAGGGGAGGCTAGGGGAAAGTCAATGAGGGGGGGGAAAGGAGATAAATGTATTACTATATGTAATACTTTAAACAATAAAAAAAAAGTTATATATGTATTTATTATATGTGACCAAAGTAACATGATCATTGAAATAATTATTAATATTTTGGGGCATTTTCACAATGAATTTTTCTTCTAAAAGAAACCACTAGAATTACAAGACACCATAGAAACTAAAGAAACACAAATGCTTTCTTCAACAAATATTTAAGAAATATTTTTAATGTAAAAGGCCAAAATGTCAATAAGAGAAGTAAATCAACTGCTTTACCTCTTTGTGTTTCATATCCAACTGACTCCTAAGAGACTTAAGTTCCTGCTCACGGATGTCCAAGCACGTTTCTAAAGCATGTGTCTGCCCTTCCCATTCAGACTTTTTATGAGCCACCATTATGTCAATCTGTTTCATGAGCTCCTGTAGTTCTGCTTCACAGGACGTCAAAAATCCCCTATAAATAAGAACAGACCCTTAAAACAGACATGTCAGAGTGGCTTTTCATCTTTCAGATGTAAAAATATAGCAGACATAAATCTACCTGGGCGGAAACAGTGCCAATAAATAAATTATCAGAAGCAAAGAACAGGACTTCTGAGCTTTTCCTTTTAATGTTCATATTAAGGTGATGACTTATCCCACAAAATATTTTATCTTCCTCTAACAGCCAACCTAAAGCCTACGTTTTGGGGTCAAACACAAAATTGATGTTTTGAGCCTGGCTCGTAAATTAGACTTTGACAACCAACAGTTAGCACTTTTGTAATATTTTAGGGAAGCTTTCAGGAAGAATCCCAGCCAGCTTATGTCACAGTCTCAGCTAGTCAAAATAAAAAGCTTTGGAAGCAACTACTGGGAAAATGATAATACAATTTTAAGAGCTGTTTCAAGAAATTCGTTCTTGAGTCAGACTTATTTCAATTATTTTTCCCCACCTTATTATTAGAAACTTGCTGCAACCTATCTGATTATTTTAAAGTTACTGAGGCCCTGCAAAGATGCAGGGGACACCAGATATTTCAAACTTGGAGGCAGAAGTGGACACAGATGTAAGGGATGTAAAAAGGCTTCCAAGAATGGTCAGAGAGAGCCACAACTACTGAGGCTTAAAATATAATAAAATAAAATAAAAAACTTACAAAAACAAAAACAAAAAACATTGCTCTTAGTGTCACAAAACCTCTGTCCTTCTACTTTTGCTTTTTCAGAGTAGAAAATGTAGAGTGCTGAAGGCAAGTGTCCAGCTTCACACTGCTGAGCTGAGGCCAACGTCCCCGAGAAACGCTCTTTATAAACAACACGAGTCAGCTTAGCTTTAGTTCAACGTTTTTGCTTCTGTACCCAAAGCCCAAAACGGTCAGCGGCAGCATTCAAATACACTGTTTAAATTCAGTGAGATGCTTCAAGTCAAAAGCAAACTTACCCATCATGCCCCCGATTTTGTATTCCTTCCAACAAAGCCTCCATCGCCAAATCCCCTTTGTTTTGGCAACTGGAAAAGGAGAAATATCAGTCAGGAGAAAATCCATTGTTTAAATTCTAACATTCCAACTGATAAGAATGTAAATGAACAAATACAAATAACAATGAGAAAAATGCTGTGCTTCTTAGGATGACTGTAGGGGCATATAACTTCCAAAAATATTGGGACAAAACACATTCAGACTAAAACAAAATTACTTAAAGGGATCTAACTGCTGTTGACACTCTCCCTGCATGCCTGACATCAAATGCCTCATGGTTGTATGCCTACTTCCTAACGTAAGGGTGGGCCAGGGGTGAAGGTGGGGTCCTAGAAGCAGAGGGACACTGACATAAACATTAGAAAGTAGGGGTCACACATCAGAGAAAAGGTGTAGCTTGGGGGGGAGGGGTGTTGTTTTTTTGAGATATTATAAACAGGTTCAGTGCCCTGAGCTTGAACTCCCTGGTCCATCAACCTCAAGAGGACAAACCCTGGATGCTTCTTAGAAGACCCTCCCTCCCCAGAAAGCCTCCCTCCTCCACACTTCATCCTTCCTAGTCCTTAACAGGTTCTTTCACAGTAGAATGCATCCTTTTCCTTCCTGTCCATCCCTCAAGGACAGAAAGCCAATGTTATTCATCCCTGCAGCTCCAGAGCTTAGTGTAGCATTTCAACAGACTGAACTTATGACAGCTCCCCTCCCTTTTATCAATCCCCCTATGCAAAGTGTTCATAGCTGGAGAGCTACAGAGGAGGGTCAGGTAGAGAAAGAAGGGAAGGGAGACAGAAGAAACTGTCATAGAAAGAGAAAGATAATATAAAGATAGATGAGGAGGAAAGACAGCCCTTGATTTCACAAGTGCCCATGAGTAGTAATACCTACTGTAAGTTTCTCCCTATTATCACAAATCTTCAAAATATTAGTCATGTCAAATCACTTCTCTCTCCTGAGATAATGCTTTTTCCTTAAACCTTCAAAGACTCAGTCCTGAGTTATCTTTTAGTTAATTTCCAAGTATTGTGGTGTGGAGGTTCTGCCTCTTTGTCCTAATGCCCTGTTTAAAAATTCTATTTCTCTAAGGATTCTTTCATTCAACAAAGAATTCAGAGTTGCATTAACCACTAGATATATAGTGATGAAAGATATGACCCTTTTCAATGAATTAATAGTCCTGTATGGAAAGAAAAAAATGACCAAGAATATTCTCTCCCTAGAATAAAAATGTGGAGACAGAAGCATTCTCCTGAAAGCACAGAGGAAAATGAGAAAACTGGAAAATACAGCCACTTGTGTTATTTGCATCTACTTGTAAAGTTCTGTCGGGAGTGTTAAACTATTCATACATAAATACAGCAGAGAGGATTTTTTTTCTAGTTGGTTTGTCCTTCATCAGACAAATTAAAAACTTAGAGAGAAAGGTTTTCATGGTCTACTCTACTTTCTTTTAAAACATGATATGGTCAATCACCACACAGCCCAGATTCTGTTTTGGTCCACTCTAGGGAACTGAGAGGCAGGGCAAGGCTCACCCAGCTCCATGCAGATGGAGACCGGGGATGCAATCCTGCTCTGCAACTAACTAGCTGTGTCCTTGGACTTCAGTTTTTGCATCTCTAAAAGGAGGACTATGAACTATAATCGCCAAGGTTTCCTCCAGCTTTTCCATGGAATTCTAGTAGCCAATTAAATGTTCAGGGTAACTAGCTTGCTCCCGATAACTATAATGGGTATTTATTAAATGTGTAGGAAAGTGCTATTATTCAAGATTATCATTAGTAAAATTATATTTTGTTAGATCATGTTATTTTTAAACATTAATATATTTACTGTAGTAATATATATTAATAATACATATTTAGTTATCTATAATACATTGATATATTTTCTGAGTGACATGACTTAATTAGCAACATTTATAACAGAAGCAAAAAGTCAACGAGTACTTAACTGTTTTGCCTTGTATATATTATCTAATTCTTCACAACACTCATAAAATACAGATACTATTACTCTGATGAAACTGAGACTCGGAGGACTAAATACTTGATATGTTAAACTACAAAGTATAGTCCTAGGATTCAAATATAGGGAGTGTGGCTGTTGAGTCTCAGCCAATGTACAATATAATATATTTCACAGTATTCCAGATCCTAAAATACCTTCATATCTTCTTTTGGTTCAGTAGAATCTTCTTGGCAATAAACAAAATCAAACCAAATCAAAAAGTCTGAATACAGAAAAAAATATAAACTAAGTGTGACATCACTGTCATAGCCACCAGGTGGCAGTAGCACAATAGTGAAAATAGTCCATATGAGGAGGAAAATTGCTATTTCAGAATTCAAAATAATGGTCTAAGATAAAGAGATCCTTCTTTTTAAAGGTGGGGATAGGTTATGAGGGAGAGCAGCAGAAGTCTTTGTGTAAAATCATCTTACTAACGTATAATGTGTTTCTTTAACAATACCCTCACCAATCTGTTGAGTAGCTGTCAATACCATTTATTCTCATTCCTTAGGATCAGGTAAACAGCAAGGATTTACATTTTCTGTGGACTTTCCTCTTTTCAGTTTCTCATAGCTATATCACTACTTCCTTTCCTAACCAATCTGGCCCTCATTCAACTCTATGCACAATGTTACTTTGCTTTCTACTTTGCCTGTGCCATGTGATAATTATGTAAAGTTAACTATTCTTTGTTCATAATATTAAATACAAATTTAAGTACTTAGTGTTTGGTAGTCTGCCACTCCTGGCCACTAGCATAAAATGTGGTTCAATGGAAACTTATAGCTCTACAGTTTTTACACGGCAATCTTAGTCATTTCTACATTTATAGCAAGACATCAACAAACAAAAGTTATTAATTAAAACTTTCCTTTGAAATCAAAGCTGTTTTAAATCAGTGAAATATGGAATAGCATGATTAAAGGAAATACAAGCTTTTTCATCAAGACTGTGAAGCAGGCTTTTACTTTAAATTTTATGGGGAAATAATCCAAATAGGATAACTGATAATAGGCAAATCCTTGAAATTCATTAACATATTTCTGGGAATTTAAGAGCTAGAAAGGATCTGAGATCTCCAACTTAACCTCTTCATTTTACAGATCAGGAAAAATATCTAGAGTATATGGCCAAGATAAAATTATTTACAAAATGGGACACAGGAAGGAAAAAAACTCTGGATAGAATTACAAATAAATGTGTACTAATAGAAGGGACATGACTAGCCATCAACTCTCATTTAAAGGTGGATATAATGCTCTATCCCTTACCTGCCTTGGTGTTACTATGATTATAAAGATAGATGGCTCTGTCAGGTATATTATGGCTGCTCCAAAAGGCAATCAATATAATTTATAATTTACCACTGCCCAGAAAGGTCCCTACTTATTAAACTTAAGGTGGAGATTCAGGAGGGAGGGGGGAGATCAGTAGATAAAGTATCAAAGAAATTTTCCAAAATAAAAGTGTAAAACACTGTTTACACTGTGATTTAAAATCCAGAAAGAATAAGAGGAAAGACTGAGAAATCTGAGTAAATAAAAATACATTTTGCCCTGGATGGTTTGGCTCAGTGGATAGAGTGTCAACCTGCAGACTGAAGAGTCCCAGGTTCAATTCCAGTCAAGGGCACATGCCTGGATTGCAGGCTCAGTCCTCAGTAAGCGGGGTGCAGGAGGCAGCCAATCAATGATTCTCTCCCTCTCCCTTCCCTGAAATGAATTAAAAAATAGTTTTTAAAAAATGCATTTTTACATGGGAAAAATGCCATAAGCAAAGTTAAAAGACAAATGACAACAGTAGTTGAAAGTTTTATGATAAATGCTTAATTATTCAGAGAATCTACCATCAGTTGATATATACAGAGAATCTAAAATGGGGGTAGAGGGAGAAATCTATAGAAAAATGGGAAGAAGACAAATGACCTTAAACATATGAAAAGATGCTTGACCTTGCTGACCAAATTTAAACTACATTGAATTAGCATTTCTTTTATATTATAGCAACCAAAAAGTAAAAGTTTCACAATATACACTCATAAGGCAAGGGAAGATAAGCACCCTCATACATTGCATGTAGGAATATAAAGCGGTACAACTACTATAGAAATTTTGGCAATACCTAAAACTGATATACATGCTTTTATTACCTTTTGATCAAAAAATGCCACTCCTAGGAAACTATCCCAAAGACACATTGGCAAAAAAAAGAAGTCACATATGCACAAGAATATACATTGCACAAGTACTTGCAATAGTAAGAAAAAAACAAATGCCTATCAACAGGGAACTATATGAATATTCATCCACCAATAAAATACTTTGAAGTTGTAAAAAGGGATAACAATCTCTAATACTTCTATGGAGGGCTCTTCAAGGTATGTATTAGGTTAAAAAAACAAAAAAAGCAAGATACAAAATAGTATATGTGAATACCATCTTTTATCTAAGGGAGTGTGTGAATGTGTATGTGTGTGTTTAGGAACAGATAAACCCAAAACTACTAAATATGACACCTATGAGAAAGGGAGTCAGGTGGAGAAAAGAGGGATGCATTTTGTTTTACAGGTACTTGTTTTATAGAAACTGTGTTAATGATTTACATATAATAAAACAAATCCAAACGGGGGAAGAGCTAGATTGAAAAACTGAAAACAAAATGAAATAAACCAACTATCAACTAGATATCAGGTTGACAGCCTAACAATATAACAAATTGTTTCATGTTTTCAAAATGCAATAATTGTACTGTACCTATCAAAAAAAAATGGAATATATAGTAAGGATAAAAAAGAACTGCAAAGGAATCCTGAGCACTACTCAGGAATCATACTATTGATAATAAAATCGGTGATGTTAATTTCTTAACAGTTATATATAAAATATAGGATAAGAAAAAAAAGTGATTATGTTAATGATATTAGGTACCAGTATTTTGAGAAAAAGATACAAATATAAAATCAAATATAGAAAAAAAACCTATAAAATTAAAATTAAATTGGAAATATTAGTGTGAATTCTGTATATATCTCTTTCAAAAATATATTTCCTAATTCTGACCATTGCAAACCTAGAACTAATGACCGACCTAGCAATAAGAGTACCTCTAGTACCCAGACTGTGTTCTCTCAATACCATCTTCCACTCAAAGGAACCAGGCTTCTTGATGGCCAGAAATATATAAATGGGCCAGAAACATGTTTTACCAGAAAATGAGGAAATTATCAGAGACCACGAGTCACATTAAAGTCTACAGGAGCCAACTTAAAGGGTCCACCACTGGCCAAAGACAGGACAATGTGAGCATCCAAAAAATAAAAAATGACTGCGATAGGTTGAAACAGTTTAAATACATTCAAGTCAATTAAGTTCATGATGATTTTTCACAAAAGGCAAAAACCCTCATGGTTACCTTTGGAGGTTGTTAGGCCACCAACTCATTACTGTAGTCTGAAAATAGAGGGAAAGAAGTAAGCATTTTTCTTGCCTCTCCTGTACAAATTGTATTTCAAACAACTGATGGTAGTCAAATAGCTGATGGGAGAAAGTTCTTCTTCATGAAAGATTTCCAGCTAATAAATACTGAAGGAATGATACAGTTATAAAATTGCCATATTAAACTCCTAATGTAATCATGGATGTAGGCAATCTAAATCCATGAAAAGACTTCACTTTTAAGGGAAAGGTTCACAGAGGATTTCATGAGGAACGGATGGGGCTAACAACACTTGAACCCACTATGCTGCTCAATCTTAACATCACATAAAGAGACAATTCGTTGTGTGCCTAATAATTAATGCAACAGGAAGTGTACTGCACCATCTATTGTAGAAAATCTTCTTGCCACCCCTCTCCCCCCCCAGCTTCCTCCCTCATGCCCCCGCTTTCTACCCCAACAAAAAAAAAAATAAAAAAAAAACAAGGTTGCTGAAACCTGTTTGGCTCAGTGGATAGAGTGTCGGCCTGCGGACTGAAGGGTCCCGGGTTTGATTCCGGTCAAGGGCATGTACCTTGGTTGTGGGCATATCCCCAGTAGGGGGTGTGCAAGAGGCAGCTGATCCATGTTTCTCTCTCATCAATGTTTCTAACTATCCCTCTTCTTCCTCTCTGTAAAAAATCAATATATTTTTTTAAAAAATAAGGTTGAATCTGATCAAGCTTCTAGATCAGTGCTGTTAAATAGAACTTTCTGCAAAAAAAATATTATGGAAATATTTTCTATCTACACCAAACAGTAGCCACAAGCCACCAGCGACTACAGACCCTTGACTCATGGCTAATGTGACTAAGGAATTGAACTTTTGGATTTATTTCATTTTAATTCATTTAAATAGCCATAGCTGGCTGGTGAGTACTATAGTGAACAGTACAATTCTAGATCTACTAGTTTAATGAAAATAAAGGGCACAGATGTGCATGTTAAACAGTTAAAGGATACCATGCAGATGCAACTAGCTAAATGTAGAACGTTAAGGGGAAAAGGGGGACAAGGGAACTGCTAAATTTAAAAGCTTTACACAGTGTATCAACCAAATGCAACATGTGGGTCTCTAGGGGATTTTTGACCCAAACAAGTTAATTATAAAAAGACATTTAAGGGACAATAGGGAAATCTGAACCCAGACTGAATACTGACATTATGGAATTTTTATTAATTTTCATAGGTGGATGACAGTACTGTGGTTTTGCAAAACTAAAAAATTTAAACCTAGCTCTTGGAGATTTAAAAAACAAAACAAAAACCTAACATAACATAAAAATAAAGAAGTCAGTGTCTGAAACCAATATCCATGCTGGCTTCAGCTGAACTTTAAATCAAGTGGGCCTTTTTTAAAAGTAGGAGAGTATACATAGGCCACCTCTACTACTGAAAACATGAAGGACCAAGCAGTCTTCCTTTCAATGAAAGGAAAATTGAATGAGTACAATAGATACAATTATTATAATTTAAAACCTGAATCTACATACATTTTAAAGGGCAGAAAGACAATGTTTATAAATCTTTAACACATTTTACACTGTCTTTATTACTATATTAGAGGCCAGGTGCACAAAATCCGTGCACTCGGAGGGAGGGGGTCCCTCAGCCTGGCCTGCACCTTCTTGCAGTCTTTGAGCTCTGGGGGGATTTCCAACTGATGGCTTAGGCCTGCTCCCTACAGGCCTTAGTGCTGTGTGGTGGAGCGGCTCCTGCCAACACCACTGTGCTCATCAGCCGTAAGCCTGGTTCCGAACTTCTGGCTGGTTCAGGATTCCTGTGGGAGTGCACTGACCACCAGGGGGAAGCTCCTGCACTGAGCATCTGCCCCCTGATGGTCAGTGAGCCTCACAGTGGTTGAGGTTCCACCATTAGGTTGATTTGCATATTAGCCTTTCATTATTTAGGCGGATTATATTGATCACTGATAATATATAATCAAAGGACAAGGTCAAGATAAAAGTCAATATAACGATGATTCCAAATCTACATTCCAAGTAATAATACACTTTATTATATCTTTAAGCTACAGCTACAAATCTAAATGTTAGTATTTGAAGGTAACATGTTGTAGCTGATGATCCTTATGATTTCCTTTTCTTACCTATACAATTAAGTGCAAGCATGTGGGGAATTGTGAAACTATAGGGTACCTTCCCTATAACATTAAGTTATTAAAAGGAATAACACTTAAAAGCTTCAGCAATCAGATGTAAGGCTCAAGAAAAACTACTTTGTGCAAAAAAGTGTATTGCAACCAAAATGAAGGCTAGTCACTGAATTCTCACTCATCTACACTCTCTTATGTTGTAGGGGACATCAGAAAAACCACTGGCCTACATTTACTACCTTGCATATCTTCATTATTCAAGTGTCCCTAACGGAGCCATCCCTTTCACACCCTCACTTATCATTTACTTCCCATCCACGATTTGCATGGAGCAATCCATAGCTCAGGGTTCCCCGACTTCAGACCCTCCTGTGCTAACGTTGTTTTTAAACGAGTTCGCCAGTTTTAAATCGCTAAACTTCCCACGGTAATCACAACTAAGCCAGCAGCAAGCTAACTGAACACGCGGGGCAGACTAGGCGGGGAGGGTGAGGGCGATGGAGGGCTCGGGAGCAGCTCGCCCACCCCGCTGCCCGCGCCGGCCCGGCCTCGGGGGAGGGCTGACCACCTGGCTGGCCCCGACGGCGCGCCCGGCCAGGCCGTGTCCGCCGCCGCGGGTCCGCCTGCCGTACGCGGCCAGGACGAGGGGCGGGGCGCCGGGGCGAGCCCTGCGCGGGGGAGGCGGGCCCGCCGGCCTGCGGGCCGCCGCGGAGGCCAGCCCGGGGCCGTAGACCCGCACCGCCGAAGGCTCCGCCGCGGCCAGGGCCGCCTCCGGACTAGGACACGCCCGCCCCTCGCCCATCTTCCGAGCGCACATGCGGTTGAGGGGCCACGGCCCCCGCGCGCGCCCGAGACTTCCCGCCGTTACCTTCGGCCGGGCGCGCGCGCGTCACGCCCAGCCTGACGTCCAGCCTCCGCCGTCCGCACGTTTGTTCCGCCCCCACTGCCCCCCTACTTTTAATGGAACCACCTCCTTCCTGGCCTCCCCCCTCCGTACAAGCAAATGGGCTCGTCCACATCCGGGGACCGGCGGAAGAGGCGTGCCGGCCACGTGGTGCAGGGGCGGGATCCGGCGGCGGCGGGCGCATCCGCGAGTCGGTAAGGGTTTCCCGCGCCCTTAGCCTCGGTTTTTGGAGAGTGGCAACGAGCTCGTTCCTCGGCGTCGCACTTCCCCTCCACTCCCACCGGCCGAGGCCGATGTCTTCACGTCATCCCCCTTATCACTGCCCTTACCGCTAGCCAGGTCGGGTAGAAAGGCACTTGGCTGGTGGGCCGGGCCCTATACCTCCCCCGCATCCATTTTTTGGTCTATCCAGCCTGAAACCGGAAGTGGGTGCTGTGGGCGGCCTCACACGCCCGTACCGATGGTGGTGGCCTGCGAGGGTCATTTCTAGCGAGGGAAAAGACCTTTCTGGCTTTGACCTAAGTATTTATAAAACACAGAGATGGATAAAATGTTTCCCTGCCCCAGCAAACGCACACACCGGGAAGAGAGTGGAACCGGCGGTGTGACCAGCTCCCAATGGGGGGACCACTCTGTGCGCCCAGGGAACTAGGAGCTGGGATCTGCGGGGGGTGCGGGGAGGGAAGGAGGGAAGCCGGGTTTGCCTGCTGTGCTCTGCCGGGGACCTAAAGAAGGTCTCCTGCTGGAACCAAGGTTTTTAGAACAGCTGGAGGGAAAAGAAAGGAACGATCATTTCAGGATCAGAACAATCACACGTGTAAGTTTGTTCAGGAAACTGGTAGTGGTTAATTCTGCCCAGGTTAGCAAGGGCTTGGTCCAGTGGCCGTGTCCTGGACAGTGCCTCTCTTGCTTGATGCTTTCCAGCCCCTTAAGAGTGAAAACACCTTAGCACTTTACTCTAAACATGGGGTGTTGGCCCCGGGTGATCTTAGGCCCACGTTGAGTTTGAAAGGAAAAGTACAGGTTAGTGATGGGGCTTTGAAATATAGAGGACAGAAAGTATGATAGGGTTAGAGGTGTTTGAAAGAGGGACAGGTGAAAAAAGATTGAGGCCAAATAGGGGAGTCATTGATACAAAATGTACACGTTAACAACTAGAGGTGATAATCCCTGAGCAATCTGTTACACAGCCAATCAAATATGTTGAGTGGGTAATAAGAACAAGAAGGAAGTGTTCAAGGGCAGAATGCTACTGAAGCTGGAGTGATTTGATAAAAAATTTACGGAAGAGGTAGAATCTTTGTGGGCCCAGGAAAATCATATTTTGATCAGCAGGGAATAGGAAGGAGGGCATCTCATAGACCAGGGCATCAAGGACAAAGGTGTGGCAGCAGGAAAAGGGAAGGCTTTTGTAGGACAGGGACTCCAGAAACATAACTGGAACTGAGGGTAAGGATTTCTAAATACGGGAGGCTTGTTTTGAGTTATTTACTGGGTAATACTGGATTAATTCTTGTGTGAAACATTAAAACATCTGGTTCACTGGTGCACCTTTTGCTTCAGTTTCGTCTGGATCCTTATCATGGGGATACAAACCCTTCCCCTCATTCCAACCTGTATAATTATTACCCAAGTATCAGGGCAATCTTACAATCATACTGTTGGAGACCAGAACAGGCCTATATGAAAGAGTTGGATTCCTCTCCCAAAGATGGTTTCTTCTATGAGTTTTCATACTCAAAAGGTAGGAGTGACCCAGAGTACCTTTGCTGCCATTGACTCGCAGGCCATCAGGATGGCTGTTTTGTAGCAGGAGCACAATAGGGTAATGCCTGTGATGAAGAATGGCCCAAACTTGGAAACAAGGAACCCAGAGGTATCGTCCAAGCTGGCTATATCTGTTTAGGGGAAAGTAAAAAGGAGGGAATCAGCATGACAAGTATCTTGACCAGGCATTAAAGGGCAAGCAGCATTAAGAGTCACCCCAAAGGGAAGGAAAAACAAGCAGCATGGAGACCTACCGCTATTGCTGCTTTCAGGGCCCAGCCTGAGCACCATCTCAAGATAGGAGGCCATGTAGTCAACAAACTCAGCCGAGGATTTCCGTCAGGTCTGTGGTTGGTCATGTTGTATAACCCACTTCAGTGTTATCATTTAGTTTCTTGGGCTAAGAATGCCAGCATTGCCAACATTCGAGGCAAGGCAGGTGGTGACTCTTATTTTAAAAAATGGTGCAGGAAACGACCGGAGAGGAAACTTGCTTATGAGTCGGGGACTCATCAAAGGCATCCTGCAAGGGAGCGGTGAGTGTGCCAGTTAGGAAAGAAAAGCTGCATTCTAGATGTGCGATGGCCTTAAAACAGAGGCCCTCAAATATATTGCCTTCCTGTCACATGACACTGGTCTGGGCCATGTCCTATGTTCAGTGTATGGTACAAAGTATTTATCAGCTGGAGGGGGAACAGAAAGGAGAGACTATGATTATATATAAATAAGTTGTCACCTGACCCAGATGAGAATACAAGTCTTTCCCAGGGTGATGTACCAAATGACATATCCAGGCTAAGAAGTGCTGGGTTACACCACTTCCTGAGTTTGTGTTTTGGAAATGACCTCTTTGACTGACAGATTTGACAAGATCAAAGCTGCAGGAGAATGGACAGTGAAGTACAGAGAGACGGAAGGATCTTGGATTTGATTGATGATGCGTGGCGAGAAGACAAGCTGCCCTATGAGGATGTTGCAATACCGCTGGTAGGCAGTCATTTGTGCCGAGGGGAATGGGTTAGAGGGCCCTGGTGGAGGTGGAATATCAGTGGTCAAATAAACCAGTCGGGCAAAGAAATCAGCTGTGGAGTCCACTGACTAGAAGCTTCCGGAGAGCATCTAAACTTTTTATTTGAAGAGAAATACGGTTCAGAGAGCTGATGTGAACTTCTCAGTTAGGGGTCATTCCAGGACTGGAACCCAGGTCTGAGCCACTTTCTGTCAATTACACCAAAGCCAGTAAGCCAGGTAATGGGGGTTTAATGCCTAAGATGGGGAAGAATACGAAGCAGCTGGCTTGTTGACATTATTAAAAATGCACGTTCTTAGAACATACACCCATCCTAAGTTCCCTGGAAAATAATTTTTTAAATCTGGCTCTTCTTCTTTTGCCTTTGGATCAATAGGCTCCTGGGATACACTTATCTGCTCTCTGTGAAACTGCTCTGCTAAGAGATTGTTAAACCTTCAGTAATGAATGATCTAAAAGCTTAGCTTGTGTAAGTGCTTATTAAATATCCTATTTATGTCATAGAGGAATGCTTTTCTTTCAAGTATGCCAACTATCCTGAGAAGAGCTGTTAAAAGGACAAAGCTTACAGATAGACTGCTGCTGCTATTACAGAGAAAGAAAATCTAGCTCACCGATGTTTTCGTTTAAGGATAAGAGATGATAATATGTTCAATGAGTAATACACATATCACGTAATAAATCACAGCTTAGTTCAACTTTAGAAAAATAGTCGAAAGAGAGGGTCATGAGAATTATAGCTGCCATTTAGTGAAAACCAGATTTATGCCATGGACAGAGGTTGAAATTGGACAAACATTATCTCTAATCTTGAAACAGCCTTGCAAGATGGTGCTGTTATTCCCACTTTACAGGAAAGGAATAGGATCAGAGAGGGGAACCTGCCCGGGGTTGGGTAGCTGATAAGGTGGACTGCACACCTGGGTCTGTGAGGCTCCAGATCACATGTGTCAAACACAAGGCCCGCGGGCCAAATCCTTCCCGCCAGGCCTTGCAATGTGGCCCGCACCGCGCTGTCATCACTGCACTCCGCTGCGTTTCCATCACAATGACAGTTTATGACTGTTCAGTAAACCATTCGGCCCGAGATTTAGGCTGGATTTTAGATTTTGGCCCCTTCTCTGATTGAGTTCGACACCCCTACTCCAGATCCTGTCCTGTGAACTTCGATTTCTTTCATTCCACCAGCATGTCTTTGGAAGCCTCCTGTGTGCCAGATTATGTAAACATAAGATACAGTTTCTGCCCCTGCGGGTCAAGGGAGGTAACCCACAAAAATAAGTAATAATTATAATAAGGGTTTTAAGGGGGGTCATGAACAGCCACCGTTGTATAGGAAGTGGCACGCTGCCTGCTGGGCAGCAGGAAGTAATGTTTAAGCTGATCCTAAGGGAGGACCAGCAGTTTTTTTTTGGGGGGGGGGGGGGGGGGGGGGGGAACAAGGGCACTCCAGCAGTGGGGACTGTCCAGAGGCTCAGAGCTTTAAAGTCTTTGAAAGTGAGGGATGGGGAAATACACTGCCTTTTCATAGAGTAGCTGCAAAGAATTGTCATTTTTTCAGTGTACCATAATAGATGGTTGCATTTATGATGCTTTGTGTTTGTTTTTCAAGCTCATATGCAATTTTATACGTTGGCATTCATTGCCAAGAGACAGTCGTGATCAAATGAATGACATCATTTTAGAATACATACCACAGATGGGATGAAATTATGCAAAGTTGCCTACTTCTGAATGAATAATTCATTAAGCAAGGACTTGTTTATGCTTTGTCAGTTATGACTAAACTTGGAACCAAACTTTAAGTTTCAGTGTATTATTACTTTACAATAAGTGATAGTCCCTTTCAATTTGTACCAGTATATTTGAATTTCAGTCTTAACATTTGTAGAGCAAGATGTATCTGATCCCAATATACGTATCATATTTTGTTTTTTTGTGTGGTTTTTTTTTTGTTGTTGTTTTTAATATATTTTATTGCCGAGACCGGTTTAGCTCAATGGATAGAGCATCGGCTTGGGGACTGAAGGGTCCCGGGTTCGATTCCAGTCAGGGGCATGTACCTTGGTTGCGGGCATATCCCCAGTAGGGGGTGTGCAAGAGGCAGCTGATCTATGACTCTCTCATCGACGTTTCTAACTCTCTATCTCTCCCCCTTCCTCTCTCTGTACAAATCAATAAAGTATATTTTTTAAATAAATAAATATATTTTATTGATTTTTACAGAGAGAGGAAGGGAGAGAGATAGAGAGCCAGAAACGTCGATGAGAGAGAAACATCGACCAGCCGCCTCTTGCACATCCCCTACCGGGGATGTGCCCACAGCCAACATACATGCCCTTGACCGGAATCGAACCCAGGACCTTTCAGTCTGCAGACCGAAGCTCTACCACTAAGCCAAACCGGTTTTGGCGATACGTATCATATTATTCAAAAAATCGTTTTGTATATACTGGACATGATTCTAAAGGAGAAGAACATTATATTCATATACTGAAAATTGGAATCATTGGAAAATCATAAGTCTGGATAGTGAGTAACAGTTTGCTAACCCTAAAAGAAATGTAAATTCAGATAATTAAAACAAAATATGTCGGTATCAGTGAACTCTGATACAAAGCAGAGTCCTAGTAGTAATACATTTACATTTAAATATAAGTCTTAAAAGTTCTCACTACACACAAAAATGAGGTAATGGATGTGCTAACTAGCCTTATTGTGGTAATTGTATCACACTATATGTGTATCATCATGTTGTATACCTTAAACTTGCAGAATGTTATATGTAAATTAAATCTCAATAAATCTGGGATGGAGATATATATATATATATATATATATGTATATATATATATATATGTGTATATATATATATATATATATATATATATATATATATAATTCCAGATTCTACACGACATGTGGCCCATGGCTTAACCATTTTAAGAAAATGCTGGCAGGATATGCATTGGTCATTTGCCAAGTTGTATGTTGCCCGGCTCCACCACTAGGGGGTAGTCTCATATCATGCTACATTTTTACTGTTTCCCACTTAGTTCCATTATAATTAGGCATGCTGGGTACAGAGCAGTTTAATACATTTCTTGTGCTTAAGGAATATGCCAGCAAATGTAATGTTCTATTAAAGGCAGCCCCTTAATAGAATTTTTAAAAAGACTCTTCAGTTTTCCCAGCCATTAACAATAATAGCAAATATTCCTTGAACATGGATGTCCTGCATAGTGCTAAGCATTTGACCTAAATCACAGTGTTCAGTCTCACAGCAGTTCCAGGAGGTGATGGCTACATTTCTCATATTTTCAGAGAGGAAACAAGGCTCCAAGGGTTTGAATACCTTGCCTGAGTAACCCAAGCAGTGGAGTGGTGGGCTTGGATCCTGGTAGCTTCCAGAAGCTGTGCCCGTGGCCTCCTGCACAAATGCTAGAGCCATAAGACCATCATTCCTCTGAAGAGGACCTGAATAACACTTCCTCACACCTTTTTATTCAGCTATTTCTTTAGGATACACCTCTGCAAATTATGCTACCTGTTTCTAGGAACTCAGTTTAATCCTATGTGCTCTTGACTTTTAAGGGGTTTGTTGATGTACATTTACTGTCACCCTGAACATCCACTGTACCTTTTCAGAATGAGCTTCCTGAACCTGAGCAGGACAACGGTGGCACCACGGAATCTGTGAAAGAACAAGAGATGAAGTGGACCGACTTGGCCTTACAGTACCTGCACGAGAATGTCCCCCCCGTAGGAAACTGACACCTCGCTCCCCTCTCATGGACAGATTTTTTTTTAATAAAGATGCAAAATGTTTTCTTTCAGTCTCCTAATTGAAATTTTTTAGTGACAGATCCAACACTCAAAAATGTACACATACTTAATTTGTGGTAGCAAAGTGCAATGTGGAAATACCAGAATGGGAAATTGGTTGAGATTTCTCAGGAATGCAGAATATTTGGCTCTTTGAACCTAAATTTCTTCAAGTGTTAGCTTGTGTTTAAACATGTTTGGTTAAACATTTGCCTTTAATTTTGCTTTACTGTCCGAGTCTAACACTTCCCATCTGCTTGTGTGTGTCCTGTAACAGGTGGTTGAAGATAGGAGAGGAAAAGGCTAAGAGAGGAAGCCAGGCTAAGGAGAAGGACTAACTTCCCATGTACCCCACTTGGAGAATCAGTCTGAGTGGGGGTGGAGATGTACCAGACATTCAGAAGCGCATTCACTGACTGCTGGGATGCCTGAGATTCCTCATGGTGTTTTCAAACCCTGGGTACATTTCTAAATTAAACAGTGTCTGACATTCCCTCTGCTCTCCCCACCACTTTTGATGCCTCTGGGAAGGATCTTCAGCTAGATGAACCACTAGTTTTATCTAGTAATGTGATTTATTTTCTCAGAGCCCTTTGAGATATAACCGAAACACCATGGAGTCAGTATTTAGTTGTAAATTGTATGAGAACTTGTACTTTGCAAAACACTTACATTTATCTCCTTGGAATTATTTGCCTCCGTTAAGTGGTGTCTGCCTTGTTCTCTGTCTAGATTGTAAACTCTGGGAAGAAGCCCTGGCTGATACTTCTGTATCCATCACTAAAAAACCGAAAACACTAATTGAAATCCCTTCTCATCCTGTTTTTACTGGGTCTTTCTGTTTGCCTTGCTCTTAGGAAGAAGTAAATCACAAGTGAGCTGATTTGGGAGGTTTCAGTAGAAACCTTGTGTAACAACTCTCCTGTGATCCAAACAGGTGAAAGCATTGTGTTCCGTGTGAGAGGCCCTGGCTTCGCACTGGGAATACAGTAGTGAGCAAAATATGACCTCTGACTTTGTTTAGTAGGGTAAACAAGCATTGAACCAAGAGTCATACACACCTATAATTTCAAATCCTGACATTCTAAGAAGAAAAATCGGATGTCACTTGGGTACAAAGCCTGAGGCAGAGTTTCTTGTGCAAAGGGTTTCTAGAGGCTGCCATGCTCCGAAGCAGCAGGGTAGGGGAAGGGGAAAGATGAGCAAAGCTGTGATGTCAGCTGAAGTCTAGCCTAAGGCAAATCCCACAGCGGCTATGAAAGTGGTGGCATCAAGAGTTGTCCCACGTTGAGACCAGAGGCTAGGTCTTTTAGCAGTATGCCTGTTGGTCAGAACATGTGGCTCTCCAGAGAACAGTGCAGCTCTGAGGAGCCAGCAGTCTCCAGGGAACCCTGCCCTTGTGAACCAGGGGTGAAGTCTCTGAATCGGGCACAGGACTCCAGATGCAGCCTCTGTCCTCTGGGAACATGGAATCTGGGTCCAGGAGCCCCATCCCTTGAAGCCCGAGTTAGACCCACTACTGAATAATATAGTAACAACAGCGGTTAGCTGAATGCTTCCATGTGCTTCAGACACATGATCTTGAGCCCCGGTGTCCACTTTGAAGATGGATATTTTTACCCTCCTTGATCAGGAGGTGGCAACTTAAATGACATGTTCCAAGTTAAAAGGCTTACCCCAAGTCACTCAAATTGAAAATGAATTCCAATGTAAATGAATTCCAATGCAGGCTGTCTGGTCCCCAAATCTGGATCCTCTCCCTGGACCACGTGACCTCCCTGTAAGGCCTACTGTGACCACTCCATTCTGAAATGGGAGGAATATTCCATTGACATTCAGAATTTCAAAATGTTAACCTTGTTTCTATAATTGAGCTAACGAACTGAAAGAAGAATTTTTATTAGGAACCTGGGAGTCATGAAACATTTAAAAACTCAACCTATTACCGAATCCATATATAACTCATAGCAGCATGAGTCATGCTGTTTTCACTGGTTTTTATTCAAGGTTAAATCCCAAGTGTTTATTTTCCAATTTGGGTACATTTGAGAGTGAACAGTTTAGTACCCATGCTAGTTAGTAGCATGCCAGCAGGGGGCGTCAATTCCTATAAGAAAGTCAACCCCTGACAGATCTGTCAGTAAACTTGAAACTGAAGATACTGAATAAATGTGTTTTGCTTGGAAGTGATGCTGCATCCCAGAAACCTTGGAGTTCTGGCCACCCACCCTTGGGCTGGGCAGCTCACCTAGTGGGCTCCTCACTGGTGCTTCATGGGAGGCCAAGTGAGGGCTCCTAGAAGGTGAGGGCAATTCAGAACTTTGCTCACCTGTGACCCCAACTCTTCGTCAGGCCTGGGGACTCTTTCATTAAGTGCTACCCCACGTTTCGGTGATAAATCATTTAAATGATTTAGGCATCATTATGGAATGATTGTTTTCAAAACCTTCCTTTATTCTAACTTTCTTTTAATCCTCAGGGGAGGATATGTGATTTAATATATTTTAATATGTTTTTTAATTGACTTTTAGAGAGGGGTAAAGGAGAGGAATAGATAGAAACATCAATGAGAGAGAAACATCGATTGGCTGCCTCCTGCACACCCGCTACTGGGGATTGAGCCCACAACCCAGGCATGTGCCCTGACCAGGAATCGAGCAGTTGGTTCATGAGCTGACAGCCATTGAGCCACACTGGCCAGGCCAAAGCTTGCTTTTTTGATCTGGCCTTGCTTTACCCACAGTTAAATTCTTTCCCAAGTTTCTTGCGACTCCATATGCTACCAGTCAGATCCTGAGGAAAGCAATTGGACAGAGGGGTTAGGGATTGGCATGGAAAGGCAAATGGGTAATTTTGACCTTGCCTTTGACCTTTAGCCAACAAGGACTGGCTTCATGGCCATGCAACCTGTCACACAGGGTCCCACATTCAGATAGTTTTTCATCAAGGGACCCATGTTTTCCTTTTGTGCCATGCCCAAGAAGTTATGTAGCTGGTTCTTAAATCTACGGTAGCCATCTGTGGGATGGCAACTAATTTGACCCACTATCCTAAATCCTGCCGCCCTGGGTATAGCAATGAAGTTGTCTCAGAACAGAGCCTCTGACTGAAATTTATTACCAGAAGCACAATTACAGAGCTGGAGCAATGATCAACTCATTCATTTATGAAGGGTTTCTACCTGGGTATTTAATTTACCCTTTCATGTTGAAGCATATGGAAAAAAAAAAAATCAAAACGTTTTTATAGATCAAAAATTGTCGGTCACCATTTTCTATGTTTTGAGCTCATTTTATTCTTACCTCGAGCCAGCTGAACACCCATACACACACACGAGAACCAGATTTGACGGGTAGAGAGATGGGGAGCCAGCAACGGGTGGAGAATTTGGAAACAACCAAGTGACTCCAAAGGAAGTGAGGGAGTTGGGTGTACAAACCCTTCCCAGTTATTCCATGCCTTCCCTGGTGACTCAGATCCCTTTTATCGTGGTGCCACCACCCAAGGGCAAAAGAGGTTTTCCTCCACCCATGCCACGATCTTGCCTCCACTCTCTTGGCATCTCTGCCATGCTCCCTCCCACCCTCATCTCGGTCTCCAGCGGTTCCCTGCCCCCACCCCACGCTCACGTGTCAGTAGCCACGCTAACTGGCACAGAACCTAACTGTTCAGCACTTCCTGAAGCAGAGTGAGGTGGCAGCATCCCTACCTCTTTGCCAGTAGGACTGCCCTAAGACCCACTTGGCCACCCCTGGATCAGCTCAGACAGGACCATGGGCCAGTCTGGTGAGGCACTTCTCCCCCGTCCCATCTTTCAGGCTCTTGTGTTCGCCACTGCTCTCCTCCCAGGATAGTACAGATGTTGAGACATGCCTTCCTCTTCACTCACAGCTCCTGCTCACCCAGGGCTGCCCTGGGGAGGGGGATTAGGTGCTCATGTGTCCCAGTTCTTAGCCCAGGAGGACAGGCAACATTGGCTTTGAGAGTACCAGAAAAAGTGAGCATCCAGCTGGGTTGGAGAGTCCCAGATGGACCTGACTCTTGGCAGGAGTGAGAAGGGCTGCAGCTCTGGTCCCCACGCCTCCCACTGACTGCGTCCAACTTCTTTGCCCAGTTTCTCTTTTCCCCTCAATCAACCAAGCAATCAATCTTTACCTGGGGGTATTCCTACTTCATCCTTTCTTGATGATTTTCTTCCTCATATTCAAGCATTTATCTAAATACCTTACTCTATGCACCAGACGTAGCTTCTTTTATATTGCAAATACCTTTAAAGTACAACTTACATCAATTTGCACCCTGTTTTATTTTATACCAGAGGCCCTAGGCCTGGCTGGTGGTCAGGGCTGATCTGTGGGGCGACCAGTGGGGCGATTAGGCCCATCAGGACCAGCAGTGCCTCCACTGCCACCTGCTAACAGTGCCACATGGCGATACTCCCCATATTCAGCGCCACCCCCTGGTGGTAAGCACACACCTAACTCCAGGTCAATCAAACTCCCACCTGTGGGGACAATTTGCATATTAGCCTTTTATTATATAGAATATTAGTTACTTATTTGAAATTATGTGTAAGCAAAATGTACATAGGCTACTTGCAAAGCATAATGGCTAAGAATACGACTTTGGAGACAGAAAGGCCTAGGTTCAAAACCCAGTGTATCATTAGATGAGAGGATAAAAAAGCTGTGGTACATGTATACCATGGGATACTATGGTATACATGTACTACATGTATACCATAAAAAGAAGAATAAAAAGAAGAATCTCTTACCCTATGAGACAGCATGGAGGGACTTGGAGAGTATCATGGTAAGTAAAATAAATCAGTCAGAGAAAGACAAGTATCACATGATGACACTCATGTGGAACCAAAGTAACAAACTGATAAACAGGGTTGATCCAGAGACATGGAAGCATGGGACAGAGTGCAGAATCTCGAACGAAAGGCAGGAGAGGGTGGGTGGGTGAGAGGTAATCAACCGAGGACCTTGTATGCATATATGCATAACCCATGGACACAGACAATAGAGTGCTGAAGGCCTGGGGCGGGGGGAGGGAGGTGGAGGGGACTGGAGGAGGTCATTGGCCGGGGGATGAGGGGGAGATATATAATACTTCCAACAAGGAAGAAACTTTTTAAAATAAAAAAAAGTATGGCATGCTCCAGCATCCCCCAACCAGTTATTGACCTTCCTGAACCTGTTTCCTCATTGGAAATAGGGTTGATAAAGCCACTTACACGATAGGTTTGTTGGAAGCTAAAAGGGACAAGACAAGTGAAGTGCTTACAACAGTTTCTGGCACATGGTTTGTACCTGATATATATCAGCTGTTGTCTGCTTTCAATATAATAAAATAAGCTTTCAAATGAATTCCACATTGATGCTCTGAAGTCAAACAAAGAATAATTTAATTATGTAAATAATCATTCCCAAATAACCCTCAGGGATTGTTTTTGCATAGTAGAAACAATGAATTAGGAGGCAGAAGATCTAGGTTCAAGTTTTAGCTCCACCACGTACCAGCTGTGTGACCAGAAGTGTACCTGTCACCTTCTCTGAACCTACATCACAGGGCTGAGGACTAAAATAAATACAATGTATTCAAAACCATTTTGTAGATATAAAGAATTATAATACATACACTTAAATTAAACATCATAATACACTAGAGGCCCAGTGCATGAAATTTGTCCCCAGCCCAGCCTGCACTGTCTCCAATCAGGTAACCCTCAGGGGATGTCTGACTGCCTGTTTAGGCCCCTGTCGGACATCCCTCTCACAATCTGGGACTGCTTTCTCCCAACCGCTCACCTGCCTGCCAGCTGATCACCCCCTAACCACTCCCCTGCCAGCCTGATTGACACTTAACTGCTCCCCTACCAGCCCAATTGCCCCCAACTCCCCTGCTGGCCTGGTTGCCCCTAACTGCCTTGCCCCTGCAGGCCTGATCACCCACAACTGCCCTCTCCTGCTGGCCATCTTGCGGTGGCCATCTTGTGACCACATGGGGGTGGCCATCTTATGCAAGGGCATGATGGTCAATTTGCATATTGCCTCTTTATTATATAGGATTTACTTTGCAAATTCATAATTTGTTCTCAAGTTCATGTTTCATATAGCTCTTCATATATGTGGTAATTTAAACATAATAAATGAACACATAGGCATATCTACATGTGAATTTGCATTAAAATGTTTTGAAAAGTCTGGAAGAAGAAAAGACAACAAACTATTGGCAACCACTGCCTCCAAGGATAAGGTTAAACTGGCTGAGGAAGGAAATTGTCACATCTTCATTTCCTTCTGAAAAAGTGGTGGGGTTATGGGAAATTTTCAAAAAATAACAATGCAGATATTGCAAAAATAAGAACAGCATTGTTTTGAAAAACATTCTCACTGCCTTTGAATAAAGATTTGGGTGTATGTTAAAACTTGTGTCAGCATTCAGCAATTTCCGTCCCACTGACATTCAGCAGGAGCACCAGCTCAGTGGGAAGCACTCGGAGATGCAACGGAGGATCAGACTTGGATTATACCCGATAAAACACTTATGCAAAGAGCCCCACTCTAAGAACAAAGTGACCAGGGTGCCTCGTGCACTAAAAGTGCTCAATAAATACTGGGGAAATGGACAAACTGATGGATGGAGACATTGTGGAAAGATAGCCATCGAAAGACAAGCTTGACTTGAACAGCTAGAGATTAGAAAGGGCGCTGGGAAGGTGCCTTTTGGTGAAATCCTGTCATTTCTAATTCAATGTCAGTGTTCCCTTCCCTCTCTCTCATCATTCCAACTCAGGGGTGGGGCTGGTGTGTTTGAAAACATGTGGGAATATATTTGTGGGAAAGGGGGGAAGGAGGTGGGTGTCAGAGAATACGGCTGCATTTAGTGGTAGGTTGAATTTTAAATAGACTGCAATAAAGAATTGTTCTATCCAGATTCCTAACAGGGACCACATTGAAACATACCAGTAGGTGAGAGAAGCATCGTAAACAGGTCATTACAGGGTCATAAAGAAGCTGCTGGCATAGATCTCCACACACGTTTTCTGCTTTTGTAGCCAAATCAAGTGTGGCCTTCCTTCTAGGTAGCCTGCCTTGCTGGAGCTCGAAAAGCTAAAGCCAACCGCCAGGATCCCTTGGGGCTGAGCTTCTGCCTGTGACCCGGCTTCTCCTGGGCAGATGTACTCTCCAGAGACCTACTGACTCTGGTGGGGCTTCGGGGTCCTGTTTTGTGTGCTGGTTTGGTTCGGTTCTTCCTGCTTCCATATGAAGATCTCAGAGTCTAGATGCTTCCTGAGTGTTGCAGACGGGATGCCAGCCATCCATCACGCAGCTGGAGCTGTGCAGTCCTGGAATCAGGTGTGGCTGGAGCTTCCTCGTTTCCAGGTTGTCTCATCAGCAGCAGGGGCACAGCTTCTGGAACCCCCAGTTTCCTAGTCATGGCAGAAGGGGAGCTTCCTCGGATGGGTCGGTTCTGCACTGGAGTTCTGGGCGTCAGTCCTAAAAGCTACACAGAGAACCCATGCTTCCACCCGACCGGACAACATTGTAAGCACCCAGTGTCTTATACTAAGTCGTGCCATTTCCCTCCCCCGCTTCTACCAGTCTTTCTATGTAAACTATCTGTCATCTGTTGCTGAGTTCTGACACAGGGGTCAACCTAATAATCAAAGAAATACAAGTTAAACCAGCAATGAAGTCATTTCTCATTTCAGAATGTGAACACTTAAAAAAACTAATAAAATTCAACGTTGGTGAGGGCGGGGGAAACGGGCTTTCTCTTGGAGGTTGTGGAGGTTGGAGCAGGCGTTTTGAAGAGCAGTTGGGCAGTATCCATCCAAGTGCAAAATGTGCATAGACTCCTCCTCTAGACATCTGTCAGGGAGAAATACCACCATGGGCAGTAGCCACACCGTTGTAAGAAATGGAAAAACAACAATACACAGAAATGTCCATCCAGAGGGAAGAGTTTCGAAAATCACTGTACAAAACTGTTCTTTGGAATACTCTGCAGCCTGCAAAGAGTGAGGCCGGGCTACAGGGACTAATATGGAAAGACCTTGGACATATTTCCAAGTGAAGAATGAATTGCAAAACAACATGTATAGTGTAATCTCATTGATTTCTTAAAACACATACAACGCAAGTATATGTTTCTATTTACACGTGTATATGTCTGCAGCAACCCAGACAAAGGCAGGAAGGTCACAGCTACCCTGCAGAGAGGGGGAGGCGAGCTGAGGAGGGGCCTGTGCAGGACTTTTGCTGCTATTTTCCAACTTCTATTCTGTTCCAACATTTGACTACTTTACGAGAAGAATGTTATGTTTAACATCATTACATTAACACATAAATGTAAGGTTATAAAACATGATATGGGCAAGACTTCAACTTTCAAATGTCAAAGCAAAAGCTATATAGAGATGGCTTGTTGGATCCATCATCCCTGGCAGAGAGAAAGAATGACAAAATGAATCCATTGGAAGAATATGGGTATTCGTTGTACTCATCTCTCAACATTTCTGTATTTTTAACATTTTTTCATACTATAACGATGGAAATAAAAACACATTCAATACACATCCTTGGATACACACACACACACACTTTTCCTGTGCAAGCAGATTTTTCCAGATGTTGGAAGCAAAGCCCATGGCTCACTCAGCTGCAATTATGGCCAAAAGGCATTGCCAATCTTGCTCAACCGTTTCTTAGAGCAAGCATCTCTCACTTCCCTGGCCTGCAACTTAAGGAGCCTGCAGATGCCCCTATGGCCTGACTGAGGTGGGCAGCAGCCCTCTCCCCAGCCCCTCTGGGGGCACAGTCAGGACCCGGGCCTGCTGGGGAGCAAGGACCTCGCTGTCCCTCCTCTCCTCTCCCTACTGGGGGGGGGGGGGGGGAGGCATGGCTAAGGGCACCTTTAACATCAGCTAGGCCTCACCAGGTATATATTTCAGCCAGCCCATGGGGGGACAGGTGGCCATTGGAAAGAAGAGGAGCTGGGGGCTCCTTCATGGCCACCATCGAGGACGCTGGAAAGATCCCACTCAGGGGATGGGTATGCTCAGAAAGCCTCATTTAGTTCTGAGATAGCCGTTTGTGGATAATGGAGGAGGCAGGCGGCAGGGTGGAGATTGAGAGGGGTGGGGGGAAAAGGAATTGGAATTTTAATGAGAACCATCTGGAGTGCTTGCCAAGGGTGTAATGTTTTTAGTTCAGGAAAGTAATTCCTCAGCTTAAATGAGGAAAAGAGCAATGAAAAAAATGGTTGGATTGCGCTTACACCCCTCACCCCCCGCCCCCAAACTGATGAGGGACAGGACCACGTAGAACAGGCACAGCAGGCACACAGGGCACGGTTGGGGGGACAGCAGGAGGAGAGCGCCCCCTTCTCCATGCGGCTCGGCAGGGAGGAGGAATGTCACTCCTCTGCCAAGGAGACTTTGAGGGACGGTGGTGGAGGGCCCTGGGCCAGCGCCTGGAATCTGGGTAACCATGGAAACGGGCCCGCGGGGTGACAACAAACACGGGATGGAATTTCAGCATTCTCGCAGCCAGGCCGCAGAGGCAGAGGAATGGGAAAGTTCAGGGAAGTTTGTTGTTGTTGTTGTTGTTGTTGCTTTGCACCCCAGGGGTCTGGGGGAGGCACAGGAGGGATGGGCAGTATTCAGAATAAAGGACCCCTGCCCAGCACCCCAGCAGCGTCACCTGGAGCCAGATTCTGGATTCTCCATTCTACACCATCCAACCATTCATGTGACTGAAGAAAAGCGGACCTTCATTGAATGAGAAAAGACATATGTGAGAGAGGGGGGAAATGCTACAGATACTAGGCAGAACATGTTTACAAAAGAAGCATGGTCTCTAGAACTTTCTTTCCTGAGGCCTTTCCAAAGAGAATGGCTAGCATCATTCCTGGACAAAGTCACCATAAAGACATCTCCTGGAGGCTCTTTGCTTTGCAGATGAGGAAACCAAGGCAGAGTAGAGGACTGGATTCATGTCCTGACCCCTGACACAAGGTTCTTTTTCTTTTTTCCTTTTTAATATTTTTAAAATTGATTTCAGAGAGAGGGAGAGATAGAAGCATCAACGATAAGAGAAAATCATTGATTGGCTGCCTTCTGCATGCCCCCCTACTGGAGATCAAGCCCACAACCCAGGCATGTGCGCTGACAGGGAATCCAATCCTGAGCACCTGGTTCATGGGTGGACGCTCAACCACTGAGCCACACTGGCCAGGCAAGGTTCTTTTCTTGACAGTATGTCCCAGGGGCCTGATATGAGCCCATAGTAGACCCTTGGAGTCCATAAATGTGTTTAGGTGAAATTGTATAAATGGGCAGTGGTAAAATAAGTAATAAGATTGTTAACCCGGGGATCAGAAAATACGGGGGAAATACCTAATCGGATTGCCATTCTTAGAAGCTGAGATTAATACGGTGTAAAATCCACTCCAGTCTCATGGTTATAACCATCAGTAGCTGAGAATGAGCCTCTATTCTGAAAGGAGAGAGACTCTCAACGGTTAAGAATTTAGCAAAGAAGATCGTTTTAAATGAGCAATGTTACATAACTTCATAACATAACCTCTTCAAGAAATCATCTTGAAACTTCATTAGCAAAAAATGTCCCTGAATCAGCCAACAGGAAATAAGTCCAAGGAATTTCTGGAAATAGGAGGGTGTGTGTGTGTGTGTGTGTTTTGTTTGTTTTTCAAGTGAGAGGAAAAAAAGTTTTTAAGGAAAAAGGAAGCCCTGACCCACATAAAGATAGGGTTTCAGTCAAACTAATTTGAGAGCAAGAAGGGAAAGTGTACGCCTCAGCAATGGAGGGAGTACCCAGGCCTGGAAGCTTTGGGTGATATGCTGAAAACAGCTAACCCCCCTACACCCCCCCAAAAAAATGGACACCAGAAACAGCCAGTTTTATGCTAAAGATGACATTCCATTCACCGAGAAAATAACAAATCTGCAGGAGACTGTCCACAGCCTTTTTGACGTTTATAGAGAAACTTAAAAATTGTTTCAGCACTTAATCCAGAAATACTTGCTGTGTATCTCAAAGTCACTGATTTTCCCTAAAGCTCTGCTCAGTTACTTTTTATCCTGAACGCCCTTATTTCCCTGATTCAGAAGTTATAAATAGAGGGAAGTGCTACTCCCTTTCTCAGCAAATATTTTTGACAGTTTACCTTATGCCAGGCCCTGTGGTCATATCTGATTGTGATTGCCTCTTTGGCTTCCTACCGTATCTGAGTTTTTAATATTAAAATGCAAAGTCGACTAGGAACCTGTGAGCCTCTCGTAAAATGCTGAGAGTTGTCCATCTTCAAATACTTAAGCGCTACCGTGAGCTTCAAGAGGCCACTGCTCATTCCTAATGAGAATCTGCTGTTTATGATTCATGGATTAAACCCCTGTAAATGGCTTTATATACATGCCCAAAATATGTGGATCCACAAGAGGTCTGAGAGTATGCATGTAAGTATGTATCTGCTCGTGAGAAAGTGTGCGTGGGAGGGAAGGAAGGAAGGAGTAGGAACTGTTTTCATTAAAAAAAAAAAAAAACAACTAGAAGGGCAAGCAAAAACGATTCATACCCATCATTAAAGAAGTGAGGTGTAGGGCATGACGCTGGGAGAAGCCAGGGCCTTCCTGAATGGTTATTCCTTTAGCCATTGAAAAGATTACTCTTTTGAGGGGAACCTTGGGCTGGTATTTGTTTTCCTCAGTAATAATTACACTGTTTTATGTTGTTATTGTTGTTGTTTTTAATCTTGGTAATTTTTAAAACGTGAAAAGCCTTTGTATCCTTTCGTAAAAACCTTTATTTAAAAAATCTCGCCGATGCTGAAACCGGTTTGGCTCAGTGGTAGAGCATCGGTCTGCGGACTGAAAGGTCCCGGGTTCGATTCCGGTCAAGGGCATGTACCTTGGTTGTGGGCACATCCCCGGTGGGGGGTGTGCAGGAGGCAGCTGACTGATGATTCTCTCTCATCGATGTTTCTAACTCTCTCTTCCTCTCTGTGAAAAATCAATGAAATATATTATTTTTTAAAAAAAATCTCAGTCACTCAGGTTTCCATGATCCCGGTGATAATTATTCCACTGAGGGTAAAGGGCCCCTGCAGTTGGCAGTGGTCTCCAGGTCATTACATCACACAGTACTCACCTGGCCCAGTGGAAAGGGCCTTAGATCAGGTTGTCTCAGCTCAGGGGTCCCAAATGTTTGTCATGATAAAGTGTCCTCCAAGCAAGGTGTCCCTTTCTGACCAACTCCAGACCATCCCTGTTGGATAAGCAGAAGTCTAAGTACTGGATGTGCTCAAAGTGAGAGCTCAGACCCTTCCTGTCCCCTTCCTGGCCTCCCCACAACTTGTTTCTAGACTTCATGGAAAGAAGTGATTAGGAACATTGGAGCTATTATTCAGATGTTCTACATATGTTATGCGAAACTTTTTGTTTCTTTTTTCTTTTCTTTTTTTTCTTTTTTGTCAAAATGCCTTTGTGAAGCAGAATTTTCCAACATTAAATCTAATGAGCCAGCATATGTTGAGCCTGAGTTTGTACTTATTGTCAAATATAGAAACCCAACAAGCAAACTGTATCCAGGTAATGTCCTGTATCCACTTAGGAAACCTGCAATCTCATTTAGGAGGCTTCAGGTTGCAAGTAATATGAAATTCAACTAACAGAAGCTTAGCAATAAAGCACTATTATTTCTCTAACCAACCCAGACCAGGACTGGTTAAAGCCACAACTAAACAGCATCACCCAGCACCCAGGTGCTTGTCACCCATCTTGAAGGCTCTTGAGCCTTCCTCAGCGGTCATCTTGCTCTCCTCATGGTACCAAGATGGTGGCCACAACTCTGGCCAACACAGCCTCACATCAGAAGCAGAAAAGAGATTGTCTTTTCCTTCTGGTTCAAGGATGGGCAGATGGCAGAACCAGAACTATTGAGAGCTTAGTTGGGAAGGTGGGACGCACGAACACGCACACAGGATGCATGTAGCCATGTGGGCTGCTGCCAGTCATCTTGTAACTATGTGGTGAGAGCATACCTGAGGATGATTGACAGTTCAGAGGAGAGAAGAACCAAGCCAACAGATAGGGCAGAATTGGATACGAATGTCATTCTGAAGCCACATATGCCCTTGGCCTTTTTAGTTACATGAGCCAATAAACTGCCTGTTTGATAGGACACTTGCCACGCAGAGACCTCACTCATTTAGTTCCTTGTCTAACTTTTCCAGCCCTACACTAGTCATCCAATTTTGTTTTGCCTCTTAAAAAAATATTGCTAGTTGGGACATTCCACAACATATTTAGCCAGTATTCCTTAAAACTAACAAGGTCATGATAAAGAAAGATTGATAAATGGTCACAGATTGTAGGAGACTAAGGAGACACGAAAACTAAAGACAGTGTGATATCCCAGGTTGGATCCTGGAGCAGGTAAAGGATATTCATGAAAAAAACTGGGAAATAAAGTCTGTAGATCACAGTGTTATACCTATGTCAATTTCTTAAATTTTGACGAATCTGCTGTATTATGTAAGATGCTAACATTAGGGGAAGCTGGGTGAAAGGTATGTACAAGAGCTGTCCTATCTTTGCAACTTCTTCACCAATCTAAAATTGCTCCAAAAGAAACATATAATTGGTCACTAATATTCCAAAGTCTAGTAAACACTGAATAAAACTGACTTCTTCTAGAAAGGGATAATAATGTTTTAAGTCCCAAAGAGGTTAAGGGACTTGCCCAGGGCACCTGGCAACTCATGTCAGAGATGAGCCTGGAAACTAGGGCCTAACACCTGGACACACACTGCAGCCCAGGGATCCCAAGGTCTTGCTCAAAAGGATTTAGTTTCCATGGAAACAGCTCTTCTCTGAGCATACTAAATTCCCTTTGCTGCTGTCCATGTTAGCTCTAGACTATTACATTTCATAGCCCATTTTTCACATTGATAAATTACACAATTATAGCAGTCCAAGAATGAGCAATAACAGCATGCAAAAGGAATTTGTACCAGAAATTGAAACTACCATATGGTCAATGGATTAACATTAACCATAAATAGAAACCATTACATTCTCTGGTGCCTGCCAATGGCATGCATATAAATTAAGCGTATTCGGAAAAGCAATACATGAAAAATGTTCATGCAACATAAAACCAAGCCACACCATTTCCAAAGACAGGTTTTAAAGGGGCTGCATCTCAAATGACTTAGATGGGAGTAAACATGGCATTCTGGGGGAAAAAAGGATGTTAGGTGACTCAAAAAGTGGTTCTAGTGATGACAGACACTGATGTCAAAGATGCATTTTAGGTAATGGTAAAATTTGGGTAAGATATGTTCCATAAAATGTGAAGGAAAAAGCAGAGGTTACTCCAGCCTCCCAAGCGTGAGCTCTGTTACCATCGTGAATTCTTCCACGTAGAGTATGATAATACAGCCTCAGGGGGAATCTGAGTAAAAGAGACCTACCCTTTCCCCCCAAAATACCAATCCCCTCCTCCAAGACCCCTTCCCGTAATGCTTCTGTTATCCACACCTGGGCACCCAGAGCTGGGCAGAGTTGGTCCAAATGTTAGCTCCCCTCCCTCCTCTTTTTCCTACCCAATAATTATTCCTCTTCCATCTCATGAGCACTGGGCCTTAGGCAGAGCCTAGGCATCCGCCGGAATGCTGATCACAGAATGCCAGAAGCAAGGGGGTCCCTGAGAAACAAGGACTGAAGTATGCTAATTAGCACCCTCCTCTATAATTGCAGGTAACTATTGGAATTATCTGATAAAAGCTTTGACAATAATTCCCTTTCGTGGGCACAGAGGTGATTTAGGAAGCACATCTTGATAGAGGAACAAGCCACAGTTTCTGATGTTAGCTACAGTGTCCCTCATTAGCTAATGGTTATATGACAGAAGATAAAAATGATCTTGACAGGCAGGAATAATGGGCCCCAAATTACAAAATGTAATTTAGAAAGAATGTAGGCAGTGCCCTACAGTTAGGTTCCAAAAAGTGCCTTGCAGAGGCCCAGGAGGCAGCATGTGACGACAGCAAGAGCAGAGGCTGAGCCTGGGAGTGCCAGCTCCTAGCTGAGCCTCTGACCAGCTGGCCAGGCTTAGACAAATGACTAGCTAAGGAGAATGCAGTCTTCTCATCTGGAAAATAAGACACTCATATGGGATGATCTTTCATGTGTTTCTCAGACTTGAAGCAATTTTTTGCCAACAATAGGAGGAAGATTCAATGCAATATGCTGCGTTTCCATGATAGAGTATCATGCAGCTATTACAATCCCTGTGTTTCCCAAGAATATCTGATAACATGAGAAAGTGCTGGCGACATAATGTTAAGTTAAAATTAAAACTGGATTCTGGTTCTGATTTTGCAAAGAGAAAGAGATGAATGTTGTTGGAAGAGAAATGTCCATTCAAGAGGCAGAGAAATGTTCATTCAAGTCCATTTCTAATAACTAAACTTGTCCAGCAAAGGGACCAATTCCTTCAGACAGGGGAACACTCCAGTCAAGGATGGATGGCCGCCTGGCAAGAATGGGTGGCTCTGAGATTCCTTCAGTAGGTGGGGAGCATGAATCGCAAATGCTCGCAAGACACTAATGAAACAGTCCACGGAAAGTAGGAGAAGACACAATCACTAGGGGGAATTAGTGTAAGAGCCTCAAAACTCTGCGAAGCCCTGACTTCATCAGTGAGAAACTTTGGTGTTAATTCTTTGACTCGGATTTTGTGTGTAGCCTGATGCTGCCTAGCAAAAGAGTTAATGTGGAAGTCAGAGGCATCTCTGGAAAGCATTCAGAGCCAGCCACTTCCCTCTGATATAGCACAAATTGCTTAAATGGTTTGGAATGCTGAGTTTTCTGTTGACTTGGCTAAGATGAGAACAAAATGTGTTAGAGACCATCTAGAAGCTTTGTGGGAATGAAGGATTCTACATATACTTGCAAATAAGTGTGACTGCAGAAGTGACCAAAGTCAGCGCAGGTCCCAATCACAAATCAGTGACTCCTGCAACAATAGGCACCTCATGTTAGGTGCCTAGATATTGAGAAGGGCATAGACTAGTTGAAGTTTTCCTTAGTGTGGTGGGTTGATTATTTTTACCACATAATCTATATCTCTGACCTCTTCCCCTCCCCCTAGTTCATTTCACTTCAGCTACTTAAGCTTTCTTTTAATTCCTCAAACGCACCTCACGTATTCCTATCTTAGCACCTTGGCCTTGCTCTTCCATCTACCCAGGAAGTGCTACCTCTAGGTCTTTGTATGCCTGGCTTCTTGGGACTGTTCAGGTATAAGCTCAGATGACACCTCCTTGGTGAGTTCTTTCCTGGCCACCAACCCAAATGAGCAGCTTTGTCCACCACAAGTGCTCCGGCCCAGAAAGAGCCCATTTTATCCATCACATCATGTTTGTCTTCCTGGAACTCATTACTATTGGAAATTGTCTTGCTCGTTTATTTTCCTTTTGTTTATGGTCTCTCCTCTCCATTAAAGCATCAGCTCTGTGAGAGCAGAGAGCTTCTCTGTTCTGTTCACATCCTCAGCTTTTGGAGCAATTGCTGGCACCTGGTGCACATGTCAGGAACATTTGTTGAATAAATAAATGATTACATTAACGTAATCTTTCCCACTTTGATCTTGGAGAAATTTCCTCCTCTGTAATAGAATGTTTCATGGAAAACAGAGCAAGTGAGTGAGACTCAGGTAGAAAGAGACTCTTCCTGAAGAGTCTCTGGCAACTTGCCCTTCCGTTGGCTTAGTGTCCTGAGGTGACCAAGGAGGAAAGGAACACAGGACACCCACAGGGCCTGAGACAATTGGTAGAGGGTGGCTTTGAAAGTCTGAGTGCACAAGACCAAAGCGGAGCCTGGATCACCTTTGTCCCACGGGGAACTTCAGGGCCTTGGGAAAAACACACCTGTAATTATTTAAAGGAAAGAAGATGGGAGGAGTTCTCTTTGGAATGTCATCTCACAGGCTTTCCTGAGTGAGGAGTAATCTCAGAGCACCCTAAACAGGTTGGCCAACACAGAGAGAGCTGCTTCTGCCTCTTGGGAAAGTCCATGTGCAGGCATGGGGAAACAGGCTTCCTATAAGGAATAAAAAACAATAAACAAATTTGAATTCAGCAATGTCATCTCCAGCACAGGGGCAGGAACTCAGGAAGGAAAGGATTGCTCAGCGACGAAGGGAGAAGGTGAAGAAACAGACCTTTTGCTCTGAATCCTCAAGACAAAGGCGACTGTCTAAGTGCTGTGAAGGTGTGGCCCTGGAGATAGGCACTGGGCTTAGGTCGAGAAAAGACAAATGAACTTACCCAATCCTTTCTCTCAGAGAGCAGGATTGCAATAGATTCTTGTGTAACAGAAAATAATTTCTCAGTGGTGCTGAGCCTTCACTTTCTCGCCTCTCTTCGTGTGGCTCTGGAGGTCCTCATTAATTAGCGCTGCCTTCACAGCAGCTGCGTATATGTGATGGCTAAGGAACGTTTTGCAATGTTAAAGAATTCGCATTGCTATTACATTTGGCGGTGAGCTAAACTTAAATATGTTGGCCTCCATTTGCACTCTTGACCTGGGCTCCACAAATGTGAGGGACAGGCCCGGACAGCGGTACTCTGGTTACCAAGCAAAAGTCAACAAAAGGATCCATGTAAATTGGGTCACAGTTCATGAAAACATTCCCATGATGGATCACTCGCAATGATGATAATCTCGGCAGCAGTCCGTAAACACACCCACAGGCACTTGGGACCTACACATTTTGCTCTGACAGCCAGCTTCCCTCCCTGTTCTGGGCCATATCTCTATGTGCTGATGGTTAGTGCTAGCTAAGGAGCAGTCCTCACACTCTGGGTCTCTGCAGCCCCTAGTTGTAAAGGAAGGATCACTTCTAGTTCTACCCCAGACCTTATGCTCCCAAATCAGGGAATATAGGCTCTCTGCAGCTTGTGCTCACCTAATGTTTACAGAGGGTTCCCAGGTGCCATCCCTTGTGTCTCTAGAGCCAGGTTTCAGACATGCTTCTCACTCATCCTCAGTCCCAGCACGGCTGCCTCTTCTGCCCAATGTCCTTGTGAGGGCAACTCTCTGTGAGTTGCTGGGCTTCATCCTGCCACAGCACCCCTGTGAGGCCCATCCTGGAGACCTGGCTCTCCCGTCGGCCCCTTACTCCATGCACCGAAATTCCTCTCCACCACTGCTCCACGCATCTCCTTGGAGAACCGCCGGCTCAGCTCTTCTAGAGTCCCTTGTTATACTGGCTTCTCTCAGCTCCCACACATCCTCCAAGGCCAGGGTTCTCTTGTGGCATCCTCCATATGGTTGTCCACCCTGGACCCCTCCAGCCCCAGGAATCTCCATGGCACATGCTCAACCCAGAGGGAGCAAGTCTATCCCATCTTGAACGACTGGTGGGAGTGCTGAGTGGGCCCTTTCAAAATAGTGCCCCCAACATGACCCTTACAAAACAGTCATTTCCCTGCGTTAGAAAGGAAAAGAACGTCCATGTGAAGGTCCAATTCCACCACATGCTCTGGTACAAGTCCAACAGCCCAGCTGCCGTCGTCTCAGCTGCCAAAGATTTCCAACCTGCCCCTCAGAGCTGGCATGCTCAGGAGGGGACTTCAGAGCCAACACTCCACACGTGTCACATGCCATTCCACACATGTCACATGCCATTGAGGAGAAAGGGGTCCCCCAAGCCGAGTTATGGAGCCGTGCCAAAGGGACACAAGGCTGCCTGCCCATGTCAGAGATGGAAGACCAGGGAAACCATGCAGCTTGGTCCCCTAAATTTACAGGTAGGAACCCTGAGGTGCACAGAGGAGAAGCCACTGGCCCAGGGACTCGGAGTCCGGGTAGGCAGGGCAGGAGCTCCGACCCACGGTGCTTTCCATCACAGAAAGTCTGTGGGCTCTGTTCCCGGGAGACAAGCCCACGCGTCCTCGGTAAATAGGAAGGAGCTTCCGATGCCTTTTCATCACGCTTAAGCAGGACTATGGCCAGGCAGTGTGGGCAGAAGACCTTGGACAGTCGCCAACCCGGCTGGCTAGTTCCAGACTTATTTGGGCCTGGAGAAGAGGACGGAAGGTGAGAGCAGGAGGAAGGGATGGGGCAATGCCCCCTCCCCCCTCCACCCCTGCAGCCTCTGCTTTGTTTCCACCTCCTTTCCCCTCCCTGGATCCACATTCCCCTCTGCCCCACTACAACACATCCTGCCTGGCCATCTCCACTGTCTCATCACCTGGGCCTCCTTCTGAGCAGAGCAAGGGCACAGTGAGAAGATGCTCCGGAAAGTAAAGGAAGAGAGCGGTAAGTACATGAAATACACACCTGATCCCATGGTCCAGAGAGAGTAGCTGATACAGCTCCCCAGGGAGACAGACCCACAGCCCCCACGCTGGCTGCGGAGCATCGTGGTACGGTGTTCTCAGTCTCAGGGACACGCTGGAGTTACCTAAGGAGCTTTAACAAATGCAGATGCCTGGGCCCACCCCAGAGACTAACTTTTTACCAGGACAGCCTGAGCATCAGGATTAGTAAAAGCTCCCTTGGTGATTTCAATATGTAGTCGAGATTGAGGCCCAGTTCTTAGGGAAAAAAGGCCCTGGTCCATCTCATAGTGGGTTCTCTGCTTCAAAAAGAAGCCAATGATGTTTAAAAAATACATCCTCTCCCCCCCCCCCATTTTAAAGTGTATTTAAAAGATAATTGATTGTTCAAAAAATAATAATACAATAATTATATACTGTGGGATTTATAATAGAACAAAATGTATAATAACAATAGTACAAAGGATAGGGGCCTTAAAGTATATTGTGAAGTTATAATATACCTAAATCAGCATAATATTATTTAAATATACAGTGTGATAAATTAAAGATATACATTGTATATCCTATTGTAAATATTAAAAAATAAAAAATATAACTAAAAGTCAAGATAAAATGAAATAATTAGATTTAAGAAAAACTGACCCAATTATATGCTATCTATAAGAATGCCACTTTAATAATAATTATACCGAAAAGGTAAAGGTAACAAAAAATCTTTTATAGAAAAAGATACACCATGTTAACTCTAATTGTAAGAAAACTAAAATAGGTATATTAATATTAGATGAAGTAGACTTTAGTTCAAAGACTACTTTATTAAAGATAAAGATGGACACTTCATGATGATAAAAGGGTCCATTCACCGAGAGGACATAACAATCCTACTTATTTATGGACCTAACAATAAAACTTCAAAACGCCTGACACAAAAACAGGACTGAAAAGAGAAACAGACTGTATTTACAATCATAGTGGATATTTCAATATGCCTCTCAATTTATAGAATGAATACGCAGAAAGCCAGCTTGTAAAGAGGAGATTTGAACAATCATCACCCAACTTGGCCTGACTGACATTTATAGAACAAAAACCGTAGGACACATTCTTTTCAAGTACACATGGGACATTCACCCAGAAAGACCATATTCTGGGCCATGGAACAAGTCCCAATAAATATAAATATACTGAATGATATAAGTTCATTATTAGCGCAGTTTTAAAGTGAATTATCATTTCCTCCAGGAGGATGACTCTCCTAAGAGTTTTCCCCTCTTTGTTAATTTCCATGCTTCCAGTCTGGGAGTTTACTCCTGCTCCCTCCTCCCCAAATATACACCACCGCCCTTCCACCACCCTTCCCAAGTGCCTTCACACACACCCCAAGAGCTGCAGCATCTCCTTGGAACCTCTTCCCCGCTCTTACACCTAAACATCCCATGCTGAGACCCACCACCAGGCAGCCTGCCAAGCATTCATCCTCAGCCGCCCCTGATGGTGGGTGGGACCTGTCCACAAACAATGGGGGCCAAATGTGTCTCAGAATCCAGAACTTTTTGGATTTTAGAAAATTAATATGGTGCCTGAATTATGTAAAATCCCAGTGGGGTCTGGTGCCATACTCAATAATCACATGCGCCAATGTTTATGCACCATCGTTCACTCTCTGTGGGAGAGAGGTGACAAAGGGCTTCAGGTCAATTCAGGTCACGTTGTGCTGCCAAGTGAGCTCTTTAAAAACGTGCAGTTTTCAAAGATGTTTCACCTGTTGGGATTGCAGACAAGGGACCATGGGTCTGCCTGGCCTGGCCTTTCTTTTCTTTTTATTGCCTGAGTTATTTCCCAGGCTAATCTGCCATAAAGAGATTCCTAAGGCATTTGTGAGCAACGTTTGAAAGGCAGTTAATAAATAGTGATGAAATCCTTGTGCTCAGCCCAACCCCAAATACAAAAAAAAAAAAAAAAAAAATTCACCTGGGCAAACCCCTTTCACAATAACCCCAACATCTGCCCATCTGTCATCGTCTGGGTTTCCCTAATTTGTCTTCAAAGAACCAAACCATCTGGCACCTTCCAGCGCAGTCACCTTGCACCTGCACCTCCAGATGGCCACCTTTTCTTCAAAAGCGCCGGGCCCCTTCCTTAATCCCACCTGACATGCAGAGTCAGTGCCCGTTAATCACCAAACCGTGGGGTGGCTTAGTCCGTGAAAGAAAGGTGATAGGGACTCATTATCGGAGGGCCACTCACAGGCTCCTCTTAAATGTAACCGGTGTGGGGTCGCAGGAAAGCTGATAAACTTCAGAGAAAGTTCCTGAGGACCTTCCTCAAAACATTCCCAAGAGGCCCTACTGATTTCCAGTTGGACCACAGCGTGGCTTTTCCTCTGCTCCCCACACTCTTTGCACAGAGCCTTCACTTACTAAACCCACACCATTCCCTCTCCCTTCCTCCAGCCTCCCTTGGCAGGTGGGGATGTCGCTTTAGAGAGAATGGGACATACCTGCTCCTATTTCTGCTCGGTTTAGAATCCAAAAGTTGGCCACCTGGATAATCTGCACTCTCCAGCCATTGTAAGGGCCCATTGTGATAATCCTCGGTTGGCCTCAGGCCTGTTCCTTTCTCCTGGTCAGCCTGCTCTCATTTCCTGCCCTCACTGAATTCCACATCTCCTGTCTTTTGTCTCTGAAATGTGGCCAAACTCAGACAACACATCCCCCTTTCTTTGTTCATCTCCACACACCTGTCCTGTCAGGTGCTGCTCACAATAAACCTTCCATTGAAGAGGTCAGGGTGGAGTGAGGGCCTACAGGCCCAGCCATAGGCTTAAAAGAGACTATCTGACCTCTTATAGAGGCCTTGACCTCTGGCCCCAGCTTTCTGACTCCCCTCACCCCTTGCTGCTCTCCCTGGGCTCCCTCCACGCTCCATCTCATAACTCTGAATTTACAGAGCAGTTTTGTTTTCTTTGCTGTGGTCCCGCTGAAAGAGACCATGCTCATTTCGGCCAAGGCCAGACCACATGTCCCTACTCCACTGCCACTGTGGGGCTTCTCTTGGCTGGGCACCTGCACATGTGTCTGTGGTCGGACCTGGGGTCTGCATGTGATCTGGTCCTGCTGGTTTGGGTGTAGTGTGTTCCCATGTCTGTGTTCTCTGAGGGTGTCCAGCATAATACATCAGAAGTAACAAAAATAGTGCCTGCTCTGGGCCAGGTAGTGGTCCATGTACCTTATGTGCAATTCTACCAACATTTCCATTCACCATCATCCATGTACTGAGAGGAGACTAAAGTATGGGGAAGTTAAATGGCATGATCATGTACTCAAGTGTCTGGGGGTCTCTGGGTTTGTGTTTGTTACATAATCATGTTTTCTTTTTTATCATATATATTTTTATTTTATTATAAGAACTTTCAAGTTTCGGGCAGATACAATTGTGACAGAAAACCAGCTTCATATAAAAAATACACTTTCAATTTATCAAGCAAATAAAACAATCTTCATTTATTTGCTTTTTTCTAGAACTTAATGAACAGTAAAAATTTGATATTCTATATGAAAGATATGTAATTAAACATACATACAAAAAACATGTATTGAATGTTCAGAAACAAAAATAAAAATAAACAGCAATGATAAAACATTGGAAAAATAATGCACATTTTAGTTGTGGAAAATTAATTATATATACACAGTCAAACTTAATAGAAAGCCATGTAAAAATATGGAACGCTTCACAAATTTGCCTATCATCCTTGCGCAGGGGCCATGCTAATCTCCTCTGTATTGTTCCAATTTTAGTACGTGTGCTGCTGAAGCGAGCACACATAATCATGTTTTCTCATGTGTGTCCATGTTCGTTTGTGTGTGTGTGTGTGTGTGTGTGTGTGTGTGTGTGTTCATAGCCCTAGAAACCCCTCATCCTGGCCCCTTGCTCACCTCAGAGTCTGTCTCCCCTGCCCTGGTCCCACAGCTATAGGTCTTGGTGTATGACCCATGACAGTGGTGGGAGAAGAGGATGCCCGTGCCTACATGTGACACGATTGACTCCATGCCGCTCAGCTGCTGTTGTAGCAGGACCGGTGTTCCGTGCCTTCTGTGAGCTCTTTGGGGGAACTGGGGGAGACAACCTGTAGGTGGCCAAGGGTCTAGGCACCTCTCTCCAGTGACAGTGCCCAGAGGCTGCCAGGCTCACGTAGGGAAAATCTAGGGGGAAGGCCTCAGCTAACATGTAGAGAGATACAAGGCAAGACTTCCTAGCGGCCTCTTGCCTAGTGTAAGGCACTCATGGCCGATGGGTTGCTCCTCTCTTGGAGTGCAAGGGAAAAGCCACCTCTCTCATAGGGCTGGAATATTTTCCTGCTTTACCAAATACTGAAGGGCCATGCTTGCCCTCTGCTGTAGTCAACATCTTACAAACACCACCTGTAATCCTTGAAACAACTGGATAAGGGCAGCCTGTTACAATTACCCTCTCGTTACAGCTGATGACAGGAGGCTCAGAGAAGTGAAGGGACTTGCCCAAGGTCACACAGCTAGTGGCAGATCAGAACGCAAGTCCAAGTCTTTTTGGTTCCAAAACCTGGACTCCTTCCATCATATCAAAGTGTCTGTGAACTACTTGATTACTTCCTTGGGATTTTTCCAATTCCTTGAGTAAGTGCCAGCTCATGCTAAAGAGGCTGCTATGTTTCTATGACCCCAGGGTTTGCTGCCTGGATGGGGGCCAGTCAACAGCCTCCACCTGGGTTTGTCCATGAGGCTCCCCACTAGCCACTACTGTGCTTTATCCTTAAAATCAGGGCACACTGGTCCAAACCCATTTTATAGTAAGGGGAACGGAAGCACCTGCCCCCCGCTCCCCACCCCCACCCTCACCCCAGGCGTCACCCGCAGTGGGTCTGGGCAGAATGACACCTGGAAGCCAGCCTCCTAGTGTCTTTTTCCCACCCTAGAGCAGGACATCTAGTCCTGAGCTCCTCTCTGACTCATGGGCTCTCACCCTTATGCGGGTGTGACTGAGGATGGGGCATCAGAACATTCCACCCAGAATCTCACAGCACCCCTACAAGCCCCCACCGGATCCCTCCAGGGATCCAGTCCTCCCCGCTTCCCCTGCCTAAGAACTGTCCTCAGGATAAAGCCAGGATTCCTTGGAATGGCCTCCCAGGCTCTGTCTGACCTGAATCCTGCCCCTCCCTTTTCACCACCCCCCTGCCTCTTAGTCCACACTGACCAGGCTGTTTCTCAAAGTCACCAGCTCTCTGCTTCCTCTGTCCCCTCTGTTTGGAATAGTCTTCTCTGGTGAACTTCCCGTTCTTCCTGGCTCATCCTATGCCTACTGTCTTCAAGGAAGTCCTCCTGCCCCTCCAGGTCCTGCCAGGACCTCTGTTAGATGCATTCAGAGACCACAGAACGAGATTTATCAATACTTAGTGTCTTTTTCCAGCCCTAGACCACAGGATGTGTGAGAGCAGGGACCATCTGTGCCTCCTCATCTCTGTGCCTCCGGGCACAAGGTAACTGTTTAACAAGTATTTGAGATATGAATATAGATGTAATAAGGGGAAGGAAGAGGAGGGAGGGAGGGAGGGAGGGAGGGAGGGAGGGAGGGAGGGAGGGAGGGAGGAAAAGAGGGAGGGAGGGAGGAAGGGAAGAAGAGTTCTCAGCCTCTGAAATCCGACAGGTTCCACCCTTCGGAGCTCTGATGCACACTTGCTCATTTCGCTAAAGAAATGTCTGTTGCAAAGCTGCCATTCCTTTGAGGTCACTCAGGGGAGAAAACATATCAGAACAAGGCTCCAGAGGAAGCCATTCCCAGGAACGCAGAGACCTACCTCTACTCTGTGGGCCCTTGACTCACTTTCCAGACACATCAGTGACGGCGTCCTCCCTCACGGGGTGACTACCCTGCCCTTCACCGTCCCAAAATGACTCAGTCTGCGACTGCAGCCAGACTTCCTGCTGTCTCCCGCGGGCTGCGCCGGCTGGGCTCCAGGGCCTGACACTGCACATGCCTGGCTGGGGGCGCCATCTCCTCGACCTTCACTGTCTCAGTTACAGGGGGCTTTGAGGGGTTCAGCATCCTTTCTCCGCTTCACCAAAAAGCGTTCATTTGCCACCTCTTTCTAGAAGGAGGCAATTCTAGCCTGGAGAGGGAAGGGAACCAAAGACTAACTGTGCCAGCTCTGACAGTCCTGCCTCCTCTTCTCTTTCTAGAAGCCAGACAACGTGTCCCTGTTGGGGACTCAACAGGGGGCCCCAGGAGGCAAGGCAGACCTGCCCCCTCCTTAGTATAGTCTGAGCTCCCTGGTGAGTCTCACTGGCCCCAGGGAATCTCAGAAAGACCGGAATGAGGCAGCCTGTCTGAGGCAGCGGGCTGGCGGCAGGCAGTGAGACGCCTGCTTGCTCATGGCCATGGCAGGACCCGCAGTCGCTGTGCGCCCGACAGGCCTGCCCACCTAACCACCAGCCTGCGCGGAAGTCGGGCCCCTCTGCAGCTGGAGCAGCTCAGCGGAGGCGGGAGTGACCACAAGCCACAGGCCAGACCCTCACATCCCCAGGATGGTGGTGGTGTTCTCGTGCCCCAGGCCTCTCTGACCGGGAAAGGCCTTCAGAAACCCGCAGCTGACTTTTCCCAGAAAGCTGCCTGCAGGCACCTGGCAGGAAAGGGCTCTGTGCCCCAGCCGGGTGGGCAGCTCGGGCGGGATGCCATGTAGTATAACTGACCTCACACCCGCAGGCCGTCCCAGGATGCTCCTGGAGGAGTCGGTGCTGCCTAAAGGACCATCGTCCCCAGTGCAGCCCATGGAACCGCTGCACATGGATTGACATTTGGGGGAATGCTGATCTAGGTCAGTCCCCTCGTTTTTACAAATGGGGACAGTGAGGCCTGGGTCATACTGGTGATAAAAGGCTGTGCTGGACCTGAAAGGAGGTCTCCCTGGGAACTCCCTGAGGGCGGGGCCTCTCTCTCTTCGCCCCCACAGGGCCTCCGGTGGAAGGACCCAGTCTTGCTCAGAGGTAAATTGTAGGTGCCTGACTCTGAGGCGGGGCTTGAGATGGGGGTTCTAGAAGGAACAAAAGGGCAAAAAGGAGACTTTGCCATACAAGGAAGATTGTTTTAGATTCTTCTCTCTCTTTAAAATAATTTTTTTATTTGTATCAGAGAGGAAGAGAGAGGGAGAGAGAGATAGAAACATCAATGATGAGAGAGAAATCATTGATTGGCTGCCTCCTGCACGCCCCTTACTGGGAATTGAGTCCACAAACCAGGCATGTGCATGTGCCCTGACCGAGAACCGAATCGTGACCTCCTGGTTCAGAGGTTGATGCTCAACCACTGAGGCACACCAGCCGGGCAAAATAAGCTGTCCCTCTGAAAGCCCAATCAGAGCTAATGAAGGACCTTCCCCAACACTTTCTGAAAAGCACCAATCAAGGCGCACAACACTCTTCTAACCCTTACTCCATCGCTTACTCTCACCCCACCTAAGCGGGCCAGGCTCAAAAATAGCAAAGGGATTTTTATTTCCCTGAAGCCTAACGCTTCATGGTTTGAGTTGAAACGTTCCTGCCTCAAAACAACTGTGCGGGAAACAGTGGCTACCGTCGCAAGGAAAATGGCTGCAGGAAAATTCCATGGGCCTTCCCTGCGGGAGTCCCTCACACAGCCGCTCACCCCTCCACTCTGCCAGTTTGAGGTCAGCGTTTGTGCCAGCCAGCCCTGGCCTCCTGGGCGAGAGCTGAGTAAACAGGAGTCCTGGGGAAGACCGTTTCTTCCCGAGGGCCTAGGGTGGATTTTTCCAAGGGAATGAAAGGTTGTCTTTGTACAGGGGAGTGGGGGAGGCAAATCCGCTACTTCACGGCTGCCCGTTCTCCATGACCTCATCCATGTTGACTTTCTCACCATTTCGTCTCTCTCGGAGCTAGAGAGAGGGCTGGGAGGAGACGAGTGGACAGTGCTACCTTCCCCATACAGGCCAGGCAGTCACTGACCATCACCCCTCACGCCAGGTGACAAGGGGCTAAAGGAAGGAGAGGAGCAGGTGGAGAGACCCTAAACCAAAGCTGCCTTGGCCTTGACCGGGGGCCCCACAAGGCAGTTTCAAATGCCTACCAGCCAGACTTCGGCTTTCCGGGCCTGTATTATTTTTCTCAGGAGGAAGCAGCATGGAAGTGACACTTGCTCTATAATTTAGACACTTCCTGGGAAACTATAATTACCCATCACACCATAATTACCTGCCAGGGCTCTCTTCCACTTGGAACCCTTGCTTCCGTGAGTTCTATTCTTAAATTCCTGCCCTGCCCTGAGAAACAAGACAAAGCACCTTAAATGGTTTCTGGACCAACGTTTTTTGGTCCTCCAAGGACCTTTATAGATTGCATGCTACCCCTTGAACGTCTATTTTAATTTTCGTAGAAATGAGATTATGTCTCAAAGTGACTGAAGGGAGAGGAGGAAGAATCTATATTCCAAGACTGGCAAAGAATAGAATTGACCGTCATCTCCGGATTCTGTTTCTTTTTTAAAACGTCTTGAGGGAATTCTGCTTTTTTGGGAAGAGCCAGCCTGGTGTGGCAGGAAGGACACGCTACCATCCAGATGTTTGGCCTGGCATGAGGCACCCGTCTTTCCAGGGGTTGGTTTTCCACGATAAATCAGCCTTTGCTCAATGTGACACCAGGGGCCTGGGATGGGACAAGAGCAGAACATCATAGGACTTGGAAGCAGGCACTGAACGAATTCTTTTCTTTCCATGATATAGGAGAGTCTCCGTTTGGGGCTGGTGGGCCTCTAGCATCTCTCTAAGGCACATGTGTCAAACACAAGGCCCGCGGGCCTAATCCGTCCCACCAGGCCTTGCAATGTGGCCCGCACCGCGCTGTCATCACTGCACTCTGGTGCGTTTCCATCACAATGACAGTTTATGACTGTTCGGTAAACCATTCGGCCCATGATTTAGGCTGGATTTTAGATTTTGGCCCCTTCTCTGATTGAGTTCGACACCCCTACTCTAAGGACTTAAATCTTCCTTTAGAACAGAGTGAGCAGCCCGTAGTTCAAAGCCATCTGCTGGCAATAGCATCTGGAATTTAGTAACTTCATTTTGACTTTATTTTTTTATATATACTTTGCATTTATTTTAGCTATATCTAATTTTCTACTTATGGTAGACATATAACTTCCTTTTTAATTTGTAGTTTTTCATTAAAAGGGGCTTCTCATTGGGGACAGGGGAAAGCAAGCAGGGGTTGAGAAAGGAGTATGCCTTAAGCAAACCTGACAGGTTTAATCTTTCCAGATATTGGAAAAGACCAAGGAAATCGAAGGCATTGGCAAAGTGAGTTAAAGATGATACATTTGAGCATGTACCCTGCAGATCAACTCTGACTTCTATTAACTTGCTATCTATCCAGAAATGGAGCAGAAACAAATAAAGTGAAAATAAACACCAGGGAATCAGAGGGTTTGGTTTGATTTTTCACTTGTTTATGTGAAAAATGATGATGGTTTTATTTACTTTAAAAAAAAAAAAAAAAAAGGACTGCTCTAGCCAGCATGGCTCAGTGGTTGAGCATCGACCTAAGACATAGGAGGAGGTCATGGTTTGATTCCCATTGGGGTGCATGCCCAGGTTGCAGGCTTGATCCCCAGCGTGGGGCATGGAGGAGGCAGCTGATTAATGATTCTCTCTCATCACTGATGTTTCTATCTCTCTCTCTTCCTCTCTGAAATCAATAAATACATATATATGTGTGTGTATTTATATCTATATATATCTATATATATATATATTTTTTTTTTTTAAGGACTTGGCACTATTTGTTACACACACACATACACAAAATGAATTATTATGTATACACTGTCCTGCATTTTGCTTTATTTATTCAAAAATACCTCTGGGAAATTCCTCCAAGCTATAGCTCTAGTTCATTTTTTAGAAGCTATACATATTATGTATATACCTCCACTAACATTCACACTAATCTTGAGTGTTGCCCTTTGTAAACAATGCTGCTATAAACATCCTCATGCATATATCACACACACATGGTTTAATATCTAAGGGATAGACCCCTTAGGAGTGAGATCGCTACTTGAAGAAGAGCAGTCTTTTTAATAGATATTCATAGATTATATTCCCCAAACCCACATTTCCTCCAGGGCTATCTGATAGTACCTCTTTCCTGAATCTCCTCCAGCAGTCAATGCTATACCCCTTTTTAATTTTTATTGTCAAATGAGCAACAAGAAAGTGTTATTTCATTTTTAGTTTAATTTGCATTTCCTCGATGACTGGTATTTTTTTAGCATTTTCGCTTTTGTTTCTTGGCCGTTCTAAACTTTCCTTTTCATACCTTCTGCTCATTTTTTTAAATTGACTCATCTTTTACTTATCAATTGGTCAGAGCTTTATTATATTAGAGATATTAACACTTTGGCCAATTCTCAGGCATTATATTATCTTTTATTATTATTACAGTAATTCTATCCAACTAAAAAAATCCTGTATACATTAAAAGTTTTAAGTTTACATATTAATTTTGGAAGACTTGACACTTTATGATAGAATTGCCTTTTCAAATAAGAATTGTATTTCAATAAAATTTCAGAATTTTCTACAAAAAAGCCTTGTGCCCTATCTAGCATACCATAGGTTTTTTGCCACCCCTGCACTGAAAATTTTTCCTACTTCTATATATAGGTGTTTTTTGTTTCCTACAATAAGGAAAAGCTATTTTGACATATGTAATTTATCAATACATCTTAAAAATTATCTTATTATTTCCAACAGGTTCTTTTCTGAAAGTCTTTTGGATTTTCTCAGAGAACTGTAGCATGACCAAAGGAGGAAAAATAATAGTTTTATTTATCCTTTCCCAATATTTATAGTAATTATTTAACTCATTTATGAGATCTACCAGAACCTCCAAAGCAATGATGATAGCAGGCATCCCTGTCAAGTTCCTAATTTTAATTGAATTATTTCAGTGTTTAACTATTTAGAATAACATTTCCTATTGGATTTTGACAAATAGTCTGTTTAAAAGTTTAAGCAGCTTATTTTTATTTTAAGTTTACTATAAAAATATTTTTAGGAATAGCTGTTGAATTTTACCAAGTCTTTGCAATATCTATTAATATGACCCAATGATTTTTCTCCTTTACATGACGATGTAATAAATTAGGTTGAATGGAATTTGTGATATTTATTCCTGGGAAAAAATTCTACTTGGTCAATTATTCTTTTGATATTTTGCTGGGATCTATTTGCTACTTTATTTATTTATCTATTAATAATAAATATTTATAGATAGCTTTCTGTGTTGCAGGCATTGTTTTGATCCCCAGCAATGAACAAAACACAAAATTCCTGATCTATGTCACTTACCTTTTAGCAAGTTGCTTAAAAAATTCAGTGACCTTCAATAACAAACCATTTATTTCTTGCTCATAGGTCTGTAGTTTGTCCAGACTTGTATTTAATTTTCTAGTATACATTTAAACTTTTTATTGAAGAATATCATCTGGCTCAGTCTCAACTTTTTCCTGGAGTCCTCAGATCTCTGGTACCCAACCTCTTCCCGGGCTCCATTTTTTCTGAAACCTTGTTTCAGGGCTCCCCAGTATTTTCTGAACTGATGGGTGAGAACAAGTCTCCCTGTTTGCTTTCTCTTACGAGAGAGAGAGAGAGAGAGAGAGAGAGAGAGAGAGAGAGAGAGAGAGAGAGAGAGGGAGGGAGAGAGAGGGAGAAAGAGAGAGAGACTGAGACTCATTTGGTAATGAATAGAAAGAGAACTGCATTCAGGTTACCATGTTCCTAGAATCACCTCTAAAGTATCCTTTTAAAATAAATTTAAGTTTAGAAAAGCAAGAGGGGTTACACAAACGTACTGAGGAAATAATACTACAGGTGGTACATGATAAGATAAATCATAAAGGTGTGTTGTGATAGGATAGTAAGAAGCAGGGGGAATTCCTGGACAAGTGGAATGGGAAACTGAGACAAGAAAATTAAACAAGACCTAACAGTTAGGGCAGCTTGCAGCCAGCTTGTGAATCTCAAGACCTTCCTTTTCCCAAGCAAGGACACTTGAGAGCAAATGGTTTATACCTCTCCTCTCCCACCAGAGAAAACACAGCTTAAGTCACTCTAGCCTGGGAAAATAGAGAACAGAGACCCAATTAATGCCATTTGTGCCAGCTAAACCCAATGATAGAGAAAGTCAGGTGGACAAATAACAAAACCCCCCAAAAGGATTTGGATGGGATCACTTGAGGAGGAATGTTAGGCAGGACAGAGAGCTGCTAGGGCAGAAGCATGTGAGGGGGTGAGGGTGGGGGAAAGACAGTGGGAGAGTTTATCTCACCCATCGACCGAAGAAGTCTGCAGTCTTGGGACTTGCCAACATAAAATTGCCAGATGTTCTCATAAATTCTGGGGAAAGCTACAACAGTGTAAAAGGAGGACATTGAAATCTAGTCTACCTGGCAGAGGAGCCCTGAAACCTGGGGGGGGGGGGGGGGGGGGGGGAGTATAAAACCCTTTAACCCTCACCAGATGGGGGGCTCAGACTAGCTGAGTTGCCTGCTTGTACTTTATGCCAAGTGTATTCTTAATAAATGTGCTTATTTTGCTTCCTTAATAAACTCCCTTGCTTTGCTTCCTTAAAAAATTCCCTTGCTTTGCCTCCACACTGCTTTCTGTCTGAATTCTATCTCACTAGTGCAACACGAGCCGAAGAGGGGAGAGCTCCCTCCAACTCGTGAGATTCTCTGGTAACAGCGTGTGAATCACAAAGCCTGAGAAACACTTCACCAGGAAAATGTTGAATTTCCTTTCCAACGCTACTGTGTTATTACTCTGCATAGCAGAATTACTGGAATGTTCTTCTAACAGGGTGTTATGGGTTGTTTTAAAGGGGGAGTGGGGGGGAAGGGGATCATAATCAAGATTTTACACGAGTGAAATGACTTCTGCATGGTCAGACCAGCCATACCAGAATGTATACCATGTATGTATGATACACATGTACCGTATAGGTGGCATATCTCTAGACAGACCTCCACATTGGAGACAGCTAATTAAAGAACACAAGGAGGCAGGAATGATAATGTTTTAGATACAATTCACCCGAGTGATAGCAGCCAGGACACAGGCCCCTGGGGCTGTTAGAGAAGGGCAGGACAGGACAGGAGTGGGATTATTCTAAGGGACTGCCTCTCACAAGGCACGCCCTGCGAAGAGGGGTTTGGTCTAGAGAGGACTTGAAGCCCAATGAGCCTTTACTACAGAGAGGAATTTTTTTTCCAAAATATGAGCTTCGCGTATTTCTCTTGTTGTGTAGCATTAATTGTGGTCCATGTGGGTGTGAGGGAGTGGGGGAGGGAAGGTCACTCTTAGAGGCCCTGAGGGCACACACACCCATCCCAAAGTTACATTCACTGCCCCAGGCCCAGGTCACCTGGCTGCCGTTAGCTCTTCAGCAATAAAGGGGTCCTGGCTGGGTCCTGTCTCCATTTACAAGGGACTGCCCCATTGTCAGTGTCTTCTGAAGGTTAGGGCGACTCCCCTAGGACTGCCTTCCTAGACTCAGGAAAGCCACAGCTGCCTGTGGGTCATTCACTCTCTGCCTTCCTTGCCTGGTTCAGGTTCCCGTTGTTTAAGAAGGCGCATAAAGCCGAAACCAGTTTGGCTCAGTGGATAGAACTTCAACCTGCGGACTGAAAGGTCCCGGGTTCGATTCCGGTCAAGGGCATGTACCTTGGTAGCGGGCTCATCCCCAGTAGGGGGTGTGCAAGAGGCAGCTGATCGATGACTCTCTCTCATCGATGTTTCTAACTCTCTATCCCTCTCTTCCAATCTGTAAAAAATCAATAAAGTATATATATATATATATATATATATATATATATTTTTTTTTTTTAAAATCAATAAAGTATATATATATATTTAATATATTTCATTGATTTTGTACAGAGAGGAAAGGAGAGAGATAGAGAGTTAGAAACATCGATGAGAGAGTCATCGATCAGCTGCCTCTTGCACACCCCCTACTGGGGATATGCCCGCAACCAAGGTACATGCCCTTGACAGGAATCAAACCTGTGACCTTTCAGTCCCCAAGCCGATGCTCTATCCATTGAGCCAAACCGGTTTCGGCTATTTTTTTTTTTTTTAAAGGAACATAAAGCACAGCGAGGGAGCAGAGTCCTGAAGGTGCAGGCTGGAGCAGGTGTTGAAGGGAGCATTCTGCAAAGGTACTCAGCCCACCCACTTGGCTGCATCCAGTGGCTCTGGCCCCCCCGCACACAGGAAAGACTGAGATCTCTGGGGGCTCTGACTGCTCAGGGATGGATGGGCGAGCTGGGCCTCTGCAGGACAATGGCCCGCTCACCCAGCTGGCGCGTGGCCCAGCCCCGGGGGTTGGGGAGAATCTGGTCATTGTTCCCGGGCCAGGCGGCCGTCGCCTGCAGCCGGCGGGCTGCGATCTATTCACAGCGCAGCCAGCAGCCAGCCCGGCAGCCGCGCACCTGCCGCCGCCCCTCCAGCCCCCGCCCTGCCCGCCATCTGTCGTCTGAAAGCCATTGTAAGCTGCGGCGCCTGGCGCCCTGGACGGCACCCAAGGGGACCCAAGGAGCCTCGAGCCGGGCGAGAGGCAAACAAGGAGGGCTTATTCCCAACCCCATTTGGAGGTGACCTTGAGCAAAAAAGCCAGCCCCCCCTGCTTTGGGTGCAGGGTTTCTTGGGGATCCCCCCTCCTGGACCCAGGGACCCGAGGCGCACAATCTGAGTCCAGCCTCCTTCTTGGGGCTTTCTGGGTGTTATCTGGCTGGAGGGACCCGTCAGGGGGCAGAGATCCTGGGAGCCCGTTACAAATGCAGGCGCTGGTTTTGTCTGTCCCTTGATCCTGAGTTTGCCCCAATTGTCCTGGCCTCCTGGGATACTGGGTTGAAAGAAGTCTCTTTTTCCTGCAACTGCCAATGCAGGCCATTCCCAATCCCGCCCCCAGCCCGCTGCCCCACAGTCTTTTCTTCTCCCGCATTTGTTTGCTATCTCACATCTTCCTTTAATGTTACTGGAAGTTTCAAATGCTTGGCTATATCGTGACCAGAAAGAAAACAAACACACCAAAGCAAAACAAAGCTATAGTCATTGTGGTCAGGACACCCTTTTTCAGATGACCACTCTTGGCCTGCAAGGATTCTAATCCATCCTCCCTCCTAGGTACCTCCCCAGCCCTGGCTTGGACAGCTGACCCTGTCCTCACCCCACTGCCTCCCCCACACAAGCACATCACCTCTGTACCGGGCAGAAGGAGCTGTGTCTTTATCTCTCTGAATTTAAAAAGGCACCCACCCTCAATTAGGGCAGCTGTCACTAGCAGGCAGATCCATGCAAAAAGGGATGTCAGGGCCCCTTGGAGGAGGGGAGGGGGGGTGCTGATCTCTAAGGTAGGGCCTCTCCAGGTAGGTGTCTGTTCTTAACTCTGCTGCCAGGAGAGGGGAGTGCTGGCAGTCCTCGGGAAGCACACTCACCCAGAATCCCATGCAGAGCATGGCTCTCCTTCTAAGTTCAGTGCTTGCAGCCCATCATTCTCCATCCAAAGGAAGCCCTAGCGGGGTGCACTCAGACCAGGGAGTGGAGAAGCCTTCCTGAGACCTTGCACCACAGGTCCCCTCTCTTGGGCAAAACTGAAAACAGGGGGGGAAAAAAAGGAAAAAAAAAAAGAGTGCTTCTCTGAATCTCTTTCTCATCCCCTTCAATTCACAGATGGCTTCCTTCTTTAAGTGTATTAATATTACTGATTATTCCTGGGCTGTGTGTTTGTGTGTTTGTGGTGTGTATGTGTGTGTGTGTGTGTGTGTGTGTGTGTAGGTAACACATGCACACGGTACAGAATTCAAAAGGAACAAATGTTATTCACTGAAAAACAAGTCTCCCTTCCACTCTGTTCCCAGAATGCCAGTGTTTGCTCTTCTGTTCCTGCTTGGCCATAAGGAGGCCTAGACTTCCATGCCATCGCTGGGCTTCTGTCTTGCCTCCAGCTGTGGGACCGGTGAGAGATCCTTCTCGCTGAACCTTGGCTGCCTCCTCAGGAAGACAACATACTATTATAGATGGGGTTGTCAGGACTGAATGAGGCTGTGTAGTCAATGTTCCAGGCCCCCAAAGGGCTGTGTGCTCGAAGCTATCACTTTAGAAACAAAACACTATTCTCATTCTCCTCACCTGGTCTAGCAAGGTCTGAGGGGATAGGAACTGAGAACTTCGGATGAGAAAAAGAACGGTTGGACAGTTGGGAGATTACAGGCTGTTGCAATGTGAGGGGAGCTGGGGTTAAGAAAAAATGGGCACAGGAGGCTGAAGGGAAGTGTGCCAGTCAGGTTATGCTGGCACAAAATGTATAGGACAAGGAGGGTTTCTTTCTTGCTCAGCATCTGCAGGCCAGTAGCTGCTCTGCTTGAAGCTGTAGATTTGTGGGGTGTCTGGGGCAGTTCTGTTCCATGGATCCCATTCTGGAGGTGCTGTGGGGTCAGTTTACCTAGGTTACATTGTTTTGACAATGACAGAAGAATGAGTATACCAAGCCAAACTATGCAAACATAATGGCTGCTAACATCTTATAGGCCAAAATAAGCCACACAGCCCAATGCAAAGTCAAGGGGGATGATATTCATTCTACCCATGCTGAAACACTGGCAAAGGTATGTATTATCATAGAGTACAGAATTGGAGGTAATATTTCAATCACTTCTCTCTACATTCCCTCCTGATAACACCCATTCCCACAGCCTTAAATACCAGGCATTTGCTAAGGATTCCCTAACTTACATTCCAAGCCACAGCTGTCCCCGAAGTTCCAAACACCTCTGAGTTCCTACAACCTCCTTTCCCTCTAATATCTCCACTTGCATATCTCAGACACTTCTCCAAGTCATTCACGGTCCCCTGTCTCTACCCCAAACCTGACTTCAGCAGTGGGCTCTCCTTCTACCCTCTTGCTCAAACAAGGGGCAGCAATAAAGACAATCCTGGGGCCGAAACCGGTTTGGCTCAATGGTAGAGCATCAGTCTGCGGACTGAAAGGTCCCAGGTTCGATTCCGGTCAGGGCATGTACGTTGGTTGCGGGCACATCCCCAGTGGGGGGTGTGCAAGAGGCAGCTGGTTGATGTTTCTCTCTCATCGACATTTCTAGCTCTCTATCTCTCTCACATCCTCTCTGTAAAAAATCAATAAAATATATTAAAAAAAAATAAAGACAATCCTGGGTAAACTGGAATGGCCACCATACACGGAGCAGACCTTATCCTCTCCTTGCACCCATTTTCCTCCCTCACCACCGCCTCACCACATTCAACTCATTCCTATGATGCTGCCTCAAAATGTGCCTCTCCCTGGTCCAAACCTTCAATGTCTCTCACCTGCATGTGCACACAATAACTACTTGCCCTACTTTGCCTCTGCCCCCTTCAGTCTTTTCTGAACCCAGCAACAGAGCGATAGTCATAAGCTATAGATCAGATCATGTCACTCCTCTCTCCTAACCTCCGATGGCTGCCATCTCAGAGAAAAGTAAAGTCATTATAAGGCTCCACAAAGTTCTACAGACCTGCCCTCACTCCTCCACCTCTCCAGCTTCTCTCCCTCATACCTGGCCCTCACATATCCTGTTCCAGTCACCCTGCCCTTCTTATTGCTCTTCTCCAAACATCTGGCACACACCGGCCTAGGGTCCTTACATTTGTTATTTTTTCTACCTGGAAAGCTCTTCCCCAAAACGTCTACACTGCTAGTGCTCTTGCTTTATCTTCCAAGGAAAACTTCCCCTAGCCACTACATCCAGAACAGCACCTCTTACCCAAACTTTCAGATCCCCATTCCTGTCACGGTAAAACCAATGTTACAATCTACTTATTCGTTTGGTTTATTTTCCATCGCTAGTGGGGATAATGTTTGCTCCATGTGTGGTGGCCATCCCCGTTTGCCCAGGGTTGTCTCTATTTCAGCACTAAAATTACCATGTCCCAGGAAATCCCTGGAAAACCGAGATGGTAGGTCACCCTCAAGGATAGGTATTTTTCTCTCTTTTGTTCACTCTCTATTTCTACTCCTGGTACTTAGTACATTGCCTGGTACTCAATAAAGAGTGGCTGAATGAATGAATGAATGAGTGAGTGAACACCCAGACTGACCACATCTCTCCAATGCTAAAAAGCTTTCAATGGCTCCACATTGCACTTACAGCAAAGTGTAAATTCCTCACCATGGCCTATGAAGCTTGTCTCTGCTGGCCCTTGCTTGTAGCATCTCATACCTTCTCTTTCTCCACAGTCCCTGGGCTCTGAAACGTGTGACCCCCTTCCAGCCTCCTCAAGTATGCCATCCCTCTTCTTACCTCCAGGGCGTGGCAGTTGCTGTTTTCTTGGCCTGAAATACACTTCCCTAGGAGTCATCCTTCAAGACTCAGTTCAAATAGTGTGTTCTCAGAGAGGCCTTCCCAGGTTGCCCTTTCTTAGAGGCGTCCTCCCCCTATTTATCTCCTGCATGCCACTCAGGACTAACTGTGTCACTCCTGTTTGTTTGTTTGTTTGTTTGTGACTTGCTTATATAACATCACTGTCAAGAATACACTGAGTGCTTTCAAATATCTCGTGTAGCCTGCTTTGTGGTCAAAAAAGGAGAAGAGAGAGTTGAGAAGTGTTCATGCCCAGAATGAGGAGCTAATTTCACTGGGGACCAAATAGGCTTTCTGAGCAATGAAGGAATTATTTGGGCCTTGCCAAGGAATATATTAATTATAATAAAAATGATACCATTTACTCAGCATGTAACATGAGCCAGACACATATATATGACTAATAATCACCTAATTTAATCCCACAACAGCCTCATTATTATCTCCATATTCAGGTAAAAGAACTAAGTATAAAAGACACTACTTATTGTCTATTCTCCACATCCCTTTTACTAATAAAACCTAGGTTTTGTATAGGGCGAGAATGGATCCAGCTCTCCAGGATGTATCTGAAAAATTCTATTCCCTGTATTCCCAGACTCCCTTGCAGCCAGAGGCGACCATGTGAGCCTATTCTGGAGAATGCAAACAAAGCAGAGTCCTCTGTGGGATAAGCATTCTGAGAAAGCCTGTGCTCCTCCAACATCCTTCTTCCTGCCTTCACCTGTTAAATGGTCTGAAGCCCTAGCAACAACAACAACAACAAAAAACTATTTGTCAAAGCCATCATTAGCTAAATTCACTATTTGCAATTGAACACATTGTTATAATAGACTGAGGCTCAGACAAGTTTGGAGAGAGTCAAACCTAGAGAAGGAGAATTGAGTCAGAAAGCTGTGACTATAGAAGACCAGCAAGGTAATAACTGGGAGGTAAGCCCAGATTTTGTTGTGGTGATTGAAACTAAACAGATCCTGAAGACATTGCTTTTGAGACCCCTTAAAAGAGAGAAGGGGGAAAATGTACATGTCATAGTCATGCACTCACTATTAATGAGGATGTGATTATGGAAATTCTAATAACGACAGAGGGAAATCTAGAGGAAAGTTTGGGTATAAAAGATACAAGGTTTTTTGTTCTAGCTGGTTTGGCTCAGTGGATAGCTCGTCGACCTGCAGACCCAAGAGTCCAGGGTTCGATTCCAGTCAAGGACACATGCCTGGGTTGTGGGCTCAGTCCCCAGTGGGGCACTTGCAGGAGGCAGCCAATCAATGATTCTCTTTCAGTATTGATGTTTCTATCTCTCTCTCTCTCTTTCCCTTTCTCTCTGAAATCAATATATATATTGATTTTTTTTTTAAGATACAAGGTTTTTGTCCCAGCTGGTTTGACTCAGTGGATAGAGTGTTGGCCTGGGGACTGAAGGGTCCCAGGGTTGCCAGCTTGATCCCCATCCCAGTAGGGGGCTTGCAGGAGGCAGACTATCTATGATTCTCTCTCATTGATGTTTCCGTCTTTCTCTCCCTCTCCCTTCCTCTCTAAAATCAATTTTAAAAAAAAGTTTTAAAAAGATACCATTTACTAGTGTATTTATTATATAACAAGGTATAAAAGAACTGACATTTTTAAGTCTCTATCATGCTCTAGGCAATGTGTCAGAAATTTTATATTAACAGCTCAATTGCCTTGCAAGGGAAAAATTATCATCTCTATATTACAGAGGAGGAAATTGAACCTCAGGGAGGGAGTGAAAAATATCTAAGAGCTATAGCTTCAAAGCAATCTCAATCAAAAGCTCAATACATATTTTAAAAAATAAATTGACAAGCTGATTCTAAAATTCATATAGAAATACAAAAACAAAACAAAACAAAAAAAAACACACACATACACACACAAAAAACTAGAATACCCAAAATAATTTTGGGAAATAGTTGAAGGACTAACACCTGATCTCAGAAATGATTATAAAACCCACAGTAATAGCCAAGACCGGTTTGGCTCAGTGGATAGAGTGTTGGCCTGTGGACTGAAAGGTCCCAGGTTTAATTCTGGTCATGTACCTTGGTTGTGGGCACATCCCCAGTAGGAGGTGTGCAGGAGGCAGTTGGTTGATGTTTCTCTCTCATTGACATTTCTAACTCTCTATCCCTCTTCCTTCGTCTCTGTAAAAAAATCAATAAAATACACATTTTTAAAAGTTAGATATATACCTTCCACATTAATCAACCGTTCCTCTCCTGGGTAACCTTGCAAGAGAAAGTAAAACCATGTCCATACAAACACTTGTGCATGAATGTTCATAGCAGCTTTACCTGTAATAGTCAAAAGCTGCGGGAGAAAAAAAACAAATGTCCCTCAAGAGATGACTAGATGCACATGTTATGTTATATGCAGACAATGGAATACCAGCTAACAACAAAAGAAAATGAACTACTGAGACTCACAGCAGCATGGGTGCTAAGTAAAAGAAGCCAGACCTAAGGAAATCATCCTGGATGATTCCATTTATACAAAAGTTTTTAAAAAACAAACTAATCTACCGGAATAGAAAACAGATCAGGAAAGGTGGTTGAGGAGCAGGATTATAAAGGGGCATGAGCAAAATTTGGAGATGATTGATTGTGGTGACCATTTCATGGGTGCATATAATAAATCAAAACGTAACGTGTTGTTCAGTGTACGTCATTATATGCCAACGACACTGCAATAACATTGTTTTTAAAAAGTACCCGAGACCATGCAGGGGTCAGCGGAGGAGCCCATGCCTTGGTCCGGGGCTTGAGAACAGAGCTCATTCCGCCCCTACAGGCTGCACCCAGATGGCCAGCATCTCCCTGTTGGCAGGAGCTATGCATGTGCAAACTACAGCTGGAATAGTTGGAATTCTTCATTTAAATTCCAGGAAATCCAGGGACTTCTGGGCACCATATGAAAACATAAAAGAAAAAATGGTTTATTTTCTGAGAAAAAATGAAGCATACTTTATGGGGTCATGGAACCTCTGAAACACCACCAGCAGCTCTTTTCCTGGCTGCAAGCTGGGGCTGGGGCTGGGGCTGGGGCTGGGGCTGGGGCTGGGGCTGGGGCTGGGGCTGGGGCTGGGGAAGAGGAAAACCCCAGTCTGCCTGCCTTTCTCAGGCAGAGAGAGACCAACACTCATGCAGCTGCAGGAGGGGATGGAAGAGGAGATGAGGCTCCTACAGGCTCCCAAGGGTAGGGTGCGGAGGTGCAGGCTGGTACAGAGCTCAGGCTGGCAGAAATCCCAAACTCAGAAATGTGGGGAATTAGTCTGTTGGGGTCAGGAGGCGATGTGATCCTAAGGGAGGCTGTGTCACCTGCAGCTTTCCCTGGTGCCCAGACTGAGGTGGGGGCTGTTCCCAACAAGGGCAAACTCTTCTCTGCATTTAAAGGCACACACACACACACACACACACACACACACACACACACACTATGCAGCTGCCCTGGCTGTAGGCAAGGTAACAAATCGACCACCCTGATCCTCCTAACCAGATTAAACTCTCGGTTAGGAGTCTCTGTCACTTTGTACCAAGGCCTCCCTTGTGTGATTCGCTCCTTCCAGTCAACAGATAATAAGCATTTACCAGCACCATGTGCCAGGCCCTCTTGGAGTCTCTGGGAATCCCCCACCCTTGCCCGAAGGAGTTTACGTGCCAGTGGAGGAAACAGACTGTGTGCAAGACAAATAAATAAGCAGACCGTGGGTCAGGAGGCTGTCGGTGTAGTGGAGAAAAAGAGAACAGAGACAGGGGACAGGGGGAAGGATGGGGCTGTGGGCAGGACTGAGGGTGAAAGGGGTGGCATCACATGGAAGTTCTAGTGTGACCCTGCCCTCTTCTCTCCTGTGATGGTTTCCCCCTCATCTTAACAGACCACAACGAATCAGGGTGACTTTGTTGGTCCCCTGGCAGCTGTATCCAAGATGCACCCATCTTTTTGGCAGCATCTCCCCGACAGGAGGCAGGCTTCTCGGCAGCCGCCCCACCGCGGCCCATCACAGGCTGTTGCTGCTCATCCTTGGGCCCAGTGATGAGTAAACAACCCCAAGAATTAAGTACTTTCCACCTCTCTTTTGCAAGAACTAGTCCTGTTTGGAGTTCAGTCCCTCCTAAACTTACAAAGGTCCTGCCCTTTGGCCTCTCATTCTCTTCTGAGCCATTACCCCCACCTTCCATTTATCTATTCAGGCCTTTTTCTCTGCTCGTAATCGTGCGGTACAAGTTTCCATTTCTGTACCCTTTCTCCTATGCTGCTCCTCATCTAGAATGCCCTCCTTCTATTCAAATACTTTTCATACTCAACAGTGAAGCTATAGCCAACTGGCATGGCTCAGTGGTTGAGCGTCAACCTATGAACCAGGAGGTCACATGCCTGAGTTGCTGGCTTGACACCCCCCCAGTGTGGGGCATGCAGGAGGCAGGCCATCGACGATTCTCTCTCGTCATTAAAGTTCCTACCTCTCTTTCCCTCTCTCTTCCTCTCTTAAATCAATAAAACTATATATATTTTTAAAAAGGAATAGCAATAAAGATCACAGAGCATAAATGGACTTAATAAAATCTAAGTTTTCCTTAAAAAAAAAAAAAAAAAAAAAAAAAAAAAAAAAAAAAAAAAAAAAGCAAAGTTCTAATCTACTTATTTCCAGCTCCTCCCTGCCCATGGCAGCCCCATGAATCCCCTTTTCTTGATCTCCAGCATCATACCACATCTGAGCCTCATAACTGAGGCAACGTTGTGTCTGTTTCACTGCTATCTCCCTATTGTGCGTCTGGCCCCTCCAGCTGCCTTGGTTGTTCCTCCTGTGTCTTTAACTTCTCCTGCGTTCCTGAGATGCAGGCTCTCATGCTGAGCATACCAAAGGTACATATACCACATATACAGCTCATTTCTTCCTTTCAAATAAGCCTTTGCCCAAATTTCCTGAGAAACTGAAATGGTTTGGAAAATTCCAGTAGGGGAGTTTCTCAGCCTTATTTGAGTTGTGCAAGTGGGAAAAAATGTGCTTTCCCCCAAATTAACAAATTCCCCAAGCCTTTCCTCTGACAGCAATTCACTAACCTCTGAGGCTGTATGGAAGCTCGCCAGTTTCTTCATTTCACCAAAGAATGAATTATCCTCCCATTTATATGTCATAGGCACACGTGTGTTTTCGAGTGAGCAAGGAGGATAGAGTCAGAGTATAAATTAACCCATCTTGAAAATGAAGCATGTGACAAGTGGAAAGTGGCAGACTCTTTGATGCCCCTGTCTCCTGGCTTTCCAGTGTATTGAGGAAACCATGTCTTAATAGTATGCGGTATACCCCACCTGGGTATATCCTCCCCCTCTATTTGGATAAATAGTTTGGATAAACTCACTCATTCACCCATTCAACAAACACTAATTAAAAGGCCGATATGGTTGGCAGTTTCCAAAATGACTTCCAAAGGCCCGGTTTCCTGGTACTAATGCATACTTGTGCAATCCCCTCCCCCTATGTGTGTTCTGACCCTATTACCTTGCTTCTAATGGAGAGAATACAGTAAAAGTGATGGACATTACATTCAACATTATTTTCTATAAGATGATAGCATTCTCCTTCTTACACTCTCTCTGTGATTCCTCTTGTTTACTCACTCTGATGAGGTCAGCTGCCAAGTGGTGAGCTGCCCTGTGGAGAAGCCCATGTTGGCAAGAAACAGAGGGCAGATTCTGGCCAACAGCCAGCCAGTGAGGCACGGAACCCCGTTGTCCAATAGCCCGTGAGACACTGAATCCTGCCAACAACCACATGAGCTTGAAGCAGGTCCTCCCCATTTGAGTATTCGGATGAGGCTGCAGCGGCAGCCAACACTTCGATGTATGCTGAGCCAGAGGACCCAGACAAGCGGCACCCAACTAAATGTTGTTTGAAGGCACTATGTTTTAGGTACAATTTGTCTTGAAGCAATAAATAACTCATACACCCACTGTGTGCCAGGTGCTGTTCTTGGCTCTGGGACACTGCAGAGGATAAAACATGCACATGTCCTCATGTAGCTGACAGTCTAGTAGAGGGAGGCAGACGATAAATAAAGTGTGGTGACAGAGGAAAATAAAGCAGTGAAGGGAATGGGGAATTGCCGGGGCTTGGGTGGGTGGTGAGGTGGGGGTGACAGTGGTTGTAACTTTACACAGGGTATTTGTAAAGGCCTCCCGAGGAGGTGGTATTGGAGCAGAGACCTGCAAAGAAGAGCACGGACCATGGGCCATCTAGGGGAAGAGTGCTCCGGACAGAGGAAACGGTCCAGAATGAGCTTTTGTTTTGTTCAGTAAAATAAAATGTAGAGAAGGAAAGGCTCCCAGCTTCTCTCTCTTTGGCCTGTAGAAAAACAACTAAACGCAGGCAGCCCACCAGAAACGCATTCCAACTTTCCTCCTGCTCCCAGAGAGAGCTCGGAGTCCAGACAGAGGCAAGCTTGTTTCTGTTTTGTTTATTTCCTGTGTCCTCGATGTAAGCAGTTACTCACCTTGGCAGGTGGGGCTTCTGTGATTTGGGGGGAGGGGGGGAAGGAAGGAGGTTGCCCAATGTCCCTTCACCTTACCCTCTGTCGTGGGTGGCTTTCCTGCTCGCTGCAGAGAATAGGATGTAGGGATTGGGCAGCTGGGATCCCAGGCCAGAGAAGACTTGAACTGCCCGATTCACGCTGGGATCCTCAAGGCCACCAATTCACATTGGGCCAGACCCTCGCAGGGGGAAAAGAAAAATCCTGCTACAGCGGCTCTGCCAGCTGAGAATTGGTTGGTTCGTGGGCACTGATAACCATTCACTTCCGTCCTTGCAGGGCTAACACTTATAGGAGAAGTTCTGCGGGGGCCTGATGCGGCAGGGGCCTGACATGGTGGGAATCTCCCTTTTCCGTGTCCCACCTGGAAAGAGATGAATGAACCGATTCTAAGTGGAGGTGGCCAAGGATTGAGAAATATTAGAAATGAAAAGAGAAGACACAGAGATAGATTTCAAGCTGGGAGCTGGGTGGGCTACCATACTGTCTCTGGAGAGGCAGGAAGTCAACAACGGCCCCTCGCAGTGCATTTATTTTATAGCCCCAATACCATAATTATTTTCATTCTTAATTAGGCCCTAGCATGCCTGGTTTTACATATCTAGTCCCTCTCCTGCCAACACCTGGGCTTGATATGAAGACCAAGTTGATTACACTGTCCGCCATCTTGGGAAAATGTGTATCCTAGACTCGGCTCTGCCAATCTTCTCTGTCTCAGCTGGCAACAATTAAAAGAAATGCCCATGTGCCTTCCCAGGAGGCCCTCTAACAAAGTTCAAGGGGAGAGCAGTTTACAAAATGTTTCTTTGAATTGCTCTGTGAAGAAAGGAGACCTGATAAAGTTTTTCTACTGTGTGCAAACCTGGAGATTTGGGTGGACTCAGAGATTCTCCTTCCCCTCACCCCCCTGCCCAGAGTGAGGCTGGACACTGAGGCCTGGACACCGTGGCTGCCCAGTGGAGAAGAGGATTGTGAGAGGACGTGCCAAGAGTAGCTTTCCTTTGGAAATTGGTCCAGAGCCAGATCTGATCCTTTGGCCCAAGTCAGAGTTGAATAAGTGCCTCTGACTTCTGTCAAACACTGACTTGCCTTGATGCTTCACACCCAAGAAAGAGGCTGTGAACTTTCCATCTAGAGTGTGAGGTCAAGAAGGACAGCCCAGCTCCATACGGGCCTGACCTTGGCAGTCAAGTGTGCTCTGCTTCTGCACACACAGGGAGGAAGGAGAAGATAAAGACATCTTCCATTCAATAAAAATGGGGAGCTATTATCATCATTTGCAAAGCTGAGAGCCTTTGCAAAGCCATATTAACATGAAAGAGAAAGATTGCCCCAAGTGGAAGCATGGAGATGAAAGAAGGAAGGAATAGAGAAATGAAAGGATAAATAGATGAGTAGACTAAATGAATATTGATAATGTTAGGAAAATAGTAATAATGTCTTGTAAGGCTTAAAGTACATATGGAATTAACATACATGACAACAAGAACACAAAAGATGGGAGGGGATTAAACGGAGTTAACGTGTTCTAAAATCTTTATCATTGTAAGTGGCAAAAGTATAGATTTACATTAAACTTTAATGTCGAGGGGATATCTTGCAAACTCTCAGGGGACCACTAAAAAATAATAATGCAATGTATAATTAATAAGGGAAATGAAATGGAATAATTAAAAGTACTTAGAAAACAAGAAAGGAGGGGGGGTGAACATAGCATAAGTGAAACAAATAGTGAGATTTAGGTGGATTTAAACCTAACTATATTAGTCATTTCATTAAATATGTATGGGCTAAAATGTTCCAATAAAAGCCAAAGGTTATCAGATTGGACATTTTTATAGGAACATTGATCGAGAGGGCACCCACCCTTTTATCCAGCTCCCCTCTTACTACTTGGAAGGCTGACTTGATAGCCGGAATGGCAGTGATCCACTTACAAGCAGGAGGCGGAGCCTGGAAGCTGTGGCCAATGGAGGCAGAAGCAGAAAGATCAAAGGAGCCTGGGACACTCACTTCTGCCAGTGCCTTAAACAAAATGTGTGTCTTCCTTCCTGCAGGATTCTTCACAGGTGGATGCTGTTGTGGATCTCTAAGACAGGAACCCCACTGAAACCGGTTTGGCTCAGTGGATAGAGTGTTGGCCTGCAGACTGAAAGGTCCCAGGTTTGATTCCGGTCAAGGGCATGTGCCTTGATTGCTTGCGGGCACATCCCCAGTAGAGGATGTGCAAAAGGCAGCTGATTGAAGATTCTCTCTCATCAATGTTTCTAACTCTCTATCCCTCTCTCTTCCTCTGTAAAAAAAATCAATAAAATATATTATAAAAAAAAAAAAAAGGCAGGAATTCCGTTTACAGAGTCTCCCTGGCCCATTGGAGCACAGGTACCGTGGATCATGCCACAGGACACAGCTGAGAGCCCCTGCACAAAAGTACCCGCACATGATCATGTCTCCCAACTGGCTCTCCAGGCCCTGCCCAGTCCAATAGCAGAACCTTTCCAATGGGGCTGAAAGGTCCTCAGAAGGCAGCAAAAGTGGGCCTGGGAGAGACAGTGTCCTCCCCTCCTCTCTCTCCTGTGAATGCGTGAAGAGGGAAGAGGTGAGGCCTGAAGCCAAAGCAGGGTTTCTCTGGATACCCAGGTTTTGTGAAGACAAGGTGGTTTCTGAAGAAGGTAGGTTCAGCGCTGGGCTCTAAAACCCAAGCCTCAGTCTTCCTTTCCAAGGCCATTACTGCAGCCCCAGAGTCCTGGAGCCCCAAGCAACATGTGTCACCCACAGTAATACCCCCACCCGGGCCTTATCCTTGGCGGATGTATGGGAGCCCAGCCCACTGCAGGGAAAGCAAGCCCCGAAGTTGTAGGACCAGCTGAGCAACCCTGCCTTTGCCAGCTTCCTGTCCAAGTGCCCACACCAGTCTTGACAAGGTCTGGAATGAGCCACGTCGGTGAGAAAAAACTAAGAGGAGGCTGAGTCTGGCTAAAGCAGGAGGAGAGAACAGAGCCTCCACTCTGGCTCCACCCCAACCTGCCTCCTGGGTAGGACGGAGATAAAAGGAAAAAGCCTAACGCATCCATGAAGGGAGGCAGGCGGGAAGAGAGCAGGAAAGTGATGTCCATAAAACTCTGGAAAACAGAGAGCAGACAGATGAGGTTATAACTTTCTCCCCAGCGCTGAACGTCTGGGGAGGGGAAGAAGCAAGCTTGGCAGAGCCCCAGACAATCTTAGCAAGTGGAGCCAGGTGAGTTGGTTGTAAACCTTATAAAAGAGGAGCACATTCTGAGATTCTCCTCTTCACCACATGAAAAGAAGATCAGCACCTTATTCCTTACCACACCCCTCCCCCCACCCCTGTGCCAAGCTGGAGTTACCATGTGAATGTAATGATGGTGGTGGTGGGTCCGGCAGAGCACCCTTGTGTTTAAGCACACTGGCAGCCAGGCTTCCGGGCTCCAACATCAGAACCAGAACCCTATCCTGTCCTTTTACTGTGAGACCCACCAAGAAATGAGCTCTGTACCCACATGGGGCTTTCCTCAGCTATGGAATGCCTCCCTCTTAAGTAGGACTAGAGAGCCAAGAACCAAAGCCATTTGAGGGAAGCCTTAACTACGAAAAACAGAGAGCAAAACAAACAAACAGCAAAGAAAGCAGCTCCAAGGAAACAGAGATAATGTGGAGATTGAACTAAGAAAACAATCTTCATTCTGATTACTCCTCCCAAAGGGAAGAGAAGATAATTCATGAAGCAAGAAGATTGTGTTATGAAAGGAAATATTAAATAAAAAACATCCCTTGAAAATTAAAAGTGATAGCAAAAATATAGAAGGGTTGAAATAAAACGAGGTGGAAATTTCCCCCCCAAAATGAAAGATAATAGGAAAAAATTACTTAAAAATTAGAGAATCATGTTGGGAGTTCTAACATCCAAATCATTGGAGTTCCAACAAACAGAACAGTTGAACTGTGGAAAAGTAATCTCAAAATCATAGGAGAAAATTCTCTAGCACTTAGAGATATGAGGTGCCAAATGGAAGGGTCCACCAAGAGCCCAAAACAAAGGACAAAAACATATCAACACACATCACTCAGGAATTTCAGGGCGTCAGACATGCAGAGAAAATCCTAAAAACTTCCAGAGAGAGGGGAAATAGTTTATATCCAGGGATCATCAATCAGAATCACATCATTTTCCCCAATGGGCAACACTAAAAGCAAGAAGACAATGAAACATCTCTTTCAAAATATAGAGGGAAAATTATTTCTAATCTAAAATTTAATACCCAGACAACTATTAATAGTGTATAAGAGTAGAATTAAGAGATTTTTAAAAACACAATATTTTTTAAATGTGCCTCCTACATATCCATTCTTTTTTAAAAAATGTATTTTATTGAGTTTTTACAGAGAGGAAGGGAGAGGATAGAGAGTTAGAAACATCAATGAGAGAGAAACATCAATCAGCTGCCTCCTGCACACCCCTACTAGGGATGTGCCCACTACCAAGATGTGCCCTTGATCGGAATCGAACCTGGGATCCTTTAGTCTGCAGGCTGACGCTGTATCCACTGAGTCCAACCAGTTAGGGCACCATATCCATTCTTAAGAAGTTACTAGAAGATGAAAACAAGGAGTCTGGGAGACAGTAAATCAAACAGAACAGAAGTTGGAGAAGGGCCTTCATGGAGATGAAGGGAGATCTCAAGATGAAGGTTGTTTGATGGGACCAGAGAGTAACTTGTCCCAACTCCCCAGGAGGGATGCCACCAAGACTAAAATGGGCCAGCTTAAACATTAATGGGTCTATACTCATTGAGTTGAATTTTAGAGTCCATTTGGGAACAAGCTGATGCTAACTCTATAGCATGCCAGGAAAATGAAAAAATGAGGCAAACATGTAACTCTAATAAAAATAAAAGTTGTATAAGAAAGAAAGTGTATAATCATGGCAAAGTATGTGATTCAGCTATTAATAATATTTACATATTCACAACCATATAAACATTGAATAGTAATTTATGCAAAAAAATGCCATGTAGCCATATCAAGAAGCTGGATGAAGAGAAGTACTAGTTCATGTGTATAAGTGTCTTGGTGTGTAAGAGTGCTCTATCCTAACACTTCGTAGTAGGAAATAGGTTGATACTATCTAAAGCAGAAACACCATGAAATAGAAGAAGACTGTTTTTCAGAAACTTAGGTGTCAGTAACAGAACATGTCAAAGACTTGACAGTGGTTGTCTTTTGTGAATGGAACTTTGTGGGGAGAAGAGTGGAACAGGACACTACCTTTTACACTGTACTACTATTTGACTCTTTAAATCTTCTTTTTGACTTATAAAAACTACTCTTGTTTAAAGTCCACTATTTGATGTTTTAACATATGTACTCCCTCTGTAATCCCTCCCACAATTACTCCTGTAGAGAGACATATGGTCAGTAACCACCCATGAATGGCTCAACAGTTCCTGCTGTGTCCCTCTGTAATCCCTCCCACAATTACTCCTGTAGAGAGACATATGGTCAGTAACCACCCATGAATGGCTCAACAGTTCCTGCTTCTGAACTGGTGAACGGGGTAGAGGGTGGAGGGGGTCTGTGCTTCTAATGGGAAGACACCATGCAGTCCATCTTGGCCTTAGCATTCAGCTTGAGAAGCATCACGTCCAGGAAGCCTGCCATGACTGCCTCCCTGCACCCATGCTCTCATCCTCCAATATGAAAATATCCCTTCTGTATGGTGAACTTGCCTCTTTCTTTTCTGCACCCAGTGACTTGTGAACTCTACAATGATGGAAACTCCCTTTGGATTCATAGGGCCACGCTCCAAGTGCATGCTCAGGAAATTTTTTTTTAACGAATACATGCAATGTAAGACAGAAGAGAGGCATGGAAGGCTGAATAGGTGAGTGCAAGGTATTTCCTAGTGTCAATGATTTAAAGTTGTCTGTGTTAAAGATCATATGCATCTCTTTAAAGACCACGTGAAAGTCCAAGAGAGGCTGAAGTGGGAGGGAAGTCAGAAACGCAGCTGTAGCCATTAGCCCATTCTTGGAGGGGCTTGGTAGTCCACAGTCCCCTGGACAAAAACCCTGTCCCAAACATCCCTCCACCACCCTTCTCAGAGACCCAAGATCCGCCTTGGGAGCCCCGGGAGCTGGCCCAGCAGTGGGATTAGGCTCGCTAGGGGGCAGTCTTTTATCACACTGGCTCTGCTCCAGCAGCCACAAAACCCTGGGTTCTTTTCTACAAGGAACCCTGCAAACTCAGGGCCTCCCCACATTCCCTGCAGTCTCTTGCCAAGAACAGAGGGTCTGGTCTCTCTGAGCAGCAGTGGAATGTCCACCAAATCAGTTCTCTGGGCAAGGGAGCTGTGAAGAGAAGGCAGGTGTCTGGAGACACTTTGATATTGCAAAGTGATCTTCCCTTCCTCACTGCCTCGAATGTGCCAATTCTTAGTTCCTCATCCCCTGCCTGATGGCTGCCCAGAGACGAATCTATAGGATTGACACTCCTATAGATTGTCAATTTATTCACCAATATCCATCAGACACTATTGCTAAGCACATGCAGGACTGGGGATCTTGGAGGTTCAGGGCTGTTACAGACCCCAGAGCAGTGTTCAGAACTCCCTCCCCAGTGTGGGACCTCACTGCCCCCAGAAATCATCCCACCCCTGGGCCCGTAGGAACATCTGAAGCCAGGGGCACAGAGGAAGGCCAGGGACCAAAGGGGCACGTACAGTTTGGAGAGTCAGAACTCCTTGAATTTTTAGAAGAGCACACTCTTACCTCAACCACTGTAGGGCCTAATTTCAAAAATGCTTCCACTCTGGAGGAACAAATATCTCAAAGACACAGACCCTGTGAGGCAGCCTGTGCCTGCTACCAGGAGTAAAAGGAGTTGGTATAGGTAAAAGGAGAGGATTTGGGGGTGGAAACCTGGGACAGGATTTCCCAGGACAGGGCTTAAAAGGAGGTGATTGATGGGCATGGGGTCTTACAGAAGGAGAAAAAGAATAAGGGCCCTCGCTTGGCTCTTAAAACTGAAGCCCTGGAACTTCCATCTCCAATGTCCAGGCTTTTGCTGGGAATTTGCTATCTGTTCCAGATCCTGGTGAGCTTTCTATCCCGTCAAAGGAAGTGTCCAGGAGAGGCTGGAAGGGAGAATTTCACAACCAGCAGGGTCTTCCTTTGATGTTGCCATCTGGGCCCTGGAGCCCCTCCTCCACCAGTTCACCGTTTGGGAAGCAGGAGATCTTTCCTTTCCCAGCTCCATGGGAGGGGGCTGCTAGGTCTAGCTCACAACTCACTTCATATCCCTGGTGGGTGCAGTGGGACACAACTCCAGCCCAGACTAACGAGGGATGAGGGTGTGGGTGCCTGGATCCCTTGCTAAGGCCTGTACAGGCCTATGGTGCAGTCACACCCCTGGGAGCTGCACTCTGCAGAGCAAAAGCATCAAGCCTGGTTTACCCTGAGAACTGGGTCACCTCCGCATCTTTCCTGGGGCAGGATTCCAGGCCCAGCCAGTCACACTGACATCTGGGAAGAGTCATTACCTGCAGGGAGAAGGGGATAAGAGAGAAAGGTGGAGAGGGACTACGCTGGAAAGGAGGCAGCACTGGCTCCCTAGGCAAGCCTCTCTTCCTCTGTGGTAAGCAAAGATATATGGGCTAGCAGGCCGGCCTGCCCAGGGCCCACCTGTGCACACCTGCCTCTGGCACATCTGAGCTGCGGTGACCCTCTCACCCAATCACCCTGCAGAGCCAGGTGTGGCTGCCAGCTCAGCCAGCTCCCCCGAGGCCTCTGGCCCTGCCCTGCCTGGAAGGCCCTGCCCTCCCTCCATCTTTGCAGAGAAGAGGAGAAAATAAAACTGTGTGTAAATTTCCCATTCAGGTTTCGGGGTCCCACTCCCCATTCTGTTGCTCTGGGACATGGGAGGTGAGCGGTCACCAGGGCTGGTGTATGTCTGCAGCATGCTTTTCCACTGCCAAGATGTACCTCCTGGACTCCAGCTCCCGAGGGCCCGCCCCTTTCTGCAACCATCTCAAGAATGTTTGCCAAGCGTTTTGTCAGGTGTCCCCCAGTGTCCCAAAGACAGAAACTGTACCATGTGACCTTTCCCCAGGTTTTGCAACCCCGGAGTGCACATGTCCACACCTACTCTCACACCTCCACCAAGGGCGTCCAAGAAGAATGCCGTCCACAGGGTAAGGCCACCTGGGGACCTCTTCTCTCTTCCTTTTCACTTCTCAAATTTCTACCTAGTGTATCTCATTGAGACAGGGGCATACTGGTCATAGTTTCTCTTGATGAGGTGGTCCGTGGATAGCCAAACATCCCTCGGCTTGCCACAAATGACTTATTTTCTCATTTGTCTCAGAGCTGATCACTGTTTGCAGAGGTAAGCCAAATGCAATATTTGGCTTCCAAGTAAATCACACACACACACACACACACACACACACACAAATATTTTGGGAGGGTTTTATTAAAAATTAACAATGTCCCTGGTAAATAGCTCTTTAAACTTACCAAGTTTTCTTGTTCCTGGCCCCCCTCCAGCAGATCTTGGGATTGCAAACGTCGTGGTGAGGGGAGGAGATGGCCCAGACACATGTGGAAGTTAGCCCTGGTTCTCCTGGTGGACAGCACTGACAGACCCTCTCCCCCTCCCCCTCTCCCCAATAGGTGTTAGGAGGCCCAGTGTGGTTAGGGCTCAGGAATTCCAAACAGAGCTGTGGGGGAAGGGAAAGGCAGGTAGGGAGAGTGTGTCAGGGCAGGGTTTCTGAAGAAAGGGTTTCCATCAGCACAAATGGACCAGCTTAGTAGGAAGATGGATGAGGGAGGGAGGCAGAGTCCTAAAGGCAGAAAAGAGAATTCCATCCAGAGGAGAAACAGAAGTGGACATGGAGGGAGGAGGGATGGGGGGTGTTGGTGGCTGGCAGGGGTATAGGGGGAAATGAGGAAGACACTGGACCAGAGAGAGGGCAGATGGGGAGAGGTGGGCTCCCAGAGCTAGGGAGCCTGGATTATGGTGGCCATGGAAGGACTTTGAGAATGAGAAACTAAGCAGCCCAGTGGTTACCTGGCTTCATCCCTACTCCCTGTGTGACTCGGGGCAATCCAATTAACTCTCAGACTTGGTGTCATTTATAACATAAGGATGGTAACAGAACTCCCTGGCAGGTTGACTGGGAGGGCCGAGTGGGATGACGAGAAGAGCGGGTGGTGGCACACCGGGCACTCTGCGTAAGGAGTTGCCCATCTCTGCCTTCTTCTATTAGAGCTGGACAAAGCGCCTGGCGGCAGGTGATTCATTGGTTCGGTGTGAGATCACGTTAAGTGGTACGTTTTCCAACCCAGATCCGCACTTCCTGCGGAGACAGATCCTAAAAGAGCTGGCAAAAGTGTTAGTAAACAATAAAAGTGCAATTCAAAGGTCGCCGCGAGCAGGGAAAGCAGTGGGAGTTAGGAAAAGGCTCCAGGCAGGAAGCAAAGTCTTCTCTTCCCAAGGGTGCACGTTTCCACCAGGCAGATGTGACTTTACAGCCCTCCTCCCCCTGTACACACACACACACACACACACACACACACACACACACACACACACACTGCTGCGCCCCCTGTGCCCAGTCCTCTCCCGAAACGACACCTAGAATCCTTCAGGGACACGTGAGATGAAGGGGTGATAGGAAGGCGGGGAAGTTATTGGACTGAGCTGGATTAATTTGCCCCTAGCAGTTCCGAAGGCAAAGCATATCGGAGCGGCACGGGGGAGGCGGGAGCGGGGCGGGGAGGGCGCAGTGCGTCCGGGAGAGTCCAGAGAGGCTCGGGAACTGGGCTTGGGGGCCAGCCCCGCGCCGGGCCCCGCAGCGCCGCCTCCCCGGAGGCCAGTGGGGGCCGGGCCGAGGGAGCGGGAGGAGGCGGAGGGCGGAGGGCGGAGGGAGGGCGGCGCGCGGAGAGGTTATTTGTGGTTCGCTTTGATCCCCAGGGGGAACCTGAAACTCTCACATTCCTGGCATAGCAGCCGCCTCCAGTGCGCGCCGCCGACCCTGAGGCTGCGCGCTGGGGCCCGGGCGGCCAGAGCATCGGCGCCGCCGCCGAGTGCACACCTCCGCCGCCGCGCCGAGCCGGGAGCGCCGGGCCGGGTCCCGGGTCTGACGGCGCTGAGCACCCGCGGGCCTCGGCGGTAAGCAGGGCCGATCGGCGCTACAGGCAGCGCGCGGGGCCGGCGGGGACGCGCCCCAAGTCGAATCCCGTGTCCTTGGCGCGGCTCGGTCTTCTCCGGGAGCAGGAGCCCGGCGGACCCAGCATCCTCGGGGCGCCGGGGAGCCCCTTTTCAGGCAGTGACAAAGGTGGGCCAGGGCCTCGCGCCCCCAGGGGTGCCGCACTGCGCGCCCCCGGAGTGGGGGGAGTTTTCCCTTCCCGAAGGCGCGCGGGTCCCCTGGAGCTGGGGAGCGGGGCAGCCTCTGGAGGGGAGAGCGGGGTTCGTGTTTGGGGCGCGGGTCGAGGAGAGAGGGGGGCGCGGAACAGAACCAGAGGTGCGGTTTCGAATGTAAGTCTCAGGGCCCTGGGGCTGATCTGATTAGGTTGGGGGGCGGGTTTAAGGGGGGTCACAGGTGCCTTGGTCCCCAGCTAGCCCAAGAATTCCTCTTTGTCTTCCTTGGAAAATCCTCTTTGGAGCCACGGTTTGGCTCTCACTTAGAAGGAATGCAGCCCGCCGTCCAGCCCGGTGACGTCAGCGCTGGGGCATTCGGAAAACAAAGAGGCTGGCGAGGGAGGGCAGGGGGCGCGCCCGCCGCGCTCAGAAGCCCTCCCCGGGCAGCCGGCTCCGGGCGCACGGACAGCGCCCCCGGGCGCTGGTAGTCCTCTGGGGGTGCGGGTAGGCGGGCTCCCGTGCTGCGGGGCGGTAGGAGAGACCCTCCCTCTTTTCTTAGGCGAAGGCCGGAGGTGCGTGCTTGCTTAGAAAGGAGAGGTTTCGGAGACCCCGGCTGCAGCCTTCGAGAACCGCGGAGGTGGAGGGGGGTGTGGAGCGGGGGGACGTAGCTAAGGCTTAGCTACAAAGATGTGCACCCGAGGGTCTGGACGCGCAAGAAGAGATTCTTCGGGAGGAGAGGCCCGGAGGAGGTGTTCCCTGCTCCCAGGCACACTGTTGGGGGAGGGTGGAGGGAAGGGAATCTGTCCCCCGTCAGGCGGACAGTGAGGGGCTTAGGAAATGCCTGGCGGGGGAAAATCTAGGGCAACGATTTTCAACCTTTTTCATTTATTGGCACACATAAAGTAATGACTAAAATCCTGCGGCACACCAGAAAAAATATATATGTATTTTTTTGCCGACCTGACAAAAAAAAAATAGATGTAATTTTTATTCATTCTCACTGGAGGGCTATTGTTGCGTTGGCTGTTGTCTTTTTTTCTTTCTTTCTTCTCAATCTAAGGGAAAAGAGGTCAGTGTCCCTGACCAGTCAGGTATTGCATGTTTTAAACATTCCTGCGGCATGCCAGTGTGCCTCTCCGCAGCACAGCGGTTGAAAATCGCTGCTCTAGGGCGAACTGGTTCTTGTTTGTGTTGCCTCTGGTAGCCCTGAAGTCTTGCATCTCCATGGAGTGTGTGTGTGTGGGGGGGGGGGGGGGGCGCGGCATGCTTGGGTGCCAGGAAGGATGGGGACGGAGATGTCCTCCAGACTTATCTCTTGCTCCTCCGCTGTGGGCAGCCAGGGAGGAGGGAGTGGACGAGGAATGGCTGCTCTGACAACCGGCCAAGCCCAATGCAGCAGCCACTGGATCCAGTTTTGTGGCAGAGGAAGGGCCGCATTCCTCCCATTCCCCTCCTCCCATGCACACAGGGCCTGTGGAGGTGTGGGTTTTGTTTGGCTTTCCCTGAATCCCAGTGTGGAGGTTGGTGTTGGAGGAGGCTGTAAAGGAAGCTGGTAGGAAGGCCGCCTTCCAGGCATGAGCCCCTGGGAGCCCGGACTCCGAAGGGAACACCTTCCTCAGATCTCCCTGCACCCACAGCCCCCAGCCCTCAGTCCCCAGCTCCAGGTCCCTGCAACCAAGGACACGCCCCTCCCCTTTCCTTACTCCTCCGTTTGGCTTAACTGGGTGTTCCTGGTGTCCGGATGCTGAGTGCCCATCTGCTATGTGGCTAGAGGACCATAGGGGGCTTTTCTGAGCAGCAGCAGCAGCAGCAGTAGTTGTGGTGGTGGTGGTGTGTGTGGTGGTGATGGCGGTGGCTGATGGTAATTGTAAACTCGAAGACATTGTCCATTCTTTCTTTTCCCCTGGAGCGCCCATACTGATACTGTCCACACACACAGGCTCTGTGACTGACCCACAAACCTTGATGGGTCGCCCCTTTTGCCTCATCTCACAGAACCATTGCCCTATTGTAGTGTGTCTTCTCTCATCCCTTAGTCACCCAACCAGAGTCATTTCTCCTCTTTCTATTTCCCTCGCAGAGTGGATGTCAAGGTCATCCCATGACAGGGAGGGCTCCTCGGGGTGAAGGGTGGTCAGTTAGCTGAAGCTGTGGTGTGCCTCATTCCAGAGCGTGCTGGGGGCTGTTTGCCCAGGGCTTCTACTGGGTTGGACACGTTCTTTATCACCTGCCAATAAAGCAGGGCCCTGGGCACCCCTGGCCTGGACAGCTAAGTGGTTTGTTTGACCTAGGCCTGTCCTGGAATCTCTCATCAGGCTCTTTGATGGGTGGCTGACTGCAGGAGGTTGTGGTTTCTGGCTGATTACCTTTTAGGCACTGGTGTCTTTCTCTAAGGCATAGTAAGTCCCCACGAATATAGTTATAATAGCAATCCTGTGCCAAAGATTATAGTGCACCACAACTCAACAGCCATTGCCTCTTTTAATTTGCAACTTCATGCAACAAGCGTTATTCTTTCTGGGGTTTTTTTTTCTGACGGAGAAACTGAGGCTCAGAGGTTAGGTAACGTGCATTAATCAGTAGGGGCAGCTCTGGCGGTTGAACTCAGGCTTGTGTGGAATTCTGGGCCTTGCTCTTTACCATTAAACTTTGGACCTGAAGGAAAGTTCGACCCTTTCCCACAAGCCCCCGCTCATTGTTCTTCTTTTTCTTTCTTCCCAGGTGCCCTGGGGCCACGTGCCTCTGGCCGTTGTCTGAGTGGGTGTGTGCCAGCTGAGGAAGCATGAGGACGCTGGAAGACTCCTCGGGAACTGTCCTGCACCGCCTCATCCAGGAGCAGCTGCGCTATGGCAATCTGACCGAGACACGCACACTGCTGGCCATCCAGCAGCAGGCCCTGCGGGGTGGGGCCGGAGCCGGGGGCACAGGGAGCCCCCAAGCCTCCCTGGAGATTTTGGCACCCGAGGACAGCCAGGTGCAGCAGGCCACAAGGCAGGAGCCCCAGGGCCAGGAGCACCAGGGCGGTGAGGCCCACCTGGCAGAGAATACCCTCTACCGGCTGTGCCCACAGCCCGGCAAGGGTGAGGAGCTGCCCACCTACGAGGAGGCGAAAGCCCATCTGCAGTACTATGCGGCCCAGCAGGCAGGGCCCCGGCCACACGCTGGCGACCAAGATCCCCGAGGGGGCCCTGGAGGCAATCGGAGGCAAGATGAGGCCCTGCGGGAGCTGAGGCACGGCCATGTGCGCTCCCTGAGCGAGCGGCTCCTGCAGCTGTCCCTGGAGAGGAACGGTGCCCGGGTCCCCAGCCACATGAGCTCCTCCCACAGCTTCCCCCAGCTGGCCCGCAATCAGCAGGGCCCCCCGCCCAGGGGCCCCCACGCCGAGGGCCCGGAGCCCCGAGGACCTCCACCTCAGTACCCACACGTTGTGCTAGCTCACGAGACCGCCGCTGCTGTCACCGACCCGCGGTACCGCGCCCGCGGCAGCCCGCACCTCCAGCATGCCGAAGTCAGGTAACCGCCCGCCTTGCCTTTCGAGCTCCTGACTTCCTGTCAGTGTCCATCTCCCAGGATAGAGAGCCCCTTGTGTCACGGCTCCTTCCCAAGACTGAGGAGCTAATGCCCAGAGAGGGGCTTAGCCAAGGTCAGAGCGAACTTAGCGACATCCCTTGCATTGGTTTGGACATGGACACCGTGTCTAACTACCGATAGCCTTCAGCTACCTAGAGTTCCCAGGGGGTTAAAGGTTAGGTTTCGGAAAGAACTTGCTAAAGGCAGGGCTGGGAATCATTGCCAAACTCTAAGTTAAGTGGGAAAAAGGGGGCCTCCTTCTCTGGAGATTTCTGACAAGTGGACAGTGCCTTCTCTGAGTATTGGGAGGCGTGCCTCACTGGAGGCAGGAAGGACCAAATGGCCTCCTCAGAGACCTCTCCCCACTCTGCACCAGGGCAGAGTTGCCCTGCCTCTCCTGTCCATTTCCTCTCATGTTTATCCCTGTGACCCATGTGTCTGCAGCCTGAGGGGGAGAGGATTCAGGGTCCAGATGAGCCCCTTTCTGTGGGGGCTCTGAGGGGCTGCTGGGGGACTTGGGGTTTCATTCTGAGGGAAGGATAGCCTTCGGAGGATGTGAGGGGCTTACCTTTGTAAGAGGCGGGCCCCTCTGGCTGCCTGTAGAGAGTGGCGGCTAAGGGACAAGCATGGAGACGGTGAGCTCAGAGAGTTTGCAGAAATAGGGGTCCCTAGAAATGAAGCTGACACACTCTTCATTTCACACATCCTGAATCACCCCACGGGGGTCCAGGATCCCCCTTCTCAGAGGGGCCTGAGGACCTGCGCCCTCCATTCTTCTGATGACTCAAGGTCAGAGTCTGCTGATGCTTCATTTAGTCACCCACTTTCCCACCATTTGGCCTTTCCTTGCTCTCGAGAAATGAGTGACGCGAGGATGATGGTATTGGAGGAACCAGAGAGCCTTGTGGGTCCTCCCCAGCTTCTACCTCCCCGGCCCCCTGCCTTATCTCCCTTCTCAGGGCTGGCTTGGGGAAAGTTTCGGAAGCTGAGTCGTGGTTTCTTCTTTGGGACCAGCCTTATTGGACCCTGTCAGGAAAAGATAATATTGTGGAAAGGAAGTAGACTGTTTGCAGGAGAACAAAAAAAAAAAAAAAGAGGGAGGGGTCAGGGAAGGGAGAGCAAGTGTGAAGGGAAAGGAGACTTTATTCTTTCTGTGAGCTAAGTCATCCCCAAAGAATGCCAGTTGTGTCTGCCAGGCCCTGTGCAGGGGGAACAAGTTCCGTGAAGGAACCCCGAGAAGGCCGTGTTAGGCAGTGCAGGGGGGCTGGGCATCTCGGGGACCCTCTGCTCGGTGCTGGTTGGAAGCTCTGCCTTAGCCGGTCAGACAAGGACTGTGTGCTGGGAACTGAAGGCAGGGCCTTTTAGCCCAGGGTCCTGAGAAGAACAAGGAGCCAGGCTGTAGGGGAAAGGGTGAGGGGAAGGGCGGGCATGAATACTGGGATGATGGACCCCGAAGTGGAATTAAATTTTTCGTGAGGTTTCTGGGACTCGGGCAATTCCTGGTAAAACTGAGACAGTCTGTTGTTTTACACTTGGAGTGACAGGCCCCTTACTCTTGGGGTCCCCCCCCTCCAACCTCCCCCAACACAAGACCCTGAGGCTTGTGATACACCAGGTCTAGAAGCCAGTCAAGCATTGTCCCTAAACTATGGCTATGGCGGGCTATGGCAGCCCCTCCAGCTAAGAAAAGGCAGTGTTTGGGTCACACTTCCTCTTTAAACAGAGAGTGAGCTGCAGTCCCCACTAGGAGAGGTAGATGATGGGCCCCCATTATGGTAGCACCTGCCTGAGGCCCAGCTCGCTGCCAGGCCTGTATGTCCCTGGCGAACCCCGTTGAAGCCAGAGAAGCCTTCCCTCAGGATTTGGCAGAGCCATGCTGGCACCTTGGGCATGTAAAGGCCAACTTTGTCAGACCAGAGCTCAGACTCATTCTGACCTCTGTCTCGTCACTCTAACTTTAGTCACATCACAGTCTCCTAAAAATGTTTCTGTCAGGGACCCGAGCTAGCAGGGAGAAACGTGTGTGCCCCGCTGGCAGGGGCTAACGTCACGTCTGACACTAGAGGCTCATAACAGACACACAGGTAGCTGCTGGGGCTCCGCCACCGAGCGGTCCAGGGGCCTGGAAGGCAGTGTGCTCAGTCAGGATGGATGTGGCCTCCAGACCCAAAAAGAACCTGCCTTTGATTAGAAGGTTCCAGTGTGTGTTTTTAAGGATGCCTTCTTTAAGCACTGGTTGTGTAGGACTGCCCTGGCTAATCCCTAAGGCCCTGGCCACAGTGAAGCTGGGAGAGAAACAAGCCTTCTGGCCCGAATCCCCTCCAGCCCTGCTCTCCTGGCCCGTGAGGGTCTTAGGCAGACACCTTGTGGAAAGGCCTTTCCCCCTGTGGGGAGGCTGAGTGGACTTGTCTTTCCAGCGTGCCCAGGAGGGCTGCGCCGACCCGGGGCTGCTCTCGGGGGAGGTCTGTGCAGTTTCTGAGCATCATCTCTTCTGTCCCCCAGGATCCTGCAGGCCCAGGTGCCTCCTGTATTCCTCCAGCAGCAGCAGTACCAGTACCTGCAGCAACCCCAGGAGCACCTTCCACCCCCGCACCCAGCTGCTCTTGGCCACGGCCCACTGGGGTCCCTCAGTCCACCTGGGGTGGAGGGGCCAGCAAGCACCCAGGCCTCCTCGGCCACTTCGGGCAGCACCCAACTGGCCCAGCTGGAGGCTGTGCTGAGGGAGAACGCCAGGCTACAGAGGGACAATGAGCGACTACAGAGAGAGCTGGAGAGCTCAGCGGAGAAGGCCGGCCGAATGGAGAAGGTAGGCCCTGCCGGGGCCTCAGGGACAGGGGGAGGACGGGACCCGACGGCCGACTGGGGAGTGGGCTGTCGAAGGGGAGGCAGCGGAGTCTGAAAGCTTGTCTGGCTGGGCTTTCTACCCGTCCCTCCGCCCCCCATCCCCTAATCCCTCATGCCCCCTTCCTGGCTGACTCCAGACTGCTGGGGAGCAGCCGCGAGGCCAGCAGAGCAGCGCTGGAGCATGAGCAGTTGCTGGCCAGGGGTGATTAGAAAGAGCTCATTCACCAGCTCCCTGCACGCTCGCACCCTTCCTGTCCCGCGGACACCTCCCACAGAGAGCCCTTTGTGTCCCCCACACAACAGCAAGTCTGTTCTAGGCCAATCCTGGCCTAAGAGAAAGCCCCTCCTCTTGGGGAAAAAAAAAAAGAGAGAGAGACTTATTGGAATCACAGGCCAACTAGGAGCACGTGTGGAACCTGCCAGCAGCCAAGTGGGAGGGGCAGCTGGACCCGGCTGGCCCTCTACAGTGGATGGTGATAGTCAGAGGAGCAAATACTCTGGGCAGAGGCAAGTCAGACGGGGGTCCAGTGCCCCATTCTTTTTTTTTTTTTTTTAATATATTTTATTGATTTTGTACAGAGAGGAAGAGAGAGAGATAGAGAGCTAGAAACATCGATGAGAGAGAGTCATCAATCAGCTGCCTCCTGCACACCCCCCACTGGGGATATGCCCGCAACCAAGGTACATGCCGTTGACCGGAATCGAACCCGGGTCCCTTCAGTCCCCAAGCCGACGCTCTATCCACTGAGCCAAACCGGTTTCGGCTAGTGCCCCATTCTTTAGTGAAGGTCTACTGCTGTGTGTGCAACTGTAGCAGGTGGCCTCAGACCTCCTGTGGCATCTAAAATAGGTTCAACCTCAGAATGTGGCTGGAATCTTTTTGTGCCCACTGCTGGCCCCCTGGGCTCAGGTTGAAAAGCTGTGTTTAATCACCCCTGGAGGCACTTAGTCCTGGGTTCCTTGGGCATCTGGACCTGAGGAAGGTTGACAGGACCCTGGCTTGCCAGTCCCAGCAGTCTGGTCCACGGCCCAAGGCTGCAAGCTTCTGACCCTCCCACTATTGCCACCAGGATTTTTTGCTCTCGTTTTTTATCCTCTCCTCTCCCCTTCTCTGATGGAGAGCAGATCAGCCCGGGCCTGTGGAGGGGGCATTGAAGCCACACACACCCCGGGAGCTCTCCCCTTCAGCCCTGCTGTCTGCCTCTTGCAGCTGGAAAGCGAAGTCCAGCGGCTCTCCGAGGCCCACGAGAGCCTGACGAGAGCCTCCTCCAAGCGCGAGGCCCTGGAGAAGACCATGCGGAATAAGATGGACAGTGAGATGAGGAGGCTGCAGGACTTCAACCGGGATCTTAGAGGTGAGAGACGGTCACCCAGCTGGATCTGTCCTCTGCAAAAAGGAGTGTAAATTGACTCAAAGAGGGCCAGATTGAGACCCCTTGGGGGCCACCTTGGTGGAGATGCTCGTTCTAAGTGAAATTCTCATTTATGTGGCCTCAGCTGCTCCCTCCTCCTCAGGCCCTGAACTGCTCCAGGGGCTCCCCTATGAGTCCATCCCTACCTTGGAGGTTGCAGCCCCACATAGGATTCCAGGGGACACCTGGATAGGCAGCTTCATTGGTTACTCAAGCATCTCTCCTTTATTTCAAACAGAGAGATTGGAATCTGCAAACCGCCGCCTGGCAAGCAAGACGCAGGAGGCCCAGGCCGGCAGTCAGGACATGGTGGCCAAGCTGCTTGCTCAGAGTGAGTAGGGGTCCCACTCAGAAGCCGGGCCAGGTGGATGGGTGGTGGAACCATGGAAGCCCCTCTGGACAGTAAGGACTGGGTCTTCCCCTTGTCAAACAGCCCTCTGAGCACAGGTTTGCTGAATGCCTACTATGTGCCAAGCACTGTACTAAACTGGGGTGCGAGGGGTGCCTTCTGAAGAAGAATAATATTTGGTTCGCTACTTATTGGGGAGATCAGCGGATACAAGGAGGGACAGCTGGCGAGCGGTGGTGCTGACCATCAGGGCAGTGTCCTTTGGAGCAGAGGTGTAGAGGGCAGTGGAGGAGGCAGGATTGCCCTGGAGATGGTGAGAGGAAAGAGGGGAAGAGTCTGGGTTTCCCCAAAGTTTTCGGCAACAGAAGGGTTGGGGATGCCCAGTGTGCAGGTGAGATGCTGCGGAGCATGGAGGCACCAGAAGACAGCAACCATGGGTTTCTGGAGCTTAACCAGCAGGTGCATCTACAGAAGGGGCTGGGAGGCTTCCCTCAAGGGCTTGGTTGAAGCTGCCTTGAAGAGCTGAGTTGATTATTGGCTTTTCCATTCAGTCTTTCCTTGGTTCCTCCACTGCACTGTGCGAAGCAAGCACCTGGCAGGTGTTGGGCAGAGGGTAAGAACAGGCCAGGAAGGTACTGTGGCAGGGAGGTGAGGAGAGAGAGAGAGGGGCTGAGCTTGAGGAAGGAACAGAGTAAAGGAAGACACAGTATCAAGGGAACCAGGGTACCCTGGCCCTGGAGACCAGTGACTAGGGGCTCCCCAGTGGCCTGAGGGAGAGGCTCTGTGGGAATGGCAGGGATGGAGAGCAGGCCACAGGTGAAGAAACAGCTGGAAGGTTCAAGGAGAGGTGCATGGGGCTGGGGGTGGAGGCAGAGGAAGCACTAAGCTCAGCAGCAGGGAGCTGTAGCATTCAAAGAGGCATTTATTGAGATCCTACTGTGTTTTATAGTGATATTTGGGGGGGAGGGGGTGCAGAGAAGAGGAATGGGGTGTCTGGTGTCTGGGTGAGGGTGGCCTTGAGGAAGGAACCTTCAGGAAGCCTACTCTGTGGTTGGCTCGGCTATTAGGGGGTGACCAGAAATGGTGGAGCCGCTGGAGAGAATGAGCTCTGACTGGCAGCACCTCCTCCTTCCTCAAGGGGAGTTCAGGGCCTGGAATGGGTGAACGCAGCACTGAAGGGGGTGGGGTGGGGTGGGGTGGGGTGGGGTGGGGCAGGAGGTAGGCTGGGCTGTACTGGCGGGGTGGGGCGAGGTGGCATTGGCTTGTGTCTCTAGGAGGGAGGTGATGGGTGGTGAGGGAGTAAGGGGAGGCTGCAGCCCTTGGGGGTCCGGAGAGGACCAGTTGCTGGGAGGCGGCAGAGTAAGGTTGTCTGGTAGGAAGGTCCACTTCTGGGCCCTGGATCTGCCAAACAAAGGAAGTCACTGCGAGTTTCTGGGAGCCGGCAGTGGAGGGGCGTGGGGGAACCGGCCTGGAGGCATTTCCGCTCCCTGGGGAGCCAGCGCCAGGCTGTTCTTGGCTCCTCGCTGGAGCCAGTAATCTCCTCGCAGCCGCGGGTGACCTGGATGCCTGGCATTCCAGAGCCGCCGGGCTGTTCTACTCTGGGCCGTCCCCCCCTCTGCTGCTTGGCTGCGCGGCCCTGCCCCCCTCACCTGGCCCTTCCCCGCCCGCTGCTGCTCTGGGAGGAGAGAGCGGACACAAAGGCAGACACAAAGGCAGACGGGAGTGTGCAGGTGGGGGGCGGGAGGGGCTCCATTTCTCCAGGGGAAAGGGCATCCCCCTGCTCCCTCCACAGCTGGTTCTGCCTCCCCTCCCCCTGCCTTCTCTCCCCCCACAGGCTTCCTCACCCAGAAAATTCCCTCCAGACAGGCCGGCCCATGGTTTTATCCTGGTGGCCAAGGCCTGAGAACTCCCAGCCCCTGCTGATAGTGCTAGGCGGCAGGAAGCTACTGGAAGCAGAAGGCTAAGACTTCCCACTCCTCCCCCAAAGGCTGAGGAAACCTAAACAACGTTTCCTCGCTCCTTGATAGCCCTGGGGAAACACAGTACTCTCAGAGAAAATGTCTCTGCTTGAATCTCACCCTCTCCTCCAGCCCCCACTAGTAGGGAAGTGTGATCTCTGTCACCAGGGCCACTGCCTCTCCTGCCAGGCAGGCCGCACAGACCCCAGCTCTACAGACCCCAGCTCCACCTGCTCTGGCCGTGCCCTGCCCTTTCCGGGGATCTGGCAGAGAGCCCTGCCACCTGGCTCTCCTAGCTCTGTCCCCCTTGGCTGTTCTTGAAGACAGGAGGACAGTTTTATGGCTGGGATGAGATACAGGCCTCCTGCAAACTCTGTAAACCACCCAGGAGAGGGTCATTGTCTCTAGGTCCAAACTCTCAGCCTGCTGGCCTTGCCTACCCGCTCCACCCCACTCCCTGAATGTGAAGCGGGCCCAGTAGGAACAATGCAATTTTCAGTCATGTTGAGCTTCCCCATCTTTCCCCTCCACACCAAGGAAGGAGGCTGACTTTGGGCCCAGCCTTCAGAAAACCAGAGGGACCCAGAGCTGACCTGAATCGTCTTGTGACCTCTCTCCTCTCCCAGGGCCCTGAGTAATTGAATCCTCCTTTCTGCCCAGATCCCAAGTGTCCGGTCTTCTGTCCCAGAACCCGTACTGTCCTTTACAACAGTACTTAGCCACACGTGACCCAAAGATTAAAATTAAATAAAGCGAACAATTTAGTTTCTCCCTCCAACCAGCTCCATTTCAAATGCTCGCTGGCACATGCCAAGTGGCTCCTGCACTGACTGGCGCTGCATAGGGCAGCCTCGTTACAGCCGAAAATTCCACTGTGCTGCGATAGTGCTACTCCGGTGCCTCTGAGTGCGGCAGACAGGCCCCGGGCCCAAACCCCCTTCTGCCCTCCAGCAAGGCAGGCAGTGGACACGCTCGCCCGGGGGAGGCAAGCCTGGGAGGCGGGTTTAAGCCTAGAGCATCGGCTAAGGAGTCCGTGGTCTGGCGCGGTGCTTGCTTGGCCCAGCTATTGGAGCAGGCAGCGAACAGAGCTCTCCTGGACAGAGAACAATATGATGTAAAAGTCAGGATAGCTGGCACCTCAGGCACAAATCTTCGGACCGTCGTCTTTTTTGTTGTGCTCCCAAGTTTGCATTTCTTCGTGAGCCAGGTTGCCCATATCTCAGTGGTGTCGCCAGGCCATGGAAAGTAATGGGGCTGGGGTGGGGGTGGGGGTGGGGTTGGGGTGCGGGATGCTGGGTCCGTAGAATGAGCCCTGGAGTCCGCTTTTGGGAGGCCCTGGATACAGGGTTTTGTAACAAAGCCAGAAGCAGCCTGGTTTTGGGAGCCAGGCTGACTTGTGTGTTCCATTCGCTTGGCAGTACTGTTCTCTTCTTGTTTCCTCCCCTGTAAGTTGGGGGTCACAAATCCTACCTCAAGGGGGCTGTTCTTGGAGGCTTCAGCAGAATAGGAAGTGTAGGTGCCTAGCTTGTAGCGTAGCTAATGGTGGTGCTCGGCCCTGTTCCTTCATCCTCCCACTTGAGCGATGTCCATGTCACAGTCCTCCTGAGCCTCTGTTTTCTCATCTGTAAATGGGGGTCACAGATCCTGTCTGGCCAGTCTCTCGTGTCCTTATGAGGCTCCGGGGGAACTGAATGTATTTTAGAAACCATGACACCTGGTATAAGTGGACAGTGTTTGGGGATATCCCTTAGCAGGGCCATATCCCAGCAGAGAGACAACTCCAAGGGCCCTGGTCCTGCATGGCCATTGACTCCCAACTTAACCTGAGCCCCAGTTTTCTCACCCATAACAGGGTTAATAATGGTACCCAACTCTTAGGGATAAGATGGATAGGATGTAAGTGTGCTCCCCCAGCAGTCAGCATGGAGCCTGGCCCTCAGTGGGCGCCCAGTAAGGCCTGCCAGGGTGGCCGCTGTCCCTGATGGAGCCCCCCCCCTCTCTCCCTGCAGGCTATGAGCAGCAGCAGGAGCAGGAGAAGCTGGAGCGGGAGATCGCACTGCTGCGTGGTGCCATCGAGGACCAGCGGCGGCGTGCCGAGCTACTGGAGCAGGCTCTGAGCAACGCCCAGGGCCGGGCGGCGCGAGCTGAGGAGGAGCTGCGCAAGAAGCAGGCCTACGTGGAGAAGGTGGAGCGGCTGCAGCAGGCACTGGGGCAGCTGCAGGTTGCATGTGAGAAGCGGGAGCAGCTGGAGCTGCGTTTGCGCACGCGCCTGGAGCAGGAACTCAAGGCCCTGCGTGCACAGCAGGTGAGCTGGGGAGCCCTGTAGAGGGGGCAGGGCTAGGGCACACCCCCGCCTCCATCCTTGACCACAGTACTCCTTGCTTTGCAGAGACAGGTCAGCACCCCCAGTGGTGGTGGCAGTGGTGGGTCCCCAGAGCTGAGTGCCCTGCGGCTCTCCGAGCAACTGCGGGAGAAGGAGGAGCAGATCCTGGCGCTGGAGGCGGACATGACCAAGTGGGAGCAGAAGTATTTGGAGGAATGTGCCATGAGGCAGTTTGCCATGGACGCAGCCGCCACAGCCGCTGCCCAGCGCGACACCACTCTCATCCGACACTCCCCCCAGCCCTCCCCCAGCAGCAGCTTCAACGAGGGCCTCCTCGCCGGCGGCCACAGGCATCAGGAGATGGAAAGCAGGTGCGGCATGGCAGGCCAGGCCGGGGGGGCCCCCGGGTGTGGTGGGAGGTAGCAGTGTCCTGCCCTTAATTTCTGATGAACAGTCAGTCCCCTCTCCCCACGTGGCTCAGCAGGCCCTCCTACTTCTGAGCTGGCCGTGTGTTGAGCACACCAGGTGTTGTGTGCATGTCCTTTCCCAGAGATAGCAACTGAGCCCTGGACCCGCCCAGGAGACACCCTGGCGGTGGAGGTGCTGGGTGCCACAACGCTCGGGGCCTCTCCCTGCTCCCCTTCCACCCTGTCAATCAGAGACTATCCAACTGAGGCCACACCATGTCCCACTCCGAAGGAGGGTGGACTGGGTCCCTGGCTGGGGGGTAGCTAGCATATTCTCTCCAAAATGAATGCCAGAGGCCCCTCGATGTCATTGGTCCTGTGTTTGACTCAGAGGCACAAGCACGTTGACTGAGCCCATTTGATGGTCTCAGCTCTGGGATTGCACCCCAGGGCGAGGGTTGTGCCGTTGCTCCCATCAGATGAGTCCAGGACCCGCCCCTGAGGACCTGCCTTTGCTGGCCTAGGAAGGGGTGGTTTTCAGAGCATTGAAATCCGGAGCTCTGGTGACCTTTCAGAAGGGCATTGGGCTCAGCCTGGCTGCAGGGAGGGCTTTCCCTCCAAGGTTAACCAGGTGGGAAAGGTGAGGGTTACTGGGTCTGTGGGTCTAACGATGTGGGCATGGCCTCTCCCCTCAGGTTAAAGGTGCTCCATGCCCAGATCCTGGAGAAGGATGTGGTGATCAAGGTCCTGCAGCAGCGCTCCAGGAAAGACCCCAGCAAGGCCCCCCCGGGCTCCCTGCGGCCCGCCAAGTCTGTGCCATCTGTCTTTGCGGCCGCAGCAACAGCCACCCAGGGCTGGCAGGCGCTCTCCTCGAGTGAGCGGCAAATGGATGCCCCTGCCTGGTTGGCTGCAGGTGAGCGGAGGCTGGTGGGTGGCATAGGGGAGAAGGGTAGGAGACTCTGAGGCCTTTCCCCCCAGAACTGAAGCTCAGAGGAACCAGGGCTTCCTGACCCCCTCACCTGGGAGCCAGCTTATCCTCTGACTCCAGCCATCCTGCCTCCCACAGCTGTCTTCGCCAGTGTGAAGTGGGGGGCTGCAGCCCCCCTGCCTCGCCATACATTTCGTCACCCTCTGCCCAGCCACTGAGCATCTATGTAAAAATAAAGCTCTCTGTGCAAACGCACCTTTGAGGCAAGCCCCCTACACTCACTCCTTCTAAGCAGAAGCCCTAGGAATTCTAGAATCCCTGTTGGTTCTAAGATTTAATCTACAAAGAAGGAGAGTTCTATCACTCAAAACCTTTGGAAACCAATCAAGCCTGATAGTTATTCCCACTTTGGAAACAGAAATATTTGGTCCTAATGGAAGGTCTTGCCAACCAAGAGCAACCTGCAGCACCTTTTGCTCACCGTAGGTGCAGTTAACTTGGGGGGGGGGGGTGTCCTTCTTTGTGGGGGCCGCGTCTTGTGGAAGAGGCAATAACCATCACCCTCTCCCTTTCCAGCAGACAGGGCTCCTGTGGAGGAGCCAGCGGCCACAGCACCCCTTCCTGCCCATGCCAAACACGGGAGCAGAGATGGCAGCACCCAGACTGACGGCCTCCCGGACAGTGCCCCGGCCTGCCTGGGACTGGAGCCCGACAGCCTTCTGGGGTGCAGCAGTGGCCAGAGGACAGCCTCCCTGGGTAAGCCCCCTCTTCCTGGCCGCTGTGCCTAGCAAGGCTGAGGACACATTGGGGTACGAACGGCATTCAGCACCACACTCCTTCCCAGACCCCGTGTGTTCAGTGCCTCCACTCTGGGGGGGAGGGGGGGAGTCTGCCCAGTGCCTCAGTGTGGACTCGAGGGCCGCTTGGGTGCATGAATAGAGGAATAGAAAACCCTGGTTCCAGACAGATCCAGGGTTCAGAAAGAAAGCCACCCCATGGGAGACACTTTATCTCTCCCCTTCCCTGGTCTTCCTTACACATTTAATTGCCCGGTCTAAATACCCAAGTCCCTGGAGATTGGCTAATGATCCCGATGGCACTCTCGAGTTGGAAGGCTTCATTTCGAAAGAGTCCAGGAAGGAGAAAGTTGAGAAGATGCCCTTTACATTTTTTTGCTCCCTTTCACATTAGCCTTTGCATATTTGCTTGTGCCTCAAGGCTCAGAAAACCACAGGCATGAGAAGAATGCAGCAGCCTGCCTCCCTCAGGGCCCTCCAAGGAGTTCAAAGTTATAAACAAATGTGTCTTCGCGCAGGAGGCTGGGAGTCTGGGTGGAGAGCCGAGAGGGAGCAGAGCATTGCGCCTGGCTGGCCAAGTTATGGGAACCCGGGTCCCTGGGAGCTGAGGTGGGGGGAGTTGGTGAAGAAAGATCCTGTCTTCGGAATGTACCAGAGTCGAACAGAGTGGTCTGGAAATACTTGCTAACGTGTGTGCCTGTGCTCTTGTCTCTTAGACTCTGTCGCTGCATCGAGAGTCCAGGACCTGTCAGACATGGTGGAGATCCTGATCTGAAAGAGAGGATGCCGTGGGGACTCCGAACCGTTCCCTGCTCTCCTCTGCCCCTCGCACCCATTCCGGCAGCCCCTCCAACTGCTGCTCCCCGTCTTCCCCAGCCGGACACTCATTCCCTTTGACCATCTGGTCCCAGGAGCTTAGGAAGGATGCTACGGGGAGAGGGGGATGTACCTGTGCCCCAGAAGACCCTGCTTCTTAGCCCCACATTCTTCCCAGGCTCATGCAGATAATGAGGCTTCAGCCTTCACCTGCTGCCCAAGCCTTGCTGCTGGGGTATCGCCTGAAGGCCTAGAAGAGAGCTGAGACCCTGTGCATCCCCAGTTGACAGTGAGGGAGGAAGGGAGGGGATGTATTGGTTTCGGGGCTGATTTCCAAGGATGGCTGCCCGTGAACAATAAATAGGCTGGTTCGGTAACGGAGCTGGCCATGGTGTTCCCCTCTGGCTAAGTGTGGTCCCAGCCAACCTCATCTGCTCCTCAGCTACTCACTGCCTCCTGGGGACCACTAAGACTTGCTCCTGTGGGGGACTGTTTGAAGGTGTTAGTCCTGCAGAAGCCACGGCATCACCCTCTCACTGGGAGTGGGCGGGGCTGATCAGTGGACTGGGATCTGCTGGGCAGTTTGTACATAACTCCCTTGCTTGCGGAACAGAAGATTGAAGCGTGCTGCTTCGGACTTGTCCCTCCTTCCGTGCTCTCATCCCTGCTGCCACGGTTCCTGGATCTTCTGACCAGCCTCCCAGTTAGTTCTCAAATTCTTGGCCCATGGACTTTGATACCGGTGGATCCACGGAATATTTTCGCTGTCTTTTCCTCCCACCCTGAGCAGTTCTAAACACCCATGGCACCCTCGCCATCACCAGCCTCTTGCCATGGCTCCAACCGCTCCTATCCCTGGGACAACCTTTCGGTCTGGTTATGAAGCCTGAGCCAGGTGAAGGGAGCCACCGCACGCAGACATCTGCCACGGTGGGCTTCCTTGCACCCAGTTTTCGAAGGAAACGAGGCATTGCCTTGTTCTTATCAGAGTCTTTGACCCCACCTGGAAGGATTGAGAGATGGAGCGATGCTGGTGAAAACTAGTCCATGGGCTGTAGGATGTGACTCAGTTCTTTGGAGGGAGACCCCGTCACAGAACGGCACCCATGAGGCTGGCTCCTCTAGCTACCGGCGCCCGGAAGCAGGGCCAGTGCTTGGAACTGGAGCAAAGCATCCACGTGGCGGCCTGCTGGCAGCACTGACTTAGACCTCTGGTCTTAAAGAGTCCCCAGCTCAGCCCCTGGAGCAATTGGTGGGCTTGAGCAGTTTGTCTTGACTGTTTTTTAGTTCTTGAATCTTCTTTTTTTTTTTTTCCTTTCCTGTTTTTAAGTTCTGTATGTGTTATTTTATTCTCATGGTTCCTTTTTGAACATTTGCATTTGCTGGACAATTGCATATTTTTTTAAAACCCCCCCTTGTTCTCTTAAAGCTGAAAAATACATTTGGTTCATGTGCATTGTTTACAAAGCAAAAAGAAAAAGAAAAAAAGGAGGGAAAAAAAAGTATTGTGAAAGAAAAAAAAACACAACTTAATATATTTTGGATTAATATTTGGTATTTCTTTTAAAGTATTTTTTTTGTGCTGTGAACATTTTCTGCCAAAGACCATGATGTGTGTCTGTATGTTTAAGTTATCGTAAATATTTAAAATGTAAACATGGTTGTTTTGTTATGCCACCGTGTACCAGGATTGCTGCTGCATTCCACAGGGTATTACAGTATTTTAATAAAAAATAAGAATTAAAAGTGGTGTCTGTACAGGTGAGGCTGCACTGAGAAAGAAGGCAAGCAAAGGGGATGGGGACTGGTAGGGAGCCCCCATGTCATAGTGTCTGACCACTCAGCCCTGAACTGTACCCCCACACCCCGCCTCCGTGCTCCTGTGTACCTCGGTTCTTGAATGTTGGCCAGAGCATATCCATACACAGCCAGCTCAGGGTCACGGCCATTCCCCGTGTTGAGTGAAGTGCAGCAGTTTCCATTTTCCAGCTGGGTGATCCACCTTTATTCACAGGGCTAGGATGGTACACAGTATAAGCTCTTCAAGGATCCATCAGTGTCGAATTTTGTGAAGCTGCATTAAAGATTGGCTTTTATGTACATATAAATCTATCTATATATTGATTTCAGAGAGGGAAAGGGAGAGAGAGAGAAACATCGACAATGAGAGAATCCCGCCTCCCCCTGGGGATCGAGCCTACAAACTGGACATGTACCCTAACCAGGAATCGAACCCTGACCTCTTGGTTTATAGATCAACTCTCAACCATTACGCATGCCGGTCGGGCAGGATGTTAGCATTCTTTGCACTGAGGGTCTGACAGATGGGCAGCCTCTCCAGGTGGCTTTGTCCATCGGCTTTGTGTGGCCCCACACTGATGACCACAGTAAGAGAGGGTGCCCAGAGGTGGATTTCTCATCCCCTCACACTCCTGTCTTCTCTTCGTCCCCACCCATCACAGAAAGTGCTCTGGGACCCTCTAAGAGAATGGGCACTATGCTTGCCCTCTGCCTGGAGCTGGGCAGAGGGTGTTGTATGGCATGTTGTTGGGCACTGCCTCTCTCCCTTGCTGTGGCTTCACCACTCTTGCCTCAAGCTCAGGAAAGCATGTCACTTCAATCCAGAGAAGAGAAAAACACTCTCAGTCTCAGGTGCTGTATCAGAAACAGTACCTGCCTCCATGGGCCCGTTGACACCAAGGTTCCCAATCAGGACATGGGCTGGCAGGCAGCCAGGCAGGCTGTGGGCACCTGATGGGAACAGCACTGCGCATTTCTGGGCAGGGCACTCTCAGGGCAGGTGTGGGGACTCAGCAGCCATGTTGGTGAGCAATTAGGACCCTAAGAGTAAGTCTTCCTGAGCCAGCCTCTCTGCCCACAAGAAATTGGAGTCAGAGAGAAGTATTGGAAACCTCCAAGGACTTTTTGGGGCCCATGGAAAGGGGAGCTCTCCATGCAGAATTCCCCACCCAGCACAATCAGAGGCCACACACTCCACCCCCTGGCCACCCCAGCCCTCTCCAAGCTGTCTTCACCAATCGGCAGCATCCATGCCCACCTTACTCCTACCAGGCCCTGGATCGGGTCTGGCCGTATGGCTAGGTTGCCCTCCCAGGATGCACTAGGTGGCCTGGACGGCGGAACTCTGCTCCCCCTGCGCTTCCTTTGTCCGCACCAGCCCTCGGCTACACGGTGGTGTCCAAACAGAATGGCAGTACCTGTGGCGTTTTAAAAACCAGCTTAGCAAAGAAGTTCCTGTTCGCCTCCACCTGCCCCCTGAAAGAGCCCTGGGAGGGCAGCTCAGACGCCACCCACCTTCACCTTTGGCCAAGGACTTCCGAAGCATCTGTGCCTTTTGCAAGGGCTAGTCTCTCAGGATTCACTTTGATATTTCCTTGGCACAGTCCTGGGGAGTGAAGAAACCAACCCAGCCTGCCCAACATGTATTACATGTGTTTTTATGAGTCCGTGCACATGTGTGCCTGAGCGTGTCATAGTACAAGATGTGGGGGGCGCCCAAGTCTTCTGGCTGGTGCCCTGGCAGCCACAAGGTCTCGGGTGGGTCTGAGGAGCCACTTCCCAGAGCACTTTGCACGTTAGCCTCTCAAAGCTCCGGAACCAGTGGAGAAACAGGTGGTGCTGAAGGCCCCAGTAGGGTTGGCCCTGGGTAGGAGAGAGTTGTGCTTGGGCACCTGAGGAGGGGGCCTGGGCAATGAAGGAGCAGTCCCTGGGTCTCACAGGTGGTGCTGCTGGGCCCTTTGGAGACCAAATTTCTCTGCCAGTCACAGCCCAACCCTGCCTGCCCTGCCTCCACCAGGGTTGGGGGTGTGGCTCAGAAGAGGCCCCAAGTGCTCCAGAGGCCAGAAGGCTACCTGTGAGTGTGTCCAAGCTCCCCACTCTCTCTCTCCTCCTGGTTAGTCATTAACTCTGCCCCTGGCTCAACCATCTGTTAGCTCAGAGGGCTTGGCGAGAAGCGCCAAGATAAGGGCAGCAAATGGGGGCCTGGTCTCCCAGAAGTGGCTGAGGCTACCCACTGCCTCCAGGGGCTCCAGCTGAACAGGAAGCTTGCTCCAAATGTCACCATCCCAACTCCCAGCTCCATGAGGACTCACCCAGGATACAGCGGTCCCTGAACAGCCCTTGCTGTGTGTGGCGGATGCCCGGCAACTCCAGCACCAACCCCTGCACTTTAGGAACCCACCACATCTGGGTCAAACACACTTGGAAAGCACCACCACAACCAAGCTCTCAGCATCCTTTTCTAAACGTTGATATATCATCCTCTCACCATCAAATCCACCCTTTTAGCCCTGGTCGGTGTGGGTCTGTTTTCAGGTGTCATCCCCTGCACTAAAAGGTCAGGGGTTCAGTTTCCGGTCATGACACAGGTCCAGGTTGTGAATTTGATCCCAGTAGGGGTATGTGTGGGAGGCAACAGATCTCTCTCCTTTGCTGTCCCTCTTTCTCCCTCTCCCTTCCTCTCCCGATCCTTTCCTCTCTCTCTCTCTAAACATGAATTTAAAAAATATTTCAATCTACCATTTTAAAAGGTACAGTTCAATGGTACTTTGTCACAAGATCCATGCTAAGCCAGTGGCTAGTCGTGGGTGATCACCAGATGCCCCGCCATCAAGCCATATAGACACACTTATAAGTGGTGCATTCATTTATAAATGTGCTGGCCCCCTCAAAGATGCCCTTTGACCTTTGTATAGGTGTCATTCTCCTTCCACTTCGCCCAGCCCACCAGCCCCAGCAGTTCTCCTTTGGGCTCCTGAAAGGGCACTGTCTGCTCTGGGCTAGAGCCCTCCACCATCTGCCCCCAAGCTGCCAGGCAGAGGTCCTAGCCAGAGGTTCAGGAAGGAGGGTGAGCCCTGATCCCCCCACCCCCAGGCACCCACTGTCTGCTCAAGGTTTTCCAAACTCAAGGAGCATTGGCAGGGCTGGGTTCAGTTTTGTGGGGCCTGAGCTTATATAATTTGGGGGACCCTCTTTAAGAAAAAGATTGCAGAATGGCAAATACAAAATTAGGTCTCTGAAGGGGCTTGTTCAGGCCCACAGCTCGAGGCATAAGCTTTGTTAACTGACAGTATGTCTGCGTCTGGGGATGGGCACTGTGTCTCCCCAAAGGAATGAAGCTCCGGGAGGTGCCCAGGACTCAGGCACATCCTGTCTCTCCCAGGTGGAGGCTTGGAGCTGGAGGTCAATAAAGCAGTTTTTCTCCAGCTGGGGCAGATGGAATCACTGCTTCTAGATCCCCATTAAAACCCTCTCCCCAGAGGCTGAGGTGCCCACAACAGGGGGAGTGGCAGATAACACCACAGAGCCTGGACAGCTGGGCCGGCCAGCCAGCCAAGGACCAGATCTCTGACCAGGACATGTCTGCACCCTGCTCTCACCCACCGAGCACATCTCCAGCCTCAGACAGAGTTTGGGGGTTGGGGTGAGGAGAGGACATCTCACAGTTGGCTCTCTGGGTGTCCTGGAGAGCCATGCCACTCGACTGTGGCAGGGACACATTCTCCTCTCCTCTAAATGTCCGTCAGCTCTGGATTCCTGAGCTGGCCAAAAGTCACGAACTGTCCTCAGATAAAGGCCTCCTGTGAGTCCAAAGGCTCCTACCTGGGGCACGTTCCAGGTGTGCTTGGGCAACACTGGGGACAGTTCCCTGCCTGGGTTTGCCTCTCCTTGCATCAGTTTGGCCTTCTTTCTCTAGCTCCAGGAGGCCCCACCCAGCCTCTCCTCTGCAGCCTTTGCTTGCTCAACACAATGCACTGTGGAAATCCTCTCAGCATGTTGCATCAGCAGCCAAAATGCCAAAATCTCACCCATAGAGTGACTAACTGCATAAGCCACAAGCTAAGGTTTGCCCTGAAAACTGAATAACCTTCTTTAACTTAAAACAAAGAAAAAGAGTTCCCCTTCCCAGGCATTTTTCTCTAAGGTTTGGGTTCTCTGCCTCACCGAGGCTAACTTCTCTGTAAGTGACCTGTCACCATTCATTTATTCATTCATTCATTCATGTTACCTATGTTTTTTGAGTTCCTGCCATGGTCCCAGCACTGCGGCAGGTACGAAAGGTATAACGATGAAGAAGGCATCTTTATGTTCCTATCATAAAGTTCTTGCAAGTGTTGGCTAAATGAGTATTTTTTTAATATGTAGTTTTTAAATTTAAAAAAAATTTATTGATTTTTTTACAGAGAGAAAGGGAGAGGGATAGAGAGCTTGAAACATCGATGAGAGAGAAACATCAAATCAGCTGCCTCCTGCATATCTCCCACTGGGGATGTTGCCCGCAACCAAGGTACATGCCCTTGATCTGAATCGAACCTGGTACCCTTCAGTCTGCAGGTCGACGCTCTATCCATTGAACCAAAACAGTTTTGGCTAAATGAGTATTCTTGACAAGAGCTGGCCCCTCATCTACTTTTCTGGCTCTGGGTTCCACCACCTTCCCAGGCACAGCCGGCCATTCACACAGCAGATGTATAGTTCTAAGTGCACTGTGGTGTCTCTTACCTCCTGGCCTTTGTGCATGCCATTCCTTTTCTCTGCAGTGCCTTTCTCCTTTCTTTTCTCCTTTCTTTTGAGTTTTAACTCAAAACCCATCCATCAAAATTCAGTTCGAGCATCACTTCCTCCTGGCAGCCTCCCTTCTCCTTTATGTTCCCCAAAACCATGAGAGGGAGGAGAGGTGAGACTTGCCGATGGGGAGAACCTTTGTTAACAGACAGTAGTCTGTGGCTCTGCTTGATTGAGAGAGAGCAGGAAAGGAGCTATAACTCACCTTTTCACCTTTTCAATTACACAAAGGTTACACCTTGTCCCTGTGCTGGGGTCACAACTGTCAGGACAGTAGCTTAGGGTATTCTGGCCAGAGCACCCATGCCTCTCCTCCTTGGCCAGACCCCCAGGGGTAATTGGCAGTCAAAGAGAACAAAAGAGATTCTGTGCATTGTCTTGAGGTCAGAAAAGGAGAAGCTGAGCCTGAGGGCTTGGGCCGAGGTGGAGAGGAATGGCTGGTGTGTGAGCCCAGAACCAGCCCGGCTGGATGGCTGGCCCATGAAGCAGGCCCAGGCACAGCAGGCCACATGGGCCCCAGCCAGCCCCAACCGTGGGAATGGCTGGTGGAGCCAAACTCCCTCCACCCCAAGAGAGCCACTCCTGCGTGGCCCTGCCAGCCCTGGGCTCCCTCTGGGCATAGACCAGGTGCAGGAGCAGGGTGATGGAACAATTTTCACCAGGGCAGCAGTTCCCAGCTATGCTTTATGGTACTTGAGTCCCAAGCAAAACGCACAGGGATTCAGACCCAGAGCACCATGCTCACTCATAGCAAGGCAGGGATAGGGGACAGGGAGCGTTGGCTGCCTTCCCATAACATGTCCCCTCCCCCACATTCGCTCCTTCCACAACTGTCCATGAAGCACACCCTGGATGCTAGACCCTATTGTGGGTGCTGGGGAGATCGCAGGGGAACAAAGCACACAAAAATCTGTCCTTGGAGTTTGCCTTCAGGTGGCCGCGGATTGGGGGAAGCCAAACAGAAACCTGAATACATTTTATAGTGTGTATTAGAACAGTGCTTCTTGAACCCTCACTGCTGAAAAGCCAGTTCACCTTTTTTCCCATCTGCATTTGGATTTCTTGGCAACATCACATTGCTGTGGATTCTAGCGCATCTATAGTTTCAATTGTTGACTCTCGGTGTCTGTGCTCCTGTCCTCTCATGGGGGACACACTGTGTGAGAAAGTGGTGAGAGCTTGGTGGGGAAGCGAAGGAGGGCAAGGGAGATGAGAAATTCACAGCAAGGTGTCAGGCTGGGGAAAGAGTTGCACTTTTAAAAGGCTGGTGAGTGAGGTGACATTAGAGCGAAGATTGGAAGGGTGTGGAGGAGTGAGCCACACACATAACTGAGGAAAGCACATTCCAGGTAGAAGCTTTAATAAAAGGGGTTTTACAAATTTGGACTTTGGCTGGTTGAAGTCCTCTTGAGGGTTGAGGGGCAGGAGGCAGGAAGTGAAGGGGCTTTGTAAAGGTAGATGACATGAGGATCCCTGTGCTGGGGCAACCCAAGGATGACCCCCTGAATCCTGCACAGCCTGCAGCTCCCTGAGGTGGCTCCTGCTCCCTGGGTAAGCCTGCGGTGATCCGCAGCCCCTCGGAGCTCCATGCAGCATCTCAAGCCCAGGTAGGGCCTCCCTGGAACCACTGAGATCCTTGTATCTGGTCCCCTCTCACCTTTCAGAACCATCTTCCTTCACCAGCCAGTTCTCTACGCCCAATACAAGGGTCGCACAGAACACCAAACACAGGCCATTCATTCCCTTGACAAAACACTTGGTTTGCCATGCTCAGTGCATCTGCCCCAGATGTGATCAGACGAGGTGCTTCTAGTCCAGGAGGCTTGTGTCCACGTAGGTGAGGGCCACACCTGTAAGGAAGGTCCCATCCGTCTGACTTGTTTCTGCATTTGAACCCAGGCTGTGAGGCACCATGAACATGTGGCGATTCCTTTCCCTTGCTGTGCACACTCTCATACTTGCAAACGCACAGCCCATCACATACACATGCCTTCCCATCAAACACGCAGAAATGCACTCAGGGACTTGGTCTCCTACACACCTGTCTACACACATCCATCAGAAACCTCAGGCACACTAAAATGGGAATGCATATTTTTACACACATGCATGCATACACACACGCACATACACACACTCTTGCAGGCCCACACTCATACCAAACACATAGCCCCCGGAAACACACACATGTTCACTGCACATAAGCTCATTCTCCCTCCAAGAGAGTTTCTAGAAGGAGCAAACAGCCAGCATCCGCAGTGAGTGGCAGACAGACAGATGGGTCAAAGTTCGCTCATGCATCCAGGTGGCTCTCTCTAATATAGCCCCAAAGGAGCAAACAGCAGGCTTTTACCATCAGCACCAGACTGTCCAGAGGACAAGGCTGAGGTGGGGTCAGGTTTGGGCCAGAGGATATCAGAGTTCCTGGGTGCTGACTCAAGGCCAGGAGCAGACAGTCTGTGCATTCCTGCCAAATAGGTCATTATGGTGAGAAGTGCTGGAAAAGACTTGGGGAAAACCAAGGGCTCATGGGACAGAATTATTAAATAGGTGTTGCCTTTTATTCCAGCCCTTTGATTAGGTCTATGCAGCATGGGGGTGCATGAGTCAGGGGAAAGTGCTCTTAATGGGTGCGGTGTATAGAGAAAGAGGGGATGGGGGCAATGGCTTTGCAGGGGCTCAGCATGGGAAGGATGGAGAGACAAGCAGACACATCACTGATATTACTATTGTTGAGCACAGTTGGGTGCTGGCACTGTATTGGGTGTTTCTTGCAGGATACAGCCCTATAAGTCAGATAGGATTGCCTCCATTTGTCAGATGAAGAAACTAAGGCTCAGAAAGTTTCAATAAAATACTCCACCAACTGAATGGGAGAAGATATTTGCAAACAATACCCCCAATAAGGTATTAATTAAAAAAAAATATATATATATATATATAATGAACTCATATACCTCAACAACAGTAAAAATCTAATTAAAAAATGAGGAAAGGACTTGACCAGACAGTTCTCCCAAGAAGACATACAAATGGCCAGCAGATACATGAAAAGTGTCTAATGTCACTAGCTATTATGGAATTGCAAACCAAAGCCACAATGAGATACCACCTCCCACCTGCTAGGACAGCTATCATCAGCAAGACAAGAAATCACCGAGGTTGGAGAGGTTGTGGAGAAAAAGGAATCCTCATACTCTGCTGGGGGAATTTAACTATAGTCACTATGGAAAACAGTATGGGGGTTCCTCAAAAGATCAAGAATACAGCTACCATGTGACCCAGCAATTCCACTTCTGGGTATCTACCTGAAAATTTTGAAAATATTTATTCTTAAAGATATGTGATATACCCCTATGTTCATTGCAGCATCAGTCATGTGGCCAAGACATGGAGACAAACAAGAGTCTTTCAATAGATCACTGGATAAAGGAGAGGTGGTAAATGTATACAATGGAATACTACTCAGTCATAAGGAAAGATGACATACTGCCATTGGTGACAACATGGATGGGTCTTGAGCAAAATAATACAGATGAAAGAAGTCAAGAACCATATGATTTCATGCATATGTGGGATATAAAGACAGAAAGCAACCATCAAATAAATAAGACAAGCAAAAACTCATAGACACAGACACAGTATGGTGCTTATCAGAGGGAAAGGCAGAAGACGGCAAAGAGGATCACATATAGGGTGACAGAGGAGACTTGATTTTGAATGGTGAACACATTGCAATATACACATGATGTATTATAGGATGTATACTTAAAACCTATATCATTTTGTTAACCACTGTCACGCCAATAAATTTGATGGAATTAAAATAAATAAATTATTCCAGGTCCCCAGCGAATAAGGGCAGAAGTAGAATTTGTGTCAAAGTCTGCCTCACTCTTTCTACATCCCCGAAGCTAAAACTTGCGTCTTAAACCATCACAAGAAAGACAACCAGATGTGCTATGGTATCTTAGATGGGGTGCTAGAAACAGAGAAGGGGCATCAGGGAAAAACGGAGGCTCTCTGAATTAAGTATGATGTATGACAGTGTATCAATATCGGTTCCTTAATTGTGGCAAATGTACCATATTCATTAAGATGTTGATAATGGCCCTAACTGATTTAGCCCAGTGGGTAGAGAGTCGGCCTTTGGACTGAAGGGTCCCAGGTTCAATTTGGTCAAGGGCATGTCACTTGGTTGCTAGCACATCTCCAGTAGGGGGTGTGCAGAAGATAACTGGTCAATGTTTCTTTCTCATTGATGTTTCTAACTCTCTATCCCTCTCCTTCCTCTCTGTAAAAAAAATCAATTATATATATATATATATATATATATATATATATGTGTGTGTGTGTGTGTGTGTGTGTGTGTGTGTGTGTGTGTATTTATTTTTTTTAAGATGATGATAATGGGAAAAACTGGGCTTAAGGTACACAGGAACTCTTATTATTATCTGCAAAATAATCTAAAACTGTCCTAAAATAAAAAGTTAATTTTAAAAATGTTGTGTTTTTGCCAGAAGCCTGAGGCAACAGATAACCTACATTCCAAGTTAGTGCCCAAGGTCTACGGGGGCAGGGCTTTTGCAGGTGCCTCACAGCCTTTCTCAAAACGAGGGGCCGTTTTAGACCTCATGCCACTGAGTTCCCATCACCTGCACAATTCGAAATGCAGGGCCCCTTATGGCCAACCAAGGCCACGGGACACCAGATGGAGTGAAGGACACTGAAGGCAGGCAGAGCCAGGCGAAAGGTCATGGAGTTCTGGGCTCTGCAAACTGGCATGAATCGCTGAGGCCGCCCAGGGCAGTCTGGCTGGGTCTGCCTGCTCCTCCCCGGGAATGCGGCCTGGTCAAGCTAATGTCCCTTCATTTTTTTCAACTGTTCCCACGAGGATGTGGCTCTCAGCTGCATTTATTTTGTTGTTTATTTCTATGCATTATATTGTTTTGAGACTTTTCTAGAAATATCATTGTTTTCTTGAGTTCATTTTAGGACTATTGATTGCTAAAACTGATTTTGGTATTTTGATTTTTGTGTCTTGCCACCTTGATGAACTTTTGTATTAATCCTAATCATTTTTTTAGTGGATTTCTTAGAACTTCTCTATGTACAAGGTTATGTCATCTACAAATAAAGATAGTTTCACTTCTTCCTTTCCAATCTGGAAGATGAGTAGTTGTGTAGTAGACAGAAGGTCTTGTCTGCTGTGGTCCAAATGGGGATTCCTGGACGCTGTGGCAGCCAAGGCTGTCCGCACGGTGGGCCTGCAGTTCAGATGAATAGCTCTGGTTTCAGGATAAGCTTAAAAACCTGCTCAGAAGTTGGATTAAGGTCAAGCTGGCATGGCAGTTAAATGAGACAATGTATGAAGCGTCCTTAGCATGATGGTGGGCATAGAGTAAATGCTCAGGAAATGGGGACATTATTATTTTATGGTAAATTTCATTATTTTATTAATTATTCTAGAATGAAGTGCACTGATATTCAGACTCTCTTGTAGCTTCCTTTTGTTCATAACTTTAAAAATCCCTCAGTAGAGCCCGGCCAGCATGGCTCAGTGGTTGAATGTCCACCTATGAGGCTGGAGGTCATGGTTCGATTCCCTGTCAGGGCACAGGCTGGGTTGTGGGCTTGATCCCTGCGGGTGGCAGGGGTTGGGGGGCAGAAAGCAGCTGATCAGTGATTCTCTCTCATCACTAATGTTTCTATCTCTCCCTCTTCCTTCCTCTCTGAAATCAATAATGATATATATTTTTTAAAAAATCCCTTAGTAGATTCCATTTGGACTGATCCAAGACACAGGGAGGATGAGGTACCCCTCCTGCTATCAAGGTCCACCCTCACCCTCTATCTGGCCACAGATGAAGGCTCCTTTAGGATAAGCAGGAAAGAAAGTTTCTCTTGTCTCCCTGAGTAGAGGCTTTAGGGGCAGGGAAAGCTGCCCTTCCTTTTCATCCCCTTATTCCCTCCCACCCCTCACCTCATGCCAGGCTGGCTTTTGACCCCCATAGTAAAAACAGCCCAGCCACAAAGGCAGCGGGACAGGAGAGCACCAGTGGAGGAAAGCTGGGCTTGGCCAGAATACTGTGGTGAGCCCTGCCTGCCAGCACTGAGTGGATCCCAGGTTCTTCCCCTGCATGTGGTGGGAATTCCTCGTTGGATGCTGGCACCAGGCCTAGCTCCTTATCTCCTCCATACCAGTCCTATCAGAGCAATTCAGTGAATCCAGCAAGAATGCATTTGTTGCCCTTTGAGCAACCAGAGTGCTTGCCCAGCTGGCCTTGGGCCCGTCCGTTCCAGGAAGCCGATCAGCAGAGGCTCTGACCTGAAATACCCCAAAACAGGGGCCAGCTGTGCCCCACTGACTCAGGTGAACTCTGAGCACCTTCGATGGGTCACCTCACAGACTCTCCTGACCCCATGCATCCCATGGTGGCCTCAGCCAGAGCTGACAGACCCTGAAGTAAATGGGAGAAGAACAGTAGGAAAAGGAGAGGCAGAACTGAGGCCTGGGGGGAATGTGGGATAGATGGAAAGGATGAAGGAAAGCGGGGTCTGGAAAAGCCGCAATCCGGAGCAAACTCTCACAGCTAAAGAAGATCTCGAGGTTGTCTGTGCAAGGATGTTCGTTACAGCACTGTCTATGCCAGTGAACAACTGAAAGTCAGTTCAAGGTCCAGCCGCAGGAAATTGATAAATATATTATGATTCAGCCATCTACAAGTAAAAAACTGACAGCTGGGCGTGGGAGGCAAGAGGGGACTAGGCAGAGCACAGAGGATTTCTAGGGCAAAGAAACTACTCTGTAAGATATGATAATGTCATGATACATTTGTCAAGACCCACAGAATGTGCAGCACCAAGGTGAATCCCTAAGGTAAACTATGGACTTAAGATGATTATCATGTGTCAACATAGGTTCATCCTTTGCAACCAACGTACCGCTCTGGTGGAGGGTGTGGTAGCAGGGAGGCTGTGCATGGGTGGGGGCAGGGCATACATGGGACATGTCTGTACCTCCCTCTCAATCTTTTTTTAAAAAAATATTTTATTGATTTTTCAGAGAGGACGGGAGAGGGATAGAGAGCTAGAAACATCGATGAGAGAGAATCCTCAACCAGCTGCCTCCTGCACACTCCCTAATGGGAATGTGCCTGCAATCAATGTACATGCCCTTGACCGGAATCGAACCTGGGACCCTTCAGTCCGCAGATTGATGCTCTACTCACTGAGCCAAACCGGTTTCGGCCTCCCTTTCAATCTTGCTGAGAACCTGACACTGCTCTAAAGTAATAAAGTCTAAAAACTAAGAATGCAAACAAAGAAGAAAACCCTGATAGCTCACAGGTTCTGTTTGGCTTTTAAGAAGAATGAGATTATTTGTCATCATGTAAAAGATTGAGCAGTTCTATGGAAAGCGAAATCAAGATGGGCAGCTTCTCCACCCTCGTGGCCACCTGGCAAGGCTTTGGATGTTTCCGTCAAACGAGGAAGCCCCTGCAGGTGGCCAAGGTTCCTACCAGGTCCAAGTTCATCACGCAGTTTCTTATAATCTCTATGGGCTCAGGGTGTAGATCTCCTGTTCATGGCATTCCCTGTGCCTGGAATCCTCAACCCTTGGCCCTGCTCATTCCTTTTGATTCTGCAGGAATTATCTTAAATGTCATCTATTCGAGGAAAGACTTCACTGGCTATTCCAAGCTGAGGGAGCTCAGTCTGTTTTATGTTCTCAGGGCAGGCTCATAAACACTTTGCTGTTGTCACAGAAGTATTTTTTTTTTTTTTACAACTCTCCCTTACAAAAGAATTCCACTTAATAAATATAGAAGGAATGAGAAAATATAAGATCACCATTAGAACACCAGATCTCTATAAGGCAAGACCCACCCATGGATATTATTACACTTAGGGGTTAAATGAGATAATGTTAAGTGAGATATTTGCATAGTTTCAAAATATTCTTCCCAAGACAAATCTTTTTAAAATATATTTATATATTTTATTGATTTTTTTTTTTTTTACAGATATGAAGGGAGAGGGATAAGGGTTAGAAACATAGGAGAGAGAAACATCCATCAGCTGCCTCCTGCACACTTCCCACCGGATATGCGCCCACAACCAAGGTACATGCCCTTGACCGGAATCGAACCTGGGACCCTTGAGTCTGTAGGCCGACGCTCTATCCATTGAGCCAAACCAGTCAGGGCCCAAGACAAATCTTTATTTTATTGTATTTTAGAGAGAGAGGGTGAGAGTGATTGGTTGCCCCTTGCACATGCCTCTTCCCCGCGCCCTCCCTCCCCCAGGCATGTGACCTGACCCGGAATTGAACTGGCAACCTTTCGTTGCATGGGATGATGCCCAACCACCTGAGCACACGGGCCAGGGCCCAAGACAAATCTTTATTAATGCCGAAGGGGAATGTGGTAACTTTAGCATGGAGAAACCCAGCAGATTTAACCTTCCCTGAGAGACCAAGCTTAACGTTTCAAATAATGACAGAGGGATATCATGTACCACCTGACAGCCTCCCCGGAGAAGGGCATGCCACCTCTGTGGCGTCCTTTCCCATCATGCATCACCTCGATCTAATCGTGAGGAGACATCAGACAAACCCAGATTAAGGGACCTCCTACCAACTAACTGACCAGCATTCTTAAAAAGTCTCAAGGTGGTAAATGACTGAAGAACTGTCATATATTGGAGGAAACTGAGGAAGCATGGCAACTGAATGTAATTTGAGAGACTGGATTAAAGCTTGGAACAGAAAAAAATGTATACAAGTAGGAAAAAAGGAGTCTGTACTGGATAGTCTTGCACTGATGTTGATTTCTGGGTTTTCAGAATTGTAACATAGTTGTGGAAGATGCTACTCTCAGGGGAAGCTGGGCCAAGGGCACGTGAGAACTCTAAATCCTATTTGCAACTCTTCTGTTAAATCTGAAATGGTCTCAAAATAGAAAATGAAGAAAGTATCGGTGCAATTTTTATCGTGATGCCTGTGTCCCCAGCCGGGCGGGCGATGCACTTCATAAGAACAGGGACTGTGAATGCACTCTTCATCATCGCATCCTGGAATTCTGTGAAAGGTTTGACACGTAGTGGGTATTCAAAAAAAAACATTTGCTGAGCAAATAGACTTGTAGTGATTGGCACAGAAAAAGTCCATGATGTAAAGTAAAAAAACTAAGTAAAAAACATGGGACACAAAACAGTACATATGTATATCCACATCTGAATGCATAAAGAGACTAAGGATTTACAAACCCATGGTGGCTGTGGCTGTTTCTGGAAGATAAAGGTGAAGTGATGAGTAGTTTTTCTTGTCTTCTGTTTACTTTGTTATTGTTGCTGATATTTAAGCGTTTGCAAGCAATCTATCCCAGGCTTCAAGTTCTGGGAGGCTAAGACGAACAGTGCAGGTCTTGGCATGAAAGAAGCAAGTGTAGTATCTGAAGAAAGTGCTGTGTGTTAAAGGCACAGGAGAAAGCAGCAGTGCATTTCCTGGTGTGTGTGTGTCAGGTGGGGATGGGGGGTGGGGTGGGGAATAGTAGGAGATGGAAAACTGAGCAGACACTTGCCCTTTAAGTCCGAGGTCAAGGGCCACTTCATCTTTGCCTGGTTCTGGATAAATGACCCCCATTCCCTTAGGTCTCCAGTCACAAGCTCAGATAATCATCACTGTGAATCCTAGTCTAACCCTAAAGCAAGGATGGCATGATCTCAAATCCCCAAAGAAACAGCCATGTCCTCAAGTTCAATGCTGACTGAGGTGAGGGGAGAGCTTCAAACAAGACAGCAGCTGCAGAAATGGTCTTGGAGTTGACCTTTGGCAGAGTCCCTCCTCCCTCCCTCACAGGCAAACACTTGCCCTTTTCTCCAGTGACTCCCCAGGAGAGGTCTAGATGCCCATAGCGACGTGGGAGGAGGAAAGCCTCCCCAAGCACACGTCTCATAGGCCACACGCAGGTGGAATCCTGGCTGCACTTACTCACCATGTGACTTCAAGCCCGTTTCCTCATCTGTGAAATGTGGGCTCATAAGGCCTTTGTAAGAGCCCATTAGAATGACTTGCAAACACTGCAGGAGCTGTACCATGGCCTGAAGGATGTATGTTGTTCTTGGCTCATTCGTTTATACAGTCATTCCCTCGTGCAATGTTTAACCTTATTTTGTCTGCCCAGACCATGAACTGTGAATGGAAACTGCCATCTTCTCCTCTTTTTCTAAATATATCTTTATTGATTTCAGAGAGGAAGAGAGAGGGAAATAGAGATAGAAACATCAGCGATGAGAGAGAATCATTGATTGGCTGCCTTCTGCATGCTCCCCATTGGGGATCAAGCCCACAACCTAGGCATGTGCCCCTCCAGGAATCGAACCCAGATCATTTCAGTCTGCAAGCCGATGCTCTATTCACTGAGCAAAACCAGCTGGGGCCCATCTTCTTTTATACCCTCTTCATAGTGGTCGATCCAAGGATGGGCCACTGGCTTAGACTGAGCAGAGAGAGCTGCCTCCAGGGCTCTGACACATCCTTTCTTCATTGAGTTAGTCCTTCCATGTGGTTATTCTTCCGCCTCAGAGAGGTGGCTTTTCTGTTCAATGCGGGGGTCCTGGGGCTCGGGGTCAGTTCCTTTTACACAAGCACCCTGGTATGTGGGTGCATGCACAGACACACTCACAAAATGCCTGACACTCCAGAGCACCGTATTGTGGAATTCTCTCTCCCTAAGCTTCCATGAAGGGGCAGAAGCCTTAACCTCCGGAATCCGCAGATTGATCCCTGGCTGGCATGTTAGGCATTTTTACAATTGTCATAAAAATCCCACTATCTCAACTTTCCCAGCAGGCTCCGTGACTCATTGCGGCTGAATATCTGACTGGACACCCAGAGGTCACCTGCTACCCTCGTTCACAAGGATGTGACAGAGAGCTCTGGGGCAGACATGGCTGGGTCTTCCACACTTCCCTCCCTGAGGCCGGGGCCTTGGGAAAACACCATGATAACAAAAACCGAAAGGAATGATCTTGACCATACAGGATAACTGCAAACACTGGAAGATGTTTCAAGGAAAAAACAAAAGCAAACATATAGAGTTGGGAGGAACACGGAGATAAATTTCCTCATTTTCTTCTATCAGCACTTCCACGTTAGTAATTTTACACTGACCTGTGTTGCTATTTGCTAATTCGCTCAACCAACATTTACTGAGCACACACTGTATGCCGGGTACTATTCCAGATGCCTGGGCTGCCTCAGCGACAAAGTGACACAGATGCCCTCGGGGCACTTAGACTCCATGGGAGGAGGAAAGGGAGAGACCAACAGCAGTAAATGATCCTATCTAATAAAAGAGTAATATGCAAATTAACTGTCACTCCATCACAACGATTGCAGTGCCCAGTCCTCTCAGCCCCGTGGGAGTCCCCCAGTCCTGGGGGTGGGGAGTAGGGGGTGGGTGGCTACTGAGAGTGGGCAGCGTGAGCGTTCTGTGCCCAGCCGCAGATGGGCCTCTGGGCTGTGGAGAGCCTCTGGGCAGCAAGTGCAGAGCGGCCGGGCCCTGCAGAGAGCTACTGGCACACAGATTCATGCAGAGGGCTACTAGTTGTCATAATAAATAAGAATATGGCAATGATGCTAGAAGGGGACAGTGCTAGGGAAAACAGAAGAGCAGGTAAGCAGTGATGCTGGGGGTGGAGACAAGTTGTAGCCTCCTGGAGTTAGCAAAGGGGGCAAAGGGGAGGAGCACGCTAGTAGACAGGGCAGCTAGAGTGAAGGCCTGTGGGAGGAAGAGGCAGGAGGCCAGGTGGCTGCAGCAGAGGGAGCAAATGGGAGGGCAGGGGGAGAGGAGGTTGGGGAATCACAGGGAAGAGGTCACTGGTCACTGGCTCACTTAAGGACTTTGGCTTTCATGAGGATGAAACGGGGAGCACTGGGAGCAGGGAGAGGCACCTGTGAGAGCCCCAGGAGGTCAGGGTCAGTCTGCAGCCTCATGCCTAGGGCATGGCACCTGACAAGAGCTCAATAAATACCAAACACTAGTGGAATGAATGTATGAATGAATGAATGAATGAATGAATGAATCCAAGCCAGACGTTGTGTCCATACCTTCCCAGAGATAGGACTGTGGATACTTCTGGACACATACGTTTTCAATCTGGTCATTGTAACTGGACCAGAGATTCATGCCCATGTCACTTGGGTTGTTCTTCAAAGTCCTCCTGTCCAGATCCCTCCCCAACAGCCCTGGTTCCCAGGCTGGGTGGGGCCCAGCCTGAGTAGGTGAATCTCACACAAACCCACCGCCAGGTGAGAACCATAAACCTGGACATGCCTCCCAAATACTCAGCCCTGGCATCATACCCAGCCCCAGGGCACACACAGAATGAATGAATGAATGAATGAATGAATGGGTGTTAAGTTCATGGATGAATAAGGGCTTGAAGATGGCTGACCAATTGCCCGTCTCCATTTCCAACTCTGATGCTTAGAATCCTGTAAATACATAGTTTTCCAGAGGCTGAGAGGCAGGGTGCTGCCTGCTGTTTCCCTCCTCCACCCAAATGCTCGGGCCACTCCTCTTATCTGGGGCTCTTCCCGCCACTGGCTTCCACCTGGTCTGCCCGCACTGAGGGAGCACAGTGCGCCCTTATGCTTGCAGAGTGCAGGAATCCTGAGAGCAGAGGGCCTTTCACAACCCCGTGTGCTTCCGCAGTGCTCCCAGCGGGCAGGGCCTCCCTCCAGGGAGAGCGCTGCTGAGGAATGAGGCTCCGCCAGGCAGCCGGATGCCCCCGAAGAAGCAGGGTGCTGAGCTGAGGCGTGGAGGCCGGGAGTCAGAGGCTCGGAGGGAGGCCAGCAGTTCACTTCCCTTTCCACACGGGAGGGGTCCGCCCACATTCCAGGAATGGGGGCCACATTCTTCCTGCAGGAAATGCTGGGGCTGCAAGGACTCCTTTCCTCCTTGCGGTTCCCCATCTCAGCCGCCCCCCACCCCCCACCCAATCCCCGGCACCCTCCTCCGGAGCCCAGGCCCCAGCTCAGGGCCTCTGGGTCTCAGATTCCAGGCTGTTGCTTGCAGGTGCTGGCTGCCTGGGATTTTTGCGTGGAAACAGTCAAGAGCCCTTTATTATCCTGACATACTTAGAATAAGTAAGGCCATTTTTTTTCTCTCTTCCCGGAATTCACAAAAGGCCAGAAATTCCACAAGCCTCTGACTCAACTCTATTCTCTCTCTTCCTCTTGCTAACCATCCCTGCCCTGTGACCCTGAAAGAGCAGCCAGGAGCCTGTGCTCTGCAGCCAGGCCTGCATCTGGGCCATACCGGGTGGCTGGAAGGAGTCCCCCGACCCACGTGTACCCCACTGAGGGGCAATTCTGAACTGCAGGAGGCTAGGAAGTGGCTACCAAAGGGTCTCACACACAAGCCAGGCAGCCTGGGTCCGATTCCTGGCTCCTTCATTCCTCGGCTGTGCAGCTGATGAATTATGTCCCTGAGCCTCAGTTTCTGCAAGTCTGAAATGGGTGTGTCAATTGCTTCTTTCTCTTTGAGAAGGCTGTGAGGATTAAATGAAATAATGCATGGGGGACACTTCACTCACAATAGCTATAATGATTGCATTTCCATTAGTGTTGAGCACCTGTCATATATTGCCATACAAAGTTCCAGGACCCTGACCTAAATGTTCCAGGCCCTCAGAGATCATCTCATCCAGCAGATAGTCAAAGAAACTGGGAGCTTTGGGTGACAAATAATAAAATAGGGTTCAAGATAAAGGGGAAGGAAAAATAAATAAATAAAAGCCCAGCCAGAGTGACTCAGGGGCTGAGTGTTGACCTATGGAACCAGGTCACGGTTTGATTCCCGGTGGGCAGCCCAGGATGGGGTGTGCAAGAGGCAGCCAATCAATGATTCTCTCTCATCATTGATGTCTCTATCTCCCTCTCCTTCCCTAAAATCAATAAAATAGTTTAAAAAAGTGATAGAGGGGAAGGCAGGATTAAACCTCTGCAAAGAAATCAAGGCAAATTCAGAGAAGAAAGAAACCCTTGAGAAGGTTTTGAAGGTTGAATAGGAGTCCTTAAGGCAGAAGAGACAGCACATGTCAAGACTCAGAGGCCCAGCCAGCAAGCTGGGAAGAGGAGCCTGGCCGGCGTGACTCAGTGGTTGAGCATCAACCTAGGAACCAGGAGGCCATGGTTCAATTCCCAGTCAGGGCACATGCTCAGGTGGTAGGCTTGATCCCCAGGGTGGGGTGTGCAGGAGGCAGTCGATCGATGATTCTCTCTCATCGTGGATGTTTCTATCACTCTCTCCCTCTCCCTTCCTCTCTGAAATCAATAAGAATATTTTTTAAACTAAGTAAATAAAGAGGGAAGAGATAAGAGGGACAGGGCGAGGCCCACCCTAGAAGGCCGTGGAAGCCTTGCCCAAGAGAGGTCTAGATCTCTCCCTAAGGCACTGCCTTGTAGTGAAGGGTTTCCTTTTAGGAAGATCTCTCTGGCCATAGTAGGACGGGGTCAGGGCGCCCACACCGGAGGCTGGATCAGAGTTAGAAGATGGGCATAAGAGGCTGGGGCAGCGGCCCTCAAGCTTCAGTCCTTCTCTTGCCTCCTTGGTGTATGTCCAGTTGCCCCAGGAAACCGCCTCTCTGCCCACCAGGGGCACCGGCCTCGGGCTTTGGGAACCATCCATCCTGCTAGAGAGGAGGGGGCCTGAGCCCAGCAGCTGGGAAGGGAGAAGGGTCTGCTCCGTGTGTAGTGTCAGCCAGGCTGGTCCCCCAAACCCCTGCTCCAACCTTTATGGCTGTTTCGACTTTGCTTGGCGGCTTGAGGGGCTCAGCTCCATCGCTGCTCTGAAAGGGAAGACCGGACAGGCATCCGCTACCCTTGGTGACCTGGACTGGAATGGTTAGCACCCCTCCCCACCCAGACATTCGGCTCTAGCTCTGCTTGGAGCACAAACAAGCAAATGCTCTTCCCTGGGAGGGAGAGAGATTGAAGCAGACCCAAGGATGGCTCCGTGGCAGGCCAGTCTGTGAGTGACTGCACTGTGCTAGTGAAAACTATGCATGGAGCGGGAGAGAGAGAGGAGGAAGAAAGGAAGACGAGGAGGGAGGGAGTACATCATCTGATTTCTCTGGTTACAGACATTGTTGTACCCATTTCACAGATTGGGAGCCCGTCTCAGAGACATGAAGCTACCTGCCAGGTTATTTCTAATAAGAAAGAGAACGTAGCTACTGGTCCAATTCTACCTGATTTGAAAGCCATTGCTTTCTTTTAAAAGAATAAGGTTCCCAATGACACCAGTATAGCAAAGCAACTATTTTTTTTTAAAGCCCCCTTTCATTCTTCCCTTATTTGTGTGCAAAATAGGTGCCCGTCTTCCTTTAGTTCACCTAGCGCCATATCATCAGCGTTTGTAACGTTGCTAAATAACCTTTACAATAAGCGCTTTTACATAATATTCCAGTCTGTGGACACAACATGATTCACGGAGCCATCACTGAATGTTTAGGTGGTTTCAACGTCTTAGGAGTACAATTCCTCCCCACCCCCACCCTTCTCAAGTCAGGCTCCCCAGGGGTGAGTCAGGGCACCCACCTGCCCCACGTCTGGAAGGCTATGTAGGTCACTGGGGCCTGATCATGCCTGCCATGGTGCAGCGAGGGATCCTGGAGTCTCTCAGGTGAGAACTCAGAAAACCATGTCCTCTGCCTCCCCTCCACACACATACACACACACACACACACACACACACGCTGCCAAGTCTGGCATGGCCTCGCCCCTGCCCCTGTCCCCATCCCCTCCAGCCATAAAATCGGAGGTGGTGCAGATGGAAGTACTGCTCTGTGCCCAGACCAGGCACCCACATGACCCCAGAGCTGGTCAGCAATGGATCCCAGTGCTAAGATAGGAGCCAGGGCATTGCTTGGGCCCTGTTCCCTGGAAAGGCCCCTTCCGGAGAGTTCTGTGTTCTCTGCCCTCTGGGGGGGACACAGCCACATGCCAGGCTGTCACCGCTGCCCCGCCCCCGGCCCCCAATAGTTCTAAGATGGACTCTAGAAGCAGAAACACTCCTGGCAGGCAAGCAGACGTGCACACCGCCTAAGGTAAGCGGCGAGGATCGCATTTTCAGGATGCTTCTCCGTTTTATCTGTGTGCACAGCAGATATGTGGGGAGGCTGGGCTCAGAATGGCTTTGCGGTTGCCAGTCCCGTGGGAAATGGTTTGCATTCTTCACATAGCTGCAGGGCTGTGAGGCAACGCGATGATGACGGCCCTGCGCGGCTCCGAGGCCTCCCTGACCTGGGGAGGATGAGCCACCGCCTCGGCATCTCCTGTCCTTGGCCGGGCCTGGTGTGGGACGCGCAAGACGTTCTTTCCAAGAAGGCAGGACGGACGATGGGAAGTCTCCAGAGGGGCTATTTGGAGAGAGAGTCATCTTGTTACTTATGCAAGCCCAGGACTGGGAGTGCCTGCAAAGGTCATGTCCTCCGCACCCCTGCCCAGCACAGCACCCACGCCCAGCACATACCCATGCCAGCACAGTCGCCTCAGGAGAGGCTCCCCCCGTGTGCATGAGGGTGGCTTTCTTGGGCCACTGGGGCCTCGGTTTCTTCTGGGGATGTTGCTATCTGCATTTTTTTTCCTCTTTTATTTTTATTTAATATATTTTATTGATTTTTTACAGAGAGGAAGAGAGAGGGATAGAGAGTTAGAAACACCGATGACAGAGAAACATCGATCAGCTGCCTCTTGCACACCTCCTACTGGGGATGTGCCCGCAACCAAGGCACATGCCCTTGACCAGAATCTAACCCGGGACACTTCACTCCGCAGGCCAGCGCTCTGTCCACTGAGCCAAACCGGTTTGGGCTTTTTTTCTCTTTTAATAGAGAATATGCATCATTTTTTTTAAATCAATAAAGTTATTTCAAAATAAATAACTACAGAAAAAGGCCTTGGTTGTCAACCCCCAGGGCTTAGCAATCTTCCTCGTCAGAAAGTCCTGGCTGTCACCCCTGGGCACCCTTTCCAGCAGCGGCTCAGCCACCGCGCTGCAGAAAGGAGGGGCGGCAGCGGCCTCCTGAGTCAGACCTGTGACACATGCGTTCCTCACCGGGCACACGGGCCGGCGGCCAGCGGCCACACCTACAGAGTTCTCTGAAATGAGGAACTGCATTCCTGAGACCATTCAGTTGGAGGTGGCCTCAAAGGGCAAGCGGGGCTTTATCCAGCCCCGTTGCCAGGGAAAGGAGGGAGAGAAGACCCCTGGTGTGTGTGTCCGAAGGCCCTCAGGAAGCTCTGCCCAAGGCCCAGTGGAAACGGTGCTGCCCGGACCGGTTCGGCTCAGTGGATAGAGCGTCGGCCTGCGGACTGAAAGGTCCCAGGTTCGATTCCGGTCAAGGGCATGTACCTTGGTTGCGGGCACATCCCCAATGGGGGGTGTGCAGGAGGCAGCTGATCAATGATTCTCTCTTATCGATGTTTCTAACTCTATCCCCCTCTCTCTCTTCCTCTCTTTAAAAAATAAATCAATAAAATATATTTAAAAGAAAAGAAAATGGTGATGTCCTGGGAGATGGGCCTTCGGGATGGCCACCGCTTCCCTCGGGGCTTCAGGAAACACCAGGGAGGGGCGCGGAGGGCAGAGGGAAAGCCAAGCAGCCTGAGGCCCAGGCCACCACGCTCTGGCTGCTTGACATGACACTGGCAGAGAGAAACCCTCCTGGGAGCCTGATGCCAGGTGTGTGAGTGGGATGTGCCCGAGGCCAGGCCCCTCCCCGAGAGGCCCCCGTCCAAGAGGAGGGAGTGAAAGGCCTGCCTTCGACGTAGAGGAAGAGCCCAGCAGGTGCGTGAGTCTGCGGCGGACAAGCCCAGAGCTCTCTCTCGCGCTGCCTGAGCTTCCTGTGAGCCAAGGCGCTCAGCCCTGGCAGCCCTCAGACACCGCCTAGAAAGCTTCCGAAACTCCCAACGCCCAGGCTGTACCCCAGACCAATCCGATCAAACTCCTTGGCGGTGAGAGCCAGCTTTCAGGTAATTAAAACACTCAGCCAGGGTTGAGAACCGGTGCTGCAAAGAGTTATCTGATGCATCCATCCCAGCTTCATCAAAGAAAATAAGTAGGGCGCCTCTTGAGTGATTCAAGGAGCTACCTTCTCCGGAAGGCCCGCCTCACTCTCCTGGTCTCTCCAAATCTCTGCCCTTGTTCAAAACCCACCTCCATCCCTGCCTCCCGAGGGAGGCGCTCCCTGGCGGCCTCGGCTGCCGGGACCACTTTCCTCTGGCGTCCCCTGGCACTTAGGACTGTGTCACATGCCACGCGTGGACCAGCATGTGTGCTGTGTCTACAAACTGGGTAATCTGTTTGCCTGGGGCCAAGTACTCTGTTGCATGTTATGCTTCCTCGTAACCCACCAACCTATCACCTACCACCGCCCATTGCCCATCCGATAAGCTCAACTAGTATTTTAGGGCTGGCTAGCATTCCGCTGCATGTCAGCATTTCAGGCAATCTTGGTGAGCGAGTGGAAGGAATGTCTGATCCAAATGAGTGCTTTTAATGTGGATCGGCGATTGGTTGTGGTTATAGAGAGGTATGTGTGGCGGGCATGGGGTGGAAATGGCTGCAGGAAGAATGGCCAAGAAATGCCAGTTAGGCTATCTTCCCGGAAGGTATGTGGGATCCACCTAACCCAGCCCTCACATGGCACGTCTCTGCACTGAGCATCTTCAAAGACTCAGCAGTTCCAGGGAGTGGTGGGCAGGGGAGGGGGAGAACTAATTAAGAGCACTTTAAATATTTACTGCAGTCGCTCTTTTTTTGTTTTTGTGAATCCTCACCTGAGGATATTTTCCCCATTGCTTTTCAGAGAGAGTGGAAAGAAGAGGAAGGGAGGGGGAGGGAGGAAGGGAGAGTGAGAGGAAGGGAGGGAGAGAGAGAAAGAGAGAGAAAGAGAGAAAAACATCAATGTGAGAGAAACACAACGGGTTGCTTCCTGCACACATCCCAATTGGGAGGCAAGGAGCAAACACACAACCCAAGTGCATGCCTTTGACCAGGAATCAAACCCACGACCCTTGGTTCCATGGGCTGATGCTTTAACCCAGGGGTCGGCAAACTGTGGCTCTCCAGTCGCATGCGGCTCTTTGGCCCCTTGAGTGTGGCTCTTCCACAAAATACCACGTACAGTGCGATTGAAACTTCGTGGCCCACGCGCAGAAGTTGGTTTTCGGCTCTCAAGAGAAATTTCAATCATTGTACTGTTGATATTTGGCTCTGTTGACTAATGAGTTTGCCCACCACTGCTCTAACCACTGAGCAACCAGCTCGGGTTTTACTGCAGTCTCTTAAGGAAACTATTATAGAACGTGGCAAATCCGAGATGCAGATGTATCAGCTAGGCCTTGAGGGATGGAGAGAAACAGGAGAGGTGTTCCAGGCAGAGAGACCAGCTATGATGGATGCAGAGGGACACAGTGCCTCCTGGGTCCTCAGAACGGCCAGTGAGGGTGGGAGGAAGTAAAGGATGGCGATGATTGAAGAGAGGCCGGAAAGGAAGACAAGAGCCAGTATATGCAAAGTCTGGGAAGCAGATGAGGGAGGTAACCTCTAGGTGGTACCATCCAAAGCTTGGGATGGAGAACTGGTGTGATGGGATCGCTCTGGCAACTTACAAAGGGTGAGAGGGAGACCAGTGGGCACAACAGCAGGCCCTGGGAGAGACGCCCAGGCCAGAGAGGGACTGCAGATGAAGGCTGGCACAGCCAGTCCACCTGTGCTACCAGGGAGGCTGCACCTGAGCCCCATGCCCTGTGTGGCATGTTCTCAGCATTGGAGGGGCTCCCACACATCTTACGCAGGAGACCCTTCCAGCGGTCCTGGCCTGCCTGGCTGGTCACCCCCAGATGCAGCCCAGCCACTCCATACTGTTCCCGCAGCATGTGAGCTGAGATCAGAATCCCCCCAGCCCTTGGCAGGACCAGCCTCAGCTGCCTTCACCCACAGGTCCACATTTTCCATTTACGTCCAAGCCAAAGGGTACTTATATAGCCGCCACCAAATAGGAAAAACAAACAAACAAAAAGCAAATCTTTAGACTCAAGCAACATGAAATATATTTCAATAAAAAGTTTTTAAGAGCGGAATGTCGATTTTTATCAAAAGCTTTTAAGAGTCTGGGCCGCTTGGGTTTACCAGGAAGCTGATGCTGAGATGGAGATAGGAATGCAAGATGACTTAAGGGGGAAGGAGATAACACCTGGGAAAGAGGAGAGAGAAAACTGACTTGTTTTCTCTCTGTTTCAGTCATTGGCCAAGGCCACCTCAAGAGCATAAAAGCTCTGGCCAGTGTTTCTCAGTGGTTAGACTGCCGGCCTGACCACCAAAGGCTTGCAGGTTTGATTCTCTGACAAGGGCATGTACCTCTGTTGCAAGCCCTTGGGTCTCTCTCACATCAGTGTTTCTCTCGCTCTCTCTCCCCCTCCCTCCTTCCCTTCCACTCTCTCGGAAAAGCAATGGGGAAAATATCCTCAGGTGAGGATTTAAAAAAATAAACAAAAAGGGCATAAATGTTGTTCCAACACCGAGTAGACCCTCCAGGAGCCAACAAGTATAGACTACCAACTGACCACAGCCTTGTAGCTGGACAGTCCTTCCTTGGGGAGAAATCTTTGTGTCTGCCATGGAGCCCTTCCTCCTCCCACCCTCAGCTCAAGTGGGCCACACCTAGTGTGCTTGAATCGTAAGGGGTCCCCTGCACTCTCTCCAGCACCTTCCTTCCCTCCTGCCTCTCTCGGCAGAGGGTATCTTTCTCCGGAACCTGTTCTGAGTTCTCCCTCCCTTCCCTTCCCTTCCCAACCCTGAAGCCTTTTCTTCACTTACCTCCTCACAACACTATGTCCCAAACTCATCTCAAGCAAAATTAGAATGCGGATGACTACCTGGGGGAAGATCTGTGTGACTTAAATCACCAAGGACTCGTCTTCCTAAAATATGAAAAGCTCAACACAAATCACAGACGTAACCAAAGAGAAAACTGAGCAAAAGATAAAAATGGGTGGGCTATGGAAAAGGAAATAAATGGCCCTTAGATGAAAAGATGCTCAACCTGACTCATAGTTTGAAAAAAACAAAACAAAACAAAAAAACCCCAAGTTAAGACTACACAGAGATACCGTGTTCACCTATCAGATTGGCAAAGATCAAAAAGTTTGACTCAGCACAGCGTTGGCGGGGAATCAAGCACACTCACACGCTGCTGGTGGGAACGGCGACTGGGAAAACTTGTATGGAGTGCAATTTGGCAATGTCCCTCTAAGATACAAATTCCCCAGATCTTCAAAAGGCAATGGAATGCAATGGTTAAGAGAATGGCCTGGAGCCAGAGCACCTGGGTCGGAACCTCAGTTGTCCAAGTCATCTAACATCTCCCTTCCTCAGTCTTTCTCCTCTGTAAAATGGGATGGTAAGAGTGCCCACCTCTGGAGATTCACGTAAGGATTAGAATGCATTAATGATTGTAAAGCACTTACCACATGGCCCAGCCCTTGGTAAATGCCATGCAAATGGGAACTATCATCATTATTAATTGACCCAGCAATTCCACTGCTAGGAATTTACCCTACAGATATGTTTGCACATGTGTTAAATGAGTTTACAAATGTTATTCATGACAGCATTAATGCAACAGGGGAGAAAACTGGAAATAATCCAATGTCCATAAGCAGACTAAATTACCATGCCTGTATCTAATAGAATCACACATACACACACACACACACACACACACACACACACACACACACAAAGTTCTTTACCGTGTTTCCCTGAATATAAGACATCCTCTGAAAAAAGACTTACTTACAGGTTTCCTTCTGAGTTAAATATAAGGCACCCCCCCCAAAAAAAAATAAGGCCCCCCTAGGCTCTGTCTCAGAATGCTATTGCTAAACATGAGAGATTTGGTCCACTGATTCTGAAAGAAATGGAGTCACAAGAAATTCACCAGGAAACTCAGGAATTGGATTGTTATGATGATGTTCCAGAAGATGATGACATGATTGTCATTGAATAAATGAGTAAATTCTTGATACTGTAGGATTCACAATTTGTCTGGTTTGTGTTGACAACTACCGTATACAGGTAATAAATGTCCTTTATTTTCATTTAACAATAAATGTGTGCCGTATTCTTCTTCATGGAAAAATAAGACATCCCCTGAAAATAAGACCTAGCACAGCTTTGGGAGCAAAAATTAATATAAGACACTGTCTTATTTTCGGGGAAACAGGGTAGTACTGACCCAGTGTGTACAGAATACTACCATAAGTTTTTAAATAAAGAGTAGAGACATACAAGTCCACATTCCCTTACCCACAATTATGAAATTGAAAAGCCTCCAAAAGAACAGAATTAAAAAAACAAAACAAAAAAAACAACACCTCTCCCCACCCCTCAAACAACATTTGGTAGCAAAACCTGAATTTAACCAAACTGACTTAAGGCTGATTACAGCTCTATTTACCCTACTTGGTGCAGAAATATTAGCGTGTATTATCACAGTTCCTGCTGAGGTGTGACATATACACACATGACCTGCGTTGTTCCAGGAGCAGAGGGTGCTTTCAAGGTAAGAAAGATAAAGTCTGAGCACAGAAAAGGCAGCAGTGGCTTAGACTCTGCTGCTAAACCGTGTGCTTGTCCTGCTGTCACCATCACCCGGTAACCACCCCCTGCGAAACGGAAGTTCCCCTGCAGGGCTACCTTCCTTCGCAGCTTGTGTTCCGAATTCCCAAACACACCTGCCCCCAGAGGTTCCAGATAAGGAACTGCGGGCCTTTATCTGCCTTTTTGTTTTGTTTTCCCACGAAAACACCCCTTTACGGAAACTGGCTCTAACGAAAGAAACTGCCTGGCGGTGGGACAGGAACGTGAGAAACAATTTCGCTGTGTTGGAGTCCAAGAACTCTGAAGAGTCTATGGATGTCTTACTCATCCTGAAAATAAATAAATGCCACCGAGGACTCCCTCAGCCCAGCTGCCGGGTCGTGTTAAGGCCTGAATGCCCGCTCCTGGGCATCTCCGTGGCACGCAGCCTGGGAACTTCTCCCTGGGAACCAGGGCTCTGCTCCGGGGTGGGGGCCGGAGGACAGGAGCCTCATCTCTGACTCACGTGCTGCCTTGGGCACCTCCCTAGAAAAGTGGAGATGATGAGAGTGACTAAGTGGCGAGCACTCCGATGGGCCGATTGGCGGGGAAGCCAGGTTTCCCCACCAGCATCGTCTGCACATCTTCCCCCTCCGGGAGGGCGAGAGCCACACTCTGGGGGCCTCCTTGGCTCCTCTCCTAATAGAGACCCTGGGGGAGGTCGGCCGATACATCTGTGTGGGTAGGGGCCCGCAGATTGAGGCTCAGAGTGGAGGGCAGGGTTCGGAAACCAACCCAGGGAGCCACACCCACCAGGCTCATCAATTTTTTTAAAAATATATTTTATTGATTTTTTATAGAGAGGAAGAGAGAGGGATAGAGAGCTAGAAACATCGATAAGAAAGAAACATTGACCAGCTGCCTCCTGCACATCCCCCACTGGGGATGTGCCCCGAACCAAGGTACATGCCCTTGACTGGAATCAAACCTGCGACCTTTCAGTCCGCAGGCCAATGGTCTATCCACTGAGCCAAACTGGTTTCAGCTCAACAACTTTTCTCAACATTATCTAAGGAAAATTCATCACTAGTATAGTTCTATTTCATTCTTTTTAATGACTGTATAGCATTCCTACATATGGATGTACCATAACTTGCACAGCCTGTGACCCAACATTCAATTCTAATTTTGGGACACTATGGAAATGCCACAATAATTATCAATATTTGGAACAAATATTTGAGAACAGATGATAAGGAATGGGTTGGTGGTCAAAATATACTTATACACATATAATGTGTATGTTATACTTAATTTTATACAATCATTTTAATTGATGTTGCCAGGTTGATTTTTTAGAGACTATTAAATGCACATTTTTATAAACAATGTAGTATATGAATATCCCTTTCTCTGAGTGTCCACTAGCAATAGGTATTACCAATCCTTTTCATTTTTTTCACTAACTTCTAGTGATTTTTCATAATTTTGGACTCTTTGAAACTGCTCTTCCACAAACCACTAATATTTCTATTGGATAAATAATCTTTTTCCTGTCAATCTGTAAAAGTTTTTTTTTGCACCTTTTGTTCAGACTTATATATACGGTTTCTAATTCTCTTGATTTGTTGTCATTGTGTTTAAAGTTTGTCCTGGCCAGGTGGTTCAGTGGGTTGGAGCGTCAACCTATTTCACCAAAAGGTCTTGGGTTTGATTCCTGATCAGGTTCAGTCCCAGATCAGGGCGGGGCGGGTATAGGAGGCAATCCATAGATGTTTGTCTCTCACGTCAATGTTTCTCTACCTCTTCTTGCTCTCTCTCTAAAGTCAATTTTTAAAAACAACAACCTATCCTCGGGTGAGGATAAAAAATAAAATTAAAAAGTTTAATCTAGTCAAATATGTTTATTTTTATCTTTCATTGCTTCTGGGTTCCTGGTATTTGAACCTCAAGTCTTCATGGTCCAAGAAGGCTGCCAGTGTTCCGGCCATCACGTCTGTGTTACAGGCAGCAGGGTGAAGAAATGGACAAGAAGAGCATCCCACCCCCCTTAAAAGACACGTAAGCAGAAATTTCCACATGAGAATTCTGCTTACATGTCTTTGGTCGTAACTCAGTTACTCAGCCAGAGCGAGGTGCAAGGGAAATGCTGCCGCGGCTGCCTCTGGGGTATGCAGTCCTCCACACCCAGGGCAGATGCTGAGAACTCAGGTCACGCTTGCTTCGTGCACTCAGTAGACAAGCAGAGACCACACACTGCTGAGGGCGACCTGGAACCTGGAAACCCATCTCTTAGGAGAGAAAAGGCCTCTATTTTGTCCCCCACGGGCCTCATGCTTAAGACACAGGCCGACTAAGTCACAGAGAGGGCGCCCAGGAGGGTCTCAGCTCTGAGGCTGTGGAAGCACAAGCCACAGTAGCTGCAGGCCCAGAGGTGGCACCTCTGCCTTGGGTCCTTCTCCTGGAGTCTTCCCCGCGGAGGGGTAAGGTTTGTGGCTGGCAGGGAATTGCTAAGCCTGCTGGCGTGCAGGGCTGATGGCTTCTGAACTCTGGGAAGAACCGCCAGGCATTTCCAGGCAGATGGGGGCTTTAGGGGGATGACTCATGATTCATGCCAGTCTGCGGAGTGTGTCTGTGCCGGAGAGAAAAACAACATCGCAAATACTCTCAGTCATTCAGAAGCCCACTCGTCATTCGCCGGGGGCCCAAAGAGAGGCCAGCCACATCTGCCCAGATATTTCTTGCAGGTTTTCTTCCGACAGTTCTGCTCTCAGGTGAGAAAAACACCAAATGGAAGAGGTGGGTCAAGGGAAGACAGCTGGCCATGAAGAAGAGAGGCCTTGAAGGTTCAGCTTGGAAGAAGCTGGAAGCAAAAGACAGCATTCCATGCTCTGGGCGATGTGGTCCCAGCAGGATGGCCTGCTGGCGCAGGCCCATTCCACCAAGCCCAGGTGGCTACTTTTTTTTTCTTCCCCCTAGCCTGGGGGTCTGTTTATTGATTTTAGAGAGAGAAAGTGTGAAAAAGAAAGAGAGAGAGAGAGAATCATTGATGTGAGAGATAACCATCAATCGGTTGCCTCCCAAACATGTCCCGACCTGGGATGAAACCCACAATTTAGGTATTTGCCCTGATGGGGAATCAAACCTGCAACCTTTTAGTGTCGGGGCCGATGTTCCACCCAGCTGGGCCACCTGGCCAAGGCCGGATGGCTACTCTTCCCCTAGTGCCTCCACCTCGCTGAGCTGTGGCTCCTCATTCCTAACGTGGGGGTGGCCATCCTGGCCCTGCATCCTGTCTAGTGTGAAAAGGGCTGATCTGGACAGTCCTCTGGGCTCTCATAGTTCAGAAAGCTCATGCAGACCAGTGTGCTCTGCTATGCTCTCGTGTGTGTGTGTGTTTTAAATAACTTTAATAAAATTACCTAAGCATTACATGCTCACTGTTAAAATAATCAGGAAACACGAACAAGAAAAGGGCAATAAGAGAGAGAAAAGAGCTTTTACATCTCCGCATATGATCTTACAGTTTCTAATACCCAAATATATTTTCAGTAGGAACTTACTTTACATGTGGTTATGTTCTCTCATTTTTCACTTAAATGTATGCCATGAGTTTTTTCCTGTCAACAGGCACATGCCCACGACATATTTTAATGCTTATATGCCGTATTCAGTTCTGATCATAGGATCAGCGTTACTGATTTTTCCTTTGCCTCAGGTCCCAATAGGCCTCGCAGAGAACTGTTACTGATCCTGTCTTTATTTAAAATGTTGCTGTTTTGTTCACCATGGATTGACTTTTATTTCCTAAAATATTACTAATCTTGATTACAGAATTTCTTGGTACCCCTGAGATTCTTCATCCTGGGCAAGTACCTCACTTGCTTTCATCTGTTATGTGACTAACTGTTAGGATCCTAAGATTGTTCCCATTTTTTCCAGTTTATTTGTCTCTGGACTTCCAGCACCGTGCCCAACACCTGGTATGATACTTGCTAAATATTTATCAAATAAGTGTAGGAACGAATGAATGAATGAATTGGTGAAGTAAAGAAATACTACAATGATCGTTCTTGGGGGAGGGGGTGTCAGGAGAGAAGGGGAAGTGGCGGGAGCCACCTTGTACAGGAAAGCACTTGTACAGGAAAGCATGTCTGCCATACAAAGCTCAAGAAAGGAGGCAGCCCAGCCAGGTGGGCAGGGCACAGCTGTCTGGTGGCCTGGGTGTCCTCTCAGTGCCCGCACTGCACAGGCCCAACTGAAGGCCCCTTTGGAGGTTTCACCACTTCCTAACAGAGCCATCGTTATCCTAGCCTGGCCCTGGCCCAGGCAGCTGAAACCAAAACACCGCCACGTCCCCAGGGTGGGCCTAGGACATGCTCATGCAGAGGCACACACACCCAGCCCCGAGAGCCTTCGGCACACAGGCTGACTCAGGAGGCTCCCAGGCCGGGGCTTAGGGCCTGAGCCCCAGTGTACAGCTGCCTCTCCACGGCAACGGCAGCAGGGATTTTCCCAGCCCAGCCAAGTGTGTGGAATTTCAACCTAACAAAGCAAGCATCCAAGAGAGGAAATTCTAAGAACATGAAATAAGTCAGAGGAGCAGAGGGGTGTGTGTGTGTGTGTGTGTGTGTGTGTGTGTGTGTGTGTGTTTATTTTCCACCCACTGCCTGGTCTTCTGCCTTCCCCTCCAACCTCCGTCCCAAAGGGGGCAGGGGTGGTGGGAGGAAGGGGTCCGGATTCGGTTGTCAGCACCACGAATCTAAAGGAAACCCATCTTCCTGTGTTTGCCAAGGAACAATGCCGGAGAGGACATCCAAGGCCTGCACTTTTCCTCTGCACAGAAGAATGTGGGTCCAGTGCATTCCTGGCAGGGGGGCCGGACAAGGCATTTCTGGATGTAAACATTCCTGTCCCTTCACCCGGAATCCTTCGGGACACTCAGGTGGGGACATGGAGGACACCAGGTGGCCTCCTGGGATCAGATCCATGCCACCCACAACCAGGGACGGATCTAGTCCCACCTAGCATCCGAGCAGCTAAAAACTGTGGTCTCATCCGCCGCCTTATCTCCCCACGCTGCTTCCTCTTCTCCCCTCTAAAGCTCTTATCAGTTCTTATCACTCCTTTCCTGGATGATTGCCCAATTCCAGCCTCCCTGGCCCTGACCCTCCTTGCTTCTTCGTTCATTCAGGACCTCACCATAGCCAGTCACACCACTTTCATCTCCAGCATGCTCCCCTCCTCAACCAGGGAGGCTCCAAACAACAGGAAGTTCCATGACTGTGTCCCCCTCCCCCCAAATACCCCCTCAGGGATGTAGGACTGGACAGCTGCCCTTTTCAGAGGTGGAAATGGCTACTTTAAGGGGGAAGATAAAGAGTCTGAGAATCACCCTAGCTGGTTTGGCTCAGTGGGTAGAGCGTCGGCCTGCGGACTGAAAGGTCCCGGGTTCAAGGGCACGTGCCTGGGTTTCGGGCTCGATCCCCAGTGGGGGGTGTGTGGGGGGTATGCAGAAGGCAGCTCATCTCTCCCATCATTGATGTTTCTATCTCCCTCTTCTTTCCTCTCTGAAATCAATAAAAATAAATAAATAAATAAAAATAAAAAGAGTCTGAGAACCAGGCCAAGTGTTGAGACCAGTCAGTGTTTACTGAGCACCTGTTAGGTACCAGGCGCCATGCCAGATGCTTCTGCGCCTCACCTCTCAGTCTCCACGATACCCCAAAGCCAGGTCCCAATCCTCCTTACCCCCCTCACAGGCCCGCCCCTGTGCCTCCTGCAGAATGGGCTTCATAAACCAACCCAGTCCATGGAATTGACCTAGGTGGACACCATGGTCCTTGCTGTAATGCAGCTGGCCACCTGGCAGGTATGGGGGAACCATGGGGGGGGGGCAGAGGGGAAGAAGGGAGAGCAAGCCTAGGCTTTGCTCGGGGACACTCGGACCACATGCCGGTCCCTCAGTCTCCAGACACAAGGTTCCCTCGGTGTCTAGAACACTCTTCACCTACCTTTTGGGCTACCTTCCTCACTAGCCTTCCAGATCCTTTTGCAGCTTCCCCCGAAAATCCCTCCTAGATGCCCCCCTCCTCGGAGTGGTTCCTCTGAGTGCCCAACACCACGGGTGGGCTTCCTTGCTTTCTCTGGGCGCTCTGGCAACAGTCTCTAGCAGGCCAGCTCCTCACGGCCAGGGTATGCCTCGCTCACCTCTGTGCTCCCAGAGTCTAGCTCGGGGCCTGGCACAGAAGCTCGGCCGGTACTTGTCACTTGTCGAATGCACGAAATGCTAACTCTTGGCTTTTCAGTCACTCCCTGGCTGGTCAGAAAGCACCTAACCCCAACCTGGGTTGTCTGCTCTTCCTTTCTCTCCAGGCCTTGCCATCCCCAATGTGCCCTGAAGGTGGGCACAGCTCAGGGTCTGATCTCTGTGAGCCCTGAAGCTGGTGGGGGAGAGCGTGGACCCTAGCTGCGCTCCCAGCTCTTGGCTGGCCTTCTGGGGGCCTCAATAGACTGCTTTTGAGTGTCCCCAAGCAAAGCACAGGCTTGCCCCCACCCCACTCCACCCCCCAAGGGGTGGTTACCCTCCTTTTCTAAACCACACCTGGTCTCAAAGTGCCCCTGCCCAGGCCCTGGCCCTGAGGCCCCGCTGGCCTGCCAGCCCTCAGGGCCGTGACCTCCACCCCGAGGCTCAGTATGTGTGTGTGTGGGGTGTGTGTGTGTGTGTGTGTGTGTGTGTACGCGGGCGCGCGCGCAGAGGGAGCCAGCCCTGGCCGCTGCCCCGCGTTCTCTGACGGGAGGGACCCAACTCGTACGTCCAGGGCGCGCAGTGAACACCCTGTTCACATTCCTGAGCCGCCGGAATGTGCACCGGGGCCGAGCCAAAGGCCGCATTCCTCGGGCCCCGCGGGAGCTCAGCCCGCGCCCCGCCCCGGCCCGCCCTCCGGGAGGCAGGTCCCAAGCCCGGGAGGGCGCCCCCTGGCGACGCGGGAGGCCCAGCACCCTCCGCCCTCCGCCCTCCACTGCGCTCCCACGGTCCGCCCTTCTCGCCTCCTCCCTGGCTCTCCTAGCTCTCACCCACACCGCCGTTTGGATCCCCAAATCCCCTTGTTCCTTTTCCCCGAAACTTCTGGGCACTATATTAGGACTCCTCTTTTTTTTTCTTTTTTTTCTTTTTTCTTTTTTTTAAATATATTTTATTGATTTTTTTACAGAGAGGAAGAGAGAAGGATAGAGAGTTAGAAACATCGATGAGAGGGAATCATCCATCAGCTGCCTCCTGCACACCCTCTACTGGGAATATGCCCGCTTCGGGGACCCTTCAGTCCACAGGCCAACGCTCTATCCACTGAGCAAAACCGGTTTTGGCAGGACTCCTTTTGTTGCTTGCATCTCAGCACCCCGGCTCCACTGTTGTTTTTGTGTTTTTGTTGTTGTTTAATGCCAGTCAAATCAGGTAAAAACCAATGGCCTCCAGACTCCTGACAGTAAAATTCCCAACCCCAGAGTGACTTCCTCTACCGGCTTCCCCTCAGGTACCCGGGAGCCGACCCTGACCTCCTCTCCAGGCTCCTGCACCACTGGGCCTGCTCCCAGGCGGATCCCTCTGCAGGAATCTCCCACCCTGAGTGTCATATCCCCCCCACCCCACAGACCCGTATGCAGGAGCTCAGGCCTCACCCTGTGCTATTGGGGTGACTCCCCCTGCTCCACTGAGGCTTAGGGAAAGGAGATATGGCCCATCCCTAGTCCCTGTGAGTCTAGGTTGAAAATTGGGAAAATGGGCCAAGTAGGGCTGGTCCTTGGTCCTCCCTGGAAAAAGGACCATTGCCCAATAGTAAGGATCACAGCTACTGATGGAAGTTGAGACGTCAAGAAAGCTGAAAGCTGCTGGGCCACTGTGGCTTAGATGGTTGAGTGTCCTCCCATACACCAAAAAGGTTACAGGTTCAATTCCTGGTTGGGACACATGGCCAGGTTTTTGCCCAGTCAGGGCTGAGGTTTTCCAGGATGGTGTAGAAACTTCTCAAATCATATGTACACACACAACTGCACCAGCATCAAAACACCACTGAGGTAAAAAAGTTACTCCTACCCAGTGGACAAACAAAGGGGTTCTATGGAAAATAACCTCCCAGGGTGATCTGACCCCAAATTCCTAACTGGGCATGTCATGTTGGTAGTCACACCCCAGGCACACAAATTCTTTAGTAGAAGTTTGTGTCATTGCTTTAAGCAAGCACTGTCCATTGTATTTGTGCACCTAGGCTAACACCCTTTGAAACAAGTCATAAGCGCCCTCGAGAGAGCACATACTTTTAACTAGCCTGAACTCCAATCCCCGCTTTGCTTTCTCCACCCTCAAGTAATCTTCCATTCCTTCCCCCACTTAATCTCAAATGCATAGAAGACACTGTAAAGGAAGCAGAAAACATTCATAAATGCAGAGACCAGACGGATGGCTGTCAGAAGGGAGAGCAGTTGGATAGCTGGGTGACAAAGGGGCAGGGATTAAGAAATGCAAGTTGATAGTCACAGGGATTTGTAAAGTACAGCCTGGGGAATATAGCCAGTAATATAGTCATGACTATGCATGGTGCCGGATGGGTACTTGAATTATTGGGGGGAATCATTTGGTAAGTTTGTATAATTGTCTAACCGCTATGCTGTACACCTGAAACTAATATTGAATGTCGACTATAATTGGGGGAAAAAAAAGTTTCAAAACAAAACAAAATACTGCAAAACTGTCATTCTTCCAAAAATGTTCCTACGCATATGTCATCAGTTTTGGCTCAAACTCTTTTTTTCTTTTTAATATATTTTATTGATTTTTTTTTTTTTTTTTTTTTTTTTTTTACAGAGAGGAAGAGAGAGGGATAGAGAGCTAGAAACGTTGATGAGAGAGAAACATCAATCAGCTGCCTCCTGCACACCCCCTACTGGGGATGTGCCCACAATGGAGGTACATGCCCTTGACCAGAATCAAACCTGGAACCTTTCAGTCCGCAGGCTGACGCTCTACCCACTGAGCCAAACCGGTTAGGGCTGGCTCAAACTCATAAAAATTCTCTACAGGTTGAACATTTCTTATGTTGACAACCCCTAATAGGACTGGGCTGCACCTGTTTACGTCACTTCCCACCGACTTGAAGGAGCGGGGCGTGCACTGTTTACTGGCTGTTGCATGAGGGGACAGGCAGCTTGTCTCCCCAGATGCTAGTCACCAGGACTGTGGGACAGTGCCGGGAAGGCCTGGACTTCCACCCGTTTTCTGAGCTGGTTGCCATGTCAGCCTTAGTGGGAAGGAGGCTGCAGCCTAATGCTGGTTTGCATATAGGAATTTGCATGCTTATCAGCCCCTGGCAGTGAGGGACCCGCCCTGTGGTTCCAGGGACACCTGGAAAGCCAATAATGAAGCGAGGCATGCCTGGAACTTGCATTGCTCACCACCAGGAAGGGAATGTGAATGTTGCCAGGAGAGGTGGGAAAGCAGAAGCCAGACTCTCATTGGCCACGTACCGTGCGTACCTACAGAAAAAGGTGAGGCGTCAGGAGAGCTGGCGTGGAGGTGGGGTTTGGTAGCCGGCTCACCTGGCTGGCTGGGTTTCTCGGCCTCCAGGAGGAAGAAAGCACAGCGGTCCCTTCCTGCCGGGCAGGTGTGCACATCTGGAGACAGGACCAGAGTGACAAGGTGGCCAAGGGCCACGCGGCCCTGGTTTGAGGTTGCAGCCCTGGCTCCCGGTTCGCCGCCTCCCCATGACCCAGAAAATGGACATTCTAGATGTTTCTCGTTGCCCTCACATCCATCCAATGGCGGCCAGGGCTCTGTCTCAGCGGGGTCCCAGGGCGCTGGAGGTGATGATGACTTAAGTTTGACACAAGAGAAGCTTCAGGGATAAGTCTGTTCATTTTACAAATGCTTACTGAACCCAGGCCCTACCTCCAAGAAACTGACTGTCCAGGGAGGCAGACACCCAGCCTGGCCCCTATAAGGAAGGCAGAGTGATAAGTGACAAGACAGAGGCAGGCCCAGAGACAGTAGGAGGACTGGGGAGTGACGCCTGCCCAGCCTGGGACAGAGTATGGGCACAGTGGGTCCTGTGGAGGGGGCTGTTCGCCAGGGAAGCCCTGAAAGGGTTGTGATTGACCAGGGGGTGAGGGCAGGAGGCACAGCTCTGATTCCCGCCTGTGCTCTTTAGTATCTGAGACCAACAGGCCTTTGTGCTGATCTTTTGCTATGGCAGTGGTCGGCAAACCCATTAGTCAACAGAGCCAAATATCAACAGTACAACGATTGAAATTTCTTTTGAGAGCCACATTTTTAAAACTTAAACTTCTTCTAGCCCCACTTCTTCGAAATAGACTCGCCCATGACAAAAACCAACTTCTGTGCTTGGGCCACAAAGTTTCAATCGCACTGTAAGTGCACGCCTGTACATGGTATTTTGTTGGAGAGCCACACTCAAGGGGCCAAAAAGCCGCATGTGGCTCGCAAGCAGCAGTTTGCCGACCACTGTGCTACATAGTGGGTTTTGCTGGTCATGTGGCCGGATTGGCTAGCCTTTAAGTTGTGGGTTTTAAAGTCATTCTCTGAAGATGAGTGGGATTCTGATTCCTACTGGGCCCAGGTGAGCCCCAGAAATTCACCGCCTTCCCCTGGAGTTCCTTCAGGCCAGGGTCCTCTTCATTGCTGTGTGGAGCATCATCTCACTCACAACCCTGAGTGTCCAGTTATGTGGGGCAGGACTGGGCAGGGAGGACCAGGCCCTACCTGCTGCTAACACTCTCACACACTTAGGTGAATGGCTGCCTTTCCCCCCCTTTGTTCCCCCTCCCCCATACCACCACCACCAACACCACCACCAAGCCTCAGTCCACCCTTGTGCTTCAAACCAATAGAAGGTTGCCAGGCCTTACTTTCCCCATGCTGAAAAAATGAATTGAGGTAAGAAACTCTTTTAAAAAGCTATAGTGTTTTACAGTATCATTATACAGATGTTTCTGTACAAACATTTATACAAATGTTTCTTAAAATTCTGAGTGTGCTTCAGAATGGCCAGTTGGTGGGCAGTGGAAGAAAGGTTTGTTTAAAATGCATTTTCCTCGGCCCACTCACAGATCCTGAGTCGCAGGTTGCAAACAGGGCCCAGGAGTCTGCGTGTTTAAAGTCATTCTAAGGACTCCCGATGCCCTTGGTCTTTGGAAGGCACTTTGGCAAGAAGTGACACAGGTGACCTTACATCTGTTCTCAGTACGTCCACTGAAACGACCTCTGCCTCTTGTCACGCTTTGGACAAATCCCATGAGGTTTTTAAACCTTTAGCGCCTGGAAGGAAACACATAGGGAAAGGGGCTGAGAGGGCAGCCCTGCGTGTGCAGGATGGGAAATGTGCGGTGAAGCAGGGTGGACCCTCAGGAGCCCACAAAGTAGACGTACTCCAGTGAGGAGGGTAGAAGGCTACACCACAGAAGGCCATCCCTTCTTCCTCCTCCTCCTCCTCTTCCTCTTCCTCCTCCTCTTTGATAGGAATCAGACACTCATGAAGCAAACCAAAACACAAAGAAAACCACCCAATTTCAAAACTTGGTTCAGGTTTGGGAATCTGAACCAAATCCCAAAGGACTAAAGTGCCAAGGTCTGGAACTAAAACAGCATCAGCTACAGTCTTCACACACCCAACGCTTAGACCCCTGGCTTATAGCCAACTCGAAGAAATGTCAGGATAGGGATGCTGGACTGTTGTCAGCCACACGCCCCAGTGATTTCCACACTCTTTTCATTGGCACCTCAGCCTCCAAACAGGTCTTTGCTTGCACCCCTCCTATAGCACAGAGTTGAACTGTCTCACTCGCTACTGCTGCCGATATCAAGGCACTGCTATTTTTTTTTGCTATTATAGTAAAGCCCATCCCAAGTGATAATAGATATACTTTTAAATAGTTTTGACAGGCCTGAGTTTGGGAGTCTAATGTCTTGTCAGTTCTGTTTCTATGTCAGAATGCAGCTGAGTGTTCATGCAGGAGTGGAAGCGACAGCTCAGTCATTTACCTTCTCTGGTTCAAAAGGTCAGGGACTCTATGTGTTACCTTCAAAGCTTGGTTTCTTTGAAGGAGCCCTTAAAAGCTACCTGTCGGTGTTGTGAGGATTACTTTAGTTAAACTGTGTCATAGGCTGTAAGCCCCGTCCACCAGGCACATCCCTGTGCTGGGTTGGCAAGGCTCCCCATCCCTCTCTTAGGACACCACGCATGCTTGCTGACACTGGGCTATCGGGCATACAACCTGCATGGGAGAGTCAGCACCAATCTGGATATCGAATATTCATGAAGCCACACTGCATTTTTAGGTTAAAAATATATAAATACATAAATAAAAGTTTGGTGTTTTCTTCCTGTACCTCCAACAGACCATCTTGCACACCCCAATTTGGAGACCACTGACCTAACTGGGACCTCCCACCCCAGGGGCCCACATCTCTGAAAGCCAGCCTTCCTCTCTCAGGAAGGGGACCCAGCCATTAACCAGACCCCTGAAAACCAGGCAGGCAGGCTGGCCCCTACAAGAGGAACAATGCTGATAGTGCAGAAAAATCATGGCCCAGTTCAGATTTCTACTGTGGCATCTGCCATTGCCAAGCTCCCCATGCCCCCTTTTGTCAGGTTAGGGGGCACGCAGAAGGAAGAATGTGCTGAGGACCCTGGGGAGATGGGGAGGGCCCATTAAGGTTTGGGGGACAGTCTTAGGGAATCTGGTTCAAGCAAGACTGCATTCTTAGAAGGCAGCCAGGTTCCCGGGTTGAGCATGGGGAAACAGCGGCCCCAGGTGGCTCAGACACGTCCTGCCTCTGAACCTCAGCATCCCTTCTGCTCTCAGTGTTTCTGCTTTCTTGCTAGGTTGAAAAATACTAGTGCTACCTATGAGAACTCTCCTGCGAAGTCCGGTATAGCTGTTCAGCTTGGGGGTGGGCGGCAGTGGGAGCGAAGGACTGGGAACCACCCACCATCAAAAATAAAGCTTCGGTGGAGACATTCTGAGGCCAGACGACAGACTCCTAAAGTTTCAGTCCCGGATTGCCGTGGACTGTTCTCCCCTCCCCAGACCCCACCAGCCTTTTCCTTCCTCTCGTCTCTGCCTGACACCCTGGTCCTGCCTCTCCTGGCTCTGTCCTCAAACCTCAAGAAGGAGAGAAACAAAGGAAGAGGCCACCCGTGGAAAAGGGCTCTTCCAAATTCAAGACCTTTAAAATTCCTTTGGGAGGGTTTAGAAGGCCTTAGTTAAAGGTACACATAAATCTAAGTAATAACAACAATAATAATAATCTCTAGGAAAATCGTAATCCACATTTTCTATTTATTGGTTTTAGGAAGAGAGGAAAAAGTAGATGTACATGTATAGAGAGAAAGGAGCATCCATTTGTTGTTCTACTCACTTTTTCATTCATTGGTTGGTTCTTGTATGTGCCTTGACCAGGGACAGAACCCACATCCTTGGCATAGCAGTATGGTGCTCTAACCAACTGAACCATAATGAACTTTTTGACTCAGCCATGAACTACACTCACATATTAACATCCCATTCCCCAATAACTAATAATTAACAGGAAATTGGGACATAACTGTGACAGTAGGATGGAGAGAAGGACAGTGGGGGCATGGAGGTAGTATTAATGATAAATCTTCATCTCCCATAAGAGGAAGTCAAAGACAATGTCTAGTGTTGAGAATCACAGAAGTTCACAGAAAAAAAAGAAAAAGAAAAAAAAAAAGCTGAAAAGTTCAATAATGGGTATCAGGAGTAAGACATTGCAGAACAGTGCTATCTGTAAACCATTTAATCATACTTTATTTAAAATGTAACTCTCATGCACTACTTGGACTTTTTTTAAAAAAAAAAAAACACACCACAATAATCTAAAAATGTTGTAAAAACAAGCGAAATGTCAGAGTAGTGCTGAGAAACATTTCCTTTAAGGCAGAGGGAAAAGACCAGCAGATGGAAGATGTGAGATAAAAACAAAACGACAGGAGGACAAATCCAGATGTGTGGATGCAGGGGTTACAGCGGAGGAGAGAGTTGAGGGAGCCGTGGAGGAAGTAACCGGGGGACATTTTCCTGAGGCAAAGAAAGACACAGGTCATTGGAGAAAGGATCCCTTGAGGCCAGGAACAGGAAAAGAAATCCAGATGGCCAATAAACGTAAGAAACAATACCAAGCCATACATTCATCTGAAGAAATACACATGCAAACACCAGTATTTTCATCTATCTAGATTGGCAATACTTAGAAAGCTTGGTATCTTTATTATCTATATAATCTTTTTAAAGAGATCACTTTTCATATATGCCGGTATAAATATTTTTTTTTCCTGGATGGAGGGATACTCAATGAGCCAATGGCAGAGGGACTATAGGTGAGGACACAGAAGAATTATACTTTCATGTTTCACCCTTTGCATGATATTGTATTATTTTATGCTTTAAAAATGTTAACTGGAATAAAATGTTAATTGGGTGGTGACATTATTGACATCTTGGTTTTCCTCATAATGCATTTTGGTATTAAATTCCAAGAAACGTTTGGTTTGGTTTTGCGTTCTATTAAGGAACCCACTGAGGGCCAATGAGAATGAGTAAAGAAATAGCACATGTAAATGCACTTGGGTAAAATTTCAGAAGTTAAAGCAGAAAGGGGAAATTGTGTGAGTTTACCAAAAGAAAAAGCAGGTTACCTCTGAAAAAATGAGGTTCAGCCTAACATCAGATTTTTCAGGAAATGCATTTGAATCTATCATTCTATCACCAGCGCAATTACCACGCAAAGTGAAGGCAAAATAAAGACATTTTCTGAAATCCAGGGCGTCAGAAAATACACCAATCAAGCACTGCATGGGAAGGAATCCCTCAAGATATCCTCCCAAAGTCATTCAACAAAGAATAAGAAAATGTTTTTTAAAATCTCTTTTAAAGAAATATAAAAAGCTGAGTGTGAAAAGAAATATAAACATAGGAAAACAATAACGACAATGAATGGATACTAGTTTAGACTTTTATGTTTGGAGTGTGCATTGTCCTTTGACCTACAGATGTTTAGTAAGCAATATAAAGTTATTTTCTTCTTAAGTCATACTACTTGACTCTGCAGCAAACAATATTTACACAAACACGGTAATTATATGTTACAATAATGTTATTTATGTGCGGTTTACTATCGTAGACTCAATCTGTAGACAAAACATGTAATAAACAGAACAGAATGTAAGTAGTTTAAACCTTGACAAAGTAAAGGGGAAAACAAACGTGCTGAAGGCCAGGGAGCTAGGCTTTTCAATTCCTTTAGCTGCAATTAGGGTCTGAAAAGCCAGGCCCGGTGCCCTTCTCCTCAGAGAGAACAGCCAAGGAACCAGGGGGCCTGGGTGTAGGGGTGCTCCCTTGGCCCCCTGCAACTTCAGTGGGTACAGTAAGGGCCCTCACATACCCGATAACCATATGGCATCTTGGAGAGAGGGAGGAAGAGGGGCAGAGCTGAGAAAGACAGTGAGTTTTCCAAGTGTGGGAAACCAGCCACACGAGGGAGTTCATCACCAAATGGATGGAATGCTTGGACGGAAAGGAGACTTGCTCAGTGTACAAAGACCAGCCTATTGTTAAAGGGCAAGCCCGGGCTTTCCCGCAGTACACCCGGGTAAGACTGCCAAGGAAGATCCTAATCTCTGCAAGCCTGGATGTGGGGTGCACGTTGGCAAGCCTGCTACACTGTATCCAAGGCTCTTTCTTTCTTTCTTTCTTTCTTTCTTTCTTTCTTTCTTTCTTTCTTTCTTTCTTTCTTTCTTTCTTTCTTTCTTTCTTTCTTTCTTTCCTTTCTTTCTTTCTTTTTTAAAAAAATATATTTTATTGATTTTTTACAGAGGAAGGGAGAGAGATAGAGAGTTAGAAGCATCGATGAGAGAGAATCATCAATGAGCTGCCTCCTGCACACACCCCACTAGGGATGTGCCCACAACTAAGGTACATGCCCCTGACCAGAATCGAACCTGGGACTTTTTGGTCCACAGGCTGATGCTCTATCCACTGAGCCAAACCAGTTTCGGCTCCAAGGCACTTTCTGTCTGAAATACCCTCCTTCCTGCTTTCTCTTTCTTCCCTCCATCTCCTGTGATCCCTGGACACCTGGCTACCTTCTCACCCTCCCATACTCAGCTCAAGTATCTCCTCCCCCAGGAAACTTCCCTGGGTGTCTGGGTAAGCGAGGGCCCTTACTGTACCCACTGAGGTTGGGGGCGGAAGGAGCCCTCATACACCGAGGCCCCCTGGTTCCTCTGCTGCTCTCATCACAGTCCACACCCACCTGATTTCAGGGCAGCACTTTGAGTGACAGCAGGCATAGGACCACAGGCCAGGAGCCGAGGCCTTCCTGATACTCATTCTCATTGAGCCCGTTTCTCCATATGGAAAATGGGATGGGGGTCATAATACCAGACTCACCGACCTTATAGGATTTTAAAAACTAGTTTATGATCTGGCTAGTGAGGCTTAGTGGTTGAGTGTCCACCTATGAACCAGGAGGTCACAGTTTGATTCCCAATCAGGGCACATGCCTGGGTGGCTGGCTCCATCTCCCAGTGTGGGGCATGCAGGAGGCAGCCAATCAGTGATTCTCCCTTGTCATTGATGTTCCTATCTCTCTCCCCCTTGCCCTTCCTCTCTGAAGTCAATAAAAAAATTATATATTGATATATATAAATGAGTGATTGTTTTTAAAAAATTAGTTTATGAATGGGTACTACATACACCTAATACCCCATTCAAAAGGCCTGTAAGGGCAGAGAGTGGGAAGTCACTCTCCTCTCAGGTCTCTCCTCCAGGGTCTCAGCTCTCTTCTCCAAAGACAATCCCTTTAGATTCCCTCACAGAGACACCTTGTGTCTTAGAGCAGTTCTGTTGCACGTCATCACCCAGGCAGCATTTCAGAAGAGAATGCGTAGCCTGAATCTGACTGTGAGGAATCTTCAGACAAACTTAAGGGACATTCCATTTTTTTAAAAGTGTGGGTTACAAAGCATCAATACCACAGAACACAGTGATAGGTTGCCGATGTGTTTGTTCCAGAATTAAAGAGAATGGTGCATTAGATAAAAGCATTGTATACATGTTAAATGTACCCAGGTTGATAAGTGTACTGTGGTTATGAAAGAGAATCCCTTTTAAAAATATATATTTTTTATTGATTTCAGAGAGGAAGGGAGAGGGAAAGAGAGAAACATCAATGATGAGAGGGAATCATTGATCGGCTGCCCCTCCATGCCCCCTAGTGAAGCCCAGGCATGTGCCCTTGGCTAGAGTCGAACCTGGGACCCTTCGGTCCATAGGCCTACGCTCTATCCACTGAGCAAAACCAGCTAGGACGAGAATCCCTTTTAAAGGAAATACACACTGACATATTTAGGGGTCAAGGTTCACGATGTATATAACTTACCCTCATATTCAGGAACAACAAGTGTGTTTGTGTGTTTATACATGGGAGAAGGAGGGTGGCTACAAGATTGATAAAGCGAAGGGGGTGAAATCTGGATAAACTGTTAATGAATATTCATGTATTAAATTTCTATTTTTGCAGTTTATGTCTAAGGTTGAGATGATTTCCCCTATAAACTTGATGTTCAGCCGAAACCGGTTTGGCTCAGTGGTAGAGCGTCGGTCTGCGGACTGAAAGGTCCCAGGTTCGATTCTGGTCAAGGGCATGTACATTGGTTGCAGGCACATCCCCGGTAGGGGGTGTGCAAGAGGCAGCTGGTCGATGTTTCTCTCTCATCGACGTTTCCAGCTCTCTATCCCTCTCTCCTCCTCTCTGTAAAAAATCAATAAAATATATATATATTTTTAAAAGCTGATGTTCATATTCACAGTTTCATATTTGCACATTTGTCTACTGCTAACGTGTATTTGTCAGCCCCAAATCCATCCTCGGGGCACTTCCTCAGGCATAAGCAAACTTGTGCAGAGCAACGAGAAATGCGAGTCCGCCCGGCCGAGGTCAAATGAGGCCACGCTCTGCCTTCCCCGTTCAGCTCCGGTCCTTTAAGTAAATGTCCTGTCTGCTGTCTATCTAGTGCCACGTTCTTCGCAATTTTGTTCTTTTTGTTGATTTCACTGTTTAGAATGGCCTCCAATCATAGTGCTAAAGTGCTGTCTCGTGTTCCTAAGTACACAGGAAAGCTTTGATGTGCCTTCCGAGAAAATGCATGCGTTAGGTGAGCTTTGTTCGGGCATGAGTTACGTGCTGCTGCTGGCTCACGTAACTCCTGAGTTCAAAGTTAACGAATCAACTGTATATGGGAAGTAAGATGTCTTTAAAAGAAACACACACAAATTAAGGTTACATATGCATGGATTGGTTGGTAAAAATACTGTGACCAGATCCTCATGGAAACCCAACCCTGCACTTCTCCCGGGAGCCATAGTTCAGGATCTGCTAATTCAGTGTTCCTGGCAACTTCATAGAACACAATTACCCCGAATAACAACAACCAACTGCGTGTGTCTGCGCGTGTGTGCGTGTGTGTGTGTGTGTGTGTGTGTGTGTGTGTTTCTGCACAAATGATAGAATACAATACCCACTGTTCTGTACCTTCTATGTTGTTGTTGTTGTTTTTTAAATAATTTTAGAAATCATGCTATTAGTTTATATTTATTCTTTTGAACAGATGCCTGGAATGCCCTGTGTGGATATATCCCTAATGGATCCAATTAGCCCTTTACTGACACACATTTGGATTTTATCTTCTCAAAATGCAAATCTGATCAAGTTGCAGTCCTGCTTCATTTGAAGCACTTCCATGGCATCTCCTGGCTCCTGAGATGAAAATCAAAGTTCTTCTGCGTAACCTGCCAGTCGCTCTTACCGCCTCCTGCCTCTGCATCTCTCCCCTCCAGGCTTCTTTTAGGCCCTGGTATTACCCACAATCCTTCTCACCCCTCTCACCACTGAGCCCAGGCCTTCCTCGTGGGACACGTTGCCCCTCTCTCGCCCTGGACCTGGTTAACTATTCTCTTCCTTTAAACCTCAGCTTCACCGTCCAGTCTTGGTCCTCCCATGCATCCCTGGGCCTGGCACAGAACTTGGCATCTAGAAGATGCTCAATGTCCTTTTGCTGAACAATTGAAGGAATGAGGCAGGAGGCAGGCAAGGAGGCTAGCCAGCTGGTAAGGATTATGTGGGTCTCTTTTGACCAAACACATGGTCTTGAGCGCTTAACGGAATGAAAACGGCACAGCTGCCTTATCTTCTCCTCTCAGCTTCTCAGCTCATCAGCACTGAAGTGATTTCTGATGAACTAGACAAGTGATGATGATGGGAAATCAGTGAGTCCTGCAAAACGACCCTGAGGAGGTTGTCATAGCTTTCTGTGCCAGGTCCTCGTCTGTAAAAAGGGTGAAAATATCTGTCTCTGGCTTGTTGTGGGTCACGCACCAGACATGTTGCGAGGGCTCTCTTCCCTCTCCCCATCGCCAACAATTTGTTAGATGTTGACTCTGTCCTCTAAGAACATCATCAGCATATCAGCTCCAAACCAAAGATCTGAAAAGAAAGGTCCAGTTACAGGTCACCATTTCCCCAACCATTCTCCAGCCCAGAGAATACCTGGTGACCACAGGTGAAGGAGCCACAGAGGAGGTGTCATAGCAAAGTGTTCTGCCATCTCCCCTGAGGCTGATGCCCTGGTCCCTGGGCAGGGAGGGCAGCGCTCTTTCAGAGCTGCCACCTGAGCTTTGTCTCCTTTCCGCCTTGGAGCGGCTAATTCTATTCTCCTGGGTTCTCTAAAACTATATGAAAACTGGAGTAAAACCCATATCCTACCCATATACCAAAAGGCCCCCAGCCACATCCTCCCAGTAACCATCGCCTTTCCCTCTGTTTTTTGGCACAAAATGAATCAACCTAGCTCACATAAAAGGAGAGGGAGAGAGAGAGGGAGGAAGAGAGTCAGGGGAAGAGAGATTACACAGGGGACATCATATACCCAGAATCCAACCTGCTACTTCTTGCCACCTACCATCCACCTCCCTGGTCTGATCCACCCTCATCCCTCACCTGGTTTATGGCAACACCCCTAGATGACCTTCCTGCTTTCACCTTGATGCTCTAAATCTTTCTCCTATATAAATAAAATACAGGATACTGAGTTAAATTTGCATTTCGGAGGAAAGACAAATGTTTAGAATAAATATGTCATGCATATATGGGATGTCCTTCTTCTAAAATATTCATTTCTATAAAGTGCAAGTTTAACTGAACTTCGTGAAGTTTTATTTACTAAATCTGGCAACCCTATCCATGTGGCAACCAGAGCCGTTCTTCCAACATGTAAAGTGGCTCATACCATCCCTTTTGCTCAAAATCCACCGAGAGCTTCCTGTCGCTGAGCAAAGTCCTTCCTGCGATCTGACTTCCTCAGTACTTCCTGGGTCTCATCCCTACCACTCTCTTCTCCACCTCTGGATCCAGCTGTGCACCTGGCTTCCTTGTTGTTCCTTGCACTTCTCCCATTGCTAGCTCCTGCTTTAGGTTTTTGCTCAGTACTACTTTCTCAGTGGGGCCTTCTCTGACCACTTTACCTTCTATCACCTCTCCCTGCTTCTTCTCCATCACGTGGGTCCTCTTTTAACATACCGCCTTACACATAGTTATTGGTTTGCTCTCTGTCTCCTCACTTAAATGAATGGTCCATGAGGACAGGTAGTGCATTTTGTTCAAGCAAAATAGCTGCACCAGAACCCGCTTGGTACATAGTAGACACTCAATAAATATTTGTTAAACTAACTATGAAACCCATAATGTATGGTTAGGCACTTAGATTATTTATAATTTTCCAATATTATAAGTATAATTAGCCCTTCCCGGTTTCACTGTGTTTATAGTTGGGGCCACACTGTCATTGATACTCCTGTATTGTCAGAACTGAGTTACCACCCATTCATGCAGTGCTTCGGCTCCTATCCCCACCCAGATCAACCCCAACTATTTCCCAGAGTCCTCAGGTGGGTGATGACCACTGAAATTCTTTTACCCATTCAGAAATATGCACCGAGTGCTTGTTGTATGCGAGAGACTATGTCTGACATACATCTGAGGATACGGCAGAAAATGAGACAGATGTAGTCCCCACCCACACATACTCTGTTTATGCCCTTCTCCTCTGCCCATACCACGTCTGCCTCCAGGAACCCTGGGGAATGCTGCTGAGAACTCTGTGCCCGGACAGCCTGCTGCTGGGCTGTGGTAGAGTGGAGAGGAGAGGAGATGCCCCCATTACTGCTCTGCCTGGCACTCAACCACTAGGCTCTGCAGCTGCACTGCTTGGATGAGGACTCCCATGGCCCTTTTGTTAATTCTGCTCCTTCTGCTTTTCCCAAGAAGCATTAACACCAGATGGGCAGCCAGTCCTAGGGTGGAGATTTCCATCCTCCCCTGGACCTCATCTTGATCTTCTCAAGGGAACTTTCTTCATTCTTAAACTACAATCCCAAAGTTGCCAAGTCAACTAATGCAAACACACACTTGTAGGGAGGGGTGTCTCCAGTGCCACCCACAAGGAGCATTGTTGACTCAGGGCCGAGTCTTCCAGACCCCCTTAAGATGACAGTAACACTCAGTGGACATCACCAAGAAGATGGCTTTCTTTTAGGTTAGTTCCTTAGGATAAATTCCAGGATGTGGTCAAAGTATTAAGATACTTTTTATAGCCCTAGCTGGTGTGGCTCAGTGGATAGAGCATCAGCCTGTAGATGGAGGGTCCCGGATTCAATTCTGGTCAAGGGCAACATACCTCAGTTGCAGGCTCCTGGCCCTGGTCGGAGGCATGTGGGAGGCAACCAATCAGTGTGTCTCTCTCACATCGGTGTTTCTCTCCCACTCCTTTCCACTCTCCCTAAAAATCAATAGAAAAAAATATCCTCGGGTGAGGATTTAAAAAAGAAAGGTACTTTTTATGGTTCTTAAGTCAAGTCGCCAAATTGTTTTCCAGCATTTGCATGGAGGATAAGCACTATAGCAGTTTCTTGCATGACACCAGGACTAGAAATTATCGTTTTAAATTTTGTCACTGTGATGGGCAACAATCATTCTTTTTCCTTCAGCCAGTACTTCTGTGATTACCACAGGCTTTAATCTTGTGCCACATTTGTTTGTGGCAATGTTTCCACTTTGGTTTGTCAGCACAGCTGTTGATTCATTATTTATTCCAGCCTTAATTTCTTAAACCAATCTTTATAAATACTTTTATAAGGAAGATGTTAGTGTTCTGGTCATGGTTATTGCCTCTGAGAGCCTCCATCCTGCAGCCCTTTCTGGTCTCTTTAACTTTTTGTTTTGGTTATTTTATTTTCATTGCTTTTGCAGAAGTTTTGCATCAGTTTTGCATTATTTGTGCAGAAGTTTTACATTTTTATTTAGTCAAACTCATCAGTCTTTTCCTCTGTGGTTTCTTCTTCTTCTTTTTTTTTTTTTTTTTTTTTAATTTTCACTTCAATGCTTACAACTATATATATTTCCTGTCCAGAAAATTGATCAATACTTGATTCTATTTTTTTTTTAGTTTGTCTTTTATGATTTTTTTTTGTTTGTTTAAATATATTTTATTGATTTTTCTACAGAGAGAAAGGGAGAGGGCCAGAGAGTTAGAAATATTGATGAGAGAGAAACATCCATCTACTGCCTCCTGCACACCCTCTACTGGGGATCTGCCCACATGCCCTTGACCGGAATCAAACATGTGACCCCTCAGTCTGCAGGCCCACGCTCTATCCACTGAGCCAAACCGGCCAGGGCTTTGATTTTTTTTTTTTTTTTAATATTTAAATCGTTAACCTAAATGAAACTTACTTTAGTGCTGTGCCATTTGTTTTTCCAACAAGTAGGAAATGTAAGACTTCCTACAATTCCTTGAGCCAAATAAATAAATTGTAAAAAGCACATTAATAAAAAACAAATAAAAGAGTAAAGTTTAATCAAAAGTACCTTGGGACATGTGAGGTCTGGGAATGGGCCTGGTTATAGAAATTCCCCTCCCTTGCCCCATTCCCTTGTGTTCCTGATGAATGAATGAACAGTGTTGGGAATGGCCTATCAATTTAACCCCTTTCCCAACAGAGCGCCTCCAGAGGAATGGAATAAGCTCTAATTGGTAAAATCCTTCTTTCTTCTTGAGTGTCACATCTACTAGCCATCGCAAACACCCAGACCTGTCAAGCCTCCAGCTGACTCTGGCCGCATTTGTTAGCTGACTGCAGCAGCATGCAAGGCCCTAAGAAGGAACCATCCAGCTGAACTCAGCCAACCCCTAGAACTGTGATCAACACAAATAAATTGTTATTTTAGTCCACTACATTTTGAGGTAGGCTGTTACAAAGGAATAGGTGTATAGGGCATACCTATGCCTTTGAGGAACCCAGAACAGGTTTAGGCAGGGTGCCAGTTGCTGGGGAGGCTACCAAGAAGTTTCAGATATTGGTAGAGAAGATAATTAAATGGGTCATCAATAAATAGTAAAGAATAAGTATCATAGAGTTTTTGGAGGAAGGAGAAAGCACTTCTGGAGGTTAAGGATGGTTTTCCTGGAGAAAGTGAGTCTTGAAGGCTGGGTAAGCTCTCTTTCCCTCTCTCTTCCTCTCTGTAAAAAAATCAATAAAATATATTTAAAAAAAAAAAAAGCTTTCAAAGGTAGAGCATCGGGAGACTATATCTGACAGACATCACATAGACAACAATAGTAAACCAAAGGAATGAAGGGTAGATAGGAACTGTAAGTCGAATTTGTTGAAAACACTCATCTTTCAAGATTCAGTGCAAGGGTGCCCTCTTCCAGGCACAGATAGCCATTGCCTGCCCCTTTCTTCCATTTGCCTACTTTCTGCCTTACCTGAATTGATGTTTCCATGTTTGTCATAGCATGGAGGAGTACTTTGGCTGCTGTTTTGTATTGTTTTGTTTTATGTTCCTGATATTGTTAGGGTAAAAGTGTCTATAACAAAGAGTTCCCAAAAGACAATGGCTTAAGGTATATGGATGTCTATTTTTCCCTCCCATATATCAGTTATGAGATGAGACCTGCCCCTCATTGTCATTCAAGAACCCAGGTCCTTCTAAGTCCTTGCTCTGCTATCCCCTTGGGCAACATCAACAACTGCATGATAGACACTTGGTCAGCATCCGATGCAGGCTCTAGCCAATCTGGAAAGTGGAGGAGACATGGAGGAGGCAGGCCTCCTGTCCTGGACCTGGAAGTGGCACTCATCACTTCCAGCATGGGCCTTTGTCAGGAGTTTGGTCACAGGACCTCTCCTAAGCCCAAGGGAGGTGGGGAAATGTAGTCCAGAGGGGTAGCCAGAGAGAACAGTACATCTTTCACTAGGGATGAGGGGGATTTGGGGCAGACAGTGGCAATCTGTACACATCTCCTGTGTCTGGGAGTGCCTTGGTACAGGAACCACATTTTCTTCATCTCTGGTCCCCAGTGCTGAGTTTGCTTCTTGACACAGAATAGTGTCCAACCCACGCCCACTGAATGGATGGAGCTGTTGCAGTGGCCTTGGCTGGCTGTGATAAAGGTGTAAACCAGGGTTGGGACCTGAGAAAGAAGAGAGAGGACAGATATGGAAGAGTTTACTAGGGAAATACATGGGGCTTGATGAATCTTGCCAGAAGAGAGAGAGCTTTTAATGTTATGATCTTTTGTGATCTAAGTTGACAGCTTTTTGGCACAAGTTTAAAGAAGTTGAGTTGAATACCTCACTTAACAGAAATTTATTGAATACATTCCAAAGTTTAAGAAATTCCTCAACTGTTTCAAAATCACTTTGGGAAAGAGCATGCCTTCAGCTTGGATACGTTCAGGGTTCTTGTTCAATGCTTGCCTCTGCTACTGTTGACAGGTTAGAGCACCTACCTGCACATCTGGGCTCTCACCTGGCGGCCATTCCACACCATGGACCACACCTTCCTGCTGCAACAACATCTTTCTGGAGTGGAAACAAACTCTCCACTAAAGAGAAAGTGATGTCCAGACACTATCGACCAGAAATCAGACCCTGTGGCACGGGTTGGACCTGTCATCCTTCAATGTCAGTACATATTTTGGAATCAGTACAGAATGAGTCTGAATTTTGGCTCTGCCATTTACTACCTATTTTGGTCAAGTTACTTAATTTGTTTAGATCCCAATTTGGGATCTGTAAATGGGGGCTGTAAAGGGGCTCCATCACTTGGTGGGTGACGGTTTAATAAGGTTCTAGGTATAAAGCACTTGGCCTTTAGTAACTAAATTATTATGACAACTAGGTTTTCAGGCCACACTGGCCTCTTGAGTTAAAGGATATTAACAAGTGCAACAGAAATAATAGCCCGTTATGGCCATTCATTAAACTCAAGTGTGCAAACCTGAACCTTGATCATTTCTTTAAAAAAAAAAAAAAAAAAAAAAAAAAATATATATATATATATATATATATATATATATATATATATATATATTATTGATTTTTTACAGAGACAAAGAAAAAGGGATAGAGAGTTAGAAACATCGATGAGAGAGAATTATCGATCAGCTGCCTCTTGCACACCCCCTACTGGGGATGTGCCTGCAACCAAGGTACATGCCCTTGACCGGTATCGAACCTGGGGCCTATCAGTCCGCAGACCGAGGCTCTATCCACTGAGCCAAACCGGCTTCGGCACCTTGATCATTTCTTACACTGGCCTTCGTTTCTGACTATATGGTTCTGTCCTGGCTTCCGGAAGATAATCTAATCCTGATGTATGCCGTCCCGCCCCATGGCATCTTGGCCAAATTTGGAATGAGTCTCAAATTGGAGGTCAGAGTTCCATTTCTACTTCCTCTCTTCCTCCCTGGTCTGGCATAAGCTGAGAACTCTGATCATCAGTTTAGTCATCACATAGAGGGAGAAGTAGGTCCCTTTTTTGACCTCCTATGCTTCTGGGACCCATGCTCTTATCAGCAACGGAAGTCCTGTGGTCTGTGGCACTCTCTGAGAGATGACAGGGTAGCAGCTCTGGTCAGAGACACATTCTGTTCCAGTTCAGGGAACCCAAACTATCCTTCCCTCACTTCTAAGGAACAGGCCTGTTCCTCCCTTACCTCCTGGGGCAGGCCACGCTCACTCCCCAATCAGGCCAGCTGACCTGTGGCTCCCTGTGAGCTCATAGAAGCCCTCCACGCTACACCTGGGCCTGTGAAAAACTGGAGCCCACTCATGTCTAAATGCACCATGCCACCATCCCTCTTGCTTCTCTTGTCAGAAAGTGCAAGACCAATCTGAGTGACTGCAGCTGGGAAACTGAGCCCATAAGCCTTGCCTTCCTTTCTCTTGGATCCCCCTTGTCCTTCCCAGAGCAATGCTTTCCCCCCTTCCTTTCTCCTCATATCAGAGCTAATGTTGAGGAAGAGGAGTTCTTCCTCTGGCTCCTTTTTTCCCCTCCTCTCCCAGCACAAAGCTCTTTTTATGTAGATGGAAGGGACACACACACACACACACACACACACACACACACACACACACGACAATGGAAACCAGTTCTCCGAGTTGGTGCACACTCTCCAGACTGTTTTGTCTCCCATCCACAGAGAACAGAACGTCTTTGAAATGATAAGCTAGCCAGTCTGCTCTCTTCGCTGTTACAGACTTTCTGTGGTGATTGAGGGGAGGGAACTTGCTATTTGATGTCTCAGCTGTTATTCTGCTGCAAACTAATACTTCATGTTCGATCCTGTCTCGGGCGGTACATGGCTTTTTACTAAGTTAATGTAGTTGGAAAGAGGTCTATCGGGCTGCCTAAATTCCTGCAGTGGGCAGAACCCCTTGATTGTGTCCAGTTGACCCCTCTCTATTCCATTCCAGTCTTTTAATTTAATTTTTATCAAAGTTGTAGACACATGTAGTTTTAAAAGTCAAACAATTCTCTAAGACGCCATAAAAACAGCAGTCTTCTGGTCCCCTCTCCAGTACTCCACTCCCAGTCTCACTTTAGCTGGTTATCTTGATATTTTCTTCTATGTGGCTAGAGAGTGGGATTGTACTGCTGCTTCTTGATTTTTAGGCGCTGTTTATTGACTTCGAGGAAGGGGAGATGAAAATGTAGCTCTTTTTAAAGATTCCCACACGCTGCCTTCCCCTTTGTCCATCAATATTCAGGGTTTGTATTGTTTGGGCAAGGTACATCCTTGTCACAGGTGAGCCCTATGGTGTCCTTTAATTGCCTTTCATTTCTCAGAATAACTTTCTCTTTTCCTTGGAGTTAATAATTTCCCCTTTCCCCCTTTGCTTTATCTTCTATGTATTTATATCTAAATCATTGCTCCTCCATCCTCTCTAACCACATAGACTGTTGCTCTCTTGGTCGGCACAGTTGTCATCTCATATTAATTCTCTTTTCTCTCCTATTTTTATCTCTATATCTTTGTTCTACTTTCTAGGATATTTCTTTAACTTTCTATTTCAACTTTTATATTGGCTTTTACATTTTTATTGCCATAGTTTATTTTCTAAAAGTCGTCTTTGTTTTTTGACTTTAAAAATCTATTTTTTGCTGGGACCGGTTTGGCTCAGTGGATAGAGTGTCGGCCTGCGGACTGAAAGGTCCCAGGTTCGATTCTGGTCAAGGGCATGTACCTTGGTTGCGGGCACATCCCCAGTGGGGGGTGTGCAAGAGGCAGCTGGTCGATGTTTCTCTTTCATCGACATTTCTAACTCTCTGTCCCTCTCAATTCCTCTCTTGTAAAAATCAATAAAATATATTTAAAAAATAAAAGTAAATTAAATTAAAAAATAAAAATAAAAATCTGTTTTTATTTCATGAATTTTATATTATCTCTAATTTCTCTAGGAATATTATTGTCATCAGATTTTAAGTAATTTCTTCTATTTTCTGTTATGTCTATACTGATTTCTTTTTTTAGTTTATTTGGATTTTTGCCTCTTTTGAAAGAGAGAGAGAGAAAGAGAGAGAGAGAGAGAGAGAGAGAGAGAGAGAGAGAGAGAGAGATAAACATCATTTGTTGGTCCACTTATTTATGTATTCATTGGTTGCTTCTTGTATGTACCCAGACCAGGAATCAAACCCACAACTTTGGTGTATCAATATGATGCTTTAACCAACTGGGTTACCTGGCCAGGGAAGTCTTTGCCTTTCATGTTTAAGAATTACCTCAAATGTCTAGTGGCCTTTAATGTCTGTTGCTTTTCCTTTCACTTTTAGGCAGGAGGCTAAACATTTGATTCTTCACTGGTAACCTTTATCTCGAGTAATAAAGGTGGAAGGGGTACCGAATGTCAGTATCTTCAGATATGTTTTTCTGGACTAATCAGATTCCGTGGAGAAAATCTTCCAGTCTCCCACCTGGCTGTCAGCATCCTGGGAGGTGAGTGTAGGAAGAGGGCTGAAGGTAAGAGGGTGGGGGATTCTTCTCTATTCAGGGTTCAGACGTTCATGGTGTCCTCCTAATTTTAATACGGAGCCTTGGTTCTCATCAGTGCCTGATGTCCTCTAGCCCAGTGGTCAGCAAACTCATTAGTCAACAGAGCCAAATATCAACAGTACAACGATTGAAATTTCTTTTGAGAGCCACATTTTTTAAACTTAAACTTCTTCTAACACCACTTCTTCAAAATAGACTCGCCCAGGGCATGGTATTTTGTGGAAGAGCCACAATCAAGGGGCCAAAGAGCTACATGTGGCTCTCGAGCTGCAGTTTGCCAACCACAGCTCTAGCCTAAAGACCTCTTGTGTAGTCTTTCCAGATCATAAACTTTTAGCTTTGTGTTGTTTTTAAAAAATATATATTTGATTGATTTTTTTTTTTTTTTTTTTTTTTTTTTTACAGAGAGGAAGAGAGAGGGGTAGAGAGTTAGAAACATTGATCAGCTACCTCCTGTGCCGCCCCCCCCCCCCAATGGGGATGTGCCTGCAACCAAGGTACATTGCCCTTGACTGGAATCGAACCTGGTACCTTTCAGTCTGCAGGTCGACACTCTATCCACTGAGCCAAACCAGTTTCAGCTAGCTTTGTGCTTAGGTTGGAGAGAAGACCTGGGCATCTCTAGGCCTCTCAAAGTGACACTCAATCCACCTCCCATTCTTAGCCCTTCCTGCATTCCCCTTTCCGAGATACTGGTGCCTCAATCCCTGACTTAGGTTTTAGCTAAGTCAGTTACCACTGTTTAATCTGCTTTCAACTTCCAAAATATAGTCACTATTGTCTTTATTCCTATTTCCCTTTGTCATTTGTGTTTATGCCCTTAAAAAATATCCCATTAGTAGGGTTCAAGGAGACTACAGAGACAAAAGCTGTGTTCAATCTGCCATCTTTAAGCGGAAGTTGGCTCATGCTATCTTAGCTTTTCCTGGTTTCACTTGGGAGCTATCTAAGCTAGACACTATGGCATCGCCTCCGCGACCTTGCTCCTTTTCCCTTCCCCTGCCCTGAAAGGTTATTCCCTGTCCATCACAATAGCACCACCGTCACTTGGTCCTACTTCAAACACTTGGGATTCATCCTTGGTCTCACCTCCTCCCCCAAGTCTTATTCAATCTATCATCAACCCTATTGATCCTAATCCATATACATCCGCCCTATCCCTCTGCCCTCTCCTGTGCAGTCCCAACCCTCTCTACCTGATTTATTGGGGAGGTCATGCTGCCTGGTTCACCAGCCTGGGATCTTACCATTTTACTTCTAGTCCATCCTCTGAATCTTCCACAAAATGATCCATCTAACATGCTTGTCTGACTGTCATGCCTCTCCTAGGCATATTTAAGCAATAATTCTAATTGTAGCAGAGAGGGAGGAAAGCTAATATTTAAAATCATAACAGACTGCAGCTGCATCTTCCCCTCAGGCATGCATTCCTCCTGAGCACAAGGCTCTTTGTTTGACAAAACACCTGGGTAGATGTGGAAGGTGAGCAGTTGAGAGTATAAAACAAAGAGATAGTTAAAACTCCTCTGCGGAGGACATAAACCAGAGTTGGGGAGTTAAAAGGCATCCTGAAAGGGAAGAGACTGAGTGAAGTCTTGAGGGGTGGTGGAGGCAGGGGGGGGGGGGTGAGATACCATCTCACATCTCAGTGGGTGGCTGGAGAGAAGTGGGCAGTGGTAGGAGTGGGGCTATCACGTAGAGATTAGAGGTGTCTAACTTGTCCTCTCAAGATTTGGACCCATCTGTGCTGGTCTAGAACCCCTCCCATTCTACCCTCAACCCTACTTCCCTTGGCTTGACATCTTTAATAAAGTTTATTATATAAACACTGCCCCACATGATCCTGCAAATGAAGGAAAGAGGTTGTGTTCTGTCTGGATCTGCTCTGTGCAGAAAACTAAGAGAAGAAGTGGAGTGTGTCCCTGGTGTCCCTGGGAATTCTGGGTAGGATGAAATTAGAGCCTGCACATCCTAGGAACAAAGGGGCTTTCTTCTTCTTTTTTTCTTTTTGTGGATCTGGCAAACCAATTGGAAGCAAAGGTGGGGTTTCAAATCAATCATATTTAAACTAGAGGCCTGGTGCACATCCTTAGCACTACTGAGGAAGTGGGAGAGGCACCCACCAATGCAGCTATGCTTGCCAACTGTGAGCCAGGCTTCTGGCTGAGCAGTGCCCCTCCCTGTGGGAGCACACTGACCACCAGGGGGCAGCTCTTGCATTGAGCACCTGCCCCCTGGTGGTCAGTGAACATCATAGCAACTGGTCATTCTACAATTCAGTCGACTTGCAGTTAACCTTTTATTATATTACTAGAGACCTGGTGCAGGAAATTCATGCATGGGGAAGGGGTGGAGTGTGTCCCTCAGCCCAGCCTGCACCCTCTCCAATCTGGAACCCCTTGAGGGATGTCTGACTAAACGGGCAGTCAGACTTCCCTCTCACAATCCAGGACTGCTGGCTCCCAACTGCTCACCTGCCAGCCCAATTGCCCCTAACTGCCCTCCCCTGCCAACCTGGTCACTCCCAACTGCCCTCCCCTGCTGACCTGGTAACCTTTAACTGCCCTCCCCTGCAGGTCTGGTCGCCTCCAACTGCCCTCTCCTGCAGGCCTGGTCATCCCTAACTCCCCTCCTTTACCAGCCTGGTCACCCCTAACTGCCCTCTCCTGCAAGCCTGGCCCCCCTTCCAAAACTGTCCTCCCCTGCAGGCCTGATTGCCCCCAACTGCCCTCCTCTGCCAGCCATTTTGTGGCAGCCATTTTTGACTACATGGGGGCGGCCATCTTGTGTATTGGCATGATGGTCAATTTGCATATTACCTCTTTATTATATAGAATATTAGCTACATTTCCTATGGGCCAGGCAATAAGTTGGGTGCCTTGTATGCTAAGGTGACCAGACACCCCGTTTTGGTGGGACAGTCCCGATTTTTTACAATTTGTCCCGTGGCGTTTTTAAAAAGTCCCGATTTTAAAATCAGAACTTTTTTAAAATGCCACGGGACACGGGACAAATTGTTAAAAATTGGGACTATCCTACCAAAAGTGGGACATCTGGTCACCTTATTGTATGCACAATCTCTTGACCTCCTTTCTGAGTCCCAGCTGCAGAGTTGGTGTTAACTCCATTTACAACCTTAAAGAACTTTAACTTGCCTGGGGTCACAGAGCTGGAGGGGGGTTAGGGAGTTGGGGTCTCAGCCTTGATTTGTCTCACTGCTATTCAGTGCTCTCTCTTTGCTCTTGGATAAGCTCTCAGCTATTCCCATAGGCCTCAATTTTCTAATTGTGGTCAAGTCTAAATAAAAATATCAGGTCTATCCACCCTGTTTTACAAACTAGAAGAGTTATTCCAAAGAAGCACAGGGGCCCCGTCCAGGGGCTCAGTAGACTAAGACAACGTTCCCTTCACTCCAAGTCCTATGCTCCTTCCACTGCACCACTGTCCCAAAGTTGGTCTATAGAACTGTTGATGCCAAAAAGTGTGCCATGAGAAACGTGTCCTGGAAATTACTGAGTTAAGAAAAGTTTAGCAGGACTTCCTGCGATCTTCAATACGCCCATGTGTATTTGATTTTCCCAAACCAGGCATTGCCGTGCCACATTTCCCAAATAAACTGGATAAACTCTTAACCTCTTACCAGGCTGGTGTGTTGTGGAATAGAGTTTAGGGACTTTGGCTTCCCTTACAGGAGGGCACTTTGAGGAAATGCAGGCATTTAGCCTCCTCACAGAACCTGACACACTTCCCCTTCGCAGCCTCCATGAAGTTTTCTTGGCAGCGATATACATCCCTCCTTCCCCGGAAACCCTAACCTAGCCCCCAGCCCCACTTCCCATCCATCCAATTTAGCTTCTTTAACCGAGCTCCTGAGAGCACAGATCTGTAACTCTCTCCTTGGGGTGAGGAGAGCCAGGCTGACCTTAAGCTTTTAAGGGTACCATAAGCTAAAGTTCCTCTTGAACAGGGAGGAAACAATGCCTTCTCTCTCTTTGGCTGATGAATTCACAGCAAGAACTCCTAACAGCAAGATGTTTTTCAAGAATGCATCGTGTTACGAAAATATATTGTTTATTTGTTATGATTATATTTGTAGTAAAAGAAAGGAAAACGTTAGAGGTAGTTTCAGTGAAACAGTGAAGCCTGGGAAGGGAAATTCAGTCCAGTGAAAACCTACTCCCAGAGGAGCTTCCTGTGTGAGGCTGGGAAATTCATGCAGTGATTTGGACACTTGAGTGAAAATGACACCCTATGTGATACCCTACATGACACCCTGCGTACGGTAGCATTAATACCTGGTGTGCTATGTGGCTGAGCACAGGAGTCATAGGTCATGAACACTGGTTGCTCAACATCAATAACATGATTAACAATAAACAACCCTACACAGTGAAAAGGAAAAGATTAGGAAGTCTGGCTGCAATAGTTCACTTTATGTGTTAACTTGTGCCCAGTCTACATGCTGCTGTGGAAGTGCTTTAATGGATGCGATCAACAATTAAATCAGTCGATTGGAAATAAAGCTGATTGCCTTCCACAATGTGGGTGGACCCCAATGTAATCCGTCGAAGGCTTTAGAGCACAGACTGAGGTCCCTGAAGAAGAGATTTGGCCTCCAGAGCATAGAAATTCTGCTTGAGTTTCTAGCCTGCAGGTTTGGGACTCAAGACTACAACATCAACTGAATTTCCAGCCTACCAGCCTGCTGTACAAATTTCAAACGTGTCAGCCCCCACAATGACATAAGCCCATTCCTTAAAATCGTTTTACTTCTACTTCTACTTCTATCTCCTGTAGCTTCTGTTTCTCTGGAGAACCCCGACTAATATAGTTGGTTACAACCACTAAGAGCAGGATATTCAATAAATACAATAAATAGTGTGTGAAACAAATGCCTCTCCATATGGAAAAAATAAAATCATGTCATATACCATACATAAATATAAATTCCAGATGGACGGAGGAGCTCGTTTTTTTTTTTAAAATATATATATTTTATTGATTTTTTTACAGAGAGGAAGGGAGAGGGATAGAGAGCTAGAAACATCGATGAGAGAGAAACATTGACCAGCTGCCACCTGCACACCCCCTACTGGGGATATGCCCGCAACCGATGTACATGCCCTTGACCGGAATCAAACTTGGGACCTTTCAGTCCACAGACCGACGCTCTATCCACTGAGCCAAACCGGTTTTGGCGGGAGCTCTTTTTTTTAAAAAGAGAAAAGTACAAAAGCGTTAGAAAAATATAAAACATTATTAATTGGGAAGTTTTTCTTATGCAATACACAAAGTCTAGAAGCCATAAAGGAAACGATTGGTAAAAAATCCAAAATTTAAATCGAGCAAAGAACATCATAACCAAAGTTAAATGAGATGAGACAGAGTGAGAGAAATGATCTACAAATCGATATAAGACACAAACAACCGACTAGAAAATGTGTCAAAAGATCTGGACAGGTACTGCACAAAGTAAACGGAGTGAGCAATAAATATATATGAGAAGATGCTTAACCTCCTTAGTGAGGGAAATACAGATTAAACAAGAAGCTATTTTTCTTTCCTCAGACTGTCCAAAGCAAAATGAAAAACACTGATGTCCTGTGTTACCTTGTCTCTTTCATTTATGCCATTGGTGGCAGTGTAGATTGGAAATGTTTTTGGAAGGGCAATGAAGCAGCATCTATCCACATGAAAAGGTAACTCCTTTGGACTCAGCAATTCCACCTCTGAGAATCTACCCTCCCGAGGATCTACCCGTGTGCACAAAGAAGCATGTGCAAGAATGCACAGTCGATCATGGTCCATCCCAACCACAAGAGCACGGTTGCTGTGCCTCTGTGTGCCCTGCCGTGCAAGTATCCTCAAGTCCTCAACTTACTCTGATGAGTGAAAAAAGCAAATTATGTAGACCATTACTTTTTGTCTGATTCCATTTATGTAAAACTGAAAGAAAAAAACCCCCACAACTACACACATGTATAGCGGCATCTATATGTAGGTAAATGTCTAGATAAAAGGCTAAAGGACATACACCAAAACTGGAAGGTCGGGGAGAGGCGGGACGATTTGTGTCACGGAGGTTGTTCATATTTCACTCTGTATGTACTTCTGTGCCACTTGACTCCTTCACAGCGCAGCAGGTGAATATGTTCCTTGTGGAGGGGGAAGTTTCAAAAAGTAAATTGCCCTCTAGTACATAGAATAGCATCCCCAACTGCTTGCGGCAAAGGAAGGAGCTGTTTTGAGAAAAGGAAGGAGCTGTTTTGAGAACTTAGAGCCACCTCTTCTTAGTTCCCTTCCCCAGCTGTGAGCTCAGTCCAGGTTGGGGGTCCCCCCCACCTCTGGGCTTTCTGAGCTGGGTATCTGTCCTTGTGGACATGAGCTGGGACTTTAAGTGGGGCACCAGACTCCATGCATGGAACACCCCCGTCATTTCTATTATAGTAAAGGCCTCACTCTATGCCTCCCTCACCACCATGCCCCCCAACCTCCTAAGCACTCCCACCCACCCTGCTGCACCTCAAGCCCAAGTCTGTCCTTCCTTAAGCAGTAGTGAGACAAGTCCTGATGATGCTATTTTCCAGTCCTTCTGAAATTTGACTCCAGGAGGAGCAGAATAAGGTCAACCACAGTGAAAAGCAAAACCAAGAGCAGGGGCAGGACACAGACTATGGTGGTGAGTGTGGCCTTCATTTCCTCCAGGCAAGGAAACCTCAGGGGGCTGAGGTCAGGGCTTCCCAGCATTTTCACAGCATTTTCACGCTGAGGCTTATTGGGAAATGTCAAAAGTTGCCACCCACCCTTTGGCTGGGCAGGGAAAGGGGACTCCTTCTCCAGGGATGGGTTAGGGGTTGTGGGAAGACCTTGGTGTGAAACCAAGTTATTCTGAGAGCCAGGAGAGATGGAACCTGTTCCTCCTCTGGAGAGTTACAGTGTTGGGAAGTTCACACTTTTAATCTCACTTAGAAGTTAACCTTTTAAGTATAGATTTGACGAGGTGAGAGGTGAGGCCATGTAGATGTCTGAGGAAGAGCATTCCACGTTCAGGGAACAGCACTGCCAAGGCCCCTGAGACAGGATTGTGTCTGGTGAGTTGGAAATATAGCAAGGAAGCCATGGTGGCTGGAGCTGAGTGAGTAGAGGGAAGAACAGAAGAGATAAGATTAGAAGAGAAGAGGAAAAAGGTATAAAGTGAGCACTGCCTTGATATCTTAAAAAACAAAACAAAAAACAAACAAAAAAAACTAGTTGGTGACTTATTAAATGCCTTGATATCTTGTCAGGCCTTTGCCTTTTGTCCTAGAGGAGGTAGGGAGCCATTGGCAGTCTAAGAGCCGGGTAGCAGCATAATCTGGCTGATGTTCGACAGGACGGCTCTGGCTGTTGTGCTGAGAACAGACTAAAGGAGGAAGGGGAAAGCAGGGAGGCCAGAGAGATGACAAATGCAACAGACTAAAGGAGAGACAGTGTAGCCGAGTTGTGTTTTTGTTTTTTCTTCTTTTAAAAAAATATATTTTATTGATTTTTTACAGAGAGGAAGGGAGAGAGATGGAGTGTCAGAAACATCAATGAGAAACATCGACCAGCTGCCTCCTGCACACCCCCTACGGGGGATGTGCCCTCAACCAATGTACATGCCCTTGACCGGAATTGAACCTGGGACCTTTCATCCACTGAGCCAAACCGGTTTTGGCAAGTAGCTGAGCTTTCCGTGACAGAGTGGCCAGCATCCCCTGGAGGGCCCATCATGCTCTTTGGAGTACAAGGACTCCTTAGGACAAACAATAAAGTGTATATGCCCACTCTCTGTGTGTGACTAACAGAGGTTACTTCCCGTTAGTCCGGGGTGAGGCTTAGGAATTTGCATTTCCACAAGGTTCCAGGTGAGAATTCTGCTTGTCTGGCAACCACAATTTGAGAACCCACTCATTTTTCCTTCAGCCCACTGATGGTAGTGAGTGTGCAACAATCACACTCTCACGGCACATCCTCAAGAAAGCACCTTGCTCACCTCTGGGTCCCCGTGCCAAGCATGATGCCTGGCACGTGTGTATTGAGCTCGGCTCTGAGCCAGCTATGGTGCTCTATCGAATGACATTCTTGAGGATCCCTGGTTTGAATAGTCTGGCGGTTCCCGGTGATGAAACTTTCCCATTAGAGGGGAGGGATTAATTATAATAGTAATAACAGTGGGTGTGACTCAGTCCTGATCCAGATTCTGCCTAGATGTTTTACTCACATCTTCTCCAATCAAATCTTGCAAAAGCCCCGAGGGCCTGGCATCATCATCCCGATTTTGTGAAGGATAAAAACCAAGGCCTGCAGAGTTTAATTTTCTCAAGGTCATACCATGAACAAGCTCCAGACCCCAGCCAGGCTGGACTGACTGCTCTGCTGTTTCTATCACAGACTGCCTCAAGGAGTCACTGATAAGAGGAGATTGCCTTGCCCACAGGAACTTCCTTACTTGGGGACTGTGAGCCATATTAAAACAAAAAACAAACAAACAAACAAACAAAGAAACAAAGAAACCTCAGGGAATATGCCACCTTTTTTTTTTTTTTTTTTTTTTTTTTTTTTTTTTTATGTCTCCTGTCTGAATGGGGAGCCCTATTCACATAGCACACTCCCAGGCCCCAAGCTGTTCTTGAGAGAACCCTGGTCCCCTTATAGGTAGTGCCTTTTCCAACGTAAGTATTTTTTACTGATCTGTGTGGTTTTGATCAGACTCTGGTGGAACAGTTCCCTCAACCCTCAAGCTCTGCCCAGCCTCCTCCTGCGGGATGTTGGGTGCAGTATTGTGCTGGGGGGGGGGGGGGGGGGGGGGGGGGCTGAAGCTTGAATAAGTCCAGGCCAGCTAACCTCTAAAACAGAAGAAGAAAATCAAGTTCTAAGACTTCCGGCCTGGTCAGCCTCTCTCCTCCCGCAGCCTCCCCAGAGGATAAAAATAGCCGCCGCTGCCTCCTAGGGCCGCACTGTGGTGCAGCAACTGCCCATGGAAGCTGCCTGGCCCAGGAGCAGCTGCTCCCCCAGACTCCAGCCAGCAGGAGGCTTGGGGGTCAGGACCTGGGGCCTGCCCATAAGGGGCGAGGTGACCAGGACCAGGCAGGGACCCTTAGAGGCCTTAAGGAGAGAGGGAGCACTGGAGCAAATGTGCTCGCATTCATCAGGAGGCCTGGAGATACTCCCTGGCTTCGCTGGCTGCCTCTGTAAAAGACCATGTATCCGTGATTCCTAACCTCCTTGGGGTACAGGGACCCCCCTACAACAAATGTTGAGATGTACATACCACTTCTGTTTGCGTGCTCAAGCATACCAAGACATAGATGTTGTACACCTACGTAAGCGCACACACAGAGATACAGACACACTTTTGCACACAATGTTACATTCTTGGGAAAGGGGGTTGTCAAAGCCTGGCATGCACCACAGGTTAACACTCCCAGATGCCTGGTTGGTAATAGGGATGCAGAACGACTATAAAAAAATAAAAATTTGGCCCTGACTGGTTTGGCTCAGTGGATAGAGAGCATCGGCCTGAGGACTCAAGGGTCCCAGGTTCGATTCTGGTCAAGGGCATGTACCTTGGTTGTGGGCACATCCCCAGCAGGGAGTATGCAGGAGGCAGCTGATGGATGATGTTTCTCTCTCATCCATGTTTCTAACTCTCTATCCCTCTCCCTTCCTCTCTGTAAACAAAAACCAACTCACTCAATAAAATATATATTTTTTTAAAATAAAAATTTGTAACATTTTTATAGGCGACTGAAATTTCCCAAGCTCTTTTTTGGAGAATACATTTATAGAGTATACATGCATGACAACAAACACAGAAATGTGAACGTGGCCCTCTGATGGTGGTGATTTACATTTTTCTCCATTTTCTCCCTAAACAAAACAAAACAAAAATATAACTTTTTCTTTTGCAACCAGAGCGGCCGCATCCAGGCATTTATTTCCTTGGATCTGGGGAGCCCCCTTGGGCTGCAGGCGCGGCCCCGGCCGGCCTGGCCGAGGGTGCTGCAGACAATAGACAAGCAGACCTCAGGCCGGTGACAACGTGGGGCGGGCTCCTTCAGAGGGTGACCCGAGAGCCCTTCGCGGGCGGCTGCGCTTTAAAAATCAAAGCGCCGCGCCCGGCCCGGCCCGCACGGGGCGGATGATGCCTGCGCGCGCGCTCCCGGGGCGGCGGCGGCGACGCGCACGGGCGCGCCCCCGCGGCCAGCCCCCCGCCGTGGACGATGCCGCCGCGGAGGAGGCGGCGGCGGCGGCGCGCTCCGGCGGCGGTCTGAAGCGGCGACCGGCTGCCACGGGCCGGCGGCGCGATGAGCGGGGCGGCCGCCCCCGGCTCGGGGCTGTGAGGGGCTCGGGGCCGGGGGTGGGCGGCGGCGGCGGCGGCGGCGGCGCGGCGGGCGGCCGGCGCTCTCTCCTGGCGGCGGCGGCGGTGGCCATGCGCGGGACGGCGCGGCCGGGGCCGCCGTGCCGGGGCCGCCTCCTGGGGGCCCGCGGCCTGAGGGTCCCGCCGCCGCCGCTGCTGCTCCTGCTGGCGCTGCTGCCGCTGCAGCCCGCGGCCCCCGGCGCTGCCGCCGCCGCCCCGGCCCCGCGGCCCCCGGCGCTGCTGCTGCCCGCGGCCGCGGGGCCCAGCGTGAGCCTCTACCTGAGCGAGGACGAGGTGCGCCGGCTCATCGGTGAGTGGGGCCGCCGGGGCGGGCAGGTCGGGCCGGGCCCGGGCTGCTTCCGGCCGTCCGGCGGCCCAGTCCGCGCGCCGTGGACCGTGGGCCGGTCCCCGTCTGGCCCCCTGGTGCTCCCGATCCCGCCCCCGCGCCCGGGGTCGCCTCCGGGGCCCGGCCTCTGCCTGCCTTGCTGGCTGGGAGGTGTGGTCCCTGCCTCGCCCCAGCGCCCCGGGTCGGCCTGCTGGCTGCTCCCCTGCGCCCCGGCTACTCCCCCTGCGCCCTGGCTGCTCCCCCTGCGCCCTGGCTTCTCCCCCTGCGCCCTGGCTGCTCCCCCTGCGCCCTGGCTTCTCCCCCCTGCGCCCTGGATTCTCCCCCTGCGCCCTGGATTCTCCCCCCTGCGCCCTGGATTCTCCCCCTGCGCCCTGGATTCTCCCCTGCGCCCTGGCTGCTCCGCCTCTGAAGGACCGCAGGATACCTTGGCCGCCGCGACATACCCGGGTTGCACCCCATTCCCTCCCCCACATAGCCTCTTCAGCCCTTCACCCTGGAGTCAAGCACCCTTCCAACTTGTCTTCCCCGCCGCACCATTCCTTGGACCCTTTCTATGTGTGTCACTCTGTCTAGGGCCCTGGATTTTGGATCTCTCGAAATCCACCTTTTGGATCTCTCGAAATCTACCTGGTAGACGAACCCTGGAAACCCTTGCGGGTGGTTTGGATGCCCCAGTAGAGGCCACACTGCTGAGCTCATGTTTTTTGGTTATCACACTTAAAAAAATATGAGAGAGAGAGAGAGGTTGTAGTGGGTATTTATTACATGTTCATGACAGTCTCCAAATCTTGCGATTGAGAGGCATACTTTTAAATAGTGAACGAGTCTCCAGGTGGCCTGCACCTTTGAGCTTCTTAGCTGGCATGTGCCGGAGTTTGATGGATCCTTATTTCTGGGCCATTGTCCTACTTTGAAGGGAAAGGAGAACTTGCCTTTGGGTCAGTTGGTTCTATTCTGCTTAATTAGCTTTGTCGTTTGGGAATTAATTAAAAAAAATAATGGTGTTCTCATGTTGGACTTTGTGGGTTTTGGAAATGACCCCTCTGAAGAAGGTCTGATAGAAATGGCCCCAATGGGAAGCTTTTGATAGTTGCAGATACTTAGACATGTACTTTCTTTTGAGTGTTATTTCATCTCAGGCTTGTGGTGCATCGGAGGGATCGATTATCCGTCAGTTTCATTTTTTTTTTAAAAAAGTTGTAAGACCTTGAGGTCTTTTAAGGAATTGCTTTTAGCAGGCTGTTTAGATATTGTTACATATAAGGGTTTGCAGTCTTTAACCAAAGAAGAATGCTGTGTTTTTATAATGTCTTGCATTCTTAATAACTCTCTCTAGTCTAGATGAATCAACTGAACTTAGTTTAGCTGAATTAAAATTGCAAATTGGGTTAGTACATGGAATATAAAACTAAGGTTTAGGAAAAAGTATGAATACTTATATATCTGCTCATATAATTAATTTTTTAAAAAATGTTAATGTACTGTGTATGGTGTTGTAAAGTTTTTGTTGTTGTTGTTAAAAGCATGTGTATTATTTGTGACTTTGTTTAAATGTCAGAAAGCAGTCTGGATTGGGGTAGAGGATGGGAGGACAGCCAGAGGCTGACATTGACTGAGTGCCTGTACCATATACCTGCCCCTACTTGTTTTATATCCATCATTTCCTCTACTTTTCTTGTGTCCCAGGGAGATAGGTATTACTATTCCCATTTTAGAGATGAGTAAAGTAAGGCTTTAAATAACTTGCTCAAAATCACACCATTTATCATCTTTTTAAAAAAAAAATCAAATATAGGGTTGCTATAAGCTGCAAAGTCTTATTGAATGAAATGAAGATATTGTTTATTCTATAGCAGCTTGATTATTGCATGGCGGAAAAATAATGATTGTTAATTAATACTTGAAATGATGTATTTGTTACCCAGTTGATGAGCAGAATAGGTTGTTGGGAGCAAAGAGGGTTTGCCTTGCTGATGAGTCTCATTCCCCTTTGGGCCAGAGGGATCTCCAGCAGTATTTTCTCTAACTCGACAGAGCTGACCTGTTACAGTGGGTCTCTTGACTGTACACCTTGCGGGATCCAGGTCCTCGCCTTCCAGTCCCCTTCCCATGTCCCTTATACATTCTACCTTTAAAGCATTCCTTGGATGTACTTGGGAGCAGAAGAGCAAGTGGGTAGGACTGGGGTGTATACCGGGCATCCTGAGTTCTTAGAATGCAGTTTCCCATGGGAAATCTTGCGGTATTTACAACTACTTGCAATAATACTTTGTACCGTATTTTTGTATCCTTATGGGTTAAATGCCTGCAGAAAGCTGACTTGGGAAGCTAACCATCATTGTATAATATTTCTAGGACAATGAGTTTGGAATTCTGAGTAGGAAACTTATAAACGAAGTTGATAGTGACAGCGTTATAAGTTGAACTAATTGCTTGGATATGAGACTAAGTAGTTGTTTTAGTCAGTTACAACATGCCCATAATTTATAAAGTAATCAGCGCTAAAAAGTTCAAAGTGAAAAGCAGCAATCTCCTTCAGACCTTTGGCCTTTTACTCCTCCAGTGGAAGCTACTATCCTGTCTAATAAAAGGGTAACATGCAAATCAACCGTCACTCCGCCACAAAGATGGTCGTGCCCAGTCCTCTCAGCCCCACCAGAGTCCCCCCAGTCCCGGGGCGAGGGATGGCCGCTGAGAGTGGGCTGTGTGAACAGCCTGGGGGAATGCTTGCTTTATTGCTGCGGTGATGAGGCAAGCGTTCCACCCTGGCCGCAGATGGGCCTCTGAGCTGCAGAGAGCCTCTAGGGCCAGGCGTCTTCAAACTACGGCCCGCGGGCCACATGCGGCCCGCAGAGGAGTCTGATCCGTCCCGCCAGGTTTTTTGGGCAGTGAGCGCAGCCGAGGTGTTACAGTAGGAATTAGTAGTTCATATAGTCCCCCCTCCAGCTCTCTGAGGGACCGTGATCTGGCCCCCACTTTAAAAAGTTTGAGGACGCCTGCGTCTAGGCGGTGGGTGTGGAGCAGGCAGGCCCTGCAGAGAGATACTGGCGCACGGATTCCTGCGCAGGGCTACTCCTCTTAAACTAGTTCTGCTTATTCCCTGCCCCGGTGTTTTTTACTTTCATATTTCTAAATCAGTGTATAATAAGCATTTGACTTTCCAGTATCATAACTGAGTACTTGCCCTCTTCTCTTCCCCAATCCCCCCAATATAGTTAGATATCAACTAGAGGCCCAGTGCATGAAATTCATGCACAGGGGGGTGGGGTCCCCTCAGCCCAGCCTGCACCCTCTCCAATCCGGGACCCCTCTCACAATCCTGGACTGCTGGCTCCTAATTGCTCACCTGCCTGGCTGCCTGGTTTCCCCCAACCGACCTCCCCCTTCTGCCCCCTCCCCCCCTGACCTGATTGCCCCTCACTGCCTCTGCATGCTGGCCTGATTGCCCCTAACTGCCCTTCGCTGCCTCTGTGTGCTGGCCTGGTCACCCCCAACTACCTCCCTTTGCTTGCCTGGTGGCCCTAACTGCCTCCCCACCCCCAACCCCCCCACTGGCCTGGTTGCCCCCAACTGCCCTCCCCCTGCTGGTCTGGTTGCCCCTCACGGCCCCCCCCAGCCAGCCTAATTGCCCCATGCAGCTTGCTGTTCAGTCATTTGGTCATCTCTAACTAACCCCCTTCTGGCCTGGTTGTAGGCAGCCATCTTGTGAGGATGTGAGGGTTAATTTGCGTATTATCTTTTTATTATTGTATATAGGATTTTTTGTAAAACTAGCAGTCAGTATTTACATTATTGTGTATATATTTATTACTTATTTATGAGTTAAATAGTGACCCATGATTATATTTTTCCCCCTATATATTTTGTTTTTTCCTGGAGCAAGTGATTAATTGCCTTTTACTTTAAAAATATTTTTTATTCATTTCAGAGAGGGAGAGAGAGATAGAAACATCAGTGACGAGAGAGAATTATGGATCAGCTGCCTCCTGCATGCCCCCTAATGGAGATCGAGGCTGCAACTAGGACATGTGCCCATAACCCAGAATTGAATCTGGGACTCTTCAGTCTTCAGGCCAACACTATTCCCTGAGCCGAACCGGCTAGGGCAATTAATTGCCTTTTAAGTTTTATTATTATTATTATTTTGTAAGTACCTATGGCTACATGCCCTCAAATATTCCAAGAAATATGTTAAATGCCTTTTGATTTCCCCCAGGTAGCACGTCAGATCATTTATCAGTTCCGCTTGGTTTCTCCTCACAGTCTTGTCCTCCAGAGCCTCCCATCCTCGTTCCAATCTGGACAGTAGGATGGTTTTTCCTGTGACTTCTATTCCTTTTCTCTCTTGGAGCCTGTTTCCTAGGTCTCCTGTCTTCCTTTCTCTTGGTTCGCTTTGTCTTGTTAAAGTGCACCCGCTGTAGAAGGGGTGCCTGGGAGGTAAATTATTTGTGGCCTTGCGTGTCTGAAGGTGTCTGTCTGTCTTCATGCTTCATAGGTAACTTGGCTGAATTTAGTGTATTAGGTTGGAAATAATTACCCCCCCTCCCCCCACTCACACACCCAACACACACACAATTTTCCTGGCATTTTCACACTGTTTTTTGGCCTTAAGAAATTTTCTGATGAAAATCCAAAGCAGTAGATTCCTTTTCTTTTTCTATGTTTATTATGTCTTTAAATCTTTTTCTCGGGGGTTCTGAAATTTATAAGCTTCTGTGTGGGTCCTTCTTTCTGTCTGTCTCTCTGGGCCCTTTCAGTCTAGAGACTCATATCCTTCAGTTTTCAAAAATGTTGATTACTTCTTCGGTAATTTCCTACCCTCCACTTTTTGTTTTTTCTTTCTGAGATGTCTGTTGGTTTGGTTATTGAATCTTCTGGAAATGATGTTCAGGTTTTCTTAATTTTGTTTCCCAAGTTTTTATTTTTAAAAATTTAATGATGGCCCTAGTTGGTTTGGCTCAGTGGATAGAGCATTGACCTGTGGATAGAAGGGTCCCAGGTTAGATTCTGGTCAAGGGCACAGCCCTTGGTTACAGTCTCTATCCCCAGCCCTGGCCAGGGCATGTGCAGGAGGCAACCAATTGATGTTTCTCTCTCACATTGATATTTCTCTCTCTTTGTCTCTCCTCTTCCCTTCTACTCTCTCTAAAAATCAATGAAAAAATATCTTCAGGTGAGAATTAACAAAATAAAATAAAATTTTAATGAGGATGTTTTTAAATTTTATAAGCTCTTTTTGTTCTCTGTGTCCATTTCCATTTTATTCTTATTTTATAAATGTACTAGAGGCCCAATGCATGACATTCGTGCACTTTGGGGCGGGGGGGGGGGGGGGAGGAGAGTCCTCAGCCCAGCCTGTGCCCTTTCACAGTCCAGGAGTCCTCGGGGGACGTGTGACTGACAGCTAACTGCTGCCATGGAGGCGGGGGAGGCTCCTGCCATCACCATTGCACTCACCAGCCATGAGCTTGGCTTCTGGCTGATGGGAACGCACAGAGCACCAGGGGGCAGCTCCTGGTGGTTGGTGCGCGTCATGATAACCAGTCTTCTGTCAGTCGATTTGCATATTACCCTTTTATTATATAGGATTATCTTCCCTTATCTTCGAGGTGTGTGTGCATGTTGTTTTAATTTTTTCTATATATTTAATATGTTTTTAATATTCTTCCTTTAGCATGCTGTTAATTTCAGGGTTCTTTTTAAGTTTGTTTATATCATAAATATCTGGTGACCCTTGGCAGTCTGTTATTAAGAGCGAGATACTGAGAAGTTGATTAAGTAAGAGAAAGCGAGTGTGTGTGTGCATGAGCTCCAGTGGTCCAATTTGACTGCTCTTGGGGTGCAGGTGGAATCTACCCCATATATCAGCACTTTCGCGTCTTCTTTGGGACTAGTGTCTACCGAGAATACACCCCAATGTCCTGCCTCTGGCATGTTTGGCGATACACCAGCAGCCTGGGCGTGGGTTAGAATTTGACTTCTGTTTACAGTGCTCCTGCCAACATGCTCAGTTTTTTTTCAGAAACAACTTTAGGTCTCTTGCTGGACCTGGGGCCCAGCCGCTTTGAAAACCTCCTTCAGAAGCTCCCCCTTTGTTAGGCCTTTGGTGGCTCCACTGCTGAGCCCCTCAGGAGTCCTGAGGGACAGTGACCGTTCCTTCAGCTGCTTAACTTCTTGCAAAAGTTGTTGAAATGTATGATGTGCTGTTGTCTTCTTTTCCTTCTGTTTGTCTTTGTGGTTTAATGCCTTTATGATTTCATTGCTATCATTTTAGGGGAGTTTGGGGAGGAAATGGGGATAAAGGCTAGTGGTCATTCCCTAATGTATAACTGGCACGTAGGGTTGGCTTGGACTATTGGAGAACTGGTGCCATGTAGCAGTTTGGTTTTTTTTGGTAATAACACTATTAAAACTAGCGGTGGTGGCTGCAGTAGCAGCTGACCAGTAGAATCTTTTGTCTGTGTCAGGCCCTAAGACAGTCACCGTGTTAGGTGTGTACTGTTATTTCCGCTTTACAGATGAGGAAACAGACTTGGAGGAGGCTGTGCCCTTGACCAGCCCAGCCCAGCCCAGTTCCTTGGTAGAGGACATGCAGTCCTGATGGAAGTCCATTGGTCCAGAGACTCCAAAGCCTCAGGAGCTTTTCATCAATGTGCCCAAGGGCCCTGCTTCATTGCTCTCATTTACTCTTCTTAACACGCTGGCTGCTGGCTGTGTTCTAGGCATCCATTTCCTCCTTTCACTGCTGAGGACTCTGCTTCGGGGCCCTTGGGGTAGCCAGGAGAGTGTCAGTTCTTGATTAAGTCCTGCCTGCATCCTGAATCCCTACTGTCACTTTGTCAACTCTAGAGGAGCTAGTAACCAAAATACTCAGAGAGTACAATCTGCAAGCCTGCTGCATGTGTGTTTGCTGTAGTCTGGATCCTTATCTGAGTTTCCTGAAGACCAGAGCTTGTGAAAGTGGCATGTGGCTGAGTCAGTGCTGGCATTTAGAATATCATGCTGGTGAGGGGGGGGTATCGTATAAACTGGTCATGACAGCAGTATTGGTGACAGGGAATCTGTAGTGGTCAGAAGGACTTCTAAGAATAGACTCTGCCTCCCACCAATTAGGATTTTGCTTTGGACAACTTGCTTCCCCTGGAAGAGTTATGCATTCGTTGTTCGTATCTTATTTAAAATCAGGTCATTGTTCTCTACATCAGTCCAGTGAAGAATTTTGAAGCCCATATTGTGGTAGAAAATGGTGATTCGAAATTATTTAAACTTTTCTTGAGGAACTTAGAATTTTGTAGGGAAGACTTATATCTACAACTATAACACCGAGATAAGAGTTATTGCAATATATTGCTGGTTGGCATAAGTAACTTATTGTAGATGATTTTTGACTATAGGAGGAGGGAGAGGAGAAGCTCAGAGAGTTTCAGGAAAGGTGTTGCAGGAAAGGAGACATGTGAGTGTCATCTTGAAGGATGATGTAGGTGAGCAGAAAAGAGAAACAGTTCATGCTAGGCAGAGAGAAGAGTATGGCCTAAGCCACAGGACTGTGGAATCAGAAGTGTGTGAAATCAAGGCATAGAAAGCCCCTAAGGTGGTTAAGATGAAAAAAAAATTGGCAAAGTCTGAGAGTGGTAGGCTATATATAAGGCTGGTAGGTAGGTTTAGATTGGATTGGGAATTTGAATGTTATCTTATAGGTAATGAGGAGCTGTTGAAGAACTCAGGAAAGGAGTGTGCCCAGTCAGGACTGAGCTATAGAAAAGATAGCTTTGGCCCCAGTGAGAACGGTGGTTTGTAGACTGAGGTCTGGGAACTGGGACAAAGCCAGCCTTGTGATAAGGGGATCAACGAGGGCAGTGGAAGGGGTGAGACGGATTTGTGAGGAATTTACAGGGAGTTTGTAGGAGACTTAGTGGAGACAGGAGGGTTAAAGAAAAGGGAGGGGTCCGAGAGGAATCCAGGGTTTCAGATTTGGGCAGCTGAATGGAAGGACTCTCTCTTTTTGGGAAGTGGTTGAGGGAAAGAAAAAAGAGAGGAGCCATGTGTTCCTCTTCTCCCAGCCTCTTTCTTTCCTCTCAGCCTCAGGCCAAGTGCTTGGTGTGGGAGGACAGGAGGGTGTCCTCTCTGCTGTTGAGTCTGGCATAACCTAGCACTGCTGAAACCCCCAGGAGGTGGGGTGCTGGTGGAGGTGGGTTAGCACCCTACCGCAACCTCTTCACCCCAGGGCCTTCCGGGTGGGGTTGGTGGCATTGACGCAGCATCAATTTGAACCCATGTGTTCTTCATTGGGAGAGCAGGGCTGAGTGAGACATTGTGCAATTGTGGGTTTTGAGTTATTTTTTCCTTCTTCGTGCTACGCATGTGGGAGAACTCTATCCAATTATAGCCAAACCTGTCCCCTATGAGTCACATCCTGAGTTGACTAGTCGGTTCTGAAGGTGCTGCCTAAAATACTTTTCAGATTTTAAGACTCACTTTAGAAACAAATGGAAACATGGAGGTATTCTTTGAGCACCATGAACTGAGGAGTTAGTTCCATAGCATTCATTACTTTTGGGGTTTTAATGCAGTTTATGCCAGCGTTCTGAAAAAACTCGCCAGCTCTACAACAACTAAAAACTACAGCACACAAAAACTTGGACATGAAACAGAGCCATTAGCTACTCTGAAATTATATCACGCTTAAAAGTACGTGTGTGTTTTTTGGTGTTATTATTGATGTACATCAACTATAGCATTTCTAATTAGAATGTTTTTAAACAGCTTTTGTTTATGAAGGGCCTCTTTAAATGTGCCAAAAAAAAAAACAAACAAAAAAAACCAACAACATGCGTATTGCTGAGTTAAATAATACATACTTATCGAAGGATTCTTTTTACTATGCCTGGCGAGGGACCGTGTGAATTGTAGAATATTTCTGAAAAGTAATTTCATAGGTCCCATTCGTAAGAGAAATAAGTTATACCTTGTTCATAAATAACTATGTTCTTGTGTAAATATGTCTGTTTTAGTGCACCTCTTGCTGGGTGACAAGTACTTCACGTGTGTTCTCTTTTGCCAAGTGTAGGAGTTAGGTGGCATTGACATTTTTGTACAGATAAAGCTGAGGTGCTGGGGAATTACAGAATTTCCTGGAGCTCACAGAGATGTCTGGGGCTCTGTGACTCCAGAGCACATGCTTTCTCTCTCGTGCTGCCTCTGGAGGTTAGCAGTTTAGTCTTTTATCTGGCCAGAATCATCCGAGGGACATAAACAAAACGCAGACTGCTAGACCTACTCTGAGCAGTTTGTCTAGGAGATCCGGGATGGGCCACAGCTAATGAACCTTTTGAATGCCATGTTTTATTGATCGTAAAATGTGTAGTTTTTCTACATTTGAGCATCTCTGAAATTGGAACCATTTTACAGTCAATGGAGAGTCATCAGTTAATTGACAGTTTATTTTTCATTCTTTAGATTGAAGGAAGCTTACACATAATTTTCCACCCTTTTTTTGTGGGCCTGTTATAATTTCCAAGTTGGGAAATTCACTGGTGGTATTTATTATTTGCTTACTAGAGGCCTTGTGCACAAAATTCATGCAGTGGGTGGAGGGTGTGTGTGTGGGGGCATTGGGGGAGGGGTGTGTGTGTGTGTGTGTGTGTGTGTGTGTGTGTGTCCCTAAGCCCAGCCTGTACCCTCTCCAATCTGGGACTGCAATCTGTCCAACTGCTGGTTTAAACCTGATCCTGCAGGGACTGCTGGCTCCTAACCACTTGCCTACCTGCCTGATTGTCCCTAACCACTTCTGCCTGCCAGCTTGATTGCCCCCTAACCGCTCCCCTGCCGGCCTGATTGATGCCTAACTGCTCTCCTGCCAGCCCGACAGCCCCCAAATGCCTTCCACTGCAGGCCTGGTCACCCCACCTGCCCTCCCCTGCCAGCCTGATTGCCCTCAACTGCCCTCCCCTGCCGACCTGATCTCACCCCCAACTGCCCTCCCCTGCCGGCCTGATGGCCCCCTACTGCCCTCCCCTGCTGGTCTGGTCGCCCACAGCTGCCCTGCCCTGCCGGCCTGATCACTGCCCTCCCCTGCCGGCCATCTTGTGATGACGTGGGGGGTCATCTTTGTTGATGTGCAGGTCACCTAGCCTTTTATTAGTATAGATGGTAATGGCTGTGTCTTTGTAGGGAATCCAAATGACTGCAGTGTGATATTACCATTAGGTTTAAGAACAAAAGTATTTAGCTAGGAAGTTGCTGGCAAGGGTAATGTCAATGGTTCTCAACCATTTTTTTGTGTGAAAGCCTTAGAGCCTTTTGCTAGGCAAAGGCATGGATACCCCACATAAGCACCTAAAACGTAAGTTTTGTATACTGTGTATGGGGTTCTTGGACTTTGGGGGTCTTGCAGGGACACCTGTTGAAAGCTGATGAGTCCCACAAAAGCTGGTTCTGGAAAGGGGCATCTGTTACCTTCAGCATTTCATCCTGAATTCGCTGACCTCCCTACAGCAAGCATGTCAAACTCTCGTCCCTCAGGCCACATGCGGCCCACAAGGAATGTTTTTGCGGCCCACCCAATATAACAGTATGTAAGAAATGTTTTAATAAAAAATTTATAACTTAGCCAAAACCGGTTCGGCTCAGTAGTAGAGTGTCGGTCTACGGACTGAAGGGTCCCAGGTTCGATACCGGTCAGGGGCATGTACATTGGTTGTGGGCACATCCCCAGTGGGGGGTGTGCAGGGGGCGTCTGGTCAATGTTTCTCTCTCATCGATGTTTCTGACTATTTCTCTTCCTTCCTCTCTGTAAAAAATCAATAAAAAATATATTTTAAAAAATTTTATAACTTGTTACAAAATCCTGTTAGACATAATTTTTAATAATGAACTACAACGTTCGCTAATGACTGATTACAATAATCCTGTTGCATTCATTTCCCTTATGCCCCTTAAGTGCAGGCACACCGTTTCTCTCCACTAATGCTAGCAGCAAATATTTTAACACCGATTGCCACGTCATTAGTCTTGTATATAACTTGTTTGGTGTGCACAACAGGAAATATTTCACTTTTGGAGAACAAGGAAAGTAGGTTTATTTGTGTTGTGCTTATTAATATGTGCAGTTATTCAGAGTCTGTTAAGTTCAAGAAAAATATTAATTATTATTAAAATGTTCTATTATTTTATGTTAACGCTTACTCATTTATTTCAACCCTTTGTATTCAGCATGTCTCTATTGAAATAAACCTATGTATTTACGAAAATTGAAGCTTTTGTTTTTTTGCAGCCCACATAAACTTAATTAAAGCTTCTTTATTTGGCCCATGTTAGCCTTTGAGTTTGACGTGCTTGTCCTGTAGAATTTAAAAAATGTGCATTCTTTAAGGTTCTTAATGTTTTATGGGTTTTGACAAATGTACAGTGTCATATATCCACCAGATTATCACACAGAATAGTTTTTCTACCCTAAAAAAGCTCCATGAGTAGGGGGCATTTATATTTATACATACTCCTCTGATATTTATTTTATTTTATTATTATTTTTTAAATATATTGATTTTTTTACAGAGAGGAAGGAAGAGAGATAGAGAGTTAGAAACATCGATGAGAGTCATTGATCAGCTGCTTCTTGTACGACCCCTACTGGGGATGTGCCCGTAATCAAGGTACATGCCCTTGACCGGTGTCGAACCTGGGACCCTTCAGTCCTCAGGCTGACGCTCTATCCACTGAGCCAAACCGGTTTTGGCATATTTTTATTTTTTTAATAATAAATCTATTGTTCAGATTATTACAGGTGTTCCTCTTCCCCCCCTCGCCCCCCATAGCTCCCCTCCACCTGATTCCCAACCCCACCCCAAGCCCTTACCCCCGCCACTGTCTTCATCCATAGGTGTAAGATTTTTGTCTAATCTCTTCCCCCTCAAACCCCCTTCCCCCTGAGAATTGTCAGTCCATTCCCTTTCTATGTCCCTACATGTGCCCACTGTGTGCACAGCCATCTTGTGATGGAGTGAGGGCATCATGGCGTGATGACCACTTAGGCTTTTATTAGTAAGGATGTTTATATTGAGACTCTTGTCCAGTGGTCGGCAAACTGCGGCTCAAGAACCACATGCGGCTCTTTGGCCCCTTGAGTGTGGCTCTTCCACAAAATGCCACGCGAGTCTATTTTGAAGAAATGGCATCAGAAGAAGTTTAAGTTTAAAAAAATTGGCTCTCAAAGGAAATTTCAATCATTGTACTGTTGGGTATTTGGCTCTGTTGACTAATGAGTTTGCTGACCAATGTTCTTGCCTGACACTGGTTTCCTCTCCTAACCCTGCCATGTGTTTAGTTATCTGGTGCCATGCTCCTTCTTCCTGAGGTCTGCATTAGGTGGTTGCGCTGCCTCACATACTTTCTCAGATCTTTGCATAGTTCGAGCCTTCTTGATCTTAACTGAAAATGCCGCTTTCTCAGAGCCTTGCCTTTCTAGGTTTGTGCCATTCTGATCTCTCACTATTTTATTTTAAGCAATTAATACTTTTGTTGTTTCTATACCCCATCCCTCCCATAGGAAAGTTTATTTTCTTTGAGTAGAGACCTTATTTATATTTCTCTTTATCCCTCGCACCTAAAACCTAGTATGTATTAGATGCTCAGTAAAAGATCAGTGCGTGAATCCTACCTTTTTTTTTTTTAATTATTATTATTATTCACTATCTTGTACCTTACTGAGTCCATCATTCTCTTGATCATTTCTCATTGTCTGATAAGTCTTAAAAGGGGAATTTGACTGAACTTATACTTATGAATGGAAGTTTAAATAAATTAGTTTTTAATAGCTTATTTTCTTTGAAAACTGCTTAGTTTCCCCAAGTCTCTGTCCCTTGCACCCCACTCCCTGGGTAAGGTGCTCCCCATCATGGCTTCCATAGTTCTCTACAAACTGTACCCATCACATTGTCTTTCCTCTGCTGCGCTAAGGCCACCTCATATCTTGGCACATAGCAGTCTTTCAGGAGACTCCTGGCACACACTCCAGTTAAAGGGTGTGAAGTGTTCAAGAGAGACTCTTTTTCCCCCCAATAATTAAAAGCTGGGAAATAGAATTTCTAATCTTTTCATCTGAAATGCATAACCTGCTGTTAATTCTCTCCAGTGTGTTTTTTCATCTCATAACATCTCATAGCTTTGATTTGGGTCTTTTTATATCTTCCATGTCTCTATTTAACTTTTGATCATGTGGATGGATTACAGTTATAATAGTTGTTTCAAGTTGTTTAAATGTCTTTGTCTGCTCATTCTAACATCTGTGCCAGTTCTAGGTTGGTTTCAATTGATCTGTCTATCTCCCATGCCTGGTAGTTTTTGACAGGATGTGACACATTGTGAGTTTTTCCCGGTGAGTGCTGGATATTTTTGTATTTATATAAATATTCTTGGCTTTTTAAAAAATATCTTTTTTTATTGTGATTTCAGAGAGGAAGGGATAGTGAGAGAGAGAAACATCGATAAAGGAATCATTGATCGGCTGCCTCCTAAACACCCCCTAGGGGGGGTCAAGCCCACAACCTGGGGATGTGTCCTGACTGGGAATCGAACCATGAGCCCCTGGTTCATAGGTCGACGTTCAACTACTGAGCCACTGCAGCCGGCTAAGTATTCTTGGTTTCTGTTCTAGGACTCAGATAAGTTACTTGTATCAAGTTTGATGCTTTCAGGTCTTGCTTTTAAGACTTGTTAGGTAGCACAGGAGCAGTGCTCGGTGTAGGGCTAATTATTCCCCACTACCTAGTCAAGTCTACTTGTGTCCTTTCTCCAGTGACTGGGAATCATGAGGCTTTCCAGTCTGGCTGGTGGGAATAGGCCATGTTTCAGATCCTATGTAGGTGCTAGATACTTACCTTTTATCCTTTTTCTGTGCTTGCTCTGGTCAGTACTCAGCTGAAGGCTGGAGGGTAACCCTCTGCAGATCTACAAGTTCTCTCCTCTCTGGTTCTTTGCTCTACATATTATAGCTGTCTTTTTCTTTATGAATTCTTATATATTTTATTTTTTTGGTTATTACAGATGAGAGGGTTAATCTGGTCCTGTTCTTCTATCTGGTCCAGAATTGGAAATAATGAAGGATTATCTTTTTTTATTGTTTTCATCTTTCCCACAGTTAACTCCTTAAGTTATTTGTTAAAGGAGAGAATGTAGTCCAATTTAAAGAAAAAGATTCCAAGGCTTTGTATGTATGCATGCATGGGTACATAAGTTTAGATATATAGTAGATAACATGGTGTGGGACAATATTGGACTTGAAATCAGCATATTGAGTTTTCATTCTCCTGCTACCCTGTTTTCCTGAAAATAAGACAGTGTCTTATATTAATTTTTTCTCCCAAAGTTGTGCTAGGTCTTATTTTCAGGGGATGTCTTATCTTTCCATGCGCTATGTCTTATTTTCGGAGGATGTCTTATTTTCGGGGAAACATGGTGTCTGTGTAGGCAAGTAATTAATGTTTCTGAGTGTAGGTGGGTTTCTTCATATTAAGATGCTTTTCAACCAACAATAGCATGTGTATTACCATAGTTGCTATGATGTATATGAAAATGCTACATAATTCTCAAAACATTTTATTTTCCTGTTTGGTGGGGGATTTGCATGTTTTTGGGTGAAAGCTAGAATCATAAAATGTTAAAAAGAGAGGTCATTTAGATATCACATGATTGTTTGATTGTCTTTAGTAGCAACATTTATCACTCATTGAACAATTATTTATTGAGTAGATACTAGGCTGTGTTTGGGGGATATGGGACATATTCTGGTGAGTAAAACATGGAAGCTTGACTTCATGAAACTGACTTCTAGCAGAGCACTCAGTGACTTGCCTGAGAAAATAATTCAGGTAGCTTTGGATCTGGACTCCAAGTTAGCACTTTGCAGTGCTTCCTGTTGCTGGCAGGGAGAAATGTGTTTGTGAGTTTTCCATTGTGCTTTGAGACCATGAACATAACAGCAAACTGTAAGTCACTAATGGCCTCCACAGCCGCCTGTGGAGCATGGTCCTGTTAGGAGTTGCCTGTGAAAGACATTGAATGGTGATTATGTAAAACTATGTGCAAATTGCTGCATCTCTGTTACAGGGAAGGAACCAATGACAAATTATTTCCTAGTATCTTTAAAAAATATATCTTTTTATTGATTTCAGAGAGAAAGGGAGAAGGAGAAAGATAGAAACATTAATGATGAGAGAGAATCATTGATTGGCTGCCTCCTGCATGCTCCTTACTGTGGATTGTGCCCTCAACCGGGGCTTGTGCCCCTGACTGGCACTGAACCTGGGACCCTTCAGTCCGCAGGCCAATGTTCTATGCACCGAGCCAAACCAGCCAGAGTTTTCCCAGTATCTTTTTACAGATAGTGAAATATTCTGGCACTATGGCAGGGCATGCTTCATATTTTATGTTATAGTGCTAGAGACCTGGCTGTTTTTTTGTTTTTGTTTTTGTTTTTCCTTATTATTCTTGGATAGGATTTGGGAATCACCTTTAACATCTGTGCAGTTGTGGTACAAATTACATCTTTGGAGGAATTCTTTTATGTTTTTTTTTTAATGACATATATTAATTGGAGGTGAAATCTTGTTCCCTGATCCTGTATTTTAGTGTCGAGCTCTCTCTGTAATTTCTTCTTCAACTGCCATAGCATTTTCCCATAGGGAAGTGACAGTGCATCATCCAAGTCATCCACTTGAAATCACAAGTGACCTTGCTTTCCCTCTGATTTCACATCACTTCTTCCAAAGATGACATTATCACAGGCCTTAGGAAGGTGGACAGCTTTGGGGATCTGAAATGTAATCTCTGGAAAAGGGGAGAGCAGGGGCAAAGATGCTTACTAAGAGGACCACTGCACCCTTTAGCTTGGTTTGCTAATGCAGTGGTAACTAAGAGCCACTCCAATGGATTGTTTTTAAGTGAACTATTGATTTTGTCCTCATATCATGTTTTCTTCCTCAAGTGGCCAAGTGAGGAAAGGTGCTCAGAGACTACAGATGCCTGGCTTTTGGGGAGGATCAGGAGATTCTCTTCCTTGAAGCTGACTCCTTATTTACCTGTCAGGGTCTACAAGGGGGTGGGTCCTCTTGCCTTTCCTTTGAGGAGGCTAGTCCAGTCTTAGGAAGGAGATGTGGAGGCCTCTTGGAGGAAGGGCATGGAGGGTGGTGGTGTATTTACCTTGTCTTCTGTTGTCGATCCTGCATATCTTCTTTCTTTAATTCTTTTTTATACTCTGTGCGTATTTGTGTACACCTCAACTCAGCTCTGCCAGGGCACTTTAGGTCACCTGAGGGTAGGAGGCCAATGCTGAATGGACAGAGGATTACATGAAAAATTGTATTTAATCTATAAGATTATTGTTTAAACAGCTATAGCGATGGAAGATTTATGTGCCTTTTCTTTTTTTAGTTATGAAGAAATGCCCTTTCTAATTAAATATTAAGTCTCAGCTAATTTTATTGGTATAATTTGACTATAGATTTATTGGATTCTGATGGACAAATTATTTTATTATATCTGTTTCAGCTTGTTAGTTTCTATAAACTAGGAAAATTTGAAATAAGAGCTCCATATTTATTATCTTTTAGTGTCGGTCAAACTATAGAGTATTTAATGATTTCATATGTATTGAGTGATTTTGGCTTTTTTCCACCTGGCTCATATACTATACTGTCCTCAGAACCTAGATCATTTTGACTAAATACACTTTTTTTTTTTTACTTGAGTTTCACTAGCATTTGGAAACCATGGATGATATCATAGAATAATGGAGTTTTGGCTGACATTTGGAAACTGTGGATGATATCATAGAATAATAGGATTTTGTGGCTGGGAAGGGACATTAACATCATCTTTGGTTTACCTCCCTTGTTTTATAGTTGAGAAAAATTGATGCCTGGAGAAGGTGGTTAAATTGATTGCCAAAAGTCACTAAGTTACTGGTTAACAAAACTCTGCTCTAGTTCTCTTCCTATGACATCACTTTTCTTGCTTTAACTGATTTCTGAATTTAAAGAACACACACAGAAAACCCATTTCATTCAATTCATCAAAATCCGTCTTTGCTATAGTTGACTTTTACCAACAGCCAGCCACTCATGGGTCTAACATTTGAGTAGCTACCAGTTCTTAGATTGAACCCTCCTTGCGAGTTATTGGGGAAGACAGACATGTGAGTAATTCCCTGGAATGTATTTCGTCAAGTGCTGGAGAGGTAGCTCTTGTTATAAAGGGAGATGGCTTGCTCAGTGACACCAAACAACCAATGTTGTAGCTTTGGGAAATAAGTAGTTAACTTTTAAGATTATTTGGAAAAAATTTTGAACTATTAAATGATTTGAACTTAAGCTAGACAGGCCAGGTCATGCAGAATAAATACATGCCTGAATTAAGTTTGAATTTAAGATTGTCTGGGGGGAAAATAATTTTTCTTAATGGGCGTTGAGTTTTGCAGGAATAACTTTGGTTTTTCAGCTTGGATTTTGGATGTTTGAAGTTATGAACAAAAGTCATATGTTCTAACAAGAGAGCAACATTCCTACTTTGCTGGAATTGGCAGCCTTGTAATGGTGATTGTATAACTAGGTTAGAAGAGCAAAGTTCTGTGCTTTCTAATAAAATGCTACCTCTTCCATCCACAGCTGTCCACTCCTATTGCTGCTGCCTTCCTGTAGAGGCCTTTTCCTCCCTCTGCCCACTCTGCTTCACCTGCTGGTCTTTCACAGTTATCTCCGGAGCTCCAGTTCTGTTTGGAGGTCTCCTATGACTTTTCATAGTGCTTCTTTCTTTCTCTCTTCAGTTTAACTGAAACCGGATTTTCCTCATAATCCTTTCACATCTCTGGAAGCCGGTTTTATTACACTCCCTCCCCATTTATGGGTCAGGGGTCAACTCTTTTTCTTTTCTTTAAAAAAGAAATTATTTTAGGTAAAATTTGCATAACAAAATTAATCACTTTAAAGTGAACAATTCAATAACATTTAGTATGTATATGTGTAGTTGTACAAACACCAACTTGCCTATATAGTTTAAAAACATTTCCAATGCTCAAAGTAAAACTCTTTACTCATTAAGTACAATAGTTTCTTCTCATTCCCCCTTCCCCCTAGCCTCTGGCAATGACCAATTTGCGTTCTATCTCTATGGATTTATCTATTCTGTATATTTCATATAAATGGAGTCAAACAGTATAAGACCTTTTGTGTCTGGCTTTTATTTAGCATAATGTTTTAGAAGTTCATCCAAATTGTAGCATGTATCAATATTTTATTCCTTTCTATGGCTGAATAATATTTCATTATATACATTTACCATAATTGATTTATTCATTTATCTGTCAATGGACATTAGGACTAGCTCCACATTTTCATTTTTATGAATAATGCTGTCATGAGCACATGTATAAATATAGTTGATTACCTGTTTTCAATTTTGGATGTATACTAGTATCTAGGAGTGGAATTGTGGGTCATATGGTAATTTCTTATTTAACTTTTGAAGAACCACTGAACTGTTTTTCACAGTGGCTGAAACATTTTGCATTCCCCATCAACAGTGTACAAAGTTCTAATTTATCTACATCCTCGCTTACACTTGCTATTTTATGATTTTTATTTTTTTAATTAACATGATCCTAGTTGGTGTGAAGTGATACCTCGTTATGGTTTTGATATGCATTTCTCTAATGATTAGTGATGTTGAGCATCTTTTCATATGTTTGTTGGCCATTTGTGTATCTTTGGAAAAACGTCTATTCAAGTCCCTTGCCCATAATTGAGTTGTCTTTTTAATATTTTTATTAATTTTAGAGAGGAAGGGAGAGGGAGAAGGAGAAACATCAGTGATGAGAGGGAACCATTGATTGGCTGCCTCCTGCACGCCCCTTACTAGGGATTGAGCCCGCAGCCCAGGCATGTGCCCTGAATGGAACCATGACCTCCTGGTTCATAGCCTCCTGCTTAATGACTGAGCCACGCTGGCTGGGCTGAGTTGTCTTTTTGTTGTTGAGTTATGAGTTCTTTATGTATTATGGATACTGGGCCTTCCTCCAGATATACTAGAGACCTGGTGCACGAAATTCGTGTTCCACATGGAGGTGGCCTAAGCCAGAGTCTGGCCACCACGGCTCGGAGTATGCACCCCTGGTAGGGTCCATGGGTTTGCTGGGGGCCTTGGTCTCAGCCGCGGTGTGGCTTGGAGCACACCTCCCTGAACAGGTTCTTGGGTCCGCTGGGGGCCTTGTTCCCAGGGCAGGCGATATGGTGTGCCTGCCCTTGAACCCCCAGCAGGAGTGGCCTCGTAGCTGGGCAGCGCTGCATTCCCACTGGGGGCCTTGCTCCCAGCACAGAAAGGCTCCCAGGGCAGGCTGCGTGGTGTGCCTGCTCCTGAACCCCTGGCGGGAGTGTCCTGGGAACTGGGTGCCGCCTGGCTGCTTGGAGCCCACCCCAGCCCTGGTGTGTGGTGTGTGTCTGCTGGGGCTGGGCCGGGTTCTGAGCTGGTCATGATGCAGCCTCTCGAGCTGGTCTGGTCATGATGTCCTGGCCTAATTTGCATATTTCTCTCTTATTATATAGGATAATTTGCAAACATTTTCCTCCATTCTTTAGGTTGTTCTCACCTTCTTGATAATGTTGATGCACAGAAGCTTTTCATTTTTATGAAGTTCAATTTATCTACTACTTTTGCTCATGCTTTTAATGCTGTATCTGGACATCCATTGCCACATCCAGAGTCATGAAGCCCTATGTTTTCTTCTAAGAGTTTTATAGCATAATATTTTATATTTAGGTTGTGGATCTATTTCCATTAGTTTTTAGTTATGGTATTTGGTAATGGTCTGAATGCATTATTTTGCCTGTGAATATCTTCTCCCAGCACCGTTTGTTGAAGAAGCCATTCTTTCCCCATTAAATGGTCTTGGCATCCTTGCCAAAAATCAACTCACTAGAAATATATAGGCTTATTTCTGGGCTTGGTGTGCATGTCCTGTTTATGTTGGTACCACAATGTTTTGGTTTCTGTGGGTTTGTGGTGAGTTTCGAAATGGGGAAGTGTAAATTCTTCAATTGTGTTCTCATTTTTCAAGATTCTTTGGCTCTTGGTGGCCACTTACAATGCCATATTAATTTGAGAATCTGCTTTCTCATTTCTGCAAAAAAAAAAAAATAATAAAAATTTAAAAAGACGGTTAGAATTTTGATAGGGATTGTACTGATAGATCTCTTTGGGTAGTATTGCCACCTTAACAATGAATAGTAAATCTTCCAATCCATAAAGATCGCCTGTCTCCATAATTAGGTCTTCTTTCTCATGTTATTCTCACTTAAATAGTGAGCATGGGTAGTCTAAGAATTTTCTTCTCAATCTTGTTGTCAATGTTTAGTGTGGAAATTCTGAGCTTTCATGTACTCCTTCAGTTCATAGTGCTTTGCCAAATTTAACTTTTAGTATATTTGGGTACTTTAAGGGAAAGACAGAGGGAAGTTTTAATAACTTATTATTACTAGTGTTAATCTTGATATATCAAAGATGTTACCATTACCAATGTAATGGTGTGTTTGTTTTTCAATTGTGTTTTGTTGTGTGAGGGTTTTCTATACCTCCCACTGACCTTTATATGTTATTTTAGGCAGTAATTGGATTATTGTTTAATTAATTGCTGCAGATGTATGTGTATGTCTTTAAACATTTTTGAAAACTATTTTTCCCCCAGTTAACTTAGCTTTTATAGAAAAACCTGAAAGCTAAGAGAAGAAAAAAACTAAAGTATGCAATAAAAGTAACCCATAATTCACCATTCATCATTAACCACTGTTAATATTATTTTGGTGTTTCCTTTCTTTTTTGAGAAATGGAGCACACACATTGTACATATACATATCCTTCTAACTTTAATCCTCTGGACATTTATTATTACCTGCTATGTGTAAGAATTATTCTAGGTCAGCATTATTAAAAATTTGCTGTATGCAGTTTGCATCTTACCTGTTTTTATTTAACATTGCACTCTAAGCAAAACCCAGTTCATTAAAATTTATTACAATAGTGCTGTTCATGGCTTCCTGGTCTTTTTCAGTATTTTTTGGTCCCTAAAGCCTGTCTTTACAAGGGAAGCTCAATATGTCACAAACATGAACAGGGAGAGATTTGATTGAAGGGATGTAGTGGCTTGGGGTACCATCTCTTCTCCTCCAAAGACGAGAAACTGTGAAAACTATTGTTCTCTGTTATGTATGCATTATAGTTTATTAATCAGTGCTCTAATGCCAGTCATATATATTCTTTCTTCATTTTTAAATGTTTCTTTGGTTAATATCTTTTTACATAAGAATTTGTATCTATATTTGATTTCATTAGGATTGATTGTTAGACATGGAATTACTGGATCAAAGAGTATAAATATTTATAGAACTGTGATAAATATTCACAAATTGCTTTCTTACCATACCCTGCCTAACATTTAATATTATATTTAAAGAATATAGTGTTTCTGTTAAATATAGTTTACATTCCTTAAAAAAATACACACCTTTAAGATTACTGATTCATTAAAAATAACAAGCTTTATGGGAAAAATAAGGTTATGGGTAAACCACTCAAGACCTCTGCAATTTTCAAACAAGTACTAATAAAAGCATAATTGGTACCTTATGAGATAACTTGGATAGTCCAGTCAAGCCACTTTTAATGGCTGAAGCTGCCTCAAAGGAGAGTTAAAGATATTAATACATAACAGGATGGAAATTGCTGACTTGCATCGCCTTGGAATAGTGCAGCTGAAGGTACCTTTCTAAGCTGATGGGGCTGCCATAGAGATGGCACGAGAGGAAGTACAGCTTGCTGGGATCTGGAATCCAAGCACAGGCCAGCAGTGCTCCTCTGAGGGAGCTCTGAGTTCAGGTGCTCATTTTTAGTTTTCTTAAAATAGGGCTGAGGGGGCTCCTGCCTGCTAGTATCTGAGCTGAGTAAGGGTCTTTTCCTTTCCCACTGAAAATTGTAATTCTTTACCAGCTTTTCTAGTTTCTCTTGCCTGGGAAAATTCAAATGGTAACCCACACAATTTCCATGTTATATGGGCAATTGTTATTTACTAAACACTTATAAGCTAATTGGTGTTTATAGGAACCTGTCTTATGACAGAACACACTGTATTTGCTCATTTGATAGGCAAAACTTTGCATCTCATTTTAATGGTTTCTTTGAAAAATACAAACCCTTTCCAACTAGGAGTTAACTACCTTAGTTAATAAAGAATGTTTATTTCAAAACAGTGTCCTCAAAATCTGTAGTCAGAAAACAACAGCTTTGTTTAGCGATTGCATTACGATTTCAATACCTCAATTGCAATGAATTTCAAATTTTCAATATATTTTGGTGGGTCACAGGGCTCCAAACTTTCAGCAGCTTATGAATATTAATTTATTTGTTGAGGATAGTAGTTATGGTTTTGTAGTGACTCTCATTTGTGGGAATAGCATCACCCAGGTTTATGCAGCATTCAATTACTAGTATACCACCAGAGAAAACACGGAGTAGGGGAATCAAGTCAGTTCAAAATAGGGTGTTTTATGGTGGCATATGCTTATCTGACATAGGTTGGTGGGGAAAAGTTGAAAGTACTGATAATTGGTATAGAGACTGGTAAGTAATTGGTATCGAGGCCGGTAAGAAGGAAATGAGAAATTATTTGTATAATAGAATGGGAGAAACAAGAGGATTATAGACACTTAAGAAATGAGCCTGGAGAACAGCTAGTGTCACAGTAATAAAGGGAAGGAGCTAAAGAGCTACTAGCAACTGAGAGATACAGCTCGAGATTTTTTAGGTGGAGCAATTTACTATTGATACTGTTCATAGAAATGGATTGCTTTGGTTTGGATAAAAGTTGTTGGGAATTGAAGAATGAAAAGACCATTGAAGGGCAGGTTGAGGGTTAGTTGGTCTCAGGGACATTGGAGTCTGTCATAATAAGTCATAGGAGAAGGATATGTAGAAACCTTATAAATTGGTTCCAGAGTCCTTAGTGAACGAGGTAGCTAGATAATGGGAGGATAGAAGGTGGCATAGTTTAATGGAATATGCCTAAATGGAAACAGGACTTCTATTTTATTTTATTATTTTAAAAAATATACTTTATTGATTTTTTACAGAGAGGAAGGGAGAGAGATAGAGAGCTAGAAACATAGATGAGAGAGAAACATCGACTAGCTGCCTCTTGCACACCCCCCACCGGGGATATGCCCACAACCAATGTACATGCCCTTGACCGGAATCAAACCCGGGACCCTTCAGCCCGCAGACCGATGCTCTACCACTGAGCCAAACCGGTTTCGGTGGAAACAGGACTTTTAATAAGGGTGCTCAAATAATCATCTGGGAGATCGTAGGGATCCGGGCCAGGGCCCACTGAGGGTAGGAGAATGGGTCATTCGGTCTCTACAGGGCCAGTGATGCTTCAAGAAGGTGAGGTGACTGTGGAAGTCACAGTGGCATTCGGGGAGGACAGTATACAGAAGGGTCGTTGACGAGAAGGGATTATGGATGGATGACCAGGTAGTAAGCATGCCAGCAAAAGTTGAAATCCAGATAGGTTTTAGAAGGTTAAGGAAGTTACAGACTCCAGTCTTTGCCCAGTGTCAATTAGAATGGTGTGAAGTTGCTCAAAGGTGTTCCAAAGAATGTTTACGAGTTAGGAACCATGATTTCTATCCAGAATTTGAGTTGGTGGAACAGGAGAGACCTTGAGCAATGTGGGAGAACAGATGTCCCTAGGATGTTGGAAAGGAAATTGGCTGTATCCCTCAGTTTCACGAGAGTAAGAATTTAGAGAATTTCAAGTAGGACATAAATCACAAATTATTAAATGAGTGTATGGCTTGAGGATATGTTCTCCTTTTGTTCTTTATTTCTTTTCTACTTACAGTTCTTTTTAAGGCAGTTGGATTTACAGAACTCCTATATGTTCTTGATACTTTGAACTGTGTCTGGGAAACTTAAATATTCACACATTGTTGTTGTTATTACCAGTAACAACTATAACTGCTATTTATTAGGACCAGAGTTCCTTTTCCCTGTAAAAGATGTTTGAAGTGTAAATTCGGAAGTTGTTGATTATGTATGGTTAATTAGTTTTCCTAAAACTTTTATGTTAGTGCTAGTAACACTCTGTGGTATGTAAGCTTTTAAAGATTAGAACAAAGAGGTAAAAATCGATTGTTGACTCTCCCCTCCACCCCCACTTTTAAAAATTTTTGGTAAACTTTACATGTAATGAAATGCTCAGATTTAGTATCATGTAGTTGTTTGAGTTTTGGAAAATGCATACACTGCCCCAACTATCGATAGAAACAGAGCATTTCCACCATCCCAGAAAGTTCCCTGGTGCCCCTTTGCAATCAGTTCACAGTCTTCCTCCCACCCCGCTTCCCAGGTAGTCACAATTCTCCGACTTCTATCAGGATAAATTAGTTTCGCCTGTTCTAGAACTTTATATAAATAGAATTATATAGTATGTACTCTTGTGTATAGCTTCTTTCTTCACTCATAGAGACTTTGAGATTTACTCCTTTTGTTACATATCCTCAATAGTTAATTTTCTTGGCAGAATAGTATTTCATTGTGCAAATATACCAAAATCGGTTATCCAGCATGGACATTTGTATTGTAGACCCCCAGGTTGATAACCACTAGCAGGGTCGCCTAAAGACTATCAGAAAACATAGATATTTACATTATGATTCATTAACAGTAGCAAAATTACAATTACGAAGTAGCAATGCAAACAATTTTATGGTTGGGGTCACCACAACATGAGGAACTGTATTTGTCTTTATTCTATCTTATGGTTAATTTCTTTATCATGGTATTTGATAAATAGGTGTGAGACCCATGAATAGGCTCAGTACATATGAAGTTTACATTTCATTTGGTTTACCTGTATCTTTTCCCTCCAATGCGTGAAATAACATATGTCATGCATTACTAGAGGGGTCACCTGAACATAACTTTAAATAACAATAAATCAACTGAAAGTTACTCCCTGCTCTTATTCTTTCATTTATTTTGGATTATCATGGAAAAGTCTCTATTTGATTCTTTACCTCTCTTAAACACTTGTTAATCCCCTAACCTTCCCCCCCACCCACCCACACACACCCTTTTTGTAAGGTCTCAAGCTCACTTCTAGTATTTAGCTAGAAATTAGTAATATTGTTTTATTTTTTAAATTGATTTTTGGGGAGTTACCTTGTATTTTTCAGTTATTACTGATTTTTTTATTCAAGAAAGTGATAAACTTAGGCCTTAAATTTTTTTTCTTTTAAAAATTGAGTGAATTTTAAAGAAAAATATTAAATGCATGAAGGATGAAGGAGTATGACAGAATTGGAGTATGACAGAGTTGGAAGTTGGATGTGGCCCTGGTTAAGAATGTGGTGTGGGAATGAGTGAAATTTGAGTGACTCCCCCCAGCATTTCTCAGGAGTCCCAATTATTTCTCCTTTATCTGCAGTACTAACTTGTTGTTTCACAAGTATTTGTTGAACATCTACTTTGTGCAGAAAACTGTGAGAGAATACAAAGAGAAACATGGTTCGCTCCACCTTATAGTCCAGGTAGGGGGAGGATGTATGTTTGTGCAACAACTGTTGTGAGTGTGCTGTGGTCAGTGCTGCCAGAGCCGCCAGACGTCATGCCTGTGGAGCAGTAGCAGGCTGAGGTCCCCCCTGGCTGGGGTCTTGAGGCCTTGGCCCACACTGAGTGTTCTCACCCAGGTGCCTTTCTTCCTTCCATGTGACTCTCTCTTCCTAAATCCACTTCAGTTCTGGGGGGGAAAGGGGCTGTTGTTTGTGGGTGTTACTCTGAGAAACACTGGGTCCAAAAGGAAGAGGGTCACGTTGGCCCGCGGAAGACGGGATGGTTACCGGAGTTCTGGCCCCAGCACCCTGTGTTCAGCCAGATAACCACTTAATTGTTTGGAACCCCAGTTTCTTCACCTTTGTGGGTGTTGATGAAGCCCGGTGTCCTTCCTGCTTCATAAGGCAGCACAGTGGGAGGCATTTGCGATGTGTGTTTGTACATCGGTTTTATCTTCACTATTATTTGTACTTGAAATACTGATGGTTAAATATTTTGAGAGTATTTTAGGAGTTTAATTATTTTCTCTTTATTTTTTTTTTTCTAGGTCTCGATGCAGAACTTTATTATGTGAGAAATGACCTTGTTAGTCACTACGCTCTATCCTTTAACCTATTAGTTCCCAGTGAGACCAATTTCCTGCACTTCACTTGGCATGCAAAGTCCAAGGTAAGAGCGTTTTCAACCGAAGATGCCAACCTATCCCTGCATAGGCCCAGAGGCTGAGGCAAGGGCTGCATCTGAGGGATGGGCTGCCATCTGCACAGAGGGTCAGTGGGTGAAGGGCTGTAGCAGCACTAGTTCCTTTCAGATTTTTATTTTAAATCTTCAGCCTATTCCTCTAGGCTTCCTTAAGTCTTTTAAAGTGAGGTAGCCATTATTTATGTGCCTAGCTCAGTGGTCTGCAAACCACAGCTCACAAGCCACATGTGGCTCTTTGGCCCCTTGAGTGTGGTTCTTCCACAAAATACCTCATGCGGGCAGGCACATACAGTGAGATTGGAACTTCGTGGTCCCTGTGCAGAAGTCGGTTTTTGGCTCTCAAAAAAAATTTCAATTGTTCTGTTGATATTTGGGTCTGTTGACTAATGAGTTTGCCGACCACTGGCCTAGCTTATGACAGAACACTTACATCCCTTCAGGCTTTTCAAGCTGGGATGAAGGTCTAGTTTGAAGGGGCATTTGCAACTGCTAATGACTATGCTGTGATGGTGAAGCAGTATGAGCGGGGGTGGGAGAATTGGTGGGTTAGGTGTATTTGACATGTTTGATATAATGGATATAGTTCTCCCATCTATGGAGAAGCGGTGAAAGTGAGGTGCAGCTGATTCAGGCACCCATGTGTGCTGTGGCTAAGCTCCCTTAACCATAAGGGCACATCTTGCTTTATTTACTGAATTCTTCACATTTCCTCAGACTCCTTGAATACAAATTTTCTCAAAAGTCAAAGAATGGGAGGTTCAGTGTGGAGCCCACCTCCTCCGTTCAGCTTTATAAATAGGCTTCTGAGTAGGATTTTATTAGGGAAATAAAAATAATTTTGGTACTAAAAAACAAATAAGAATACCTATTGTCAGAGTGTGTGTGTCTTTTTTTTTATTGATTTCAGAGAGTAAGGATAGGGAGAAAGAGAAAGAAGGTATGGGGTAGAAGGGGAGGGAGGGAGCGTGCGCGCGCGTGCGCGCGCGCGCACACACACACACACACACACACACACCCTCACTGGGGATCGAGCTGAAATCTGGACATATGCACTGACTGGGAATCGAACCCTGACCTTCTGGTTCATAGGCCAATGCTCAACAGTTGAGCCATGCCAGTCGGGCTGGAGTGTTTTTTTTTTTTTTTTTTAAGTATTGTAAAGTACTGGCTGTTCTGTATTTTTGCAAAGTCTTTTAAATTTGACCACTTTAATATAGATTTTTATTTCTACTTGTAAAGAAATAGTGCTTTTTGGGAAAATTCAAATATTATAGAATTGTTTTAAGAACTTTTAAAAACTTTGTAGATCTGTACCCAGAAGTAATAATTGTTTATAGTTTGGTATACTTCAAGGCTCATTCCCCCCCCCCCCCCCCCTTTTTTAAACAAAAAAGGGATTTTATGACACATGTGTTGTACAGTATTTCCCCCCTACCTAATACTATATCTTGGCATTTTTCCATTTCTCTACTTATAGATTTAACTCATTCTCTTTTGTGGCTTTGTAATATGATATTGTAAGGAAGTATGATTTATAGTTACTTAAGTGCCTCGTTGACACATGGATTTTTAATAGCATTTTATTATTTCAAACAGTGCTTCCTTTCACTCCTACAAATAGTTTTCTTCACTTCATTTGGCAGGCAGAATCCATGGTAACAGGACGATGGAAACAACTGGTAGTTGCTGTTTCTACCTTTGTTATTGATGACTGTAGAAACATAGGAAAAATGTGTGTGTGTGTATATATGTGTGTATGTGTACACATTAAGAACATCTTTGTTCAGAAATTTTTGTGCATTTGTGGCATCATTTCTGAATAATAAATTTTCATAAAGAAATGATTAGGCCAAAAACACTTATGTTTAAAAAATTTTGATTTGACAATGCCGTATTATTTTCCCTTCCCTCTCCCACGATGGCACCAGTGAACCAATATTCCTTACAAAATGAGTAAGCATAAATAAAAATGATTATAAAAATAAGCATATATTCTTATTATTATATATACCCATGCATACTTTATAGAAACTACACACACATACAAATTCATGCACTAAAACATAGGAATGTCGTGGTTAAAGTTGTTAGTTGGGTGCTGGGTAAAACATGTTTGTCTTACTGCATTGGCCACCCCAGCTGTCCAGCATTGTTGCCTAGGGGTTATTCTAATATGGAGAGTGCTTTTTTAGGCGTGGATAGATGCAGAAACAGAGGTGAAGAGAGGAAAATTCATGTAAAATAATTAAGGGCATTTAGTACATAATAACCTGGATGTGATAGATAATTATATAGATAATTATATAGATAATTCAGAAAAAGTTCACTTGAGACATTTTTATCAGAAACGTGTCTGTTTCAATGAGTGTGCACCTGAATTCTTCAAGGAAATTGGGCTTACACATTTTTCAGTATTCTTACATAAAGATTATGTGAGGGGGCTGGTAAACTTAATTTTGATTATTTCAAGCAAAGAAAAATTGTAAGTATAGTGAAAGGAATTCTCATATATTCTTTACCCAGATTCACTAGTTGTTACTGGTTTGTTCCATTTACTTACTTTATTATTTATTCTATCCTTCTTTCTCCCCACTCTCCCGTGACCACACTTTTCCCTCTTTGAACTGTGTGGAAGGGAATTGCAAGCATCACATCCCTTTAACCTTAAATATTTCAGTGTATATTTTCTAAGAACAAGGACATTCTTTACATAACATGGTCAAAGTCAGGAAACTTAACACTGATGCAATAATATTACTTTACCACAGGACTCACATTTTGTCAGTTATCCCAATCTTTATAGCTTTTTTTTTTTTTTTTTTTTTTTTTTTTTTACCCAATTTAGGATCAGGCATGCAACTACCGTGTTTCCCCAAAAATAAGATATCCTCCGAAAATAAGACCTACTTACAGGTTTCCTTCTGAGTGAAATATAAGGCACCCCCCTGAAAATAAGGCTCCTCCTAGGTTAAACATGAGAGATTTGGTCCACTGATACTGAAAGAAATGGAGTCACAAGAAATTCACCAGGAAATTCAGGAATTGGATTGTTATGATGATGTTCCAGAAAATGATGACATGATTGTCATTGAATAAATGAGTAAATTCTTGATATTGTAGGATTCACAGTTTGTCTGGTTTGTGTTGACAACTACCGTATACAGGTAATAAATTTCCTTTATTTTCATTTAACAATAAATGTGTACCGTATTCTTCTTCATGGAAAAATAAGACATCCCCTGAAAATAAGACCTAACGCATCTTTGGGAGCAAAAATTAATATAAGACACTGTCTTATTTTCGGGGAAACAGGGTAGTTGATGTCCCTTTAGTTCCATCTTAAACTGTGGCTTTTGTTTGTTTCTTGACCTTGACACTTTGGAAACATACAGGCCAGTTACTTTGTAGAAAATCCTTCATTTTGAATTGTCTGAGGGTTTCTCTTGATTCGATTCAGGAACGTCTCTGGCTGTAAACACCACAGAAGTGCTGTTCTTCTCAGAGCACACTCTGCCAGCTTGCTCCATTGCTGGTGATGTTAGCTCTGGTCACCGGGTTCACCAGGTTTTTCACACTGCAGTTTTCTTCTTTGTGATGGATACATAATTGTGGAGAGAGAATTTGAAATTGTATTTTAAAAATCCCATTCTTTAACCACACTTCAACCACTAGTTTTTGCATATCTGCTAAAAATAGTTTCACTTTCCAGCCAGTGCTGTCATGGAGAGTAGTGTGTTCCCTCTCAGGGGAGCAGTCAGATCTGCACGGGGCAGCCACGTGGTAGAACTGTTGTAGAAGGAATCCAGGCATCAGTGGAGTGGTGGGCCTTGAATTTTAAATTTCCCTGCAACTCTGAGATCCACTTTCTGTGAACAGCTTTCAGGCAGAAAAGCTTCTATGTTCTCCAAAAAAAAAACAACAAACTGATAGGTAATCAACCCTTTGTTAACTTTTCTACCTTTTATGTTGATGAACATAAAAACAAGTGATAAATGGATTTTTTAAATAGAGAAAAATCTAATGTAGTAGAGATTCTATTCTATATAGGTACTCTACTAACCTTGAACAAGGTGACTATTTCTGGGCCCACTTAGGAAAAAAGAGTGCTGATATATTATGAGACTGTTTCCTGGGCAAGTGTATGGGGGGACCTGTAGCTAAAAAGACAAAGTGGGATGTCAGTTACAGTTGAACTAAACTATGGGGGGAGAAGGAGGACATATTTAATATTTTCAACAATAAAGATTTACACACACACACACACTGATGATTTTATTTGGAATTAGTTTCAGGGATCTGACATCACTGTCAGAGGGTGCATGAGTTTTTAGGAGCCTGTCATGGGAGGGACTTGGAGTGGAGGAGCGTGGATAGAAGAAGGGGCTCAGGTGAACACACATTTAAATGGGAAGCAATGTTGGCCTGGGGTACATGTTGCAGAGCTCTATTGTGCATCCATTTTCTTCACATTATCCTGTTCAGCATAATTGCTAAACTACTTCTGTGGCAGATATTAAATACTATCATCAGTTGCTTCTTTCTCATAATTACACCTTAAATTAATTTCCTCCCTATGTTGGGATCTAATGCCTCATCCTTAGTTTGGACCTTAATTTATTTCTTACCTACATATGAAAATGACCTTATGAATGGTCTTTTTTTAAAGTTTATTTTTAAATTAAATTTAATTTTTTTGTTAAAATATTATATTTGTACATATCTTACCATTGCCCCCACCCCCACCCCACTCTCATACATGCCCTCACCCCCCTCCAGTGTTTTGCGACATTGGTTATGCTTATATGCATGCATACAAGTCCTTTGGTTGTGGTCTTGCCTCTGGATGGCCTTTTGGTGCACCCAGCACAAAGCTGCTCCAGGTTCTCAGTTGCCACCAGAATCAGGTTCTGGTTTCTTAGGAAGCCTTCATGATCTTGTCCCTGCCTTTCTCTTCTGTGTCCTCTCCAGCTAATTGGTTATGCCAGTTTGTCTGTTCGGCAATTTCTTGAATGCCCTGTGCTCTTATTACATTGCTGCTATTGGCTCTGCTAGAAATGTACTTTCTTCATTCTTTATCTCATTAACTCCCACTTATCTCATAAAACCATAAGTTTTGGTGTCACCTCTCCTTGGCCGTGTCAGTGCCCTTTTCTGTACCCACAATATGGTGCTCTTACCTCCCCCATAGCCCTCATCATGTTCTAAGCGTGTTTAGTAGTGATTTCTTTTCTGTGTTCCTCCTCGATGCTCAGCACATTATCCTGTACACATTATCCTGTACAGCATAATTGTTAAACTACTTCTGTGGCAGATATTAAATACTATCAAGGTGAGAACCCCTTTCATATTTCTTTGTGTCCTCCTGCCTGGTGTGACACCTGGTCCTTAGTTACCCCAGGTGCTCCTTTACTGACTGCAGAAGAGATGCTGGGGATAAAAGCCAGAGGGCACAGCTCATCAGACAGGGAACTTGTGAACAGTAGAGCTTTTTAGAATTACAGTGTGCTCCTTTAGGAGCTGTGAACTTCCTGTTTCTAGGAGCATGAGAACATAGCCTGGGTACATTTGACACCTGAGTACAGTTTCACACATGGGCTTTTTCAGGTGTTTTACTTTGAATAATTCGTAAATGTGAATAAATGAATGGGATTCATAGCTTGACTATATAGCTAAACTAATTTCACAAACATATGTAACAGGTATAAGAATTTAGAGGAAAGTAATCATCTTGTATCTTAAAACATTTTATAATAAAAAAACACACCTAAAAAATGTGTGTGTGTGTGTGTGTGTGTGTTTGTGTATCTCGTTTCAGGCTTTGGCCACCATTGCAGCTCATAATTCCAGTTTTAGGTCATAATCTCAGGTGATTTTAGCACAGTTGATTAATTGAAGTTTTTTATTTTCAAAATTAATCTTTTAAATATTTGATATGTGCTCATAGTACAAAATTAAAAAGGCACAGGGGTATGTAGTGAAAAATAAGTCTCTTACTCCTTCTTAGTACCACCCCAAGCCATCCACCTGGTCCCCTTCCCCGTGGCAACCACTGTTACCTGATTCTAGAGATGATCTGTGCATGGATAAGGTGTGCGTGTGTGTGTGCATTTTTTGAACAAGTAATATACTGCATATTTTCCAATGTATCCTGGTAAAGTGTGTCATTGCTCATAGAATTGAACTTTTCCCCCCTCTAGATGACTGTATCAGATACTATTATATAGTTGTACTTTGGTTTATTGATCAGTTATTATAAGAGGAAACTAAGACTCATATTTGGGAGGAAGCAGGAAGTAGAGTTGACTTGAAATGGGAAAGTCATGCAAGAAGGCAGGAGGGACATAGAGAAGGTTCTTCACCTGGTCATGTTGGCCCTGGGATGCAGTCGTGAGCTTTCACAAGGAGGGCAGTGGCTCCCAAGCTCCGACACTTTAGCAGGAACTCTTGGTTCTTGCCTTTTAAGACTGTGCCAGAAGATGCAATATTTGCTTCCAAAGATCTCTGGGCTCGGTGTGTCAGTTCACATTGTAGAAATTTTAACATTCGTTTTCACACATCCAAGCTTTTGCTCATAGTGCTGTTCTTCAGTGTTTACACAGCTCTGTTTTGTCTTGCCAAACAGACTGGTCTCCTCGGAGGCTGGAGCTGTATCTTATTTTCGGTATGTGTCACTTTGCCGTAGTGAATGGTGGATAAATACCATTGGCTAATTGCATTTCCAGATGGGATGAGAACTCTGATATTGCTTCTCTTTCACAAGGCCACACACTTTAAAAAAAAGCAAAAGCTACTGGGTTGTTTTAACAAATAATTAGTTTCTTCTGTATTCTGGAACATTCTCCAATGTCCAGGGGGGGGGGGAAAAAAACCCTGCATTTGATAAGTGTCTATATTTTAGATAGTTGAAATGCAAAAATATATGAAAGGTTAGCAGAGTACCTCTCCTACACATGCCCACCCCATAGCTGTTGTCTGGTTTCAGGAATTTTTCATCATTGTCAAGAGGGTTTGAAGGAACTCGTCCAGAGTTCCAACAGCAGCCCCGGGTAGCAGTCTGCAGTGTCCCCAGCAGAGCGGGGCTTCTGAGAGGAATTCAGAGGAACTAAAAGGCTGTGAGGCTGTAGGCAAATGTATTTAAATCTGTACTATGTGTCAGAAGGAAATGGCCTTTCTCATCCATTGCCTATTTGCAGAAGCCATGCATTTCCAAGTAAGGGAAGATTACCAAAAATGTTTCTTTTTTAGTTTATTCAAATATTTATATTTTCTGTAGTTTCTTTTTTGAAGTCTTTTGGTTCATTTTTTTTTTTTTCTGACCAACAACTGCTGTTCAGATTTTCTTTGTTGCCATGTTATGAATGTTAACTGTAGAACAGTTTGGTTTCTTCAAAGGATTATTGGCACATGCGATTCCGTATGGATCAGTACATACCAAAGTACAGAAAATGGGATTTAACAATGGACAGTTTCTTCTCTGACCCTAGAAACAGCAGTTTTAAACTTTGTAACTTAAGATTCCAGAGGGAGAAGAGAACTGCCTAACGAATGCCTCATGTGTTTTGAGGGACCCTCCAACAGAGAGCCAGCAAAAGGCAGGCAGGCTTCCCCACCTTCAGACTTTCTCTGCCAGGCTGCGGTTCTGGCAGCAGGGCCGTCCTTCCCAAACCTGTTACTGAGCCTTTCACTACCTCTCCTCATGCCCTTCACTCCACCCTGCTCCACTCACAAGCTCACTTCCCTGCTCTTGCCCTTCTCCCCACTCCTGTCCTGGGCGCTGCTGGTCCCTGGTTAGCTGTGCCTCTGCTTACAGTAACTGAGTCCTGCAGTAAAGGAGACAGTGCGTGTGGGGCACATGTGTCAAACACAAGGCCCGCGGGCCAAATCCGTCCTGCCAGGCCTTGCAATGTGGCCCGCACCGCGCTGTCATCACTGCACTCCGCTGCGTTTCCATCACAATGACAGTTTATGACTGTTCAGTAAACCATTCGGCCCGCAATTTAGGCTGGATTTTAGATTTTGGCCCCTTCTCTGATTGAGTTCGACACCCCTAGTGTGGGGAAACAAGTTTGGCTTTGAATCTGTTAAATTTGAGGGCTGTAAGGTTGTTAGATGGATATGTTCAGTAGGTAATTGGGCACATGGGAGAGACTGAAGATGGAGGAGAGTGAGGCAGACTGGTTGGTAATACCAGATCCCCCTGGGCTAGAACCTCGTGTGCTAGATAGAAAGAAGGGTTTGTCATTTGGAGAGGAGAGGGGATCTTTCCTTGGGACTGGGAGCAAAGAATGGGTGTTCTTTTTTTCTTCTTCTTTTTTTTTTTTTTTAATTAAGGTATTATATGTGTACATATTTTATCAACCCCCACCACCACCGCCACCCACACACACTCCCATACATGCTCTCCCTCCCCAGAGTTTTGTGTCCATTGGTTATGCTTATATGTTCCTGGTGCTGAAAAGAGAGGCAGAAACGGACAAGAACGTTGGACAAGAACGTTGTTGAGTGAGGAAGCAGGCAGAGCAGCAGGTGGTGAAGCATGAGGTCCTGTGAGGTTTGGAATGAGAAAACTAGGGGGAGAGGGTTGGTGAGGAAGGATACCTGAGCAGGATTAAGGGCCTACCCTGAGCCTGGAGTCAGCGTTGTGTGAGAGCACCTTTCCCTCCTGGGATGTGATTGCCTCTGGCTGTGCTGCGTAGCAGGAGTAGAATGAGGGGCATCAAGAGCTGGGGCTGCCCCCTAAGGGGGCAGGGAATGAACCTAGGGTGTTGACATGAGTGTCAGTAACATTGTCTTCTTTGGTGTGGGAAAGTGAAACCAGGTCACTGGCTGGGCTGGGAAGGAGGGAAATAATTGGCTATTACATCTCAGCTGTGAGGGCACAGCCCTTGCTTATAAATGTTGGCTGAATTGGAGTTGAGAGAAAGAACTAGTTATGCAGGAATCAGAGGTAGTGATGGGATCTTTGATTGAGTGCATTTTTGCATTGTTTGGTTATGGTGCAAGCTGTTTAGTAGGTAAGAATATTGAATATTGAAGCCACCAGGAAGATGGCAGGAGATACAGTGAGCCAAGGGCCACGGCCTCTGCAAAGACCCGTGTCTGTTGTTTATGTTGATGGCATGAGAAATAGCTGTTAGGAATAGAACTGGCGAGCTTCAGAATGTAGTTGGTTTTGCATGAGGAAGGGATGTCCAGAAAGGACCTAATGATTCTAAAATCTACTGCCTGGCCCCTGAGAGTCAGGAGTTGTAGGAATTGAATAATAAACAGGGGAGGACACAACATCTGAGGAAAGCCATGTTGGGGGACAAGGTGGGGAAGACATTTGTGAAGAGGCCAAGAGTGTGAGGGCTGTTTAGAATAGTGGGGTTTTCAGGATGGGGGACAGAACAGAAGGGCTGCAGCAGAGATCTTGGCGGAGCACGGGAAGGCTGTCAGGATCTCTAGGCTCAGGAGTAGGCTGGTGCTTATGGGAAGTGCAGTGGGACAATAGGGTAGCTACTCTGGACTAAGTACAGATGCCACTGGACTCTTCATTCATCAAGGGGGACCTGTGCCACTCTGACAGATGTGCTGCCTTATTGTCCTGTTTGATCCTCATGACGAGTTCCCTTATCTTCATTTTACAACTGAAACTTGGGAAAGTTAATAATTTTCCTATGCATCACATAGTCTAACAGTTCCAAACTCAGTTCTTGCTGACTGCCAATTTGTGCACTTGCTCTCCATGTATGGTCCTGTTCAGAGATAGCATGGATACATGGATACAGTGAGTGCATTCTCTCATTGTTAGTCCATGAGAATTATTGAAAAGCCTGCTAGCACCCCCTGGTGGCAGTGACCCTGTGGTGGTGTGCTGAGGTGGGAGGGAACACTTCCTAGACAAGGCATCACTTACTGATGGGCAGCAGCAAGAACATTTCCTTCATGAACAGTTGCACGTATCAAATACAGCCATTAACAGTTGTTTGTATGCCTATTATAACTGCAAAGCAGCAGTTTGTTTGCATCTCCCTACAGCATTCAGGGACTTTCAGATAGAGTGTGAAAGGAGAGTTAAATTGGTTGGATTGAGTCCCTTTTCTTATCTGTGGGTAGACACCCCCTTCCCTGGAGCCCATCCAAAGGCCAGCCCTTGCTCTTACAGCTGGGGTGGGGAACATCTTCAGGCCAGTGGGCCATATAAGGTCTGCAGAATCATTTGGTCTGGCCTGCCAAGGCTTTTGGGGTGAGTTCATTAAGTGTTTGACCAAATATAGCAGGCTAACTTTTAAGTTGACAATTATGTATAGTTCTTGAATGGTGTTATAAATATCCAAATGGCCCTTGGCAGAAAAAAAAGGTTCCCCATCATCTTACATATGGGATGATTCTCTTTCCCAGTTTCCTTTCATCTTTATAATGTCCCTTTTCATTGGCTTTTTTCATTAGCATATACATTTGAATAGCTCCCATTGACAAAAAAAGACAGAAAAGCTTTGAGATTTTACCCCCCCACCCCCTCTACCTGGTTTCAATTCTTCCTTGTTGTTTCTTAAAGATTTGCAAATTGCCAATTATAAAATTACAGTATAGGGAATGTAGTCATTAATATCATAATAACTATGTATGATTTTAGATGGGTACTAGACTTACTGGGGTGACCACTTCATAAGTTACACAAATGTCTAATCACTATGTTGTACACCTGAAACTAATATAATATTGTATATTAATTATAACTGAAAAAATGATTTAAAAAAAAAAAATGGGTTCTCAAATTTCTTTCCTGCTACTCTTTTTTCAACCCACTGCCACTTGGCTTCCACCAAAGCTGTTATGTGACCCCTGAATGGAAGCAGGACTCCATGGGCCCTGGCCATTGTGGCTCATGGTGTGGGCGTGGCCCACACACCAAAGGATCATGGGTTTGATTCCCAGTAGTTGGGGCACATACTGAGGTTTTGGGTTTGAACCCCAATGGGAAACAGCCAGTTGATGGTTCTCCCCCCTCTCGTCCTCTCTCCCTCTCCCTCGCCCTCCCTCTCTTTCCCTCTCCTTTTCCCCCTCCCCTCCCTCTCCCCCTCCCTCTTTCTCTTCCCTTCTCTCTCTCCCTCTTCCTCTCCCTCTCTCTCCCTCTCTCCTCCTCCCCCTCCATCTCTCTCTCCCTCTCCCTCTCTTCCTCTTCCTCTCCCTTTCTCCCTCTCCTCCTCCCCTCTTCTTCCCCCTCTCCCTCTCCCTTTCCTCACTCTCTGGATTCAATGAAAAAAAAAAAAATGTCCTTGAGTGAGGATTAAGAAGAGAAAAAAAGGGCCCATGGGCAGAACAAAGAATAATGAGAGATATAAGGCCTTATTGAAGGTGGCAGCCATTCTGAATTTCAACCATTGCTTTGCAGTTTGAGCTGTTTCTTCCATGAACATCTTTCTAAGCAGCAAGACTATTTATTTATTGATGCTGGTTGGTTTTTTTAAGTCATACTGTGTAGGGCAGGTATTAGATAAATATTGGTATTCCAGAGATATCTTCTTAGTCACCTCTTTTTCCTTTTGGATTCTGACTCACTTAAGAAACAGATTCAAAAGTTAGATGGGCATCCAACCATGAATTTGCTTAATGGTTAAAGTTGGACTAGAGAACGTGGCTTAGATATTCTATTAGAAATTCCTGCCTTGGAATCTGCTTGTGGGAGCGGGTCTGCCAGCCACATGTAGCCCATCGGAGCCTGGCTTTCATCAGCTAGAGAAGGCATTGCTGGCTAATGTTGGTCTGTGAATTACACATCTCAGTGGTTCTCCAGGGCTGCTTTTTCAATGGCTGTGTAGTTCTCAGAAGAATTTCTGAACTCTACATGGCAGATTTTACATGAGTGTGGTGGCTATGAAGTAGACGGCTGACTGGGCTGAATTTTTGTCCAGTTGAAAATTCCTAGGACTGTTTCTATTTGCATTTTTAATAGCTAAATTGTACATCTGAAAGGCGCACGTATTCATTAATGAGCCAAATCAGTGAAGTCAGGTTATCAGTGTCCTTTCTGTTACCACAGGTCCAGTTTGTTTATTTCTCCATTTCACAGGTTGAATATAAGCTGGGATTCCAAGTAGACAACTTTGTGGCAATGGACATGCCCCAGGTCAACATTTCTGCTCAGGGGGAAGTTCCACGCACTTTATCAGGTAAGTCTCAAAGACCTACTGATGACAACTGTGTCTCCCATATCCCAAAAGAACAATCTGTATTCCATACTGCTGTGTAGTGTGTCTTACTTGATAGGCATAGGTTATATAAGTACTTTGAAAAGTAATTTTTATAAATATTAATCATTTATACTGAGTTTTAAACCATTCCCTCTTTTCCTTCGCCTCCAGAACTATCTGTGCTCAGCTCTTCCTTATCTCCTCTTCTGCCTTGCTGGCATTGGCCTCTGTTTGGGTCTTGTTCCTCTGGGAGTAATTCCCACACCGTGTCCCCCACCTCCATCAACTGACGGCATCCCAGACGCTCCAGCCAGCATGCTGTAGGTGGACTGTCTGCCCCTGCCTGTCTGGCCTTGTTGCTGCACTTGCCCCAGTGTTCTAGCAGCTCCACATCCATGTCTTTGCATGTGCTGGTCTCTGAATTGGGAACCATCTTTCCCTCTTGTGACCTCCCGTTCACATGTAATAGTCCACAAGTCTCAAATCTGCTCTGTTCTTTTCCTGCCTCCTCCTCTCCCTCCAATCGTTAACCCTTTCTTCTGCTCTTTCTTTCCCATAGAATCTTTATTTCACTATTTTTGAATAGATATACATTATCTTGTAATTCTTTGTGGGGTTTTTTTTCTCTCCCTTCTAGTCTGTGGCCACCCGAAAGGCAGGTGCTGTCTTTTTCAATTCTCTACCGTTGGCACCTAGAATAGCATCTGGCCTGAGATAGGCACTCGGGGCTTGTTTGAGTAAATGATTGAAGTGTCATATTTACAACAGATTAATTACTTTCGGACCAGCCTTTTAAGAAAAGTTCCTGAAGATGTGAAATTTTAAGAAAATGGCAATTATTTAATCTTGGAAGTATAAGCCACAGATGTTGAGGAAGTCTTCCTGGCAGTCTTATTCACTGTTACATATTTTTATTGATTTCAGAGAGAGAACGGGAGAGGGAGACAGAGATAGAAAATTCCATGATGAGGGAGAATCATTGAATGGCTGCCTCCTGCATGTCCCTTACTCAGGATCAAGTCCGCAACAAGTCCAGACATGTGCCCTGGCTGGGAATTAAACCGTAACCTCCTGGTTCATGGGTCAATACTCAACCACTGAACCACACTGGCCAGGCCACACAGCTTTATATTTAATTTCTTCATTAAGAGCACTACATATTGCATTCAGGTGGTGAATTCTTTCCTTTTTATCAAGTAATATTTATTATTGTAGATGTGGCTTGTAAGGTGGCAGGGTTTGATTTATGTTTCTGTAGCTTAACTATATCACAGTAAGATAACATATGAGACAGAGTGATACTAAAATCATGAGCAAAAGTTGAAAATAATTTCTTGGTTCTTTAACGATAACTTTTACATTTGTAATAAATGAAATAATGTCTCAAGCTGTGTAGTCTGAAGATAAGTCTTTGGAAAATTTCTTGCTTAGAATTTTATGTAAATGTATTTTTAGTTTTATTAAAACAAAAATCAAATAATTTAAAGATATTTAATAGGCTTTAGTGTTGAATTTTAGAGAATTAAAATAAACTTTCTTTCTTTCTTTCTTTTTTTTTTTAAACAGTGTTCCGGGTTGAGCTTTCCTGTACTGGCAAAGTAGATTCTGAGGTTATGATTCTAATGCAGCTCAACTTGACAGTAACCTCTTCAAAAAACTTTACAGTCTTAAATTTTAAACGAAGGAAAATGTGCTACAAAAGTAAGGAATTTGTTTACAAATTTATGTATTCTATATAGATTGTAAGAAGGTCAAAAATAGATTTTGTAGTTGTTTTTTTTTTTTTTTTTTTTACAGATTTATAACCAATCTCGATTATAATTGTAAATGGGGAAAGAAAGATAATTGCCAAATGAAATTCCAAGATAATCGCCAGGTCATCTTATAGCCAGGAACCAGCCCCTCCCTACTTTCTCAAAACTTTTGTCAGAATTGCTAGGGAATTTTATATTAGGAATGTGCAATAGTACTGTAATAGTTAAAGACAATAATAGGTGATTCTGACAGGGCCTTGAGTGAAGGAGTATTTACTGTATTTCCCTTATGAAGATAATATTGTACAGAGGCATTGCCTAAAATCAGATAGACCTGGGTTAGAATTATGGCTATGCTCTTGGCAGAAGTTTGGGACAAATTACTTACCAAATCTCCAGGGTTTTTAAATCTGAAAATTGGGCATAATAACCTGTTTCCGAGGTATGTTTTGTTTTAGATCGAGTCTAGCCTAAAATTTAGAATACCAATTGTGGGTAAATTTTAGATATTTTTGCTTTTGAATAATTTGTTACTCAAATTATTATGCTTACAATGTTCCAAGTACTTTACAACATTAAATCCATTTATTTTATTTTATTTTTTAAAAGTTTTTTATTGCTTTCAGAGAGAGGAAGGGAGAGGGAAAGGGAGAGATAGAAACATCAATGCTGAGAGAGAACCATTGATTGACTGCCTCCTGTGCACCCCTTACTGGGGATATAACCTGCAACCCAGGTATGTGCCCTGACCAGGAATTGAAACTTGTCCTCCTTGTTCATGGGTCAACACTTAGCCACTGAGCCACACCAGCTGGGTACAGAAACCCTTTTTCATTGAGCATCTGTCTATAAGGAACACTCTTTGTTTATTGATAATTATAGTGATGATTATTAGAATAATCTGTCATTTTTTATCTTACAACAAATATTTTAGTTCAGGCAGTGTTCTACTATAACAAAACAAGGCTAGAGAAAACTTACAAAATATAACAATAATATTTAAGAATTTTCATGGGAAATAATTTCTAAAGCATTTTCTTTCTTCTTTTTAATTTAGAACTTGAAGAAGTAAAAACTTCAGCATTGGACAAAAACACTAGCAGAACTATTTGTAAGTGTTTCTGTATTATCTTTCTCCTTCGTTAGGGATGAAAATGGTGATTAGAAATGAACATGATTACATGAAGCTTGGAGGCCTTGTGGTTTCCAGTTTGTCAAAAGATAAACACCTTGCTGTTTAATTTGCTGTTTTGTAGATTGGTATAGTCAGATGAATCCACTAAACATTTCCGGAAGTAAAATTTGTATTCTATATAATGAAAGCCTAATATGCTAAGTGTTCAGTCGTTTGGTCAGCTGTTCAACCAATCAAAGCATAATATGCTAATGATATGCTAAGGTCACTCAACCACTCACCATTGACATGCACTGACCACCAGGGGGCAGATACTCCAACTGGTAGGGGTCTGGCTGATTGGGACTGAGAGAGTTGGGCTGGAAACACCTTGAAGTCCTCCTGTGGTCCTTCCCAGCTGGCCAACTTTCCGTGTCCCTCCCTGGCCCAAACATGTACCCGTGGGGTCCCTCAGCCTGGCCTGCACCTTCTTGCAATTCAGGACCCCTCGGGGGATGTTGGATAGCTAGTTTTGGCCTGATCCCTCAGTCCAGGCCGAGGAACCCCACTGGTGCACAAGTTCGTGCATCAGGCCTCCAGTGTTTCATAACAAGTGATCTAGAAAAAAAATTTTTTTTTTAAATATATATTTTATTGGTTTTTTACAGAGAGGAAGATAAAGGGATAGAGTTAGAAACATCGATGAGAGAGAATCATTGATCAGCTGCCTCTTGTACACCCCCTACTGGGGATGTGCCCGCCACCAAGGTACGTGCCCTTGACCGGAATCGAACCTGGGTCCTTTCAGACCGCAGGCTGACGCTCTATCCACTGAGCCAAACCGGTTTCGGCGATCTAGAAAAATTTTTAAGCAAGAATTCATATCACATTTCAAATGATTATAATCAAAGTGTGAACGTGAAATACGTGTAAGATCTTCATCTCTTTAGCAGGTTAGAAAATCTGATTTGTGACCTAGACCTAGCCCTCAGCTAATTTCTTCCAGGTGAACGTGTCAGCTTAAAGACAAATGCCATGTTATTTAAACCTACAGAGCAGAAACTCAAAGTAGATTTTTGTTTTTATGGTAATGGTTGTATTTAGATAGTAACTGCCGTTTTCCTTCTCTGACATGGACACATCATGGAGACTTACTCTCCCTGAGGTAGTTTTAATAGCAGTACCATAAAAGGTTACTAGATTGTACTTGTGCAATCAGATCTGGAGGACCAAGAAGCCATTTGGTTTCTTTGCATTAATCTGTTCTCATTTCTTGTTTGTGGACTCCAGACCTGAGTTTAAGTTTTAGAAAGCAAGCTTTTCCCCAAGGGCTTGAAAGCTCTAACTTTTACCTTTTCTTTCAACTTATTCCCACACTTGATATCTCCACATAGATGTGCATGAAGTATTCTCAGACAGAACAGAGCTCTGGATCCTCCTCCCCTGGCCTGTTTCCTCCTTGTCTTTGTAAATGTGCCATTATTCACCTGATTCTTTAAGTCAAAGCTTTGATTCCTCTTTTTCTTTTCACTTCAGTATAATCCAGCGTTTTTCAACCGATGTTGCCTGGTGTGCCGTAGGTGCAGACAAGAATTTTATAATTTTTCACTATTTTGTTTACTTAATATTTCATAATAAAGTAATTATAAAATACTTTCTTTGTGTTTATTTGATTCCTATTCAAGAGAATTACTTTATATATAGTCAATATAGGCACAGAGTTAAATTTTTTAACATTTTCTAATGGTGGTGTGCCTCGTGATTTTTTTCATGAAACAAGTGTGCCTTTGCCCAAAAAAGGTTGAAAAACACTGGTATAATCCACGAGCAAGGCCTGTTAATCTGCTTCCCAATCCATTCACTTCTCTCTCCGCTCCACACTATTGCTCCAGCCACTGCTGTCTCTTTCTTGGACCTCTCACTCTCCCTGCATCTGCTCTGCTGCCCTTCCTCCCCCCAAGCATTCTCTACACAGCATGCAGTCAGCAGTCTTTGTTTTTTCTTCTACTGTGATAATGTGTGTCATTCTTTTGCTTAAACCTTGCAATGGTTTCCCATCTCACTTGGGATAAAACCCAAATTCCTCAGGTTTTATCCAGTAGAATTACCATGTAAGTACTCATCAAAACTCATTTAAATCTCCAGTCACACCAATTCTGTTCTCTGTCTTCCACTCTGTTCCTCATTTTTCCGTCTCTTTCTCAGTTTACTTCTGTGTGTGTCACTCTGTCTTCTAAGTTATTTTCTCTATTGCTGAGGCTTCCTTTCTCTCTCTCTTTTTTAATAACTCTGAGTATTATCTTACTTCATAAATAGTCTTATTTTTCTGCTTTTATCTTTAAAAACAGATAAGCAAAATAATTTGTTACTCTCAAAAGAGAAGAAGGTTAAATGCTTATAGTTGTTCTTAAACAAAAGGGTTGCTGTGTTATATATTCCTTCTCCTGGGAGCAGTGTGGTCGGCTGATCTGCCTACTTCAGCATCACTGCTGAGGAAGTATGAGGATCTAGAGATCTGTGCTGTCCAATATGATAACTCCTAGCCACGTGCAGTTATTTTACATTAATTTAATGAAATAAAAGTAATTCTTCTGTTCCTCAGTTGCACTAGCTACTTTTCAAGTGCATAGTAGCCGCAGGTGGCCAGTGGCTGCTGTATTGGCCAGCTCACTTAGAACATTTCCATCGCCATCGGTGGTTTATTATATGGAGCCGCTGTGACTTGTATACTCATTAACCAAAAGTTATATTTAAAACTCTTTTCTAAAAAGCAAAAAAAAAAAAAATTTAAAAAATTTGTGTGAGCTTACATCAATGCACTACTGGTAACTGGTCTTATCAGAGAATGGACACATGAATTGAAAACCTTTTTTTTTTTTTTTTTACAAAGAACAGGATACTTATAGTGTATATTAGGTCACAGAGCAATTGGTGAATTAATTTAAAAAGCTTGATGGACTTTTCATTTTTGTTTCAGATGATCCTGTACATGCAGCTCCCACCACTTCTACGCGTGTGTTTTATATCAGCGTAGGGGTTTGCTGTGCAGTAATATTTCTCGTAGCAATAATATTAGCTGTTTTGCACCTTCATAGTATGAAAAGGATTGAACTGGATGACAGGTATTGTACATATTTTGGGAAAGTAAGGAAATAAAAGTAATTATCTGCATTTGCTTGGGAGCCCACAGGTGTGCAGTGGTGCAAGGGAGAGAGGGAGGATAATCAAGTCCCTAAGCAAAGGGAAAATTACTGTCTCTTTGATTGCTTTCATTGTGATTCTCTAATTTTTTTTTTAATTTGTGAAGTCAAATTACAGATTATTAGTTAGTAAAGAAGTTGAGATAAAAATTTCTGCCTCATCCCCTTTGATATGATCCTACAGCAGACTCATAGTAACTTTCAAAAATAGCCCTGTTACTTCCTCCTACTTTGTTCCTCCATCATCATCCATCCATCCATCCATCCATGAACATGTCTTTAAAAAAATGTTTTTGTGATTTTAGAGAGAGAAAGGGATAGAAAGATAGAAACGTTAGTGAGAGGGAAACATTAATCAGCTGCCTCCTGCACGTCCCCTACTGGAGAGTGAGCCCACAACCTGGTAATGAGCCCTAACCCAGAATCAAACCGACTGGGCCCCAGCAAACATTTGTTGAGAACCTGCTCTAATTTAAACCATCCGTTCTCAACCTGGTTGCACATTAGAATCATAGGTAAATTTTAAAACATACCAGTCTTTGGGTCTCCTCTTCCAGAGAGTCTGATATAATTGGTCTGAGGTGGTGTTTGGGCATCATTTTTTTTTCTTTCTTTCTTAAAGCTTTCTGGATGATTTTAACGTGTAGACTTTGAGATAAACTAGGTTACATAGGCTAAGTGTCGGGAATAATAAAATTAATGTTATACCCCTTAGCTTCAGGTATTTAATCTTTGAAATGAACCCATAATTAAGAAGTTTTATGAAGTTGATGATTATGGTATGTGTATTATTGTGTGGGATACAGAAGGTGCTGGTCCTAGCCTGGGTGAGTCAGAGATGACAAGGAAGGCATTACAATCAGGATAGGGTAAAAGGTCAAGTAGGAGTGATAGACAGTTTTATTTTTCCAAGACACCATTCTTGTTTCCTGCCTCAGGGTTTCCCAGTTGCTGACTGAAGACATCCCCAGCAGCATGGATTGGCTGTCAAAGCTCTGCTTTATGCAGAGATGTATCTCCTTTCCTCTTTGAGCCTTTCTCCCTTTCTCTTCATGTTCTTTCCAGCTGCTCTAGTCAGGTGATTACTTGTCCCTCACTTCAGCCCTACACTCTGCCCTTCAGGACTTTTGTTTAGAATTTCCTTTTGTCCACAGGCTCCCTACATTTCCACCAGTCCAAACTCTGTTCATTCTTCACACTTCTCTTTCATGAAGTCTTTTCTAAGCCTCCCAATTACCCATTTCGCTCTCCTCTCTGTCTCTCCCCCTCCTTCTGTCTCTTTCTTTGGGGTAACAATTATGATACCTTTTCCTCCTGAAATCGTTTCTCTGTGTACTTGTCCTCCTACTAGAATGTAAGCTTTTTCCAATTAGAGAGCAGTGTGTGTTACTTATTGCTGAGTCCCCAGTCCTAACACAGTGTTGTTCACACATTGGGTGAGCACATTTGTGGCCCAACAAAGCCCCAGGGCACAGGGAGCCTGGCGGAATTCAGTACCTGCCCTGAAGTTCTCTCTGTTCCCGTTGTTTTACTTTCTTTACCTGAGTCGAGAAAAAAAACAAGAAAGGAGATGCGAATGAAAAGAGAAATACATGGGTGCTGTGTTTCGGAGTATGTTTTGTATATATGGTAGTGTTGAAGTTAGACTTTGGTTTTATAGAGGACGAAATGGTCTTTGGAAGCACCGAGGGAGCAGTGAGGTAAGGGAACAGGTAGAGTTAGAGGAGCATTGAAGAGCATGACACTTCGAGGTCAGTCTCTATGCACACGTTTTCCTTGAGTGCTTGCCTGTGTGCCAGGGCTGGGAACCCACAAGGCCAGAGTTGTGCAGGCATGTCCCGATTCCTCGGGGTATGTACCTCTACTGCGGAAATAGCCTGTTACCACCCATGAACTGGTCCCAGTTCTCTCTAGCTTTCAGGTGAATGTTTCCAGACATTGCCTGAATAAAAGCAACTTACATTATCACCTGCTTTCAGAGCATAGCTTAGTAGTTAGGAGCTTGGCCTCTGGAGCCAGAGCATCTCTGAATTCTGTGTCCTGCTTAGTACTAGCTTTCTGGCCTCAAGAATGTTATGTCACCTCTTTATGTGTCAGTTTTCCCCATCGCTAAAGCGGAGTGCACATGCTGTTGTAGTAGAGGCGCATGCTGGGGATGTTGTGAACTTATATAAATTAAGGGCCATTATTACAATTTTGTTTTTAGAAAGGTTCAGTGTGTTAGTAGTGATGGACTAACTTATTCTGCTTTTTTCTGTTCTATTAGCCACAGTTTATTATGTGTCTGGCAAGCTAACAGCAGTAATTAGAAAGTTCCCATCCAGTAATCCAATAGCATTTAAGAGACACACACTTCCCTCTGCACAGGGCCCACTGAAATCTCAGTGGCTGCCGTTGTATTGAGTGCTTTCTGTTTACTAGCACTGTGCAAGCACTTTACATGTATTGACACATCACCTATTGGAGTGAAATTGTCCTCATTTTAAAGATGAACAAACAGGCTCAAAGAGATTAACTTTCCCAGGATAGCAGTGCCAGCACCAGGGCAGAGCAGCAGGAGACATTATTGCAGTAGCTCAGTATTGTAATTGTACAAAGCATTTGTTGCGTGCCCTGCACTGTTACACATGCTTGACCCCCATTAATTCCCCTAATCCCCTAAACCGCAGCCCTGTGCCGTTTGATGGGACCCGTTGCTCCATGGAATTTCCGGGACAGGGATGATGGAGAGTTCCTCGATTCCAGGCATTCAGGAGCCGAGTCCTGCTATACACAGAGTTTCTTTAGAGGCAGAGAATAAACTCCCTGGGCTTGCTCCTGCCAGGGGCACTGGGTCCCATGTGTGTAGCTGTCCCTGTCCTGACACCATAAGGTGACCTTTCTGTCTCAGTCCCGTGTCAGGCGAGATTGTCCTGAGAGGCAGAGCTTCTCGCCACATTCACTCCGGGGCCCTCCCCCAGCGGGATGCTTGCACCCTGTCCGCTCTGTGGCGTTCCCCTGTTAGTTCATGACTGCAGGGAAGTTCGTTCCTCTTTTGTGGGGTACTTGAACTTGCTATTTCACAATATCTTCATTTTCCACTCTATCCACTACCCTACCACCCTCACCATTACTAGTGATGAGGTCATCTATATTTATTTACTTTTTAAAATATATTTTATTGATTTTTTACAGAGAGGAAGAGAGAGGGATAGAGAGTTAGAAACATTGATGAGAAAGAAACATCAACCAGCTGCCTCTTGCACACCCCCCACTGGGGATATGCCTGCAACCAAGGTACATGCCCTTGACCGGAATTGAACCTGGGACCTTTCAGTCCACGGGCCGATGCTCTATCCACTGAGCCAAACCAGTTTCGGCTTTATTTTTGTTTCTGTATCTAGTGCCTAACAGGTCTCAGCTAAAGGAATGTTAGATGAAAAATTTGTTGATTGATGAATGAGTAGAGAGAGGCAAAAACCACTTTGTGATGCCAGGGTTGGGGAACCTTTTTTCTGCCAAAGGCTATTTCAATATTTCATAACATCATTCATGGGCCATGCAAACTTATCAACTTAAAAATTATCTGCTATGTTTGGTCAAGCATTTAATTACTCACCCCTAATGCCTTGGTAGCACTGAGAGAGAAATGAGGTAACGGGAATGAGGCAGGGTCAGACCAAATGATTTCTGGGGCCTTACACTGTCACCGCGGCCTGGACGTTCCCAACCTCTGCATTATACCAATATTTTTTGCCTCTTTCAGTATGTCACCAACTTTCAGTATGAAGCAAAACTGTTCTGTCTTTTTGTTACAAGGAAGTACAGGTTTCTCTGCTCAGTGATCGAGTCCGTAGTTGTTCCCTGAGCTGTCACTGAGGCGCGATGAGGCCGCTGGGCCTGCAGTGCCAGGCGCTGGCTTCAGTGCTGGGAGGAGGAAGTGAACAAGCAGGCACGCTCCCAATCGCAGGGCCTGATAGCGGCCTGCGCAAGGCAGACGGTGAAGAAGAAATAAATCCCTGCTGCCCAGCTTCACGAGGGGGGTCTTTGCATGTTATATCCCCTGCCAGGTCCCCAGCACACCATCTAGCATGTAGTAGACACCTAGCAAGTACTTGTGGAATGAATAAATAAAGTTTCAGAGAAACACAAATTGTAATAAGTGCTGTGAAGGACAATGATGCTTTGCCCTAACTCTTAACTTCAACTCTGAAACAGAGTTAATATCCCCATAACTAATCTCACTTGCTTATGAAAATCATATTAGGCAATTTATTTATTCTGGTTTTAAACTATTATGGTAAGTGCTAGAAAACGTACACTTTTATTCCATTTTCTACCTCATGTGATACAGCTACCTTATATAGATTACGGGGTTAAGAGTTACCAGGGGTGGATCCCTGACTGCTGCCTGCTTCTTTTTTAACAGTGAGTCTGGGGTTTACAGGTTTGTTTAACCACTTAACATAGTGCTTTACTCATTTTAGGGACTCACTAAGTATCTGTTGAACAAACAAAAAATTGGCATGGACATACTCATAACATCTTAGTATGCCCACAGTTAGTTTCAAGAATACTGAGTTGGTACAAGAGTGCCACCTACTGGAGATAGTAAATAATTTGGGGTCTGAGCATTCTCCCACTAGTGTACGTTGGTTGCAAGGGAATATTTAACTAGTGTGTTCACATTACAACTCGAGCCTCAAAAAATCCTGGGTATAGGCTTTTCTTTATTCCATTTTGTGGGAAATAAATTGAAGTTCCTTATTTACCCCCTTTGGGGGATGGGAATGCTTCCCCCCCCCCCCTTGTTATTGAATCCTGGACTTATAACAACTTTGTTTTCTAGGGTGATCTTTGAGTAGCACTCCAGAAATGGGTGTCTTGTGCTTCCTTGTCATTCTAAGGCTTAGGGATGCGAAATATTAGTAATAACAAAAATAATTAATATAATAATTTGTAAATGCTCTGTTATTCCATCATCTGTAAGTCATTTTATTTTGGGCCATCATTAAAAGAGACCTCTTTTTCTGATTCCTTTTCTTAAAAACAATCTAATAGAATGGCATGGGCTCTTTTCGTAAGAGGTGATTTATAGTTCCGTAACATATTGTTTATCATGGTGTGAGGTTCAGGGCGGCTACTATAAGTGGTGTCTTAGGACTGGCACCTACATTTCTGTATGACTTTGATAGGTGAACCTGCTTGATGATTGTTGAAGTAGAAGGGAAAGAAAACATTTAGCTTTGTATTATGAGATTGTTAAAATTTTCAATATGGAACGTTTGTGATGGAGATCCATGCATTATTGCCCTCTCCATCAGGACTTTAAATTAGTTATAATGTCTATATGCTTTTTGTGCGTGTGGAGAAAGGAAATTTCTCATTGAAGCTGACTTGCCAAATATTTCTCTTAATTATTTGCAGCATCAGTGCCAGCAGCAGTTCTCAAGGGCTGTCTCAGCCATCTACCCAGACGACTCAGTATCTGAGAGCCGACACACCCAACAATGCAACTCCTATCACCAGTAAGAGTTAATTTAATTCTAAAGTCGATTTACTAAAGTTGTCCGTGGTCTGTCTGTCAGTGGTCCTGTGTGGTTATGGGACATGTTTACCATACTACGTACATAGGGTCTGATCCTCAACTTCTGCTTTCTAGAACATTGAATGAAACATTCTGCAATTGAAGTGTGAAAAATAAAATTTAAGTTTAATTTCTATATTTAGTTTTGTGGAGATTTCCATAAATTAAGAATATTAAAGAACTATAAAATCACTCCTATAGAAATTTGGAAGGAAGGTTTTTCAGGTATTTAAGTAGTTTAAGCCATTGAGCTGCACAAAGACAGATTTGGATTTTAATACATTGTTTGATGGGCTATGGTAAGGACTTTATATTGTTTCCTAATCTAGATAGGACACTAGCTGCTGTTAGAATTGAGAGCTCGAGATCTGATTTTCTGTTTTTTGAATAAGGGTTTTGTTTTGTTTTAAGTTCACCCGAGGGTATTTTTAGAGAAAATGGTGGAAAAGGGAGGGGAAAAACATAAATGTATGAGAGAAACACATATCCCAATGAGGTCCAGGTGTCGAACCTGCAGCACAGGTACATGACCTTGACCAGGAATTGATCCCATGATGCAACAGTGTGTGGGCCGATATTCTAACCACATAACAACACTGGCCAGGACTTGAACAGGATTTTGATAAAAGTTTTTATACTGGAACATGTAGATGGGAAATTATCATTAATAGAGTATAACGTAGACTAGGGGTGTCGAACTCAATCAGAGAAGGGGCCAAAATCTAAAATCCAGCCTAAATCGCGGGCCGAATGGTTTACTGAACAGTCATAAACTGTCATTGTGATGGAAACGCAGCGGAGTGCAGTGATGACAGCGCGGTGCGGGCCACATTGCAAGGCCTGGCGGGACGGATTTGGCCCGCGGGCCTTGTGTTTGACACATGTGACGTAGACAAAGAGGAATCAGTCACCATACAAATAAGGAACAAGGTAACATCCAGATAGACACTAGGTCACAAGTCAGGGCTCCACTCATTGGTGCTGTTGATGAATTAGGTTCTTGTAGGTATTAACCGTTACCTTCCTTGGGCTAGCATTTTTCTTTAGTAAACTAATACTAAGAATATCTATTCTTCACCCACTGCCCTCTTGTGGTCTTTCAATACTGTTTCCCAGTAAAAAGAACCAGAATTCTTTGGCGAAATGCATGGTTCCAGGATTGAATCAGGAATGGACCAGATAACTGTTGCTGAGCCAAAAATTAAGGGAGCTGCGAAAGACTTGAAGAGCTCCCAAAACGGGCCCGTTTGAACATCTGAAACGATGATGACTGCAATGGGCTTTATGATAAACTGTATAAACCCACGAGATCATAATGGTATCTTTTTAAAAAATTGATCGTTCTCAGGTAACTAAGGTACCAACAGACACCTTACTCTGACAACTGGCTCCATGAGTTGTGTTTCAGAGTAACCAGACAGTGCTGGTTCATGAGGCAAAATGTTTCCTCACAGAAGACTCTCAGCTGATAAATATGGAAGGAATCATAGAATTAGAAATTATATCTGTAATCCCAGTAAAATGTTTATTCAGGAAAAGATCAATATTTAAAACCCTGTGAAGAAAGGGAAATGTGAACTTTACCATTTGAGGGATCAGATTGTCACACCTGAACCCACTCCTGAATCTAGAGTCACGAAAAGTAGGACAAGTAGATATTTTGCATTCACATTTGTGAAGCACCGGCCCTGGGCTTTTCTTGTTTCTCCTCCCACCCTCTACGAGTTAACTGGGACCTAATCAGATCTAATCAAGGCTATAGAAATGATTTATAATTTATAAAATATACAGAAGTTAAATGATATTTGAAAAAGCAGTGCCAGATATAAAGAAACCTGGTCAGTTATTCCAGAGAATAACTGACCAGGTTTCTTTAATAAAATAGTGGCAAGGAAAAAAAAGAAAAAAGAAAAGGGGGGGGGTGGTTAAAGGGGCTCTCTAGATGAAAAAAAACAAAACAAAACTTAACAGTAATTGCCATCACCACCAACAAAAGAAATATATGCTCCTCAGGAAATAGGATAATCGATGTGAAAGTAGTCCAGAATGTTCAGCATAAACAAAACATTGCTTTTACTGGTAATGTTCAGATGTCAGACTTTGCTCTTGGGAGTCAATTTGTCATTGTAGATATAACCTTAAAGAGGCAGATAATTCAATTATTGTATAAGCTGAAAGCAAAATACTCTTTAAAAAAGTCAGTGGGAATACATTTATTTATTAAAATGCTTTTTTAGTCACTGTCAATAAAAAATTTCCTTATTTTTGTGGATATAACCTTAAGTAGATAGATTATTTATTATATATAAGATGAATACTTTAAAAAAAAAACTCAATGGAAATGCATTTGTTTATAAATTTAAAAAAGAAAATAAAAAGGAGCAGAAAAAAATATCTGAAGACATAATGGCCAAGGATTTTCCAAAATAACAAAACACAACAGACCACAGGTCCAAGAAACTCAGAGAACTCTAAGCAGGATTAAACAGATACGGATACTCACATTATACCTACAATTAAGCATGTCTTGGTCAAGCTGCTGATAGTGCCATCGGGCTGTCAGGCTAATCCATCCATTGTGCAGCTCCCCAAAGCCTTGCATGTCGTTCTCCTAGCAGCTATTGATGACCACTGTGTAGGTCCACTAATATTTCTGGGATTTTTCTTCTCAATCTCTCCCAAAGCAAATAAACCATTAGAGATGGCATTCTAATTTCCCCTTGCTAACACTGGGTCTTCCTTTTATTCTAATTTTAGGGGTTGGGGGCATGAGAATTTTAATTTATAGCTAGAATGTGGTTGTTTTTTTACATGTTAAAAAATGAGTGAGAGTTAAGGGAACTGAAAAACCAATATGAATCTCACAATGATAGGACATAGACTCTGTGGATATCAGAATGATTAAATCGAGTACACATTTTGTTACACATTTTTACAAACATCTCTTCCTTTGAAAAGTTCTTTTGCTAGGAGACAATATTAGAAAACCTTTTGGGAAGCAAACAGTCCATAAGATGGATTAAATTGAATTCCATGAATCAAAGCTTGTTTCATTTGGCTGAAAGTCAGTTGAAGTAGCAGTGATGGTAACATTATTTTTAGTGTTTCTTATTTTAATTCTTCATTTTAAGATTTTGGGGTAGGTGGAAAAGTGTTTCTTTAAAATTGAGTATGGCCTACATAAGTAATTTTGACTGTTCATGTATGTGCACATTCCTTCATTCCTGTGACTTGAGTCCTGAGGTCCTAACAACCTAGTTCACCATGATGCCATCCTTAGGGTATTTATATTTCTTGGTTTGGCTTTGTTGGCTCCTCAGGTTATCCTACCCTGCGAATAGAGAAAAACGACCTACGAAGTGTCACTCTTCTGGAGGCCAAAGCTAAGGTGAAGGATATTGCAATCTCCAGGGAGAGGATAACTCTAAAAGATGTACTCCAAGAAGGTATTTATTATCTCAAAATCAGGTTTTCACAGAAGATTTAATGTTAGTACCAACAAATTTTTTTTGTTTGTTTCAAATTTTAAGAATTTGGTTTTATGTCTAAGGATAGAAAGCAGTGCATAATTTATTTCCTTTATAAAACTGATTTTATTTCCCTCTTCTTTAGATGTTTAATTCAACTTAGTACGGCTTTGGTGCAATTCTTGATCTTCAAGTATATTGAAGCACTTATATTAATGCTTGTTCCCTTTAAAGTATATTTTCTTTCTGTTTAGTTATTGTTTAAAGATGATCACAACCTAGCAGGCCTCTTTGAAATATTTTAAGTAATTTTCTCTCTGGCATATAGTGTGGGGTTCCAGCAGAAGGAGCGTGCTTGAGCTTTGGAGTTACACCCAACTTCCAGTTGCATTCCTACAGCCTTGGAGAAATCACTTCATATATTCTGTGTCCAATTTTCTCTTCTGTAGGTTTGGCTAGTTACGATGTGTTAGTCTACGCTTAGGCTAGTTACGATGAAATGATGCACATTAAATGAACTAACACATTTAGGTGTTTGATAGATATTAGTACCTTTTCCTTCCTTGTTGGTCCTTGCTTTGAGTTTTAGGATATTGTTTGGAGAGATGCTGAAAGAAGAGGACAAAAGTTAATAATAAATACTTGGTTGAGCTCTTCAAGTTGTTAAATACAGAGTTACATTCTCCCCAGCCCACCCCATAATTCAGTTAGTAATGTTTTGGATGCATGAGTCATTTGAATTTATCTGTTGCTTTATCTGGATGCAGTAGGTCCAATCACAGCTAATTGGGGACCTTGAACTGTCCCCAATGGCAAATAGTAATCAACAGAAGCAGATTTTTTGTGTCTGTTTTTGAATTCGTGAGAATAGTCCATTTCTCTCCTTTGTCATTGTGTTGAGGCTAAGCCCAGAAATTCAGATGCCTCTGTGGATACCCCGCTGCTGAGCTTCAGTGCTCCTAGCTGTATCACTGGTTTATTTAGAATAATTCAGAAAGATTTCTCATGTACTTGTGAGATCTGGTATTTCTGAAAGCAAATTATTTCTTTAAAAAATTATTTTTAAAATTTATTTCAGAGAGAAAAAGGAGAGGGAAAGATAGAAACATCAATGATAAAAGAGAATCATTGATTGGCTGCCTCCTGCATGCCCCCTTACTGGTCATCGTGCCCACAACTTGGTCATGTGCCCTTGACTAGAATCGAACCTGGGGACCTTTAGTCTGCAGGCCAATGCTCTGTCTACTGAGCCAAACCAGCTAGGCCGAAAGCAAATTATTTTATAGTAACAAATAACTTCTAACAGTCATTAAAAAAACAAAGATTTGGGTCTTCTTACTCCAGAGCTATAGTAATGTTGTTGATTACATATACCCTTGTTATGTTTAAGTTATATTGTGCCAGAAAGTTTTGTACTTATAATTTTATGAAGGTTATTTTATGATCTCTTTCATTTCTTTCCCGTTTAGGTACTTTTGGGCGTATTTTCCATGGGATTTTAATAGATGAAAAAGATCCAAATAAAGAAAAGCAAGCATTTGTAAAAACAGTTAAAGGTAGGAATTTTTTCCATACTATTTCCATAAAGCTTTCCTGTCTAAGGTGGCTTATGCCAGCTAAATTCTGCCTTAAATTCTCAGTGTGTGCCAGACCTTTATAAATCAGTCCAGGTTAATTTAGCTCATATGGGACTATTAAAGAGTTTTGGGTAGTTCTCATTAAGGTTAGAAAATAGGAGTCTAGTAAATTAAGACCTTAAACATTTATTAGACATTACTCAGGCTTTTAGTTAAACTGCATCCACTTGACTTCATTATTGCTACATATAATATTGTAGTTTTCCTAAGTTAAAAGTCTTTGACTTTCACCCTTAAAAAAAACACATTGTTTAAGGGGGTGAGGGGGAAAAGAAGCGCATAGGGGTGATAAATATTGACAGGAGACTTGACTTGGGGTGGTGAATACATTGTACAATATACAGATGATATGTTATAGAATTATACACTTGAAACTTACATCATTTCATTAACCAGTGTCACCCCAATAAATTCAATTAGAAAAACATTGTTAATAATTTTCCCTCCTCTCTCTCCACCTGCCCAGTACTGAACACTATAAAGAAAAAAGATGAGCCCTGATTCAGTTGGTTGGAGTATCGTCCCATGCTCCAAGGGGTTGTAGGTTTGATTCAATTCCCAGTCAGAGCACATATAGCAGGCAACCCATTAATGTTTCTCTCTCTCTCTCTCTCTCTATTTTTTCTTGAATCAATAGAAATATATCCTCAGGTAAGGATTTTTTTTTTTTTAAAAAGATGACCCACTGTACCTTATGTGAATTTCCTTCCTCCTGCCCCTGCCTTTGCCATATATTGCTGCAGAAAATATCCATATCCATGTGGCCATGTGTGGGTATGTCTTGGTATAGTTTTGCATGAATAGCCATGATTGTACTTGGCTGCCCCAAGAGATACTACATTTAAAATTTTGAAAGATATTGCCAGATTGTTTTCTAAAAGGTGTATGGTAATACTAGTTTATATTTTCATGAATATATTAACCACTTGGATAAATGTGATACCTACTTTTTCAATTATTGATTTGTATCAAAATTTTAAAAGATTTTTTTTAATTGAAATTTTTTAGAGAGAGAGGATGGAAGAGGGAGTGAGAGAAATATCTATGTGAGAGTGAAACATTGATCATGCAGCTGCCTCCTGCACGAACCCGACCAGGGATCAAGCCTAAAACCTGGGCATGCACCCTGACTGGGAACCGAACTGGCGACTCATTTCATGGAATGGTACCCAATCAACTGAGCCACACTGCTAGGGCATGATTTATATAAATATTTTAATTAGATATTTCCTAACAAAATCTATTAGAATATTATTTATATATGGCTTATTCCCTAATATTAATAAATTAAATACTAGCAAGACTTTAAAATATTAGAATTTTAATTTTTTATATTTGATGTTTCTAAGAGCTTAAATAATTCTTAGTATTTAAGAGAAAGAAAAATGTGGGATATTTTCAAAATTTATGTCTGACACTTATATAGATTGAGATGACAAGATATTAATTTTAAAAAAACATTTAACATTTTGAATGCAGAAATTGAGGGAAAAATTCAATTCAAGTTTATGAATAGGAGGTGACAACTTTATGAAGTTTACAAAGTTGGTTTGAGAGAACTTGTTTCTAAATTTACTTAAGGGGATTCATGGAAGGCATGTTTATTGTTTCTAAAAAGTTGGGTTGTACTAATCTAACAAAAATTCTTTGGAATTTGAATTTGATTATTTGAATTTAGCAAAATTGCTTGTTTAAGGGTGGTACAAACACACACTTTTTAATCTTTTCTAAGTAGATGGTGTAACTCACTATATTGTTCAGTGTTTATATTATTCACCCACTTTTTCTAGCCCCCAAAATAATTTTAAAGGTTAATATTTAAATCAGGTCCCAGCAGATTTTCTGCCTACTTTTTGTTTTTGTTTTTGAAGGGGAGTGTCTTTATTGATTAAGGTATTACATATGTGTCCTTATCCTCTCATTCCTGCCCAGTTTTGAAGGATAGTGTACATTGTACTCTTCGTAAATATAAACTTTGAACTCTAAATTTAATAACCACTGCCTTTGGTTACACTTTCCCCATTTTTTAAGGAAACATTTCCCCTTAATTATAATATTTCTTCTGGGCTTTATAAATATTATTTGGACAGTTTAGAGTAGGCTGTTATTAATTTGTTCTGAATGAATCTCGAATTAACAAAAGAGATTTCTATACAGAATTGGGTTGACATAGGATTGGAAGGGGAGAAAGAAGGAAATAATAGTGATAAGAAAACACAATGTGGATACTGGGACTGTTTCACAAGATAAGATTTCTCTTTCCGTATGTACTTGAGTTGGAGTCACTTGCTTGGTTCTACGCCTAGCCACTGTAATGACAATGTTCTTTTTGAGCCAGGCGGAAACAAGGGAAAGCACAGTGAGTCCTCAGCCAATATATGGTCATGATTTGCTTGGAAACAAAGAGGAAGTGCTTTGACCACAGCCCTTGCCTCCAGATTGTTAGAAAACTCCACATGATTTTCTCTGTGATTTATTTGTTTACAATGTTATGTTTATTTCTTAATTAAGCCTACATGTAACTGAAAGTACTTTAACAAGTCTGTATGCTTTGTTACATGCTACACAATTAAAAGTGCAGCTTAACTGCAAAAATATATGTTTTGAAATGATCATTGACCTTTATCATAGGGCAAACTTTGTCTTAAAAAATTCATAGTTTTGCACAGACACTTAATAGATATTCCAATATAAATTTCTAGAGATTAAAGTTAGGAATCTGAATATTTCACACAGGATTGCAAGACTGAATTTAATAGAATAAATGAATTAATTTGAGGGTTTTTTTGTGTTAAGTTCTTATATAATAGCTAATCTTTTATAACTTGTGTTTTTTAATATGTTTTTTATATCATTTTGTTCTCTCATAGTTTTTACAATGTGCATTATTTTATGATATTCTTTTCAAGTGTATCCATCTTGAAAATAGATCTTTCAATATTTAAAATTAAAAGAGTAGGACTAGACTAGAAAAGGGATCCAAGAAAATTATTTTTTCTTAAGTGGGTAAAATTATTTTTCTCTAATTCAATATTTTCTTAGTTCCTCATCCAGTTCAGATATCTCTTACTTAATAGAACATGTTTATATCAAAGTTAAGAACTGGAAAAATATTATGCATAAAATGACATATCCTGAAATTACCTTTTATTCTATTTGGGTCTCTGAACCAGTTAATGGGAAAGTGGTATATGCTTACCAACTGATGTGAACCTCCAATGATTACTAGTTTTTTATCCTCAAATCATCCTGCCAGCCCCCAAATAGTCTGGCTATAATTTTGTTAAAAATTATTTAGACCTTAATCAATAAAAAAATTAAAAAAAATTATTTAGATAACAGAAAGACTAATAATAAGAAACATCCTGTCATTTACTGAGTGATTCTAAATGTTTAGCAGTTTTTAGACAACTAGAGTTTATTTCACTGGACATTGGTGTGGATCACCGTTCCCAAAGAAGCACCAAGCATTCCTCATCCTTGGCTTTTTGTCCACGTATTTGACATTCCGACAAAAGTCTTAACTAAGTGAAGCTTCCTGGAAAGGGGACACTAATAACATGTCGTGGGAGAGGGAAGTAAATGAAACATCTGTTAGAGTTGGAAGTAAATGAAATTTGCGTTTATCAGCTTTAATGAGTGAATGTGACATGTAATCCTAGTGCCTGAGCTCAGTGGTCCAGATTTCACTGTTGGTTTTGCATTTTACTAGGTAGCGGTGGGATGTGGATCTTGGCTTTGCCAATCTTTATATCTTCTCCCTCTAATACTGCATTGGTCAGAAGCTTTATAAAGTATTATTACTATTTTTACTGGTGACAGTACAAACTATTTTTATGGTTTCTTTGAAAAGTGTTTTTAAGGATATACTTTACTCTTATGTTTTTAGCGTCTAAGACCTTTCTTTTTAAATGACACTCATTTGTAGTTTTATAATGAAAATATACTTTTTGCTTACTGAAATGTTCTTTTCAAAGAGTGGAGAAATGCCTTCTCTTTAATTTATTTTATTTTATTGATTTGTATAAACTCTTTCAAAAAGGGGGGCAGAAAGGAAATTAGCCCTTTGTGTGCCTTATGTGTTGCAGATATTCTTCCAGTCTGTTATTAACTTCTCTACTTTGTTTATAGATCCTTAATTTCTAACTTCTATGTAGTCAAATTTATTTTTAATGACTTCTGTTAGTATTGACCTGTTCAACAAGACACTACCTACAGCAATAGAATTTTAAGCAAGACCTATTTAAATTTACTTGAGACAGTTATTTACTAATAGCAGAGAATAGTAATGCCATACCCATATATAATATTGTCATTCAGGATAATGTCTTTTTCTTGACGTAGATCAAGCTTCAGAGATCCAGGTGACAATGATGCTCACTGAAAGTTGTAAGCTGCGAGGCCTTCATCACAGGTGAGAGGAAAAACCACCAGCACTCGCTAAGCATGGTGGCATTGATTTTCACATTTTTCTTTTAAGAACTTTGTGATGTGTTCTGAATCTAATAGTGTCTTTTTGGATAGTGTGGTGTGTGTGTGTGTGTGTGTGTGTGTGTGTGTGTGTGTAAAAGGGAAATGCATGCTCATAGCATAAAATTTAAAAATGCAGAGAAGTCTATACAAGAGCATGTGAGCCCACATCTGGACAATCAGAGCTAAGCATTGGAGAGTTTATGCATATTTATGTGCATATTTCCCTTTAAAAATAGAATAATGATAATACATGTGCTAAAAAACTTGGTTATGAAATTTTTGAACCTAGAGAATGCTAAAGTCAAGAATAATAAACACAAAAAGACTGGCTCCTAAATTCATTGTTAGTTATTAACATTTTGCCGTTTTTATTTGCATGTGTACATGTAAGTATATGTGGCATCTTTCTGTGCAGTTTTATTACCTCCTTGCCCCCCATGACTGTAATTATCCTGCAAACAGGTGGCTTTTGTGTCTTGCTTTTCTATGAAATCAGCTTTTACTCACGTTTTCATAACAGCTCTTGTTGACCGTTTTCTTGGTACGTGCTTTTCTATTGTTTGGGTAATCGTGTTTCTAAGTACATATGTTAGAGATAATTCTTACTTTATTTTAGGTTTTCTTTATTTTATTGCTTTTTATTACAAATAAGCCCCTGAAGTTTTAAGTTTCACTTGTATTTCTCCTGATTTCTGATTATTTTATAGAAATCTTCTTCCTATTACCCATGTGTGTATAGAAGAAGGAGAAAAGCCCATGGTGATATTGCCTTACATGAATTGGGGGAATCTAAAATTGTTTTTACGGCAGTGCAAATTAGTAGAGGCCAATAATCCTCAGGTGAGAAAATTTGCCAAATACCAGTTATTTACCAGTAGTTTCTGATATTGTCTTTGAAAGCAGATGTTTACATTCTTAACTATAATCTGTGTGAAGGCCTGCAAAAAGAACCTCAAAGTGAATTAGATGGTGTTTATAACCTGTTTGGTCTGGAGGAAGATTGCTTTATGATTCCTGCTTAAGGGTGTACACTTTGCTGATGCTGAAGTTTTTCTTTGAATACCTACTATGTGTTTATTTAGAATCACCTCAAAATCTCTGTAAACCTTCCTAGTCATTTCTCTAATAACTCTTGAAGGTACTTGAAATAGGTCTCCCTTCTAGGCATGGAAACAGGCCTATTTAGTCCATATTTAGAGCCATATTATTCCAAAAGCTGGTGATGACTGGAGGGTGTATTTTTATTTGTATATTTTTTTAAATATTTCTTTATTGATTTCAGAGAAGAAGGGAGAAGATGAGAGAGGGAGAAACATCAGTGATATGAGAGAATCATTGGTTGGCCGCCTCCTGCACACCCCCTACTGGGGATCGAGCCTGCAGCCCGGCATGTGCCCTTGGCTGGAATCGAACCTGGGACCCTTCAGTCTATCCACTGAGCCAAGCCGGCTAGGGCTGAAGGGTGTACTTTTAATACGCTCGGCTGTGAGATGTCAGTCATGTAAGCGTGTCTTTCTCTGCACTGCTTGTGCCATAGCTGTGAAGCATTAGTCAGATTGCAAACACATCGTGATGGCAGTGGTGCTAAAACCTAGTAGGCGTTTGCTGCCACTGTATCTTGTAGCCCCATTAAGTTTGTTTCAAGATGCATAATAATTTACTTACTACGGTTGCCAAGAGAACATGGATTCAGAGGCTGCATTGAGTATTTGGCTGAATACATTTGACATGCTTTGGAAACAGACAGGATGAAAGCTGGTTCCTAACCCATGGTTGGAGGCTGAAGCCCCAGCATCACTTGGGGAGGAATGTCGTTCCTCCGCCCACAGTCCTGGCATCCTGGCTCCAGGGAGCACATCAGGGTGGAGAGGGCTGTAAGCTTGTAGCCATTTAAAAATGGCCCCGAGGGGATAATTTCCTACTAAAAACTATTTGAAAAGAAAAGAACTGGTTAGTGAGTAATAAGCATCTGAAATGTTACCTTGTGTTCAGCATTGAGCAGACACTTAGGAGCAGCTAGCTGCTGTGTGTGCTGGACGCTGGGGAGATATACCTAACAGAGGAGAGAAGTAAATGGTAAATTATTTTACAGAGTAAGGACTATAGTAGATATAAGTACAGGGAATATATTCTTAGTCAAAAAGTAGCTTTAAAAAGAAAACAGCGTGTAAGAAAAGTATTTTGGGATAGAGTGGGGTTATGGAATAAAATAAGCAGCTGCCATCATAATTTTTGTGCTAACTGCAAACCTTGTCATCTTCTGTTCCCACAGGCAATTTCTCAGCAAGACCTGGTGCACATGGCGATTCAGATTGCCTGTGGAATGAGCTACCTGGCCAGAAGGGAAGTCATCCACAAAGACCTGGCTGCTAGGAACTGTGTGTAGGTGCCACAGGCTCATCACTGTCATCTAATGTTTAGTATTCCTTGGGTTTGGGGTTCTTTCCAGAAGTCACAGTGGGAATCATATTGTATTTAAGAGTAATTATGACCTATATTTTTAAAATACTCTGATTGCATTTGATATTTGTATCTTTACTTTTTAGCATTGATGACACACTTCAAGTTAAGATCACAGACAATGCCCTCTCCAGAGACTTGTTCCCCATGGACTACCATTGTCTGGGGGACAATGAAAACAGGCCAGTTCGGTGGATGGCTCTGGAAAGTCTGGTTAATAATGAGTTCTCCAGCGCTAGTGATGTGGTAAGTGCTGGGGCACAGATTTCAACAAAATGGAAACAAGGCTTTCTGCTTTATTGTTGTTGTTGTTGTTGTTGTTGTTGTTGTTGTTGTTACTAGAGGCCTGATGCACGAAATTCGTGCAAAGGGCTCGGCCCTCACAGCAACTGCTTCGTCTAAAACACATGTGTCAAACACAAGGCCCGCGGGCCAAATCCGTCCCGCCAGGCCTTGCAATGTGGCCCGCACCGCGCTGTCATCACTGCACTCCACTGCGTTTCCATAACAATGACAGTTTATGACTGTTCATTAACCACTCGGCCCGCAATTTAGGCTGGATTTTAGATTTTGGCCCCTTCTCTGATTGAGTTCGACACCCCTAGTCTAAAAGGTCTGGACAGTCGTTCTGCTGTTCAATCTAATTAGCATATTAGCTCTTTATTACATAAGATTATTACTATTGAAATCTAGTAACTTTTCCCTGAAATTTTTCATTGAGAAAGCAAGTGTAGTTAGCTCAGTCAGCCAGTTTATGGAGAGAAGCTGTGACCCAAACCACGGTCCATCATTGTGTGGCATCTCACAATAACCCCATGAAGAGCACTGTTAACACTATGGGGTAGGCAACTACAATTATCTCAGTATCTATTTTTTTATTATTTTATTTATTTTTTACAGAGAGGAAGGGAGAGAGAGTTAGAAACATCGATCAGCTGCCTCCTGCACAGCCCCTACTGGGGATGTGCCTGCAGCCAAGGTACATGCCCTTGACCGAAATCGAACCTGGGACCTTTCAGTCCACAGTCTGTTGCTCTCTCCAATGAGCCAAACCAGTTTCAGCTTGATTATCTCAGTATTAAAGGCAACAACATTGAGGCTTAGTGAGGTTACAGTATTTGATTATTCTTATTTTCTTATTGAAGTCTCAGAATGACCAAGTGGTTAGTTCCAAGATCACAAAAATTTACTGCTTTCTTTTTTAAAATGACCTCTTCTAAGTATTACGACCTGTGTAATTTATAATTCCTCAGATGTCACTCTTTCCCTCTATCAGCTTCTGGGTGGTCTGCCCACTAGAGCAGATCACGAAGTGGGATTCTTTATACTTAGTAATGTTCAGTTTCAGAAGTCACATCTACTTATGGATATTTTGCAGGCATTTTTAAGTTCTGTCACTTTTTAATCTGTTTTGAAAGATGAATTTATTTTCCTGTCTCTTTATTGTAGTGAATATTCAGAGGTTAGCTTAAACTGCAGATAAGGTAGGTATAAGTACAAGCAGCTATGGAAACATATTTTTGGTTACAAAGTATTGGGTCGGCAACTACGTAATTGCGGATTTTTTAAAGAAAAGACAATTTTTTCATGGAACTAAATAACTTTATTCTGTAATGTATTGCCCATTTTGATCAATGACCTTTTGCCATCTTTCAGGCAGCATCATAATCCCACGTTCAAAAAACTTCTGGTTTTTATTAGCAAAAAACTGAATCAGGTACGATTTGACATCATCATCATTATTGAAATTTTTACCATTCAAGGAGTTTTGTAAAGATCGAAACAAAAAGTAATCAGATGGTGCAAGGTCAGGACTATATGGTGGATGTGGCAAAACATCCCAACCAAGCTCCATTAATTTTTGCCGAGTGACCAAAGATGTGTGTGGCCTTGCATTGTCATGATGGAATACAACACCTTTTCGATTTGTCAATTCGGGCCGCTTTTCTTCAACTGCATTGTTTAATTTCGTTAGTTGTTCAATGTAGACATCAGAATTGATCGTTCGGTTGGGTGGTAAGAGTTCAAAGTAGACAATTCCTTTGTAATCCCACCGAACTGATAACAAAACCTTCTTTTGATGAATATCAGCTTTTGATGTTGTTTGAGTTGGTTCACCTGGCCTGCACCACGATCTTTTCCGCTTGATATTGTTGTAAACAACCCATTTTTCATCGCCAGTTATCAGTCGTTTTAAAAATGGATCATTTTCATTACGTTTCTTTAGCAAATCGCAGCTGCTAATGCGTTGCGTTAACTGTGATTCTTTCAGTTCGTGAGGAACCCATGTATCGAGTTTTTGAACATAGCCAAGTTGTTTTAAGTGATTTTCAATGCATGTATGTGATACATGAAGCTTCTCTGCAATCTCACGTGTTGTACTGTGACAGTCCGAATTGATTATTGCTTTGATTAGGGCGTCATCAACTTCAACTGGACGACCAGAGCGTTTTTCATCTTTGAGTGAAAAATCACCAGAACGAAATTTGGCAAACCAATTTCGACACTGCCGTTCTTTTAAGGCTTCGTCACCATAAACAGCACATAACTTTTTATGAGCTTGCGATGCGATTTTCCCTTTGCGGAAATAAAAAAGCAAAATATGACAAAAATGTTCCTTTTGATTTTCCATTTTTCAACGAACGCCAAACAAAAACTACAAAACAGATCAAAAAACTTTTTTTACTGATTAACAGCTGAATAGCCAACTATCAAATAACAAAATGTGTTTTACATTTGCACTACGTCTACAAACCTAAAAATTCAACTGAAGCCATATATGTGTGAAACCCGCAATTACTTAGTTGCAGACCCAATAGCTTTTTAAAACATTCAGAGTGTAGGTATAAAGAAGTATTTTGGGATAGAATGGGATTGCAGAATAAAGTAAAGATTTGTGCCCAGCTGGTATGGCTCAGTGGTTGAATAGTCGACCCATGAACCAGTAGGTCATGGTTTGATTCCCATTCAGGGCACATGCCTGGGTTGGGGGCTTGATTCTCTGGGGTGTGCAGGAAATAGCTAGTCAATAATTCTATCTCATTGTTGTTTTTCTCTCTCCCTCTCCCTTCTTATCTAAAATCAATAAAAACATACTTTAAAAAAGAAGCAATTGCTATCATAATTTTTGTGCTAACTGCAAACACTGAATGATCAGTGATATCTGTTAGTGTTACATGTGAAGTCCTAAATAGAATAATTTGTTTTAAAGTTTCAACTGTAAAAAATGGGCTTGCTATGTTATTATATATTGTGTCTCATTTTATTTATAGTATTGAGTTATCCTTTTACTTCTACTAGTAAGTGTGTGTGCTTGAAGGATTATTCTTTTAACGCACTCTTTCCCTCAGTGGATTGTGTCCTGTGGCCGCTGTAACAAATTACAACAACCTTGGTGGTTTGCAGTGACAGAGATTTATTCTCTCAGAGATGAGTTCTGGAAGCCAAATGTTTGAAATCCAGATGCAGGCAGGGCTCTGCTTCCTCCAGAGGCTCCCAGGCAAACCTTCCTCACCCCTCCCAGCTTCAGGGGCGGCTGCCTTTCCTAGTTTGGGGCTGCCTCTCCCTGCTGCATATTCAGGTCACTGTCTCCTCCCTGTGTGTTTGTCTCTCAAAACTCTCTCTGCCTCTCATAATGACGGATATGATTGTATTTAGGACCCAGCTACATAAGCTAGGATAAGCTTTTATTCTCAAGGTCTTTAACTTAATCACCCCCCCCCCCCCACACACACACACACACATACACACACAAGATAATATTTACAAGTCTCAGGGGTTTGAATGTGGACATATCTTTGGGCCATCTTTCAACGTGCTACATTCAGTAATTGAAATTATTTAAGACTTCCATATTGAAAACCTGATATTTTAATTTAAAATCTTTGACATTAGAGTGAGTTGATAAGGGGAGAAACCCTCTCTTGTTAATTAAAATCTAATTACCTTTTTTTCTTTTTTCAGAGGTGAGGTTAGCTGTTTGATAATAGGGTGCCTTTTTTATATACCAAGTGTCCTGATTAAATGTGTTCACTTGATTTGGGTGAACAATTTACTTACGTTGTCTTTTGCCTTTTTTCTGTTAATTAAGGTCTTGTGTTGTGCATTTATATCTTCAAAAGACTTTGTTTAAACTTAATTTAAAATCAACCATTCTCAGGAAGAAAAACCGACATATCTGACACTTGTCATGTGAGTGATAATGAGGAAGGGAGGTTTTCCTTGAGGAGCAGCTGCACAGGTTCACGGTGGACAAAAACTGGCTTCTTGTTGCCATGGCCGTTCCAGCCAGCGGCCTGGGTGGAAACACATCCAGTCTCTTAGATCCGAACCCCAAGGGCTTAGCTTGTGTAGCAGTGGGGAACGAGGCCTCATCTGTTTTCTCAGAGCTTCATAATAGAATAAAACTTCTCTAACGTTGTCAAGGAGTTACAACTTCACATAAAACCGTACAAATATGCAAAGTGCCTAAAGAAAACGTGGAACTTTTCTTTAGCAGGGAGGGTTGCTTTTTTGTTGTTTTTGTTTTTTCTCAAATAATATAAAAAGAGAAAACAGAATTGGAGTTTTGGCCAGCACACAGCTGCTGTATTGAATGACAGTAAGGAGCAAACTATACATGTTTTTAGGGTGCTTGTTTTTAGGGTTACCAAATCTTTAGTCAGGAGTTCTGAATCGTAGCTGGAATTCTTCACCAGTTTCTACATTAAGCAAAACTGTTTATAGGGTGTGTGTGTGTGTTTGTGGGGGGGACAGGTTTAACTTTGGCTTTAAAACAGTTCTTTTGTGGTTTTTTAAAAATATATTCTTACTGGTTTCAGAGAGGAAGAGAGAGGGAGAGATAGAAACATCAATGATGAGAGAGAATCATCAGTGGGCTGCCTCCCGCATGCCCCCTACTGGGGATTGAGCCTGAAACCCAAGCATGTGCCTTGACTGGGTATCGAACCCTCCCAAAGCAAAGGTTAATAATATTTGTAATAACTTTGTGAGGGACAGATGGTTACTAGACTTACTGTGGATCACTTCATAAAGTATAAAATATTGTGTCACTGTATTGTATACCTGAAACTAATATAATATTGTATGTTAACTATAATTCAAAATATATTTTAAAAATGATAGTATAAATCAGGAAAAAAATGTATAGGTATAATTATTGTGTGCTTTTTTTTTCCAATATGGATGGAGCTGGGAGTTTAAAAGCTACACTTAATTTTCTGCTTTTGGGCTGAAAAACATCATGCAGATTCACATGCAAAACCAGTAATATAGCCTCCCTCCCACCAGAGTCTCTACACATGTAAAATACATATTTGGGTATAAATGTAACAACTAATTTTATTACGGCTTTGGAGGGGACATTTTCTTTGTACTTTTAACATTTTTGTTTTGTTTTTTTTATAGTTAAAAACTCTACATGACTTTTTTAGGAATATACTAAATGTTTTCCATCGTACAAATAATACATTATGTCCCTGGATTGTGTTTTCACAATTTTAATGGAAAGATTCTATATTTCAATATGTCAAGATTCTTATAAAGCTAATATCAGCTTCTAACTGTTGAACTTAGGAAATGCGCACAACTAGATTTGACTAGTTATAAATCTCTTTCAAACATTATTTTAAGCTATGATGTCATCATGGGCATTCTTAAGAATTTCTGAATATTGTTTTTATTCTGTTTTCATCAGATATGAATTCCATCATAGATTTTTTTGGTGACTTTCTTTTCCTTTATTTGAAAATAATTTTTGATTTATATTTTCTTTGAATTATTTAGCTAATTATAGTAGCTAACAATTCTGTTAAAAGACTATCATTTATTAAGAGACTAAATGCAATCAAGAATGCACAATTAAGAGTTTCGTTCTTGTTGGTTTTCTTGTCTTTATGGTATTACTTTGTGTGTTTAAAAAGCATTTTCTTGGGATAAACAAGTCAAGGAAATGTTTTTGATTCTAATCACATCAGTGTGGTTTATGGCCACAAGGAGATCTTTCAAGATATTTGAATAGTTTTTAGGGTGCTGGGCTTCTATTTATTTTGTAAACATGAAACTTTACCTGGAGGAGGGAAATCTATGAAGTTCTCTAGGTAGGGCATTTATAGAAGAGTGCTTCTTATGACTCGTAAGCACTGCCCAGTCCCTTGGGAAGTCATTGCCACGCCCTGAGATGACCTGAGCAGGAGAAACTCATATTCATAACTTACCCATGAGGATTGGTCTTTTGACCTAGAACTGCTCTAGTATCAAAGACAAAACCATACTTTTCAGAGAATCCTTTCCCCCATCATCATTATCTCCGCTCTACCTTTCTCCACCTCCCCACCCCGCACAGTCACCACACTGCTATCCATGTCCATGAGCTTTTTTTTTCTTAATCCTACTAGAAAACTATGTTTTATTTTTTATCTTCATTATTAATTTTATAATAATGCTTAATGCTTAATATGTATTAGCTGCCATTATCGTTGCAGATTTTATACATCAACAATCTTATACTTCCTGTTTAAATATTAAATTCAGGTTAAGAGGAATTGATATAAAGATATTAAGGAAAAGCTAAAGAGGTGATAGTATCTTTCAGACACTAGGAAATAATCTCTTCTTAGTAAAATTAAGAAGAGATTATTTAGTTTTATTTAAAAGTATTTATTAGACCTAATATTTCCTGGGAATAAGGAATGAATGGATTTACTGCCAGAGGTGACTAGTTGCTATTTTTTTGATTGAGTAATTGCCCTTGATGTATTTCCGGTGTTTGGCTCTCCCTAAGAATAGATATTTTCCTTAAGAGATCTTGTTAGCATTCCTGCCCCACCCTTTGTATGTAACATTCCCTTCAGATAGACCCAGTGCACTGGTGGAGCAGTGTCTAAGCATCTGGGACAGTGGAGGAACATGCTATAAATAGCAGAAATGTATGACGACCTGGTAGGCATCCAGTGTTGGCTCTTCTGTCTTCCCTAATCACAGATCCAAGAACAGATTTACAGCATAAGGAGTATCTTTTCAGTCACGTGTAATATTCTGTCTAAAGATAGGTGATTTTTGAAGTTGTGTTAGCAACACACATACTAAATTTGATATGTGATGCAATCAGTGCATTTTATATAGTCATTGTACATCTGAGTATGCTTGTTTAGCTGGAATTAAAAAATAATAGCCACAGTGATAAAATCTGGAGGAATATTAAGAGTTTTAGTTAATAGTTAACATTGAAGAATTATTAAAAGGACCCAATCTCTTCAAGGGTTAGTACTTGTATAAATTTATTGGATCTTAAAGTTTAAATAGTAAAACTGTTTTAGGGTAACATAATCTTGTAAGTGTATACCAGGTATTTCAGTTATAGTTATTGAAAATGCCTAGAAAATGTGTCTGAAAAATTAAAATTCACAGAATAATAAAATCTTAAAAAGAAATTGAATATCCTATCTAATAAAGAAGGAATATGCTAATTGACCCTTATGCCATTGCAAAGATGGCAGCACTCACAGCCAATAAAGAGGGAATAGGCTAATTGACTCCCATGCCCTCAAAGATGGCGGCGCACACAGCCACAAGTTGACAGCACCCAGTCCCCTCAGTCCCCCAGCCTACCATGGCTGGCCTAAGGCATAGGCAGGCCTCGATTGGTGGCTGCCCAGTGCCCAGGGCCGCCTCAGGCTCAGGTAACCTTGGCCTGCTGAGGGTTGTGCTGCTGGCAGTGGCAACAGCAGAGGTGTGATGGGGCTTCGCCTTCCCCTGATTGCCTGGTCGCCTCCCAACCCTGAGGGCTCTCGGATTATAAGAGGGGGTAGTCCGGGCTGAGGGACCCCCCACTTCCTCGTCCAGTGCATGAATTTTCATGCACTGGGCCTTTAGTATACTCTAATAAAGCCTGTACCTTGTACACATTGGAGTGTCAGATTTGAAAACTTGTGAAAATTGCTTAATCTTAGTAAGTCCAATAAACTCAATCTTCCACTGCTAGGAATATTTCTCCATGATGGTTTGCTCTTCAAAGTGAAGACTTGAAGATCCAAACTCCTTCCCTGTTTTTTAGAGCCCTGTTCCTTAATCTTAGTGTCCTCGTCCTTTTTTAGCTTCATAAATCCCCTGTACATTTCCTTATATTCTGCATTTCAGCAAATCTGGAATTCCTGCTGGTTCCAAATATACCAAGGCCTTTTATGACCTTTATTTATTTATTTATTTATTTATTTATTTATTTATTTATTTTATTGATGTTTTTCATCAATTTTAGGGAGAGAAACATCGGTCAGTTAGTTGCCTTCCATACTCCCCAACCAGAGATGAAACCTGCAGCCTTTTGGTGCATGTTACCATGCTTCCACCAACTGAACCACCTTGCCAAGGCCCTTTATGACCTTTGATTTTGTCTTTTTTCGATTCCCCAGAGACTTTTATACCTGCCTAACACCTATCACATGTTGCCTTATATATTTATGGATAAGCCATTCTTCCCAGAATGGACAATGGGAATGCTGCTTTACTTATTTTCCCTTAGCAGATGTTCCATAGTCACAGAATTGAAGTTGACATCCATATGTATGCCTTTGGGGTCATTTATTTTAAGAACAGTCTCAGCCAGCAGTACTGATCATATCTTTGGAGAGCTATGTACTTGACTCTATATGAGTCCTGAATGGCCTTACACTGGCCTTTGCTCTCTATTTCCATGTTGAATCCTCACATTTCTCCTAGTCCCACTTCCACAGACTTCCCATCAGATATCCCATTTGTTCTCTTAACCACAGTTATTATCTGAGTAAATGACTTATTAATTCAACTTTGTGGCTAGAGCTCCCCCACCCACCTACCCTCTTAACTATTAGCTCTATTGCATAAATGTCTACTGTGCCTTTTTACTCAGGGCCCATGTTTCTGAAAACTTAAGTACAGTCTTTGATTTGTGCTTTTATTTAGTTCTGCTGTTGCAATAAATCCTAAACCACTGTGAAGATGTAACATAATTGAAGACAGTGGGTAGAATATCTGGTTTGGGGAAACATGATTAATTTGATATGGGGCATGTTGAGTTCAAGAATGTGGGTCTGGAATTCTGTGAAGGCGTAGAAGCAGGATATTAGAAACTGGACATTAACTTCCTAAAAGTGGTGATTGAATGAACAAGAGCATTTGACCCCAAAGGTAGTGAATTTCTAGAGAGAAGAAAACCAAAGGGATAGGAAATGCTTATTTTTAATTACTGAGAAAAGAAAGAAAATGGAGAGATAGGAAGAGAATCCAGAGAATGCTGTGTCATAGAAGCCAGGGAAGAAAATAGTTTCAAGGAGAATGTAGTCTGTAAACATATTTGCTGTGGTCAGAAAGAATGAGGATATCATTGGGGGGGGGGGGGGGGGTGAAGAAAGAGGCTTCTAACAAGCAACTTTAGTAAATCATTAAAGATAGATTGATTTTTGACACCGTGTAAGGTGAATACATGGTGGCAATAAATATTTACACTTTGAAGTTCAGCTATGAAGAGAAATGGAAAGATCATTGCTTGATGGGATGGCAGGATCAAGAGAGGCTCTAATTTGTTATTTTTGTGGGCTTTTTTCTCACTGTATTGGGTTGTTAGGTTTGTTTTTAGGCCAGGGAAGCAATAGGGAGAAAGAGGTTGGAAACGTGGTTATTGGAGGGGTGGGTCTAAGAGATGATGGATGAATGCACCCAGGATTCCAGATAAAGATACAGTCTTGGCACAGGAGGAAGTCCACTTCCCTTCTGAGATGGGAGTAAAGCAAGAGAAAGGAGAGAGAAGATACAGTAAATTCCTGAAGAAGGCTCTCTTATTGAACTGGTGGACAGCTTCAGTTTGCTGAATATATGTATAATTGAGATCTCCAAAGACATGAGTGGAGGGTTAGGTGGATAGAAAGAATAATGAAGAAGTAACAACTGAAATATTTCCAGATTTGGGAAAAACTATAAACCCATAGATCTAAGGACTCAGCAAATCCCAAACACAGGAAGCCTGAAGAAACTAAACCACAACACATAGTCAAATTGCTCAAAACGAGTGATAAAGAGAAAATATTAAAAGCAGCCAGGAAACAACAATACATGTTAAAATTTTTAACTAAGGAACCAGGGAAAGGATGGCAGCAAATATCTCATTGGAAGCAATGCAAGAGAGAAAACAGTGAACCAGTGTTTTTAAAGCATTGTAAGAAAAAGCTATGAAAATAGAGTTCTATAGCCAGGAAAAATCTTTCAAAAATGAAGGAGAAATAAAGACTTTTTCAGAACAAAATATCTAAAAAATTCATCACCAGCAAGCCCACACTACAAGAAACGTTGAAGGAAATCCTTTAGAAACCAATGATACCACATGGATATACGGATCTATACAAAGGAACAAAGGGCACCAGAAATGGTAACTGCATGGATAATACAAAGATTTTTTTCTTATTATTTATATCTCTTTAAAAGATAATTGAAAACATTTCCAATCCCTCTCAGTAAGTGATCAAATAGAAAGTAAGTTGAATGACATTGTCAAACAACTAGATTTAATTAACAATTACAGAACACTCCATTCCAACAACAGCAGAATGCATATTCTTTTCAAGAGTACATAGAATGTTTACTAAGCTAGACCATATTCTGAGCCATAAAACAAGTTAATAAATTTAAAAAGATTTAATTCATAAAAAGGATTTATGATTAGTGTAATTAATTTAAAAATAAAAAATAGGAATCTAGAAAATCCCCAAATATTTAGAAACTAAACAATATACTTCTAGATAACTCATGTGTCAAAGAAAAAAGCAAAAGGGAAATTACAAAGTATCTAGACTTGAATTAAACACATTACAAAAATTTGGGGATATATACTAATAAACATCAATATTAGAAAAGAACAAAACTAGAAAAAGAACAAATTAAAAACCAAGTAAGTAGATAAGGGGAATGATAAAGATTTAACAGAAGACAGTGAAATGCAAAACAGAAAAACGAGAGAAAATCAGTGAAACCAATGCTTAACTCTGAGTATATCATTAACCATCTCTTTCTAGACTAAGGGGGGGGAAAAGGAAGTTGCAAATTAACAATTCTCAGGGAAAAGGGGAGTGGTGGATGCGGGAAGAGACTGAACATAAACTTAGCACCTTTGGATGAGGACGGGACTGGGGAAAGGGCAGAGGGTGGGATGGGAACCTGGTAGAGGGGGGGGGAAAGATGAGGAACTTTTGTAATAATATGAACAATAAAAATTGATTTTAAAAAAAAGAAAAAGAAAGAAAAAGGTGAAAATAAATAAAATAAATAAATAAATAAAAATAAAACCAAAAAAAAAAAAAAAGAGAGATAACATCATTACAGATTCTCATATTCAGTAGTAAAACATTATGAACAACTGTTTACCAATAAATTTAGGCATGGACAGATTCTTTGGGAGATAAGGACTTTCAAAGTTCAGTCAGGGAGTAGATAACTAGAACAGCTCTATATGCCTATTAAATAATTAAAAGCCTGAAAGAAAACTCCAGGTCCATAATGTTGATTATCTCAAACATTCCAGGAAGAAATAATACATATTCTATGTAATTTTCAGAAAATTGAGGAAAGAATACTTTCTAATTCATCCTATAAGGTTAGCATTACCTGAAACAATATCAGACAAAGATGAGAAAACTATAGCTCATTATTCCTCATGATCCTAAATTCAAAAATTTTAACCTAAAGTTTAGTAAATAGAAATCAAAAATATATTTTAAAAATAATATGACCACATAGACTTTATCCCAAGAATACAAGTTTGTTTTACCATTTAAAAATAAAACAGAGCCCAAACTGGTTTGGCTCAATGGATAGAGCGTCGGCCTGCAGACTCCAGGGTCCCGGGTTCCATTCCAGTCAAGGGCATGTACCTGAGTTGCGGGCACGTCCCCAGTAGGGGGTGTGCAAGAGGCAGCTGATCGATGTTACTCTTTCATCGATGTTTCTGGCTTTCTATCCCTCTCCCTTCCTCTCTGTAAAAAATCAATAAAATATATTTTAAAAATAAAACAGGGCTATTTCCTGTAGTAACACACTAAAAAAGAATAACCAGATGATCATCTCAGTAGATGCAGAAAAGTATTAGACAAAAATTCAAACTTCATTCCTAATAAAAATTGTTGGCAGTCTAGGAATAGAAGAGAACTTCCTCAATCTGATGAAGGGCATCTACAAAAACCAAAATCTACATCTAACATCACACTTACTGCTGGAAGTCGGAATGCTTTTTACCTGATAACAAGGATAAGAGGGATACCAGCTCTCATCACTTCTCTTCAGTATTGTACGTGAGGTTTCAGCCAGCACACTAAGGCAAGAAGAGGAAATAAAAGGCAATAAAAGATTGGACAGAAAAAAGTAGTATTTGTGGATACAACCATCTATGAAGAATCCAATGAGATACAAAATAGCTACTAGAACTAACAGATACATTTATAAAGATTTCAGGATACAATATAAATGCACAATAATTCATTGGATTACTGTGCACTAATAATGAAAAGTCAGAAATCAAAGGTTTTATTTTAACATAAAAAGCATCAAAAATATAAAATTCTTAGGAATATATCTGACAAAACATGGGAAGACCTATACAATGAAAGCTATAAAAACATCCTTATGAGAAATTATAGGCCTGTATAAATGGAAAACTATACCATGTTTACTAGTTAGAAAACAATATTAAGATGTTTGTTCTCTCTAAGTTGACATAAAGATGTAACATAGTCTCAAAGAAAATCTTTGCAAGTTTTTTAATTTTTTTGGTAGAAATTGGCAGGTTGATTCTAAAATTCATGTGACCATACATAGGACCTAGGGTAGCCACGACAGTTTTGAAAAAAGAACAGAATTGGAGGTTAATTGGAGAATTTCAGATTATAGTAACCAAGACAGCCTGGTGTTAGCCTTAAGGTAGATAGATCAGTGGAACAAAATAGAGTAACAAAAAGTTGACCCACATAATGTATGGTTCAACTAATTTGCAACAAAAGTGCAAAGGCAATTCAGTGGAGAGAGAATTTTTTGTTAAACACACAGTCCTAGAGCAATGGGTATCCAGCTACAGAAAAATGAGCTTGGATCCTTACCATCCTCCATACACAAAAATTATCTCAATAGACTATAAACAAAATTCAAAATCTAAAACTATAAAGTGTCTAGAAAAGTACATAGAAGAAAATCTTGTGTTAAAGATTTCATAGATAAATACACCAAGATCTATAAAAACAATTTAGACGACATAAAAATTTAAAATTTGTTGTTTTTGAAATACAGTGTTAAGAGAATAAAAAGACAAGTCATATAGAGAAAAACATTTACAACACATATCTGGTAATGTACATATATACAGAATATATAAAAGTACTCTCAAAACTCAAAAAAGCAACCCAAGACAAAAATGGGCAAACATTTGAAGAGACACTTCACCAGCAGAGATATACAAATGGCAAATAAATGCATGAAAATAGGGTCAACATCATTAGTCATCAGGAAAATGCAATGAAACACCATTACACACCCACCAGTATGACTGAAATGGAGAAGATGAAGTGTTTACAAGGATATGGAGGAACTATAGCTCTTACACTGCTGGTGGAGATCTAATTTGTACATTCACTTTGGAAAACAGGCAGTTTCTTAAAAAGTTAAACATATATGTACCACTTCAGTCATTTTGCTGGTGGATATATGAAAGCGTATGTCCTTACAAATACTTGTACACAAATGTTCATAGCAGCTTTATTTTTTGAGGCTGAACCTGGAAATAATCCAGATGTCCATCAACAGGTAAATGGATAAACAAATCACTACATTCATACAATTTAACAATGGAAAAGGATGAACTGTTGAAACATGCTGCTCCAGGGATAAATCTCAGAATCCTTATTCTGAGTGAAAGAAGCTCAGCAAAAAAAGAAAAAAGTACACAGTTTAAATAATTCCATTTATGTATAATTTTAGAAAATACAAACCTCTATAATGACAGAAAGCAGATGGTTATGTGGGAGGGAAAGGACAAGGATCAGAGCAGGAAGAATCTTTTGGAGATTATGGAGGTGTTTATTTTCTTGATGTGGCAGTGGTTTCTGGGGTGTCTACGGAGGTCAGAATTTACAATCAAACACTTTATGTCATTGTATGTCGGCCATACTACAATAAAAATGAAAACTGTCTTTGCTGTCTGACCACCTCTGCTAACATATCTAAGACGAGTGCCTAAATTTGCTGGATCTTAAGACACAGCTAGGATTCCTGTTAAAAATACTATCGATATGTTCCAGGCCTCAGAACTTTCAAGATAGGACTGGGAAGTCTGTACCCCAGATAATTCTTGTTAGTCAGGCTTGGAAAGCACTTGGCCCAGATTAAATTAATTGCACCTTGGTAGGATTGGAACCCATTTCCACTATCCACAAGAGAGGGATGTTAGGTATCTAGTATTAACAGAAAGGCCTAGCCATAGGACACTTAATTATGCTCTTACTGTGGTCAGATGGAAAAATCAAGAATTTGACAACATTTTGACTGAGGTCAGCCTTGCATTTTAAGTTCCTGAAGTAACAGCAGGGAAATCTCTTAGTAGCCCCAGCGTTAGTTAACATGTCATAATAGAGGAAAAATAATTTTATCTGTACCGTTTTTGACAAGTCACATCAGAATACATTGTTAGTTGGAAAGGATGCTTTATATACTGTATATTTAAAATTATAAAATAACATAAGTTGTGAGAAGAGGAATAAAATGAATAGAATTTGTTATTCTCTAAACGTTCTTTAAATGGACATAGTGTTATTGAACTCAAGGGGTTCAGGGCTGCTGCAAGGTAATTTTGTTTTCTTTCAGCAAGTGAAAAAGATGGGACTGGTAGCCATAGCTCTGCCACTCTGCAGAGGCGTAGGCATTGCTTATGTACACTATGTGGTCAAATACATGTTGATTTCTTCATTGTAATTGGCTTTCCTTAATCTGGTTGAGTTCCTGTCAGCTCTTTCTGTTTACAGCTGCATCTGCAAAACACTCAGCCACATTTTAACATTTAGTAAGAATAGCACTGAGTAAGAATAGCCCAGACCTTGAGACCCTTCTAACAGTGGCAGCAGCCTTTTATAAAACTCTGGAAAAAACAACGTGACCTTCTTATCACTCCCTTTCCAATGACGTCAAACTCAAGGAAATTATAGACTAAGTCTGTCTGAGTTTTAAATGGTTCAGTTATCAGAAGACTTGCAGAGAACAAGTTTTCCACAAATCATCCTGTGCTATTGGTCTTGGTTTTTTTTTTTTGAAGGGCTGGTGAGCCAACATGCAATTAATCACTTGGTTTTTAAGGAAATGAAACTGCAGTGCACCCCTTGCCTTTATTGTCCTTTTTTGTTTGTTTGTTTGTTTGTTTTTTGGCATTTATTAGCATTGCAGTTTTTAATATGAGAGCCTTGGGTGAATGCTCAGCGATAATAATGTGGACAAAACAATGCAAAAGGCGTAATTTTTAAGTCAGTTTCTACTCATTTATCTGTTGCAGTACCTGTGCACAAGCCAGGCCTCGGACACCACTAACATGACTGAAAGCCCCTTACAGCCCGAAGTTGTTAGAAGGTTCCTCCCTTGTCAGAACGGAGATCTATTCCCGTGTACAAAGTGGCAGTATCTGTTTGTTATCACTTCCCACTGTTTCTTCCTCCAAAATCTGGTTTGGATTGATTATCCTTCCCCACAGCTGCTCCATGGGTGGGAAATCTATTCTGACCAGTTTCCCTTCTTTGGATTCTATTCTGTGTAGGGAACTACCTTCCCGATGGAAGTTGGACACAATTTTAAAAATTAAGCATCATTTGTACTAATCAGTGTCAGTACTAAAAGTTCACAGAGAGGAAGGTATTATGTAGACTAAATACCTGTATGTAAGCATGCAGCTTCCTTTAATTTTTATTAACTTGACAGCATTTTTGTCATTTTTAAGTGGACTGGAATGTTCCGCTTAAACCAGTAGGCTCTGCTTTTATGGAGATTTAAAATGTTCCTTCCATCTCTATCAATTTCCTGTCCCCCCACTCCCACCACCACCAAAAAGCACAGATGTCCAGGATGGCCATTGCTGCTCCCTAATGGTTACTGTTAATGAAAAAGATACTAAGTGCCCAAAGGCTGAACTCTTTGGTTTTGGTATTTCACTGGCCTCAGAATGAGGTTAGAAGTGTTCCCTCCTTCCGAAAGGGTTAGTGTAGGGTTGTGTTGTGGATTGAATTGTGTGCTTCTCTACTCCCCTTTCCCCACCCCCCACCCCCCTCCCCTACACAAAATAGGCACAGTACCTCAGAATGTGGCTTTATTTGGGAATAGGGTCATTGCAGTAAAATGTTAAAATGAAGTCATACTCATTTAGGGTGGACTTTTTAATCCAAAATAACTAATATCCTTATAAGAAAAGACATCAACATGGTATTGGAGGGAAAAATGTCATTTGAGAGCAGATTACTTTTAAATAAATCTGTTCTTTTACTTAAGCAAGGTTGGGAGATGCCTTCTCAGGGTACTTTCACCTGTTAATTTAAATTGTGTGAATATGCCCTGACCCAGTGGTCAGCAAACTCATTAGTCAACAGAGCCAAATATCAACAGTACAACGATTGAAATTTCTTTTGAGAGCCAAATTTTTTAAACTTAAACTTCTTCAAACACCACTTCTTCAAACTAGACTTGCCCAGGCCATGGTATTTTGTGGAAGAGCCACACTCAAGGGACCAAAGAGCCGCATGTGGCTCGTGAGCCACAGTTTACTGACCACAGCCCTAAACAATCTGGCTCAGTGGATAGAGCGTTGGCCTGCGGATTGAAAGGTCCCAGGTTTGATTCCGATCAAAGGCATATACTTTGGTTGCGGGCACATCCCTAATAGGAGGTGTGTAGGAGGCAGCTGATTGATGTTTCTTGCTCATCAATGTTTCTAACTCTCTATCCCTTCCCTTTTCTCTCTGTAAAAAAATCAATTAAATATATTTTAAAGAAAGAAATCACATCTTTAAAAAAAATTGTGTGACTACAACAAAAAAATGCAGGGCATTCTATAGTTTACATATTTTGCATATTTCACTCTTTCAGGATGCTCTTCCCTCTAGTTAGGCTAAAGTTATATTTATTTTCAACTTCTCAATTGTGAATGCGAGCTACAGTATTTAAACTAACCAAGTTTCATATTAGGAGAATCTATAATGGACAGTTTTGGGTTGTTTGCTTATAATCAACAGTAAAAACAATTTTTTCCAATGCATCTAATCACCTTAGAATATCCATTAATGATATTCACATTAAAGGATGCATCCACTAAAATGCCTTTTTTTTTTTTTTTTTTTTTTTTTTTTGTCCCAGTAAGATAAACTAACAGGGCGTTGCAGATAATATTTTGCCTTTCCGTAAGAGTTGGTGAATCTGCTATTTTGGCCACAGGCAGCAACACTCTGACAACTGTTCTAAATACCCGTCCTGTGCTTCCCTTTCCCTCAGTGGGCGTTCGGAGTGACGCTGTGGGAGCTCATGACTCTGGGCCAAACGCCCTATGTGGACATCGACCCCTTTGAGATGGCCGCATACCTGAAAGATGGTTACCGAATAGCCCAGCCCATCAATTGTCCTGATGAACTGTAAGTGTTTCTGTGCTTGAAGACATGGGTTTCATTCCTTTCACGATGTTGGGATAAAAGAAAAGCAGTGGGTGTCCAGAAGCTTCCCTTTGAGAATAATGACTCCTCAGCGGTGAATTAGACCCTTCCAGAGAACCACGGAGTCAGCCAGACTCATCCACTTTTCAACACATTTGACATTAGGACTTTTTACATCTTATGTTTGTAGCATTTAATCCATTCAAGAGACTAGCGCACGTACGTAGTGAGAAAATGCAGAACATTATGTGGGTTACTCTATGCAGAGTGAAGGATGACTTTTATTTATACTAGTAGAGTCTCAAGGACATATCTATATATACAAAAGGCTAATATGCTAATTGTCCAACTATCCAACTGGTCGCCATGACGCGCACTGACCACCAGGGGCCAGACGCTCAATGCAGGAGCTGCTGTGACATGCACTGGCCATTTACAGAGAAACAGCACTGTGGACCTGGTGCCTACAAAGCAATATTCGGCTTCCCCCAAGTGAGACACAGGCCCCACCAGCATTCTGGAACACCAGCCCACCAAATCAGAGCCGATGCAGCCAAGACCCCATGGCACAAAATGAGACGCACAGCCCAGTCCAGCCCGAAAACAGTCACTGTGGGCACTGGGTAATGACATCATGTAGCAACATCTGGCTTCCTCTCCTAGCAACTACCCTCCTTGCAGTTTCTTCAGTCCAGGAATACGGCTTGCTTTATAGCCAGATGGAAACATTTCACACCGTAATCAAATGTCTGTGAAGTATTTTCCCAAACCTCATCTTATTTGAGCCTCATAGAAGTCCTGGAGTAGGTAGATAGGAGAATAAGTGGAACCCTATTTTCATTAGCCAGAAAACAGATTTAGAAACTTGACCTGACTGAAAAGAAGTAAGAAATGGTGGACCTTGAAAATGATTTCGGGTTTTCTCACTGTGCAGAATATAATCAAACACTGCTACAGTTAAATATTTTACCCTTTGTTCTCCCTGTATGATTACAATAATAATCTGCTTCGTGTTGGCATTTACTACTGTGTTGCTAACAATTACCTGAAAGAGAAGTTGGGGTGCTTCACTGGGCTGGAAAAAGTTTAGCTAAATCAGAAAGCAGGTCTAATTAAGCAAGTTTATTCTATGTATATAAAAGGCTAGGTTGACTCACGCACGCATGATACATATAAAGCTCTTGCTGGCACCAGTCACACATGTTTTTTTTTTTTACCTGTCATTGTCAATCATGTATTTGGTTGACACTTCTATTATAGAGAAAGGGAAAAGAGCAATATTAAAATATTTCTTCTAATTAATTTCCTTTCAATGTGCATGAATTCATGGACTGGGCCACTAGTTTCATTATAAAAAGGCTTTCTCATTGTCATCATGCCGTGCCAGTTGGTGTCATTTGATATATAAAGAAGTTTTGAGCTGGCAAGTAAAATAGTTCCTGTTTCCTGCTTTCATCACATAGCTCAGCTTCCCCTGTAATGGGACTCGGTCAGGGGTTGATGAGTGCAGGGCTGAGTGTCACCTCATTGTGGAATCCCCTGAAGTTTCTACACCACGGCAGCGTGACAGCACTTGCCCTGATTTTACTAAAAACCCAAGGTTCTTAGAACTTAGCTAAAGCTTCCTCTTCCTCAAGGTTCTTTCTCTCAAAACATAAATACAGGATAACACAGGTATTTCCATGAAATCTCTGTATTTGCTGATACATTTTGGTATGCTCTTATGAAGAATTGAAATCCATGCATAAAATTCACATAGCTCCTTTTAGCTTCTTTTCATTTTAGAGTTCCCAACAGGTAGTAATGGCGATAGATTTTTAGTATGTCATCCTCTCCGTGCCCATGTGTGGACAGAAAACGTAACTGGCATCAAATCTACTAAAAAGTTGGGAGTACTGCATAGTCACTGTACCATCTCTGTCACTCTGCAGATTTGCTGTGATGGCTTGTTGCTGGGCCTTGGATCCGGAGGAGAGGCCCAAGTTCCAGCAGCTGGTCCAGTGTCTCACGGAGTTCCACGCAGCCCTGGGGGCCTATGTTTGACTCTCACATCCCACAGCATCCAGGCGGATGGTTCCCGCCAGGCTCAATGGGAGCCAGTCCTGGATGCCTCACCCATCGCGCGACGCCAGCAGAAGCACATTCGTCTTCCAGAACACTGTGCCTTAGACATGCGTTAGACTGAACTTTTAAAGACAGACTTAATAATGGGGAATATTTTCTAGATATCACTTTTATTAGGTTGAACTGAAAAGGTTTTTGTAAATTTTTTGGCCAAAAATTTTTAAAACATAGTTACTTTGGACTAGGGGTACCTTCTTACAAAATAAATAAACAGTTTTTAAAATTGTTTAAACACTTGGAATAGCCATTTTAGTGCCAACTGCTTTTTTTTTTTTTTTTTTTTTTTTTTTTTTTTACTTCATCAAGGTAAAATGTGATTCACCTTTAAAGTTTTTAAAATATTTATCACTAGTCTTGGGAATGGTTTGTCTTCGAGATGAAGTACTTTTTCTTAGGAAAAGAAAAACAGCATACAAAGACGTCTGGGTTGCCTTATACAAGGAAAGGCAATATTGGAGAAAGAAGACTGAAAAGGTAGAATAAAAAAAGAAAAAAATACTTATTAGAGATGGAAACTGCCCTTTCATGGAAAATTGTTTGTTTTTTATATTTTTAAGGAAAATGAGTTTTGTTATTTTTATTTTTTGAGGAAGTAGGTGTTGAATTCTTTGAAACATCATACATTTGGCAGAAATTAGCTTTTCCAGGTGCCAGAAGTAGGTTTGGGTCAAGTCAGTAGTAAAGATTGGTGATTTTATTTATTTTCACTCTCTGGGAAAGATGACGATCCAGTTTCAGAGAGTGAAGTCACGTTTCTAAGGTTAGGAATCCCTTTATAGCACCTAGACTCGTGCTATGCACAGAGCAGGTGCTCAAGTTGTGAGTTTAAAAAAATGTAAACTGGTACATTTTGTGCTTATCTTCTAGGCTGGCAAGTATAAAATTGTTTTTTTTTAAACACTTGAAAAATTAAAGGATTTGTTTTCTATTATGGCAGTATTGAAAATATCGTTCCTAATCAATGATTGGTTTGAACCTGCAGCAGGTAGATGAGATGTTGTATTGTATTTCCTGGGTGTTTTGCTAAGGCTCCCAACCCCTGATACAATTACTGCCAACTCTGCTCAGCTTCCAGATTCCAATAAAAAGTTGGAATTATGATTACAAAGAAGTGTCACAACACTGACACTTTTCTCCAGGATCTTTGCATTAGGAGTGTGCGTGCATTGCTGCTTGTTGATAGTTGGCCTAAGCAGGCGTCCTCAAACTTTTTAAAGTGGGGGCCAGATCACGGTCCCTCAGAGAGCTGGAGGGCCGGACTATATGAACTACTAATTCCTACTGTAACACCTCGGCTGCGCTCACTGCCCAAAAAACCTGGCGGGCCGGATCAGACTCCTCTGCGGGCCGCATGTGGCCCGCGGGCCGTAGTTTGAAGATGCCTGGAATGCATAGTTGAATGGGCCTTCTAGATGGTTAGGCGTAAGGGTGCCTCCCGCTACTCCCATCCTCAAAGGTATACAAGGGGGAATGCAGAGCAGGTGGAGGCCTTTGCCAGGCTTCTCTGAACAGAGGGCATTTGAGTTGAGATCTGAATGCCAAGAGCACAGCATTGAGAAGGGACATAATTGCAGAAGACTTAAAGCAGGAACGAGTGGGCCTCCCGGCTCGGCCCTTCCTGTTTATCTTCCAGTGGCTGCGGCCACTCCTGGAAGAAGAGAACAGAGGTCGGTGTGGCCCGACTGTGGTCAGGGAAGGGCGGCTTCGGCATGAAGTCTGGGAGACACGCCCGGGCAGCAGGGTTTTACAAACGATTGGGCACATTTATATTTTCTTTACTTTCAATGGAATTTTAAGGTTTTTTTGTTTGTTTTTTCAATAAGGGATTGGTTGACATGACCTTATTTATCATTTTTAAAAAGGTTATGCCTACTCTTTGGTGAAGATTGCATTGTAGAAAGGCAAAGGTGAAAGTCATGAGACTTTTAAGAAAAACTGTTGCAGTTTAGGAAAGAAAGTATAGTGGTTTGGGAGATTGGAAGGACAGATTGGAGATATGTTTTGAAGGTAACACAGTGGAGTGGAGAAGGAAAGAGTGATCAGGGCTGACTAATTTGTTTGGGGCTTGAGCATCTGACTGTATGGCTAAGCTATATGATGAGATGGAAAAACCCCAGGAGGAACAGATTTTGCTGTGGCAGGGGGATTAGTAGTTGTTGTAGACTATGTTTGAGTTGCCCAGTGATCATCTGAATGGAGTAGACACATGGGAGTATACCCAGGGAAGAGGCCTCTTGAACATGGAAATGAAGGAGTGTAATGTACTTTTATCTTTAAAAGCCATGGCACTGGATAAGCTGGCTTCAGGCAATGGTGTAGCTGGAGAAGAGGTCCCTAGGCCTGAGTCCTAAGCACACCAGCATTTAATGGTCTGAGAAGAAGACTGAGAAGAAGCCACTGCTGTTGGAAAAAGCAGCAGCAACAACAACAAAAACAGGAAAATGAGGTGTCATGGAAACCCAGGGAAGAAAATGCTTCCAGTGGAGAGAGGCTCTTCTGTGGGACTTGGCGTTTGGAGGGTACAGTATTGACAACACCAGCAGGGATCAGAGCAAGTTGAAGTGTGAACATGTGGGAAGGGGGAGATTCTTCTGCGGTCAGAGTCATTGGGAAATGGAGTGGGAACTAGGGAAGGTCAAAGAAGTGTTCTGGGTGGGGTTTTGGTGGGAGTAGGGACGGGGAGGAGAGCGTGCTTGTTTTCCAGATGAAGATACGGGCACCAGAGAATGTTTCTCTCACAGGCTAACGGGAATGATCGAAGAGGGAGAAAAAACCCTTTGGAGTATGGGACATGCCTCTTGCCTTTTGGTCCACAGGCATGAAAGCCTCTGCCCTCCGCCTCCCAGTCCCTTTGGTTGTGGTAAAGGTTATGTTGTGAATGGGGAAATAATGTGAGGGGGAGGGGAGGCAGTATACAAAACCTGAAACATTCCCACTGAATCACATTCTGTTGAGTTGACTAACCTAGAACCTCAGACCCATCACGGTGTCTTGCTAGCTGCCATCTTTTCCCTGTTGCCTCTGCAACTGCTAACTGCTCTCGGCCCTTAACCCATCCAGCCAGCCTCTGCCAGAGTAATGCTTCCCACACTTCCTCACAGAGCTGCTGCCGTTCCTGCGTGACACTCCTCAGCAGTTCCCCGGAGCCATCTCGGTGGGGATGAGAACTAGGTTGCTGTCGCTGCAGTTCCCTTGCGTCACCCGCTGGCTCACTACTGCTGTTCCACCTGTTCCTTCTTTTGCATGTGCTTCTGCCCTTAGAATGCCAGGCTCCGGGGTAGATTGCCTGGTGCCAGGAGGCTCCTCTGACACCTTCCCCTGCCCCTGCCGGAGCTTTTCAGCCTGTCCCCTGGGTGTGCACTCCCACAGAGGTAAGACGGGGGCACATGTAGTTATTTATTTGAACCACTTGGCTGTGCATTCTGGGAGGATAGAAACTTGTGTTTCCCTGCAATCTCAAATCTCTATGGCTTAATTAGCACTTGACATATGGTAGCCTTGAATATTTAATGCGCTGATGAGTAAAAATATCTAAATTTACATAAGAGAACAATTAGAGAGGCTTAAAAAACAAAACTAATTCCTTTAAAGGATTATCTCATTTAAAGTATTGTATTTTAACACCAGTGATACTTGTTTTAAAATTGAAGAGTTGGGTTTTGTTTTTTTTGTTTGTTTGTTTTGTTTTTTAATATATCTTACTGATTTTTTACAGAGAGGAAGAGAGAGGGATAGAGAGTTAGAAACATTGATGAGAGAGAAGCATAGATCAGCTGCCTTCTGCACATCCCCTACCGGGGATGTGCCCACAGCCAAGGTGCATGCCCTTGACCGGAATCGAACCTATGACCCCTTAGTCTGCAGGCCGATGTCCTATCCACTGAGCCAAACTGGTTTCAGCTTGAAGAGTTTTTTTATGCAATATAAACCAACAAGGCATGAAAGAAAAAGAGACAGATTGGTGGGGAAGACCATATCCCACTGCAGTTCTGGCTTAAGCGCACACCCACACCCTCATTTCCTAACACACTTTTTATTTTACTTTCCTGCTTTTTTTTTGGTCACAGGAATAATTAAGCCTGATTGCAAATTCCGCTTCATGCTTCTTTACAAGGCCAATTTCATTTGAAGTTATACATGCCATAATTCATTGACTTTGGAGATTGTTTTCCAGGTGTTATTTTCCCATGTCCCTCAGGCACGCCAGATAATAAAAAGGGGGTGATATAATTTATGGGGCTAAAAAGAAAAATTTAAACTATTGCTTATTAATAATTTTTGTTTCTACATTCATTTCCGCCTTTAATATTTCAGGGTAACATTGAACTTAATTTTCTGGGACACAGTACAGTTATCTTGTGTAACTGTATTTGAGTATTTGAATACAGTCATGTGTCACTTAACTGACAGAATACCCTCTGGGTATACCTTCGGTGACTCCGTTGTGCAAATATTTTATGACTGGCAGCACAGTAGGCTTATTTACACCAGCATCACCACAAGTGCATGAGTAATGTGTTGAGCTGCATACAGCCTTACACTGCCGTATTACTAGGAGGTAGGCATTGTTCAGCTCCATTATAAGCTTACGGGACCATGTTGTATATGTGGTCTGTCATGATAGAAATGTTATGCCATGCATGACTTTGTACATTTTATATATAAGTAAACTGAATCTGTAGGTTCTGTTTTCCTCCTGAAAGTGATGTTCTTTAAGTAATTCAGGCTAACCAGGCCTAGAGGACTTAGTTGAAGAAGCTTCCTAACTCTTCAAAGAACAGATGTTAATATTTCTTTTTTAGCTCTGCCTGTGTGGTTCAGTGGTTACATGTTGGCTCATGCCCTGAAGGTCTCGGGTTCAATTCTCAATGTTTCTCATCTCTCTCTCATCTCTCATATCTCTCTCTCTCTGTCTCTCTCTTTTCTCTCTGTCTCTCTCTCTCTCTGTCTCTCTCTTTCTATTTTTCTCTCCATCAGGATACTCCAGAGACTGGTGGACTTGAGGAGGAATTGGTCATGGGCCCTGGCAACAGAAAAGCACCCGAGTTGTTTAATGTTCTAAATAAACTTCCTCTAACTCTGACTTTCCTCGGGCCAAATGGGTTTGACTTGACCTTAATCTCTTCATCAGGAAGTGCAATGTCTTGATGATGTTCCTGTAGTTTGAGTTTTGTGTTGGAATCTCTAGGCAGTGCCCCTCTGGCCTTTGCTCTTTTGTTTTTTTTCTTTTTTCTTCCCGAGTAAGACCCAGATGACTTGGCAGAAAGAAGGGCAGCTTCATTTGACCTGATAGACATTCTTGGTTGGCTAAGGAGACGCCTGTCTTGTGTGAAGTGCTCCCCAGGGCCCTGCTTGCCCCTTCTGGGAAGGCAGGAAAAGGAAGGCCTGGCACCGCTGGGCTTCATGGAAACCTGGTATTGGCTCCACCCAAGGGCCTTCCCCTGTCCCCATCGTCCTCTGGCCATGGGAACTTCTTCCTGTTCTTTAGCATCCCTTCATTGCCAGCCTCACCATCTGGATCATGTATTACATGTTTTTCTTAAAGGAACCTCATTCCCTTTCCACAGGATGTGATATTTCAAGTTCATTTAAACAATATAATTTGATTTAAAGGAAGCTATTAAATTGTTTTTCCCCCTCTAGCCACCTTAGCATAGCATTGCATTTTAGAGCTAAAAGGAGAGTAACCTAATATTAGTACTTTTACCATTAAGGAAATGGAATTCAGTATCACTTTCTAGACACAGGATAAAAAATAGGCTCTTTCTTGTTTAAGGGTGTAGGTGTTTGTTCCCAGGGAGAGGAATTAATTATTGGAGTGTGCTCCAAATAATGCTCCAAAAGGGGGCATTTTAATATACAGCTGTTGAATTAGTGAACATGGATTTTATTTTAAAATAGGTGAGGGGAGTAACCTGGAATGATGCGAAGTAACTGTGGGCAGTTTGGTATTATTGGAGCATAGTACTCAAGGCAGAGAGTGGCAAGAGAGACCCTATTTGGTGGTCTCAACATTTGTAGAAATGTAAGGAGTTGGATAGACCTCTGATAAATATCGTGAGAATTGGAAGCCTTTCCTGGGGGGAGTTTGTAAGGGAGCTGAAGATCAAACAGAAGTGGAACCGAGCTGAGGTTGGAAATAAGAAAGTGTGGTGGCGATGTCCTGATTGGTTATGGCACTTTCTCCACGAATTTGACTACAGTAGAATCTGTTACAACAAGGAGTGTGTTGTATAAGGTAAATGTCTATTTCTCTCTCACCTTACAGTCCAAGGCTGGTGGAGTAGCTCAATTTCCAGAACCACTCAGAGACCTAGGTGCCTCCGGTCTTGTTCTGCCATTCCGTAGACTATGCTAATATGGCTGCATGGCCAATGCTGGGGCTCTGGAAGGAGGTAAGAGAAGTAGAAAGCAAATAAATTCCTTCTAGATAAGAGAGACTTATTATGAGCAGAGTAAGACTTCTGCTCATATTTCATTGGTGAGAGCAGAGGCACCTAGTGCAAGGAAGTCTGGGAAATGGGTCTAGCTGGGCAGCCATGTTCCCAACTAAAACCCTATTTCTATGGAAAAAGAGAATAGATTTGGGGGACCAGCAAGCAATCTGCCACAGAAGATGAAAGTAACTGTAGGTTGATGGATGAAGGGTTGAGTGTTGGGTTTTTCTGGACAGGTGTGAAGATAGCAGTGCAAGAGAGTTTAGGGTGTTGAGGCGTATGTAGTTGGGGGTCAGCTAAGAGCTCCAGCCGGGCAAGGTAGTTAGGCCAGGACATTGAGGGCCTTGGAAGCCTTGAGTCCAGGAGGTTGCAGAGTAGATGTGAGACTAAAGGAGGAAGTGGTTGGGATAGGAATTAGTTATTCACGGTTAGAGCAGGAGCTGGAGCTGCATGTAGAGGTGGCTTAGTTCTGGGAGACAAGACCTGTGGTGGAGCCATGGGTTCAGGAGGTTGACCTGGTGAGGTGGGGGTTTGCAGAGTTGAGGCAGCCACAGGGCATGTTTGGTGTACCCTGCACAGTGGTCAGACCTCCTATCTTGGCACTGAGTACCCTTCACCATCTGGCCCCTGGCCGTTTCACCTTCTCTCTTCCCTTCCTCGCTACCTAATACTAAGTCAGTTACTTCGCATCATTCCAGGTTACTCCCCTCACCTATAAAAACCACCTCGTGTCATCTCTCCCAAAGGCCGTCCTTGATCCGTAGCCTCTTAAAGTCTCTTTGTTTCTGTCTGGATATCAGCTATTTTTTTCCTTTGCTTAGTTATAGTTTGTAACTTAACCTTACATCGGACCAGTTTGGCCTTTCTAACCTACTATGTATGCACTACATATCTACTGACGGACAGTTTCTGTACTTATTTTTGTATCAAATTTTTGAGACAGTCTGATTGGCCCAGCTCATCTCTTCTTTTCACACTGGACCATAGCTGTCCTGGATGTGAGCTACCAGCAGCTGGTTGCTCGTGTGCAGGGGAACAGGATGGGCAGATCAGGACACGAACCTGGCTGCTTGCCATCCTGGCTCCGTGCCGAGGCTGTGACCTGTGGGGGCAGAGCCGTGGGAAGGAATACAACCCCATCATTGCTGACCTTCCTGCCAGGCCTTGAGCAGGGCAGGGGTTTTTAGGGAGATAGAAGTTGGCTGTGACTCCTTACCATCAGAAACAATGAGTTTACCCTGTTCCGGAGGGATCTGATCTTTGGTCTGTTCATTCAACTAGAACAGCTGAGACTCTCTGCCAGGCCCTGGTAATTGGGAAGACCAGGAGGCCACCCTGTCCTCACAGTCAGTAGTGTGGGGAGGACAAAGGGCGCCTAAGCAGGAGTTATGGTGCTGTGGACACTCCCCGGGTGTCCAGCCCCACAGAGCCTTCTTCAAGAGCCTGGTCAAACCCAAAAGCCCCATTTGGGGAGGGCATCTCCAGAGACATGAAGGAGCAGTCCCCCGGCTCTAAAGACAAATGGCTCAAACCATTGCCCATGAGTGGCCATCACGTCTGTCCTTGAGTTTGGTTTCCTATTTGGCCCCAGTGGTATGGGGAGAAACTGCATGTATGAACTTCAAGGCCGCCCCCCCCCCCCCCCCCGCTCCCCATCCCTCGCCCCTCTAAACCCAGGGGCCCAGACCACCCGGTCCCGGGTGGGAGGGCCTCGTCCTCATGGTGAGGAAACCACTTGCGGCATCAGCTGGAATCAGTCAGGCTGCCTCCCTCTGTTCCCCGCCTCCCTATTTTTATTAAAACTTTTACTTGTAAATCCAGCCCTTTCTATCCAAGAATCTGTTTCTTGGAAAACAAATATTCCATTTCCCAGAGGTAAAAAAAAATGAAAAATGCTCATTTTGTGGAAAGCTGCATCTCATAGGTCAAGGGGGATTTCTCTTCTCAGGATGGTGAGGCATCTGGCCAGGCCCCCAGGCCCTGACTGTGTGGCGCTCCCCCTCTCCTCCCAGGCAGGAGCTGGGGGAAGCTGAGGGGCAGGCCTGAGGTGGTCTCACTTGGCCGGACTTCCCACAGCCTCCCTGGAGCTGACTCCGAGACTGTGGCCCCGAGTCTTTGAGGGAAGTCCCTGCTGAGGCTGGACGTGAAGAGTGACCCCTCATGCCCCCATCCAGTCATCCAGAGGTCCTCCTCTCCTCAGGAGAGCAGACATCTCTCTTTCCCCTGAGGTTTCCCAGGCAAGAAAGACACACTCTGGGCGGTCACACAGTCACCTACTACACTTCTGATTGGAAGTCTGTCGTTCAGATGACAACACTCCATGCCACTCAATCAGTATGAGAGACCAGCCTTGGTGCCTCTCTCTCACCCCCAAAATGTGTCTCTGTATCCTCCACTTCACTCTTTCACCCCGCCCTATGGTCCAGGCATTCACCACAACTTCAATCCCTTCCTGATGGGCTGCCCTCCAACCTCTCCCATTTTAGTCCACCCTCCTCACCGCTGCCTGAGCCATCGTGTGACGGGATCTTCCTGACCAAGGACCTCTCTGGACCACCGCAGTGGACAAGTATGGCACAGCTTGATTTTCCAGGACAGCTGGCGACCCCACAAGCCTGCACAGGAATTCCAGAAGGAATTGCACAGGAAGCATCAGCTCCGTATCCTGGAAAAGGAAGCCCCAGGAAACAAACCGAGGCCAGGTGCTTATGCTAGACAGAGAACTACCTGGACTTATAGAAGAGCTTTCTCATCTCTCCCTCTGGCCAACATCACTGTCCTCTGCCACCCTGGATCCCCTGGGCTTTGTTCTATTTATGGTCTGTGGGTGTGGGACTAGCCAGTCCCCTGTCTTTACCCCTCCTACCAGTCTCCATGTGGCTTCTTCTTTAATTCCCTAGTTATAGGACTCCCGTTCAGCTAGATTTCAGGCAGTTCTGAATGATGGTTTTCTGTAGTTTAGTTGTAATTTTGGTATGATTGTGGGAGGAGGCAAGTACCACATTTATCCACTGTGCCATCTTGCCCAGAAGTCTCAAAACATGAATTTTTTTGTCTGTTACATTATAGCTCCCCAAGCAAAGAAGAACCACTTCATCATCTCTGCAACTTCTTTTAGCACTTAGGGTTTATTAAATATATGATTTCTTGGAGCAAAGAGTAATTTTACTGACCAAACAAAAGTAGTTTTCCCACTTCCAGTGAGAAATACAGATAAGGAATTCATTATTCTAAGAGTTCCTGCTGACAGAAGAAAAAAAAATGTAAATGTACATAAAATTCCCAGAGAAAGATATGCCAGAGATGGTTTCTAAGACACATTCCTGAAAGAAACTGGGAGGGAAGGAGTGAAGGAAGGAGAGAGAGCGCCAACCAACCAGCCAGATAATCATTAATGTTGATTTACAGGATGAGATGGCCATGTATAGGGAGTTTTTACATGAACTTCATTGATGTGGGTACCTTTCTTCCCACATCTGTGTCCCCATGACATTGAACAGCGTCTGGCTCATACATTCACTCCTGCTTTTACTCCTACACAACCTAGCTAGAGTGTCTAGAGTTGCTTTTCTAGTAGTGGCAACAACTTCGGACCAATGGCCCTGACCTCTGGACCCGGACCTGAGACCACAGGCGCCTACTGGGGTTGGGCTGCTGCCTGTGGCCATGAGCCACTAAGGAAATGACCCATGACCTAGACTTCACCAACTCCCTGCTCTAATTCACCGGCACAAACACCACCTAGAATGTCATTCGGAAGACTTGATACTGTTGGCTGACCTACCATGAACGGGAACCACTGGCAACTGCCATGGTGACTTCATGACGAATGGCCTTCCCTCCTTCCCGTCCGCCCCAGGATTGATTTATTCCTTTATTTTTTTATGCAGTGAAATTAGAAAGTACACTGTACTTTTGTTACATACTTTCTCATCTAGGCACAGATACCAGGAAGTGGCTTTGAAATTGTTTTTTGAAGATCTAAGGAAAACATTTTTTTAAATGTGTACTTGGTACATTAAGCATTTGCTTAACTTCTTGTTGTCTCAGAGGAAAATGCCAAGCTGTACGGTTAGGACTAGAGTTTATTGTCAGGTTAATTAAACCCTAACAAGAAGAAGGAGAGAAATATTTGTGAAGGGGGATGTTGTTGCTTCATGTTCTATCTTCGGTCTCTTCACCTCTTTTTTTTTTTTTTAATATATTTTATTGATTTTTTACAGAGAGGAAGAGAGAGGGATAGAGAGTTAGAAACATCGATGAGCAAGAATCATCGATCAGCTGCCTCTTGCACACTCCCTGCTGGGGATGCGCCCACAACCAAGGTACATTCCCTTGACCGGAATTGAACCCGGGACCTTTCAGTCTGCAGGCCGACACTCTATCCACTGAGCCAAACCGGTTTTGGCTCTTCACCTCTTTCTAATGTTTTTCTCATTTTAACGTGATCCTGCATTCTGGGTAACATTTTTACCCTACCTTCTGGTTCATCAGTTCTTTTTTTAGTTGTGGTTCTTCCACTTTTTAATGGACTTAGGTTTTTAAAGTTGAATGGCTGTGTTTTTCATTTCTAAAAGTTTTTTTTTCCTTGTAAAACATCTTTTTTTTTTAAGTAGTTACGTTTTCCACTGCATCCTTATTGTTTTAATCATTGTACTTATGCCTTTAAATCTAAATCTGTTAATTCCACTTCTTGAAGCTGCTTGTGCTTTTGCTGATTCTCAATTAGAACTAATAAAACTATTAGACAAACTTGGAACTAATAAAAAACACACACACAAAAGGCCTAAAAAAAATAACTTACCAGAATTATTAGCCTTCCAATAAGCCATAATAACTGCTTATAGCAGTTCATTATACCCAGTACATCATGTCCAGCTATCAAGAAAAATAAATACAAGGTATACCAAAAGGCAAAAAACAATTTGAAGAGACAGAACAAGCAAGCAAGTATCAGACCCAGACAAGGCAGGGATGTTGGACTTATCAGACCAGGGACTTAAAGCAATAATGATTCATATGCTAAAGCTTCTAATGGGTACAGTAGATAACAAACTAGAGCAGTGGGCCCTGTAAGTAGAGGAAGCAATGCTAGAGCTTGAAATACTAACAGAAGAATTCCTTTGGTTAACTTATTGGACTGACACTGCTTTGGAAAGAATCTGAGCTTGAGGTCATATCAATAGAAACCTCCAAAACTGAAAATTAAAGAGAACAAAGGCTGAAAAGAAAATAAATGCCCAAGGACTGTGGAACAACTACAAAAGGTGTAACATGTGATATGGGAATAGTAGAAGAAAGAAAGGAAGCTAAATACTTAAAACAGGACTGAAGGTTTCCCCAAATTAATGTCAGACACCAAACTACAGATATGGGAACTAGAAAACTGAGAGAACACTAAGAATGATAATATGTTGTCCTCTCCCCCTAAAAAAACCATAGATTGAAGCATATTAATTCAAACTATATTAAATAAAAAATTCTGAAAAAATCCAAAGGGAAAATAATCTTACTTTTAGAGGAACAAAGATAAGAATTATATCTCACCTATCAGAAAGCATACAAGCAAAAAGAGAGAGGAATGAGACTAAAGTGCTGAGAGAAAAAAGAATCCTACAAACCTATAATTCTTTACCCTGCAAATTATTCTTTAAGACTGAAAGAGAAATAAAGACTTTCTCAGACAAATAAAAATTGGAATTTGTTGCCAGTAGACCTCCCTTGCAAAAAATGTTCAAAAGAATTCTTTAGAAATAAAATAATATAGGTCAGGGACTGAGGTCTACATAAAGGAATAAGTGAATGTAAAATGAAAGGAAATTCACAAGCTTATTCTAAAATTTACTTGGAAGAGAAAATGTGCAAGAATATTTCTGTTGAGAAATCAGCTGACAGTCTTATGGGAGTTCTCTTGTGGGTAACTGTCTTTCTTCTGCTTATAAGATTCTCTTACTATCCTTTTGTGAAAGAAAAGAGCCACATCCTTACCTGACAAGCTCAGGGAAGGCCTGCGTGGCAGTCTTACAAACTCAAGAGACCTAAGATAACCACAAAAGATGGTTTGAAAATTAAATATCTAACTACAAACAGGTTATAGTGGGTAGTCATGTCCCAGATATTTCACCTGACAAAGATCAACCCAGATTTTCTTTACTGAGCCCATCTGCTTTCCTGCCTCCAAGATAAAGTATGTGAGATGTCTGGGTAACTTATAACTTCTTTTTTACCCCAGACCCCTCAGGGCACAACAAATGGCCTGGAGACATTCCCTCATTGTTATTGTTATCAAGTTAATTATGTTAGAGTATCCTGTATCCACCTCTGTAAAAGAAGCTCATGTCCATCATTTCACTTTTTACCCTATCTTAGAGGTTTCCCCACTTCGCTCTGTCCCACCTCCCTAATCTATCACCAATGAATTTCATGTAGCTCACCTACGTCCCTTTCCTTTGATTGCAAAGTATAAATATAGAAATGTAACCCGCCATTCTCCAGAGCATTATCTCAATTGAGGTTCTATTCCCGGCAAATGTGGACAATTTGGCTCAAATAAACTCACTAAAATTCTTTACAGGTTTCAATGGTTTTTTTTCGTTAACACTTTGCTATTTTAATTATGATGTGTCTTGGTGTGGGCTTCATCTTGTTTGGGACTTTCTCTACTTCCTGGACTTGTATGTTTATTTCCTTGACCAGGTTAAGGGAATTTTCAGTCATTATTTCTTCAAGTAGAGTCTCAATCTCTTGCTCTCTCTTCTCCTGCTGGTAGCTTTATGATGCAAATGTTATACTTGATGTTGTCTCAGAGGTCCCTTAATCTCATGGTCAGCAAAAATCCCGAGCCACATGCAGCTGTTTGGCCCCTTGAGTGTGGCTCTTCCACAAAATACCACGGCCTGGGCCAGTCTATTTTGAAGAAGTGATGTTAGAAGAAGTTCAAGTTTAAAAAATTTGGTTCTCAAAAGAAATTTCAATCGTTGTACTGTTGATATTTGGCTCTGTTGACTAATGAGTTTGCTGACCACTGCCTTAAACTATCATCATTTTTTTAAAAGTCTTTTTCTTTTTGCTTTTCTGAATGAGTGTTTTCTGCTACTCTGTCTTCTAAATTGATGATTCAATCCTCTGCTTCATCTTATCTGCTATTGATTTCTAGTGTAGTCTTCATTTCAGTTATTATATTTTTATTTTTGATGGTTCTTAATTTATGGTTTCTATGTCGTTTTTAATGCTTACTGTCTCTATTGAAGTTCTCATTAAGTTTCTTGAACTCTCTATCTGGTAGACTTACTGCATCCATTTCATTAAATACTTTTTCTGCATATTTCTCCCGGTCTTCCATTTGGGACATGTTTCTTTGTCTCCCCATTTTGGCTGCCTCTCTGTTTGTTTTTATATATTAGGTAGATCTGCTATCTTTCCTGGTCTTGACAGGGTGGCTTTATGTAGCAGGTGTCCTATGGGGCCCAGTGGTACAGTCTCCCTGATCACCTGGAATGTCCCTTATGTGGGTTGTCTGTGCCCTCTTGCTGTAGTTGAGTCTTGATTTCTATTGGCACATCAGCAGGATTGAATTTCAGGCCGACTGGCTATGAGGTTTGGCCATAATCACAGTGTACTAGCTACTGTGTGGGGGCTGACCCTACAGAGAGGGATTCACCACAGTGGGGTCTTGTATAAGGTGACCAGACGTCCTGCTTTTGGCGGGACAGTCCCGATTTTTAACAATTTGTCCCACGTCCTGCGGCGTTGGAATCTTTCCAAAAATTGGGAATTTTTAAAAACTCCAAGGGATGCGGAACAAATTGTTAAAAATCAGGACTGACCTGCCAAAAGCAGGACGTGTGGTCACCTTAGTCTTGTACCTATTGTTACCGCCCTTTGGTGTGCTGCTTTGTGGAGCTAATTCGGTGGTAGTTGTTTGTTTGTTTGTTTGTTTGTTTGTATTTTGTGGCCTGAAACTAGCCACTGAGTGTGTTGGTTCTGGGGAGTCTTGGGAAGGAATCCCATGTGGTCAGTGTTAGATGCTGCCCGTGACTGGCCTGTACCACTTAGGAGCTGCAGAGTGATTCACAGTTGATAGCTGCCTTTGTTGGATCTGGATGGATGTGCATAGGAAGGACCATGCTGCAGGAGAGGCCAGTTGCCACCAGTAGTACTAGGCTTGGGGCAGGTCAGCAAAAGGCCCAAAGCACCCTGAGACCTGCTGCCACCTGCTGGCTGCCATAGGGCTCAGCCGTTTATAAAGCCCCTGGTGGAGTGCAGGTTGGATGAGGCAGAGCCTCAGGGAGTTGTCAGGGCGGAGGTAATGGAGTTCACCAAGCTAATGCAGAATTAGGTTTGGCCGTGTGGGGGAGGGCTCAACAGAGGGACAATGTCAGCCGTCTCTCCAGCCTTCACCCTGAAGCCACACAATTCAGATTCTCCCTGTATCTCTGGCATGTATGTCTTCTTTGCATTTTTTTAGTTTAATAATTACATTTTTAATTTTCAAGAACATTTTGTTTTTTTAAATTTTCTCTTCTTTCATGACGTTTTTCTTTATCTACAAAAGGAAAACTTATATTTTTAAATATATATATTTTTTATTGATTTAGAGAGGAAGAGAGAAGGAGAGAGAGATAGAAACATCAATTGTGAGAGAGAATCATCGATCAGCTGCCTCCTGCGCACCTCCTAATGGGGACTGATCCCACAACCTGGGCGTATGCCCTGACTTGGAATTGAACCATGACCTCCTGGTTTATAGGTTGAAGCTCAACCATTGAGCAACACTGGCCAGCTGAAAAACTTAGAGTTTCAATGAGGATGCTCAGTAGATGTTTTAGAAATTATTTCCATAGGTGGCTGGTATTGGTCTTCTCTACCATCATATTGATCTATTTCTTCAAAAGCCCTCTGCTCCAGGTGGGAGGCTTGGGAAGATTGACTGGTTATTGACTGGCAAGATTTCATTTAGGGCCCATGGTCAGAACACACCCCCCACTTGGTACAATGAGGGAAGCCTTTTCTTGGAGCCCCATCCTTCCCCAGAAATCCTGTCCAGCTTCTTTTATGGGGTTCCCTCTGGTTCAGCCATACCATGTTGTCTTGTTTGTCTGCCTACTCAAGAAAGATGCAAACCCTGGCTGGAGTGGCTCAGTAGTTGGAGCATCAGCCCATGCACCAAAGGGTCATGGATTTGATACCCTGTCAGGGGCACATACCTAGGTTGCAGGTTCAATCCCCTGCTCTAGTTGGGGCACATGTGGGAAATAGCCAATCCATATGTCTCTCTTGCATTGATGTTTTTCTCTCTCTCTCTCTCTCACTCCTTTACTCTCTTCCTTCCTCTCTTACAGTTTTTCTAAAAATCGATGGAAGAAATATCCTTTGGTGATGATTAACAAAAAAGCAAAGAGTGGACGTGCTCTTGAACACAACTTTTTCCAGATAGATCTAGGATTCACCCTGATTTTTCCCCAATTGGCTCCTGCCTTCTGTGCATACACCTTCTAACCACCACGTCTTCCCTGACCCCCAGTGAGCAAAGGTTTTCATCCCCTCTGGTTGTTTCCTCTTCTCTGCTCTGCCCATCAGGATGGTTCCGTGTCATGTTTTCAAACTCCACCAGTATCCCCCTCTTCCATGCTTAGTGCTGTGATTTTTATTTTCGCTTGCCATTTTTCACAAGTGTGATCAATGTTGAAATGGGACTCTTACTGTCCTATTCAGTTTGTCTGAATCAACAATGTGAGAGACAATCAAATTCCAAGCAAGTCTGAGACAGACTACCACATGCATAATTTACAATGAAAAAGTCCAAGGGATGTTTCATTGAAAAATGAGGGAATAGCTGGGAAAAAAGCATTTCAGAGAATTTCTTTGGAGGTAGTCTTATTCTAATCCTCCCCCACCCCCACTTATCTACCTACAGGCCAGCCCCAGAAGGGCTGAGGCCCAGTGAGAAAGAGGGGAAGTATGGAACAGAGAAAGAGAAGCTGCCAGCCCTCTTACCCTATTCTTTCCTCCTGCTGGTCAGCAGCAGATCTGGGAAGCTGGTGATCCCACCTACCTAATGTCTGCTCTCACAGGAAGCCTGTAGACCTGGGTAGCTTGCCCTTCACCTTCTCTCCTCAAAAGTCCTCTCTCTACCAAAACCGGTTTGGCTCAGTGGATAGAGCATCAGCCTGTGGACTGAAGGGTTCCGAGTTCGAATTCGGTCAAGGGCATGTACCTTAGTTGGGGGCACAGCTGATCGATGACTCTCTCTCATCGATGTTTCTAACTCTCTATCCCTCTCCCTTCCTCTCTGTAAAAAAATCAATTAAAAAAATATATTTTAAAAAAAAAAGTTCTGTCTCTGGTTCTCTACCTTCCTTTTCTCTTCCACCCCGCCTCTTCCCTTTTCCTGCTTTCATTCTTCACGTCTCTTTTTTCATTTATTGCTGATAATACCAACCTCACATTAGTAAGTTGTCATCACTGTTTATAAAGGACTATGACACTCCTCCCTTCCTCTTTCTGTGTATTGAGCAAACACCGCTGCAGAATGTGATGGTGACTCTCAGAGGACAGTAAGAACATACAAGCACAGTGTGGTCAAGATCCAAGAGAGGGAAGCACGAGGGAGGGGTTCCACATTCAGCATTGAATGACAGGAAGACTTCCCAGGAGCGATGTTTTGAGGAAAAGTAGAGTTGGCTAGGGGGAGGAGATGTGGGCAGAGTGTTCTGGACAGAGACAGCAGTGTATCCAAAGAGACACACCACAAGGTCCCTCATTCTATTCCCTCCCCTGTCCTCAGGACCACTAGCACCGTCACCTTGATCACTGCCATTCACTGAGGGCTCATTACATGCTGTGCTGTGAGAAGCCCCTTCCAACCTCAGCTGGCTTGTCTCTGCTCTCTTACCTGTTCTAGAACTCTCTGCTTGGTCTATGTTCCTACCAAGAAGCCCTCATTTGGTTTCTCAAAGTAGGAAACCCCTATCAGTAAGCTTATGTCCCCTCCCCCTTTTAGGAAGAGATAAGCACATTCCAAATGCATGGCACCTTTGCATTGGATTAAAATGCCAAATACTGGTTTCTTTGCAAATTTCTGTACAAAAATGGTCAGGAACCATAAACAGCGCTTCTCTCATCATAGGTCAGTTAGCAATAATCATTAAGTTATCACACATTGAGGAGTCTTGTTCAGAGAATAAACTGTTGAACCAGTTAGTAAAAGGCTACCGTGTCCTACCTGCCTCCCCCTGTGAGAGGTCCATCTTATTGTTTGGGACAAAGAAGGAAGGAACATTTCCTGGTTCTCATGCCAGGGGATCTACCACACTGTCTGGAGAGGCTGACTCAAGGGCCCTGGAGAGAGCCAGTGGGAAGGGATTTCAGGGCTCTCCACCTTAGCCTTCAGATGTTGTTTCCAGGAACTGGGAGAGTTCCTTGAAGTGTTTTCATGTGAATCTGTGTTCACAGGGCTCTCTGCAGTTACGCAGATTGGCAATAAGCCAGGGAGTTATTGCGGCGTGGCCTTGATATTTCCCATCATAGGTTATCACTGTTATTTGTTTAGTGTGCCTTCTGTTCTACAACTTAGATCTCGTCATATTTTATTATGTGTTGTGAAACGTGCATTTCAACCAGTCAGGTGGAGGTATAGTGGTATCTCATTAGGGAGACTACTAATAAGGTTGAACGCCTCTCTCTCTCTCTTTCTTTCTCTCTCTCTCTCTCTCTCTCTCTCTCTCTCTCTCTCTCTCTCTCTCTCTCTCTCTCATTTGTGTAACCTCTTTTAAATACCTGTTCACCCCTTTGCTTGTTTTAAAATTGTCTGCCTTTTCACTGCTTTGATGCCATCTTTTGAGGAACAAAATTTTTTTTCCTTAATGTAGTGAAATTATCAACTTTTACCTTTGTGGTACTGGTTTTGTGCCTTATTTTTAAATAATATTTTTATCCTATAGTTAGAAGATATTCTTCTACACTATCTCCTAAAATCTTTATTGTTTTTGCATTTTACATTTACATCCATAGTCCACCTGGAGTTGACATTTGTGCATGGTTTGATTATAGGAGTTAAGTTTAATTTGCATTTCTTTTCTTTTTTTTAATAAATCTTTATTGTTCAGATTATTACAAATGTGATCCTCTTCCTCCCCTCAATTGCTCCCCTTCACCAGGTTCCCACCCCACCCTCTGTCCTTTCCCCATCCCCCTACCCAAAGCACAAGGGAAACCTTCAATCTTCTCCAGGTTGGTTCCTGAGGTAAAATTTATAAACGTGTGAGGGATCTCCAAGATGGCCCCCTCCTAAGCTTTTACTCTGAAACCTGTCTATGTTGAGCCTCCGGCAAATTGGCAATTTTGTTGAAGTGTTCCTACCATTCCTGGCTCCGGCTTCAGGCATCTGCTCCTGGAATTCTCTGGATAAGCTGTCTATTGCTCCAGGGTTCGGGGCAGCTGTTTGCTTTATGACCTCAACTATCTGTAGATGTAAGATGAGCTGTTGATTGTCAGTTTGTTCAGCATTTTTCTTCTGTGAGGATGGGGGTGATAAACTATCTACATGCCAAATCAGAAAAGAGAAGTCCATTCTTTAATATGAGTGATCATGGCATTTCTTTTTAGGTCTTCTGATTTTCTCTTTAACAAATTTTATCGTTTTCTTAGTGAAGTCTTTCCAATGTTCTATTAGATTTATTCCTACCTACTTGATATTTGTTCACATTATGGTCAATCCATCTTCTTTTGCTTTTATTGCTGGTATATATCGATTTTAACAGCTTTATTGAGGTGTTTGTACAGCATAATGTTCATCTGTTTAAATAATAAACATTAAAACAATCAGTGATTTTGGTATAGTTACAGAATTCTGCAGCTATCACCATAATCTAATTTTAGAACATTTTCATAGTTCCAGAAAGAAAACTTGTACCTCTGAGCAGTCATTTCCCATTCTCCTCTCCTCCACTAATTTATTTATTTATTTTATCTTTATGAATTTGCCTGTTCTGGTCATTTCATATAAATGGGATCATATTATATGTGACTGGCTTCTCTCATTTAGCATAATGTTTTCAAGGTTCATCCATGTTATAGCATATATCAGTATTTCATTCAGTTTTTATAGTTGAATTATAGTTCATTGTATATGCTATGCCATCCAGTCATCATTTGATGGACATTTGGATTATTTGCACTTTGGGATATTATGAATAATGCTTCTATAAGTATTTGTGTGCAAGTTTTTGTGTGGGCATTTTATTTCTCTTAGGTAGATATCTAGGAGTGGAATTGGTTGGTCATGTAGTAACTATTAAGTATTTTGAAAAATTTATAAACTGTTTTTCAAAGTGGCTGCACTATATTACATTCCTACTAGCAATACATAAAGATTTCAGTTTCTTTATATCCTTGAAAATGCTTCTTATTACCTGTCTTTTTTATCATAGCCATATTAGTGGGTATAAAGTGATATCTCATTGTGTGTTTTTATTTTCATTTCCCAAAAGGCTAATGATGTTGAGCATTTTTTTTTCTTTAAGAAATGTCTCTTCAGATTCTTTGCCCGTCTTTAAACTGAGGTATATGCCTTTTCATTACTGAGTTGTGAGGTTTTTAAAAATACATTTTCTTGATATTAAACTCATATATGATTTGCAAATATTTTTTTCTAGTCTGTGGGTTGCCTCTTCATTCCCCCACCCCTTTTTTTTTTAATCCTCACCCAGGATATTTTTTTCATTAATTTCTAGAAAAAGTTGAAGGGAGGATTGAGGGGGGCAAGAGAGAGAAAGAGAGAGAGAAACATCAATGTGAGAGAGACACATCAATTGGTTGCCTCCTGCATACATCCCTACCAGGCTGGGGAATCTGCAACCAAAGTACGTGCTCTTGACCAGGAATTGAATCCGAGACCCGTAGGTCCCCAGGCCAGGGGTTTTCTTTTTTGATAATGTTCTCTGAGGAACAAAGTTTTTTAGTTTGATGAAGTTCAACTTACCAATCTTCTTTCTTATCTATTGTGCTTCTGTGTTATATATAAAAAAAACACATTGCTTTTTACCTGTGATTGCAAACATTTACTCCTGTGCTTTCTTCTAAGAAATTTATAGTATAAAACTATAAGCTTTTAAAAATAAAATAGAAATACTTAATATTTACATTTGTGACCCACTTTGAGTTCATTTTTATGGTGATCTGAGTTTGGGGGTCTCAATTTATTTCCTTGCATGTGGATAGTCAGTAGTTTCTAAACCATTTGTTGAAAAGAATATTCTTTTCCCCATTTAAATTTTTTGGCCATTTTGTTGAAAATCAATTGACTATAAATATTAGAGTTTATTTCTGGGCTCTCAGTTCTATTGATCCATATACCTATTCTATGTTAGCATCATACTGTCTTGATTACTATAGCTTTGTAGTAAATTTTGAAATAAAAAAAATCTGAGTCTTCTAACTTTATTCTTTTTCATGATTGTTTTGGATATTCTGTGTCCCTGTATTTCCACATGAACTTCTAGCTGTCTTTTGTTGTTATCAGTTTCTAGAATAAGTTCATAGTGGTCACAAAGCATGCTCTGTAGTTTTCAATTCTTTCAAATTTGTTTTACGGCTTTATGGTAATTTTTTGTAAATGCTCCTTTTATGTTTGAAAAGAATGTACATCTACAATTTTTAGGTGCAATAAATATGTCCATTAAATCAAGTTTCTTAATAGCATTGCTCAAATCAGCTAAAAAATATTGCTGCTTTTAGTGTACTTGCTCTATCAGTTCTAAATAGAAATATATTAAAATTGGCTAAGCCAGCTTTCTTTTAGTTAGTATTTTCATGACCTATCACCCTTCTTTTTACTACAATCCGGTCTGCTTTTTTTTGCTATTGTTGTTAATCCTCGCCCAAGAATATTTTTTTCATTGATTTTTTAAAAGAGAGAGTTGAAGGGAGGGAAAGACACAGAGAAGAACATCAATGTGGAAGAGAGACACCTATTGGTTGCCTCCCACACTCTCCCTGGCCAGAGCTGGTTATTGAGCCTGCAATAGAGGTACATGCTCTTGACCAGAATTGACCCTGGACTCTTCAGTTCACAAGCTGATGATCTGTCCACTGAGCCAAACCAGCTAAGGCCTGTCTGCTTCTTTTTAAATATACCTTGTAAATATTGTCAGTTGTGTTTTGTTTTGATTTAAATAGTCTGATAATTAATTGCTAATATATTTCAATTTAATTCACATCTATGTGCTTACTGTTTGTCTCAGGGGTCCCATACTTCTTTCTCCTTTCTTATGTTTGACTAAGTATATATCTTAACATTTTTATTTCTCCTCATCTAGCTTCTAAGTATACCCTCTATTTTTATTGTTAATATAATAGTTAACCAGAAAATCATAACATTCACTTTTTTATGTTTCCAACAATTAATGTTAATACCTTTACCCATTTCCTGGACAATGAAATGATTGTAGGACACTTTAATCCCATGTGTTCCTTTCCCATTGTTATCAAATACAGACTGTTCCACTAATATGTTTTTAAAATGAAGATTAGCTCATACTGATATCAGTATAATGATGTCAGCAAAATGCAGAAATTCTGCTAGTTTTCTCTAGCACATGAGTGTATTGAAATGTGTTTTCTCTAGCATGAGAAAGCAAGCTTGCTTATAATGAAAACAAAGCCTAATGCTAGGTGAAGATCTTTAGAAAAAAAGCTAAACGTTCTACAGAAGTGCTAACTTTAGGGCAGAAACAGGCAGTTTTTAGTGGATTTCAGAAGACCTAACAAATTGTTTCTCCATAAAAATTGTTTCTCCATAAGAAATGGTGCATCATTGATTTTTTTCATTCTTCCTGTTTTCAAGATTTTCCCCCTCTTGTCTTAAGTTTTCAGCAGTTTGATTATGAAGCATTTGACATGGATTTCTTTGGATTAATTATCTTTGGGGCTAATTTAGTTTCTAGAATCTGTAAGCTATATCATTCACCAAATTTGGGCTTTTTTCTTTATGTATTTTTTCTGCACTACACTGTTTCCTCCATCTGCAACTATGATAATGCAAATGTTCCACCATATGGTTTTGTCCCACAGGCCTCTTAGGCTCTGTTCACTCCCTTACCCCCAAATATTTTTCTCTCTGTTGTTCTGATGAAATAAGTCCCACTGCTCTATCTTCAAGCTCACAACTGTTCCTCTGTTATCTACATTGTTACTAAATCCATTCAATGAGGTGTTAGGTATTTTTACAACTATTTTTTAAATAATTCTTTATTGGTCATTACACGTGAGGGCGTCACATTCATTTGCATATTAGCTCTTTATTATATGGATAGCTATTTTAAAGTCTTTGTCAGACAATCGCAATATTTATGTCATATTGATATTGGCATCTATTGACCATCTTTTTCCATGAGAGTTGAGATTTTACTAGCTGTTTTTTGTGGGGGGTTTTCTGTATGCCACGTAATTTTTAATTGTGTCCTAACAATTGTGAATATTATGTAACAGTACTCTGGGTCTTGTCTGAATCCTATGAAAAATGTTGATTTTTTTTTTTTTTTTTTAGAGGCAACCAACTCACTTGGGTTCTGGCTGCAAGTTCCAGTCAGCCTTCTGTGGTTTGTGGCTTTAAATGAGTTCTATTTTCAAACATCTGCAAGTGCTCTTCAGATCTGTCCTGCATGTATGATGTGCATGGGTCCTAGGATACAGTCTATCTCTTGATTTAGTTCTCAAATCCTTTGGTATGCTCTTTAGTATTAGACCCACATACGCACAAGGTGAGTCCAGGACTTCATAAACTTCATGAGTTGTTTTCCCAAGCTCCTGTTTTTCTGCAGCCTTTCCATGCTGATTCCCTGTGGCTCCCCATTTTGTCATCTGTCTAGGAAACCAAAGCTGGCGCTTTAGTTACTCTACTTCCCACACTTGTCCTCATGTCTGGGGCAAATGGCAGAAGGACAGAGGGTTAAAAATACCAACAATGGAGGCTTGAGTCACCCTTTGGGGACACTATTAAGACCGCAGATACTCTTATAAAAGAGGAAGGTTCCCTCCCTCTAAGTTTTAATCTGTATTTCCTTTCTGGGAATTGCCTGTTCCTAGTGTTTGCCCGCCTTTTCATTGGTTGGCTTATCCTTTTTTCTCTTCTTTTCACTATAGTTCATCATATATTCTGGATATTATTTACTGTTTAATATGTTCTATGCAAATATTTTCTCCCAATCTGTCACTAGTTTGTTCATTTTTTTTTTTTTTTTTTTTGGTATGGTCAACTTCATTAGTGTTTCTTTTTTCCTTCTGTAGTTTTTGCATTTTATGTCTTAAGAACTCCTTATCTGCTAATTTTAAACATATTAGCTGAAATTTTCTCCTAGTACTTTTACAGATGAATTTATATTTATGAAGAGGTAAGGTAACTTTATTCTGTTTCCCCTTTTCACATTATATACTTAATTGTTCCCAAATCATTGGTTAAATATTCCATCACTTGAAAAACACTTTTGCAATGTTCAGTTCCTGTGCATGCATGGATTTCATTCTGTATTCTCTATTCAGTTTAATTATTTACTTGTTTTGAATCAGTAACTTTTTGGTAGAACACTCTAGTGAACCCTCAGGCCTGGATTTTTTTTTTTTTTTTTTTTTTTGGTGGGAAATGTTTTTGTTTACTAATTCAATCTCCTTGTTTATTATTAGTCTGCTCAGATTTTCTATTTCTTCATGATTTGAACTTGTTATGTTATGTGTTTCTAGGAATTAATCCATTTCTCCTAGGTTATCCAATTCATTGGTATGTATGTATGTATGTATGTATATATATATATATATATATATATATATATATATATATATATCAACTGAAATTATAAATATATATATATATTTCCTTTATATATTTTTTAAATTTCTATGGCATTGTTTATAATACCCCTCTTTCATTTCTGATTTTAGTTATTTGAATCTTTTTTTTTTCTTAGTTAATCTAGGTAAGATTTTGTCAGTTTTTGTTCATCTTTAAATAAACCAACTCAAATTTATTGACTTACAAATAGTTTTTTATTCTCTATTTTGTTTATATATTCTCAAATATTTATTTCTTTGCTTCTGCTAGCTTTGGGTTTATTTTCTCTAGTATTATCTAGGTATTTAAGTTGTTTATAACTTCTTCAACATACATATTTACAGCTATAAACTTAGCACTGTTTTCATTGCATCCCATAAGTTGTGTTTCATTTTCATTTAACTCAAGGTATTTTCTAATTTTTCTGTGCTGCTTCTTTGACCCATTGGTAGTTTAAGAGAGGGTTGTTTAACTTATCCGTGTGTTTTCTATTTCCTTTGTGCCCTTGATTTCTGGTTTCATTCCATTTGTGGTCAGAAAATACACTTTGTATAATTCAATCTTGAATGTGTTGAGACTTGTTTTGTGGTCTGTTGTGAAGAATGTTCCGTGTGCACTGGAGGATGTATATTCTGTTATTATTGGGTGGAGTGTTCTGTGTATGTCTGTTAGGTTTGGTTGATCTGTAGCATTCAAGCTCTCTATTTTATTTCTAACTTTCTATCTGGTTTTTCTATTCATTATTGAAATTAGATGTATTGAAGTCTCCTAATATTATTGTATTGCTGTCTATTTTTTCCTTTAATTCTGTCAAAGGTAGCTTCAGATATTTAGAAACTCTGAGGTTTGGTGCAAAATATTTATAATCTCTCTATATAAAAGCCTAAGCAACCAGCTGACCATTCAACTGACCAAATGGTAATTATGATGCACACTGACCACAGATGCTCAACATAGGAGCTGCAGTGACTTGGCAGCTGAGGTTCTCAGGTGATACGCCAGATTCTGGGGTTCGTCACCAAAGAACTGCCCTCTCTCAACCCAGGACTCCTTGGGGGATATCAGAGAGCTGGTTTTGGCCTGATTCCCACAGGCCAGGCCGAGGGACCCCACCAGTGCACGAAATAGTGCACCGGGCCTCTAGTTATATGTATTCTTAGTGAATTGGCCCCTGTATCTTTATAATGTACTTATTTATGTCTTGTAACAGATTTTGACTTGAAGTCTACATTGTCTGATATTAGTGAAGCCCTCCTCTCTTTTGGTTCCCATTTGCATAGAATATCTTTCCATCCTTTCACTTTCAGCTTGTGTGTGTCCTTAGATCTAAGTAAGTCAGTCACTTGTAGATAGTATATAGTTGGATCCTGTTTTTATTTTTATTTTTTAATATATTTTATTGATTTTTTACAGAGGAAAGAAGAGGAATAGAAAGCTAGAAACATCGATGAGAGAGAAACATTCTGCACACCCCCCACCAGGGATGTGCCCGCAACCAATGCACATGCCCTTGACCAGAGTCGAACCTGGGACCCTTCAGTCCGCAGACCGATGCTCTATCCACCGAGCCAAACTGGTTTTGGCTGGATCCTGTTTTTAATCCACTCAGCCAATATATGTCTTTTGATTGGGGAGTTCAATCTGTGTACATTAACTGTAATTACTGATGGGGGAGGACTCAGTATTGTAATTTTGTTAATTGTTTTCTGTATGTATTGTGGCTTTTTTGTCATCCCTTTTCTTCCTTACTCCCTTCCTTCGTGTAGTTTTGGTTCTCTTCTCATTTCCTTCTATGTATGTTCTATAGATATTTTCTTTGTGACTACCATTGCAATTACATAAAACCTCCTAATATAACATCCAACTTTACACTGACAACGTAAGTTTAATTGCATATAAAACCTCTGCTTCTTTATAGCTCCACCCTCCCCAACTTTATGTCATTAATGTCACAGATTACATCTTTCTATATTGTATACCCATAGCTTTAAAGAATGTCTTGTCTCAGTCACATGTGTATATACATTCTATGCATCAGGATTACAGAAGTACAGGTTATATCTTCCCATGTATTTACTTTTCCCAGGTGTGATTATATTTTTAAACGGCTTTGTGCTTCTCTCTACCATCCTTTGTTTCAGCTTGAAGGACTGTCTTTAGCATTTATTGTAGAGTAGGTCTAGTGATAATCAGTTCCCTCAGCGTTGGTTCATTTGAGAAAGTCTTAACTTCTCTTTTGTTTTTGAAGGACTTTTTTTTTTTTTTTTTTTTTTTTTTTTTTTTTTTTTTTTGCCAGACAGTATTCTTTGTTGACAGTTTTTTTCTTCTTGGAGCACTTTAAATATAGTAATATCCCACTTCCTTTTGGCCTGCAAAGTTTCTGTTGAGAAATCCACCGATAATCTTATGGATTATGTGATGAATCCCTTTTCTCTTACTGCTTTCAAGAATCTCTCTTTGTCTTTGACTTCAGACAGTTAGATTTTAATGTGTCTCAGTGTGATTCACTTTGGATTTCTCCTAGTTGTTCTTTAATCTGTCTGATTATTCCTTTCTTCAGAGCTGGGAGATTTTTAGCCATGATTTCCTCAAATAAATCCTTTGTCCCTTTCTCTCTGTTTTCCTTCTGGGGTCCCCATACTGTGTATGTTGATGTCCTATACATCCCTTAAGTTCTCTTCATTCTTTTACTCTTTTTGCTCCTCTGACTTAATGATTTTAATCCAGTCCTCCACTCTACCAGCTGAGCTATCGAAGGGAGCACTGACTTAATGATTTTAAATGACCTTTCTTTAAGCTCACTAATGTGTTTTTTTGTTTGTTTGTTTGTTTGTTTGTTTTTGTCTGATCAAGTCTGCTATTGAACCCCTCACTAGTTTTTCATTCCAGAATTTTTATTTGGTTCTTTTTATAATTTCTACCTCTTTGCTGATATTCTCATTTTGTTCATGCATACATCGTTTTGTTCTGTTTTCTGTGTGTATTCTCTTTTAGTTTATGAGCATCTTTATGACACTTATTTTAAATTCTTTGTGAGGCAGCTTATAAATATGCATTCCTTTAGGGTTCGTTTCTGCAGTTTTGTTTTGTTTCTTTGATTGGGTCATGTTTTCCCATTTCTTTGTATGCCTTGTAATATTTTGCTGAAATTTGGGCATTTGAGAAAACAATCACCTCTCTCAGTCTTTGCATGCTGGCTTCATGCAGGAAAGAGCTTCAGTGACAAGCACAGCCAGCGGTTCTGATACCTCAAACCTGTTCTGATGGCTCTCTGTAGCTGGTGTCTGCTATGGCAGTGCAGCTCTAATGTGCTGCTTGCATCTCTTTTCAGTGGCTTCCAAACTCTGGTGCTCCAAGTCAGGCAAGACAGAAATGAGTTCCTCGGCAAACCAGAATGATGGACACATAATCCAGTATTTTGTTTGTTTCCCAAGGAAGGAACCCCAGAATTCAAGGTTGTTCCTGGTTGCTCCAGACGATGCTGCATAGTGAAAGGGACATGAGTGGCCCACCAAATGTCACATGTTTTCTTGTCCCTTTCACTTGGTTTTACAATAGCCTGGTGCTGTAGCTTCTCAACTGATTTCCAGAGTTCTCACCGAGGTATTCTGGTCCACATGTTTTTAACTCAGTGTCTCTGTGAAGGGGAAAAGGGCTTGCAGTTTCCTAGTTTACTGTCTTGCTTACATGCCACCTCTCATTCCTAAATAGTTTTATAGTCTGATTTTGTTGGGGTTTTTGGTAACACCCCAAGTAATTTAGAGAATTGAATATTTTTTCCAGGTATGTGTATGAGAAGTCTTGGAGCTTCTCTTTGTGGCTACTACATGGAACTTTTTTGTGAAAATTTTATGTGTATTGTGTTTTTTGTTGTTGTTGTTGTTGTTTGTAGTACAAAGTCCTAATTTTATCTTTGGGATCCAGCTCCTTCCTTTACTTGTTCTTTGCTTTCTAAATTCGGTATAACATTGCATCTTATTTTAAACCATATTATTTGCCAATTTCTGAAAGAAATTTGAGAGAATCTGATGAATATTTTTGGGCCTTTATAGCTACCAGTTTTTATTCAATATATTGCAAAACATGTTGTTTAGTGCATAATGGTTCATGACTGCCATGTTCTATTTTTAATAAGAGAGATAATCTTCTTATCATAACTCTTATCCAATATCCTTCTTTGTTCCAGTTTGTGATTTTTACTTTGAATTCTGCTTTGACTGATACTAATACTATATGCCTACTTTCTTCTTATGAACATTTGCATATATCTTTACCTCTAGTCTACTTCCTGCATCATTTTAGTATGCTATGTTTTCTAAAAAGAGCTTAATTTTTACTTTTTAAAATGTAATCTGACATGCTTTTAAAAATAGATGAATATACCCCAGTTACATTTATTGTGCTTGTTGATATCTTATCACAGTCATTGATTCCTACCAGCCAGAGATCACCAGAAACACACCTGTAGTCAAATAAACTTGGGCTTATTGGTACTTATTGCCAAGTTCCTCCTGCTGTGTGGCCTCCCTTGTTTCAACAAAGACCAATAACTTTGTTTAACTCGTGATCTTTGATATCAACATAGTAAAGTGCCGTGTGTGTGTGTGTGTGTGTGTGTGTGTGTGTCTTTCTCTTGTTCTGTCTCTATTTCTGACATTATCTTTGTCCTAAATACATGCTCTCTCTCCAAATGTATCTTATTGTCTTTACCTACATAACTGTTTCTGTCTCTATATGTCACTCTCTGACTCTCTCTCACACACACACTTAATTCTGCCAGTTCAGCCGTATTTACTGGCCAGAGCAATGCTTGCTCTCTGAGCGTGGGAGTGGGGACTTGAGAGGAGGGATTGTGAACAGTAACTTATCTGAGCAAAGAAGCTATTTCAAGAGTTTCCTTATGTTGAAGCAAATAATAGTCACAATAAGAATCATCTCCCATCTTGATTATTCTTGATCCTTAATGACCCTATACCCATATGGGCTTAATCATACTCTTATTGCTTGGATTAGCTTGATCCTGTGTAACACAGTCAAAACAACACAGTCTGTACTTTTTTTCCTACTCCCACTTCCTTCTACAGTTCTAGACTTCAGGTGTCCCGGAGCCAGCATTTTCACTTGTGATCTTTGGAACATTTGCATGATAGATAATCAGAGTTAGGCTGGAAAGAATAGGATGGAGCCCTGGTCAATGTTTCTTAGTAGTTGGAACATCAGCTTAGGCACCAAAGGGTCAGGGTTTGATTCCCTGTCAAGGTCACATACCTGGGTTGCAGGTGCCGTCCTGTGACCTGGATGGGGCATGTGCAGGAGGCAACCAACCAATCAATGTGTCTCTCATATTGATGTTTCTCTCTCTTGCCCCCTCTCTCCCATCCATCTTCCCTTCCATTGTCTATAAAATCAATGGAAAAAAATATCGTCAAGTGAGGATTAACAACAACAAAAAGAAGAGGGTGGAGACTTGGGGGAGATGAGATAGAGGCCTTGGACCAGAAATCAGTGTGGAATGACTTTATTAAGCTCTCCCACCCATATTCCAATCATCACTAAAAAATACCTTCTACACTGTACACTCACAGACACTATCTCTTTTGCTTATTGAAACAACCCTGTGAGATAGATAGGAAAAATATCAATGTATCCTTTTCACTGATTGAGAATTGTTGTTGTGATTGGATGCATGCCTGGTTATGACCAAGCCTTATGAATTGAACATGCTGGCTCTCTGGGGGAGACAGGCATGGTGAAGGAGGCAGAATGTCAAAAGTCCACAGGAGCCGAAACCGATTTGGCTCAATGGATAGAGCGTTGGTTTGGGGACTGAAGGGTCCCAGGTTCGATTCCGGTCAAGGGCATGTACCTTGGTTGTGGGCATATCCCCAGTAGGGGGTGTGCAAGAGGCAGCTGATTGATGACTCTCTTCGATGTTTCTAACTCTCTCTCTCCCTTCCTCTCTGTACAAAATCAATAAAATATATTAAAAAAAAAAAAAAAAAAAGTCCACAGGAATGATCAGGGTTAATGCAGAGGCCAGGTAATGCCTGGAGGAGGGGATGTGGTTGAGGGTAAGGAATTGAGCAGGCTGACTTAGCCCCAGCTACTCTCTGAAGGCTCCAGGGCCAAGAATATGGCCTTAAAGCAGGGCCATCTCCTTCTCCTCTGGGGGAGTCTCAGCATGTGTGGATGTACATCACAAAAGCCTTCTCCCATGTATTCATTAAAGTCGACCTCAACCTCATCCCATTCCTTTCCATGGCCACTGTCATGAGTACTACCAGGCAATTCTAGTAGGTCAGAGGTCTTTGTCCTGATGGAGCTCATGAGGGGATGGACAGGAGAGAGGGTGTGGTCCTGCACATGGAGGTGGGGGGAAGGGCCACTCCACTTCTTGGATTAGGCTTAGAGAGGTGCATCCATAAGTCAACAAGCTCTCATCTTCCCATGGCACGCCCAAGTGCATTCTTCCTGCTGTCCTGATCCCTGCCTGTCCTGAGAGCTAGCCTTGGGCAGCTTCATCTGGGAGTGGATTACATGATACAGACAAGCAGGACTGATACGTGGCAGGCACACATTTTATTGCTTCCTTTACCCTAGTTGTTGTCTGTTTTCTCTACCTTACTCAAGGTAGTACCTCCTGTTATCCCATTAGCCTGGTAGGGTAAGAGCCAAAGCCCCAGAAGGAAAGTAGGTATGACTCCTTTTCCAGGAAAGGGATGAAGAGGAAGAAAACTGGAAAATTCAGCTCATCCACATAACAATCTGATTGTCACACAAGATAAAGGGGAAGGTGACGCATTCTCAGACCGAGAGAGAGAGAGAACCTTGCAGGTTGTCACACTCTACACACACTTAATTACTTGCTTTCTAATTAGCTGGAAGGCCCGTGAAGGCAGGGCCTCTGGAGATCACATTGGATGCTCTGTACCCAACACTGTGCCTGGGACATGCTAGGTGCTCAATCAATCTGACAATGGTTTAGTAGTTAAGGGACTGCTGGGGAAGAGAGGGCTCCACATAGAGCAGAAAGGGAAAGGTATTGATGAGAGCGGCTTTGCCAACAGACCTTTCTGCTGGGGCAAGGCGCTGACGATGCTCTCCGTTCCAGCTGAAGCCCTGCTCCACACAGGGCCTCGCACCACCCAGCCTCAGGAGCTGCCTTCCTTCTCCATACTGTCTTCTGCCACTCAGACCTGTTCTGCTGAATGCAACCTTCCCAGGGCCGGAGACAAGTCCCACTCCTATGTAATAAAGTCCCTGCACTTGGACGGTGCTGGAAAGTCACCAAGCCATTTCCCTTTTCTCGCAGGCATATGAGAAAACTGCATTCCCAGTGCCTCCTGCTTCAGAATGGGGCCATGTGATTAGTTCTGGCCAATGGAATGCCACTTCCTGGCCCAGCTCCTAGGATTTCCCATGAACTCCCCGGCTGCTCTCCTTACCTGTGAGGTCTCTGTATGAATGCAGAGGACTCAGCAGAGGTCTGCAAGGGGATGGAGGGGACCCCCAACGAGGAACATCCATTTTGCTTATGTGTCGGGGAAAACCTTTGTTGTATTAAGTCACTGAGATTTAGGTTTGTTGCAGCTGTTAGTCCATCCTGACTGATGCAGAAATTGGTAAAGGAACTGGAGTCTTGTTCCTTTAATATGTGGCATTGGCTTAGTAGTAGGTATTAAGCAGAAAGGAAGCTATATTTCTTTTAAAAATTATTTAATGATTTCAGAGAGAGGTATTTGTTGTTGTTCCACTTATTTGTGAACTCATTGGTTTATTCTTATATGTGCCCTATCCAGGGATTGAACCCACAACCTTGGCGTTTCCTGATGATGCTCCAAACAACTGATGCTACCTGGTCAGGGCCTAAGGGGAAGCTATACTGGGGTCTGGAGAAATAGAGATCCATGTTGTGAGAGAAAAGCCATTTGGTAAAGTGATTGCTTTTGAAGTGTAAGAAGACCACATGCCTAATGAGTCCTGGGTCCCAGGGAAAGGATGGGGAGCAGAGTCTCAGCATGTGTGGATGTTACTGGCTGTGATGACAAGGTATTGCAGTGGTCACATGCATTGAGTAAAGACTCCATCAGTGTAAAAATAGACACGAAAGGAAATTGAGAGAGAGAGAGAGAGAGTATAAATTTGGCACCTTGAAAGAAGGAAAAGGCTGAAATTCTAAAGCACCAAGTAGGAAGAGGTAGGATTTGTAAAAGCTCTGAGCATAAAAGCTCAGTAAAATGTATCCATTGAATAAAACATTCAGGGAAATGTTTACTTTTGGTCTTTCTGTTCTAACTGGATAGGTTTCAGGTAGCTACCTTTACACTGAGAGAGAGGTGTGAGAAAGCATCCTGAGATTTGAGTACTATGACCAGGAAAGAGCCTTGGTTATGATTAATACATGGAACTGAAAGCAAATAGATTAGCAGCCCTAAAGTGTTTGGAGGAATTACATTTTGTAAGCTACCACAAGCCCAGACAAAAAACAGCTTTAACTATTCAAGACTTAAACTAATCGTCAGAGTGCCAATGGTGGTGTGGTGGGAGGTGAGTCTGAACTCGACATTCCTCCATGCACAGAACATCCTGGATGTTCTAAACATCTGTCAGCAGCCAAGGTGTCGGCGGAAAGTTCCAAGTAACAGGCACAATGAACCGAACATGTTGGTGCCCACAAAGTCTTTGACTCATAAAGTCAGGGCATCACTAAAGAGACATTTTAAACGTATAATATCAAAAGGCAAACATTTGTGACTTCTGATTCTGAACAAGACGGATTAACGGATCAGATTTACTTCCACCCAAAATCACTAAAAAAAAAACAACTGGGCAAATACAAGAAACAATGTCATTAAATCATTGGGTATTAGACAATGAAGGACAGTGATTTCTGAAAAATGGGAAGCAAGTGAAATGAACCCTGTGATGGCCCGAGCTTAATGCCTGGAAGGGAACCTAGGGGAGATTAGCAGTCACCTCAAGTTGAGAATATGGAGTTGGACCAACGTGACTTGAGTTTGCAGAGCAGATCATCTGGAGGAATTGTAGGGAGAGCTCTGGGAATCTGCAGAAACTCTCTGGAGTATGCAGCCGAGTACTGGCCATGCATGTATACTATATGAGGAAATTTCACTAGGCAGTGGAAAGTGTCACATAAAGGACCTGAGGAGAAATCCTTGTAGTTCACATAGGAATAGACATAGTGCTTATTCTTACCATCTAGAGAGGAAATTTTCATAAGTTTCCCAGTTTCAAAATTTCCTAATTAAGCATAATTAGTCCTCACTAATAAAGCTTAAAAGCAAGATCTGAAGAATTAAACTGGCTCCATGTGACTTAATCATGTCCCGCAACAAGAGTCAAATATTTATAAAGATACAAATACATCTAGCCCTCAAAAAAGGTAAAATTCAAAATGTCTTACATTACACTCAAAGATTGCTAGGCATGCAAAGAAGCAGAAAAGCATAATCCGTGATGAAGGGGAAAAATCAACCAATAGAAACTGACCCAGAAATCACATACATGACAGAATCAGTAAGTTGGGACCTTAAGAGTTATTAGAATTATGATTCGCATGTTCAGGAAGACAGATGAAAGATTAACATAAAAACTACAATGTATGAGATTTTTTAAAAAATACATTGGATGTTACCAAAGGCATATTAGATATTATGGAAGAGGAGATTAGTGAATTTGAAGACAGAGCAATAGAAACTATAGAAAATGAAACACAAGGAATAGGAATACTACAAACAAATTAATCAGTGGGCTTTGGGACAACTTCCAGCATCCTAATATACATGAAGGAAAGGAGAGGAGGAGGACAATGTGAACAATTTTTTTCAGCTTTATTGAGCTATAGTTGACATATAACATTGTGTAAGTTAAGGTGTACAATGTGTTGACTTGATACACATGTGTATTGCAAAATTATTACCACCAGAGTGTTAGCTAACAACCTCACCACATCATATAATTACCTTCTTTTGTGGTTAGAACACTTAAGATCTACAGTACTTAGCAACTTTCAGGTATATAATACAGTATTGTTAACAATAATCATCTTGTGGTACATGAGATTCCCCAGAACTTATTCATCTTAAAACTGAGAGTTTGTACCTTTTGACCAACATCTCATAACAACACCCCTTCTTTCCACCCCCCGCCCCCCCAGCCTCTGGTAACTACCATTCTACTTCGTTTGACCTTTTTAGATTCCACATATGAGATCATACAGTATTTGTTTTTCTCTGCCTGAATGATTTCACTAAGCATGCTTTCAAAGTCCATCTATGTTGTTGCAAATGGCAGGATTTCCTTCCTTCTCATCACTGAGTAATATTCCATTGTGATTACACACACAGTAAAGATATCACATCTTATATATTCATTGTTGACAGACACTTAGGTTGGATCTTTTAGAGATCCTGTTTTCATTTCCTTTGTACATATACCCTGAGGTAGGATTTCTGGATCATAAGTTATTTCTTTTTTTTTTAATCCTCACCCGAGAATATTTTTTCCATTGATTTTTCAGAATGGAAGGGATGGAGGGAGGGAAAGAAAGATAGAAGTAAAAAGAGAGAGAGAGAGAGAGAGAGAGAGAGAGAGAGAGAGAGAGAGAGGAACATTGATGTGAGAGAGACACTTTGAGTGGTTGCCTCCTGCATGAATCCCGACTACGGCCAGAGATTGAACCTGCAATTCCAGATATGTTCCCTTAACTGGGAACCAAACCTCAGACACTTTGGTGCATGGACCGATGCTCCAACCACAGAGCCATAGTGGCCAAGGCAAGGTAGTTCTATTTAATTTAAAATATATTTTTTTAAGAATTAGTAACCAGTTATTTTCTAAATTATATATAAACTACAAACCCAGATATTAAAGAAACACAATAAACCTTGCACATAAGAAACTAAGAAAACTACACCAAGGGGAGAAACCAAGACTGTGGCATTGGTAAACACCTAAACTGCTGCCTCGTACAATTTCAAAACTACAACTAAAAGACAAAACAAACATCATCCAGAGCTACAGGAAGGATGGCTGAGTGGAAATTACAACTAGAAGGAAAGAGAAAAGCACACTGAGACTTACAGGAGTTGTGGAAGGCAGAGGTATGGAGGCACGAGCGTGGAGAAGGATGTCAACTGAGTACGTGGCTGGCTCTCTCAATTGGGAAGGAAACAAAAAGCTCCCGACTGCTCTGAACTCCAGGTCTGGGCAAGATTCTGGGGACCCAGACTCATACGAAGAGAAACTGGACTGTGGCAGCAAGCCATCCCGTAAGAATAGCAGCTGCGATTTCATCGGGAGCAGGACTAGATCACAATTACTGTATTCTCCCTTCGGAATGCATCAGGAGTCAGATGACCGCTTATGCACTCTAGTTAGTGAGCTGGTTGAATGTGTCTGCTAGAGGTTCCAGTCTTGACTTTACCAGTTCTGGCAATGTGTGCTTAGGCCGTTCACTAACCTCTTTGACTCAGTTTTCTGATTTGTACAGAGAGTGTGATTATAATTACATCTACTTTATTGTCGGTTTTGATAAGGATTAGCCTAGGCTCCTGGGAAGTGCACATTGACCATCTATACCCAGGGGTCTCCTAAGTAGAATCACATTTTTAGCCCTTCAGTCTGTTCTCATCACTCAGCCAGGTGGATCCTGTTAAAAAGAAAGTCAGATCATATTTCTCTCCAGTTCAAGCCCTCTCCCCCTCCCAGTGGTTCCCACTTCACTCAGAGTAAAAGTCAAAGACATTCCAATAGCTGTTAACCCAGGTGGAGAAGGCTCCACGGAAGCCCCCACCTCACTGTTTCCACGCTGCTCTGCAGGGAGTGAACTACAGGGCAGGCTGAAGCTCAGCAGAAAGTTGCGTGAGGTTTCAGGGGCTGGTAAGTAGCTGCCCTCTCCCCTTGTGGAGGGGCCCTGCCCTTCGGGAACATGTTCTTGCCCAGCCCTCATCCTGTCCCCACCTGGAGGGAACAGGGTCTTGCCACTGCACACAGGCCTGCCTCCAAGGGGTATGGGCACAGAATCCATTTCAAAAGCCAGACCAGCAAGCCAGAGGGGTCAGGCTCTCCGGAGCCAAGCTGGCTGAGTGCTTGGTGAGAGTGTCTTGTCTAGATGGCCCTGGGCCAGCGTCGTCCAGCCACAGCTTCCTTCATTTTGAAGGGAGACAGGTGTCTGTAGGTGCCACCTGTAGGGCAGGGTCTAGTCTAGCGTTTGAAGGTTCTCCCTCCATGTTGGGGGCCCAGAGGCCGCACCGGAAGGACTCTTGTGCTGGGTGCCAGGGACACAGTGATGAACAAGATACTCATCCTTTAGTGGGGAGGACTGGAGCGGCAAGGATTCCAAGGAAGGCCATCACCTGCCCTGGGGATGTTGCAGGCATTCGGGGAAGGCCACAACCCAATTTCTTAGGAATAAAGGTTGCACCAGTCTTCACTGACTTTTTTTTTTTTTTTTTTGAGATGAAGACTCAGAGGATTTCCTTTCCAACACTGATAAACAGTCACCTACTTCTTACCTACCACACCTGCACCGATGTCACCAAGCCATGCTGGATGAGTCAGCACAGTTGGCTGGGTCAGCATGACTGGTCCAGAGTTGTGACTCTCTCATCAGCACAGCAGACAGGAAAGGGGTCCTGGTGGACACCGAGTGGGCAACCGTGCTGTGCTGGGCCCACCTGTGGGTGATCGCCCATTGTCTGCAGGGCTGCTCTGCAGGTCAGTGCAATTGCTCCCATTTCAGAGATGAGCAAACCAAGGCTCAGAGGGGTTGCATTTTTGTTTCAGGTCATGCAGTGTGAAAGAGGCTAAGCCCATATTTGCACAAGGATTTGACAGCAGCCTCCAAAGTGGGAGCCCTTCACCCAGAACTCAGGAGCTTTCTTCATGCCCTCACTCCCCAGCAAGGGAACAGTGGCATTTGCAGTCTCCCTCCCAGCCTCGGGGCACTGAAGTGACCCAGAAGCCAGGGCTGTGACTCAGAGAGTTAGTTCTCTTAGGCTGGATTCTTACTCAGCCTCCAGGGGAGTATTGGGCCAACTCCTATGACAAACAAAACTCACCCCCTCACTGCCTGCCCAGCACTCGTGTTGGCCAGTCACAGGGAGACAGCCAGCCTGATACCAAGCGCCTCCCCAAGAGGCTCCCCTTGCTGTGGGTGTTACACCAGGACACACTTAATGCTGCTGGGCCCTCGTGCATCCAGCCCTTCCTGGATGCCAGGCAAAGTCAGAGGCTCTATTAAACCTTCATCTCAAATCTCAGGGGCAGTCAGAATTTCAGTCCACAGTTTATAGAAGAAAGAGAGGAAAGAGGTTAATTTTTCAAGGGTGCAGTGTCTAATTTGATACCAAACTGACCCCAAATCCCATGCCATGTTCTTACCTTGCAGTCTGGTCTTCCTGCCTGTCCTCCCGCCCTTCTCTGACCCCATCAGGAGCAGGAGACCTGCTGCTCCAGAGCTAGCCCTGCCCCACTCAGCATTGTCCTGGGCAGTGGGCTCTCTGCCCTGCGCCAGCCTGAGGAACTGTTAAGGAGTCGCAGTCCAGCAGCGATGACTGTAGAGGTTAAGTCAGGTGGCCAGAGGCTCACCTCCCAGCCTTGCCTGCACACCACCTGGTCACCTTCTCCCCAAGAGAAGCTGGGGAGGGCAAGGAGAGCTGGGCCAGCGGTTCTCTGTCCTAGTTCACATGGCAATGTCCTAACCCGAGTCCCACCCCAGGCCTCTGATTCAGTGGGTGGGGCAGGACTATTACTACTTTTTAAATCTCCCTGATTTGCAGCGCAGGGTGTGGAGTCCTGGTGTGCATGGTGCAAACCCGAGCGGACTTCTGATGCCCACTCTGGCCAGCTGGGCATCTGGAGAGCCAAAGGGTATCTGAAGCCCAGGAACTGGACAGAGGCTGAGCATGTCCTGGGAAAGCCGAGTCCAGTCCCTGGCTAACTTCTCCCTGTAGGACTGAGGAATTTGGGTGCTTTGTACCTTTTCCTTTGGAAGGCTGGCTTGGCAGCCCTCTGCGTTCGGCTGAGTGCCAGCTGCTTTTGCAGCCATGGAACCAGCGGCCAACTGAGCAAGGCACGCCCATCCATGCCTCTCTTCCTCTCTTCATTCACCTATCCCTCAGGCCTGTGCAGCAGGCCCTCTGCTGCTACAGCGTCAGAGGACTCATGGACCAGGAGACATGCAGGTGACACCCCCGTGGGGGACAGGCAGCGGAGAGGCTGTGACAGGGGGTGCAGGGTGCAGTGGGTGATGGGAGCAGGCAGGGCCAGTGTGAGACAGGAGTGTGCGCATGTGCCGGTCTGACCAAACAGTCCTGCTTTTGGCTGGCCATTCTCAGACCTGACTCCCTGGCCTGCGTCCCCACTCTGCCCTGGAGAAACCAAAGGGAAGGCAGCAGGGGCGGAGGGAGAGTCAGAGAAAGGCTAGAAGTGTGTGGGTTCTGCATGCCCCGGAGTTAGCGGCTTTGGGGTTGTTGGACTCAAAGGGGCTCTTTCTTGGGGCTCTGGGGACCCTCGGACCTCATCTTGCCTGCGCTCCCACATCAGGACTGGGGGCCCGGCAGCTAAAAGGGGCGAGAGCATCAGAGCTTCTCCCAGGCAGAGTGCCGCCAGCTCCTCCACTCCCAGCCCCTCATGGGGGCGATTTCCTATTTGGTGGCTCCTCTCTGCAGGGCATGCTGGCCCAGCTGTGTGCACAGGGGAGTGTCCTGGGAAATCCTTTGTTTCTTCTCACCTGGCCAGGCTCTCCTGGGTGGAGTCTGTGTGCAGGGGAGAGGGGTGTGGCCCTTTAATCAGAAGGCTTAGAAATGCTGGAGTCCTGACAGGTGGCTTCCTATGTTCAGGAGCAGCTTGGCCAGCCCTGAGGAGCCCTGAACCCTGATGTGGGTCCCCTAGGCTCTGAGCCCTGATGCGGGTGTCCGGCCTGTGTCTGAGGCTGGTCCCTCAGGCATCAAGTTCTGTAACATTGAACTTGAGGGCTTCAGTGGTAGGACTTTGTCTTAGGCACTGCAGGTTCAGCCAGGATGATCTGGGAATGCATGAATCAGTAACTGACTCCCTCCTCCCTGTGCCCCTTGTCCTGGCTTACGGACAGTGTCTGAATGAGTGCCTGCTGACCATCTTCTGGACTTGCCCTTCACTTCATCCAGTCCCCCCTTGGGGGACATCTAAGCCCATCCTTTTCCTTTGGCCATACGCTGTGCTGACCCTCGACTCTGTCCCCTCCCATTCCACATGCACTATCTCATTCTTCCATCCAGGGCAGAATCTGTAAAGGAAGAGGGCACTCAGGTGGCTCCAGCCCAGCCAGCTGGCCCGGGAAGCCAGCTCATTGCAGGAGCTGATGTGGATTTGGGGCTGGGCCCTCGGGAATACACCGGAGACTGCCTTTTCAAATATTTGGTGGCGAGGGAAGGCCCCATGGGAGACCCAGAGGAGGCAAAGTAAGAATGGAAGAGAGGATCCATGGGGGTCATGGGGTCAAAGATCAGGACCCTTCCCTATAGTCTGGGAGAACTGGGGCTCCTTCCATGTGAGCAAATTTATAGCAGGGCCAGGAGTCTGGCCCCTGCTCACACTATGTCACGTACCAGTGGCTACAGGCCTGCACACAGGAGCTGGACAGAGGTGGGCAAACAGAAGAGGATGGGATCAACATGAGTAAGCTGGGCCCAGGAGGGCCCAGTGGCACGGCCTGTGCAGGCTGAGAGGTACAGTGAGGGTACCAGGTGGATTCAGGGGTGGGTGGGTGGTTGGGGTGGAGGAAGCTGGGTCAGCACCCAGGAGGGCATGCCTGCTTCTCCCAGCTCCATAAATTCCAGTCTTCTCAGCATTCTGAGGCCCTTTTGATATCTGAAAATCTGCTTTCACATGATTAACGATATCTTTACCTTCTCTTTATGCGAATAACTTCCAGAGAATAAATGAGAAGCAGATTGTCTACTTAGGTATGGGCATGGGACAAAATGTTCCCACATGCTGTTTAGAATGAAATTCCCACAACCTGTAGAAAGTCAGCTTCATTTCAATAGGATTAAGTCCTCCTTCTTACATTGGCTGCACTGGTCTAATTGCGTCAAATACGGTTATTATGTATTTGGATTTCCTTAGCTGCATATTTGAGAAGCCCAGGAATAGTACCATATTGCTTAAAAATACTTTTTACTATGGAAAATTGCAATCACAGAGGTAAAGAAAGAAAGTAGTAGTCAAACAAATCCCCATGTGCCCATGACCAGCTCTAATAATCACTAACATATGACCATCTTGTTTCGTCTCCACCTCCCACTCCCACTCCTTCCCCTGACTCATGTTAGGTCATCTGTGAAGACTCAGTCTTTTTCTTATAAAACATGACCACATGCTGTTATAACACCCAAAAGTTGACAATTATTCTTTAATATCACCAAATATCCCATCATGGTTACATCCCCCATTGGCCCATTAATGGCTTTTTCAGATGGTTTGTTTGAACCCAAACCAAGTTCACACATTGAGTACATCCAGTTGACATGCCTCTCATGTTGCTTGTTGTCTCTAGTGGTTCTGCTTCCCTCTTAATTTTATTTTATTTTTCCCGGCCATTTATTTATTAAAGAAACCAAGTCATCTGTCCTGTAGAGTTCCCTGTATTCAGGACTTGGTTGATTGTGCCCTCTCAGTAGCATTACCAGATTTCTGTGTTTCCCGTGAATGGTAGTTAGACCTGGAAGTTTAATCAGATTCATAGGCAATTTTCTATGAGAACATTTCAGAGATGGTACAACTTCATTCTTATTTTATCACAGCAGGAGTCACATGCTGTCTGTCGTCTCTGTTTTTGTAGAATATTCCTTATAGAGTGATGCATTGTAGAATTTTCATCAGCATTTTAGCTGGCAGTTTTAACAGTCAATCATGAATGAACATGGTCCAGATTCATGATTACATTAAAGAATGCAAAATGATGACTTTCCATTTCTATCCACCCCTTCTGAATTTATTCAAATTCTTCTCCATAGTTACTCTGACATACAGTGTGTACAGAAATTACAATAAATGCTTGTGTGTGTGTGTGTGTGTGTGTGTGTGTGTGTGTGTGTGTGTGTTTACCAATTTTTAAAATTATGAGCTAGTATCTTCATGGCTGCCCAAGGTGACCAGGCAGATGGTGAGTGTCTGGGACGTTGGCTTACTAAGTTAGCTGCCACATGTTCAGGGATGTCAGCAGAGGACATGCAACTCCTGGGTCAGAGACAGAGGCCTTTTACTCAGCCCATGAGCTTCATGCAAGAATCAGTTCCCCTTGTCTCCCAAGTCCCCTGGGTGGATGCTATACGTGCACTGGGATTTCATCGGAGCTGAAAAGCACTGAACTTTGAGGCTGAGGCATCCCCTTTGTCCTGGAGGAAGACATTACCCAGCCTTAGGGGCAAAGTTGCTCTCTGCTAACATAACACGAATAAAGGGATGGGGCTTCCCAAGGGTTGGGGCATTCTGTGGGTAAAGAGAGGCCCGGGCCTTGCATTCTTTGCTTGCCCAGCAAGAGCATGGAAGGGTGATCAGGGCCATGGCCTGAATTCAACTTTGTTTTTTTATTTTTGTATAATGAATGGACTAAGTTATTTTTAATATTTTATTCCATTGCAGCAATGGTTATTTTTGATGTTCAAGTTGACCCATCTCTGGAACTTGACTTCTGTGATTTTTTGACATGACCCCAGTAGTCTTGGATGGTACCCTAGTTCCATAAGGTATGGCAGGATCAACTTGTACATTTCCTGCTTCAGACCTATGGGCATTTCTCCAAGAAGCCCTTTGCTGGAGGGTGGTATTTAGAAACCATAGTCTAGAGACTAGGGATGCTCATTGCTACTGGGTGAGTCACTTATTCAAGGTATTTTCAGAACTAGGACAGAAATAGGATAAGTATCTGTTTTAAAATATAAAAATAAATTAGGAATTAATATTAATATAATAGATTAAACTTTAAGATTACAAAATTTGACTTCACTTTTTAAACTTTGTATCTCTTTTCTCTTGTGCTAAAAATTTTGATTCCTATTAACACTAACATTTATTCTATCCTAACATATAATAGTTTCAAAGTAATATAACTAATATTATTACCACAATATGATTACTGAAGTAACCAATTTAAAATTTCTTTGCAGTTATATCTTATTTGGAATATTCAGCCACATTATTGTTATTTGAAAGTTGCTCTAGTAATTCTCTGTATGGTTAAACCACCAACTTGATATTCAGCTAGGCTCATTTGTTTTATTTATTAATTTTTTTCTGTGTGCATTTTCTTCTGATTTAATTTTGTGTAAATATTCTGTAAAACATCCACATGATTCAAAGTCAAAGGTATAAAGTCAGGTAAATTCAGAGAAATTCAGCTTCCATTCTCTTGCCCTAAATCCTTTATACTCCCTCCCATATAGGAAACTATTTGCATTTCCTCTTCAACTGTTTTTTATTTTAAAATATAGGCAAATATGAATATATACATGTATGTTCACCAAGTCCTTATAAAAAATAACTTGCCTTTTTCATTTTATACCCTATAGATTATACCGAGACTATATTTAGAAACTCTCCTTATTCCTTTTTATAGCCACATAGCATTCCATTATTACTGTGGCTTATTAATCCAGCCCCTGATTGCTGGAAATGTGGATTTCCAGTCTTTTGCCATTATAAAGTATGCTTTAGTGAATAGTCTTACAATATGTTACTTTATGATTTTTATTAGTATCTTGGGGATAGATTCCTACAAGTAGGAGTGCTGATTAAAGGCATAAACACTTAATGTAATTTTGCTAGGTATGACCAAATCCCCCTCCATAGGGTTTGTGCTGTTATTATTATTGGATACATTTAAAGAATTTAAAGAGTGATGTGATAATATATCTCTTTATATTAGATATATTAGAGAGAGAGAGAGAGAGAGAGAGAGAGCAATTTAGACATAGTATAAAATAGAGTTTAGTTTTAAGAAGTTACAGAGCTTTTCAAAAACATTTTAGGGTTTCTCAAGCAAAGTTTTAAGACAAATGGTGTGAGAACATGTAGAATAATTGGTTTATCTTCTTGTTGCTCTGGGTGAGAGGTGAGACGCTGCTGTCAGAGTCCTGTATCCCTGCCTCTCTGTCTACTGGTCGAGTGTCTCTGGGTAAGCCATGTCATGTCTCTGGGGGAAGCATTTGTGGATGGCGTGAGATGCGAGGATGCATGAATAACTGACAGAGTCTGCAGCCGGTGGACCACCATGTGGGAGAAACTGTGATTGTTGGCTTGTTCTTTCCAGGCCAGCACCGCCCCTCCCTGTCCTCACGGATCTGCGGGGAGGAGGCAGCTATGATGGGACTGAATAATCAGAGAGTAGGTTGAGCAACTTGCCCTGGTTTGCCCCAAACCTTTCTGGCTTTAGCTCGAAAGTCCCCTGCCCTGGGAAGCCCCTCAGTCCTGGGGCACACGGGGACACGAGGTCACTCTCTCGGGAAGACAGGCCTGGGTGGACGGCCGCAGGGACCGCTGCCAGAGTTTGGAGACAGCCCCACCCCACTGCTCTCTGAAGGTATGGTGGCAAAACAAGTCAGTCACAGCCACAGAGAAGACCGGAAATGTTTAAGTCAAAACGGGATCCTCATCTTGAAAGGCTGAGCCGCCAGGGGAACTCAGGGATGCCCAGCTCTCTCCTAGTCTGGGAATAGCTTTTCCTAAGGCCTTTGGGTATCAGCCCTCGCCTGTTCCGGGGTGGTGGAGGTTAATATCATTTTTTATAACCATCGTGAGGTGTATAGTTAGCCTACTCACTGCTTCAAAATGTGGGTTTTAGTGTCATAAAGAGCGATTCCACGAAACCGTACTTAGTCATCCCTGTTCTCTGGGGTAATTGCTGTTTAATACTGACCAAGCAAGTGAGATCCAGGCCTCACAGCAGGACACTTCATGCCAGATTCGTGTCATTCAGCTCCAGTTATTTCAACATTTTCATGAAAGAAAAATGTCCTTCCATATTGCTGGGTGTCCGAAGATCACCAAGAAGTGGGCCATTCATGCCCTAGCCAAGTGGTAGGCAAACTCATTAGTCAACAGAGCCAAATATCAAGAGTATAACAATTGAAATCTTTTGAGAGCCAAATTTTTAAAATTCTTCTATGCTACTTCTTCAAAATAGACTCGCCCACGTCGTGGTATTTTGTGGAAAAGCCACATTCAAGGGGCCAAAGAGCCACATGTGGCTCACGAGTCACAGTTTGCTGACCACTGCCCTAGCCAGTTTGGCTCAGTGGATAGAGCATTTGCCTGTGGACTGAAAGGTCCCAGGTTCGATTCCCATCAAAGGCACATACCTTGGTTGCAGGCACATTCCGCAGTAGGAGGTGTGCAGGAGGCAGCTGATGGATGTTTCTCTCTCATTGATGTTTCTAACTCTGTATCCCTCTCCCTTCCTCCATAAAAAAATAAATAAAAATATATTAAAAAAAAAAAAAGTGGGCCCCTCAGCCAGGAAGTTCGGGAATATGCTGGGACCCCACCTCTAATATCCTCGGGCTGCTGAGCATCCCTGGGAGCTCGTCCTGCCTTCAGTTCTTGTGCCTTCAGCTCGTGTGCCTGTTAAAGACCAACGAACAGGAGGGTGTGGCACACCAAGCACTCAGAGGTCTAAGCCCTGTTGGGCCGATAACATGAGTCATACAACCAAATCTTGTGAATTGCCTCTGAAATTGTAATTTCCTGTTCAGAAGAGCTTGACACTTCTTTAAGGGCACTCAGTTTACCGGAGATGTGGCTGGTTAGCCACTCTCCTGCTTCCTTTGATCTGACTGTCCGCCATTCCATCTTTCCCCCCTGAGTTTCAAGTGCATTGTGTCCCATGACCCCTAAGGGGTGGCCCGGCACCTAACAGCACCAGGTAAAGTGATGGGAACGTTACCACTGTGAGCAGCCTTGGGAGCAACGACCCCAGGCCTGGGCTGATGCTCACCCCCAGCCCAGGCCCTTTCCAGCATCACCCGCATGTAGGATGAGGTGGGCGCCTTCTCTCTTGGCGCCTTGAATCCCCAACAGAGCCATTCAAAGAGGGACCCAGTGTTTGGACTGCAGCCCGCTCCGGCTGCAGCGCTGGGAGTGGCTCAGCTGTGGCCTCCTAGGGTCCCCGCATGCCTTCCAGCCAGAGTCCCTGGTGTGCCTGGGTCTGAGCACTTGGCTGCTTCAGTGGTGAGGAGGGTCTGAGAGCCACCACGCTTGGGAACTTCAGAACCTGGGAATTTAAAAAAATGAGAATTAATTTCTTATTTTCATTAAGTAATATGTAAGCCTGATGCAAAATTAAAAATGTATAATAAAACAGAGTAAAAATGGTCTCTGTCCCACTCCTGTCCCCCACTCCATGACGCCTGAATCTTTGTTTCCCAAAAGAGGAAACCTACATATCCACTGTTATGGCGACATTTAACATCACAATTGGAATCCACCTACTTATATAATGTTCCAGGCTCAGCGTTTCCAATGCTTCAAGGTGGGAGGCTGGCCTCCCAGGGCCAGCAGGACAGGAGCCGGCGCACCTGTGAGTTGCCCTGTGTCTCTGGCACAACTGTCTGCCTTCTGCTGGGGGAAACTGTTCCCAAGGCCACTGAGCTAGAGCTCATTCAAGTGTGTCTTCTCTGGGAGTGAGAGTGCATGTGTGTAAGGGTGAAAACATGTATGCATGTGATACATGGGTGTTTCTGACACCACACTGTGCACGGTGTGATAGGTTGGAAAAAATCAGACTTCATTCATCTTACACTGAGCACAGGGCCCTGCAGAGAGACAGCAGGTGCCCTAGAGCATCTGGTCATCTCTTCCCCTCTCCTCCCCCGCCCCCCCAGCATGATCACACACTTGAGCCAATTTCAGGATTGTTTCCCGAACCATCAGCCATTGCTCAGGATGTAAGTTTGTTGTTTCATGTTGGACTTCCTTTCTTCTACCTGAATATCATCCCAAGTTCATCATCGCCTGTAGAAGTTGTGGGAATTCTCTCTGGTCCTCTTCTGAGTGCTTTCTCTGACCAGCCAGACTGGCCAAAGGCCACAGACGCCTTCCTGTCTCACACAGGACTGCCCGGACCCCAGCACTTACACACAGTGACCCAACCCTGACCCTAGTCCCAATCCTGACATCACCATCAGAGACACGACATTACACACGTGGCACAGTGCCCTACCCGGTCCTGATGGCTCCCAATGGCACCTGGAACCAAGAGGCTGAGCTGAGCCTGGAGCCTCATCCATGGGTCTGCGGTCTTTCCATGGTGAGCCACTCTGAGCTGGGAACCCTCTGCCGGTAATTTCTGTTTCTTTCTATCCCTGATTAACCTTCCCTCTAAACTCCTGAGAAAGAGATAGCTAGAGACAGACATGAGATTGGCCCCAGTCCCCACCATGCTCTCTGTCCTCATCATGCACGGTGCTGGCCTGACCCGGCAGCTGTGAGCAGAGGGAAGGAATCCTGGCGGTCTGGAGCTGCCTTCTTGGCATTCACTCTCTTAATCATCACTTATTCAGCTTATTTTTTTAAGTATATGTTTTTATTGATTCCAGAGAGGTGGGATAGATAGAAACATTAATGAGAAAGAAACATGGGTCCGCTGCCTCCTCCCCTGGGGATTGAGCCCCAAACCGGGCATGTGCCCTGACCGGGAATCAAACCAGCAACTTCTTTGTGCATGGGTCAACGTTCAACCGCAGAACCACACTGGCCAGGCTCAACTTATTGAGTTTCTGCAATGGATGGGGTCCCAGGGAAGATTCTTTAAGAACAAAACTCTGTAGCTGAGAAAGCCTGTGACCACTGGCCTGTTGGCTGCTCACAGTGCTCCTGAGAGCCTGCCCCTCTCCAGGTCCCATCTGTCCCACTCGGCCACCCTGGGGGCAGGAGCGACACAGCCCCCTGCACTGCGCCTTCCCCAGGCGAGCCTTCCCCAGGTGTCTCCAGACCTTGCCAGGTACCCTTGTGGGGGGCAAAATCACCCCAGGTGAGAACCACTGCCATCTCATTTGATTGCACAAGTACTTGCAGTTGGCAAAAGTGATTGTCTATCTTTTTTTTTTTTTTTTTTTAACCAGCTCTCAGGACACTCCAGAGACTACCTTTACTTAAATAGAAGTTTCACTCTGAGGTCTGCACACAAAAACAAGTTCATGCCAAGGCCCACGTTAACGTGTTGGTGGTTTTCAGTGTACCAGGCTTGTATGTATAATAATATGAATGTGTTACATTTGTGTGGGTGGGTTGTTTTCATTACAATTTTGAACAACAGGAAAATCCTCATGTTAAAGACATTCAAACCAAATGCTGGCGGACCCCTCGGCCCCTGGGAGGCAGGTTTGCAGATGCTGGTTTCGCGTTGGGAAGCTGCCGCAGAGAGGCCGGGAGTCGATGGAGTGAGGAGAGAGGTCACGGCGCCTTCGTCTGCCCCTGAGACCGGGAGGTTTCATCAGACACAGCCCAGGGGAGGCAGGGAGGGCTCGCAGAGGACTGGGGCCTCTCAAGACAGGGTCCATAATGGAGGAGAAGGAAAATAAGACTGATTCAGGGGGTGAGCAGGAGGGAGAAAGGGCCTCCCATCCCATGCAGTTTTAAGAAAAGAGCCCCATCCTCTCGGTGACGGAAGGCCAGGAGGTTAAACCAGAATAACCATAATGAAAACCGTCTGTTTGCATTATGTGATGCTTCCAGACATTCCCGGGAGCAGGTCCAAGGTGGAGAATCCCAGCGGAAGTGCTGCTGGTTGGAGCAGAGAGGGTGGTGGATCCAGGGCGGGAGGGAGGGGGGCATCCCTCCCAGCTCCCCAAGGCAGGGGGCGGGGGAGGGGGGTGTGCTGGCCACCCGGGGGGCGGTGGGCAGGGGGCCCACAGGCTGCAGAAACAACAGCTGGCTTTAATGTTCCAGAAAAGAATAGTTCTTCACTGGAATCAATTTGTTCTCCCTCCTTCGAAATCCAGAGCCAACTCCAGGGTTTGCTCCTGGGAAGTCGGCCTCAGCTGCGGTGGGACAGCAAGGCACAGTGCGAGCACTCGTCACACCATGGGGATTGGAAATCGACACAGAGAGCGTGGCAAGGCCTGACCAGGGGACGGAGAGCTATCTGTGGCTGTGGCCTCAGCCGCTGGCAGTTCCAGAGGGAGCTGGCGCTCCTGCCCCCTTCCCCCCCACCCTCCCATCCCCTTCTGCCCCAGAGTGCAGGGACAGAGGTCACAGGGCGCCTTTCTCTCCTCTGAACTCCGGGGATATGCATCCATCACCACAGTCACTTTGAGAAATTTCATTCTTTTTTTTCTTTCTTTCTTTCTTTCTTTTTTTTAAAAAATATATTTTATTGATTTTTTAGAGAGAGGAAAGGGGAGGGATAGAGAACTGGAAATATCGATGAGAGAGAAACATCGATCAGCTGCCTCCTGCTCATTCCCAGTAGGTACAAGCCCTTGACCGGAATCGAACCTGGGACCTTTCAGTCCACAAGCCAACACTCTATCCACTGAGCCAAACCGGCCAGGGCGAGGAATCTCATTGTTATGACATGGTTGACTGCTTTCCACAGGTCAGATGTTGGTGCCAAGAGAGACCCTGAGCAATAACGTGGTCCATCTCCTCATTTAACAGGTGGAGGCTCTGAGGCCCAGTGGGGTGACTCCCAAGGTCACTGCCCAGGTGTCCTGACCACCAATGCGGTGCGCGCTCGCACCTGCTCGCGCGCTCGCTCGCTCTCTCTCTCTCTCTCTCTCTCTCTCTCATCTTTCTGATGGGATTTGTCCAGAGCCTCTCTGCTTTGCCATCCACCTTGCTGTCTCCTGAGACACAGAGAGCATGTGAATGAGCGTGTCCATGGATGCACACAGGTGAGTGTGTGTGCCCTGGCATGAGAGAGTGAATACGGTCCCTACCCGTCTTGTAAACTGCTGGCAGTAAATCTCGGTACAGACACTTGGTGAAGTGTTAGGACCAAGGGGTGGGCTGGAGAAAGGGCTGGGGGACAGGGTGTTGGGTCAGGCAGTCCTGCCTGGGACCTAGGGAAGTCCTTGGTTGTAGAGGGCCGCCTGGGAAGGCACATGGCTGATTTTCCTTAATTATTGTCAGCTGAACTCAAGGCGTAGGCACAGCTACGCCCTTGTAAACATGTTTCCCCAAGATGGTGGACATGTCAGCTTGGCCTTCATATCAGCCCAGGTGTCAGCAGGGGCGGGACTAGATATGTAAATCCAGGCATGCTAGGGCCTACTTAAGAATGCCAATAAGTTGGTGTTACTTCCTGGTATTGGGGGTATAAAATAAATGCGCAGGGAGGGTCCGTTGTTGTCTTCCTGCCTCTCAGCAGACAGAATGGTGGCCCACCCAGCTCTCAGCTTAAAATCTTCTCTCTTTATTTCTATTATTTCTCAATCCCTGAAGCTTCTAAATCTCAGCCTAACTCCCACAGGCCAGATCCTGGTGCATCCCCCACCCCAGGCAGTCTCTGAACTCCCAGGATATGCAGGCACATTCCATGTTCCCATGGGAGTTGCTCAGGGGACTCCCTAAGGACTACCAGCCCTTGGCGGGACATGGGAATTCTGCTCCGTCTGTCTGCCTGCGACCCTGCTCCCCGCGCTGCCTGTACTGCACAATCAAGGATGCACGGAAGGTCTGCAGACCTTGTCTCCCTCATTCTCTGGGGCCCGCTGAGCCTTAGGGCAGAGGACCACACGCTTAGCAACTTCTCTGCTTCACATCCCATGTGAAGGAGATGTGAAGGCTGCCGCCAGCTTGCCTCTGTCTCTCTCCCCAGGTTGCCGCAGGCTGACATTCAGAAACACCTCCCAGTGTCCCACCTCGGACCTGTCCTCGGGCCTTGGCAGAGCAGCTAGGGTTTCCTTTGTACAGATGAGGCCTCGGAGGCTTGGCGAGGGCAAGTGGGTGCTCGAGGGTGGGCTCCCCTGAGGGTAGTGACCTCCCTGAGCCTGCTCTGCAGCTTTCCTCAGCCCCCGCCCCTTCTAGGGGGACTTTCTTCCGGAGGCAGCCAGGGTGCTCTGCTCCTGTGCGAAGGGAGTGGTTTCCAAAACCAACTGTCAATTTCCTGAAAGGCGCCCAGGCCCCCTGCGTCAAGGGCTGGGCAGGACCCTGCCCGGGAAGCCTGAGGCAGCACTACCCCAGCAGCAACCTGTGTGCCGACCCTGGCCTTAGGGGGATGCTGGGGAGGAGGGGGGGAGGAGGCTCTGGGGAGCCCCAGCCCTTAAGGGGATCATCCTGAGACGTGCACACTCCTGTGCTGCCTGCTCAGCGCTGGGCCGCATCCGCCTTTGCCTTTGGCAGGGAAAGGACACGTCTTAGCTCCTGGGTCCTGCAGGAGGCAAAGGCCCCCTACCCCCTTCAGAGCTCACCTTCCACTTCCCAGCAGACAGAGGCCTGGTTCCCTGAGCTGTGCTGGAAGCTGGCGGTAAAAGGATGTGGGGACTGACGGGCAGCCTCCTCTCTGCCAGGCAAGGCTCTGGGAGCTGTGTGGCCTCTGCTGGGTGGGAACTGACATGGGCGCCTCCCCACCCAGGGGTGCAACTGGGCCCCCTACCACCACCCACTCCCAGTGTCTGACCCCACAACTGCAATCTGGCTGCCATGAGGTTAGGACAGTGCCTGCTGGGGGTGTGCCAGGCCAGACTCGGTAGGAAGTGCCCAGCTGTGTTCCTAGGAATGTTCTAGCAGGATTGTGGTTTCCAAAAGATACTATAGTGAGGCCCTGCTCACGCGAGGGGTGGAAGGAGGCATGCATGACCCAGAGAAAGTCACGTGGGATGGGTCAGGGCAGGGGATAAAGTGGGGCTCACACCGAGAGGGCGGGCAGGACGGGGTGTCAGGATGGTGCCGGGCAAGGAGACCCAAGAGTGGCTGGTCCAAATGGAAGGAAATGGATGCTGGGGAAGGGCATGTAATAAGCCCAGAGTCACAGTTGTCTAATAATTACTCGCCTTAGAAACTACAGTGTGTGCTTACAGACCTGGGAAACTGGAGGATGGAACAATGGCTGTAGAAAGATGAGATGCCTCGATGGGTCCTTGACCCAGAAAAGAAATACATTTTGAGAACAGACCAAGGACAGGATACGCTTTCATTTGGCTGTTGTGCCCGGACCCTGACCCCTTCCGGGAGTTTTTCTCGGGAACAGTGACCATCCGCCGGTCCTAAGCTGTAACACCATAGAAGACCAGCCACCTTGTTATCGGGCTCTGAGCTCCTGAAGGCCAGACTGCAGACCCTCCCTCCCCTTTCCCAGTTACACTTGCTGCTTGCAGTGGCACGTAGCTTGTGTGTCTCCCTTGTGTGTCTACAATCAGCCAAGTGGCAAGGGGGTCAGAGAGCGGAATGTCCAAGATGACCTGCTGCTCTCCCATACTGCTGGCCTTACTGGAATAAACGGTCACATTTCGTTTAACCCTGACTCTGCTTCATTTGGCTCATGTAGTGACAGGCGGCCTTGGACCCATTGTGTCCTATTTCAAAATGTCTTAGAATAGGTTTGTGGGAGAGGAGAGACCTGTGCCCCGGGGGAGTGGGGGGCTTGAGGGGGGAAGGAGGAGGGGAGGGAGGGGCAGCCAAAGGTGGATTCTAAGCCTTAGTGCAGCACCCCCAGGGTCTCCACCTTACAACAGAACTTCCTCCTGCAGGGAGATGGCAGTGGGTTCAGAGGCCGTGGGCTCAAATCTGCTCCCACCTTCTCCCTGGAGACCCACTTTCCTCACCTGTAAAGTGGGGACCACAAGACCCAACTGATGGGGTTATGGCAGGTCAGTTGAGGATATGCTCTCTCAAAAGGTGAATCAGATGTCCGTTTGCTTTTTCCTTCTCTGCAGAGTCACAGGCCCGAGGTGAGGCCCGTGGAAAGCGGTCATCACCGTCTGGACAGTTGCCCTCTAACGGATGGTAAGATCGCAAACCCTGCTGCTAGGACTCCTGGCTCTGGTGAGCGAGCAGAAGCAGGTTCCTGCGATTTTGGCAGAGGAGGGGACAGTTTTTCTTGTCCCTCCCAGCCTCGTTGTTCGCAAGCAGGCATGCAGCTCTCTCCAGGGGCTGGGCCTGGGGCTAACGCATGCAGATGGAACGGCACAGCTGGGCCCTCAGCAGACTCACTTTCCAGGGCCCCGGGAGGTCTAGCCTGAGGGAAGCAGACTTGGGAGGAGGATGCATGTCGGAGACAGCTGGCCCTGTGACCTCTTAGTGTGGGAGAGCTGGGCCGTGTCACCTCCCCTGCTCCTTGGAGATCCGGCCGGTCCCTGGCTTTCAGTCCTTGGCTGCGTGTCTCCAGCCCAGACTTTGAAAAGTTCAGGCTCCCACAGCCAACTGCCACTGCCCTTTCCCACACGGCCACTGTGCCCTGGTCACTGCTCTGGTAAACAGTACAGGCTGAGGGTCAGGGCGATGCTGTGGCTGTGGACCCTTGGGGGAGAATTTCCCCGTCAGGTGCCGGGGTAGAGGTCCTGTGAAACCTTGGCAGGAAATCCTCTTTCCTTCTTCTTCAGAGGAAAGGGGAGAAAATGAGCAAAACAAGGTTCTTCTCGGCAAAACAAGGCCACCCACATACACTCCCCCAAGCCTGTTTGGCGTAACTGGGACCAAGTGTCGCCCTGCAGTAGTATTTGGAGGCAATCTCCTCATTTGACTCCCCCTTGACTTAGGAAAGGGGAGCATGGGTCCAGGCCAACGCCCCACCCCATCTCCCCAACCCCAGTCCTGGCACACACACCCCCCCTGCCAGTGTATCGGGGGGGGGGGGGGGGGGGGGGGGATGCGGAGAGGGGTCTGAACTCCAGCCCCACCGCCTTGCTCCCAGATGCCTCCTGGGTGAAAGAGACGAAAGGTGAGCTCCGGGGACAAGCCCCAGAGGAACTGACTGTCTGGTCAGAGCTCTGGCTCCACGGCAGCTGCAGGCACAGGGGGAGAATCAGGGAGGGGGTGCTGGGAGGGTCAGATCTGCAGGGAACCTGATTGTCTTTGGACCCGGGTCCAGAATTCAGGCTGCAGCTTTGGGTGTGAATATTCGGTCCCGCTCAAGCACTTTCAGTGAAGGGTGTTGGACTTCAGCTCTTTCCTCCGTGCTTCTCCATAAACATGGTTGTTTTCTAACAGAAGCTGGACAACCCGCAGATGTCAAGGTCTGCGACCTCCAATCTATTTGTGCAAAGGGTCAGGTTAAAATGGGCTTTTCCTGACAGTTCCAAGAGCGGATTAGCAGCCTGAGCTTGTGGGTGTTACTGGCTGAGTGACCCTGAGACCCCATCTTCTGTTCTTTGGCAGCAGGAACAGCTCCCGGAAAGGGAGATGACCAAGGAGCGTGTCCAGGCCTGGCATGTCCGAGGAGGCCCCGGAGGGCCCTCGGCAGCCCGAGCCTTGGGTTCCCAGGAGAAGGAAGCCGCAGGCCCCCTCCCCCAGGTCTGCCCGCATTCGCAGCTAATCCCACGAGGACATCCGTGTTCCCTGGGACTGGCTGCCAGGGAATTTCCTTCTCCTTCACTTAAAGCGAAGGCAAATAAGCAACCAGGAATGTAGTCTGAACAGCTGTGAGGGGAGTTTCCTCGTTGACACCACACATCAGCTCTCCACACCTCCCGCGTTTGCCTCCTGATCCAGTTGGAATTCAGAACGATACCCCAGGAATCAGAAAATCCTGACTAATTTCCTTAAAAATTCAATTGTGCTTACGACAATAGATGAGCCATACAGAGTCAGGGAAATGAAAAACATGGTCAGCGAAGATCTCCAGTAACAGCATTTGAAACCGCGCTGGACAGTCTGGGGTCGGCAGTGTCTGCCCACCCACAGGGGCCCCTGTGTCCGGGCTGCAGCTGACCGTTCCACCCACAGCGGCTGCTCGCTCGCTGGTGGGAAAGGCAGGAGCTGGAACATGGGCCCAGCCTGGCCAGGCCTGTGGTTTCAGAAGGGACCCCCTGGCTGAAGGGAGGGCCCAGCAGAGGTGTGGGGAAGCCACCTGGAGAGGATGGCAGACCCAGGGCGGGAGCCCAGCACCGGCTCCTCGGAGCCACAGGATGGGTTCGCCTCGGTAGAGCAGTTCTCCTGGGCTGCATTCACTACACTGATGCCTGGATGGGCTCCTGACAGCGTGGGAGGCATCGCAGACCTGCACTGCGAGCTGTCAGACTTTGGGCAAGCCAAAAACCTCTCCAGGCCTCAGCATCCTCCTCCTCCAATGGACAGTGATGAGAACATATTCCATAGGCTGTTGAGTATCTCACGGTCATGGGCACGTAGCATGCTTGGCACCATGCTTGGGACCCAGGCGGGGCAAGCGCTCAATAAATGGTCCCTGTCCTCGTTGTTCAGGCTGCCTTAATATTAAACCCAAGCCCGAGTCCTGACTGCAGGGCACTGCTGGGGTCCTATCCTTATATCTCTGTCCGTCTGTCCTTCCTCTCTTCCTTCCCAATAAACAGCCCCCCCCCCCCCCCCGCCCCTACTAGCTTGAGTGTGTCTGTGTTTCTTGCATCTTGGAAGAGCCTCTTCAACGTGGACAAGAACTGTATCGATCTGCCGGAGCCCTGGTGGCCAGGATGCCGGGTGCCTCCAGCACTGTGTCCAACACCTGGGAAAGCAGTTTTCAGGGCCTGGCGTAGGCTTTGGAGGGTTGGGTCTCAGTGCCTGTGGGTCAGTGCGAACAATGAAATGCAGTTGTGGGCACTGCCCAGCTGGCAGAGGGAGAGGTGGTAGAGGCCATTTCAGGACTGGAGTGGAGGGAAGGAACTGATGTCCTGGCCCATCCAGAGGAGGAATGACAGCACGCCAGGGGCCTGATGCCCATCAGCAGTGAGGTCATGTGTGTGTGTGTGTGTGTGTGTGTGTGTATTTGAGAACTGGGCGTGAGTATAGACTGGGATGGACATCTGTGCTTGTGCCAGATGGATGTGTGTGAAGGCGGAGCTGAGCGGATGGGGTGTGTGTGCTGTCTTATACCTGGGAGAGCTGAGCTGTGGGGGTGTCCCGGGTGTGTGTACCTGGGTATGGGCAATGTGCACGGGTATGAGTGTGGTCCTGTGTGCACAGAACCACATGTGGCCAAGCATGCGTGTCACTGTGCGTGGCTGGTGTGTGAGGAAATAAGCCTTTCCCTCCAGGGGCCGGCCTGCTGGTTGCTGGCTGACAAGGCTGTAGTGATAGCCTTTATGGGCCCGCGGAGTCCCAGGAGCTGCTGACAAAACCAGGAATGAGGAACTCCCAGAGGTTCTGTGTGTTTTCGTTTCAAAGGGCAGAAAGTGACCTTTGCCTCATCACTGGGTTGTGCAGCTGCTTCTGTGTCCCTTACCTCTGTGGCCAGTTTCACTTTTGTTCCACTTGTTTTTAGTTTCAAATTTCCTTGATTAAACGCCGAGAAAGGTCAGACAGCGGTGGCGTGATGTGTGTCCACTTGGGTGCCTTCGTGAGGGCCTTGGCCAAGGGCCGGTCCGTGTGGAGACAGGGGCTCAGGAGCCACCTCGGGTGTGTAGCAATGGCTGTGATGAGCCAGCCTGGCCGACCCCACGAGGGAGGCTGTGACTTCCAGGGCACACTGAGGCATTTGTCGAAAGAAACACCCAGACCGGTGTCAGAGCTGGGACCAGAACAAGCTGCCTGGTGTTGGTGAAGCACAACTGGCTGATTGGCTGACGGCAGGGGAAGGCTGGGGCTAATGGGCTGGGCCAGACAGCATGGCTCCCAACACCTTTGTCTTACCGAGGTGGCATGTGGGACATACTTATTACTAAAACACATTTGTTGTTTGTTGGAAATTCACATTGAACAAGCTAGGCATTCCGTATTTTATCTGGCAGCCCTATCCTGGAATCCACATCCTCCTGTGTGTGCTGTCCAGGGTCAGAGGCAAAGAAACTGTCCATAGTAGCAAAGAGCTGAGGACAGACTCAGGCCACTCCTGGAATATTGCCTCTCTCTGGGGTTCTAGAATGTGCATACGGTCACTGGCCAACCTGATGGATGCCCAGACCCTCCGCGTCCTGGAGGTCACTCAGAGCATTAGCTTATGTGGCATTGTCAGCTGCAGAGTGCTCCAGGCTTTATACTTCTACCATTTCTTCTTTTCTTCTTCTTCCTTGCTTATTGCTATGGACTGAATGATTGTGTTGACCCCAAATTTGTATGTTGACACCTACCCCCTGCCCTTGTAAGGGGCCCCAGACACCCAGACAGCTCTCTCTCCCACCCACCAATGAGGACACAGCAAGAAGGCAGCTGTCCATGAATTAGGAAAAGGGTTTTCACCAGACACCAAATCTGCCGGCACCTTGATCTTGGATTTTCAGCTTCCAAAACTGTAAGAAATAAATTGCTGCTGTTTGTAAGCCACTCAGGCTATGGTATTTTGTTATAGCATCCCAAGTGGACTAAGAAACTCATGAACACATTTTTAGAAAGTTTAGAGGTGAGCCTGATGAAGGCAGTTTGGCAAGAGCACCACCCACCTAGACATTGAACTTGGACAAGGATGATGCCATAAACATCTGTGAGTGATTCCCACACAAGAGCGGAGCTGGACTTTGGTGTGACAATGTCTAGGTTAATGACACCATCAGACATATTTGTAAATTAGATATTAAGTGAAGTTTCTTTATTCTTAGTCTTCAATAGCACTTTGAAACCCTACTAATAACTGTGTCTTGGAGATAGGCAAACAAAGTCAGTGTTTATTGCAAGATATCCAATATTTGAAAACTAGATTGATCTTGTTTTGTTTATTGATCCTGTAAAGTGTCACATCTTACCCCTAGCCAGTATGGCTCAGTAAATAGAGTGTTGGCCTGCAGATTGAAGGGTCCGGGGTTTGATTCTGGTCAAGGGCACATGCCCAGGTTGCAGGCTTGATCCCCAGCTGCCAGTGGGCAAGAAGAAGCCAATCAATGATTCTCTCTCATCATTGATGTTTCAATCTCTCTCTCTTCTCCCTTCCTTTCTGAAATCAACTTTAAATAAAATAAATGGTCACATCTTAGTCTGGCTTGCTTACTCATCTGTCTGTGAAATGTTTTCGGACGATTGCCCCGAATGTGATGTCTGTGGCACATTCTCCTCTGCTCCCCCTCCGTGTTTTGGGGATGTCAACACTTCAGTCTGCCCTGGGAGGGGAGTCATAGGTTGGATTTCTGCCTGCTTCCCCACCTAGAACAGTTCGGCAGCCACATTTCCTCCAGCATCAGCTCTGGCTGAAATCACTGGCAGGTTGGCTCACAAACCCGCTAGAAGCTCATCTTTCTTCTTGTCATGGTTTCCCTAAAGATGCCAGGTCCCGAGCTGGATCAGATGCTGCCAACACTAGTGAGAAAGGATGAGCCGCACTGCCTTTTACTCCAACAGGCCAAGGGCCACAGTGGGAGCGCAGCTGGCAGACCCTGGCCTCCGGGGACTGGACCAAGAGACTCCCTGCCAGCTTTGCTCTCAGGATTTCTGCTCCAAGCAGTCACATTGGCATCTGAGCCCAGAGAGAAAAACCTGGGGCTGTGCCCCACACCCCATCTAGCAGGAGCTGTGCCCTACCTGGCTGGGGACCACAGTCATGTGCTGGCATAACAGGTAGGGATCCTTCCATGGCCAGGGACCTGGGACAATATTGCCCAAAGAAAGGATGGGTGGTTGCCATGATTTTAGGTACACAAACTTTAGCAGTTTTGTCAATGGTTTTACGTTTTTTCAAATGTATTCAGAACTAGAGAAACATGATGCCAAACTCAACAATAACCATTTATTAGACCATGATCTGCTATGGAGTGATTTCTTTAGCATGTGCGACATCATCACATTAGTTAGGCAGGTTAAGTAAGATGGCTGCACCTGTGCAGCGAGCCTGTGACCTCCTCCAGGGAAGGACCTCTGCTCCCCTGGTGTGCTGGCCGTGCGAGCCTGGTCAGCAAGGTGAGAGCCAGGCATGTCCCCAACGCTTGGCTCCATGCAGGTTTGTTTTACACATTGCTGGCTAAATCCGTGTTTCGTGGGTGTGTTTTGTTTTGTTTTGTTTTTTTAATATTTTATCTGCCATTTATTGGCCCTGACCCCCACCCCTTGTTCCTCTTGTGATCAGGCGTCCCGCTTTTGGCGGGACCGTCCCGATTTTTAACAGTTTGTCCCGCGTCCTGCAGCATTTTAAAAAAGTCCCGACTTTTCAAAAAATCGGGACTTTTTAAAACGCCGAGGGACGCGGGACAAACTTAAAAATTGGGATGTCTGGTCACCTTATTTTGTTCCTTAGTCTCCTTTGAGGCCCTGCATCTCCTGAGGGGGCATCCATGGGGCAGAACCCTCTCACAGTAATCAGAGGATACGTACCCTTGGGTTCCTGGACCTTTAAGTCTCCGGAGAAGGGAAGGCAGCCCTTACATCCAGGTGAAGGGCCATCAGTAGGTGGGGTGGGGCCCGTGGGGGGAGACTGGGTTGCTGAGTGGACAGGCGGCCGGTGGCAGGGAGCTCATTTGTGCATCGCTGAGGGAACGCCCCATTGTTCCCCAGCCGCCAGTGCAGGCTAGGAGAGGAGTTGTTGCTTTTGCCCCCTCTGAGAACTTTACAAGGGGAAGGGCTAAAAGAAACAGGAAAAGCTCCGTTTAGATAAGAGTAGCCAGGAACACAGTAGATCTTCTGGAATGCGCAGATTACCCTGGGATAAGTGCATTCATTTACTCAACAAATATGTATGGAGCTCCATTTTTTAAAATTCTTACCCAAGGATGTTCCTTTTTCAAGTGTATTTTTATTGATTTCAGAGAAGAAAGGAGAGAGAGAGAGAGCTAGAAACATCAATGATGAGAATCATTGATTGGCTGCCTTCTGTACGCCCCTTACTGGGGATTGAGCCTGCAACCCTGGGCATGTCCAGGGAATCCAACTGTGGCCTCCTGGTTCACAGGTCAATGTTCAACCACTGAGCAACCCTGGTCTGGGCCGAAGGATATGTTTTTATTGGTTTGAGAGAGAGAAACATCAATGTGACAAACATCATTCGTTGCCTCCCATATGTACCCTGACTGGAAATCGAACCCACAGCCTCTCGGTGTACAGGATGACACATCAACTCACTGAGCCACCTGGCCAGGGCATAAGCCATCTTTTGAGTGCCAAGCAATGATCCGGAACTGCGCCGTGGGTTTGTGAAAGTGTGGCTGTTTTGAATGGTTGAATCAGGTGGGAGTCTTGGTTTAAAAAGAAGAAGAAGAAAAAAAAAAAAGAGTACCATTTTATTACAGAATTTACCAAAGAAAATATCAAGTATTTTTAGGCTCCGTCCAAAAAAATTCAACCCCTGCCCCAGCAGCTTCATACGCTCATGAGCACACAGGCATCAGGCCTCTGAGAAGGGGCCCCGTTCTTCCTGTGCAGATATGATCAGCCCCTGTAGGCTGTGGGAAACAGGGCGGACATTTGGCAGGGGGAGAGAGGTGAAGGCTGTTTATTTAGTCCCTCACGTGGGCAGGAGGCAGAGAGGAAGAAGTCAGAGTGGCTCTCACTGTTCGGGCCGTCCTCACACTCCTACACCAGCAAATGCGCTCACTCCGTCTCCTCTCCAGGGCCGGCCTCTGCCCAGTGTGAACAGTTCTTTTGACTCTAGGCCCCCAATGTGGGTGCTGGGGAGGAGGCTCAGGGGGGCTAGAGGAAACTGAGCGAGTATCCCAAGTGTGACTGGTAACATTTTTAAATATATATATATATTTTATTGATTTTTCACAGAGAGGAAGAGAGAGGGATAGAGAGTTAGAAACATCGACGAGAGAAAATCATCGATCAGCTGCCTCTTGCACCCCCCCCACTGGGGATGTGCCCGCAACCAAGGTACATGCCCTTGCAAGGAATCGAACCCGGGACCTTTCAGTCCGCAGGCCAATGCTCTATCCACTGAGCCAAACCGGTCCTGGCAACTGGTAACATTTTTAGGCCTTTGCGGAAGCATGGCTCTGTATCCTTTTAAAAAGCACATGGATCCTGGCCAGTTTGGCTCAGTGGATGGAGCGCTGGCCTGCAGACGGAAGGGTCCCAGGTTCAGTTTTGTTCAAGGGCACATGCCTGGGTTGATGGCTCGATCCCCAGTAGGAGCCATGCAGGAGGTCAATAATTCTCTCTCACCATTGATGTTTCTCTCTCTCTCCCTTCCCCTTTCTCTCTGAAATCAATTTAAAACATATTTTTTAAAATTTTTTAATTCATTAAAAACAAAAACATGCTTGGGGCATATAGAAAATGCGATGGTCAGAAAGGAGAGTCTGCATTTAACCTGGGAGCAGGTGGAGCCCGCCCCCCTCCCTTCGCCGATGGCATCGCTGCCTGCTACCTGCGCCTCGCACACGGTAATGATCGTGAATGCTTCTCTTCTGCTCTGTGGCCATAGAAACAATGACCAAGATGGAGCTGGAAAATGAGCCCAGCGTGAGCCCAGGCACGGAATAAGCCAATGTCAAGGGACTCGCCATCGTGACGGAGCCACCGTGTGGCAAGGGCCCGTGTCTGTGTGAGCCCGCTGACTGCCGCCTCTAAAGCCCTGTCTGCTCGGGGTGGTGCCCAGGCCGGCGGCAGCAGCACCTGGGGACTTGTGGGAAACACAAATGCTCAGCCCCACCCAGGCTCCAGGGCAGGGCCCGGGGTCTGTTTCCGATGACGCCCACAGGCGAGAACCACTGCTCCGCAAGGACCCCTCCGGTCACCTCCCCGCACCAGGCCAGGATGGTCACACGTTCTCTCCACGTGAGAACGGCACGAGGCGGTCTGGGGAGAAAGGAGAGGCACTCGGCTCGATTCCAGACAGCTGCGGGCTGTGCGGACGAGTGGCCGGGGGCCCGTGGGCGCGAGTCCTGGCTGCAGCAGGTGCTGCCAAGGCAGCTGAGTGGGACGCTGAGCGGGATGAGGAGGCTCAGCACTGAGTGCAGGTGTCAGAGGGGCCTGTGACACCACGCCGGGCACTGCTGGCCCTCACCCTGGTGAGCGTCAGAAACAGCAGCAGCGGGAGAAGCAGGCAGAATGGGGGCAGGGGAAGCGGGAGGGTGGTGAGTAGACTGAGGCCCAGAGCTTCCCCGGGAGAAGAAGCAGCGCCCAGGTGTCCAGGGGGGATGTGAAAAGGGCCCTTGGGGAGCTTGTCCAGGGCAAGTCCACTGCGATGTGAAGTCTCCAAGCCGGCGGGCAGTGTGCGAGCCGCAAATGGTAAGTGAGAAAAACAGAGACAATCTCAGGAAGTGTGACCATAAAAGAGGACAAAGAACAGAACCGCGGCGAGAGGAAGCCAAGGGGCGAAGAGTGGCTGTTATTGCTGTGGAGAAACCGGGAAACCTAAGCAAGCTTGTGGAAGGAAGGGGTTCGAGATAGAAAAACAAGTTAAAGATGCCAGGGGAGGGAGGACATCTGATGGAGCAAATGACTCCCCCCCCCACCCCAGAGTGAAAGGGGCTGGACCCGGAGCACAGCCCAAAGGGGTGGTCCCTCTCAGACAAGAAGAGGGACGACCGGGCCCACCACGGAATTCTCTGGGTACCAGGCTGAAAGGAGGTGGGAGTAGGTGGGGACAGACAGAGGGAGACCTGGAGGCTTCAGAGCACATGTGTCTGCCAAGTGCAAGGTCGGCGTGAGGCCAGGGCAGCAGGGGGACGGGCCAGATGTGGAGCGGCTCCCGGAGGGGGCAGCCCAGGGAGGGCACCTGTGACCGATGTGTCTGGGAGGTAAAGGCCTCCGAGGTGGAGGAGGTCAAGGACAGGAGGGGTATCATGTGGAAAGGGTGGAGGCCGGCCGACAGAAAAAGCTCAGGGTCAGAGCGGCAGCCTTAAAGAATGAGAGGTGGGACCGGAGAGGGATGGATGACAGGAATGAGGACGGGGCTGAGGGAGGCTGTGCTGGATGTCTGAGCCTCCGGAGAGGCAGGGCTCAAGGAGCAGAGGCAGGGAAGTGTCCTCAGGAACCCAGGAGACTGCCCCAGCCTGGTCCTGGTGTGGAAGGAGCAGCTCGGCTCAGAAGGGCACAGGGAGTGGGCCGCCCCCCAGTGCTGCCATTTCCAGCTGAGATGGAGGTGGAGGGAGCAGAGGGCACAAGGCTGAGGAGGTGGGGCTGGGAGGGGCTGGAAGGCACAGGGCAGTGGGAGCAGTGGGTCTAGGGGGCAGCACAGAGTGGCCTGGGGGGAGGAGGCAGAGGATCTGGATCCAGGCCTTGAGCTTGAGCCATGTCCCAGGCCAGGGTGGGGGCCTGGCTGCTGGACTGGGTGGACACAGGCTGGAACCACAAGGACCAGCGGCTTGGCAGGGCTCACTGATGCTCTGCACTGCAGGCTCCGGGGCTGGGAAGGAGGCAGAGGCAGAGGGGCCCATCCCATGCCCTGAGTTACAGTTGTGCTGGGCCTGGCCCCCAATGAAGCCCTGGCTGGCCATGTTCTCTTGTTGTCCTCAATGCCCTCTTCCCTCTTTCTGCGCAGCCTCAGAGGCGGGACCTCCCTACACTTCCCAGCTGCCATCCAAACTGGTCTGGCTGCTATGTCCCCCATTTCAAAGAAGAGGCACTGAAGCTGCGAGGTCAGGGCCTCCCCCATCCTGTGTCCTGTGAGTGGTCCGTGTGGCCTGGCACCCAGGTCTTAATGCAGGTCGCATCCTCTCTACAAGCATTTCTGATCATCTTGATATATAGTTTCATATACATAGGCTCAAGCAAAATTTGTGAATCTTCCCTGATTATGCACCAATCAAAGATGTATCACATGGTTTATGTGGATGTTACTGTATCATGCATATTATAGATACACAAAAATAGAAATGAAAAATCATGAGACATCCCTGGATGGTGTGGCTCAGTTGGTTGGAGTGTTGTCCCTTACACCAAAAGGTAGTGGGTTCGATTCCCAGTCAGGGCACATTCCTAGGTTGTGAGTTCAGGCCCCAGTTGGATTGTGAACAAGAGGCAACTGATAGATGTCTCTCTAAAATCAATAAGCATGTTCTCAGATGAGGATTTTTTTTTTTTTAAATTGTGACACAGAAAAGAGCTGTAAATTGAATGGAGATAAATTCTGCCCAACACCACCTTCGGGATGGTCCTGAGTGCCTTCCAGGGTGGTGTGCTCCCCTGGGAGCTGCCGGGCATGCAGCACCGTTCCTCCCTGTCTCCTTTGTGAGCAAGAATCAAGTCACGTGCGCAGCAGGTGCTCGGTCAATATTTGTGAAAGGGACACATACACGAGTCACCCGGGAATGTTTGGAATAGAGGCAGCGTCCCAGCAGGCCAATGGCAAGGTCTTTGGGATCAGTCAGGTTAGGAGTTCAGCTTCCAGCTCTGCCCTGCGACAGAGGGACGTTCTCAGGCTCCCTGAACCTCAGTGTCCCGCCTCCCCCCACCTCCCGCCCCGCGAGACGGGCAGAATGACTGGCGCCCCCTGCAGGCTGTTGTGAGGATGGGCTGTGTTCTCAGTGAGGGGAGCCCGTGAAGCAGCAGCGGGTCAGGCTGTCTGATGGGCCTGGTGCCGGCAACCGCGCTCTGGTATGGAGGTGCAGGGTGAATGAGTTTGGCAGAGTTTCAGGCAGGCGGACGAGGAGCAGCGTCCCTGACTCCCATCCAGACCAGGGGCTGATTTGGTTTCCATTCTGAAAGTGGTACTTATGGAAAATTGCCCCATAATCAAGTGATTTCTTCCTTCCTTCTTTCTTTTTTTTTTTTTAAACCAAGTTTATAACATTTCTTTCATTATAAAATTAGGATGTTGAAAAATGAGATTTCTTATGAAAATATTTATCATAAAAATTAGAAAGATGTTGAAAAATGAGATTAAAAAAAACCCTCATAGTCTCATCATTGTTATTAATATTCTGGTATATTTCATTTTTTTAAAAAAATTCTATGCATCAACATTTTGAAAAACATAATTACAAGTATTTTATGTGTGTGTGTGTGTGTGTGTGTGTGTGTGTAAAATCCATAAATCTGTCCAGTTTTTATTTGACTTCATGACATGTTTTCCTCATTATTACAGATTCCTCATGAGTGTGATTCCCAGTGGCTGTGGACACCGATGGAGCTGTTTCTCTGCACGTCCTCAGAGCCCTTCGCAGCCCAGCCGCCTCCCCGTGGTGCTGGGCACCTGTCCTGAGGACCTGACCCCAGCAGAACCGTATGTGAGGTCCAGCACAGTGACAAGGTCTGTTTTCCGAAGACCTGGGTGCCAGGCCACACGGACCACTCACAGGACACAGGACGGGGGAGGCCCTGACCTCGCAGCTTCAGTGCCTCTTCTTTGAAATGGGGGACATAGCAGCCAGACCAGTTTGGATGGCAGCTGGGAAGTGTAGGGAGGTCCCGCCTCTGAGGCTGCACTGGGCATTGCCTGGTGCAGTCCCAGCCTTCATTTTTTTGGATTCATCAGAGCAACAGCAGGAAGCCCAGCCCAACAAGCTCAGACCATAAAGAGAACCTACTGGTGCATGGGATTGCCAACTCCAGACGCAGAGTCCCGGTGGGACCCACAACCAGAAGGACATGGTCACAGGTCTCCTGGGGCAGATTCTCCCCTGAATGCTTTGGACCCCGACACTGAAGGAGGTGCCCGCTCTGCTGGCAGCACTGGGAGAGGGCACCTCGTCCAGACCGCTGTGGCAAAGGGCCGGGTGGCCTGGCTCTGTGCCCTCCCACCCCAGTGACGTCAGCCCACCTAACCTCAACACCTGAGAGCAGGGACGTGGTACCCCAAAGGAAGGTCAGGAGCTTTCACCAGCAATGGGACAGACCCAGGGAGAGGCCAACAGCAGGTCTCCATGGACCATCATACCTAATGCCAGGACCGGAGGGAGGGTCTCAGAGCTGGTGAGGTGGTGCACACAGAGGTGAGAGAGTTTTTTTTTTTGTTGTTGTTGTTGTTGTTGTTGTTTTTTTGTGTGTGTGTGTGTGGTTTTTTTGTGTTTTTTTTAAATAGTTTCACACTATTAAAAAAAAAAATATATATATATATATATATATATATATATATATATATATTATATATATTATTGATTTTTTACCGAGAGGAAGAGAGAGGGATAGAGAGTTAGAAACATCGATGGGAGAGAGTCATCGATCAGCTGCCTCCTGCACACCTCCCAGTGGGGATGTGCCCACAACCAAGGTACATGCTCTTGACCGGAATCGAACCTGGGACCTTTCAGTCCACAGGCTGACGCTCTATCCACTGAGCCAAACCAGTTTCGGTGAGTGAGAGAGTTTTGATCTCTCTCCAACCTCCGGTCAGAATCCTCCCCAGTCACCCTCCTCAGCCTCCTCTCCTGCTGGCTGCCCAGGGAAGCCGTAAACACAGCTGTGGGGCCACACCCCCAGGTGCTCCTTCCAGTGACCTATGAACTGGGAGGAGGCCTGACTCCCAGTAACCTCATCAGGTGACTCAGTGCATAAAGACACAGCCCAGGCCCTGGGCCCCTCAAAGCGTTACAGCTGAGAAAGCAGAGCTGATGGGGCTGAGCGGTGAGACAGCTGGGGGCGGACACAGGGAGAGGACAGGGATACAGATTAGGTCATTTTCAGAGTAACCACCAGCTGGTGGTCTGGTCTGGGAGCTGGGGAGGTCCCAGCATCCTCCTCCCAACCTTGGTTCAATCGGGAAATAAAGGATAGATGTCATAAGTGCATCCCCACAGACCCCTCATGCCCAAGGCGGGGAGAGGCAGGCCCTGTCTCTTGCAGGTGGCATCCTTCCATCCGCACCCGTGTTTGTACTTGGTCCCTGCCCTGAAGGCTCACAATCCGCCTGATATGGGGTCAGTCCAAACAGCGCAGGGAGGGTGTGTGTGCAGCAGGGCAGGCCTCCCATTCCCTTCCCCTTTTCCTTCCTGGGGATGCACTTCCTGAGGGAGAGAAAAACAGGCCTCACAATATCATTGGGAGCCAAGGAGTTGGGGCTGAGGGTGAACGGAAGAAAATAGAGAGCGATAAAGTGGAGAGGAGGCCACAGTCCTGGTCATGTAAAGGAGGAGAGGGAGAGAGACAAAAGGCTGAGAAAAGATGAGATTCCTTCCAGAAGCGAGGGATGAGTCAGGTGGGAGCAGGAGCCCAGACCTAGATTCAGGACCAGGGAGAGGGCCCAGGGCAGGAGGCAGGAGCCCCAGAGTGATTGGCAAAATAATACAGCCCTTGGGAGGGGGAGGGGGGAAGCTTTAGAAAGTGAAAGAGATGCTCACGCACCTCTATGAGCAAAGTAAGAGAGAGGTGAGGGTGGGAGGGGCACCTCTGAGCAGGAAATGCTAAGAAGGCTTTCAGGAAGCCTGTCTGTGGGGTGTGTGTGTGTGTGTGTGTGTGTGTGTGTGTGTGTTCATGTGCATGCTGCAGCCATGGACCTGGGCTCCCAGGGAAGAAGGTAGGGGAGGATGGGGCTCCAGCTCAGCTTCCTTAGGGATGGGTTCTAACTTGGCCCCTGCCTTCTGCCGCTCCATGGCACCCTCCATGCCCTCCCCACCTCAGGCCTGGGAGGACAGGGGACAGCTCCACTGCCCCCAGATTCAGCTTCTTCCATAGAGGGTTTCCCAGGGCCCGCCAAGCAGAAGCCTTTGGGGAGGCATTCTTATGGAGAAAGTGGGGACCAGCTGAGGAGGGAACAGGGGACCATGAGGAAGTACTGCTGAGTTAGCAGAAACAATGGCAATAATGGTGACCATGATCGAGGATTTGTGAGTCCAATTCACTCCTCACACAGTTCTAAGAGACAACTGCTGCCCAGAGAGACTAAGTGACTTGCCCTAGATCACACAGCTAGTAACTTAGAGCAGGGAGGGAACAAGGATAACCCCCCGTTTGGACCACGGAGTCCAATGCCTTGTACACAGGTGAGGAGTCCAGCTCTTTCTCCAAAGGTGCCCACACAAGGCCTCTCACCGCCGGGCCTGGGTGCTGAGCTCCTTCTCCGGAACGAGGGGAGAGAGAGGACTGGGGTTCAGATCAAGGCAGCCGCACCCCATGGCATCCTTGGGTCAGCCCCTCGTTGGCTGGCTGAGCACCCGGACAAGGGAGACCTCGGTACCCGGGTGAGCTCTACGGCTGGAATAGTCACACACACACACACAAACACATACACACACACACACACACACACACACACACACCGGGTGCTGGGCTCCCTCTAAGGCACCGGGAGGGCGTCACTGGTGAGGAAGAAGAGACCAGCGTGGTGACAACTCAGCATAAGGACTCATTTTGAATATCACAGAGGAGAATTTCTAGAGGCATTCACATCACACTGCTGGCCATCAGTTAGCTGTAAGGCAAAGAACCTTTTGCCCAGAGTTAACAATCAGGTCACTGTTTGTTACATACTTAAGAGATATCTCCAACATTCAATACGAGCAAGCAGAGATTTAAGTAACTCCTGGTGGCCCACATCGCCATTCAAAGGGATGGTGATGAGCCCCTCTCAACATGGAACAGTGCTTATTATAAAAAAGGAGGAGATAAGTGGGATACTGTGGTTTTTCTAGTGAAGACATGCTTAGGGAAAAGGATTTAAAAAAAAAAAAGAAAGAAAGAAAGAAAGAAAGAAAAGAAAAATCAGCCGAAACCAGTTTGGCTCAGTGGATGAAGCGTCGGCCTGGGAACTGAAAGGTCCCAGATTCTATTCCAGTCAAGGGCATGTGCCTTGGTTGCGGGGGCACGTCCCCAATGGGGGGTGTGCAGGAGGCAGCTGATTGATGTTTCTCTCTCATCGACGTTTCTTACTTTCTATTCCTCTCTCTTCCTCTCTGTAAAAAATCAACAATATATATTTTTTTAAATAATAAGAAAAAGAAAATTCAGTGGCATTTAAATAGTGATATAAAGTAATGAAGAAATTGAGTATTTTCTCTCTCCCAGGAGAGTTAAAAGTTGTTGTTTTTTATTATTTTTATTTTTTATTAATGCAGAGAGGAAGGGAGAGGGAGTGAGAGATAGAAACATCAATGATGAGAGAGAATTATCAATTGGCTGCCTCTTGCCCACCCCCTACTGGGGACGGAGCCTGCAACATGGCCATGTGCCTTTGACAGGAATTGAAACCGGGATTAAACCCAGAACCTTTTAATCCACAGGCCTACTCTCTATCCACTGAGCCAAACCAGCGAGGGCCAGAGTTATTTTGAAAAGAGTATAATATAAAGATTAACAACGTTTGGAAGCGAACGCAGTGGCAGAGAGACAACGCACAGATTTTCTGTTTACTTGGCAGCATCCGGATGACAGGATCCAGCGGGTCCCAGGCCTGCACGTGGCCAGGGACAACAACGTAGGTGCTCGCTGCATGCGTGTGTCAGGGCCCAGCAGGCTGAGCGGAGGCGGGTCCACGCTCTCTAGGAGTGGCCGGTTGTGATTACGGAGCCGGGCTGGTGGTGAGCCAGCACGGAAGACAGGCTGTGATAAGCACCTCGAGATGACTTCAGCTGGGTGTGGGGGGTAGGGGGGTGGAGTGCAGAGGACAGGGCCAGGCTGGGCTCCTCACCCACAGGGAGGAGGCTGAGGAGAGAGCAGCCGTGGGAGAGGTGCGAGGCCTGGCCTGTTGGGATTTATCTGCCCTCGGTCACCTCCTGCCAAAGCCTTGACTGACCTGCTCTGGGTGAGACCCAGAGCTGGGACAGGACGCACAGCTGATCTTTGTCAGGTGAAATATCTGGGACATGACTACCTACTATAACCTGTTAGATATTTAAATTTCAAACCATCTTTTGTGGTCATCTTACGTCTCTGGGTTTGCAAGACTACCACGCAGGCCTTCCCTGAGCTTGTCAGGTTAGCACGTGGCTCTTTTCTTTCACAGCCAGCACGGAGGACAGGCTGTGATAAGCACCTCGGAATGACCTCAGCTGGGTGTGGGGTGTAGGGGGTGGAGTGCAGAGGACAGGGCCAGGCTGGGCTCCTCACCCGCAGGGAGGAGGCCGAGGAGAGAGCAGCCGTGGGAGAGGTGCAAAGCCAGGCCTGTTGGGATTTATCTGCCCCTGGTCATCTCCTGCCAGAGCCGTGACTGACCTGCTTTGGGTGAGACCCAGAGCTGGGACAGGACGCCCAGCCAGGCCTTGGGTAATCCTTCCTGGAGGAAAAGGGAAACCTCATTTCTGTGTGCCGTGCCCTGTGCCAAGGTTTGAGGGACCCCAGCAGAGGAACTGGGGTCCCAGGAGGCAGGCCACCCTGGTGCTATACCACCCCCCTCCACCCCTCACTGCGTTTTCTCAGGGCAGGGGGCAAAGGGAGCCTCAGGTCCTGAGAGGGAGGTGGGGGGATGGCAGGGGTGCAGATGGGGCACTGGGTCACAGTGGGAGAGAGAAAGGCCGGGACTGTGTGCTGGGGACTAGCCCTGAGATTGTTTATCTGCAAAATGGGTAAATGTGTGCAACAGGTCTGCACCACTGCAAGACATGTTTCTACCCTTGTTAAGGGGCCCAGACACAGGAAGCAACAGGAGCTGCTCTTGAAGGGTAGAAGCCAAGCACCTGAGGTGGCAGCACAGGCCAGGGCACAGCATGGGCAGAAGCCTGGAGGTCCAGCATGAGACCTGGGATAACTGGTGACAATTTGGCAGAGAGGAGAGCCCAAAGCTGCTCAGCTTCTCCCTCTCCCTCTTCTTTCCCTCTGCAACTCCCCCCCCCCCCCCCACCTCCTACCCTCCACGCCCAAAAGTTGCTGATGGCTTCTGTGCGCGCTTTCCCTTCAACCACCACAATCTGGCCTTCACACACATCACCCACTGGAAACAGTCTTGCCAAGGTTCTCAATGCCAGCCCGATGGTCGTCCTTGGATCTCATCTTCCGTCCTCAGCAACCAGATGGGCTCCTTCTCTTTGAAACACCACCCCTCGGCTGCTGTCCTTCCCTCCACGGTGGACTATCCTCTCCGTCTCCGTTGCTGGCTCCACCCCCTGTACCACCCTGGTTGTTGCTGTGGCTTTGCATCAACACATTCTCACTGAGACACTCATCTGTTCTCCAGGCTTACCACGCCTCCGTGTGGGATGTCCAAGCTCCTATCTCTAGCCCAGTGTACACCTGGGCCCTGGGCCCTCATGCACACCTGCCTGCTGAGCATCTAGACCTGCATGTACCCCAGGCAGCCTGAACTGAAACCGAGCCCAGGGGGACTGACTCAGTTCGTTCCCCCAACAGCTGCTGCTCCTTCTGAGCTCCTCCTGCCGGGGTTGGCATCACCAGTGCAGGCTGCCCAAGTCAGATCCTGAGAACCATCCCTAATGTCTCCCTCACTAATGCCTGGATGCCCTCTCCTTTCAACATCTCAGTGCCTCCGCTACCCCCTCCTTCCCTGCTTCGTCTTAGCTTCTGGGTTTCCTTCCACAGTCTGCCCCTTTGCACCCTTACCCAAATGCCAGAGCGGTCTCTGTGAAATGCACAGCAGGCCAGGTCCCCCCCAGGTCAGAAGTCTTTAATGGCTCCCCATGGAGCAGATTTACTTTCCTTCACCCTGTCCCTTCCCATCCTGCCAGTCCTTAGGACTCAGCTTGAGACTCACCTCCTCCAGGGAGCCTTCCTGCCACCCCAGGATGCGTTAGGGCCCTGCCTCTGTGATACCACAGCAGCTCTCTCCCCACATCACATGATGCTTTCTCTCACTCCCCGCCGAGACCACCACCGAGCCTTTGAAGCCCGCAGATGCCCTTGTGGTTTGTTTTCTAAGGTGCTCCGGAAGATTTGCTGAAACCAACAGATCTGAGGAGGGTTTTATTTTTTATTTTTTACAGGGTGGAAGGGAGAGGGATAGAGAGGTAGAAACATTGATGAGAGAGAAACATCTATCAGCTGCCTCCTGCACACCTCCTACTGGGGATGTGTCCGAAACCAAGGTTCATGCCCTTGACCAGAATCGAATCCGGGACCCTTCAGTTCACAGGCCGACGCTCTATCCATGAGCCAAACCAGTCACAGTTGGGCAGGGTTTTAGGAGTAGACACTGAGGTGCCTTTAGGGAAATGGGTGACTGTGCAGACACTGACTTTCTTTTACCATAGACTTTCTTTCCTGTTCAGGAGGCAGCAATACTATTAATTATGCACCTACGCCTCCTTCGCAGAGGGCAGCCAGGGACCACTGGCCCTGGGTCTCATGCTCCAGCCAGACTAAACCACAGAGCGGGTTTACCTTCCTTCACCCTGTTCCTCTCCATCCTTCCAGTCCCTAGGCTCAGCTTGAGAGTCCCCTCCTCCAGGGAACCTTCCCCCTGCTCCAGTTCCGGCCAAGAAGATGTACTGAGCAGCCGCTAAGCATTCCTGGGAGAGAGTGGCTTCCCTGATGTGAGCACAGCCCTTTTCCAGTTCCTATCTTTCACTTCCTCCGTGGGGTTAGGTGAGGAGGCGGGGGGGGGGGGGGGGGGGGGGGGGGGGACGGGCAGCCATCCTGGGATGGTGAGCCAGCCATGAGGATGAGCCGCACATTAAGGAATCCTGAAAGGGCCCCGTCATGACCCCTCTACTAGCTACGAGGAGGCTTCTTGTTAGCAGAGACAGAGAAATGTCATTGAAGCCACATTGGTTAGGTTTCCATTGCGCTGAGCTGAACTCCACCTGGTAAAATAAAGGCTGACCGTTTGAAGACGATGCTGGTTCTGACTGCGGGAGAAGGGCATGGTTAATGGAGCAGGACCGAGGTGAGGGTTGGAGAATCTGCCCCTCCTGGGGTTTGACCAGAGGGCCCTGGCAAGGCTTCAGGGCACGAGGAAGAGGCTCCAGCCGTGGCAACCTGTGACCTTGGCCTTCTCTGTTCTCCGCTTGGTTTCACTTGTGAAATGAGGCCAGTGGAATAGATAACTTTTCTAAGGGCACGGAGCTCACGGCCGGGCTCTGGAGTCAGACAAAGCTGGCTTCGGGTGCCAGCTCCATCACGTAGTAGCTGTGTGTCTTTCAGTCACTTTTTTTTTTTTTTTAAGTTGACCTCTCTAGCACTGTCGCCTGTAAAATCCAGACTGTAATCGTACCTATAACTCTTGGGCTAATGCTGGGGTTCTGTGGCGTCACACACGTGGGTGCCCAGCAGAATGCGTGGCACTGTCCGCCGTGGGTGTCACAGCTCAGCACCCAGCAAGCTTTTGAGTGCTCCGTGGTCATCCTTATGTTTCAAGTTCCCTAAGAGGGCAGACTGGTGGCCTGGGGTTTCATGCCTGCTCTGGCTCCGAGGCTGGTGCAGGGGCCTGGAACCTGGAAGGCCTCTCTGGATGCCCTGTGCCCTGTGGGAAGCGGATGTGGCCAGTCTGCCCGCTGCCCAGTGGTTTTTCCTTCAGCACTGCGTGCTGTTGTGTCCAGGATCCTTGGACCACAGGACACAGCGGCCTGGCGGAGAGGAAACAGAAGCCCCGGGACACGGGACAGCTGACAGGCCCAGAAAGGCATCCAGCCTTGGGTGGAAACAAGCCCTCTGTCCCGTGGGCTGTGTGGTAGCCAGAGCTTCCTGGGTGCGGAGGGCGGGCTCCTGACTTTTCTGAGAGTAGGGGCGGGCTTGCAAGATTGCTCCGCAGGGGACGACTGAGATTGGGGAGCTGGAAAAATACTTCCAACACTGGATTCCTTACTGCAGCTGCTTCCAATAGGACTTTCTTATTTTTCTCTGGAAAGCCCTCACCTCTCTTCGCTGCCCTGAGAATCCTGACAGAAAAACAGTGTGTGTGTGTGGGGGGGGGAATAATAAAGTCCCCCTCCCCCGTCTCCCCACAATCCTCGGCCAGCCCTGGCTGAGCTGACACTTGACAGCGTCTGCAGTTTACCTTGGCGCAGGTCCAGAGAGTTCGGCCCAGACTGGGGCGGCCCCCACCTTTCCACCTTGTTACCCCCCCCCCCCCCTCCAGCACAAAGAACAGTTTAACTATAAATCAGTCCCTGACACAAACAGAACCTCAGCGAGTCTCAGAGCCATCACCGGAACTGAGCGTCCAGGTTTTCTTTGGGTGGCGAGTGCCAGCAAGCAGAGACCGGCTCCGTGAATCTCCCCAGAGCGCCGGGAGGGGCGCGGGGATCCCCTCGCCTCCAGAATCCCCGGCTCTCCTCCCACACCCCTGGCTCCCTCCCGTTGGCCCTCGGTCCTGCCCCCAGAGCCCTGCAGACCCCTTCTCCGCTCCCCTTCAATATCCCCCCCCCCCCATTCCCCCAGCGGGTTTCCGCTGCACCCACCCCGGCCCCGCCAGCCCCCCAAACCCCGGGGACTCCACCCTCCCGCAGCCTCCCGCCCCCTCCAGCCCCCACCTCGCTTCCCGCGGGCCCGCCACCCCGCCAGCCCCCTCCCGGCAGGCGGTACTTTCCCCGGCGGCATCCGAGCCCCCGGGTCCCAGCACAACTCCGGGAGACACATCCCGGGTCCCAGCCCCACTCCGGGAGCAGAGACACGTCCCGGGCCGGGAACCGGGTCCAGCGCGGCGGCCGCGTCACACCTGTCCGTGGGGCGGCGGGCGGGGCGGGGGCTCGCCGGCCGGGGACACGCGAGTGAGTGGCAGAGGGAGGAGGGAGGGCGTTTCATCATCGACGGCGCCCGCGGCGGCCACTTATAAACTGTGGGCGCGCTCCCCGCTCAGTCCCCGCCGCCGCTGCCCGGCCCGCCGCCCGCCCCGCGCCCGCCGCCGCCCGGAGCCCGGCCCGGCCGGAGGGGACGCCGCCCAGCGCCGCCGCCGCCGTCCGCCGCCGCGCCCGCCCCGTCGCTGCCCGCCACCATGGGGCTCCTGCCCAAGCCGGAGCGACAGGGCAGCGCCGCCTCCGCGGGCTCCGCGGGCCGCTGCTCCCGCGTCTTCTTCGGCAACATTAAGGTGAGTGGGGAGCCGGCGCCGGCCGACCGAGCCAGCCGCGCCGGGCGCGCCTTCCGCGGAGACACGGGGGCTCTGGAGGCGCTGGGCGCCCTGCTCCACCTCCGTGCCCAGCTCCCGTCCCGGAGCCTGCCCGCGTCTGGCACCCTGGACAAGCGGACACGTGCTGGGTGGTGGTGGTGGTGGTGGTGGTGGTGGAGGTGGTGGTGGTGGAGGTAGTGGTGGTGGTGGGTGTACATGCTCAGTGTAAGTTAACGGGACAGTGAAAGTACCTGCTCATCGGGACAACTCTATTCAGATAGTCCAGGCACCAGTCCAGGGAATGCTCTGTTCTTTGATTGAAAAAGAACATCTCATGGCACCTTTTCGATCTCCTGCAGGCAGTTATTTCCTTAAGCGGGTGTGCTTGGGGGTGTCGGGGTCTGGCGCCCTAAGGGGGAAGATGGAGGAGATGAAAGCCCACTCCTCTGTGGTGGGTGGTGGAAGGGATGTGCTCCTCCAGGCTCTCCTCATCCCCAAGAGCAGCACTGTGAAGGCTCTGCTCCCTCCCTCCCTGCCTGCCACGTTCAGGACCCCATCCCTCACCCTCTACCCCCTCACCCCGCCCCCAGGGCTCTCCATCCAGTGCACTGAGGCCAGCCTACCACGACTGGAAATGGCCCCAGGAAAGCAGTGGACCCTCACAGGCTGCTCAGTAACGGATAGACCCGTTCTGGGGAGTGGGTGAAGAGGAGATGGGGTGAGGCAGCTGCGTGGGGTGGACACTTCCTTCTCCAGGGGGTCAGGAAGCTTCCCACTCCATCACGTGTCTGGGAGGACCCAGAATGGCTGAATTCACTCACACTCAGGCTTTTTTGCCCATTCTGGTGGCAGTGCACCTCCTTGAGGGGGCAGAGTCCACATCAGGGCTCCTTGGGGTCAGGGTGGGGGTTATGGTGCAGAGCAGTTGTTTTGGACAACCAGGCAATCAGATGTGGCTAGGTGAAGCCTCCAGGGGTGCAACTAAGGGGTGAGTGTCCAACAGGAAGGAATCTTGAGCCGTAGCCAGTTTGGCTCAGTGGATAGAAAGTGTTGGTCTGCAGACTGAAGAGTCCCAGGTTCGATTCTGGTCAAAGGTACATGCCCAGTAGGGGGCATGCAGGAAGCAGCCAATCAATGATTCTCTCATCATTGATGTTTCTCTCTCTCTCTCTCTCTCTCTCTCTGCCTCTCCCTTCCTCTCTGAAATCAATAAAAAATATGTTTAGAAAGAAAGGAATCTGGAGGTCCCAGTGGATCTCACCTATTTACTTACTCGCATTGTTGGCAGTGAGTCTGGATTCTCAGTCCTGCTTCTGCTTTTCCCCTACACCACAATTTATAAAGGCTGACTTGACGGTGTGGCTGGATATAAATGAGACACTGACATATTTTTATATAATTTAAGATAATCCTCACTTTTAGCCAGGCCTAGAGGAGAAAGAACACTGTGCGGTTTGGGTCCCACCATTTAAAAGAGTCCTGGAGGACTTTCAACAGAGAATGGTGGAAATGCTGGTGTTTATAACTTAGGAGCTGGGAGGAAATGGAGGGGGAAATAGTTGGGTGGTCTGAAAAGAGAGGGTCTCAGGAGGGAGCCAGGGTGGGGGCAGCTTCCGCTGTTTTCACTAGCAAGGCAGGAAGGACGACTTGTTCCCGAACAGATTCCTGACAGCCAGGGTAACCCCACATGAGATAGATTCACTGGGACCCACCCACCCTGAGTCCCTAAAATAAACGCACTTAGGGCAGCCGTTTCTTTGAAGATCTGTGAAAATTAAAGACACGTTATCACATGCTGATGATTGAGCCACACGTGCCTGAGGCCTGAGCCCCAGCCAATTTGGCCTCCTAAAGTCTCATACCAGTTGAGAGCTTTGCTTAACTCTAAAAACCAGGTTTTCTTAATTATTGCCTCTGCTGATCCATAGTCATTCTTAGAGTTTGGCGAGACTTCCACTTGGCTTCGCATATCTGCCTGAGACCAGGTACAAGGTTGGATATCTTGAGGCAAATAGGGGGTCTGGAATTTCATTAGTTAAACTTAATTAACCCTTTTCTTCCGGAGGATGTCACTGGCCATCTGGGGGCTTCGCTATGAGAGACTGGGTGGCTGCCCTCCATCCTCTTTGGGGTACAGACTGGACACATCTTGTGATTATGTGTGGCACAGAGAGGGGGCAGGGGCAACCCAACCTGAGTGAGAACCCATCCTTTTTCTAGGTTCCCCGTTGCTAGGACAGATGAACCATTTGGCTTTATGACATTCCTGCAAAACCCTACATACCGTAGGAGACTCAGTTCCAAGTCCCAGTCTAGCTTCTACTGACCAGGTGACACAGGGAGGCATCTCTCACCTGTCCTGGGCCTCAGAGTCCTTCATGAAAACACTGGGTGATAGGAATAATCCCTGCCTCCTGGGCTCCCTGAGGGTGACGTGGGATGAGGCACAGGGAAGGGCTCTCTGGGGTTGGCATCGACGTGAGGCTAGTTCTTGCTTCAATGAACAGGACTGCACATTCCAACGCCGTTTAGGATATAGTGTTCCACTAATTATAGTTAATCGTTAAGAAAAACTACAGTTAGTAATCATAATGTCCAAAATAATAGTAATAGCTAACAGTGATGGAACTGTCTGAACGTCTCAGGAATTATGCAAGTATTTTACCAATATTTAATCCTCATTACAACACTCTCAAGTGGGTACAATGACCGTCCACAGGAACGATGAGGAAAACCAGGCTCAGCGAGATAGGTCCCTTGCGCGAGGAGACATAGCCAGAGAGGGGCAGTACAGAGGACCCGGGTCTGAGACTCCGGAATCGGAGCCCCTGATGGCTGTCCATCCTGGCCCTCGCCATCACAGGGTGCTGCTCCATTATGGGTTAGCACATGGGGATACCCTGGGTTCCCCGACTTGTTCCCAGGGGTCATGGCTTTCTCAGCCCTGCACCCACACATCCCAGCCGCGACCAAGGAGGCTGCAGCATGTCTGCTCCTAGTCCCTAGCAGGCTCATACCCTTTCCTTCTTCATAGTCACATCCAAAGAGCCAGGCAGCTCTCACTCCGGGGAATTCATACAATGGCATTTAACCTGGAGACAGCCTCTGTGCCTCTGGCTTACAAGATGCTGAAGGAGCAGAGGATCCATGCATCAGTCATTGTCAGAGGGAGCAGGTCAGCGTCCAGAACTCTAAAGCTCTAAATGAGAAACAGGTTCACTCAACGATTGTGGATTACGGGGGCGGGTGGAGAGGTAGGAAGGAGCCTTTGTGGTCCTGGCAGCCTCACAGCGACCTGTTTCTCCTTAAGATTAAATGTCTGGGGCCAAAGGGAGGTTACCTTATAAAGGGAGTGGCCGGTGACTACTGCCCAATTTCAGGCGAGCTCACACCCGGGCTCCCAGGGCGGTGAAAAATGTATATCCGGGAAGTGAAAGGGGGTGCAGGGCTGGGAAAGAGCAGTGGGAAAGAAGGGATAGATAGACAAATCTGACCTGACTGGCCCCGGGGCCTTCTGACCTGGGAGGGAGGCCCAGAAATGAGGGAGAGGTACTTGTTCTGGCCTCTGCCCATAGCTTCCGGAGGTCCCCGGGGCCCACCCCTGGGCATAACCTCACTTTCCAGAGGAAAGTGCTCTCTCCCAACAACCTGTAATTTTTACTCAGAAAAAAACCATCTCAATAGCGCGCCTGAAGCCAAAAATTCCTTCACTGACCCCCTGGGTGAAAAATGTGTCCTCCCCCTCAGGGCTGGTGTTTCTCTGACCCAGGTTAGCACTTACTCCGTTTTCCTGGAATGGGCCCCAGGCTTTCCCCTCCCCCAGGGGGGTGGGCAGGGAGAACAATGGGAGTGGGTGGGGTGGGGGTTACAGGTCACTCATACCCTTTTCTCCTGTCAGGATGCTCCATTGTCTCTCTCCCGGTGATGAATTTGTGAGCCCCGCAGCCATAGAACAAATGGCAAAGCAATCTGGGTCTCATAAACATCAGTAGCTCATTTCCACACTCTGATCATTCTCTTTTGTCTGTGACAGGGACTACTTTTCTTCCCATCTCGGGAGACCCAGAGGTTGGGAGGTTGGGATTAGGAGCGTGGCTTCCCCTCACCTTTTTCTGCTCCGCTTGTGCAATCAGTCCTGGTCCACGCAGAGGAAGGTGGGTTCCCCCCTCCCCCCCCCCAAGGTGGCACCCCTCCTTGTTTTCCCTCTTCACACCCCTGCTTGGTTTTATCCTGTCCCATGGTTTTAACCCTTAATTCATCCCCCTTCCCGCCTGTGGAGACTCTGGCCTGCAGAGAGCTCCAGTTACGAGCCAAAGCTCAAGAGATGGTCTTGGGCTAGTTTGGCCCTCGGTCTGCTCTGTAAGTTCACTGGCGCGGCCTTGGGCATGGCACTGTCAGTGTCTGTTGGGAAGGGTGTGAAGGAACAGCCGTGTGAATTCACAGTTGTGTCTACCTCACAGGCATAGGCGGGTGTCACTTCAATACTTGGGAGGAAGCTAGGTTCTTAGACTCAGACAAAGTGGATTATTTTTGAGTTTAAAAAAACACTTATTTGGAAACAACTGTAGATTCATAGGAAAAATAGTACTGAGAGGTCTTGTGTACCTTCACCCAATGGTTCCATCTTACATAAACTACAGTGAAATACCGAAAGCAGGAAATAGACATTGCTGACATGCATACGTAGAGGTCCGTGCCATTTTATCAAATATATAGATTCATGGGACCACCACCCCACCACTTCAGTACACAGAGCTGTTCGGTCACCACACAGTCACACCCATCCCCTTTCGACTACTGTCCCTAACGCCTTGCCACCACTAATCTGTTCTCCATGGCTATCCTTTTGTCATTTGGAGAATGTTATAGAAATGGGATCATGGTGTGTGACCTTTGGAGGCTGGCTTTGTTCATTCTGCACAGGCCCTTGAGACCCATCCAGGTTGTTGGGGTATCAACAGTGTGACCCTTTTCATTGCTGAGCAGTATCCCACGGCAGGGAAGCACCAGGATTTGTCTAACCAGTCACCTGCTGCAGGGCATTTGCGTTGCTCCCAGTTTGGGGCAAATGCCAATAAAGCTGCTATGAACAGCCGTGTACAGGTTCTTGTGTGGACATAAATTTTCATTTCTTTGGTGTAAATGTCCAGAAGTGTATTTGTAGTTACATGTTGATTTTTTTTAAAAAAAGAAACTGCCAAACGATTTCCAGAATGGCCATACCATTTTACATTTTCACCCGCAATGTGTGAGAGGTCCAGTTTCTCTATATTTTTGCCAACATGTGGTATTGTCACAACTTTTTATTTCAGGTATGTGGTAACCCGTCAGCATGGTCTTAATTTGCATTTCCCTAATGGCTAGTGATGTTAAACACCTTTTCATGCATTTATCTGCCTCTTCATTGAAATGCCCGCTCATATTATTTTGTTAATTTTCTAATTGGATTTTTTTTTTTACTATCGTTTTGAGAGTTCTTTATACTTACAAGATACAAGGCCTTCGCTGGGCACGTGGTTTGCAAATACTTTCTCCCAGTCAGCAACTTTTCTCTCCCTTAACAAGGTCTTTCACAGAGAAAAAGTTTTTGATGCTGATGAAGTCTAATTTATAATTTTTTAATATTCTGGATCCTGCTTTTGGTGTGATGGATGAGAATTCTTCACTGAAACCTAGTCCCTGAAAGTTTTCACCTAAAAGTTTTCTAATTTTGCATTTAAATCTATGATTTACTTTGTGTTAAATTTTGTAAAAGTCTGAAGTTTAATCAGTATTATTATTATTATTATTATTATTATTAGAGGCCCAGTGCACAAAATTTGTACACGAGGTGGGGGGTGGAGGGTAGGGGGTCCCTCAGCCCAGCCTGCATCCTCTCTAATCCAGAACCACTGGCTCCTAACTGCTCACCTGCCTGCCTGCCTGATCACACCTAACTGCCCCCCTTGATGGCCTGGTCACCCCCCAACTGCCCCCTGCCCCCCACTGGCCTGGTCACCCTAACTACCCCCCCCCCCAGCAGCCTGGTTGCCACTCACTAACACCCTTGATGGCCTGGTGGTCCCACACAGCCTGCTGCTTTGTCATTTGGTCAGCCCTCACTAAGCCCCCTGTCGTCCTGGTCACCCCACGCAGCCTATTCGGTCATCTGTTGGTTTGTTTCGGTTGTGACAGTCACTTAGGCTTTTAGATACATAAATTATTAGTAGGAGTACTAGTAGTTTTTGCCTATGGTTACCCAATTACTCCTGCACCATTTGTTGCAAAGACTAACCATTCTCTATTGAATTGCCTTTTTTAAAAGCATGTTTTTACTGGTTTCAGAGAGGAAGGAAATGGGAGGAAAAAAACAGAACCATCAATGATGAGAGGGAATCATTGGTCGGCTGCCTCCTGCATGACCCCTACTGGGCACAGAACCCATAATCCAGGCATGGACCCTGCCCAGGAATGGAACCATGGCTTTGTGGTTCATGCTCAATCACGGAGCCACTCCAGCCTAGCTGAGTTGCCTTTTTAACTTTGTTGAAAATCAGCTGGCCTCAGTTGTGTGGGTCTGTTCTGGGTTTTCTATTCTGTTTCACTGATGTATGTGCATCTCTGCCAGTACCACCCAGTCTTGATTACTGTAGCTATATAGATAGTCTTGAAATCAGGTGAAAGCTTGGTTTTTATTGTGCAATGGTATGTGTTTATCCTATGGATGCCAAATTTTATAACCCATTCAGTGTCCCTTCTACTTTGCCTATTAGGAAGATTTAAGGGCAGATCACAGCTCACTTTTAGTAACTGGATGGGATTTTACACATATATGTGCTCCAGCTTTCCTTCTGACCTTTGCTGAGTGCTTATCTTTTCCCTTGATTTTTAAGTTTGTGTCTCTAACTTCTAAGCGACAGCACTGCCCTGAGGGAGGTATCTCATCTCCATTTCACTTTTGAGGAAATTGAGGCTCTTCTAAGACCACGTACAAGGCAAATGGCCATGTGGGAGTTCCCACCTCGGGTCTTATCACTCCCCAGTCTCTCTTTCCCAGGACCACAGAAAGCCTCTCAGCTCTGTAATCTCCAGTCCGTGGGCATCTGGGCCTGATCTCCGTGATCTCTGATGTCCTTCCAGGTTCTCAGATTCTCATCTCCTCGCTGTTCCGTTGCTGACTGAGATGAGACTAGGAGCAGGGCCAGCTGGGTCTGGGCTTAGTTGGAAGACTGGCCTGCTGTGAAACCTTTGCTGAAATCTTTGATCAGTTCCCTGCTCTCGCTCTCAGGCTAAGGACCTTGAGTCCCTGGTTGTGTTTTACTGGTCGGGAGGGATTGGATTTGATCAGGTGGGGAATGAAACCAAAGCGGGGCCTCTCAGCCTCCCCTGTAGGTGGAAGGAGGGGACGATCCTATCAGTGGGCAGCACTCTTTCCCAGCTGGGCTGTCTTCCTGGCCTCTTCACCCTGGTGAATGGAAATGTTAAGGATGCCCAGGGAGAAACACCGGAAGCTCAGACACAACTGCGGGGCAGCAGCCCAAGACTTGTGACCTTTGGGACATTCGGTGGGGTCAGCATTGGCACTGAGCCCCGCGGGGCTGTCCCCTGCCTCTGGAAATGGGGGCAGACTACCCCTGTCTTAGAGATTGAGTGTGCACATGCCCTGTAGGAGCCCAAGAGTCCCGATGACAAGTCTCATGCTGTTTACCCAAACAATGCCCCTGGGAGATGTGGCCCAGAGCAGACAGCTTGGGAGGGAGGGGGGGGAGATGCAGATGTCGCGGGGAGGGCTGCCTAAGCCAGTGTTGTCAGACTGCCCACGCCATGCCCTGAATCCTAGAAGGGAGCAAGCCAGTTTCCATAGAGGGATAGGGCAAGGGGACCAAGAGAGGTGTCTGGAGATGCCTCTTGACTAACCTTGAGTATTCCTGTGATAGTTTATGTTTTATCCTAAAAATCAAGTGAATGTTATATATATTTTTTTTCACAATATCTGTGTGCTTCCAAGTAGCACAGTGCCTTTTCCCTCAAATCTTGGAGTATCACGGAGGCTCCAAAAGGCTGTGCCTGTGTGGCTCGTGGCTCCCAGATGTGGCTGCATGTGGAGCCAACAGAGTTCAGAAAACACGACGCAGGCAGACCTCACGCCAGAACTAGTTTATCCGGTTAGTTCTCCCAGCCAGCTTGTGGGGTGCAGAGGGAACGGGTACCCAGAAAGTTTAAGTGGGACAGATGTGGATGGCAGACAATTCCTGGGCTGAGCCCCGCGGGACACCTCAGGAGAGGAGCACCCTAAGGCATGCAGAGAGGCCCCTGTGGGCCTGGGGAAAGGGGGTAATGGCAGAAGGGAGGGGTAGGAAGGACAGCAGGCTTCTAGAGTCACAGTTGTCCTGCTGATAGCCTGCCAAAGAGATTTCAAGACAGGACTGCACTGACCACTTTCTCAATCTGTTTTCCAAGTCATTCCTGCCGGGCGCCTTAGGCCCTTTTGAAATCTTTGTCTTGCCTCTGAGTCACAGTGCGTTTGAGAGAAGCGCTGGACAAGCCTTTATTGGGTGTCTCTCGTGTGAGGCTCCTTACCAAGCGTCACTGCGGCCTCTTGGCTCACTAAGAGGCTCCCAAGCTTCCAAGAAACCATTGCCTCCACGATGCCTGCTTCCCAGTGGGACCAGCTGCCTCCATTTGCCCAGGACCGAGGGCTTCCTGGACACCGGACTATCAGTTCTAAAACTGGGGAAGTTCTGGTCAGATGGGGATGAACTGGTCACCCGCTGCCTCATCGGCGGTGACATTTCACAAGAAGACTTCCACCTTCTGACTGCGGGGCAGGGAGGCTCCGATGGAGGGGCAGGGCGGTGCCCAGGCCCGGGAATGAGCCTCAGGAACCCACGGCCAGGAGACACCATAGGCTTCCTGAGAGAAGTGAGGCCCGCTGCTCCCTTGTTTGTGGCGGGGAGTCCTCTGCCCAGTCCTGCCTTCATGGCCCGCTGTGATTTTGATGGCATTTTAAACTCTTCATGATATAGAATCTATGCAAACGGTGATAAGGCGGGGCTATAGAGAGATGGCTCTTCCTGGCTTATAGAACTATTGGGTTTCAGAATTGAAATGGACTAGGAAGCTCATCTGGTCAAAGCGGCAGGCATCCTCTTTCTGACGGCGTCCTTGCCTCTGCTCACACAGCCCCCGTGACGGGGATCTCACCACCTCCCGAGGCAAGCTCAGCCACAGGTAGCACCACTGGCTTTGGCCAGTCTCTCCCATGCTGAGCTGAAACCTGCCCCTGCTCTTCCATGGGGAACCCCCCTACCTCCCCTCCCCCCCCCACCCCCACCCCACCCCCTGCTGTGAAACAAGCAGACTCCCCTCTCCTGTCACTCTGCTGGCTATTTCTAGTTCCCACGCATTGATGTCTTTATTACTTTGGAGTCTTCTGGCTCCCCAGGGATGAGGGAAAGTCAGATAACAATGCTGGAACTCCCGAAGAGAGGTAACACTGTGGAACGTTTTCTTTTTTTGGAAGAGCGAGAGGAGTTTGTGTCCAGGAAGCCCTCTCTGCTCTTCTGGTGCCCACTCCCAGGGGCTGGCTCAGGGCTCGGGAATCCTGCCCACAGGGTTGGCCAAACATCTCAGGGAAGTGAACGTATCTGATTGGCTTTGTGCCATGTAAGAAGAGTGGGCCTGGTGGGGAGGCGGTGAGGACAGAGGCTGGGACAGGATCTGCTGAGTGCTGCCTGAGTATTGCCCCTGGGAGGATGTGAGGGCATCCCTGGGTGGGCTCTCAGCCTGTCACTTGGTGAACTTCGTTTGCCCACCCATTGTTTGCAAGGCAGTACTTTGCTAGTGTTATAAAGAACTCTGAGGCCAGGAGTGGTGTCAGCAGGTCTGCCTGGAATGCATTCATTTGTTTCCTCATTCATGTGGCCCGTAATTGTTGGTCACCTACCATCAGCCATTGGAGGTACAGCTATGCTCTCGTGAGAGTGACAAACGGTGGGCAGATAAGCCAATAAATGCAAAGTTACAAAAGTGCCAAGTAAGAGCGAAAAGAACTGGATTTATGAAGGGGAAGGGGGTCAAGACAAAATTGGATTCTGCTTAATACATTTGGGGCCATCACCTTCGAATCCAAGTAAGTCACCTTCATGCTTCTGGCATATAACCTCTGTGTGGGGAACACAGCCGTGAGTCAGGCTAGGTCCCTATCTTGTTGGTTGGGATACAAAGGATCCTAAAGAACTATAGTGAATTATGGTTTTCATCCATATGACGGGTTCACATAAGGGACCCTCCTACCACTAATACCCAGGGGTGCTGCATAAAACAGAGCACCAACAAATACTTAAATGCATAGCTGAGCTTGAAAGAAAGAAAGTGAATTTTTTAGGTTCAAGAACTGAGGAATGAATTGAACACCAAAACAATAAGTGTACCAGCTGACGCTGCAGCAGGGGTTGCGGGGGGGGGGGGGGGGGGGGGGGGGGGGGATGTGTGTGGTGTGATTGGACCAGTAAAGAAACTCCTCATGGAGATTGGGTGTCAGTAATGACACAGGTACCAAAGGTGGCGTGGGGAGCTGGCTTTCAGACTCAGGCGTAACGCTGGGCCCCTGGGTGAGAAGGGAACTAATAAGATTCTGCCACCACCCTAGGGGCAGCGAAGAGGCTTAGGTCTATCAGGACCCCTGGGTGAAATAATTCCTTTGAGAAATCAAAACCCCAAGTCTGTGTCCTATGGCATTGGAAACAGAACTTGTATATGTGACCTGGGAATCTCTAAGCAAATACATTAGCTGAAAACTTTTCTTCTAGGCTGGTGATAATTCTTTGCCATCTGGTAAACACAAACGTGAAACCACTCTGGAGGGATACTTCCATAATCCAGACTAACTAGAACTAAAGTGTAACCCAAGAAAAGATAATGCCATTGAAGAGATGCTTAAAACAAAACATTAGCCCAAACCGGTTTGGCTCAGTGGATAGAGTGTTGGCCTGTGGACTGAAAGGTCCCGGGTTCGATTTCGGTCAAGGGCATGTACCTTGGTTGCGGGCACATCCCCAAAAGGGGATGTGTAAGAGGCAGCTGGTCGATGTTTCTCTCTCATTGATGTTTCTAATTCTCTATCCCTCTCTCTTCCTCTCTGTAAAAAATCAATAAAATATATTAAAAACAACACACACACACACACACACACACACACACAACAAAACAAAACAAAACAAAAAAAACATTAGACAAGGAGACCCTGGCCTGGTAGCTCAGTTGGTTAAAGCATCATCCTGATATGCCAAGGTTGAGGGTTTGATCCCCAGTCAAAGCACATATAAGAGACAACCAGTGAATGTATAAATAAGTGGAACAGCAAATCAATGTTTCTCTCCCTTCCTCTCTTCCTTCCTCTCTCTCTCTGTCTCTCTTTCTTGCTCTCACTCTCGCTCTCTCTTTCTCTCTCTCTTTTTCTCTCTCAAATCATCTTTAAAAAAAAAATCTATACAAGGAAATGATTCACCATAAGCAACAGGCAGTATCAATGAGGAAAATTAGCACCACAAGATTTTGAGATAATGGGACGTTCTGAAAGGGACTATAAAAATACATTAAAATATTTAAAGAGATGCCAGAAGAAATAGAATACACCAGGAAAGAACAAACACTATGAAAAGGGAACAGGCAGGTTTGAGAAACACGTGGGAATTCTAGAAATGAAAAATATTGACATAGAAAATAAAAACTCAGTGAATGGTTAAACAGCAGATTAGATGCAACAAATGGCTAAATAACAGATAAGAGAATTTCCCAACTTGAAATCCCTAACTTAATCACATCTCTACTCAATGATGATTAGTAAGTGGAAGATGGGGGTTGAAGAAGTCACCCCGAATGCAGCACAGAGGAATAAAGAAATGAAAATTGTGAAGGACAGGTTAAGAGATATGGGGACAATAAGGACCAAGTTGAAGGCGAGTCTGAAATGAGTGAGAGTAGAATGAATATGTGATAGGTAATGTTGAAAAAATTATAGAGAATTTCCAGAATTCATAAAACATATGGTACTTTGATATAAAGATAGCACAGTAAGTTCTGACAGGAATTTACAAAAAAATTAAACAAAACAAAAAACACCCATACATATCACATTGAATATGCAAAACAATAGACTGAACTTTCCAGAGCAACTACAGTGAAATTACAGATTACTTATAAGAATTAATAATTAGACCAACAAGAGGCTTCTCAATATAAATAATAGATACTAAAAAATAATGGGATAATTTTCAAAATGCTAAGAGAAAAGTACAACCAAACTCAGATTTTACAAATAGTAATTAAAGAGGACAAGATAGAGATTTTAAGGCAGAGAATTTAGTAATCATGAGTCCTCACTAAAATAAACTACTAAAGGATGAAATTCATAATGTATGAAATCAGACACAGAAGGGAAGGATAGGATGCAAAAAGTGGTAGTGATTATTGATTGTAGATAGACAAAAAGAATAATCGCTGATAGAGGGCCAGAAAAAAAATGGAAGGTGAATAATACCAATAAATGGAAAATTGAAGTTAAAATCTTAAGTCCCTGGCTTGTTTGGGTGGAGTGTGGAAGAATTCATCACCTTTAGTCTTTGCTAAGGCAGTCAGGCATGTGCAGGTGTGTGGGTAATCATTAAGAAAAAAGATATTGGCGGCCTATCTTCAAAGCAGAAGAGGGTGAAAAGTAGAGACCTGATTAAACCAACAGAAAGCTGGAAAAGAATGAATAAAAGGCAAAAACAAACAAACGAACGAACAAACAAACAAAAGATGTCATGATAAATACGAGCATTGTGAAATAAAGTAGATATAAATCTCTACTTATCAGAAATTACAACACATGAGCATGGACTGCTGTCACCATTTCAAAGCTAGAGAATTCAGACTGGACAAAGAGAGAGAGAGGGAGAGGGAGAGGGAGAGGGAGAGGGAGAGGGAGAGGGAGAGGGAGAGGGAGAGGGAGAGGGAGAGGGAGAGGGAGAGGGAGAGGGAGAGGAGAGGAGAGGAGAGGGGGATTTAGTTACACTTTCTTTAAGAGAAAAAATTGGAAAGCAAAGGACAAAAGAAGATATATCAGGAGAATGCCAACTGAAGAAAGACTTATTTACCTTAATAACAGAGAAGAATATTGAAGGCAAAAAGAATGACACATTGTGAGGTGTTTGCAATGTCTAACACTGACCAGGGACTAAAGTCTAGAATACATAAGGATCTCCAGATAACAAGAAAAAGATAAGAAACACATTAGAAAAATATGTGAGGGAAATCCCTGCCCTTATCTCCTGGAAAAGAAAAAATCATGGAGCAGGACTCTGATTGGTTCCCCTGGGTCATGGGCCTCTCAAGAGGCAGGGCAGAGTACTCGGTCTGGGGACTTCTGCGACCTTCTGGTTGACTAGGAGCCCTACTTTAAAACAAGAGGGAACACTATTCTCGAGACTGAGCAGGCAGGACAATGGAGACTTCCTATGGAGAGGGAAAGAACAGACTCAAGGAGACATCAGAAAGGAGGAGGTGTGGTCCTGTTGAGGGGAAAAAGGCAGCCTGAATGAGAGCATTGGTCATGGGGAAGAAGGGAAGAGTTGGTAAGAACCAGAGTTTGTATTAGTTTTGTATTGCTGCTATAACAAATCACCATCAGTGGCTTATAACTAAATTACAACACAGTCTTACTATTTTACAGTTATGGAAGACAGAAGACAGAGACCTAATTGGTAGGTCTGTGCTCTTTCTGGAAGCTTTAGTGGAGAATCTGTGTCCTTGCCTTTCCTAACTGAAGAGGCCACCTACACTCCTCAGTTCATGGCTCCTTCCTTCATCCTCAAAGTCAGCAGCTTGGCATCTTGACATCTTTCTTCCTCTCACCTTTTTTTCTGAATGACACTCCTGCCTCCCTCTTATAAGGAAGGACCATTGTGATTATTGTACATTGGGCACACCAGATGATCTAGAATAAACTTCTTATTCTAGAACCTTGATTTAATTATATCTGCAAAGTCTTTTTGGCCACGTAAAGCAATGTAGTCACAGGTTCTGAGTGTTCAGACATGGACATTGGGGAGGCCATTGTTTTGTCAACTTCAGGCTTTAGTCAAACCAGAGCCAATAGAAAATACACACACAGACACACACACCATATGTGTATGTATAGATATTAAGAGATTTATTAAAAGGAATTTGCTTACATGATTGTGGGGGCTGGATAAGCAAAACCAGATTTTATAGGGCAGGCAGCCAGGAAAGGATGATCGCAGGCATGGGCTGAAGCTGCTGTCCACAGTCTCTCTCTCTCACTCTGTCCTGATTTTAAGGCCTTCTGATTGATTGAATCTGGCCCATGTAGATTTTTCTAGGATGATCTTCCTTATTTAAAGTCAATTTATTATACTAGAGGTCTGGTACATGAAATTCATGCACGGGTAGGGTCCGTAGGCCTGGCTGGCGATCAGGGCCTATCTGTTGAACTGGTGGGGCAATTGGGGGACCCCCCCCCACTGGCATCCGCCTTGGCTGGCTTGATGCCACCCGCTCACCAGCCCCACCTCCCTGCTGCCACTGCCAGTTGTCTCCTTTTGTGGGGCAACGGGCAGGGTGATTGGGGGGTTACCCACTGCACCCACCTTGGATGGCCTGGGCTTGCAGGCTGGGGGCAGCTCCTGCATTGAGTGTCTGCCCCCTGGTGGTCAGCACACATAATGATCAATTGTTTTGTCATTTGGTTAATTTGCATATTAGGCTTTTATTATATATACTAAAGGCTCGGTGCAGGGGGAGTGGGGTGTCCCTCAGTTCAGCCTGCATCCTCTCCAATCTGGGACCCCTCAAGGGATGTCCAACTGCCCATTGAGGCCCAATCCCAGTCAGGCCTACACGGGCAGTTGGATATCCCTTTCATAATCTAGGACTGCTGGCTCCCAACTGCTTGCCTGGCTGCCTTCCTGATTGCCCCTAACTGCTTCTGCCTGCCAGCCTGATTGCCCGAAAGTGCTCTCCCCTGCAGGCCTGGTCACCCCAAACTGCCCTCCCCTGAAAACCTGGTCCCCCCCCCCCCCACAACTGTTCTCCCCTGCAGGCCTGGATCACTCCCAACTGTCCTTCCCTGCAGGCCAAGTAGCCCCCCAACTTCTCTTCTCTGCCTACCTGGTCAACCCTAACTGCCCTCCCCTGCAGGCTTGATCACCCCTAACTGTCCTCCCTTGCAGGCTTGGTCCCTCCCAACTGCCCTTCCCTGCTGGCCATCTTGTGGCAGCTATCTTGTGTCCACATGGGGGTGGCCATCTTGTGTGTTGGAGTGACAATTTGTATATTGCTCTTTTATTAGATAGGATATATATATATATATATACTGTAAATGTGTATATATATGCAGATGTAATATAATATATATATTATATTATATATATATATATATATATATATATATATATATATATATATATATACACACACACACACACACACACACACACACACATCTGCACACCCCTTCCACAGCAACCCTCAATGAGTCTTTGGCTGAATAACTGGTAACTGTAGTCCAACCAAACTGAGACACTCTATCCGCTGAGCTAAGCTAGCTAGAGCAAGAATCTGCACTGTCCCAGGGTCAAAGGGCAATGACCTTCAGGATAGGTATGGGACAAAACATGGCAGAGCCCACGGAGAGCTCTAAGAGAGGTGCACACCCTGAAAGGTGCAGGAACCAAAGGGGCTTTGCTGAAGTCACTGATGGGGGAAGGTGTGCTTAGAAGGGATCTTCTGCTAGGAGCCTGGTACGGGGCATCCCATCTACACCTTCCCAGAGTTTGAAAGTCCTGTGGTCAGGGTCTGCTTCCCTCCTCCACACGGCTCAGGCTGCCAGCCAATCACCAGTGCCTAGGTGCCCCTTCCTTAGGTTACTTTTCGGTTTTTGTTCTGTGATCCCCTGCTGAAGCTACAGGCCCCTGGGCTGCAGACATGAATTGTTAGTGAGCTCATGTCTATGGCTCGTTCATGTCTGCCGCTCACTCATGTCTGCCGCTGTCTCGAGGGCTGCAGCTGGTAGGCAATATGAATTTGTTTAGCTAATCTTTCCCTATCTACATCATCTTAATTGATGATTTCACTCAGGAATCTCAAACCCTGCAGGTAGAAACCCCAGCCAAAACCAGCCAGGTGCGAATGAGGAAAACACATTCCCTTGCACTTGCCTTCAAGAGCTCTAGGTGCGGCAGAGTACTCAACGGCATTGGGAGGTGGATGGAAGTGCACAGCCAGGGCTAGTTGTGGGGGGGCTCTCATTGAGTGGGGGGACCCTGTGCTCAGAATGGGCATATGGTCAAGAGAGGGCAGAGATGGTCTCAGTTTTACCCCATTCCTTTGAGCTAATGGTTGGGCCTTGTCTCCAGAAAAGAGATGTCTGGAAGGAAGGGTTAGGTTAGCATTTAGGAGAACCTACTTGTGCCCAAGATGTGGTTCCCAAAGTGTGGTCCCCTGCCAGCAGCATCAGCATGGCAAGTATTTGTTAGAAATGCAGATTCTTGCCCTCTCTGATTTGGCTCAGTGGATAGAGTATTGGCCTGTAGTCCGAAGAGTCCAGGTTCAATTCCAGTCAAGGGCATGTACATCAATTGCAGGCTTCTCCCCAGCCTGGGCCCTGGGCAGGGCGCATACAGGAGGCAACCAATCAATGTGTTTCTCCCACTTTGATATTTCTCTCTGTCTTTTTCTCTCTCTTCCACTCTCTCTAAAAATCAATGGAAAAATATCCTTGGGTGATATATATATGGAGAGAGAGAGAGAGAGAGAGAGAGAGAGAGAGAGGGAGAGAGAGAGAGAGAGAGAGAGAAGAAATGCAGATTTATGGGTCCTATCCCAATCCAAAACTGGAGGTGGGGACCAGCAGGCTGTTTCAACAAGCCCTCTAGTAATTCTGATGCACCTCTGCTGTGAGACGAGGCATATATATATATCGGGGTACTGACTCACATGCAGAGGTCACGGAAGTGGCTGTAACATCCTGGTCTCCAACATTCATTAAAGTTGGGAACTAGTCATATTAAACTGGAATGGTTCCCAGGGAACGGAAGTCACTCATGTGGAACTGTCATTGATGGAAGAACTTTGGGGAGCATCCTAGGTTGGCCAGCGAAGGCCTTCCAGAGCTTTCTGCTGAGGGTGGCTGTGGGCCAAGCCAAAGGCTGTGAACCTCAGGCCCTGGGACCTGCCTCTGGGCCAGGAGAAAGGAGGATGCGGAGGGCAGTGCCTTCTTGGCCAGGAGGAGCTCTGAGGGCCACATGAGATCCAGGGGTCTCCTGGGATTCTCCGGGCATGCAGGCTTGCTGTGCCAGGCCGAGTTCCAGGTCAGTGGCTTTTTTCCCCAGGTAGTTTGGTGATGGCAAATGTGTTCAGAGGTTGAGGAGAGTGCTCTTACTACTGAAATTTATAGCTTGAAGTCAAATGCTTTACATAAACAGAGGATTTGAGAAATAGACTTGCTTGTCCCTTGCTCTCACTCGTTCTCTCATTTCTGGTGTCAAGACTGGACATTTCATGGTGCAGAGAGGGCCTTGACATCCTGAATGACCTCTCCCAGCAACGATGGAAATCACTGTGGCTCACTCCCCCGGTCGCTCCCTGGAGTCCTTGGCTGTAGGGAGTGCCAGAGGGTGTTGGTACCAGGGAAGGATGTCCTCGTTGCTTTTATCTAAACATGGATTTCTGATGGGAAGGAGATTAGCATGTTCTACTTGACCTCCTCCCTTGACCTTGCTGTTTCCTTTCCTTTGTTATGCCAGCCTGGGACTTGATTGAGGAACCTTTTCTAAGACAGGCTTTGGGCAGGAAGGGTTGCCGGTTCTCTTCCCATTCAGGGCACATACCTGGGTTATGGATTTGATCCCTGGTCAGGGAGTGTGTGGAAGGCACCTGATCTATGCCTCTTTCTCTCCCTCCTTCCCTCCCTCCCTCCCTTCCTCTCAGCATGTCCTCTGATGAGTATTAGAAAGAAAGAAAGGTTTGGGGCATTTTCTGTGGGCATATCCTACTGAATCCCTCTCTCTTCTCTCTGCCTAAAGGCTGCATCCCACTCAGATTGTTTACCTTTCCCCATCCAGCTCCTACAAATGTTCCTTTCCTCCCTCCTCCTTCTCCTCGCCCATCTGAAGAGTGGAGTGAGAGGAAAGCAGACAGAAGGGAGGGGAGAGGGACCACTTTGGGAGACACATAGGAAAGTCAGAGAGACGTGAGGCTACAGAAAGCACAGTTCTTTGCCTGGAAATGTCCAGAAATAGGTTGAAATGATGGAGAAAGTGGAGCTGGACTAGAGGCTGGCCAGGGATGACCACAGAAGACCAAACACATGGCCTGACCACCTGCAACCTGATGCAACCTTCACTGGTTAGGCTGCCCACCCAGGGGCAAGGATAGGGCAGGATCTGTGGGAAGACCTCTGCCCATCTAAAGGCTAGGTAGAATACTCCACATGGACCAAATCATGTATGTTGTTAGAAATCACACAGCCTCCAGATCCTTCATCTTTCGAGTCAGCGTCAGACTTCCCAGAGAGCCTTGTCAAAGGCCCGTTGGTCCTGATTCTCTGCAGACTTAGGAAGTGGAGTTCTCCTGGGCTGGGGTAACCCTGCAGCTCCATTTCAGGCCCCGCCTCCAAGCCGGTGCCTGGCAGCTGCAGAGTCTAAGAAGGCAGGAGGTGCTGGCCACAGGGAGTAGGAACAGAAAGAACAGAGGTGAAGCAACAAGACACCTTTGCACAGCTGCGGCCTTGTTCAAGGAGAGCCCATGTCACACGGAGCCCAGTGGGGATCTCCTTCCAGACCCAAATGCAGCTGCTGAGTCCCTGTTTTAATTTGAGGACTGGTCAAATTAAAACAGTGACTGTGGTGCAGGCCCCAGCCCACGTGTAATTCTGATGAAAGAAAAGAATTTACAAGGGTTTGCTAAGTAATTTGCTAGCCTCCAAAACTTTGGGGGCAATAAATTCATACAGTAGAAGGGAAACAAGGACCCATTTCTACAAGGACTTTACAATCCATTTTGACAAATCTACATCTGCTTATTTATGGCTGCAGAGATTGCCTGGACAGTGGGAGCTGCCGGGTCTGGCTCACTAGTCTCCCCTCCCAGTTCCAACTCTTCAACTTCCCTCTTAAGGAACAATGAAGCCGAGATGGAAATCTGTGTTTTGTTTTCTTTTTAGATTGCTCAGGCCTTCCAAGGCCTTCCAGGACCCTGTCTTATGAAAGGCTTTTTCTAGTTTGTAAGGATACTAATAACGCCGCTGTGACTACCACCAACGCTGACCCGCGGCTGGCCGTTTGGAATCTCTGAGCTTTATCTGGTTCAGGCATTCTTCCTGCGTGGGAGCATATTTGATTTCCTGAATCCCTTCTTAAAAGTGGCATTCTCCTCTGGGGCCACCAGCCCATGATTGCGATCCAGAGTCACACCCTGCCTAAGGTACAGAAGGATAAGAGGCAGGCCGCCTGGTTAAAGACGGCCTTCCTTCCAGGACACAGCATCGTCTTTGCTTCGTTTCCTTCTCCTTCTTTTGGAAGGACAGGGAGAAATGACCTCTCGCTTCCCGCCAGCTCTGAGGGGCCTCTCAGCGGGCCTCAGAGGAGCCCTCCTCCTTTGCAGATGCCTGCATCTCGGAGGTCCATGGGAAGCTGCCAGAAGTTGCCTTTTCTGAGTTCCCTGCTTTGGCTGCAATGCCTTAGGGCCTCTTGAGCTCCAAACCTCGCCTCCCAGGTCTTACCCATTTAGGGAACTGCCCACATGGTCTGAGAATGGGCTATGAGGGTAGAGAAACTGAAAAATAGAAATATAAGTGGAGATGGGCCAGAGCCAGCACCGTTCTGGCCATGTGCCTTTCCCTGGAGACACAACAAACCACTTTGGAAGACTCCAGTCGAATAAGTGTTTATCAGGATGCTTGGATGTAGTGGGGCAGGGTGGGCAGGGAAAGATGGTTGTGGAGAAGAACTTGGGTACACTTTTGGGTTTGACCACTTAGTCCACTGACAAGCGTATGCTACTCCCCCCTCACCAATTGAAAACATGGGGACAGAATTATTAATTTGTTTGCTAGACTTAGCAGCAGGAAATAGATTGGGTTAATAATTTAAGAAGACAGACTGGCACATGTTTGAATTCCCTCATCTAAGGGAGTGAGATTGTGAGTGGATAGAAAGTCCGCTAGTGAGGGTGTGTGCACAGGAGGGAAGCCCCGCTCCTCCTGGCTCCCCACTCGCTTCACTTGCCAAGTGAAGTGACCGGATCATGATGCAAATGCTGCTAGAACCATTAAAAGTTAAGAGGAGGAGGGAGAGGGGTGGGAGATGCAAGAACAAGTGACTTAAGTCCTCTTCTGTAATGGTTTCCGTCTAAACGGATAAATCAAGAAATTGCAAAACAAGCATATCGTTTTGAGATGCGTGCATGTAATCCACAGAAAAACTCAAACCAGAGGTGGTGGTCCCTGCACTGCAGTAGGTAGGTTGGCCTGAGCTGAGGATAGGGCTGAGTCTCGTCATTCTAAGCCCGTGCATGTTACTTGATTTTTCACGCATGTGCATGTAACACACTGACGGGGGAAAGAAGGAAGCAGTGCAAAGAAATGTAAATGGATTTATGGTCACACGGGGGCTGACTGTGAAAAGGGCTTCTGAATGCCAAGCGTTGCTCAAATTGAGATGTCAGCGTGGCTACGCTGTTCTGGGATTTCCCAAGAGATATGCGAGCCTTGGAGATGTTCCTGCCTGTCTGGGGTACGGTCAGCCCCAGGGAGAGAAGGAGCAGAATGGACTCTGGGGCCAGATTTTGACTCCCAGCGGGTGAAGAAACTAGAGCAAGAGGCACCTCCAAGTCTCCTCCCTCAGATAACATCGGTGGCCCTTGGCACACACTACACACTGAACTCTCCTTGCATTGCTGGGGAGGGGGAGAAGGAGGTTTCCTTGTGCTCTTTTTTTTTTTTTTTCCTCTTTCTTCTCTCTCTCTCTCTCTCTCTTTCTCTCTTTCCCTCCCTCTTTTCTTTTCTTTCCTCCTCCCCCTTTCTCCCTCCTTCCCTTCCTACCTCTCTCCCTCCCTTTTCTTTAAAAAAATGTATTTTTATTGATTTTAGAGAGGAAGAGAGAGATAGAAACATTAATGATGAGAGAGAATCATTGATTGGCTGCCTCCTACATGCCCCACACTGGGGACTAAGTCAGCAACCCGGGCATATGCCCTGACCGGAATCCTGATTCATTGGTCAGTGCTCAACCACTGAGCCATGCTGGCTGGGCTCTTCCTTCCTTCTTTCTAAAGAATAGTTCCACTTAGATTGCTGGCAGGCATTACTTCTGGATAGAAGCAGTTGTTCCCAACTAAGAGGTCACAGCCTGTGTCACAGTCCAGCCCCATCTCTGGCTTATGAGTGGTTTTCTCTCCATATTCTAGGGGAGGTATCAGAATGTTCTAGAGTGTTGCATGTGAACAAAATCAGAGTTGGTTGGCAGTAGAACCAGTGGTTAAACAGGTAACACCCTACAGGGATCACATTTCAGAACTTCTGCCACGTGTCCTAGCACCATCATTAGATGCCTCAGGTCGTAGCTCCAATGTTTAGTTTGTTAAGAGGCTCATGAATGTGTGAGCAAAGGAAACCAGGTCTAGGCTGCATGTTGACCCTTCTCGTTCCTCCTGAGCTGCAAGGGTTTCCCTCCTGGTCCCATGGTTTCCCCTTTAGGGTAATACTTACATCTCTGAAGCTTGGCAGGGGCTTGGGGTCCCATGCTGAGCCTTCACTTGGCATCTCAACACCCCTTCAGCCTTTCTTAGCTCTTTGGCACAGGTGGAAAAAAGATTCCTCTTTATTAGATGAAGGATCTTTACGACCACTCCAATTTTCCCTGCTTCCTTCCTCTCCAACTTCCTCTTCATGCTCCCTGGGACTGTAGAAAGAGGGGAGCTGTGAGCCGGAGTATTTGTGGTCTTAGAGCTGCCCGCCCATCATGCCATGCAAGAATGCTCTTCCCCCTGCGTTAGCATTCTCTACCAGCTTCCTTCTGCAACATGGGCATGAAGACCGATAGCTTTAACATGTAGATGTTTACATTGGCACACACAGACTTAGATATTTACATGGGTTTTTACTCTTTCAAAGTGGGTTCTTTGAATAAACAAATTTATTCCAATGACATTGCAATGCTCATAATATTTTTTTTGTTAGATCTGTGGAATTCCCTCTAGGCCTAAGAACATTATTTTGAATACTTTCATGGTTGCAAATCTTTTTAAAATTAATTTTTTCTTAGGTCGACTTTATTGAGATATCATTTACATATAATTAAGTGCACAGATTTTAAATGATTGAGCAGCTTTGATAAATGTCTTCACTTGTGTAAATACCACCATGATCAAAATATAAAATATTTCTATTACCCCAGATAGTTCCTTTGTATATAAATACAAATACATTTTTAACTTTTTAGATTGGGTTTAGAAATATCCAAAAATAAGTTAGAGGGATCCAAGTAAATCAGTGGGGCAGCTAAGCTAGCCAAAGCTGTTTTGTGCTTTGCAAGTTTTGTGGCATGTAGACTGATGGGAGGCAATGCTGATCGGGGAATTCATAAAGGAGTGAGGACAGATCATTGGAGCAGACAGCTACTCTGCTGGTTGAATATTCTGGAGCAAGGGTTCAGCCCCAAGTATGGACCAGGCAATAGGGGTATGGCACCCTAAAAAACACATTACCTTTCCTCCATGAAGTCTACATCCTGGTGAAGGGAGATGTCAAATAGTGAGAAATCTAACATATGATATAAACAAACGTATTACTAAGCAATAGTGTTGTTGTTGTTGTTGTTGTTGTTTTTAAAAGGGAGACTGAGGAGATCATAGCATGTTATTTTAAAGAAGATAAAAAGCTCATGTAATATATCTTTATTTTACTTTTCTTTTGTGAAGAAATCACAAGACTCAGATTCTACTATAACCTGCTTTCTGAAAGGAACATGGTATCTGAATAATCTGAATACAAGTATCTGTTATATATAATTCAAAAATGTGTATGTGTTGAGGGGGTTGCATGGTTAAAATATGGAGAAATTTGGGTAAAAGAAAGTTAATCAGGTCTTTACTGAAGGATTTCTCAGAACCTGTAAAATGCTAATGTGAACTATAAATATTCATAAGTGAAGATTATAATGTGCAAAGTTTTCAAACATTTTTCTCCTGGGAATCCTTTGAACCTGAGGGCCCAGATACATGCCAGCAGGGCACCAGATCTGACAGGCTGCAGTGGCTAAAAGCTGGCGGAGAGGGGCAGGGGTGTGGGGCGGGGAACAGTGCCAGCTGACTGGAGGCACAGTCTTCCACCTACTGTTTGGAGGGGGAAAACGGGGAATTTCTATATTTACGGGAAAGAGCAAGGGCATGTCTTTCAGGAAAAGATCGGAGACAGATTATTTTCTTCCACTGTCCTTACCTTCCTCTCATGAGACTCCTGGGGAATTTGGTAGGGATTAGTCACTCCTGCTAATTAATTGCTAATTTCGGTTAGAAGGAGACTGGTCTTTTTTAGTTTTATGCTCAGAAATTCAGGTGTTCCGAAACTGAACTCACTGTCTCCCTATCCATGGATACTCCTCCTCCTGACCACTCTCCCCCTCCCCTGTCTCCACCCATGGCATTGTCCCCTTCCAGGCCCTCAGGCTAGAATGCTGCCCCTTTCCTTCCACCTCGAATCATAGGCAGCCTTGCCAACTCAGCCTCTGCAAGAGCCCCTGATGGCCTTCTCCCTAAAGCTCCACTGTGCTGGCCTTCAGTCCAACCTCATTGTGTCTCCCTTAGGCCCTCACTCCTCTGCTGAATGCTGTCCTTAGTGTCAGCCATGCACCAAGCCATCAAGATGCCTCTGTGCAGAAGTCATCAACAGGCTGCTGAGATTTTTAGAAGCAACCTTGAACTAGCCCAGGCTAGCAAGGGGCCCCTGAAGGGTGAGGAAGAACTATCTAGACCAGTGGTCGGCAAACTCATTAGTCAACAGAGCCAAATATCAACAGTACAACGATTGAAATTTCTTTTGAGAGCCAAATTTTTTAAACTTAAACTTCTTCAAATGCCACTTCTTCAAAATAATCTTGCCCAGGCTGTGGTATTTTGTGGAAGAGCCACACTCAAGGGGCCAAAGAGCCTCATGTGTCTTGCGAGCCACAGTTTGCCGACCACTGACAAATAAGGGAGAGATGATTCTGCACAGATTGTGAGCAAATACACAGACAATGAATGTGTTCTGTGGGGAACTTGAATAGTATGACCTTGAAGAAGTTTGAAGGGCAAAGTGTGTGGCAGCTACCTAGTGCTATGTAACAAAGTGAACCCAAACTTAGTGCTTAGAACGATGACAGCATTTAGTCTGCTTATTCAATCTGCCCTCTCTTTAAGGCTCAGTGGAGATAGCTCAGTCTGTTCCCATATAAAAAATGGGCTGGAATCCTGCAAAGGCTCGCTTGGTAACATGATGCTGGCTGCAGGCTGAAACCAGCTCAAGTTGTAACCTGGAACACCAACTGTGGCCTTTTCATATGTAGGAAGCCTGGGCTCCCTTATAATGTGATGTCTGTTCTAAGGATCCCGAAAGAGAAAGAGCCCAGTAGATTTTCTGTCGACATTCAGGACTTATCCTCAGAGGCTGCACGGCATCATTTTTGCTTTATTTTCTTCATAAGAAGCAAACAGCTAAGACTGACAATATTGGAGGGAAGGGAACAGAAACTCCATCTTTTGATGAAGGAATGTCATTGTCACATTGTAAGAGATGTACGCGGGACAGGAGACTGGCGTCGCCATCTTTGTAAAATACAATCAGCCACAAGAGAGTATGAAGCCAGAGTCTAAGTCTAGGACGTGTCACATCTTGGATACCATGCCAAGGACATTCTTTTTTGTCTTGTAGGAAGTGGGGGGCCAGTGAAAGGTGTTAATTTGGGTGTCACCTGCTCACATTTGTATTTGAGACAGCTGTTTCTGGAGTGGGGCAGGGGGAAGGGGGTAGAAGCTTTAATGGGCAGACAGAGACCTGTGAGAGGCTGTTACAGGAAGCCGGGAAGAGAGGGGAAGGTATGGGGCAAAGCATAACAAGGAGACAAAGGGCAGGTCAAGCTTGAGAGACACCAAGAAGACATCACAGGGCTTAGCAGTGGCACCAAATGCCAAGGGATGGGGAGTAGGAGCATCTAGGAGGATTCCAGGTTTCTGGCTTAGGGCACTGAATGCCACTAATGGAGAATGAAGGGAAACAAGAGATTTGTGGGGAAAGACGGTGAGCCCTATTTGGGAAACGATTAGTCTAAGGCCGTGGTCAGCAAACTGCAGCTCTTTGGCCCCTTGAGTGTGGCTCTTCCACAAAATACCATGGCCTGGGCGAATTTATTTTGAAGAAGTGGCGTTAGAAGAAGTTTAAGTTTAAAAAACGTGGCTCTCAAAAGAAATTTCAATCGTTGTACTGTTGATATTTGGCTCTGTTGACGAATGAGTTTGCCAACCACTGGTCTAAGAGGTCTGAGAGTATCCACGTGGACACATCCAACAGATGGAATTTGGGGGCATTAGCCTTTAGGGCTGGTCAGAAGAAGAAGATCTGGCAAGGCATCCAAGATCCAATTGCCTCTTCCCTGGATTTGGCTTGGACCAGGGACTTGGGGCTTGAGCATACTCAGATGCCCTGTGTCCATGGAAAACAGTGACCTGGACAAACCCCATCACTCTCCCCCTCACTATCCGGGAGCCCCAGGCTGGCCTCACAAAGGCTCTGCCCTGGCAGGCAGGAGAGGGAATGTCAGCTCTGATCCCATATCCTGGAGCAGGGCCCTGCAGAGGGGGCAGAATTAGCTTTGCAAGGAGACAGAAATGAAGGTTGAACCCTGTTGTTCTCCTGAGACGCCAGGCATTCAATTAAGAGGAATGTTGGCAGACTATGAAACGTGCCGCACCCCACCCTTCCCTGGAAGGGCAGTGCAGTCTCCAGAAGGGGCACCTTCCAGGGGGCTCGGGGATGTATGACTCCTGCTTCTGAACCTGCTGGGGTCCCACCCAACAGCCAAGAACCCAGGAGGGCCCGGGGCTCAGCCTGGAGCTACGCATCTGTCCCCATTAACCACAGACTTCACATTTACTCATACCCACACAACAGGGTATATGGCAGGATGGAATGCAGAGACTAGGCCTTATCACCCATCCAGGGAAAGAGCCAGCACAATCACAGGTAGCCTCGATAGAGGCGATAACAAGCTTGGGACATTCATTACAACCTGGTGATTTGTGCACCTATCCTGGTGAGTCACGGGGGTATCAGAGGTGGGCCTGTGCACAAATGTTGCTGGAATCAGGAGGATGGAGGACAGGTCAAGAGGAGTGGAACACTGGCCTGGGGTGTGTCAGGGCCCTGGGAGTGACCTGACTTGGCTAGGGAGTGACTTCAGCCCTCACGGGACAGGAGGAAGGACAGCAGCAGCCCGCAGGGCACTGAGATGCTGTCAGAAAACAAGTCAAGTGATGTGGCTGATTAGCCAGGCCTTTCCCGGAGGTGCTTCTCTGCCTCTAGTTTACTGGGCCGATTATGGGCCACAGTGATAAGAACGGCAGGGATGGGCGAAAGAGGTGGCTGAGAGCACAGAGTCCCAGGAGAAATCTGATGTGATGATGATGGCATTGCACCCTCAGGACCGCCTGATCAAATCAGTGTTGCTGTGTAACAGGTGAGAAAACAGAGCAGAAACAGAATGGGAGGCCCAGATGGGCAGCCAGGGCTCACTGTCCAGGGGCCTCACGGGTCTCGATGTCTCCCCAGGTGTTCGTGCTCTGCCATGGCCTCCTGCAGCTCTCCCAGCTCCTGTACAGCGCCTACTTAAAGAGCAGCCTCACCACCATCGAGAAGCGCTTCGGCCTCTCCAGTTCCTCCTCGGGTCTCATTTCCAGCTTGAATGAGGTAAGCAGGAGGTTCTGGTCCGTCCGACCCCACTTGTGCACCCTGGTCTCAAGGCCTGGAAAGGGGGTCCAGGAAGAACAGTTAATGGGAAGCTGGGCCAGACACCTGGAAAGGAGACAGCCAGGTGCAATTGGCATGGTAGAAGCAGCTACCAATTCCAAGGCTTCCTGGCACCAAGCACTGAGATCAGTCTCGGTGGCTCCAGGTGAGGAGATGGGGTTCCCAGGCCCACTGTCCTGGGATCCCTGACCTGGGCCTCCTCATAGCAGCCCTGTGAGCAGGTGCTCTGCTTGCTCCTCCCACCTGACAGGAGAGGGCACTGGGGCTCAGCAAATGCAGCAGCTTGCTCCAGGTGTGCAGGGCTGTTGCCTCGAAATTTGGACCTCTGTGACCACCCACAAGTTTATGTGACCTCTGCCCATCCCCAGTCTGGGAGGAGGTGAGCCCCAGGCATGCAGGTGGGGAGCAATCCCAAGCCCAGCAGTTCCAGTATTATTAGCATCACAGAAGCCAGAGCTTTTGCCCCCTCTCCCCCCCAAAAAAGTCAGATTTCTATGATTTCACACAGTCCCTCAGTGACTACACATCAAAGTTTGAGAAGATAGGGTGGGCTGAAAGGTCAGGGGTGGGAAGTCAGAGGGCCGAGAGGTCAAGGGTAGGAGGGTCAACTAGGAGTCGCTGGAAGTCAGTGAGAAAGAGGCATGGGAGGCAGCAACCTCAGTGTCTCCAGATGAGGAGATGGGATTCCCAGGCCCAGGCTCTCTTTTCTTTCCATGAGGCCCCCTGTTCTGGATGAGCTCACCAAGACCAGAGTAGCGGTACAGGGACTGAGCTCTGAGAGTTGAGAGTTTGGGGAAACGAAGAAGAATCAGCCAAGGAGATTGAGAAGGAGCAGCCAGAAGAAGGAGACTAGGAGGAGGTGGTGCCATGGAAACCCATGGAAGGAAGTGCTGCAGGAAGAAAGAAATGCTCAACGGAATCAAATGGTGCTGGGAGATCAAGTAAGAAGCGTGCTGAGAACTGACAGTGAATTTGGCAATGAGGAGGTCATTGGTGATCTTGGCAAGAGCCAGCACCCATTTTGCCATTTATGACCCTTATCCCTGCTCTGGGGCCTTCGGTTCCCTTTCCTGGCTCTGGGTGGATCTGAGAGAGCTCACCTTCCAATGAGCACCAGGAACATGGAATTACTGGTACGCTCAACTGGGAAGAGACATAAGAGTGCTTTAGTCCTTGTTCCACGTTGATAGGAGTGGAAGCAGACCTAGGGAGGGCCAGGTGCATGTTACCTTGTTTTCCGAAAATAAGACATCCTCCGAAAATAAGACCTACTTACAGGTTTCCTTCTGAGTGAAATATAAGGCACCCCCCCCCCTTGAAAATAAGGCCCCTCCCTATGCTAAACATGAGAGATTTGGTCCACTGATTCTGAAAGAAATGGAGTCACAAGAAATTCACCAGGAAATTCAGGAATTGGATTGTTATGATGATGTTCCAGAAGATGATGACATGATTGTCATCGAATAAATGAGTAAATTCTTGATACTGTAGGATTCACAATTTGTCTGGTTTGTGTTGACAACTACGGTACTACCGTACCGTATACAGGTAATAAATTTCCTTTATTTTCATTTAACAATAAATGTGTACCGTATTCTTCTTCATGGAAAAATAAGACATCCCCTGAAAATAAGACCTAGCGCATCTTTGGGAGCAAAAATTAATATAAGACACTGTCTTATTTTTGGGGAAACAGGGTAGTAGCAGAGTTGCTGGGACAGAAACCCCCTCCTCCAAGAGACAGTAGGGCTCATTTAGTTAAAACTTAGACAGTGTCTGTTCAAGCCACTCTAACCTCATGGACCTGGACAAGTGGCGTAATATTCCGAGCCCCAGTTCTGTCTGTAAAATGAAAGTTGTTGCATGATGAAGCGAAGAGAGTGCATGTTACTTGGTGGCTATTCTGACTACCCAGCCCAAGTCCTCAGGGAGCTTAGTGAGGGAACACGTGCTGTTCCCAGGAGTCAGCCAGAATCGGAGGCACACTTGGATTTCACCCCAAAGGGCTTGCCCCTAAGATGGTTGAAATTAAGACCATGGAGCTTTTCATTGTCTCTAGAGACTTCCCTTGGTTTAGTGTTGAAGGTGAGGCTGGGAAGAATCTCTTACAACAGGGGAAAGCTGAAACATGTGTGCTTGTCCCACTGCGGGGCTCTCTGGGCAAGGCTGACCCTGGGACTCTGCCTGGGCCCCAGCTGCCACTGGGCAGCCTCTTCCCTCTCTGCTTTTCCTGGAAAAGGTACAGTCAGGTCTCCACTGTGGGTGGATGAGGACGGAGTGTCTGGTCTCACTCAGTCCTTCTGCTCTCTCCACAGATCAGCAACGCCATCCTCATCATCTTCGTCAGCTACTTCGGCAGCCGGGTGCACCGTCCACGGCTGATTGGCATCGGGGGTCTCCTCCTAGCTTCGGGTGCCTTCGTCCTCACCCTCCCACACTTCCTCTCAGAGCCCTACCAGTACACCGTGGCTAGTGTCGGTAAGTGGCCTCCAACCCCTACCCCAAGGCAAAGCCGGTGGCCGTGCTTCTGGGGCAGTGAATACTACACTGAGCCACGCCGTCCTCTCCCACCAGAAACTTCCTCCCAAAGCCCATCTGAAACCAGGACATGCGGAATTATGTGGAGCTATGAAGCAATGGTCCCAGCTTTGGCTTGCTGAGGGTGGAGCCTGCAGTGGATGGCTCACCTTCTTTGTAATTCCCTGTGCTTCATGCCAGGAACGATCCATTCATTTCACCCAAGCAGAGAGAGACACCAGTGAACGGTGCTGTGATGGGTTTGGCAGGATGAGGGTCAGATCATTGACCATGAAGAGGTCTGTAGAATTTCTTTATGTTTAATTGTGTATTGAACACTTCCTGGCATTGGTGCATTCACCCATCATTCTTTGGGTTTAGAATACACTTGCACTATGATCTCATTTGATTCCTCTGGACTCCTGTGAAGAGGAGAAAAGAGGTCTAAGATGAGAAGGTGGCGCTCAAAGATGTCTAGTGGACACCAGTCAGTTAGGGAGGGACAGACTCAGGCCTCCTGATTCTGAGACAAGTGGCCCTCCTGTGACACGAAGCCTCTGGCTCTTAGTGATAGGCCCTGTGGCAGGGAGAGATGAGTAAGGATTTCAGATAATTCATTAACACGAAGTTAAAAACCACTGAATTGCCCAGTAAAAGTTCTTCTATTCTTTAAAAATTATTGTATTTTATAATATAAAAAATCCAAACTATAGCAAAGTAAAGAAAACAATATAACAGACAGATATACTGACCATTATGGTTTATCAGTTTTCCTTCAGATACCTCTTTTTTTTTTTTTCCTTTTTTTTTTTAACAGCTTTCCTGAGACACAATTCACATACCATACAGTTCACCCATTTAAAGTATAAAAATTAATGGTTTTGGTATATATTACCAATAATGGTTTTGACATATCATGTTATTTTTTAATTGTGGTACTATATATATTTTCTTGTAATATATATATATATATATTTTTTTTTTCTGTAAGTTTGAGCACATTTAAAGATTTGTGTAACCACCATAATCAGAATTCATGAGTAAGGAAATCTCTAAGTCTCTGTCTGAAAATATCTTAATTTTTGAATTATAATTGAGATACAAACAGGATTTAATTTAGTTACTTCCACTTGGCACATTGTATCATACCTCTATCTTCTGGCTTCTCTTGATATTGGAACTTCTTCATCAGTCTAAATTGCCTCCCTTTTTAGGTATTCTGGTGTGTGTTTTTCTCTCTATTTGTGTTTAAAATTTTTCTCTCTTTGTCCACCATAAGGTGCTTAAGTTTGGGTTAATTGTTACTTATCATTAGAAGTTCCATGTGCTATTTCTTTTGAAAATTAAGGTTTTTCTTCCATTCTCAAAAATTTTCAGCCAAAAATATTCCCAATATTGATACCCAGATTTTCTCCATTGTTTCTTCTAAAATGTTGGACATTTTTATTTCTGGTCTCCATGTCTCTTAACTTCTCTTTCATAGTTTCTAGTGCTTTGTTCATCTATGCTGCATCCTGGGTGATTTCCTCAGGTATGTCTTCCTGTTCGCTTAGTCTCTTTCTAGCTATATTAATACGATTTCTAAGCCATCCTTTACATTTTAAATTTTAATAGCTGTCTCTCTATATTTTTTTCATTTCTAAAAATTATTATAATAGTTCAAATCTATCTGTCCTAGTTACATGGATTCTTGATATTTCCTTATAAATTCTAGTTTTCCTTTGGTCTCCTCAATTATTTTAAATATATTTATTTTATAGTATTTTTCCAATTGTTCTTTTAGCTCAAGTTTTGAGAATGCTAATCCTCCAGTGCTTTGTGTCTGCTTGCTCTTGTTTGTGGTGGATTATTTTTTGTATATCCTATGATATTTGACCATGGGTTCATTTGCAGAGGGATTTTTTTCTCCTGTAGAAAATTTGTGTGGTCTGTGTTGGGAAATAGCCATACAGAATGGTTTTGCATTTGCATTTAGTTGGCACCCCAAGAGCATCACTGCTTTGGAGCTCATTGTATAATAATTTATTGGCTTCAGACAAATTTGCACTTCTCTTAAGGGATGTGGGTAATGGCACAGGTTTCATGAGGAGCAGCAATGAGAGGCCCAGTCCATAAATGCTCTTCCTTAGTCCACTGTATCGGGGTTGAAGACATCTGAGGATAAATGAGCCAGCCAGGGATGTGATGAGGGAATAATTGATTCTTGTGTTTGTGAGTACCAAACTTATTTTTTTAAGTCATATATACAGATCAGGCTCAAGAGGTGAAGCACATATGATGACAGTAGAGATTCATAGGTTGTGTGACTTACCTGAGGACAGGGAGGTGGCTGGAATAGAAAAAGATGCAGCAGGAACAAGGATGTCTAGTGATGAAATGTCTGCTGGGTTCTGGTCATGAGTATCTTCTCTCCACCTCTCTGTAAATCGCCTGTAAACTTCATTTATCATAAATACACCATGGCCTTGGATCCTTCTGGACTGTTTAAGGGCTAAGTCCTGCTTCAAATAGGCACAGAAGGAAGACTGATCTAACCTTAGTATCCTGATGCACTCTTTCTCCGCATTGGTCTAGACAGGTGGCATGAGGCCAGCTCTGAAGGAGAGTCAGGAATTACTGGCCATCTTCTCAGAGAGGATGGTCAGGCCCACTGCATTACTGTCTTTCCAGACCTGAGGTCCCTGCCGATTCCATGAGCATGAAGACTAGGATAATGAAATCAACAAGGGAGCCTAGGGCACTATGGCCAGCCCAAGGGGAGGGCATCCTGCTAGGTGCCACACATGGTGGCCTGCTTAGCCTGATGAGTTGGCTACCCGCAGCCATAACTACATCCCAGTGTAGTTATTTGCTTCACATAGAGCAGCCACCACAGAGGGTGGTTAGAAATGGGGAGGCCTCTGAAAGCAGTCACTCTGCTCCTTGTTAGGAATGGTCTCAGGCTTGATTCAGCCCACCATGATCCTCCCTGCTCTCTACCATTCCTGCCCTGAGCTCAGTGCTCTGAGCCAAACTCCACTGGAGAGAAGCCGAAGGGGACTTTGAGGGGGGCCACAGCTTGCCTCTCAGGCCTGCAGGGAGGAATCACTGGCCAGGGAAATGAGCATTTTTGTTGTTGTTCATTTTATTTGTGTAAATCTTACTTGCGACAATAGGGCACAGCAGTCCCTGCCATTTTGACTGGGATTAGAGCAGCAGCTGGAAGTGCTCAGGGTTGAGCCACCTTGAGAACATCTTCCTGGTGCCAGGGGGCAGGATGAAGAGGACTTTGGTCCAAGAGCCACATCTGTGGGATGTAGTTGGGGCTGTGCCCTGGGTGCTAGGGCAACATGGGTGTGTGCTCTGCCAATGTGTCCAAACAAAAATGTTCGCTTAGGGGAAATGTTTGAAATGTGACTCCTACTTCAAACGTGGTCCTCTGGGAACTTGCGTTTTCAATTATGCAAGGCCATCAGGAACAAATGCATTTCATTAAAAACACCACCCTGAATGGAGCCATGAATCTGAACAGCCTTCTGGATTCAGGTGGTCCTGGTCTGAATCTGGGCATTGCAGTCCTCCAATAACATGGCCTTGGACACCTTGTTCTTAGCTCTGAGTCTCCGTTCCTCCCTGTAGAAGACTGACCCCCTCTTGCAGGGCTGTGAGGTCTGGGACTGTGAATGTTCAGGATTTAGCCTGGTAGCTGACATGTGCAGCAACCATGAAGTCATAGTTCTTGTCACTGGTGGTGTGTTGTGCTGGGTAAACTAGGATCACACAGGAGGAAGCCCCCTGCTTTCTGTGGAGAGGGAGTCTGACAGCTTGTGGCTGACTGGCTGGATGTCCTGGGACCATCTAAGGGCAGCTTCTCCCTGGTCCTCTCCGTAGATCCTTTGCTTTGGTCTGGAGCAGGGCCCATCCCTTGGCATGGATGAGGCTATGGGATTCCACAGGCGGGGCCATGTGATTTCTCTCTGAGGAAGGTTAGGCTGCTGTTCTGCTCTATTCCTAGACCCTCAGGTAGGACTAGCCTGGATGATGATGGGTAAGAACATGGTCTTCAACATTCAATTCCCAGCTCAACACTTCCTTGCCACATCTCCTTGGCAAGCCAATGCTTCACCTTCCTGAGCCTCCGTTTCCTTGTTGTTAAATGGGAACAATAACCTCCTTCCTTTTCAGGGTGCTCTGAGGGGGAAATCCAAACCAAATAGCTTAGGTAAAGTGCTTGCCTGGCCCATGTCCGCTTTCAGCAGACTTCTCTCCGCCTGCCCTTGTTGTGGTATTTGAAATCTGTTGCTCATAAGGAATGACCCCCAGATTATTACCACGTGTTGATTGAGTTCTTCCCCGTAGAGCTGAAGCACTCCAGAAACGACCATGGGAAATGAAGAGTAACTGTGTGTGTGTGTGTGTGTGTGTGTGTGTGTGTTTGGGGGGGGGGGGGGCGCGATTAAAGAGGGGCTGAACTTTGTGGGAATCACGGAGACTTTCCTTTAACAACTAATTGCCGATTTTAAAAAGGCCGTGCAGACATTTATGAATGTTTAGATTTTTTAAATGTCAGTGTGGTCCAGAAATGTGTCCCGCTGGCGCCTTTGGAGAAAGGGCAAGCTACCCAGCCAAAGCCTCTAAGACCACTTCTGGAACGCTGGCGAGGTCTGGGTAAGGTGGGAAACAGGCCAGCGGGAGACCAGTTCTCCCAGGAGATCAGGGACGGATCTTCGGAAACCCGCCGCTGAGAGGACTAGATGTGACCTGTGAGAGCCCTCAGCCCAGTCCAGGGGAAGTCTGCTCGCCGGCAGACAATGGCTGTGCACAGGCAGAAAGCTTCCTGTCCGATAAGCAGGGGAGGGAGTGCACTGTATTTTTAGAACAGCCAAGAAAAAGAAAGGGAAGAGTCACTTTCTAGTCCTTCGTTCACGAAGCGGCCAGCCCCTGGCCCATGCTCATTCATCCCAAGGGTGTCCCTGAGAGGAGAGTGGCAGGAGGGCACACGGAGGGAAGCCTCCAGCTCCTGCGTGGCTAAGTCCCTTCCTCAGTGGAGGACACGCAGGACCTGGAATCAGCTCCCCTACCCCCAGAGCACAACCCACTGCACTGAACCATGGAAGCTATCTACGCAGGGTCCTTTTAGAGGGAACTGCTCCAGGACAGTGAGCTCAGGGCTGTTCAGTGGTGAACACCCAGCCGAGGTGTAAGGTGAATATGTACAGAGAAGTGTGGGTGTGTTTTGGGGTAATTGTATGTGTGAGAGGCGTTTCTATGTGTAGGAAGTGGAATAGTGAGGAGGTGTACAGGTATGGAGAGGAGGTAGATATGTGTGAAGATGGGGAAGGTGGGGATAGGAGGGAATTTGGGAGAAGAAGTGGGTGTGTATAGGGGGAGCTCTGTGGAGGTGTGGAGGGTGGTGACAGGAATGTATGTGAGCAGGGAAAGCGTGTGTGGCAGGAGTTGGGTGTGTGAGGGGGTGGAGGTGTATATGGGGGTGAAGGGGAGAGAGTGCTTGGGTATAAGGAGGTAAGTGGGTGGTAGATGGTCAGGGTGAGAGTTGCATCTGGCCAGTTGAATCTATTTAACCTAAAAAGGAAAACAACAAGAGGGGTAAAAAAAAAAAAAAAAAAAAAAAAAAAAAAAAAGACAAAACACATGGGTGTTATTAAGCCAACAGAGAGAAAATAGCCTCAAACAGATGTGCAAAACAAGTCCTAACGAGATTGGATGCAGAGCATGTTTAATGCATAGTGTAAGAAAGGAGAGAAACCAGCGTGGAGAATGACAGAAAACACTCGGCTGCTGTGCTGACCATGAGGAAAAGGCCAGGCAAGGAGCTGGGCTCTGCAGGAGAACTGGCCGTCTCCATGGCAATGGCATGCGACCTCAAGGAAGACCTCACAGCTATGATATGAGAGCAGTTGAGCCTCTCAGGCTTCTCGTAGCATCTGTTTTGTGGGCACATCACAGTCCCCGACTTGGCAGCCTAGAAACATGCCCCCTTGTTCTGGGTCCCCAGCTCAGGTCTGAGCAGAAACATGAGTGTGGCACCGCCTCTCCATGGGCCCCTCCAGGATTATTCAGTCATTTTGCTGCTCAGCAATGAGGCTTGGATGGCAGGCCTGCTTGGGGTCTGGTGGGGGAAGGGAAACCTAGGCAGCAAGCTGTATCCTACATCCTGCTCCCGTGAAAAGAGTCACTTCTCTGGGACCCCTGGCAGACTCCTTGGGAGAGTCAGCACCCAGGGTGGAAAAGGAAGGCTGGAGCTATTGCAGGGACTTTAGGCACCCCCAGGAAAACTGTGAGAGAGCGGGGGATAGCCTTACAGAAACAGGATACATACCCCTTCTGGAGAATGTGGTTCTGAAGAAGCCATTGATCCATCCTTCCTGAAAGAGGCCCCCCAAGGTCCTCAGAGGACACAGGGAGGAACTATCCTCTCTTCTTGCCATGCTTGATAGAGCCAAGCCTTCTAGTTGTGGCCCAAAGGCTTGAAAAGGGGACACTAGATGTTTTGGGTAGTTTGCTACCCACCAGGGGACAGGAGACCAACAGAAGCAGATTCTTTTACTCAGTTAAAAAAAAAAAAAAAAAAAAGTCAGTAGTCTGCCATCCACAAAAGGCTCTCTCCAGAACCTGGCCATGCTAACATCCTGATCTGGGACTTTTCAGCCTCCAGAACTGAGAGAAATAGATTTCTGTTGTTTATAAGCCACACTGTCTATGATACTTTGGTACAGCAGCCCAAAATGACTCCATTAGACTCCTTCTCCTTGGTCAGAGTCCCTTCTTATAGTCTTAGGTCTAATCTTGAATTTTCAGCCTTTGGACTATCTTATTAGGCACTCCTATCAGCTTTGTGTCATTCATAAATTTACCAGCTATTCCCGGCTTTCACCCAAGTCCATGACAATGATGGAGTGGTGCACAGTTTGTGCCCGTCTTTTAGGTCACACTGATCCATCAACTCCTGCAATGGGCATGCCATGAGCTGCTTCTCCCAGAGGACTCTCCAGGCACGTGTCTGCGTCTTGTCTACCAGGATATCATAACAAGCTTTGTCAAAAGACTTCCTCCAGTCAAGTAACACCATGTTACAGCTTCCTGCTGGTCTGGGAGCCCCATTAACAAAGGAAATGAGGTTGGTTTGATATGAATGGCTTTTGATGAGCTCATGTTGGCTCAGCTAATTGCTTTTTTTTCTTCTTCAAAGAGCTCCACATCAGCCAATTGAATAAATTTGTGGGCAATAAGTTCTGCTTCACTTCCAATTTGGGGGTGCAAATTAAGCACACATCTCCAAATATTAAAATAAAATGGCTCTGAGTGCCCTTCCCCTCCCACCTCCCACCTCCATCCACTAAGAAACAGTTTCAATGATGAACTGAGCCAGGTGATACCTCCTTCTTTGGCAACTGGCAATTCCTCAGGGTGCAGGCACATGTGCAGGGGCAAAGGTTTGGGTGGGAAAAGCCCCTTGCCAGCGGGATAATGTCTGGCCTCGTGGCACCATGCACAGTGGACTGCCCTCTCACTCCCGGCTCATTGGTCACATGCACAGCTCAATACAAATAGGCACTGGCCATGTGGGAAGAAATGTCCAGCCTTAGAACTAGTTCTGGAAACTCAGTCTTGAGAGCAGAGCAGAGGAACTCTCTCCTTCCACCACCACCCCACGCTTGCTCTTTTCTGCACAGACGTGAATGAACTCTTTCAAGCCACCCATGTGCCTCACAACTCCTTTATTACAAGCCTTCATTGTTGGTGACCTTGAACTTGTCTCTAGTTTCTGGACCCAGTTCCCAGATTCTTAAAAACCTGGGTAATATTGCCCATCTCCAGGATTCTGTCATCTCCCTTAGCCATTGAAATTTTTCAACATTTCTGACCTCTTTGGGTGAAAATTGAGCTTATTGTATGATCACTATGCCCCAAGTTATAACGTACTCATGATTTTTTTTTATCCTCATGACAATATTGCAAGGTGGGTGCTATTATATCTGTTTTGGAGATGAAGACACTGAGGTTCTCAGAGGCTCCCAACCAGTGATCAGTAGAACCAAGATTTGAACCTGGTCTCTTTGGCTTCAAAATGTGAATTCCTTCCATTGCCCCAGGATGTGTCCAAAGCTGAAAATCCGGACTCAGTTGGTATCTGCTGGTACACAAGAGTTTGTTCTCTTACTTCTCCAAAATGAAGCTCAGAATGCATATGCCCATAGAAATTACATTATAAGTGGAGGCTTAGTCTAGTTGGAAGTGAACACCTATTATTACAGGAGCATTATGGATTAGTAAGGTCTGGTGAACTCCACTGGGAACTCAATCACTTCTGATGTACATACAACGCACTTTACAAACAACTTCAAGGTCTCAAATCACGAGTGAGGTCGGGACAGCCTGTTCCAGGCCTGCTGGTGGGAGTTGCCAGAGTTTCTGGTAAAACTGTTGAGTAGCCAGATTTGGGAGGATGAGGAAATAGGTCCTTCAGAAGGGAACATTCTGAATGAGGTTCCAGGATTTTGCTGGAAGCCCGAGGGCTTGGCACCTTGGCGGAGCTTCCAGAAAATTCTCCAGAAGCACCCCTGCCTTTCCCTATTGTTCTCATGGATTGCAATATGGGCTTTGCTAATAATCTTCCCCTCGTTTGACCCTGCTCACCCACAAGCCTAGGCCCTTCTCAGTGGGAGGTGAGGGTGGCTCTCAAAAACCATGACTTGAAGAAGTCACTGCTGCCCTCCTATTTCCTGGCAGAATCCTCTCTTTTGCTTACCAGAAGGAGGAGATTGACGTCAAAGGAAAGCCCCACTTGCCATGGCCTTCCCATGGTGCTTGACCCATCTAGCATTTCCCTCAGCTTCATCTTTGGAACTTCGTGCAGAGACCTCTCATTATACCCTGACACCCCCCTTCCCTGCCCCCAGCCAGCCTCAGCCTGGCCACACCTGGGACGTGACCAGACCATGGTCTGCCCAGATCTGGCCCATCTCCTTAGAGTTCATTCTAGGGAAGTAGACCAATCGAGGGAAGTGATCCCCTTATCTTTCCAAACCCACTGAGGGGGTCCAGAAATCAGAACTGAAATTCTGCATATTTAAATGGTGGGAGGATGAGTCACGGGGTTGACTCCTGGTGCAGCCAGGGTGGTGCTGGGGCCGCTGGGGGAGGGGAGAGGTCCCAGCCTGTTTCTACTTAGCATTTCATAGCCCTGTGAAAACTGGCCCAGCCCGACCTCTGGTGTCTTGCGGGTAAAAGAATGTGCTCTGAGGAACCTTGAGTCTGCCTCGGGGAACATGAGCGATGGACTGACATCCCGCTAATGGAAAGATTCCCCTTCCTCCCCTCCCTCAGGGCCCTCCACGGTGGAGGCAGGTGGCCTTGGGTGGGCAGGCAGGCTGGCATTTCCCTCGGTTTACACGGTGGGAAGGTCAGAACTAAGCCTCCTCTGAGGAGGAGGGCGATGAGCTTCCACAAGTCAGTGGAGAGTAACTGGGCCCCAGGTTTGTGCAGGAATGCTTGAGAAATGGAAAGAGGTTGCTCTTTCTTCCCCAAGCTCCTGAGGAAAGCTGAATGGGGCAAAGAACACCAAGCCCCCACCCCCCCCCCCGCACCTCCCATTCTGTGAAGGGCTCTTGACACACGTCTTTTTCTCCCCGTTTCTGGCCCTTGTATTCACCTTTATCCCTGTCCTTTTATTTTTAAGAGAAAGGCCTAGTTAGTGGTCTAAATTCTAGAAAACTCCGCTCTCACCAGAGGGAGCTGGCCACAGCCTCCCACTGCAGAGAGTCCCAGGCCTGAGTTCTTGGGAAGCCCCGTGTCTGCCTCTGACATAAATCCAGGTAGAGCTCGTTTTAATGCTTCACTTTATTGAGCTTCACAGATGTTACATTTTTTTAATTGATTTTTTTTTTTTTTTTTTTTTTTTTACAGAGAGGAAGAGAGAGGGATACAGAGTTAGAAACATGGATGAGAGAGAATCATCAATCAGCTGCCCCCTGCACACCCCCCACTGGGGATGTGCCTGCAACCAAGGTACATGCCCTTGACCGGAATTGAACCTGGGACCTTTCAGTCCGCAGGCTGACGCTCTATCCACTGAGCCAAACCGGTTTCAGCAGATGTTGCATTTTTTTTTTTTTTTACAAAGTAAAGGCGAGACCCTCCACCAGTAAAACGCTCACAACTAGCATTACTGCCAGACTCATTGTATTGCTGGTGGTCTGGCACCAAACACACAGTATCTCGTAGGTGTGTCTGTGCCTGTCCTCACATCAAGCCAGGAAGCAGCGGGCCCTACCCACTGCTGAGCCCTGCTCTTCCTGGCTCCAGGGCTCCCTGCCTCCGGGACAGCAGCTGCTGCTCCCCAAGGAGGACAGGGTGCCTGGGGAATGGAGCCTTGCCCTCTGTGGGTGATTAAAATCCTTTCCTGTTGACATGTGTCTGGGCCTGATGTGGGATGGGTTTGGCATAAGGAAGAGAGTTTGCTGGGAGATTTTGCGGCAATATAGGATACAGAATAGCCAGAGAGGAACTCAGTAGACTTAGATTTAACTGGGGCAATTATTTTTTAAATACCCCTTTTTTAAAACATACCTGAGGATAATAATTGATTAGAGAGAGAGAGAGAGAGAGAGAGAGAAACATCAATGTGAGAGAGAATCATTGATCGGTCACACCTGGACTAGGGATAGAATCTGCAATCTAGGTATGTCTTCTGACAGGAAATCAAACCCACAACCTTTTGGTATACAGGATAATGCTCCAACCAACAGAGTCCGCCAGTCAGGGCTAAAGTACATATTTTTAGTAAAGGCATTTTGAAAGTTAATAATAACAGTTAAACAATCTCTAGAGAGCTGGGCCTCCTGGACACCTCATTAGATGGAATTTCATGAGGGTTTTGTGGCATTGATGGACCATGCAGTGTACCATGTAAATAATAAGGAAAAAAAAGACTGATGGGAGCATTTGAGCTCTTGCTTACTGGCCTATTTTGTCAGTTTGGCTCAAATAAACTCATAAAAATTCTCCAAAAACACAAAAAACAAGATTTAATGAGCCAATCAACATTTTCACAATCTTCGATGACCATTAAATGTCACACACACATTTAGCTTGCGATGCCAACAGCAATGATCTAATAAATGTGAATTTAATAATAAGAATCTGCAACATGAAACAGGTTTGACTCAGTGGATAGAGCGTCAGCCTGCAGACTGAAAGGTCCCAGGTTCGATTCCAGTCAAGGGCATATAGCTTGGTTGTGCACACATCCCCCATAGGGGTGTGTGTAGGAGGCAGCTGATCGATGATTCTCTCATCGATGTTTCTGACTCTCTATCCCTCTCTCTTCCTCTCTGGAAAAAAAAAAAAAAAAAAATATATATATATATATATATATATATATATGTATATGTATAAAGAATGTGCAAAAGCAAGAACTAGAATTCTTAAAAGCAACATTTACTCTCATTTACTCTCTGGTCCTTTGATTCTCAAGCACCTGCTCTCCTAGGACACACCCAGCCTTTGTACCTCATACACCTGCTCTGGGCTGCACATCACTATCTGCACAGCGTGGAGCTGGCCAGCATCCTAGCCCCTGGTGCAATGCACAGCATCACCTGTGTTACCATGGAGATGTGTCTTGTCTGGGTCATCTCCCCTTCTTACTCATGGGCTTTGGAAACTGACCTTAATCTTTCCAGTGTGTTCATTGCACTGCCTGCCCCCCTTGCCTCTCGTGACCATCACCATCTGGGGCTTTTCTTTCAGGCCCCTTTCCAAGGCACACAGGCCCTCCAGGATGGCCATGCCTCACCCTAGTTGTGTTTCAGGCTGACCACACTGAACTTCATTTTGTGATATTGAGGCTGCCTTTCACACCTCCGAGCCCTCCTCATGCTATCCCTCTCTGCTCCTCCCCACAGATCTTCTGTCCATTCCTTTTGATTCTTTTTTTTTTTTAATATATTTTATTGATTTTTTTTTACCCCCTCCCTCCCCAGAGTTTTGTGTCCATTGGTTGTACTTATATGCATATATAAAAGTCCTTCAGTTGATCTATTATCTCCCCCAGATCTTCCTCCCCTCCCCGCTGTAATTTGACAGTCTACTTGTTGATATACTGTCTCTATATCTATCTTTTGGTTCCTCAGTTTATAATGCTCTTTATTATCCACAAATGAGTGAGGTCATGTGGTGTTTCTCTTTCATTGATTGGCTTATTTCACTCAGCATGATGTTCTCCAATTCCATCCAGGTTGCGGCAAATGATGAGAATTCCTTCTTTTTTATGGCAGCATAGTATTCCATTGTGTAGATGTACCATAGTTTTTGGATCCAATCATGTGCTGACGGACACTTAGGCTGTTTCCAAATTCTGGCTATTGTAGATTGTGCTGCTATGAACATAGGGGTGCATATATCCTTTCTGATTGGTGTTTCTAGTTTCTTGGGATATATTCCTAGAAGTGGGATTACTGGGTCAAATGGGAGTTCCATTTTCAGTTTTTTGAGGAAACTCCACACTGTTCTCCACAGTGGTTGCACCAGTCTGCATTCCCAACAGCAGTGTTGATTCTTTTTTTAAAATAAAATATATTTTATTGATTTTTTACAGAGAAGAAGTGAGAGGGCCAGAGAGTTAGAAACATCAATGAAAGAGAGATATTGATCAGCTGCCTCCTGCACACCTCCCACCAGGGATGTGCCCTCAACTAAGGTACATGCCCTTGGTTGGAATCAAACCTGGGACCCTTGAGTCCACAGGCCAACACTCTATTCACTGAGCCAAACCGGTTTTGGCTCCTTTGATTCTTCTCAGCTCTAAGGCCACTTTCTCCAGGAATCTTTTCCCAAACCTTCTCCCCAACTTCACTGGGTTTTCTGCCCCTCCCATATCTCCCTGACACCCTGTCCTCTCCCAGCTCAGTGATACTAGCTGGTGTTTTTATTTTATTTTATTTTATTTTATTGTGATAAAATATGCATAACATAAAACTTACCATTTTAACTATTTTTACTTTAAAAAAAATATTTTATTGACTTCAGAGAAGAAGGGAGAGGAAAAGAGAAATAGAAGCATCAATGATGAGAGAGACTCATTCATTGGCTATTTCCTGCACACCCCCTACTTGGGACGGAGCCCACAACCCCAGCATGTGCCCTGACCAGGAATCAAACCATGACCTCCTGGTTCATGGGTGGATGATCAACCACTGAGCCACATCAGCTGGGCCATTTTAGCTATTTTAGGTGTACAGTTCAATGGTGTTAAGTACATCCACACCATTGTACAGCCATTGTTGCCATCCATCTCCAGAACCTTTTCATCTTTTCCGACCAAAACTATACCCATTAAACCCTAACTCTCTACTCCTTCCCCACCCACACCCCAGCCCCAGGCAACCACCATTCTACTTTCTGTCTCTGAATTTGCCTGTTCTGGGTTCCTCATTGTAAGAGGAATCATGCAGTGTTTGTACCTTCGTATCTGGCTTATTTCAGTTAGTGTGGTGTTGTCAAGGTTCACCCACTTTGTATGTAGCATGTGTCAGAATTCCTTTGTTTTTACAAGCCTCCACAATATTTCATTGTGTGCATATATCACGTTTTGTTTAGACTTTCATCCATTGACAGGCATTTGGGTTGTTGCCACCTTTTGGCTATTGTGAATAATCCTGCTATGAACACTGGTGCACAAATATCTGCTCAAGTCCTGGCTTTCAATTCTTTTGGCCATATCCCCAGAAGTGTAAATGCTGGATCATATGGTATTTTTTTTTTTTACAGTGGCTGTACCATTTTACGTTCCTACCAGCAATGTGCAAGGCCTCTAATTTCTCCACATCTTGCCCATCACTTGTTGTTTTTTTTAAATATATTTTACTGATTTTTTTTTTTTTAACAGAAAGGAAGGGAGAGGGATAGAGAGCTAGAAACATCGATGAGAGAGAAACATTGACCAGCTGCCTTCTGCACACACCCCCAACTGGGGATGTGCAGGCAACCAGTGTACATGCCATTGACCGGAATCGAACCTGGGACCCTTCAGTCCGGAGGCTGACACTCTATCCACTGAGCCAAACCGGTTTCGGCGACACTTGGTTTCTTAAATAACCATCCTGGCGGGTGTGAAGTGATATCGCATTGCGGTTTGGATTGGACCAGCAGTATTGTGGTTGCTTCTTTTTCTGTGTGTGGCTGCTTCTTTGATGACCTGTACTCCTCAGGACCTTGAAGGTTTGTGAGATCAGCACCTGGGCCTGTCTCAGTCACCTCTATGTCTTCTCCCCCAGCAGAGTGCCTGCCCAGTCAATTAGGATGGCCAAGAAACCAAACAACTGAGAATGAATGAGATCTGGTCCAGGTGTCCTTTCAGACCCCAGGTCCAGTTGCTCCAAGTGTGAAGCAGGCATCATCCACGCTGCTGATAGGCTTGGGTGTGCTCCCTCTGTGGCAGAGCTGGGAGCAGGCCAGTTCTTTGTGCCACTTTCCCAGTACGGCCATTTGCCTTTAGGCGATTCATAAACCACTCTGGCACCTGACGTAGATTTGGCCCTGCACCTCACAGCCTATGAGACAGCATGCAGGAGGGAGGTGCTGTCACACACCCAGTCAGAGGAGACAGGCAGCCCAGTCCCGAACATTCACAGGTGACAACAGCCCACAGTTTAGGGGACTGTGAACTTTTCCCACTCCCTTATGCAAAATATACTCGAAATTTGTTTGAGTCATTTGAAAAGCAATGCCAAACCTGAAAACTTGGCAGCGTCCCTGTATTTATGAGCCCTTTAGAAATGCATCAGCTCAGACAAAGTTGGTGCAGGGGAGTGAGCAGAGAAGTGTGTGTGCCAGTTTGGGAGGCGATCCATCAATGTGTCTCTCTCACATTGATATTTCTCTCTCTTAGCCTCTCTCCCTCCCTTCTACTCTCTCTACAAGTCAGTGGGGGGAAAAAGTATTGTGAGGTGAAGATTATCAACAACAACAACAATATGTATATAACCCTGAAACCATCACCACCATCAAGGTCATAGACTTATCTATCACCTCCCAGAGTTTCTTCCCACTCCCTTTTTTATTCTGGGCGGAGGAGAGAAGGGGGAAGCGTAAAGAACACTTAACATAACATTTGCCTGCTTAGCAAATTTTAAACTTACAATGCAATACTATGCTATAATATAGTACTGTGGTCGGCAGACTGCGGCTCTCGAGCCACATGCGCCTCTTTGTCCCCTTGAGTGTGGCTCTTCCACAAAATATCACAGCCTGGGTGAGTCTATTTTGAAGAAGTGGCGTTAGAAGAAGTTTAAGTTTAAAAAATTTGGCTCTCAAAAGAAACTTCAATCGTTGTCCTGTTGATATTTGGCTCTGTGGACTAATGAGTTTGCCGACCACTGGCTATAGTGCATCTCCAGACCTTATTTACCTTGCACACCTGAGACTTTATACCCTTCGACCGTCACATCCTCATCCCCACCCCGCTCCTTCCCTCGAGACCACCATTCCCCTCTTTGCTTCTACTTCTACAAGTTTGGTTATTTTAGGGTCAGACACATGAGATCATACACTATTTGTCTTTCTGTGTCTGGCTTCTTTCATTAAAACCAATTTCTTGACTCCCTATACTGTGTGTTTGTTTCATCTCATTGCTTCAGATTTCACCAAAAGTCCCAGTAGCCAGCCCCTCTCCAGGACACCTCTGTTGGGAGGAAGAAGGTGTCAGGTCCCAGCCAGCTGCGGGAGTCCGAGAGCCATGTGTCTGATGTGGCTCAGGCAAGGGAGATCTCCCCAGGCCCAGTTCCCCCATCCCTGCAAAATATCACCATTTCAGATCTGGCTTCACTGTGGACATTGAGTCGGTCACATTTGGGTTCGAATGCCAGCCCTGCTTTAAACCAGCCACTTGGTAGACCCAGTAACTGCTGTGAGCAGGAGACAGTGTATGTTCCAGCCTGTACAATAAATAGATGTTCAAAATCCTGGCGCTAGAACTGGGGTCTCTACAGTAGAGCCTATAAGTTGGAGAAAGGCTCAACAACCCACAGGGGACAGGATGGGGTGGGGGATAAGGGGGGGACAGAGAAACACAGCTCTGGTTTAAGGCCTAAGCCAGAAAGAAGGGCAATGGTTATGGAACGAGACATTGTTGAATTCTGGCTGTATTTACTAATGAAAACATTTTTAAATTAATAGCTTTTACTGTCATTTTATTTTTTAAAGTATCATGTGTTCTTTGAAAAATTAGGAAATACAGAGGCAAACACACACACTCACAAACACCACAGTCCCATCATTAAGTCTTCCTGAGTTTTTTTCTGCATGTTCTATTAGTCCAGATGAGTTTTCTAAATTAGAGATCATACTCTTCCAAATCACGTTATTTTGGGGAACCTGCAAGATGTTACAGCGTCTTTCCATCCTAATAAGACTACATCTCCACCCTGATTCGAAGGGGCTGCCTCCTACTCACCCTAAGGCTGGCCCACTTTCCATTTGAATTCTGCCAGGAAAGTGGGCTAGTGGGTGTGGCGTGAGAGGAGGAAGGAACAGAGACACACTAACCAGAGTCCAGGTGCTGGTCACTCTCCTGGGTGCTCTGTTCTCTGCACACAGCAGGTGTCAACTTTGCCTTAACCAGACAGAAGTTTGGGCCTCTTTGCCTTCTGGTCAGTCAGGGAGCCCCCTTGGCCAGCAATTTTCCAATGTGTCCCATGCAAACATCAGTAGAGAGGACAGGCAACTGTGGGGATGAAAGTGCATGTCGGGGAGGGGAGGGAAGGGAAAGGGAGGGGAGGGGAGAGAAGGGGAGGGGAGGGGAGAGGCCCAGGAGGAGGGCTGACCTCTCCCCAGCCCCATGGTCCCCAGAAGCCCCGAGCTCAATAGCACTGAGCAGAGTCCAGTGTGCGAGGCAGATCTGGTCCACAGCCCTGTTTTTCTGTGTGGGATTTCGATGCCCACCTAGTTCAGGGCTCTACCCTCTCTGGGAGCACCACAAATGAGAATTAAACTGAATCCCATTAGTGCTAAGTGAAGAAACCCAAAGGTCAGGTCAGTAATGAGAGTGGTTTCCATTGGCCTAGACAAGGCAGGAAGAAAATGCATCTCATGGAAAAGAGCCCTCAAGAACCTTCAAGATCTTGGAGAGCTGACAGTGCTGACTGTTCACTGCGGGCCAGATTTAAAATGGCCTGGCCACGTTCCCACAGCACAGGTGGCAGGGAGCCCACAGACCACCTGGGGGTCTCTGGGACCCTCAAGAGTGGGTCTCATGGTGTGGCCTGGCTCCGTGGATGCAGCCTCAGCCCTCCACCTGCAACAGGAGGGGTTGAACTAAAGGGTCTTCCAGCTTCCCAAGTTCTCTGACTCTTGGGAGCCGCCCAGGTTTCAGAAGGTTGTTAAATGCCTTTGGCAGGAGGCTCTCCAATGAGATGCAGTGTTTCGTCCAAGAATGAGGGCTCTGGAGGACCCAGCTGCACACATCGCAGGGTGACGCTGCCTTCTGTAGAGAACCACATTCTGGGGTCCTACGCTGAGGCTGAGCTCAGGGCACGGAAGGCTGGCAGGCCTGGGTTTTTACCTTGGATCCCCCATTTCCAGCTGCATGGCCCTCTCTTCCAGAGATGAAGGTACTGGTCCCTCCACGCTCAGCTCCCTGCCTGGACCCACAGAGGAGAAAGAATGAATGCCCATGAGAGGAAGCGTCCTCTCCCACTGGAGAAGGGCCCACCCTCTCCCCTTTCTCTCACCTTCGTTCCCAGAGTCACTCCCAAAGGCCTGGGAGAAAGGCCAGGTCCGGAGGCCAGCGGTGGAGCCAGGAGCCTGGGTGGTGGTGACCGGCATGCACTCTCGTTGCAGGGAACAGCAGCTTCGCCCACACCGAGCTCTGTCAGAAGCACTGGCAGGACCTGCCCCCCAGTAAGTGCCACAGCAGCACCCAGGACACCCGGAAGGAGACCAGCAGCATGTGGGCTCTCATGGTGGTCGCCCAGCTGCTGGCAGGCATCGGGACAGTGCCCATCCAGCCGTTTGGGATCTCCTATGTGGATGACTTCTCGGAGCCCAACAACTCGCCCCTGTACATCGGTGAGTCACAGGCTTGAAGAGGGCTGCAGAGGGCTGGGGAGGGGGGTGGTCAGGTCTGATCTGACACTTAGGCTCTGAGGGGCTAATCTGAGGTCTTAACTCCCTTTGCTCCACAACACAGCAAGCGAGTGCAGAGGTTTGGGGATCAGACAGACCTGGTTTGAATGGCAGTTCTGGTACCTATCAGCTATGACAGTGGTCGGCAAACTCATTCGTCAACAGAGCCAAATATCAACACTACGATTGAAATTTCTTTTTTTTTTTTTTAAGAAGATATTTTATTGATTTTTTTTTTTTTTTTTTTTTTTTTACAGAGAGGAAGAGAGAGGGATAGAAAGTTAGAAACATCGATGAGAGAGAAACATCGATCAGTGGCCTCTTGCACACCCCCTACTAGGGATGTGCCCGCAACCAAGGTACATGCCCTTGACTGGAATCGAACCTGGGATCTTTCGGTCCTCAGTTTATCCTGAGCCAAATTGGTTTCAGCTGAAATTTTTGAGAGCCAAATTTTTTAAACTTAAACTTCTTCTAACTCCACTTCTTCAAAATAGACTCATCCAGGCCATGGTATTTTGTGGAAGAGACACACTCAAGGGGCCACAGAGCCACATGTGGCTCGTGAGCCACAGTTTACCGGCCACTGAGCTATGAGATCTGTGCAAGTGGCTGAGCCCCAGGACCCCGGGTTCTGCACCTGCAGAATGGGGCTAACAGTGTCTGTGTGCTGGGAAGCTATGGGACGACATGAGGTCATGTATGTAACAATTTAGCCCCCTGTCAGGCCCAGGGAAGCTCCTTGACCAGCAGTAGCTACTGGTGCTGTCAAGCCCTCAAGGTCTGGGCCGGGGCACACATGTCTTTCTGAATCATCCACTTATGCACAGATTGGCCTCAAAGAAGCACATGCAAAGAAGGTGGATGACTATCTGACTGCTCAGACCCTTCCCTTAGCACAAGCCATATTGAGCATCCTCAAGGGCCCTATACTCCAGACCAGACAGACCACACCCACTGGCTCTGTGGCCTCACAAGCTCCTGCCAGGACCTCCAACATTGTCCCTGCACAGGCCTTTGCCCACCAGCACTGTTCTGGGCAGGCATCTTTAAATGCCAGGGAGACCGTTTCCCTCCTGGCAGGTGGATCTCTCTGGCAGCTGGCTGGAGGAGAAACAGCTTTGGTTCTGCACGTCTTAGGATCTTGAGCGACTCTGGCATTGCCTGGGGTGTGGATTTGTCAGGGTCAAAGGACAGATGATGTGACATCTCAGGAATCCTTCGGCTAGAGAAGGACCTGGGGCTGTCACACCTCAGTTCCCCTCAGCCTCTTTACCCTGCTCTCCTTTACAGCCATCTTATTTGCCATCTCCGTCTTTGGACCGGCTTTTGGGTACCTGCTGGGCTCTGTTATGCTGCAGATCTTTGTGGACTACGGCAGGGTGGACACAGGTGAGTGTATGTGATGATGCCTATCCCATTGCCAATTTCATAAAGCAGTCTCCCTGCCCTCCCTGGCCCCTCCACCTCCACCCTCACCCCACCACACCCCCAGCCAATCAGGGCAGAAAGTGAACCTTTAATTGCAAATGCTCATTGCCACTTGCTCATTTCTATGCTCACTTTGGCTATCCCCCAGACAGCTCGGAGCAGCAGATGGCATGTGCATCCCCTCCCAGGGCCCATGTTGGGCTCTAGGAAAAAGGAGGGTACACTGCTGGAGGGAAAAACAACAACAACACACAAACCCTCAGGAAATTTGCCACTCGGGTTTGCTGCAGGAAAACCTTGAGACCTAGGGAAGTTGCCATCACAGCTGCCTATCTTGGTGGTGGTATTAAAATCATTCCCACCAGCCAGAAGATGTGCCTGGAAGGCAGGTGTGAGCCAGACCCTCAGGAATAACACGTCTACCTGTGCCAGGCACACAGATAAGAGCCTGCCCATCCCACAAAGAATATGAGCAGGTGTTCAACCCAGCCCTGCTGCCAGAACCCACAGGCTCCTGACTCCTGGTCCATTAGACCATGATGTCATCTGCATCATGTCCTCTGCCTGTACTTCAAACCCAAGGGAAAAGCCAGGTGGAGCTTCCAGCCTCAGGGTCAAGCCATCTTTGCCCTTTCGCTGGCACTGGCCTGCATTGGTTCCTAGCTGTTGGTTGACCAAAAGAATCTCAACTGAACTCCTGGTCCTCCAGGGACAGTGCCCAGGGAAGCCTGTCATTGTTTGGCTGAGGTCCATTCTGCTTCTTCTCCTTTCCTCCTAGGTAGTTCCCTATCAAAGAGAAACATAATGGCAGGCTGTTAGATGTGAATGGGAGACTTGCCAGGAGTAAGCATCTCCTTTGGGGGCCAGGCAGCCCACTCTGTGGGTGTTGTTTCCTTGGGCTTCTGAGGATTATGAGGCCTCCTTTCTTAGGGAGCAATCCAGTTGGGGAGCAATAGTATTCAGTGGTTTAAAGCTCAAGGTTGGACATCAGGAAGACATGGGTTTGAAATTGATCAATAATTTTAACCTTGGACAAGGACATGGTTAACCTCTCTAAGGTTAAGTTTCCTGATCGGTTGGAAATGGGTGGAATAGCCCTTCCCTCTTGGACTTACTGGGAGAACCCAGCAGGATAATAGATGCAAGCGTGTGGTCTAGTGTCTGACCCGTGATAAGCCTCAAGAGAGTTACTGCCAAGGATGGGGAGTAAAATAAGGTGAGACGAAGGTTCTGATCCCTTCAGCCTGGTAGTATTTGATGCTCTGCTTCATGTGCAGTGGCCTCCATTTTCTGGGGAGACCAGAATGGCCAGGATAGGGAATGTCATCTTGACCAAGGTTCTATCAATAGTTCATGGCCTTACCTCTTCTCCATAGTGAGGAGAAAATCCCCCTCATCAAAGAGTCTCTTCCCAGAAAGGTGAGATCATGCATTCATCCAATGAACACTGGTGTCCTTTGCTTTCTCTTCAGGGTTAGTTAACTTGAGCCCTGAAGACCCCCGCTGGATTGGAGCCTGGTGGCTGGGCCTGCTCATCTCCTCAGCCTTCTTGGTTCTCACCTCCTTCCCCTTTTTCTTCTTTCCTCGCACAATGCCCAGAGGAGTGGAGGTAAGGTTCTGAGAGCCCATAACTCTATGTATAGGAGTTTAAGAAAGGGAGTTGAGGGTAGAAAATAAACAGATCTGAAAAGCTGCAGCAAGGTAAGCACATTCTGAGTGAAATCTAAGTAAGTCTCATGATGCAGGACTTTTCAGAGGCTGGTGAATTTCCAAAAGATAATATCTCATCAGTGTGCCCTTCCCATGGTAGCATCCAGGAATGTAGTCAGGGAAACACTGAGCTCATCTAAACTGGGATAAAAATAAAAGCTGACTATGTGATCTGGTGCAGTTGACTTTTGCATTCCAAAGGGCCCATCTTGCCTGAAGGACTGAGCAAGATGGAAGTCCTAGTGCTTGAGGGAGAGGGTGGGCTGAGAGTAGATCATAGTTAAACAGACTGACCTCCTACCCATCGTTCAGTCACGTCTGTTGGGGAAAGAAATCGGGGAAGGATGAGAATGGAAAACGGAGATGAGAAGTCTGGTGGGGACTTTGATGGTGGGCTGATGGGTCTAAAACCCGTTTTGAACCCATGAAGTTCTGGGGTACTGCAGTGATGGGGCTACCAGTCAGGTGGCAACATGGCAGCTAGGTTGAGGATGGGGTTTGGGAAGGAAGAAAGACTGGAAATCTGATAAGGCCAGTGCAGAAGCAGGGGATGACAGATGAGGCCAGGGCAGGCATAGACGTTCTTCAGAAAGCAAAGGGCACAGGTGTTTACAGGCAGTGCTAAGGACTCAGCAATGACCTAGATTGGAGGAGAAGAGGGGCTGCAATTAGACCAAGGTTGTGAGCCAGACACACAGCTCAGTTCTCAGCAATGAGGTATATGAGATCTTGGCCCAATCTTGGGAGGAGGGGCTGGAGTAGGAAGATCTGGGCTTGTCTTGGGGGGAAATTTCAGAGGGCAACACATCCTGGCGGTTTTGGGGTCAAGCAAACCTGAGTTTGAGTCCAGCTCTGCTACTTATAAACTCAACGAGTGGTCTTAGGCAAGCTTCCTTGTTTCTAAGTTTCTTCTCCTTTACAATCCTGGAGATAAAGTGGGTATCCCAGAAGGAGGCTGTGAGGAGTGGGACAATGGCGTACTAGGCACAGTGCCCAATGTGGAGAGAGCGTTGAGTGAATGGCAGCTCCTGTGCCCAGTGATGAGTTTCCCCGGAGGATCCGCTCTGTGTCACCACTCAGGGCCTTGCAGGTGTGGTGGTGTAGAGCTCTAGCAGATGAGTTCGGAAGAGGCAGGCAGGTTCACTGAGGAGGTACGCACAGAAAGTTCGGGCACGGGGCCAGGACAGAGCTTTGAGCAGGACTCAACTCTGGGCCCAGAAGGAAGAAGGGACTCTTTAGAGAAGATAGAAAAACAGAGCTGGGAACACATGTTCTAGACTAGTGTGGCTCAGAAGCCCACCACCCCTGAAATCTGAGGACAGGGAAGAAACGTAGCCATGACAGACAGGCAAAGGATGAGATCCAGTCAGACCCTTTTTGGCATTTGTTGTGAGGAACTTACATATGAAATAACGTGCCCAGAGCTATCTTGGGAGGCATTGGTATGGCAGCATTCTGGTCAGCAGCCAAAGCACTGGGCTCACTAAATGCAGGTGGCATTTATTTCAAGAGACATTCTCTTTACACCCTCCCATCACACCTGGGGCAGCTCACTGCTGCCCAGCCCTGAGCACTGAGACCAGAAGGGTCAAGAGCCCAGGAAGTGTGGCTGCGGAGAGCCTGGGCCATTGATTTCCTTTGCTGTCTTCAGGCATCTCCTGCCATGACGGACGAGCCAATGAAGATGACGGTCAAGCCAAGAGGCTCTCTGCTGGATTTCATTAAACGTAAGCCAGTGACCCGGCAAAGCCCTGGGTGGGCTGGCTTGGTGGTGGTAGTGATGATGGTGGGGGAGCAATCAGGAAGTGCCCAAGCCCATGAGGCATTGTGTATGATAAGAAGCATTATGAACAGGTGGCCTATAATTGGCCCATCTCACAGGAGGGGTTCCACTAGGAGACACAGATTCAAGCAGAGCCAGCTCGGCCCCATGTTCTTCTCTCTCCTCCCTTTACGTGGAGGTGAATGTCCCCACTGCTAGTCTTATTTCTTGTCTACCCGCCACCTGATTTCTTCCAGATACATTCTCATTTTATTAATTTATGTGTTTTTAAATATGTTTTCATTGATTTAAGAGAGAGGGAGGGAGGGAGGGAGAGAGAGAGAGAAAGAGGGAGAAAGAGAGAGAGAGAGAGAGAGAGAGAGAGAGAGAGAGAGAGAGAGAGAGAGAGAGAGAGAGAGAGAAACATTGATGAGAGGGAAACATCAATTGGCTGCCTTGTGCACGCCTCCTACTAGAGATTGCGCCTGCAACCCAGGCATGTGCCCTGTCCAGGAATCGAACCAGTGACCTCCTGAGGCACAGAACGAAGTTCAACCAACTGAGCCACACTGGCAGGCCATATTCTCATTTTATTTTACCCAGGATTATGTTGAGTTGGGATTTGAGAGGCTGTGTGGCCCTCACCAGGCCACTGAACTCCTCAGGGCCTCAGACTCTGCCCTGAGGACAACAGGAGCGTGGTCTGGAGGGAGGAGGAAGGGCAGTGGCCAGGCTACCAGTACCCTGACGACTGTGGCCCACAAAGGCCTGGCCCCTGATGATGGTCTGCTTGCAGGGTTTCCCCGCATCTTCCTGAAGCTCCTCATGAACCCTCTCTTCATGCTCGTGGTCCTGGCTCAGTGCACCTTCTCCTCCGTCATCGCCGGCCTCTCCACCTTCCTCAACAAGTTCCTGGAGAAGCAGTATGGTGCCTCCACGGCCTACGCCAACTTCCTCATCGGTGAGTGCCAGCCGGACCAGACACAGACAGGAGCCAGAGGAGGACTTGCCCAAGGGAAAGATGTTTAAGGACCATTTTCTTGGTTGGCAGTGTAGAGTGCTCTGAACAAATTGCTGAGCCCCTGTCATTCCAGGCAGGAGTGGGTAGAGGCAGGGGGGCTGCCTTCCTCCCCATCAGGGATTGGAGGCCGGACAGCCTGCCAGCAGCCCTGAGACATTGGGGACAGCCAGGGATAGAGAGCATCAGTTTCAGGTAAAATGCTCCTGCTTCTGCTCCTTCTTCTCAGGCACGTGAATACATTTGCCTGGTAGAGAGTATGTGACCCAGGGATTCTGGGCTCTGGCTACACTTTAGGCATGCAGTGCCAAATATGCTCTTCATCCGCCATCTTCTTAGCCCTAGTCTTGCAACAAAAACCAAACCAAACACAAACTTTTTCAAGCAAAACTTGTTAATTGCACTTCACACGTTCTGTAGATACCACGTGTTTGAAGGTTATGTCAATACAAGTCAACGCCAAGCAAGATTTTAAACGAATGTTTAAAAACGACATTAATTATTACTAGACCCGATAATACAGGTGCCCAGTCCCACCCCCCTCAGTACAGCAGCGTCTCTGGGTGGGGCTCAGCATTGAACATTTTTGCCAGTCAGGCTGAGAAGCACTGATGTGGACCCACCAAGCGTCCAAGTGAATTACTGGGCTCAGTCCACAGGTGAGTTTGACTATATAGATGCAGCAAGGACCCCCACCCCTGTGTGGCCCTTGGATGTGCCTTTACTTCTCTAGCTTAGGCCTCTGACTAGCAGGCAGGGGGCACCACCAGAGCCTTGCTAACCTCGTGTGGTCACAGTTAGGATGCAGTGAGCGATCAGGCAATGAAAGGCACCCACATTCAACCCGCTTTCTTCTGGACACAAGGCCCCACATCTATCATGATCCTCAGGTTGAGAACTGCTGCTGTAGAGCCTAAGACCATCGCAAAACACAGATATTTACATTACGATTCATAACAGTAGCAAAATTATAGTTATGAATTAGCAACGAAAATAATTTTATGGTTGGGGGCCACCACAACATGAGGAACTGTGTTAAAGGGTCGAGGCATTAGAAAGGTTGAGAACCACTGCGTCTAGGTCAAGGCAGCTCTGCAGGTGTGCCTGGCAAACAGTAAGTGCTCAATGAATGTCAGGCATTGCTACTGTAATGGAACACCTCCAGTGCTCCTTCAGGAAGTTGTGCCCCCAGGCCTGCACACACAGACCCGCTTCCCTCTCTCTCTCTCTCCAGGTGCTGTGAACCTCCCCGCCGCAGCCCTGGGGATGCTGTTTGGAGGAATCCTCATGAAGCGTTTTGTTTTCTCTCTGCAAACCATTCCCCGCGTGGCTGCCACCATCATGACCATCTCCATTATCCTATGTGCCCCTCTCTTCTTCATGGGATGCTCCACCCCAATCGTGGCAGAGGTCTACCCACCTAGGTAATGGGAATGAGGGTGAGCAGATACCCTCTGCTAAAGGCCAGGCCTGGATCTGGCTGCCATATCTCTTCCTTGCTGCCTTCTCAACTCTCTCCTCTCTTTTTGACTTTTTGGCCTTAATCTCTTATGTGGATACTTAGAAAGCTAGGTCTTGAATAAAATGCTGAATTATAAGAAACAGGGGGTCCTGGTGGGCCATCAACTATCAGGGTTAAGATTCTGTGGTGTGTGTGTTTTTAAGAAGCACCAAAAACTAATTCGTTTGTGTTTTTTAAGAAGCAGTGTGACTCTGGAGGGCTGTGAGCCTCAGGAACCAAGAAATAAGCTGTGTTTGGCATCAGCTCTGTGCCAGCCAGAAGTAGGGTCTCTGGCTGCTGAAGAAAGATGAGAGAAGGAGACCTGAAAAGAACAATGAAAGTGATGGCAGACTTTTACAACAAGGCAATTTGTACTCCGTGAAGCAATCCAGGTCTACCCGGCTCCTGTCCGTTTGCATAACGCAGCATGGTCCTAAGTTTTCAGTCTGGCTTCAAGTTCAGAAAGAACTTGAGAGGCTTGTGAAGGGAGCATTTAGCTTTTTCCTGGGTGCTACCTTTCAACCACCTCTTCTTTTAACTTTTGCCTAATGAGGCTACAACATTGGGAGACGCCGTACCTTTGAGCCCCTCGGTGCTTTCTCTGTCTCTCTCTTTGAAATAACCTCTTCTGTCTTTGGTGGGGGAAGGAGAGAAGGGGTATGGTTACTCAGGATGGGAAACCTCTGGTTTGTACTGGTCTTCTGTGGACTGAGAGAAGCTGAGAAGGCCCTGGGCCTATGGGTGTCTTCTCTGGGAGTTAGCGGGTTTTGTCATCAGTTCTGACGCAGCCCTTACTAGCTGGGGAAAGTTACTTAACTTATCTAGTCTTCACATCTTCGGTGTTCTCATCCATAAAAGGAGCATAATAATTATGGAATGATTGTGATGACGTGCGTGACAAGCCCCCTGGGCACAGTGCCTGGCACGTAAGAGAGGCCCCGTTAACGTTAACATTGTTAGCATAATTATTTGGGCAAAGCTCTGGGCTGTGGTTTGTCAGCCCTATCCCAACCCTCCCTAAAGAAGATCGTGAATATCGGGTAGGAGGAATGGCGGGAATAGTGAGATCATCCAGTGACATCTCCTTGTTGGAGGCTCATGGGGATGGAGGACAAAGTCTCCACAGACCAAGGGACAGGAACCATGTAGACCTGGATTGCTTCACGGAGCCCCGCCTGCCCCTCAGCCTGAGCCCAGGGGGAGGAGAAGGGAAGGGAAACGTTGCTTGAGACTTTTGTGTAGCATCTGCTCTCTCTCCCATCAGACTCCTGCGTGGTTGTTTGTCTTGAGCACTTTGCAGTGGTGGTGGTGGTGGTGGTGGTGGAGGTGGGTGGTTGGGGAGGGTTTGCCAGCGGAGCCTTTCTGCCTCGCAGCTGGTGGGGTTGGGCTTCAAGTAGCGGAAGAAACAGAGAGGGGCCATGAGCACCGACCAGCAGCCAGTTCGCCGTGGGCCCCAACAGGCATAATTCATGGTGTTGTCGGCCCCAGACACACCAAGACATACAGCGCACCAGCCAGGCGGGCACTCGCCCCGGGTGGAGTGGAGAGATGTTTCTCTGGTCTTGCTTTGTTTGAGTCCCTGTTTCCTGTTTTCCTGGCAGCACATCAAGTCCTGTACACGCGCAGCCGCCTGCCTGCCGCAGGGACTGCTCGTGCCCGGACTCCATCTTCCACCCGGTCTGTGGAGACGATGGGGTGGAGTACCTCTCCCCGTGCCACGCGGGCTGCAGCCACATCAACGTCAGCACCGTAGCCTCCAAGCAACAGGTAAGGGCAGGAGGAGCCCCACAGGGTCCCTAAGCTCAGTGGGCACCACCCACCCCATCCTCATGGCCCCATCCTGGCCTCCAGGCCACACACCCCCTCTCCCTGCCTCCCCTTCCCCAAGGTCATGACCGATGCTTACATCCCAAAGTCAATTAAAGATTGGCCGATATTCAACAAAGGCACGTTCCTAAGGCTCGGAGCAGAAACCAGCCAAAGCACTCCCTCAGCGGAGACCTCCCAGTCTCATCCTGACGGGCCCTAATGGGCATCTTTGGGTCCTGCATTCTGGCCCTGTTGGAAAGCCAACATGGACCAGGCCCAGACAAGTCAAAGACACAGGGTCCTCTGGGATGTGGACCTAGAAGGTTAGAGTTGGAAGCAGCGATCAAGGGCATTAGGTTCACACTCTCAGCTTGCAGATGTAGCCACACAAATGGCCTGATGTCATGCAGTTATGTTAGGGTCAGATCTGACTTTAGAACCCAGGACCCTATCTCAGTCTGGGGGCGCATCTGCTCAAGGTCATGTACGTCTTGGCCACCAGCTTTCCATACATGTAACCAACGTTCGGTAGTTCACTTAGTGAGGTCCTATCATCCCTCTGGGTGCTAGGGCTCCTGGCCTTTTAAAACCAGCCAGCAGCAAACTAAGTTCAGTTATTCAACAAATAATGGACACCTGGCACAGCGATGCATGCTGAGGATATAGTGGCGGACCCATTCGACAAGGTTCCTGCTCTCATGGAGTTTGAATCCAATAAATGCACAAGATCCTTTTAGAAAGTGGCTCATGCCATCAAGAGAGTTAATGGACAGAGTGTGTCCAGGGGCCTCCCTGAGGAGATGACATTAGAACTCAGCCACCAGAAGAAAACCTGAAGGGGAAGTATTTGCACTAAAGCCGTGGTTGGCAAACTGCGGCTCGCGAGCCATATGTAGCTCTTTGGCCCCTTGAGTGTGGCTCTTCCACAAAATACCACAGCCTGGGTGAGTCTATTTTGAAGAAGTGGTGATAGAAGAAGTTTAAGTTTAAAAAATTTGTCTCTCAAAAGAAATTTCCATCGTTGTACTGTTGATATTTGGCTCAGTTGACGAATGAGTTTGCCGACCACTGCACTCAAGGAAGAGCAAGCACCAAGCCCCAGAGCATGGCTGAGCTGGATGCAGGAGAGATGAGAGAAGGCTGAGGTTGGTGCCAGGCCAGGGAGCAGGCAGGGGCCAGAGCCGGCAGGCCAGGTTTAGGAGTTAAATGTTCTTTTTCCTGAGAGCACTGGGAAGTCTGTGCAGTTCCCCTAAGGAGGGGAACACACCTTATGCCCTTATGTCTGTGTGGAGGTCATGGGCGAGGCTAACCTCACTCCCCATCCTCTCTCCGAGGATAAGGGCAGCCGCTGCCACGGCCACCCCAGTGGGCAGAGGAGTGTGAGTCTCAGGTGGAGCAGGGACAACAGGCTTGGACCAGATGTTCTCTCAGCTGCCTTCTAGCTGAAGGAGACTGTGGTGGCCTCTGTGGTTTGCTTGTTATCATTTACTTACCTCTGACTCACCTTCTTCCAGAAAGAATACTGACAAGTTTCAGATAGTATAAATCATCATTCCTTAGCATCATATCAAGGAATAGTAAGTTATAAGAAAATGGTGATAGGCTAGTCCGTCAGACACTGCACTCGGGGGGTAAAGACCACCAGGGTGGTGGCTCGGTTGTCCAATAGTGTTGACCATGTGGCTTGCTGGCTTGAGATGGGACCTCCATCCCTCCCTGGAAACCTGTACAGACAGGAGGAATTCCTCTCTGGCAAAGGCCAGGCAGATGAGGAGCTTAGTGGATTTTATTGTGTGTTCTATGTTGTCTGCCCCTGTTTATACCTTCCTAACCCTCCCTGCAATAAACACACACACAGCAAAAACAGCAACCCACAAAGCCGCGGCTGCTGGGTGTGGGGTGGCCTGGCCCAGAGAAGAGCCCTCCCAGTCTCCTGTCCCAAGCCAGGTGGACCTTGCCTGGCAGTGGAATCCTGTGTGTACAGATGTGGGTGCAACTGCTGGAGGAGCCCAGCCTACACTGGACAGCTGGTTTCTATTGCCCAAATGGGTCAGGGGTAGGATCCACGTGACACCTTGAAACCCTCGGCTGACCTCTCCAGCCTCTGAATCCAGCCTCACCCAGCTCCTCAGGGGAACCAGGGACAGAGGGATTGAAACCTGAGGGACTGTCTGGTGCAGGTGTTTGATGTGTGTGCAAGCAAAGTAATGACGTTTTCTCTTTTCGCCTCTCCTTTTTCAAGATCTATTTGAACTGCAGCTGTGTGACCGGAGGATCTGCTTCAGCAAAGACAGGATCATGCCCCAGCCCCTGTGCCCGCTTCCTGCTCCCGTCCATCTTCCTCATCTCCTTCGTGTCCCTCATCGCCTGCCTCTCCCACAACCCCCTCTACATGATGGTCCTGCGGTGAGCACACCTCTCCTGGCCCGTGTTTGCCTTTGCTTTGTGCTCAGATGCCCACTTAGCTCTCCTCCATTTCCTGGTCCTCGGAGTCCTTTGAACATGATGTACAGTGTTCTTTGGGTGAAATGGGGAGATGATGCCAACCTGTGCCAGGCTCTGGGCAGAGCTCCTCACTGCATCACCCCCTTCTCTGGTTCTGTTAGCACCCCCATTCTGCACAGGGGAGACCACTAGCCCAGGAGAGCAGAGAAGGAACAGCTGATCCACATGCTAAAGCCAGGCTGCCTGGCTCCACGCTGTGGAAATACCTGGAGATTCGCTTATTTTTTAACCCTGAAAGAGCTTAGAGGAGTGGGGAGAATTCAGTAGGACGAATGAAATCGGGGATCGAAAATCAGGAAAGTTCCAGAGACAGGATGAGGGCAATGTGCAGGGATGGAAATGAGAAAAGTCCAGTGTGCTAGGAGCCAAAGCTAAGTCCTCCGAAGGGGGAGGCTGGCCAAGGCAGGAGGGGCGGGCAGAGGTGACCCATTACAGTGGCAGCTAAATGTCTCTGAGGTTTTGACAGGGAATGACCCTTCCCTCACCTCACTCTCTGCAAAGGAGAAAACTCACCAACCAAGTTCACCTAACCCACTCCTGCCTGCCTCCTGTCCTCACCTGCCTCACAAGCAGAGAGGGAAAACCATGGGATTTACATACTGGGGTCCAGGGCCCAAGGCTCAGCTCTGCCATACACTGGTTGAATGTCCTTGGGTTTTGCCAACCTTGCTGAGTCTCAATTTCCTCATCTATGGAAGGAGGTTAATGATGTTTACCTCAAAGGTTTGGGGTCAGGATTAAATGGTAAATTCCTTTGTAAATACAGGTGCTCTACATATTGGCTAATTATCACTATTAACCAAATAATAATAATAACAGCTAGCTAGGTACCAATGACCTATTTTCCCCAGAAGCCTAGGAGCTGAGGGAGAAGCAGAAGCAGCCACTTGTCAGCGTCTGGGGTTTTACCCTCTTTACAAGTTTGCCTGCAAACTGCCGAGCTCCCATATCTGCTACAATTTCAAGGATGCTGGCAGAAGACAGGAGACTCCAGGGCCATAGGCAAGGACTTTGCTACTCATAGCACAGCAAGCAGCATGGACCTTATGTTGCATCATCCATCCTTGTCCCTCAAGTCCTAGGGGGCGACATGGAGATGCCCAGGTGTGTGTGTGTGTGTGTGTGTGTGTGTGTGTGTGTGTGTGTCACATGCAGTGGGTGTATGTCACAGCTGAGGAACACTGCCCTTGGGAGAGCCACGGCTTCTGTAGTCCGCACCTGCTCTTGGTCTAGGGTAGGGGTGTCGAACTCAATCCGAGAAGGGGCCAAAATCTAAAATCCAGCCTAAATTGCGGGCCGAATGGTTTACTGAACTGTCATAAACTGTCATTGTGATGGAAACGCAGCGGAGTGCAGTGATGACAGCGCCGTGCGGGCCACATTGCAAGGCCTGGCGGGACGGATTTGGCCCGCGGGCCTTGTGTTTGACACATGTGGTCTAGGGGGCAATTTTACCTCGTGCCTTGAGGTTGAGCCTTGCAACCGTGACCCTGAGAAGTGATCCGGGACAAGAGCAGTCAGGAGTGTGTGGATGCTTAAGAATGTGTAGGGATTCTCAGTGCTTCTCCTCACACCATCGTCACCCTCTTTCCCACCACTCCCCACCCAGTGCTTTCCAAGGACCACCACTTTCACCTAAGGCCCTTGAAAGGGTCCCCTTCTTGCATTCCAAGTCAGATGGACCACGGTAGACGCTCTGACCCTGAGGAAGATCTGTGGGAGGCCATGATGGGGAGAGGGCCCCACCTCCAGGGCATCTGGTTCTTGGGTCTGGGGTGGGGCCTGGGAGTACGAATTTCTAACAAGTTCCCCCGGGGATGCTGATGCTGCTGGTCCAGCGATCGAGCTTTGAGAACCATTGATACAGAGGACAGAAGCATGGGCTGCAGCGGACCCAGCCTGCCCATGACTCGTCGGGCTGCATGAGGGCAGGTTCTGACAGAGGCTGGCTGCTCCTGACTGAGGGGAGGCATGGCCAGAGTCCTCCGCTCATTTCCTGTGTGTTTGTTGTTTGTTTTTTCAGTGTGGTGAATCAGGAAGAGAAGTCGCTTGCCATTGGGGTACAGTTCTTGTTGATGCGGCTGCTGGGTAAGAGTCTGAGACGCCCCCTTCCAGAGGCATGGCCCCAGGACATCTGAGGGCAATGGGGTGCAGGGCAGGGATGGACTAGTCCTCTCATCTATGTTGTAAAGAGAAGCTGTACATGATCAATACAACCCCAGATGCCCCATAACACTATATGGACAGTTTCCTTGGTACTTGTTGTTAAGAAAGATTTCATCTATGGCGTTAATTCCCAACTAAATTATGTAAGAAAAGGAAAAAGCAGACACAACTGAGCATACCTAATAGAGAATTGAAAGTGGGTATTTTTTTAAACCTCTCTCTGAGAACTCACCGTCAGAACAAAACCTCCATTTCTCTCCCAGCCAGAACGGCAGCTGAGCTCAGCCCTGGTTTCCCTCCCGTTTTACAAAATTTACTCCCACTGCCATTCACAAATGTTCCTCGGTACATATGGGGTCCTGTGCGAGTAGCCCAGACCTGCGGGGAAATGGAGCAGTGCCCACGGGATTAGCAGTGCCCACGGGAGGGCGAGCTGCCTTCGGGAGCAGGGCGCACACCAGCCCTCCTCCCTGGTGCATGGAATGGAGCAGGGGCATGCAAGGGTCTCACCCACATTGCAGGCTCTTCCCCAGACTGCTTACACTGAACTGTCCCTTCCCAACACATCCGGCACTAGATAAACCGGGCACTGATATGGAGAGCCTTGCAGGTTAAGGAAGTAAAGGGACTGGGTTCAACTGGAGGTGTGTTTGTTAGGGCCTAGCGGGTGAGCACTGCAGGGGGGAGTGTAGCAATTGCAGTGGAGGGACTTCAGTGAAGGAGTGCTTTCTGGCCTCAAACCCTGAGCCTGACAGAGCCCTCTGCACACTGTTACCCTGGAGCCAGGTCTGCACTGGGCCCTGCAGTGTCTTCGTGATCATTATAATTCTGGGGAGTGTCGGTGTGGGAGCTCCTGGGCCAGCTGAGTGGGAGCCTTTGCAGGGCCCTCACCGACGGAGATGGGCTGAGGTGTTCAGATGATGAATGAACCAGCCTCACAGTTCTGCTTCCCAAGGTCACAGGGATTCCTAGAGGCAGGGCAGAGCTGTACTCACACCTGTAACATGTAGGGGAGTTGGGGGGGGGGGGTGGCTCCCCACCCTGCCAGGCATCTCTGCCGGCAGCTCCATGTGACCTGAGCTCTCTGAACTCCCTTCTTGTCGCTGCCAGCCTGGCTGCCCTCGCCGTCCCTCTACGGCCTCATCATCGACTACTCCTGCATCCGGTGGAACTCGCAGTGCTCTGGGCAGCACGGGGCCTGCGCCTACTACAACAACGACGCTCTTCGAGACAGGTGAGGGACAAGGAGGGCAGGCCCAGGCCTGAGCAAAGGGGAGCCATCTGTTCTGGTGGCTATTGTGGGGGGTGTCAGGGTTCCGAGGGAGAAGGCCAGAGGGGAGCTGCCATAGTCAGAGAGCAGGGGCCATCGGTGATGGGCATCTCAGGGGTTTGCAGAGAGCCAACCAGGCAACAAGACTTAGGGCTACTCTGATGTGACTCCTTTCCCCCCTCCCCCAACCTGGGATCCTCAAGGCCGTTGGGAGGGACAGCAGCAGAAAGAAGTGTGTCCAAGGGAAAGGGGAGGGTTGGCGTCCAAGGGAGAGGCTGTGACTGTGGGATGGTGATGCCAGGCCAGCTGGTCACTGCTCACAAAGAGGTGGCCCCTTCCCAGCTCCTACAAGAGGTCAAGGGCAGGCGGGTCCAACCTGCCTCCGTGGGTCTGAGCCCAGGTACAGTGCCACTGAGTTCTGTGCCACTTCCAGCCACCTCACCTGCTGCCGTCCTCACACAGACCAGAAACAGGGAGGAGAATGGGCTCCAGGGGGCTGGGTGGGTCTGGGCACGGTGCCCAGTGAAACAGAAGGCCCGGAGAGGCCGGACCAGGAGGGCAGTGAGAAGGTGCCCTTCTGGCCTGCTGAGAGGACAGGACCCTCAGGGCTGGCTGGGCTGCAGTGTTCCTTTGGCCCTCTAGGGGGCGGCAGTGGAAGGACAGCACCACTGGATCAGGCGCAGCCTACTTACAGGGAGGCGTGTGTCCTTGTGGATCAGAGGAACGGGGAAAGTGGTCAGCACCTATGTGATGACAGGTCCTTACCTGAGTCGTGAGGACACATTCCCTGGGCCACTAGTGAGAGTGACGCTTCTCTTGCCGATGGCCCTGGGACGCACGCAGGCTGCGGAGCCTCCACAGCCCCTCACCCGTGCTGTGTCCTCCTGCCCACAGGTACCTGGGCCTGCAGGTGGGCTACAAGGTGCTGGGCACGCTGCTGCTCTTCTTCACCAGCTGGCGGGTGAAGAAGAACAAGGAGTACAACGTGCAGGAGAAGGCTGCGGGCCTCATCATCTGAGCTTCGGCCCTCGGCCCGGCTCCCCCGGCTCCGGAGCGTGGACCTGCCCTTCCAGGCCTGCCTGTATTTACTAACGTTATTATGTCATTTCCTTCCCGTTTTTTAAATAAGAAAACAAGCCCCCGTCACTATTCGCCTTCCCTGCCTCCTCCCAAAGGCTCCCTCTCAGGCTCTCTGTGCTCCTGGGCTGGGTGGGCACAGAGCTGCAGGGCGGGGTCTTCACTGGCTCCTTGGGAGGGATCCACATCCCACGTGCTCCTCAGTGCTGGGCCCTCCAGAGAGGAAGCCCCCAAGGCAGCTCCCAACCGGTCTAGGAGAGAGAAAAGGGGTATATATCCAGAGAAAGGGGGGCATGGACTAGGAGATGGGGGAGCCTGGCTGGAGCCCCCTTTGCATCTGGATTCAACATCAGCACAGAACCCAAGAGGGGCCGGCTCCCTGCTCTCAGACCCTCCTTCCGCCCCCAAGAGGCCATTTGGGAGCTGCCATGTTGGGAGGGTCAGCCAGCTGGTCCCCTCCAGTTACCACACTCAGGCTCTTGAGCAGGGACCAAGACACCCGAGGATGGGTCATCCAGACACTGTTCACATTAATTCTAGGCCCTTCTGTACATGGGCCCGGGCCTGTTTGTCTCTGTCTTTCTGGGGGGATATTTCAAACTACGAAAGCCACACCACCGTGAAGACCCAAGGAAGGCTGTGAGATGGTCCTGCTGCCCAGCCGTCCACCCCCACAGTGTGGGGACAAGACCCTTCATCTCAGAGTGACGGGAAGACTCTCTGCCCGTTTCCCTGGGAGCAGATGAGGCAGCTTCCCACGGGCTTCCCTGTCGGAACTTCAGACGCCGCAGAATAGAGAGGCAGCCCAGGATGTCAGCAAAGCAGGTGACAGCGCCGAGGGGAGGCCCAAAGCTGCCAAGCTGGAGGATGAGCTGCAGCCCACAAAACAGAGGCTGGTGAGGTTGGCTTTTGTGATTTCACACACACTGGTTTTCATCCGTGTTTTCTCGCCTCATCTCACTGTCTCCAGAGGTGGCGCCCTCTTATGGCCTGAGTTGCTACTGCAGCCCTGCGGTAGAGGTTCAGAGTGAGAGCCAACAAAGGAGGCCTTCCAGGCACAAATATTGATATATTTATTGGACTTGGTGCAAGGCCTTGTTAGTACAGGGCTCTCCACTGAGCTTCTCTGCCATCCCACCTGCCCCCTCTCCACCGACACGAGGGCCTCCTCCCAGAGTGTGAAGACGCAGCAAAAATCCGGATATTGTCAACAGGATCTTGGCCATCCCTGGTGCCCAGACTGACCCTGCACCTGGCCATTTGCCAGGCAGAGGCCTGGTTGCACCGCGTCCTCTGGGGTGGCTGGGCACTGGTCACTGCCACATGCGCATCTCTGAGGCCACTTCTCATGGGAGACTCCTCCAGAAACATATCAAACGTGACCTCTGCAAAGGCCAAAACGTTGTGTCCATGGCCAGACTGCCAGGAGACTGAACTTGGTGCAAGCCACGATCACAGCAGCCTTACTTCCAAAGCCACCAGCCTTATTTCCAAAGACCTCACTCCGGAAGAGAGGCTCTGTGCCACCTCAGGGGCCGGATTCAGCGTTTAAAATGGTCCCGCTTGGAAAATGACTCCCTGCCACTAACCCTGGTCTTGCTTGCTGCGGTTTAAATTCTGAAGGCACTGCCTCCAGCTGAGTTCGTGAGCAGTGAGTGCCAACCTTCAGATTCTGGGAGACCCGTTGCCCTGCCGAGCCTTTATTCTGCTGTGATGTTGCTATTAATATATTATAATTTTGCTATTGACGTAAGTTGGTCGTGGATTTGTACTGCCATGCGTATCTGTCAGAGAGCAGGCAGAGCCTGCGCCTTCTGGCCAGAGGAGATGCCCATGCCACAACCCTCAGGGGTCCATGGTCATGGGCATCAGAAATAATGCAACTCTCCACCCATCAGCCTGGTACAAAGCAGGCAGCAAGTGCTGCTTGCAACTTCAGTGACATTTCTGCAGGTACCTAACGGTCAAAGGCCCATGGTGCTGGGCTCTCAGAAGGCCTGATTCCGGCCCTTGAATTAATATCCAGAAGTGGATTTGCCATGAACAGCGAAGTCCACAATATAAAACAGAATTAATATCATAATCGTCATTGATCACTTGGTCGCAGCCAATACGACCACTCCCAAATCTTTCCTCCCTGCTGTCAGCAGGGAATGTAATGGTGGGGCAGCAAAGCTTACCAAACTTCCTTGAGTGCCAGACTCACAGAGGATGCTGTTGGAATGCAGATTTCCAACCTCCTCCACCCATCCTCAGAGTCTATTTACGGGCGTCTGAGGGGGACCCAGGAGTGGATCCTTGAACTGGATCCTTGTGACGGGCTGATGTGGGTGGTTGTGAAACCCTGTGGTAGGTCCACAGTGCAGCCCCAGGTTGGGGATGCCCACGTGTGCTTAAGCCACTGAGAAATGTACAGACCTGATAGGTCTTTGGTGAGCTCAGTGGAAGTGAGGGATGACAAGGTGAAGGAGCACCAACAAATCTGACTTCCTGAATGGCTGCAGTCAGGAGCTAATGGTCCAACACGGTCCAAGAGCTCACATTCATTGTATTAGGCTCTTACCAGTACTAAGAGTGGGATTCTCACTCTCCAAGCTTGAGAGTACAAAATGTGTCACAGTTATTTCTTTAAATCAGTTATGTCTGGCTTCAAACCCTCATTCATCCTGCTGGCTGGCAAGTCAATGCCAACCATGCCTGGGCTGGCTCCCAGAGCCATCTGTGGGCTGTGGGGTCCTGCCGCTGTCAGTCTTTGGTTCTTTCCCAGTCTGAGGCCCCTGCCACTGCTTCTCCCCTGAGCCTGGAGACTCTGCAGAGACCAGATTCCAGCCTAGAACCACCTCCCTGTGCACACGCCACCAATGCTGTCCCCCTGGCAAGTCCCAGGAAGCCCACCTCTCTACTCCACTCCTGTCCCAGTCCCTCGGGGCCGAACAAAAAAGCCAGGAAAGGAAGGCTCTATAGGAACCTTTTTATCCCATCTTTCCTTGAACATTCTTGGCATGACAGAGGGAAAATGCAGTGAGAATTGAATGCCATGTCTCCCTAAATTATTCTTTGTCTCAAAGCTCTGTAGGGTGGTCCTCACCATAGCCCCACAATGGAGACCAGACCGATCTCAAGGCCCCATTTGAGGGTGAGAACTCTGAAATCAAGGAAGTAACCATTGTGGCCAACTTCGTGTAAATAGTAACTGGTCGGACCCGAACTCAGACCAGGCTGTCCAGCCCTCTTTGTCTGGTCCAGCTCCAGCACCAGCTCTGTCTCCTCTACTGAGTCATCCTGACCTGGCTAGGAAGCCTCTCTGTCCCCACTGACATTCACGGGCCCTTGGGATGGAGGTGGGAAATCTACTGAGGGCCGACCATGTAAGGTGGGCCATGGAGGTGGGGAGAACCAGGTAACAGTTCATTTACCCACCTGCTTACTTCTTCAAGCAGCCAGATCATCACGACTGTTCACTAACCAGGGCCACCTCAGCCCTACAGCACAGCCAGTTAAAGGAGAGTTGCATAGAAAAGGGGACAGAGAGGAAAGGCTTCCAGGAGAAAAGGCCTGAGGATCTGCCCACAGGCCTTCAGGGGACACCCCCACCTGGTGACGGGTTCACAGATTCTTGCTTAGGAAACAAAGCCACGTTGTGATTTCTTTTTCCCAACCAGTCTCAGAGCAGATATGGAGAGATGCATTTAAGCTGGGACTGAATCCAGTCAGTATCATATTGGTATTAAAATGTATTATAGATTCCCAAAAGAAATTTCAGAGTGTGTGTGTGTGTGTGTGTGTGTGTGAGAGAGAGAGAGAGAGAGAGAGAGAGAGAAAGAGAGAGAGAGAGATCCTATCTTTTATAATCACAGAAACTAAATAACTGGGAGAAATGTCTATCTCCTATCAAAAGCACCAGAATCAGTATAACCTTTCCTCAGAGATTAAATATGTAACCTGGTCCTGGGCAAGCCCTTGGCAAATCCTAAGTGAGAGCAAGTTTTCCTCTTAGGACACACCCTGCCCATTCGTCCACTCTACCGCCCCACCCCACCCCTCAATGTGGCCACACTATACAGGGCTCAGCCTGTCTTGCTGAAGTCCTTGCCCTCCAGCATCTGCTGCTCTTTGATGACAATAACTGAAATGTACATAGAGCTTTACAGCTCACAGTGCCATCCATTTAGCAGACTCCTTTAGGGTAGGTAACTCGGTCAGATAGGCTGGGCCATGCTATGGAAACAAACCTAACTCCTCTGTCACGGGACACAACAAGAGTACATATCTTGCTCAACTGAAGTCCACTCCAGGGCAGTGGTCTCCAGATGGTGGCTCAGTAATCCAGATTGCTTGGATCCTGAGGTACCTCCATTTCCTTTCTATGAAGATGTATATGTAATTTAGTTCAGCGAGGAAGGGAAAGGGAGAGAGAGAGAGAGAAACGTTCCAGGCAAAGGTAAGGCAGCGGGAAAACATGTGCAAGTTCTGAGAATTCACTGCCCACCAAGGTGAGGCCTGGAGAGGCAGTTAGGTCCAGGCTCAGAGGCTCTTGCAGGGTCTTGGGGGCTGGCTTACCAGGAGCCTGGTCCAGGTCCTGCTCCTGGGTCAATCCATGGCTACCTCTTCCCACCCAGGGCTTGGAGAACAGCTCAGAGCCCAACCAATGAGTCCCAGGAAGGCACTCCTGGCTCAGGGTGCCCTCCTGGAGCCTACGCTGGGAGGACCCCTGAGTGTGCCATGCTGTATCCTAGAGGAGCTGTCCTCTGTCCTCCCTGCACACTCACCGGAGCCTCCACCTCACATGCTTGCAGGAACCGTGCTCCAAGGCTCTCCCAGCCCAGGATTGAGTAGAAGCTGCGCTATCCCTTCCCTTCCCTCTCACCTCCTCTCTCCCACATCTGGGCGCTGGAACTCCAGGTTTGCAGCTGGAAGTCAGACCTGGCTCAGTGTCAGGAAGATTGGGGCAGCTAATTTAAAGGGGCATCTATTCAGGCCCCCAGATGTGTCGCTAACCTCCTCCTCCTGGCTCTGTGGCCCATCCGTGTGCCATACATATACCAACCAGGCATCCCTTTTATGTACACCAAATCCATAAACGTGGCCCTGGAGGTCCCAGGTAGGGCCAACATTTGTTTAAAACTCGGTCCTCGGGACACCTCACAGCCTGGGAGATCAGGATGAGGCCAGAGCTCTCCCTTGGCACACCATGGGGAAGGGGCCAGGCAGGTTTCACACTGTCCCCGTCTGACTATGAGTTTCTGGACGGGCTCCTGATGCCCTTCAATAGCTCAGGCATGTTGAGCGCTCAGACGCTGTCCTAAGTGCTTTCCATAAGTTAGTGCCTTATTGTCACCAAAGCCCTATGAGATGCAGTGATCACACCATTTCACAGGCCAGGAACCTGAGGCGCAATCAACTTGGAGCTTCTCTGCTTTCCTCTCATTTTCCACGGAGAAGGTAGCAGAGTGGCAGTCGGCCACCAGGGGGCGCCGCCCCATCGGCAGGGACCCTGCAATGAGAGGGAGGAGGCGGCGCCACGCCGGCGGGCAAAGGGACGCAGGGGAGACCGGCTCTGCCTAGGATCCTACAGGGTTGTCCCCACCACCGCCTCCCACCCAGGCTACCCGCCCCAAGCCTCCGACAACCCAGCTTCCCCTGCGCCGACCCCACTCCCTCCCACATCGCCCTATTCCAGCCACCCCAGTGTGTTCGGAGTCTGAGCTCACCTTCTCCTGCTCACCGGACATGATCCTGAAAGACTTTCCGCTCTCCCTGCCTCGCGACAAAGCACCAGGTAGCCTATTTGTCTGTATTTACAGGACAAACATGTTAATAAACACATTAGAGTGCCAGCGAGCACACATGGCTCCCCCCACGCCTTTCGACCATCGTCGGCAGGGTAGCCACCCAGAGCACAGCGTGTGGTCTTCATGCCGTCCTTGCAGGGGGCTCAGGTCGCCTCTGATCCTTCTTCCTCCAGTTCCCAGAGCATCTTCTGGAGCCTGGCCCTGGGGTAGGAGCGGTCTCCAGCGAGAGACCGATGTCTGTATCCCTGGCCTGCCCACCTCGGGGAGTGTCCAGGTGCCCAGCCTGTCACAGACTCAGGCTCTGGGCAAGTGCTGGGCACCAGGCTTGCGGGGTGAACAAGACAAATAGAATCCCACCCCACCCCACCCCCTTGGAATTTACAATTTGAGAAGGAAGACAGACAACCAAGGCACATCAGGTGTGTGATTACCCACCGCTGGTGCAATAGCGCCAGGAAGGAGGCATGCAGACAGACAGACAGACAGGTGGATACCTGCATAGCAATGCAGGGGTAAGTGAGGGCATGTGATGGCATCACCAAGGTGATACAGGCTGGTTCCCTAAGAGTTTGGGGACCAGGGGCAGCAGGGGCAAGTTTGTTAATCAGGGGCCTTAGAGCAAAGGTGCTCTGGGCAGAGGGGGCTGCAGGAGTGAAGACTCGGACATGAGAAAGCTTGATGTATGTTTGCATGAAAAACGGGAGGGAGGTAGTGCACACAGTTACAAGTGAATGAGGGTGACGTGTGCTGGGAGGGAGGGCGTCCATGCACACCTCCTTTAGAAATTGGGGGAATGCCTGTGTGTGATGGGAGCCACGGACAGACTTTTAACAGAGGCAAGGTGCAGCCAAATGTCTGGGTTTTAAACCTTTAAGGGTCAATGGGGCATGTATGTTTGAGAAAGGGAGTCTGGCTGGCAAAGGGAGAGAGGGAGGCCTTCTTGTCATCATGGCCACTAAGCATGGAGAACTGGCACTGGAGATCAGAGCTGGGAAGCTCTTGCGGGTCCAGAGCCAATGGCAGCACCAGCAAGCAATGGGCACATTCCAGAACGTCCTGGTGGCCAGGCTGCGTGCTGCCCGGAGTATGTACTGGTGTGCTGAAGCTGGTCTCTGCACCAGAATGTGCTGTTTGCAAGGCAGACCAGACCGTCTGTCCCTGGTCACAGAGCAAGGACTCTAACTAGCCCACATGACATTTATATTCTTAAATCCAGTGCACACATTGGGAGAGCTTGCATCGTGGATTTTCTCCTGAAAACCCTGGGCCAGCACTCCACCCTGATAACAAGGGCCTGGAGCTGAGTAGAGGCCTCCCCTTCAGATGGTCCCCATACTGTTAGGGCTGCTAGGGTCCCTGGGTCACCTGCTTAGCCTCTGTAGGTGTTTGAATTTTCATATATACATACACCCTTTAAGAGTCAAGTAAACCACGAGACATCCAGGTGAGTGTTGGAAAGGACCAGTGTAGGACTGGGGCCCTGGAAAAGAAGAAAGGGGCTGTGTGTGTGTTTTTTAATCCTCACCTGAGGGTATTTCATTTTTTGATTCATTTTGAGAGAGAGAAACATCGGTTGGTTGCCTCCCCTACGAAATGGGGATCGAACCCACATCCTAGGTATGTGCCCTAATTTAAAATCAAACCCGCTCCAATCAACTGAGCCACCCAGCCATGGCTTGCATACTTTTTTTTTTTTTTTTTAAAGTTTACGATTAAATGTCTTATTCTCGCCAAAACCAGTTTGGCTCAATGGTAGAGCATCCATCTGTGATTCCGGTCAAGGGCATGTACCTTGGTTGCTGGCACATCCCCAGTAGGGGGTGTGCAATAGGCAACTGGTCAATGTTTCTCTCTCATTGACGTTTCTAGCTCTCTATCTCTCTCCCTTCCTCTCTGTAAAAAAATCAATAATATATATATTTTTTTAAATGTCTTATTCTCCAAGGACTCTACTTAGTTTATATACTGTCAGATTGATTATAACATGGTCAGAGGAGACACAGGCAATGACTACTTGTCAAGAGGTTGTGAGCAAACTTAATTTCCTATCTTACATGGAATTTGCAACTCTAAATGAACATTGTTTTTGTTTTTGTTTTTTTATAACAAGCATCCTGATAGCTACACTTTTCCTCTAACAAACATACAAAAAATAAGACAAGCATTGCTGTTTCTAAGGGTTACATTCCAAAGAGAATTAACAGAAAGCCTAGAATTAAACTGGAAGTTCAGAGAGCATGCCTGCAAATAAACTGCTCAAGGTAATGATGACAAGTTACAGCAAGCAGAGAATTAATTTTTTAAAATTTCCCTCTTATATGAAGGAAAACCAGTATGAGTTTTGTAAAAGGAATGCATACTTACTATAAATTATTCAAGCACTCCTAGAGGTTAAAAAATTCAAAAGCCACTGCTCATAAATAATTAGCAGTTAAAGGGGTATCACTCTAGAATCTTTTCATGCTTGTGTTCCAGAAAGGCAAAGGAAATTGAAATATTTTGATAAATATGCGATTGTTTTATATATACTATTTGTAATGCTATTGAATTTCATTTTATTTGTGTTTAAAACCTGAATCTGAAAGAATAGTAAAATTTCAAATAAATGTTTATTAGCCTCAAGAGATTTTTGTATTTAAAGATCCTTCTATAATTACAAAAATATTTTGGAGGAAAAAATAAACACATTGAGTTTATAGTGATTGTTTTTTACATCCCACATGTCAGTTTAGGTGTGACCATTTGACTCCCTGATGTGAATGATCAGGACATTACATCCAGAACCTTCCTTTCCCCTCCCCCACATCTTCACATATTGTGATATTAAGACTTAAAGGCACATCGTATTTACATTTTAGTTTGTCAAATGTTTTCATTAATATTATTCCACTGTTAAATGTTTCCAAATCTTACCACAGCCTGTTTTGCTGGGGGGGGGGGCGGGGGGGACAGTGACAGAGGAACTGCAGAAATGAGATGGAGGAGTTAATATAAAACTATGACTAACCCCTGAGGAGGCTAAAGCTGGGGTGAACTAATGACAAGGTAGGAGGAATCTGAGGTGGGGGAGGCAGGTACAGAGTGGGAAGGTAGGGAAAGAGAGATTTTTTTTTATAAGTCTTTATTGTTCATATTATTACAGATGTTCCTCTTCCCGCCCCCCTCCGTTGCTCCCCTCCACCAGGTTCCCACCCCACCCTCTGCCCTTTCCCAAACCATCATTGTCCTCATCCATAGGTGCACAGTTTATGTTTAGTCTCTCCCACATCCCCCTCTCCCCTTTTCCCCAAGAATCGTCAGTTCACTCCCCTTCCATACCTCTGATTCTATTATATTCAACAGTTAATATTGTTCATCAGATTTTTTTTTTTTTTGAAAGAGAGAGATTTTAACTTCTGTTCCTGCTTTTCTCCCACAATATCCGAGGGAAGATGACTGGTGGCCTCAGCCACTGACAGAAAGAAATCATTGGCAAAAGCTTGGCCGCTCAGGAATGCCAACGCCATCTCAGAGCTAAGCTGGGTTGAAATTCTGGTAAAAACAAATGCAGGCTGACTAGATGCCCAGGCACCCATTTCCTCCAGTCCCTCATGGATGGCAGATGAGTACTTCAAGGACAGCCCATGATCTACTCATGAATGGTGGCGGACCATTCTAAAGATCTTATCTTCTTTAAGTGCTTCTTCCCCTTCTCTCCTTCCCCCCCCCCCCAAAAAAAAAAAAAGATTTAAAGAGGTATCCCAGACTAGAGAGATTTCTCTATAAATGAAATCAAAAGAGATGTTGAATAAAAATTCTGGAGGACCCGAGGCTCTCCATCCTGGGGCTCATCCCCACCCCTTTCTTCACAATCACCAGGAGGGACAAAAACAGACCTTCATTGTAGCCCTTACACATTATCAGACTGATACACCACAAGGGAAAAGGGCTTACTAGCCAAAATCAGTAGAGATCTGATGTGTAAAACCACCATGAAATATATGCAATCAACTAAACACAATGCACAGATCAAGAGTGTAAAAATAAGTATAAAAGATATAACAAATATATTCAAAGATAAAAGAGAGAAAATTGCCGAGGCCGGTTTGGCTTAGTGGATAGAGCATCAGCCTGCAGACTGAGGGGTCCCAGGTTCAATTCCGGTCAAAGGCATGTGCCTTGGTTGTTGGTGCATCCCTGGCGGGGTGTATGCAGGAGATAGCTGATCAATGGTTCTCTCTCATCAATGTTTTTGCTCTCTGTCCCCCTCTCTTCCCCTCTGTAAAAAACCAATAAAATATATTTTTTAAAAAGAGAGAGAATATTGAATAAAATGAAGAAGGAACAAGAAGCAATAAAATAAAATAAAATAAAATAAAAAAGAATCCAGTGCCTCTTTCTATGGGAGAATAAATAAGTCATTCAGAACACTAAGAAAAACTAGACACAGTTTTAAAATATATACTTGAGGGTATTGGAAAGAGAACACAGTAGTCAAGAAGGAGTGGACCTGGATCTTGTTGAAAATGGGAATCCAGAAAAATGTACTGCACATTTGGACGACTTCTGCCCCAGGGGCACTTATTAATTCCGGACAAGTCAGCTGAGAGCTAAGCAGTGTTTTAGTCTGTCTCAAAGGTGTGGAGTAAGAAGTTATAGAATCTAGGGCTCATGTTGGGATGAGGACCCAAATAGCTGTAGTACAGTAAGTTTGAGCTGCAAGTAGTCCTGCTCTCTCAGGGATTTCAGACTTTAAAAATATCAGTTTGCTAGAATTTCTGAGAGCCCAGCACAAACAATTGCAAGTCCATCTGAGAGAAGGAGAAGAAGTCCTAGGTTTCGGATATGCAAATTAAAACTGCTGTGTGAAGTCACTACAGAACATCTAAAATTAAAAGACTTGCAATATTGCATGTGGGCAAGGATGTGAAACATCTCAGCTCTCACACTCCACTGGTGCTTGTTATATTAAAAAAGATGTACAAGAATTCTCACAACAGCAATATCTTTAAGAACCAAACATCGGAAACAAGGGAAATGTCCCTCTACAATAGATGGATAAATAGACGGATATATTCACACCATGGAACACTATATAGCAGTGAAAATGAACAGCTCTTTTAAAAAAAATGAGACCACCTGGTGGTAGGACAGGAAGAAGGCAGTTTTGCAAAACCTCCGCTCTTCAGAATGCCTGGGAGAGCTTCCACTCTGGCGGCAGCTCCTTGCTCTCTGCGCCTTAAGGTCCACGTAGATACAGAGGCGCATGGGTGGCTGCAGCCCTGTCCTCTGGGGGCTCATTCTCCACACACCTAGTTGTTGGGGGAAGGAGTGGTGTTGTCAACCAGCAGCCCGGGGTCAAGGAACGCAGGGCACTGTCCTCGCGATGGCCATGCAGATAGCTAGGGCGACATTGCTCTCTCTCTCCCACAGGGCAGCTGATTTGGGATAAAATGCGCCCATTCCTGGTGCCTCCTCTCTGGCGGGCCAGGTCTGCTGGGACATCTATGCCCCACGGAGGCGCCCAGAGGAGGGGTCGGGGCCTAGAGAAGGGTGTGTGTGTGTGTGTGTGTGTGTGTGTGTGTGTGTGTGTTGCGGGGAGAGGAGGCAGAGACCACACGGGGTGACAGCAGCGCCCCAGCACACACAGCCCACCACACCCTGGCTCCCCCGCCACCTCCTTCCCTTCCCGCCCTCCCAGGTGGCTGCGCTGCGCATCGGCGGCGGCGCGCGAGGGGGAGGAAGGGACTGGCATCAGGTTTAAAGACCAGAAGCAAATGTCCCCCTACAATTTCATGCCATTTCTTTTCTGGACTCAAAGGAGGGGTAGAGTGGTGCAGACAGACGCCGAGGGGCGACGAGAGACAGCCGGATTCCTGGCCTGCCGGAGGCCGGGCGAGGAGGTTCCCTCCCGCTCGGGTGCGGACTCCGGGTGGGCGGGCGGGCGGGTGGACCGATGCCCCCAGCCCCCCAGCCCCCCAGCCCCGCAGCCCGCAGCCCCGCAGCCCCGCATGACATCAGAGGCCGGGAGCGCGCAGAGCGCAGGCGCCGGCGGGGAGGGGGCGGGAGGGGAGCGAGCCGCGCGGCCGGGAGAGCGCCCCCCGCCCCGCGCTGTCCCCGCGCCCGCTCCGCCCGCGCCTCGCCGTCCGCTCCGCGCTCCGCGCTCCGCGCCTCTCTCCCCGCAGCGAGCGCCGCCCGCGACAGCCCAGCCCAGCCCAGCCTTCCTCCTCCTCCCGCCCCTCCTCCTCCTCCTCCTTTGCCGCCGCCGGACACGCAGCCGCAGGCCGGGGCCGGGGCGCAGCTGGGGAGGCAGGGACGCGCGCAGCCAGCCCTTCCCCCTCCGGCTCCCGCACCGCCGGCCGCCTCCCCGCGCCCTCCTCCTCCTCCTCCTCCTCTCCCCGCCCGGCTCCTTCCTTCGCTTCTCCTCCTCCTCCTGCTCCTCCTCCTCCTTCTTTCCCGGCCCCGGCTGCCAGCACCATGTCCGCAGGGGGAGATTTTGGGAACCCGCTGAGAAAATTCAAGTTGGTGTTCCTGGGGGAGCAGAGCGGTAAGTGCCCCGCGTAGTCGTCTCCCGGCGCCAGAGCACCCACCCCTGCGGGACCCGGGCCCCGGCTGGGAGAGGCCCCTCCGCGCCCGGGTGGAGAGAGGGGAGGGATGGACGGTGGAGGTCGGGGCGGCTCGGGCGGGGCCGGGCAGAGGAGGGGACCAAGGATAGAAAACGGTGGGGCCAGAGATCGGGGTCACGGTGGGATCTGGGGTAGGGGCTCGGGGTGCGGGTGCGGGTGCAGGTGCAGGTGCAGGTGCAGGTGCGGGGCAGCGGGGCGGGAGGCCGGAGGGCGGAGGCTCGTGCGGGCGCCGGGCTCGCTGGCTCGCTGTCTGGCTCGCATTGCGGCAGCGGCTGCGGGCGACCGGCGCCCGGGCAGGTGGCGGGGCGCTGGCGGGGGTCTGGACGAGGACAGACGCCCCTCTTCGGGGGGGAAAGAGGTGGGTCTGGCGTCTGCCCACCCCCGCGCAATGTACCGGAGGGGTTCCCTGCGGACCCTGCGCCCGCAGCCCTGCGCCCAGGCCCAGAGGCAAAGGGCGGGGGCAAAACGGACACCTGCTTCCTCTCCAAGGAGCGCCTCTGGGCTGCGGGGCGCCTTCCTCTCCTAGTGTATGTCCCCTGGCTACTCCCCTGGACGCAGAAGGTTCTAGACCCTCTGCCCTTTCCCGGCATGCTTTAGCCCCTTTAGGGCCCAGGGGTCTGGGCGATGGATGGGTAGCAAGGATTCCCCAGCGCGAAGCAGATTTGGGGGATGGTCCAGGGGTGCCCCTCACCCAGGGGCGGCGGTGAAGCCTGGCGCTGGACAGAGAAAGGAGCAGGCGACACGCCCTGCCCAGCTTCCCCGCACCCCTCCCCAGAGCGCCGGCAGCGGATCCTTCCCACCCCCACCTCCCAGCTCCCCGCCCTGCTTGGGGGAGGGGAGGTCACCGTGGCAGCCGGCCAGGGGCGGGGAGCGGGGGAGAGACGCGGCTTCCCTGCAGCCGGCAGCCTCCCTTGGGAAAAGCATCTTTGAAACCCAGGTGGGTCCCAAGGTGGGAAGGCCATCGAAGAGCAAGGGATTGAAGAGCAGGGACCTGCGAGACACCTGTAGGAAGGAGCGGTTCTCAGAACATCCCTCCCTCCGAAGGCCTCTCACCCTGGAGCTGCAGGCCCTGCCCAGCTCCTACTGGGGGAGAAGGCAGCCCCTGGGAGCAGTACTCCCCGCTCTGCAGACCAGTCCAGTTCACCAGGTTTGGCGTCTTTCTGTGCCGAGGGCCAAGAGGCAGGCAACCTTTGGAGAACCTGGTGGGCTCAGGGAACCCTGTCCCTGTGGTGTGTGTACATGTGGGTGGTGGGGGCCCCTGGCCATCTCCTGTCTGCAGCCCCTTACCTGGGGTGGATGGGGAGCTGGGAGGGTATCAGGAGGTGATCAGGCCCTAGCCTGGGGAGGGGGCATTTCAGAGCAAGGTGAACTCGGCCAGCCAGCCAGCCCTGTGGCCTGGACTCGGAGTTTCTGATCTTAATAGATTTCCAGTTTCAGAGCTCACTGTTCCCCAGGCCTGGAGGGATTTCGGGGTCTCCCCACCCCAAGGCTAGCCTCACTGGGAAGAGAACTCTGCAGGGAATTCCTCTCTTCAGCTCCCAGAGCAGATTTTGAGGCGTCACTGAGCCTCCATTTCTGTTTCTGTGGAATGGTTCCTGGAGGGCAATCCTCTTACTCCTTCCTGCATGTTTCTCTCAAAGGGCCAGGACCTTGGGGGTTCTCAATAAACATTCGTTTATTCCAAGTCTGAACATGTCTTAGGAAAGGGCCGGGGCTTTGCTGAGGACACTGGTGAGTTTGAGTGAAAACTCAGGGCTCCCTCATCATCCCTGATGGGCTGAGGCCCCTGCTGAGTCCTGCAGATCCCCCTTTTGCTGCTGAAATCACGGAAATTAGAGCTGCGCCTCAGAGATGGAGCCCCCGCCTCCCTGGCATGTGAGGTGGGCTGTCTGGGCTCCAGGGACGGCGAGGGCTTACCCAGAATCCCGTTGTGAGTTATTACCACTTCTCCTGCTCTCAGTCACTACCATGTCATTGGGGAAAGAAGATGACCTTGAGTTGAGGAAGCCCGAAATTGGGGAGTCTTCCTAAGAGAGGGTGAGGGGTGCCCCTGTCTGGTCAGGCTTGGGGCTGGGTTGGGTGGGAATGCAGGGCTAGTTGATTGGGGGCAGGGTTTGTGGGTCCTTGGAACACGGTCATCATGGATGTTAGTCTCTGCTCTCAGCGGGATTGGCTATTGGCCACTCTGGCCCCTCCTAGCAAGGAGTCCTGGGCTCTGAAAAGCTCCCTCCCACTTGGGTGGGTCATGAGAGGGTTTCTGCAGATTTTACAGAGCTTTCAGGGTCCCTGAGTTGGGCAGGGGAATGTGTATCTCTGAGTGGGTGGGACTGGAGAGTTGCCCCTGCAGCCACTGCTGCCATCTCACCTGCACCCAGTTTTGCCCGTGTTGGTCCTTTGTGCCAGCATCCCGTGGAGCCTCCGCAGTGGAGGGAGACCCTGAGCTCTAGCCCTCACTCCTCGCCCCCACTCCCACCATCCTCAGCTCTCCCTTTTGCCCTGTGTAACCTCTGAGGTTCCCTCACCTAAGCCAAGATTCAGTCACCTCCAGGGCTTGCCTGTATGAGCTGAGTCCCCTGGGAAGGGGCCAGGGGAGGGATCTGGAGATTTGTGGTCGCTGGCTTCCTGTGCCTGGCAAGTGCGTGAGGACAGCTGGATTCCAACGAGGAGTGTCCAGCCTGGGGCCCGGTGATGAGGAGAAGAGTCAATCTTCCAAAGATGCCAGGGACCTGGTGTGAGTGGGAAACCCTTGAAGAGCCACTCATGAGAGAACACCCCAAGCCCGTGAGAGAGCCCCAGTTCCCGGCAGCAGAATGACCTCTGTTATTCACTAGACCACATGTGTCAAACACAAGGCCCGCGGGCCAAATCCGTCCCGCCAGGCCTTGCAACGTGGCCCGCACCGCGCTGTCATCACTGCACTCCGCTGCGTTTCCATCACAATGACAGTTTATGACTGTTCAGTAAACCATTCGGCCCGCGATTTAGGCTGGATTTTAGATTTTGGCCCCTTCTCTGATTGAGTTCGACACCCCTACACTAGACCATGGAATACAGGCTGGCAGTGGGGAGGATTGTGGGGAGGGTGCTGTGGACCCAGGAGAAGGGGTGTCCTTGCACTAGGAAGACTGCCATTGTGCTGGGACTTAGATGGCTCTCTGGGCCTGCTGGCCATGCCCCTGCCGATGGCAGTGGTGGGAGACAGCCGGGAGATGCACACCAGTCCAGACGGGGGCACTTGGTGGCAGCCGAGAAGACAGGCACAGGCAGGTGTCTGAGGAAGGAGAGTGGGTCTGGGGACACATCTTCCTCCTGAGTTCTGATGGCATTCTAAGGGGGCTGAGGTTCATTGCGGTGTGTAGCGAGGAGGAGGGGTGTGAATGTATCTCATGGGCTGTGGCCTCTTCTGAGCTTCCTTCCCTGGCCCTCCTCCAGCAGCAGGAAGATTGATGGACACAGCAAGTTCCAGCCACTCACCCAGGCTGAGGCTGGCCGGCCAGCTCCTCCCTCTGGCCAGCCACCTCCCGCCCTGCCCCTGCCAGTTGTGCTGCTACCGGTTCCATCCACGTTGAGCACTGCCTGGGTGGTGGCCCTAGAGTTGTGCCGCCCTGTGACCCTGTGCGCACCTGCCACCTGGCCCTTACGGCATTTGTTCATTCCCCCCTCTCTCCCTTCCCTGCCTCCCTCTTTCGCCCTTCCTCCTCCCATCACCCATTTGTTTATTTAATCACATCTTTGAGCATCTCCCCGCCTCATAGAACTGATGGTCCACTAGGGAGTGCAGACAGTTGTGGGTATAATTACTGTAAAGGCCTGTGAGCGCCACCACAGCTGCTCTGGAAGCATATAGAGGAGACACTTCTACAGGCTGGTGCTCCTTCAGGCCAAGGGCAGGGAGTAGTCCTCCAAGGGTCCCCTTCCCTCTCTTCCCTGCTGGGGAGGGGGGGGGGGAGTTGAGGAGCAGGAGGACAAGGGCAACCCTCAAGTGTCTGGCTTGTTAGTACCTGGAAGGGCCTTTTCCTCCACTTTGGTCCCAGTCCTCCAGGGTACCGTATTTTCCGGCGTATAAGACAACTTTTGAAATGAAAAAAAAGCCTGCTCAGATAAAAAAAAAGAACTGGTGTTGCCTTGGAAGTGGGGTTAGTCTTATACAGCAAATATAGGCCTAAACCTATGTTTTAACTGTAAAATTAGGGGGGGTCGTCGTATACGCCGGAAAATACGCCTTCATTGGCCCCCCACTGTCCGGAGGGTCTACCCGCCCCAGCTTAGCCTGAACCCTGCCCTCCTACCACCCATACCACCCACAACCACCCTTTGCTGGCCCGATGGTTGTGCCTGAAACCCATACCAGAAGTTCTCTCTCCCCACTGACTCCCAGACTGGCTGGCTCCCCTGGGCACTCACCGTGTTTGTTTTTTCCTGAGGAATTTAAAAACAAAACAATCACACGCTGCTCTGTAACTTCTCTGTTATTTCAGTTACTTGGGATTTAAAAAAAAAAAAAATGTTTCTTTTTTTCCTAAGTACAAAAACCCTAACTGAATTTGAAGCCCCTTGAAGGGCAAAGTTCAGAAGGTTAAGGGGACGAACGAGGGTTTAGTTGTCAGTCCCCCTCCCCATCTTCGGGAGGTTAACGATCTCAGTTCGGAAATGATGAGGCGAACCTGCTGTGTGAGATTTGCTGCTGGCCCATCCACAGGTTAATAGTGAAGGGAGTCGCCTGGCTGGTGTGGCGTAGTGGTTGGGCATTGACCCATGAACCAGGAGGTCATGATTCCAGGACAGGGCACATGTCTGGTGTTTTGGACTTGATCCCCATGAGGGGGCATGCAGGAGGCAGCCAAACAGTGATTCTCATCGTTGATGTTTCTCTCTCTCCCTTTCCCTTCCTCTCTTTGAAAACAATTTAAAAAAAACACACAAAACATTTTAAAAAATAAAATAAAAGGGAAGGGAGTCAAGGCGGCTTTAAAACAGGCTTCTTCATCCTGACACCTGCTGCTTTCACAAGCTGGAAGATTCTTACCAGTGACACTTAAGAATCTTTCACAGACAATTAGATTGTTTATCTTGGTCGTGCCGGCTCACACAGTTCATCTCATTATCAGGGCACCCCTTCCCCACCACCATCTCTGAAGACTCATGAGGATGCAGTAAGGCCACCAGAGGTGGGAAGGCAGGGATGCATCCAAGCTTGATGCCAGCAGAGCTCACTGTAAGCACTGGGGTCGATCACCAAACTGTCCTGCGCCTTAGGCTTCTCAGCCTTGCCTTTTCTCCTCCCAACAGTGTCTGGAATGAGAGAGGGAACCTTGGATGTTGAGAACAGACCAGAACCCTTGCTTCATTTGCTGAGAGAGGTGTGTGTGATGTGAGAGAGTCCAACACCAAGATGAGAATTCGCCTGTACTTGGTGTAAAAGGAAAGTTGCGCCTCAATGCTAATGAGAGATGACAGAACTAACCAGAAGAGAAAAAAAGAAATAGGTAGAACATGTTCTGATCGTGCTGATGTAATAGTCATTACCATCTTTTGCATGATCTGATTATCAGAATCACTTGCAGCACCCAAATGACAATGAATCCCATTAAAATAGGACAAAATAAAGTCATTGTCCTTTTGTGACATAGTATATTCCTAAATCAGCCATGAACATTTATCCTTGTATGCCAGCAGAGCTCACTGTGAGCACTGGGGTCGATCACCAAACTGTCCTGTGCCTTAGGCTTCCCAGCCTTGCCTTCTCTCCTCCCAACCTCTCTCTCGTCCTTAGTATCTGGAATAAGAGAGGGAAACACCAATGCCATGGAAACACCTATCCTTGTAGGTGTTTCCCTGGCATTGCACACTCACCTGGGGCAGGCCTTTGGGGGGCTGCCCCCTGTGTCCCATCCCCACCCCATCTCTTCCACTCTGGCTGAATGAATGAACCACTGCATGTGCAGGACTGATGGTCTTAATGTAAATAATTTAGAAAACTTGTTGCACAGACCATTGAGGAAGATGAGAAAAGGTTAGGTAGAATAGAAAATTCATAATCATCAGGGTGGACTGCTGACAAACTGCTGGGCATTTTCTCTACTGTCCATCATCTGTCATCCTATCCTAATTCTCACCAGAGAAGGGAAGATGGGAGAGGTTGCCAGGAAGAAGTACCAGCCATGCCCTGATATGGTAGACCCTGGGCAGGGCTAGATTTATAACTTCTAAGATTTATTACTGTTTCTTGGGACATGAAGTTTCCAATTTCCTTTATTATTTTTATAATTTTTCCATTAAACTAAGTGAGATCTTTAAAAAAATAAATGTTCGATGTCATGAATACTTTATCAATTTAGTAAATTTTTTTTCTTTTTAGTAGAAAAGCTTATTTATTCTGGGCTCTTGGTAACAAGACCAGTGGTGACTCAACCATGTGTTCTGGGACAGGTAGCGCCTATTCCCAGGTGGTGACATACCCAAAGGACAGGCTGGGGTCCAGGAGGGAGCAGATTATACCTCGCCCATGACTAGAAAAGAACCTTTAAGCTAAGGCTTCTTCCAGGAAATGCATTCAAAGAATGCACCCAGCAGGTGCCTGGACAGAGGGGTGGGGAAGGGGGGCAGTAGGGTCTGGGATGGGGAGGGAGAGGGAGACCTCAGTATGTGCCTTCTGTGCTGGAGACCACAGGTTTCTTCCAGCATTGTGGGTGATGGGCATGCTGCTTCCTGGGGTTTCCCCAGAGGAAGGGGCTTCCAGGATTGAGGTAACCAGCTCACCCAGCTTCCCCTGTGGCTGGAGAGGAGGTGAGGGTGAGTCACAGGGGCCATGAGCTGGCACTTTGTGCTGAAGGAAATGGGGAACTGGTGGAGGATCCTCGGCTGGGGAGTGGCTCAGTCACCTCTACACATGGGAAGGATTGTCATTTTAGGGCCTTGGAAGGAGGATGGATGGGGAGGGCTTCTCACTGAGTCTGTCTGTCCTTCCTGACAAAACGAAGCCGACCCTCCTGGGTTCCCGTGTCCTTCCTCCAGTGAACCTCAGATGGCACTTAGGAACACTGCCCGCGGCTCTGCACGGGGCACCCTGCAATAGACCTGGGACTCACCCATGTTGCAGGTCGGGGGCAGAGGATCAGTGAGAGCTGGTCATGCCAGGGACTCGCTGCTAGCGTGGCAGGATTAGGAGTCAAACCCAGGGCACAAGGAGGAACACAGTGATTTATTGGGCCTCATGCCTCTACAACAGGCCCAGGCCAGAGGGTGGGGAAGATGGGACAGAGGACCACGGCAGCCTGATGGACTTGAGGTCACTTATAAATGCCTCTTAGGGAGTTCCTCGAGCTCTTAGCCAGGGAGGAGCCAGCAGATCACAGCATGGGGGTGGGCAGGAAGTCCTTTGATTCCCCCAGGCTGGTGAGGGGCCCTGGAGCCTGAAGCCAGGAGGAAAGAGGGGGAGGGTCTAGGAAGAAGGCTGAGTCTCCATGTGGGAGTCTGATGGAGCTGGACTTGTGGATTGCCTAGTAGGCACTCCATCCTTACACCGAATGAACTGCATAGAGGAAAGACACTCCCCAGGTTTCAGCTGAGAACTAAGTACTGAAAAGGGAAGAACTAACCAAAGTAAGTGGTTGGCCTCCCCCTCCCCCCAGGCCTGGAGCAGCCAGGCCCCTGGAGACCCTGAATCTGGCCCTGGTCAGCCACCAGCCAGCTGTGTGATTGGACAGGCCTGTCCCATCTCTGGCTTTCCTGATGGGTCCCCTGAGGCTGCTGGACTGAGTGACCACTCCAGCCAATGGATCTCTAACTCTTGCTCATAATTCAGTGCCATCTTAGAACATGATGCCAAGCCAGTAGCACGCCCATCCTGGAGAGATGGTCCTGCTGGTCAGAGGGGTTAGAGGGGCTGCAGGGATGAGAGTGTGGGGTCAAGGTGTCTGTCAGCTATTTTACCCCCTGGATCTTCTGCCAGCAGGCCCCAGGGCAGGGTCCTCTCCAGCCTCTTTTCCTGGGTGGCAGTCTTGGCACACCCCCCTGGGCCCAGCTCTCCCTCGCGTGACCTCAGGGTACTCTGGCTCATCCATCTGAGGATGTAGTTGGCTCAAGTTGCCAGGCAACAGGGATGGGGCTGCCCTGCCCTTCCTGCTGGCAGGCATTTATTCTGTACAGAGGGGACCTATGATGAGGATAGAACATGTGACAGCTCCCAGGCTCTCCATCTCCGGGACACTTCCTTCTGCAGCCAGGTGGCGGGTGGTCAGCAGGGAAGGCGCTGGGAAAGGGCCAGCACCTGGAGAGGTTTGCAGTGTTCCCACCAGGTGAGACAACTTACCCCACCCCAGCTCCTACTCCAATCCCATTTCTCACCGCATCCTCCGCAGGCCTGGCTTCCTCCCCAGCTCCAGCTCCACTCCATCCCCTCCACCCACCCCTCACCCCCTGACTGGATGCTGTTGAGATGGAACAGGCCCACTCTGTGCTCATTTTCCTCACCAGACACGGGGGTGCCTATTGCCTCGTCGGGGTTTCACAAGGACTGAATACTTCCCTGCGTGGCACGTGGTGAACGCTCAGGCGACAGGTAATTTTGTTAATGAAACAGTGACGGCAGTCCCCCTTTGTAGACGGGTGAGGGAAAGATGGGTAGGGCTGTGACGAGGTTTTGAGAATCACTGATCTGTCAGTTTTGTGTCGTGAGCTGCAAGGCACACCTCCGTGTGATCTGACAGGTAGCGCTGCGTGTCCCATTTTATACGTGAAGACTCGGGGGCTCTGAGAGGTGAAGGCTTTTACATGGAGGGCAGGACCCAGAGTGCTTGCCGCTGAGCTGGGAAGGGCACCTGGGTCTCTGACTCCTGGTGGGTGTCTTCCCTGCCGCCCCTCCCAGCAGGAAGGGAGACAGACTCACCCTGCCCTGCTGACCCCACGGCTGCTCACAGAAGAGCACCTCATGATCACACTCTGGTAGCACGCCCCCCCCCCCCCCCAGCACAGACCAGGTGGACTGCAGGGGCGGGGGCTTGGAGGCGTGCGATTAGAACAGCAGCTGGCGAGGTAAGCAGGTCCTAAGTCCCAGCCAGACAATGATCAGTACCGAGCAAGGCTGTGGGCGGGGTCTGCCTGGGTTGTAAAGGAAGGCTTCACAGTGAGCAGGACTTACGGGCAGACAAAGGTGGGCGTGGTAAGTAGAAGGCCAGGCTGTGTCAGGGCCGGAGGGTGTGAAGGGCTTGGGGGTTCCGGGGAATGGAGTGTGGTGCAAGGGTGGCAGGACTGTGGCCTCGGCGGGCACAGCGTGGTGGGAGAAGGAGCTGAACTGGGACAAGTAGGCGAAGTCAGGCCCCAGAGAGCCTCGCTCCCACGTGCGGGAGTCAGGGTCTTCCCTCCAGGCAGGGAGGACCCACCAGGGTGTGGATTAAGGAGGGACATGATCAAGGGTTAGAAGAAGAAGAAGGCAGGGTGGGGTCCAATTGGAGACAGAAGATCCAGGCGGCCTGAACCAGACAAGGCTGGGAACATTCTGAGGATAAAATGAGAGGAGGGCTGTGAGAGGGTAAGCCACGGCTCCTCCTCTGGCGGTGAAGTTCAGCCCCACTGGGGATGTCTGTCTTCCGGGTCCTTTTCTGGAGAGAGAGGAGCAGGAGCAGTGAAGGCTTGTAGAGGAGGAGCTTGGCTTGTCCCTGCAAGGTCACACCATCCTCAGAGGTACCAAAACCGGCCACCCTGAGCTCCTCTGTCCTTCCTGCCTCCACAAGGCCCTGGGTTCCCTGACTGCTGCTGTCCTGCCAAGGGGGTGCCCAGGACGCTGGCAGCCCTCCCACACTCTCCCCTTCTGCCACCTGCCCAGGGCAGAATGGACTACCCGGTGAGGAGCTGGCTATTAGATATCTGTGCTCCCAGCCCTCTGGCCATTGGGTCTGTGCGCTCCCTCTGCCCGTGGTCATTGGGTGTGGGCGCTTCTCTGATCCCTCTGGTGACTGAGTGTGAGAACTCCCTCCACCCTCTGGCCATCAGGGCAGGTGTGTGAGCTCCCCTAGCCCTTTGTGCAGCTTCCCATCACTGCCCCCCTTACTAGGCTCCTCTTCCAGGGACACTTGACTCGCTTTCTTTCTTTCTTTCTTTTTAAATAAATTTTTATTGATTTTTTTTACAGAGAGGAAGGGAGAGAGATAGAGAGTTAGAAACATCAATGAGAGAGAGTCATCGATCAGCTGCCTCCTGCACAACCCCCACTGGGGATGTGCCCGCAACCAAGGTACATGCCCTTGACCGATTCGAACCTAGGACCCTTCAGTCCTCAGCCAGGCGCTCTATCCACTGAGCCAAACCGGTTTCGGCTTGACTCGCTGTCTTTGCTCTCTGCCAGGGATTCCCTGCTCTTCTCTACCAGCTTCCCAGCAAGCTCAGGCATCCCTCAGGACTCGAGGGAGGCAGTGATGTGTAAGGGAGAGCGCCTTGGAGACAGAAAACCAACCTTAAACTGGATGCACAAAAAGCGGAAGGGCAAGAGCGGAAGTGGGGCTGCCATTCCGAACCTGGCCCTAGCCCAGAGCAGGCAGCCTGTTCAGGCCAGTTGCTGCCATTCCCTGCCTCCAGGCCAGCTCATGGTCTGTTCTCGAGGCCTGAAACCCCAGGCTCCAAAGCCCTGGTGACCTCTGCTCCTTGCTCCTCCTGCCTTCTGTCCAGGCAGGGCCTGAGGAGGTTACTGAGCACCACCTGCACTCCTTTGCCAGGGGAATATCCTATTGTGCATCATCAGTGATCACAGCACGTTTCAGTCACCACCCATGGCCCTTTGCACAGTGCCAGAGTAATTGTCTGTGGGGTCAGGGCGGGTAAAGAGAGCTGTCCCCTCGGCTGGGTGCTCAGGAAGGGTGTCTCCCTGCCAGGAGCACTGGCCTGGAGGAGAGCTGGCCTGGAAGCTGGCCACAAGCAGCTCGGTTCAGCTTTGACCTGTGGGAACACCCACTGGTCCCCCATGGCTAAGGTGACCAGATGTCCTGTTTTGACGGGACAGTCCGATTTTTAACAATTTGTCCCATGTCCCACAGCATTTAAAAAGAAAAGAAAAAAAAAAAAAAGTCCAAAAGATTTAAAAGAATCTTTCCAAAAATCGGGATTTTTTAAAAAACATCGCGGGACACGGGACAAATTGTTAAAAATCAGGACTGTCCCGCCAAAAGCAGGCCATTTGGTCACCTTACCCATGGCCCCTGCCCCTGAGGCAGAGGCAGAACCAAAAAAAACTATTCCTGGTTCAGGACTGGAGAGTTGCCCCTCTGGGGGTGGCTAATTCTGAGAGAGGCAGAGAACATGTTCTGTCCTGATCTGTTACTGAGCAGGGAGTCAACACTGCACAGCCTGAAGAGGGTAAAGGGAAGCATCTAGAACCATTGTTTCTTGTTGATTTCCCCCTCCAATGAAGGGAGAGGGCTAGGAGAGAAAGATGGGTGTCGGGGGAAGAGAGCTGTGAAATCACTGGGATGGAGGAGGGAGGCGCTGCCACCAGACACAGCCAGGCTTCCAGGAGCCACAGCCTGTCTGTGACCGTGGCCTGGGGCTTTGACAAAGCCGGGATGGTTTGCTGCTCGGGGCGGTGGCGCTGTCCATGCCTGGGTTCTGACCAAGTGGAACAGAAGGCTGAAGTTTCCCTTGGAGGCATTACTGCACAGGACCAATTCTGCTTCGTGTGGAGGACGGACAAGGTGAGCAGTGGGACTGCTGCTCTAATGGTGGCCGATAGCCTGCAGCCAGGCAGAGCGGGAGGAGCGGAGAGAAGGAGAGAAGGGTCCTCCCCTCGCCCTGGGGATCAGGGAGGACGTCCATCAGCTTCACTCCCCGAGTGCAGCCAAGGCGGGGCTTCGGGGGCAGACTGAGCTGTCTCTCCCTCCCCAGCAGTTCCCAGGCTGGGCTGCTGTGAGGAGGGTCTAGCGTTGGGGCCAGGAGATTTTTGTTTGTGTCTGTGCTCTGAGGGAGAGAGGACCTCTAGGAAGGGTTTCTTTTCAGGGAGAGAAAAAGAAAAAGACTGTTATCAAAGTAGTCACTTATTTTTAGGATGTTAACAGATCCTACGTGTACCACCCAGATCCAGAAACTTTCCCCTGATTCTAATTCATGAAGCCTCCCCCTCCATTCCTCCACATCCAGCCAAAACACCGCAGGCTGCTGTCCAGGTCAGGAGATGAAATGCAGGCCTGAAAAGGTGCCCAGCCAGTCTATCCACCCTGCTTCTCCCCCACCTGCTCCAGAAGAGGGCAGAACCCCAGACGTTGGTCCAAAAAAACTTGGCTCCTCTCCTGCCTCCACCATGCAGCACAAGGGCCAAATAAGGGCAGGTCCTGGTGTGGACAGCAGTGTTGGCTCATCCATCCACCTCAGCGTGGGGGAGGGCTGGGTGTGGTGTGGGAGAGCTGGCCAGGCAGCGTGCAAAAATACACAGTGAAGTGGGCACCACAGGGGTCAGTCCCTGCCCACCCACAGCCTCCATCCAGGCCAGCTGGGAGCTTCAGGCTTAAGACGGAGAGACCTGTGAGGTGATTAGCTACTCCATCGTTATAGGAAAGGGGGTGGTGGCTGAGTGAAGAGTAGAGGCAGCATCTCTTAGGAACCTGTGAACGTGTGATGGTGTGGTAGACATGACCTAAGGTGACCCCCAGTGACTCACATCCTGGTGTAGTCCCCTCCCCCTTGAATGCACATAGAATCTGAGACATGCTTCTAGCAGATATGATTTAGTAAATGTGATGGGATGTCCCTGCCATGTTGTGAGAGGGTCTGTGAAGGGCCATGTGGCAAGGAACTGTGGATGGCCTCTAGGAAAAAAAAGAACAGCCCCTGGCCTACCGCCTCCTAGAAAATGGGGACTACAGGCCGAAGCCGGTTTGGCTCAGTGGTGGAGCGTCGATCTGCGGACTGAAAGGTCCCGGGTTCGATTCCGGTCAAGGGCATGTGCCTTGGTTGCGGGCACATCCCCGGTGTGGGGTGTGCAAGAGGCAGCTGGTCGATGTTTCTCTCTCATCGACGTTTCTAGCTCTCTATCTCTCTCCCTTCCTCTCTGTAAAAAATCAATAAAATATATTAAAAAAAGAAAGAAAAAAAAAGAAAATGGGGACTACAGTCCTCTAGCCACAAGGAACTAAATTCTGTCAGCAACCTCAGGAGTTCGGAAGTGGATCCTGAGCTCCAGAAAGAAACATAGCCCAACCGATACCATGATTGCATCCTTGTGAGACCCTGATAAGCTGTGCCCATACTCCTGCCCCACAGAAACTGTGACATAATCATGTGTGTTGTTTTAAGCTACTGAGTTTGTGGTGTTTGTTACACAGCGCAGATAACTAATACAGATGGGGTGAAGATGTCTGAGGAAGGGAATGCCTTAGAGAAGCCCTCATTTTGCAGAGAAGGAGTTGTAGCATCCAGGAGGAGCTGTGACCTGCTCCCAGTTTCAAAGCTGGCTGGGGCCACCCACAGCAGGCACGAGGAAAGCCCCTGGGAGCTGGGTTCTGGTTCCCACTCTGCTACTGTTCTCCCTTCACGTGGCCCTGAGCAAACCCGCCTGCTTCTGCACCTTTGATTTTTTTTCTTGTCACATGATCAGACGTTTCCTAGGCACCTTCTTGCCATGACTTGGCATTCTGAAGCTACTCAGATCTGAGATCTTTCTGGAAGCCAGCCTTCTGCGCCTTGGTACTGTTTACTCTTTGCTGTTCCTTGGCCCCTCTCATGTGGTATGTTTCCACTGGGACTTCAGGAGGCAGGGTCTTCCTGTCCTGGGCATACTTGGAGTCTGAGGAGGAGCTCTTAGCTGTGCACCAGGAGAAGTATTGTCTGGCCTTGACCCTGGGTCTGGGTGATCTTGAGCAAGTGGCCCTTCTCTGTCTGCTCCTTCACAACTTCTCAGCTCAGTGAGCAGCTTGGACAAGATCAGCTCCAATGCTCCGATGGCTTATGCCATCTGTGGTGCTGCTTTTGAGATGGGCTCCTTAGGGCCCTGGAGCTTGTGGGATGGAAACAGGTGACCTGGCTATAGTCTCCCTGTCTTGGTTACCCAGGCATTGAAGCCCAGGGGCAGACTTGGGTATTAACTCAGTTCCCCTTACTCCCTTCCTCTAGCTTGGCCCTCTGGCCACCCCAAAGCCTGCCCAGCAGTCATTTCTGGTCCAATAGGGGTAGAGACACAGTTGCCTGCTGGGTGGCCCTGTGCCCACTTCCAAGCTCAGGGTCCTTGGAATCTAGAGTGCCTTTTCCATCCCAGAACACAACACTAAGCATTACCTGGAAGGCTGTCCCTACTCTTTGAGTCAATCCCAGGCAGGTGACTTTGAGTCTGCCCTGAGGGCAGGAGGAGGCATCTGTCTGTTGAGAATGGGGATGCCCACAAGCCCATTCTTCTCACCAGCTGACTGCACCCAATTTTTCCTTGTCAAAGCAATTTTCCTTGGCAACAAAAGAATGAACATATATATTATTTTATCCAACTCTTTGCTGTGGATGGGTCAAGAGTTCCTATCAGTTAAATAAATTACCAAATTGCATTAATACCAGCCTTGTCGAAAGATCAGCTGGTGATGGGAACTAAACATACTTACATTTCTCTCAAACATACCTATACTCACCATGAATTAATTCTTCACAGCACTCAGACACATGGATATGATTGGCATGTGTAGGGTCTGGCTGGAACTGGGCTGAGTTCCAAACCAATTGAAATAGATTACATTCTGCCCCCTGGTCTGGCTATCCAGGAAATAGTGTATGCTGCGGGCAGGAACTCCTTTTCTGAGTTGGTGTTGGAGGGTGGCTAGTCCTCAAAGATAGCAGGTGCTGGTGGTGGTGCTGCCATGGAACCTGCTCCTACTTGAAGCTGACAAGGGTTGGAGATGACTCAGTGAGAGAGAGAGGGTCCAGGCAGTGGGTGGATGGAGTGGGTGAAAGGAGCTTTGCAGCTCACACAAGCTGTGTGGTCAGATCTTAGGTGGTTTTTTTCAAGGAGCCCTGAAGATGTTGTGTTTGTAAGGTTCTCAGTTTCACAGCTAAGACTCCAGGGAAACTAGAAGTTTTCCAGACACCGGGGCTTCTGGTGCCTGTTTCATTGAGCTCACATGTGCAAGCATGGGTGTGTGTGTGTGTGTGTGTGTGTGTGTGTGTTTGCATGCATCAGTGAACATGCACACATGGTGGGTACACATAGATTCTGCCCGCTGAGCTGATCAATCTGGACTTGCTCCATCTCCTGGTCTGTGGTTAGAAGTGCTCACAGCAGTTCCTCATACCCAGCTAGATCCCGCCTCACTGTGAAGATTAATTTGATGCCAAGTATAGCTACAGTCTATTATAGTTCCGTAGGAAAATGTCATGTTGACCAGAATGTCTTACTAATCAGCACAATATTTCCTGGATGTGCCAGTAATCTGAGAGAAATGGATGTGTACATGTGTGTGCGTAATTTTTTAAATCAGCATTATTTTGACATAACTTTAGGCTTATAGAAAATTGTAAGAATAGTACCAAGATTTCCCATATGCCTTTCACCCAGAATGTTAACTTTTTACTGCTCTCAGAGGATTCATAACACCGCTGTGAGGTAGTCATTTCTGCTCTCACCCAATACAATAAAAACCTAATATGCAAATCAACCAATTGATTGCTGTGATGCACACTGACCACCAGAGGGCAGAAGCTCAACACAGGAGCTGCCCCCAGCCTGCAGGCCACCACCTACAAGGGGGCGGGGGGGGGCAGCCTGCAGGCCACCACCTGCGGGAGGGTGGGGGGGGGGGCAGCCAGCAGATGGCACAAGGCCAGTGGGCCACCCTCCCCTATCGCCTTGTCTATTGCCCTACCCTGTAGATCAACCCTGATCGCCAGCCAGGCCTAGGGACTCTACCCTAGGCACCATGCACTGGGTCAGCCAAGGCATTGGGCCTCTAGTTGTTGATATAAGGAAGCTGCACCTCAGAGGATAGTAACTAACCCAAGATCACACAGGACATAAGTGGCGGAACCAGGATTAAAATCCAGGTCTGTCAGAATTTGAATGCATGTCCTATGTTGGCTGTAGTGTGAGTGTGCAGGTTTCCTGGTCGTCTGCCAAAAAAACTTCCTTTCTCGTGTTGCAGGTCTGCTAGAGTAAATTGTCTCAGCATTTGATTTTCTTTATTTTACCTTCATTTTTGAAAGATGTTTGCTGGGTATAGAATCCCATGTTGACAACATTTTCCTTTTACTCCTTCAAAGGTGTCACTTCCCTTTCTTCTGGTCTGTATAGTTTCTGTCAAGGTAACAAGATTTTTTAATTTATGCTTTCTTGGGTCTGTGGGTCCAACATAGCGTAGTAATTTTTGTTTAAACAGTCAGTTATAAGGAGATTTTAACAATATGAAGGAAATCTTTCATATTTACCCATGTAGAGACCATCTCCTGTGTTCCTCATTCCTTTGTATAAATCCACATTTCCATCTGGTGTCGTTTCAGTTTCCTGAAGGACATTTTGTAACATGTCTTGTTGTGAGTGTCTGCTGGTGATAAATTCTGTCAGCATTGTATTTCTTCTTTGTTTTTAAAAGATGTTATATATCTGAAAGTTACTGAATTCTAGGTTAATGGGTTTTTCTTTCCGTGGTTTGTAAATGGCACGTTTGTTGTCTTGCTTGCATTGTTTCTGAGGAGAAATGGCTGTCTTCTTTATCTTTGTTTCCCTGTATATAAGGTATCTTTATTCCCCTTGGCTACTTTTGTGATTTTTCTCCATATTGTTGATTCTGTGCAATTTGTATACGATGTGCCTCATTTCATTTATGTTTCCTTTGCTTAAGATTCATTGAACTTTTTGGATCTGTGGGTATATAGTTTTCCTAAAATTTAGAATATGTTCAAAAGTAATTATTTCTTCAAATACGTATATTTTGCTGTCACTATCCCCATCCTCCAATCCTTTGAGGACTTCAATTACATGTATGTCAGGCTGTGTCAGTTTGGATTTGGTTTCAATTGATTGTGTTTTCTTCCTTTTTGGGGGTGTATTTTATTGTTTCTTAACATACCTGATCTTTTTTTTTTTTTTTAATATATTTTTACTGGTTTCAGAGAGGAAGGAAGAGGGAGAGAAGATAGAAACATCCATGGTGAGAGAGAATCATGGATTGGCTGCCTCCTGCATGCTCCCTACTGGGGATCGAGCCCACAATCTGGGCATGTGCCCTTGACTGGAACTGAACCCAGGACCCTTCAGCCCACAGGCTGGGGCTCTATCCACTGAGCCAAACCGGCTAGGGCTACCTGGTGATTTTTTTATTGGATGCTAGACATTGTGACTTTTGCCATGTTAGTGGGTGGTTTTTGTATTCCTATAAACATTCTTAAGATTTGTTAGTTGAGACCCAGGGTGGTGTTCAGGTTCGGGCTAATTATTACCCACTATGGAGGCACAGCCCTTTTGATTCCTCTCCCTAGTGTCCCGAGATTTCCACTCTGGAAACAGACGGGAAGAGGCACTCTCCCAGGTTCTGTGTGAGTTTCAGGCACCGTTTCCTTTAATCCATTTGAGCGGTGCTTTCCCCAGTCTTGAGTAGGTTTCCTTACACACATGCACTAAGCAGTTCTCAGCTGAAAACTCAGGGGAGCCCCTTTGCAGACCTCTGGAGTTCTCTCTGGGCATCTCCCTCCTCTTTGGTCCTCTGTCTTATGAACTCCAGACTCTCAGCTCTGTCTCCTCAATTCAGGAGGTCCATCAGGTTCCACCTGACTCCACTCTCCCTATGCTGTGGCCTGAAAGTTTCTCAAAGCAATAATTTGGGGACAGTTGTGGGGCTCACCTCATTTGTTTCATGCCTCTCAGAGGTAATTACTTTTTTCAGTGCCTGAAGTCCAGTGTCTTGGAAATCATTATTTCATATATTGCATCTGTCTTTTGGTCCTGTCATGTGAGAGGATAAATCTAGTCCCTATTACTTCATCTTGATCAGAAGCTGAAATCTTGGAACCTTGGTTTTTCATTTAATTATTTATTTGTAAGGCACATCGGTCTGGGCCCATGACTGCGAACGTTGACTCAGACAGGGGATGCTGGCAACCTTGATTTTTATGAGTGATGTTCATCCAATTGATTGCATAAAACATGTACATTTGCCCTGTAAGTGGCCACATGATTTCTGCATTCGAGACTCTTTTTAAGAACTTTCTGCTATTCAACTCCTAAAAAGCTCAGCAACCAGTTTGGTTTTAGCTCACAAGTACTGTGACTATTGCAGTTGGTCATGTACTTAAAAAAAATGTTTTTATTGTTTTTTAGAGAAAGAGGAAGGGAGAGGGATAGAGAAATAGAAACATTGATGACAGAGGTCATCGATTGGTTGTCTCCTGCACACACACACACACACACACACACACACCCAGTGGTGATCAAGCCTTCAACAGGGTCATGTGCCCTGACCAGGAATCGAACCAGTGAACCCTTAGTTCCTGGGTCGATATCAACCGCTGAGCCATAGCAGCCAGGCTGGTCATGTATTCTTACTTTTATTTTTTGCTTTTACATCATCCCATGACTGCCAGGGAGATCAGGCAGCTTCTTAGTCTGACTTCAGTGACTCAAATAAGATGTTGCCAGATGTATTTCTGTAAGTAAAGTTTTTATTCCTGCCTTTTTAGTTTACGTCTCCTTTGCCTCATATCTATCTCAGAATTCTTGATTGTAAATAAGAGAAACCTATTCTCTCTATCCAGCTGATTTGTGAAGACAATTAACATTAGAGTAATGATTGGGAAGAAGAGGAAACCTCAGGCCAGGTGTAGACTCGCTTAATTAGAAGCTCCTTGGGTGGGTTGGGACTTCTCACGTGTTTCCTCATTTAGCCTACGGTGAGCCAGTCGGCCCCTCAGGACTCAGGTAGGAGCTGGCAGAGCCCTGGTCTGGGGCCGCCTTTCTGTGCCCTGGGTTGGGCAGGGGTGGTTTGCAGTGTCCTGACAGCTCGTGGGGTCCTGGGAGAGGTAGGGGCTGAGGTCAAGACCAGACTACAAGCTGGGCCTGGGGGCTTTGGGAAGTGGAGGGAATCTAGAGAGGAAAGGAAGAAAAGCAAAGACAAGAGCATGCCACCAGGCAGAAGGAGACGTAGCCAAACCTCCCCTGGGCAACCAGCGGTGCTGGTGTGGCCATCTGAGCCTGGGGTTTCTCCGAGCCCAGCCCTGCTGGCCGCCTGCTTCCCTGGAACTTGCCTCTTTCTGACAAACGTGAAACCTCTGGGGAAGGAAGCAGGAGACGGGTCCGGAAGGGAGACTGAGGCTGAACCTCCGCGGCCCCAGCCCCGGGTACTATGGCGGGCCGTCATGTCCCCAGACACACAGGGCTGAGCTAAGGTGTCCTGGAGGAATGATGGAGTGGAGAACCAGCCTCCCTGGGAGTTCCCTGTAGGTTTGCAGACACGAGGAAAACTCCCCACCTGCAGTCCGAGCTCTCCTGGGCCACACGGGGCCTTTGTTTTGTTTTTCCTTTTCCTTTTCTGTCCTCACCCTTTCTACATGATGGAAGCATCGGCTGTTATGCTAATGGGTTTCTTAGGACCCACACACCCTGTTCCTTCTTACTCTAATCATTAGAGTCTAATGCACATGTGTCAAACACAAGGCCCGCGGGCCAAATCCGTCCCGCCAGGCCTTGCAATGTGGCCCGCACCGCGCTGTCATCACTGCACTCCGCTGCGTTTCCATCACAATGACAGTTTATGACTGTTCAGTAAACCATTTGGCCCGTGATTTAGGCTGGATTTTAGATTTTGGCCCCTTCTCTGATTGAGTTCGACACCCCTAGTCTAATGGAAAGCTGAGACCCTGAGCAGGTGTTGGACAGGCTCATGGTCCATAGCTAGCCAGCGGCACACATAGGGCTTTCTCCTTTGCAGCAGGTGGGGGGCATTGTGAGGCTAGTCAAGTGGATGATACCTCCTAGTCCTGACTCAGGGCAGGTTTTTCTGGGGTCACTGGGCTTGGTTAGAGGACAGGGGATGGGTGGAGGGACAGTGAGGTGGCGTGAGGGTCAGCCATGGGTCAGTCTCCCAACGGGAGCAGGAGAAAGGGTCTGGGTCAGCCCAGCCCACTCCTGTCCTGCCCATCCCCTTCCCATCCTTCCTCCCCTCCTTCCTCCTCGGTCCTGTCTTCCCCGAGTCCCTTGGTGAGGCCCAGGTGGCTGAGCATTCTCTGGCAGAGGGAATTAGCACACTTAATTAAAGTGTCCAATGAAGAGCTTTGCATATTTCTTAATTACCGTCGGAGTCTTCGGGGGAACAGTTTGAAATGGGATTTTTCACATGTTTCCTCATTTAGCCAACGGTGAGCCAGCGGCCCCTCAGGACTTGGGGAGGAGCTGGCAGAGCCCTGGTCTGGGGCCACCTCTCTGTGCACTGGGTGGCAGGGTGCGTGTGGAGGCGGGGGAGCCTGGCCCCCAGCCGCCCAGGCTTGCTCACCTTGCCCCAAGGTTGGGGTTGGATTTTCTGTTTTCTTAAAACAGGCAGATGTAGCTGGTGTCTTATTACCACAGGGCCTGGGGGCTGTGCGCCCCGCAGGAGGGCCAGCAATGGGGGGCTTTAGAGCAAAGGTTTGCAGGGCTTGATACATCCTCCCCGGAGGCCCCGGTGGAGCAGGGAAGCTGGGCCAGGATGGTCCTGGCCTCCTTCTCAGCTGCCGGGCAGGGACGGAGCCCCTCGGAGCAGGCCCTTCCCAGCACTCAGCATTTGCTGGCTGTATGCTGTATGCTGCATGCTGCAAGTTGTGCTGGTGGGAGCACCGGTCAGCCAGCCTCGCGGAGGAGTGGGCTGCTGGCCCGAGAGCAGGTTTGCCTTTCCCAGGGCCACCTTCTGACAACGGGAGACTCTCCCTGACCTAGAGCCGGCTGAAGGGGGGCTGTGGGCCCAGATTCAGAGGCTCTTTCCCAGGCAGCCCACCGTGGTGGCCGAGAAATGGCAGTGGGCTCCACCATGTCTTTTCTGCCTCCCCTTCTGGGCCAGTTCTGTGACCCTGAGGAGGACCAGGTGGGACCCCATTGTCCAGCAGAGCCTGGAGCTGGCGTGAGTGGTCAATGGGAACGGGTGGTGGCTGAGAGCAGATTGTGGGTGCAGGTTCTGGCTGGGCTGGGCAAGGGGGCCACCTCGTGGGTGGGGCTCTCTCTGCCAGGCCTTGGCAGACCCTCTAATAGTCTCCAGCTAATTTCTTGTGCCCTGCCTCACATTCTCCTACGTTTCTGGCCAGCATGGCAATCCCTCCACCCACACCCACACCTACTATGGAGATGGCAGGGCGGAGAGGGGTCCTTCAGAGAGGGAGTCCATGTCAGTGTGGGAATCTGGAGGCTCATGGACCACTCAGCTGTCACCCTGTGGCCCGGGCACAAGCCAAGGCCCGAAGCCCTGGGTGGGTCTGTTTCATGTGGCAGTCATGCGTGAGGAGTGGACGTTGGCATCAGATCTGGGTTTGTGCGCCAGCTCCACTGCTTACCAGCTCTGTGACCTGGGGGATAATAACTCACTCATTGATCGTGACGAGGATCCAATGAGGGGCCCTAAGTAAAGCACCAGGTTTCTTGTCTGGCTCTAAGAGGAAGCCCCGTTAAGAGTTCGAGTTCCTATTCCTTCCTTCTAGAGGTTCCTGGTAAATAGTAAGGAATCGTCTGACCCTGGTTTGGTTGAAAGGAAAATTCATCTCTCCGCTTAATCAGGTGGGACTAAACTACAGAATATTGCTAAACCAAGAGCCGAGATAAAAAAAAAAAAAAAAGTTCAAATGATTTGGCTGCTTGTTTTTAATAAAATCCTGGCGGTAGAGTGGAATCTTTCAGAAAAAGCTCAGCTTTGCCGTACTGGTGTCTCAGGCTGCTGTTAGCTGTATTCATGCTGTTGTTAGCTGTATTCGGGACAGTGTGACCTTGAGAACAGAGCCCACTGTGACCTTGAGAACAGAGCCGTGTGGGGAGGACCACTCTCTCAGAGGCTGCAGGGACTGGTGGGAAGGCAGGAGGGACCTCAGGGGAGTGTCTCCTGCCCCTCCCAATGCGCCTCTCCCTATCTGCACAGGCTGAATGTCACTGCCCCTCTGGTTCTCCCCTTGGCTACAGCCCAGTGGTAGTGGCTAGTCAGGTGACTGGCTCCAGCCTCCGCCTGCTCTTTGTGGTGAGACTGGGGGAGCTGCCAGTTAGACTGCCTGTGCAAGCTCACCATTTCCGGGTTCCAGTACCTCTTACTCAGGTGTGGGGTGAGGTGGGGGCAGCAGCCCTTCAGAGGGGAGATGAGCTGGCACAGGACAGCCCTGTTACCAGCTCAGCCTCTTTATGCGATGCCAGGGTGGAGCCTGGGCAGCCGTGTGCAAGGCGCCCCTTTTCATCAGCTCTGTCTCAGCGCCCTCGGCAGCCTCCCAGAGACAGTGTGGAGGATGCCCTTCCTGCATTCGTGTCAGGCAGCGTGGCCCAGGCTCTCCTCTGAGAGCTGCAGTGCCCGGGACATCCCTGAGTTCTGTCCCGGAGCCTGGGGTCAGGGGCAGGGTGGAGGCGCTGCCATCAGGCTTGTTCTGTGGGGCTGGATCTCCATTCCTGAGCCTGCAATGGCGAGCACAGATGCATGCCGCAGGGAGGAAGAGCCCCCGGACAGGTCTCAGCAGGCAGCCGAGCTGACAAGTTCAAATACAGCCTGAGCCCCATTATCCGGGCAGCCTTGGAAAGAGTACTGGGTGGTCGTGGGGAAGCTCTGAGGCAGGGAGGAGGGGGACTTGTGCCCTGAGAAATGAGGAAACCAAGCCTGGAGGGAGAGAAAGAGATTCCCTTTTGCTGCTCATCAGTGATGATCCTGTCATCCAGCCCAGGACTCAGGTGGGGTACTGGGACCCTGGTGTTCAAACCTGCCCACCCTCGCTTTGTAAGCCCTCCTGGGCCCCACAGGGCACCTCAGTTTCCGGTGTCTGACCTTCCGGTTTGGGTCAAGCACTTGCCGAGTGGGGAGAGGCCCTCGCCTGCAGCGGGTCCCAAGGGAGAGGTGCCTCGGCTTGGCAGGGGCTGTTCCCAGGACTCTGGACACCACAGGGATGACAATGATGACCGGGCAGGACCCTGACACCCAGATTGACTCAAAGCTGCCAAGAAGGGTCAGAACTCGGAGCTCAGTTGCTGATCAGGCCGCCTTATCCTGGCCTCACTCAGCTCTGGCCCTGGGCACGAGGCTGCCCACTCATTGCCCCTTGTAGAAAGCGGAGGTGACATGAGTACCCACTTCAGAGTGGGGGACTGCGCAGGCCGGTGCCGAGGGCTCAGCACAGCGCAGCAGCAGGCATGGAGTCCTGCCGCTTCAGGCAGCAGGTGTCCCGTCTCCCCTGTTTACTCCTGGCATGGAAATCCTCCTGGCACGGCCCCTGGCATGTGCCTGGAACAAGCTCTACAAACACACGTGTTGGCTGTGATGGTTATTGTGGGGATGTGCGGAGAGTATTGGCTGTGGCCGGGCCCCCACACCTGTTCCTCCTGACAGTCCCAATAAACACATTGTTTTCTTGGGATTTTCTCCTCCTACCCTATGAGCCAGTCCGAATCCACTGCCAGGGGCTGGTGTCCTGAGAAGGAGTGACTCGGCATTGGAAACCCTGTGGGGATCTCTGAGTTCTCAGCTACTCCACGAACCTCCTGTTCTTCCACTTCGTGATTCCGCTGTCTTTCCTGCCTGTCTGCTCAGCTGCCCCAGGGAAGAACCTGGGAGATAGTAGGAACCTGGTGTCTCCCCACCTTCTCACCCTGCTCCCTGATGCTTGTCCCTTGTCCCCGGGGAGTCAGGTGCGGAGTGTCACTGCCTAGGGAAGTTGCCGTGGGCCCTGCCATGCCTCTCTTCCGGAGGAGGAGGCTGTAACTTTCCATGGTCTTTGGGAAAGGGGGAAGCTGTGCTCCCTCCCATCTGTGTCTGCCTCTCGCTGGCTCAGTATTGCTCCAAGTTTTACGCTGGAATCCCCTGAGCAATCTCCAGCCCCCACTTCCCACCTTCGTATGAAATTTAAGGGCAGATTTAAAGCAATTGGAAAGTACCTTACAGATCAAATGCCCGTCAATAGCTTTTCAAAGGATAGTTTTCAGCTGCAATTAGAAGAGACCTTGAATGCATTACTGCTCACCCCAGAGACGTTCTTCCAGAATGTGGCTCTTCGGACACCAGCTGGGGTACTGCAGTCCTTCCGGCCACTGCCCGCCCAGAGTTGGTGTCAGACTCCCCAGTTTAAGGGTGAAGGCCCCAGTAAGACTGCCAGCCACATGTGGGGTCCCCAACGACACCACACTCTGACCAATTGACTACAAAGCCAAGGGCTCCCATGACCCTCCTCCGGCTCCATCATTCACCAGAGCGATTATAAGGTACCAGTTTTATTACAAAGAAGAAAGATCAGGAACAGCCAGACGGAGAGACGTGATGGGCAAGGTGAATTCAGTAGTGGTGGTGGTATCAGCTGTTTACCTGCTACCCACCTCCTTTCCGTGTTAAGCATTTCCTGCGTGCCTGGCACTTTTATTTCATTTCTACTACTGCCCTTTGAAGCCTCTGATGTTATCTCCAAACGAGGCATTGAGGTCCAGAGGGGCAGGGACCACCTCAGAATGATGGCGCTAAACAGTACCCCAGCGAGGATTTGGATCCAGCTGACCCATTCCCGGTCAAAGATGGAGCCACCTAAATTTGTCCCAAACACAGTCCAACAGATGTCCCTTCTGGCTAGAAGACTATTGTCTTTACACCTGTGGGCTGACAGGAGGTGGCTGCCCTGGTCTGTGAGATGTTGTACCACTGAGGCCTCAGAGAAGGACCTTGCCCAGAGAAGCCCCGTGGGTCACCCTGCTCCATTCAGGCAGTGACCAGCTCCCCCACCAGGTGGACACCGTGGACATCCGATCTGAGAATCGGGGAGAGGCAGCCTGGAGAACTCCCGGGTGCTGGCTCTCCTGCTTTCCCAGCAGGGTTGTGTGTTTCTGGCAGCCGGAGCAGAGGGGACTGTGAGCTAAGCTCAGCCATGCCAGTCCCTTCTGAGCCTCCTGGGGCCATGGCATACTTGGTGGGACAGTGTAGAGAAGCATTCCATACTGGGCCTGACCTAACAGATGTTCCTTCCTCCCCTCCCAGATGATAGAAATGCTACAGTGGGTTTTTCTGCCACTGCCAGGCCCCGGGGGACCTGCACATGGCTGGGTCAGAAGCCAAACACTGCAGTTAGGGAGATAAGCAGCACTTCTGGGATCCCGAGAGACTGCCTGGTTCTCGTAGCCACAGCAGAGGTTCTCAGGGCATTTGCAAATGAGGGCGGGTGAAGGAGCGAAGCAGGCAGGGAGGAGAATCCAGGGTTGTCACATTAACGGGATCCTGCTGGAACTTACCCAGCAAGGCCCAGGGATGCTAACCATCCTGCAAGGAGCTGGACAGTCAGGCACACTCTCCAAAAAAAAAAAAATAGTCATGCCTGTGACAGACACTGGGCAATGGCTCATTTGCACCCCCTGCTGCCCGGCTCCTTAGAAAGCCACTTCCTCAGCAGCCTCCAGGCTGAATGAATGGGAATTAAACAACATGTGACCAATGACAAGGCAATGTTTCCAGAAGAACGCAGGCCAGTGAGAGGAGCATCCGTCTTGCACGCACTTGCTCCAATCCTTCATAGATGGCTCTGGTGTCCGTTACACTCCTGAGGGCCAAGAAAGATGTTGGAGCTGGGAGGTGAGAATTCACGGGGCAGGGACAGGCCTCCTTCTCGGTGCCTGGCAAGAACTCCCCTGCAGCCCAGCCGGTGTAGACTCAGGTGCCTGCTCTGGGTCCCTCTCCCAGGGTCTGCCTTTCACTCCTGTTCCCACATCTCATCTCTCCTGTGGGCTTTTTTGTTACCTGCTGTCTCCACGTGAAATGTATTTAGAGGAACCTGGCTCGGATGCCGTGGCTGAACCCCCCTCTCTTCTTGTTTTACAGTCGGGAAGACGTCTCTGATCACGAGATTCATGTACGACAGCTTCGACAACACGTACCAGGTGAGGTCCCGGAGACCCTGTTCCCCGTCACTGCAGCCTGTAGCCAGGGCAGCTGCCCGGAGACGATGCTGGTCTCTCTCTGGGGCTTGCTGGTCCTGAGATGAGAATAGGATGTTCCCAGGGCCCAGCGCATTGGTTTTGCCTTGAAGGAGCCTCCCCTCTATGCACTTGCCCCAGCCCAGTAACAACTCTGAGCCCTTCGGAAGGTGCAAACCTCGGCAAAGGAAATGTTTTCCAGGAGAGAAAGGACATGTTTCAGTCTGCGTCACCTTGCTGCCCGTGGGCAGGTCTAACATTACAGGGTTTGGTTACGTGGGTGGGTTGTCACCTGGAAGAGGTTGGACAAGATGCAAAATAATGGAGGTGAAATAGCAGCAGGAGAACTTGTTCCTTGAGCATGGTTATATTTGCTGGACCTCATGCATGGGCATGCACACACTCAGGCACACAGATGCACACAGTTGCTGAGGCTCTCTCTTCCCTGAGGAGGTTGATGTGATGGGCTTGTACGGCTCTACGTGGGCAGGAGGCTGGTGGAGTGACCCCTGGCTCCTCATGCTCACGGTGGTCTGGGGTCAACCAGTGGCCCAGAAGGAGCTCCAGGTGGCCCAAAGGCTGAGCTCTTGGGGGTCGGTAACATTTCATTTACCTGGCACGGGTGACAGAGAGGTTTGTGCAAATGAAGTGGATTTTCCTTAAAATTATAGCTCTTTGCAAAAGGCACCACATTTAATCATTTCAGTTATTTTTAAGGAAAAAAAAAAAGTTTCTTCCTCAAAGCAGAGACAAATAAGATGCATTTTCTAAGCCTGTGGGACCTGTGAGGTACCAATTCCAAGGCGTGTACGTAGATTTTATTTGAGAAGAAGGCAGGCAGGGGGGTGTAGTACTTGTGTATATTTAGGGAACACTGATGAACAAAAGGAAATCAACTTACTCCTGCAGGACTTCCTTGACTGCATCAACGTGTGGTCTTGGGCCAAAAGGGGGTGTAGTGTGCAGAGTCCCCTAGATGTATCTGGCTATGGAATCTTTGTCACCGAGTCCTGACAGGGGACATATTTGTAGAGCACACTGGGGAAGGCTGGGTCAGAGGTCCCTCTGCCTTCCTGGACTGACCCAGGATGCGGAGCACAACTCACTGCCCACTGCAGTTCCAGTCTTCTCTTCAGTCTGGGTCTTCCCCTGGACTAGTCACCGTCTTTGCCCCAGATACAGCCCCCCTCTCTGCCTCTCTCAAATGTCCTGCTTTTCCTCTGCAGTCGTCTGAAATGCCGGGGAACTAGTGGACTTGATGGAAGGGTCAGAACGTGAGGCTCTGGGGGAGGGGCCCTGGGTGACATGCACAGCCCTAGGCACCGGCTTTGGGAGGTGGTCTCAGCCTCACTGCCTTCGTTATATGCGTTCCAGGCCGGGGCTTTGCACCAATACAGCCTTGGCAGAGGCCAGGCCTCCCCACAAGGGGAGTTCTACCACACGGATCTGCATCTGGGATTCCATCCTCACAGATTTCCGTTCTGGAGTATGACCTAGTATTCAGTGTGTGTGTGTGTGTGTGTGTGTGTGTGTGTGTGTGAGAGAGAGAGAGAGAGAGAGAGAGAGAGAGAGAGAGAGAGAGAGAGAAGAGATTCTATTTGAAATTTTGAATTATCGAATACTTATTATGCCTCTTGGTGTCCCATTGACTTCAGTGAGACACTTGGCTGTTTGGGGTTCTTGGCAGTGGTGGATGGTGACAGTGACCTTTGCAGTGTCCTCATTGCATGAATCACCTCCTCCCCATGTAGTTTGAGTCCCTCAAAAATCTCAGCCCACCTTTCTCCAGTGTCCGCTTGCTCACTGCTTGTCCCGGGGTCCAGAGGCCCACTTGCTGGCCGCTCCCCACACAGTGGCACTGCCCCAGCCCCACACCTTGACTCATGGTATCCTCTCTGCTGGAACTCCCTGCCTTCTCTGCTGTGAAATATTCTTGTGACTCATCAAAGCTCAGAGCATGTTTGCCTGTGTTCCGCCCCCTCCATGGCACCCTCTCCCTTATCACGCTGCCCTGGGCTCTCGTGGCCTCCTGACTCCACAGGAGCTCCCTGTGCTCTGGCTCCTGGGTGGGCTCTGGGCATGGCTGGGGCCACGACCTCTCAGATCCACCACTGTGCATGGCCCCAGCCCCAGGCCTGGCCGTAGCTGGTGTCAAACGCCTGTTGGTACCAACACTCTCTGCCTTGGTTTTAGACCCACCACACTGAGAGGCAGAGGCCCCATGTCACTGTGGTGAGAGGGGAGCAAGCCAGGTGCCCTCGCACTGCAGGCTTTCTGACTTCTTTTCCCAGCAGGTAGAGTTTCTTCCCTGAAACCCTTTAAGATGGTAATTAGGCTAGGAGGCCAGGGCTCCAATTCCTTGTGCACACAGGCTCATCTTAATGAATTCTCTGGAGAACAAGGAAAGGGGGAAGTGTTATTTTGTTTGCTTTTCTTAACTCAGTGGCAGAGACATTTGGAAAGTAGACAAGATCCCCCAGGAGCTCTGGGGGATGTTCCTTGTTGTCCCCAGCATGGTGACTACTCCCAGCTACCCCCATGCACAGCCCACCCATCGGCCAGGACCGCCCTGCAGAGCCTGCCGCCAGCCCACCTCAATTAGCTGAGGTGCCCAGACAATTCCCAGAACCAGTCCCCGTGCCTTCCCTCCCATCCTTTCTGTGTGCCTCTGGCTCTGCCTCCTGCCCCCTCCCTCCACTCATTCTGACAACAGATGTTTGTCAAGTGCTTACTTGCTTGGAGAGAAAGTAGGAGAAAATAGAATCTGACCCCACCTTCAGCCTTGCGTGGAGGGTAGGGGGCGGGAGGGTCAGCCTCATGTGGGTGGCAGTCAGCCCTCCCTCTGCCTGGGGCTGAGCATGCTGAGGCCTTGAGGGGCTGGCATGAGGACGCACCTCTCAGGGACCCTATCCACCTGGCAGCCTGTGGGCCCCTGGAGAGCAGATCTGCTGCTGCTGCCTCCTGCCTGGCACTCCCCTCAACACACCTGCACCTTGTTCTCCTCTTGGCACATGCATCCCAGCCTCTGCCACTCTGCTCACCACCCCACCTAATCCACTCACTAGAAGCAAAAAATGAAATTGACGAGCATCCTGGTGAGAGTCATAGATTCACAAATCTCTTGTATAAGCCCCCAACTAAGAAATTATTTTCAAAATTTGCGATGGGAGAAACCTCCTTGTACCTGTGCTGTGATGAGTCTTGACCCCCTGTGGCCAGGCCTCCCCTCTCATAGGCCAGCGAAACACACCTGCGGGCCTGGTGCGTGGGCCGCCTGCTTGAAACCTGCACTAGAGCCGTGTGGGTGGTCTCAGGCCTCTGCAGGTGGCCACTGGGGGTGGGAGGGAGGATTAGGAGGCAGCGAACTCCAGGGTTTCTCATGGGTCCTCTATCTTGGCTGCACTTTAATATTTCTTACTGGGAGTATGGGCCAGGAGATTCACAGGCCGGCTCAGTCATTGGTACTTTTTAAATCTCAGAGGTGATTGCAATGAACTTGTAGACAAGGCTGGAGCTGCTGGACCACCCCTGGACCGTGCGCCCACCTCAGCACAAGTTAGGAACCCCCAGGAGAGGGTCCCGGCCTGCTGGAAGTTCCCTCGCTGCTCCCCGGAGTGGAGGAGCATTTCTGGAGGAACACGGAGCTTTACCTGCCTTGGGGCACGCCTGGGGACCCCGGGAGCCAAGGGAAGGGGACAGAAGCTGAGTCCTCGGAGCCCTCACACGCGGAGCAGTTGCCTGAGGAGCTCTCACCCCTGGCAACCTGCCTGCGCTGCCCGAGGCTTTCCTCTCCAGCCCCCAGGTCTGTGTGAGTTCCCAGGAGCTGCCACAACACATTACCACAGACAGGGAGGCTTAAAACCACAGGGATGATCCTTCCACAGTTCTGGAGGCTACAAGTCTGTAGTCAAGATGTGGCAGAGCCACGCTCCCTGCAGAGGCTCTGGGAGAGGATCCTTGCCTCGTGCAGCCTCCGGGGCTGCAGGCCTTCCTTGGAGCGGGGCTGCGCAGCCCTAATGCCCGCCTCCATCTTCATCTGGCCTTCACTTCTTGTCTCTGCGCATCCTCTTCTCTTCTCACGAGGACACCAGTCATTGGATTTAGGGGCCCACTCTGAATCCCAGATGATTTTTCATCCCAAGAGCCTTAACTGATTACATCCACAAAGGTCCCCTTTCCAGAAAGGTCACATGCTGAGGTTCCAGGTGGACAGAATTTTCAGGGACACTCTTCAACCCGATGCTGGGCTCTGGCACCTCTCAGTCTGATCCCACTCTTTTGGTGAGCATGTACAAATTAGGAATGTGGTCCCCTAGTACAGAAAGCTGACCAAGTGGCTTAAACAAGGAAAGGTTTTGCCTTCCCAGATGCAGGAAGTCGTGGTGAGACCTGAGGTGGCACAGCTGGGCAGTGATGCCGTCAGACCCAAGGCCCTTGCTCTCGTGCTGTTCCACCTTCTTGCTGTGTGGGTTCTCGTCTTCGGGCAGGCTTGCTGTTGCTGCTCCAGACAGCACGTCTGCATCGAAGGCAGCAAGAGCTGCCTAGTGTGGCTCAGAGGTTGAACACTGACCCACAGACTGGAGATCCTCCAGGGACCAGGAGGTTGCCGGTTTGATTCCCAGTCAGGGCACATGCTCAGGTTTGCAGGTTCGATCCCCTATCCCCAGCAGAGGGTGTGCAGGAGGCATCTAAAGGATGCTGATGTTTCTCACTGATCTTCTTTCTCTCCTTCTCCCTTCCTCTCTCTCTAAAATCAATAAAAACCTATTTTAAAAAAAGAAAGAGCTACCCTAGAATACCTTCTCCCTCCGAGCAGATTGTGGCTTTTGTCTTATTGGTCAGAATTGGGTCACATCATCACCCTTAACCTCTGGAGAGGCTGGAAAAGCAGAATTTTGCTTTTACAGTCTCTAGGCAAGCAAGGGAATAAGAGGTTGCCAGTGGGTAATGGGTGGCATCTCCCCAGGGCCTGCCAGTAGCTACTGGTGAATCCCCAGTAGCTCCATTTTATAAGTTGAATGGACCCATGATGCAATTCTCTGCCCCATATCTTAGTAATCCTTCCTAATTCACTTTGTAGGTTATACTTAGGTAGCTCTATTTTTTTTTTAAATAAATATTTATTGCTCATATTTTAGGTAGCTCTTAGACAACCTCAAAGTCCATCACCGGGAGCATCTTTTGCCCTAATTACTAAAGGCAGCTTATGCATAACATCTTTATGTGACCCTTCAGGAGACTGCTCAGGGATCCGTGAGGGGATTGACTGGTTTTGATGAAATGTAACCCCTTGTTTAAAGTTGGAAGGTGCATGTTGTTTGGTTGATGTTTCAAACCACAGTCAGGAAATAAAAGAGCAATCAACAAATATCCCGATGAGTGTTGACTAGCACAAGCTTCTCTCCTCTAAGAGGAAGTGGCCACCAGGACTGTGTAGACTTTGAAGCTGAGGTTCCTGTGCTGTAGCCTCGTACCTAGCACCCCCTTCCCCAGAGCACATAGCTGCTGGCAAGGACAGACCCTGCCCAGCATGTTTTCCAGGGACTACTGTCTTCTTCCCCACAGCACCCGCTTGCCAGTCTGAATGCTTAAGTTTTGCCAACCTCATTTGCATGCTAATTTGCATGACTTTCTCCTGGTACTCTCATCTAATGGTTGGTGGTGTGGAGCCCAAACAGCAGCTCCATTGTCAAGGGCTTGTCAGGCCCGGCTGCTTTCTGCCACTTAGGGATGCTTCCCCAGCCATGGGCCAAGGCCCGGCCAAGACTACAAAAAGGCACACATCCACTCCTTTTCATAACTTCTCTTCCCCGAGAAGAGAGTCTTGAGTCAATTTATGCAAATTACCATGCAAATTTCCGCCGCCGACTTTATTACTGTGTCTTGTCAGACTGTGGAGGCAAAAATATATTTCATAATAAATGCACATAGCAAAGAAGATTTCAACAAGTGCTGCAGGGAACATCTCTTTCCTCGGGGATCCGCTAGGCGATGGAAGCTTCTGTGCAGATGGAGGCGTGTCATGTGCAGTCTGCACTGTGTGTCTGAGCCCCCGTTGACACTGTTTAATGCCACCTTTAGAAGATGAATGTGGACGTGGCTATGAAATCTGGGCTTGTTAAGTTCCTCGTGTTTTGTATAAAATAAAGCGCCTGCCATTTTTTATAAGCAGTCCTGTTTGCGAGCAAGATGATATTAAAGGAATAAATAAGCATTGCCAGGTTTGGGGCAACCTAATCACAGCAGAGTGCAGCCCAGCTTCCCCGGGGGGCATTCCAGAGGCTCCTGCAGCACCACTGAGGAGGGAGGGGATCGTAATGACCATGGACTGGCAGGGGAGTCCCCAAAGTCAAGCCTGCTGTTCATTTGTCTGGATATCCTCTTTACATCCCTGTGGCTAGTTACCAGCAAGAATAATTCAAACCAGCCCTGGCTGGTTTGGCTCAGTGCATAAAGCATTGGCCTGTGGACTTCAGGGTCCAGGTTCGATTCCGGTCAAGGGCATATGCCCAGGTTGCAGACTCGATCCCCTGTGGGGAGCATGCAGGAGGCATCTGATCAGTGATTCTCTCTCATCATTGATGTTTCTTTCTCTCTCCTCCCTTCCTCTCTGAAATCAATAAAAAATATATTAAAAATAATAATTTACTCCATACCTTATAAATGGGAATGAAGTACAAAGAATGAATGCTTTGACCAAGACTCTAAGGCCATGGTCGGCAAACTGCAGCTCGCAAGCAACATGCGGCTCTTTGGCCCCTTGAGTGTGGCTCTTCCATGGCCTGGGTGAGTCTATTTTGAAGAAGTGATGTTAGAAGAAGTTTAAGTTTTAAGAATTTGGCTCTCAAAAGAAATTTCAATTGTTGAACTGTTGATATTTGGCTCTGTTGACTAATGAGTTTGCCGACCACTGCTCTAAGGCAATATAGAAGAGGGATGTGGTCTCCTCTAGAACCCTAGAACCTCATTGAGGGTCAGCCTTTCCTGAAATTCCTGAAACACTAGGATATTAATAGGAATTATAAGCACAAAGATTCCCAGGGCACAAAGAAGGTTGGGAAACGTTGGGTTACATGAAATTGTTCACATTTTTTCAGAGCAGGATGTTTCTGGACTTATACTATGCCAGTGTGCTTTATGGTTCTTCACTAGGGGCTAGAACAAGCATGTCAAACTCCAAGGCTAACATGGGCCAAATAAACAAGGCATGTGGCCCAAGGGCCATGAGTTTGGCATACTTGGGCTAGAGTATGCAGCCTTTCCCAGAAACATCTGGTCACAGTTCAACCAGAACTCTTGTAAAGGAACAAAGGAAATCTACAGTCTTAATGACAATGTGTAGGATATAACTAAAAATTACTAGACATAGAGAGTAAAATTCATATTCAAGAAAAAAGGAAAGGCTTGCTTTGTACAGGAGCAAAGAAATACTTAGAGCCTGGAAAGATGTGGGGATAAGGCTGGGCACATGTAGACAACTTTGCAAATATGTTATAAATCCTGGCTCTGCCACTTCCAGCTGTTGACGCTGGGAAAGTACTCTTGTACTCAGTTTTCTTACCAGTGACATATGAATACTAATGGACATAACCCCTAACATAGGTTATGAGGATTAAATAATGCCCTTAGCACTGGCAAATAGTCAGTACTCCAATGTTTAGTCATTGTTACGGCAGTTATTGTTACGTTAGAGTATAAAACCAAGGAAGGAATTGAAGTGGTTTATTCCTGCAATTGTATAGGAGGATGTTAGGTTGTCTTCTGAGAGTAATTTGTGCTGAGGATGTGGCAGGGGCAAAATAGAGAGGAGAATTTTATGGATGGAAGCAGAAGGTGATCAAGGGCAAGTCACATGTTCTTTAAAGAAAACCCATAGATTTACCATTTCTGGTACTCATGTTCCTTCTTTAAAGATTTAAATTTCCATCTTCAAAATTTCCCCTCAGCCTAAAGCATGTCCTATAATGAGGGCCCACTGCTTGCAAACTAGCACATCTTTCCCTTATCTGAAAATGTTTTTGTTTTGCCTTCATCGTTAAAGGAAGTTTTCACTGGAAATAGAATTCTAGGTTGGCATGATGCTTGTTGTTTCTTTTGGAACTTTAAAGATTTGTTACATTGCCTTCTGTCCTACATTGTTCTGATGAGAAATCAACTGTCGTCCTTGTCATTGTTTCCTTGTATATAATGTGTTTTCTATTTCTGGCAGCTGGTAAGGCTTTTTTCTTTATCTTTTGGTTTTCTGACTATGATACGCTTGGGTGTAGTTTTCTTTGTATTTATCCTGTGTTAGGTTCACTGAGCTTCTTGGTACTATGGGATGGTGTTTCTAATCAAATTGGGAAATTAAAAAAAAAAAACATTTTTGGCTGATTTTGTTTTTATTCTTTTATAAGAGCCTAATTGCATGTATGTCAAATCACTTGATATTGTCCTAGAAGCTCTTGATCCTGTCTTCACTTTCATTACATCTATTTTCTCTCTGTGCTTCAGTTTGAATAATTTCTTTTGGCCCTTTTCAGGTTCACTGATCTTTTCTATTTAAATTCAATGTATTTTTATTTTAGGTATTGTATTTTTTAGTGTTAAGATTTCATTGTTTTCTTTTAGCGTTTTCTTATATTTCTTAAAATTCACCCATCATATACATCTTTTCCTTTATATTTTAACATTTATATCAGTTATTTTAAAGTGCTGTCTGGGTCTAATCCAATATCTGGGTCATCTGGGGTCTGTCTCTATTGATTTGTTGTTTTGATTATGGCTTGAATTCCCTGCTTCCTTACATGTCTAATCCTTTTGTATTATGTAGGGGAGAATGTTGTAGGGATTCTTGGATTCTCTTACCTTCCTTTCAACAGTGTTCAGTTTTATTTTAATAGGCAATTAAATTATGGGCAGCTAATATTTTTGGAAGAGTTACTGTATTTAAACTTTAATAGATTTTTTTTGCTTTTTTCCCTTAGTCATCTTAAGTCCCAAGATGACGTCCATTCTTCCAAAGCTGGCCCTTTCTGGCTTTGTTGCTGGGGAAACCTTCTCACCCAGTTTTCTCACCCCCTGCCCTTTTATATCACTCAACAAACAAACAAACAGACAGACAGACAGACAGACAAACGAAAACCCTGTCCTCATCTTGATTTAGCTCAAACTCACTTCCTCTGAGAGGGACGAGAAGGTTCGCAGCTGAGAAAGGGAGAACCAGGGATAACAGAGCAGGACCCACCTGGCATTTGGCATGGGTGCCCCCCATTTTTCTGGCAGTCACTACCTGGATCACTGAGCACTTGTCCCTTTGCCCAGGACTTTTCACTTTTGACCTGTCTGTGCTTTTCTCTTACAGGCAACCATTGGCATTGACTTCTTGTCAAAAACCATGTACTTGGAGGATCGTACGGTGAGTGCCTGACTTTGGAACCAGGAGGACAGGGGGTGCTCCTTTGGATCTATCACCCGGACCCCTACCGGGGCACCCCTGAGAGCCCATACCTGCCCCCAGAGCTGGCAGTGCCAGCAGCACAGAACCAGGACCTCGCCCACTCCCCACCCCCACCATAAGGAGCTGGCTGCCCCTGCTGACCCCTGCCCTCCCTGCCACAGGTGCGACTGCAACTCTGGGACACAGCAGGCCAGGAGAGGTTCCGCAGCCTGATCCCCAGCTACATCCGGGACTCCACGGTGGCCGTCGTGGTGTATGACATCACTAGTGAGTGTGGTCCTGGCTCACAGGGGCTCCGGGGCCCTAGTGGAGCCCCAGCCAGAGTGTGTGTGTGTGTGTGTGTGTGTGTGTGTGTGTGTGTGTACATGTATACACGCACTCTAATTGTCTGAATGCAGGAAGGTAGGTGCCTGCCAATGGGGGTTACTTGCCTTTGAACACGGCGTGTTTTCCTCTTCCCCGCCCTCCTGTGCCGGTCATGGTTGTGCAGGCTGGCCCTGCTCCCAGCCCCTCTGCACCCTTGTTGGCCCTGGCAGAGCAACTTCTGTGCCTGTGTGTCAAGGTGGGTGAAGACACTGGTCTCTGGACAAGCTTGCCCCCCGTAGCTGTGGCTCTGTCAGCTGGCATCCCAGCCCCTCACCAGGCTCCCGCTAGTCCACACAGCAAATCATGACACTGTCACCTTCCTGGCGGGGTAAATTCTCGCCCCCAAAGGGTGACTCAGCAATGCCAGGGGCTCTCCAGGGCCCTGGGGCAGCAGCTCCACACACCCACACGGGCCTCCTGTGGAAGGCCCAGACCCACTGGCCTGTGTGGCTGTGCTCCAGCCCCTCCTGGGGTCTGGTGTGCCTGCTGCCCCTTCCTACCTTTTCCCTCTGCCAGTGAGGACAGCATCTCACTCCCAGTTCTACCCCCCTTTCCACCTCCAGACCTCAACTCCTTCCAGCAGACCTCTAAGTGGATCGATGACGTCAGGACGGAGCGGGGCAGCGATGTTATCATCATGCTGGTGGGCAACAAGACGGACCTGGCTGACAAGAGGTAGGCGCAGGGCTGGCAGGCTGGGCCCACCCTCCAGGCCTCTGCAGCTTCTCCTGGACCAGGAGTTCTGGGGTGCACGGGTAACGAGCACCCTCTCTGCCTGTCGTCTTCCCATGCATCTTGGAAAGGTACCGGCGGGTTGCTGGAGGCTTTGAAAGCTCCTGGTAGACCCCTGCCCACGTCATCTCTGAGGCCCCACCTCGCATGGCCGGCAGGGGCAGTTCCAGGGTGCTCCTCTGTGCGTGGTTTGCATGGAGCCCATGCACCTGGCCCAGCCCCGCAGTGCACGGTCGGGGAACTGGCCACAACCAGCAACACAGCTGCAGGCTCCTGCCGACTCCTGCTTGTGCTGTATCTCTGCCCCATGACATGCCCGCACCAGTGTGGGTGTGGGTCTGAGGGTCCTGGCCCCACGTGTTCACCTCAGAGGTTCTGGTCTGGCTCTGTGTCTGGATGTGACCCTCTCTGAAAGAGGCTGCTCCAGGGCACAGGGTTGACTTACATACATGTGTCCACTTGCCTCAGGGGACCCAACTTGGTTAAAGGTCATGCATTGTGGGCTTCCTGAACTATACTCTAGCCATTTAAGGAGTGAACTGAATTAGAGACTGTTTTGTTAGAATCCTCTTCCTGCTGTGAAGAAAATGGGGCTCAAAGTCTAGCTCCTTTGCTGAGTAGGCGAGCTTGGAGCAGTTCCTTTTCACTTCAGTGTTCTCATTCGGGAAACAGGACCGTTGACACCATCCAGAAGGGCGGTATGCGGCCTGCAGCACTTCACACACGTGGTCTCTGGCCGTGGCCACTGTTGGGAAAGGCAGCTATGGGACAGCCTCACCCACCTGCCACCGGGCCTGCTTCCCAAGGGGAAGATACTACAGGAGGAGGAGAGAAGGGGCTGCTGTGCCCTGTGTCCCCTTCGTCCTGCTGGGCTGTTCCCTCCATCTCACCCAGGGGCTGCTCTCCCCCGAACTGATGTCCCCTTCCCTCACCTGTAGGCAGATAACCATCGAGGAGGGGGAGCAGCGCGCCAAAGAGCTGAGCGTCATGTTCATCGAGACCAGTGCGAAGACCGGCTACAACGTGAAGCAGGTAGGACACACCTATTGCCGATCCCTGGCCCCGCTTGGCCTTAGGGTCCATCTGTGGCTTCTGGCATAGTCAGCCTCAAGCTCAGCCCTTTCTCTCCCCAGCGGGCTAGTGACTGGGTTGGGGTAGCCAATCAGAGTGCCCATAAACCCACCTCCTGGGGAACAAGCTTACCCAGAGGTGGTAACGCATGCCATGCGAGAAGGAAGGAGCACTGGCCCTCAGGGGGTGCCTGGAGAATGTCCTCACGAGGTACCATACAGCAGCCAGCCACGTGGCCCTGAAACGTGTGTGAGCGTCCAGTCACCAGCTTCCAGGGGCTGAAAGAGGCACCGTTTCCCCAGCGGCTGGAGATGGAAGGGGGTGCAGGCGTTCATGCCTTGTGCTTGGCAGAGCTCAGGGGCTGCAGGGTCAGGCAGGCTTGGAGAAAGGAGGCCACCTGGGTACGCTGGGGCTCTCAGGAAGGGACAGGCCTGTGAAACAGAATCATCCGAGGAGCCGTAGAGGAATCCGTGATGCAATGCAGCAGGCCAGCGGCCGTGGGCCGGAAAAAGCACAGCTTTATCAGCGCTCACTTCTAAGCGCTCTTTAGCGTCGTTGCCTTCAGCGGTGAGTGTAGGCAGCACGCCCGTCCCGGCAGCAGCCCCGTGGCTCTATCACGCAGGAATCACATGGCTGTGCTCTTATCGCCTGGCAGTGTGTTACGGGATCCCGTCACTGCTTCGGTATCACGGTGGTTCTTAGACACACCGCCGGCTCTTGCTGTGTTACACGTTCGTGCTTTGTCACGAACTTGTGTCTTTAAAGAGCTTAGAAGTGTATTTCAATACTAAGTGGCTTCCTTTGTGCTCCTGTGTAATGGATATCACACCCTTAGAGGGCGTGTGTGGGTGTCACCAGGCTGCCAGAGGGGCCTGTGGTTCACAGCGGGTTAGGAGCCTCTGCCTCTGAGAAGGAGAGGACTTGGAGAGGTGACAGGAGGGAGGATATCCGGGCAAGGGGAACAGCATGAGTAAAGGTGGGGCAGTTCGGGTGCCTGTGGCCTGGGCAGGGGACACCAAGTGGGGAGCATGGCTTGGCTGGGGGATGTCACTTCTGCCCGCCGTCCCCGTTGGTGCTCGGCGAACACTAGACAAGCTGCCTGGGTGCGGTGAAGATTCACGCCATGTGAACAGTGGCAGTGGCTGTGGGGAAGGTGGCAGAGGAGCAGAGACAGAGTGGGAGCCCCAAGTTCCAGGACTCAGTCCCCCAATTGGACTACAACGTCTCCATTCATTCGCACCCCCTTCCCAGCCTCCTCCCCTGTAAGGCCAGGCTGCTGTGGTGTCTCCTGGAGGAGGGAGCTACCCGTCCCTGTCCCTGGAGGCATACAGGAATGCCGGCTGCTGCTCTTCGCATCTGAATGGGGAGTCATGGGGGCGGGGCGCAGAGGGGTCAGGGTGAGGGGGGCGCTGATGCCTCCCTTCCTAGTATGGTCTGGACCCCACAATGGTCTGAGCAGTTCAGTATGGTTGGTTGAGACCCTGTGTGGTTCAGAGGGTCTCCATGCAGTGCAGACTCGTGGATCCTAACCCTGATCCTATCTGCTCTCAGAGACCCACAAGCTGCCTTCTGTCACCTTGGCCGTTAGTAGGAGCGGTGACCATTTTGACGTTCAGAGCAGGGCTGCCTGGGTCAGGACCACAAAGGAAAGATCCAAGGAGTGACCCAGGCCCTCTGCACCCTCGCCCGATCCTGCCTGCCCCACTCGGAGCCCTTTCTGCAGCACCCATAGGGCCCACACCCTGCCAGGCAGGCCAGTGGCGTCACCCCTCAGGCCCTCACTGCCTTTGGCCCTGAGTGCTCCACGGGGCCCTCACCCGGCCTGGTGCTCCAATAAGGCTGGGCTCTGGGGAACCCGGGACTGAGATGCACCCCGTCCTCAGCGAGCTCACGCAGAGACGTTGTAAGCCCAGGGCCCACCGAGTTCCTGCAGTTGGTCTTCAGGGGAAGAAGGGGAGCATTCAGAATCTTCTGGTGCCTTGTACTTGTGCTCTGTCACCTCCTCCCTGACACCCCACACACACCCCACACATTTCTCCCCACGCACTTACACGCACAGAAGCCCCATGTGCACATACACACCGCACACACTCCCCCACACACTTCACAAATGCGCACACACACAGACACCACACATACTCCACACAGTGTGCACATCACACACCCATCCCCAGACAAACCCACAATGGCACGTTCACGCTCCGGTGTTGTTCTCTCAGGAAAGTCTCTCTGCGGTGCCCGGGTGGCCCTGGCTCCCAGGCCCCAGCTGCGTCAATGCCCATGAACGTGCAGGACTCCCTGAGAGGCTCATTTGTCTCAAGGGCAGGTGGGAAATGGGTTCCCCACACCCAGTCCCTACATGGACCGCAGGACAGGAGCCCTCCTAAGGGCTGACTCCCAGGGTCCAGGTCATTATCTGCATGGGGATAGGTGCCTTTCAGACACCATGACCCAAGCTCAGCTCCTCATGACCCCTGGCCAGCCTGCCAAGGCCCAATGCTGTGAGAGGCGCGGGGGGGGGGGGGGGGGGGGGGGAGGGCGGCGGCGGGGGGGGGGGGGAGGAGAGAGACGGAGTAGGGGGGGCAGGTGGAGGAGAGAGAAGTCGGTGTAGCTCTGCCCTCCAGGACACAGTCAGTGGGACATGCAAGACAGTGAAGCCCAGGGTGGGGTGAGTAGAGGCAGGAGGGTGTAGACACAGTGGGAGCAGGAGGGAAAACTGGGTACAGGGGGCTCATGCTGCATCTCCCTGTCTCCAGCTCTTTCGACGTGTGGCGTCGGCTCTGCCTGGGATGGAGAATGTTCAGGAGAAAAGTAAAGAAGGGAGTATCCTTTTCGGTGACGAGTGGTGGGAGATGTGCTGGAGAAGCCATTTACCCATCTTAGTACCTCAGAGCAGTGAACGAGCTGGCCTGCCTCCAGCCCAGCTTCCCGCTGGCGGACATGGGGTGGGGCTCTGTGCAGGGACGAGGCTGAGAGCCAAGGTCTTTAAGGCCCATCCAGCTCGAACCACCGAAGCTGACCCTTCCCACACAGGGAGGGATACCGGAGGGATGTATGGTGGGAGAGGCGGGGAGGGAGACATAGTGGCGCTGCCCTTCTTTAAAGTGGACATCGATCTGTATTTCGTGGTGTAAGTAGAGTGGCCACTGCAGAGAGGGTTTCTCTCTTTACGCTCACATATGATTTCAACATGGTTCAGCCTGCTCCACACGAGGCAGCCCCCAGCAGATGCGTCCTGCTGCTCCCTCGGCCCAGCCCTGCACAGCCCCAGAGCTCACCACTGTTCCCGGGACAGGGTCTCACACCCCACACCACAGGCAACACCAGAACGGACATGGAGGTTCAGAGATACCGTCTGATTTGCCCAATAGGAAGAAGGTAGCTATTCATTATCTGTTGACTTGTTTACTTATACTCAGCCATGTTATAAAAAATGTGTATATAGATATAGATAAATTGATATAGATACACAAACACACACACACAAAGATAAAAATGCATATGTGTACACACACGAGAGAAAATCAGGGCACAGGTAAAATAAAGGTAGGAAAACAAGGACAAGAAAGAGATGAAGCCAAACTCGAAATATATGCCGTGGCTGAATGGCCAACAAGTGGCAAGGAGGGAAACGGATCTTCAGGAGAAGCGTGGCTTTTTCTCGCACAGCCACCCCTCTGATTCTGCAGGGGATTGGTTCTAGGACCCTCCCCCCTTCTGCCTCCCACCTCCTGGATATCAAACTCCTCGATGCTCAAGCCCCTTCAATGACATGGCGTAGTAATTGCATATAACCTACGCACATCCTCCCCTATACTTCACATCATCTCCAAACCACTTACAATGTCCAATGCCACGTAAATGCTATGTGAATAGTTGTTAACTGTACTGCTTAGGGAACAGTGACAAAAACTAACGTTCATGTTCAGTTCACATGCAAGTGTTGTAGGCTTAACCGCACACGTCAGCAACAGCAGAACATTTCCCCCCCAAAATACTTTTTATTCACAATTGGTGGAATCCACCCACAGAGGCAGAGCCTGTGGGCACCCAGGGCCGACTGTGCTTACAGGCAGAAGAATCTTCCCACAGCCCTTAAACAGGGCCCCCAAAACATCCCTAGGGTGCCAGTAAGAGATCCCATAGCAGGCCTCCTACCTCCCACCCTGCTCCCCGACCCCAGAGCAGTCCCACAGCTGCCCCGGAGCCTGGCCAGGAGGAGTCATCCCGTGTGGTGCTCCGTGTGAGGGGCCTGGCATGGTAGTATACAGCCTGCCGAGGGCAGAGGGCAGAGCCCGTCTGTGCAGCTTGAACCCACTGCTCAGGTAGTTCTGATTGGCGCCTCTCCAGCCTTCTCCAGGCCCTGGGCACCGATGGAAAGGCTGGAGAGGGGGCTGTGCTGAGGTCCTCCCGCAGGGACACGGCATCCTCAGAGTCTAAGTGACACGCACACTGACCGGAGAGCATGCTGCCGCGGCAGACGAGGACAAGACCCCAGGAGCCATGTGCTTCCAGATGTGGGGTCCATGCTCTCCACCTCCAGGGCACTTTGGGGTGGGCTGGGGGCCCTGCATCCTCCCACCCCAGGCCAAGCAGAGTCGGGTGTTTGTGGAGGGGAAGAGGGGGTGGGCAGGGCAGCTGAGGGGTGGACAGGGAGGGCCTGAGGCCCAGTGGCAGCTTCTCCGTGAGAGTCCTCTTCCTTAGCCCAGCCCCCTGCAGTGATCGACATCAAGCTGGACAAGCCCCAGGAGCCCCCGGCCAGCGAAGGCGGCTGCTCCTGCTAATGCAGCCTGGCCCCAAGGCTTCCTCCTCCGACACTACTACTCGCTTGTTGTGTTGCTTCCTATTGGTTAGCTTCCTAAAGGGGGGTGGGAAACGAGCTTATCCGGATGGGAGGATTTTTCTTTTCTCTCTGTCTTTAGGAGCAGGGTCGGGTGGGGAGGGAGGCCGGGCATCAGGGATCACAGTCACTCTTAACAGCTGTTACTCAAACAACTATTTTTTGGTTTGGTTGTAATATATTGTACTTTATTAAGATTGCCAAAAACGGTTAAAATTTAAAAAAAAAAGAAAGAAATTTTAATCATGTGTATACGACTTTTTGCCAGATAAAAAAAAAATGTAATCATTTTTATTTGAAAGATGTGCTTTTTTTTTCTGTTTTTGTATATTTGTAAACTTACAAGAGAACCTTTTCCCACACACCTCCTCCTTCCTGTCCTCTTTCAACTGTGCATCGACTCTGCCCTCCTCCCAGCCCCCAGCCCCCAGCCCAATAAACTAAAACATGAACTGAGCAATCTAATTAGGCTCCAATCCCGCGCCATCCTGCCCTGACCGACCAGGTCCCACCAAACAGGTCCGACCTGGTTAAATAACCCCCTGAACAAAACAGCCTCTGAGGAGGCAGCTCTGACCCTGCCCTTCCTCCGTGGCCAGAATGGGGCACCAGGCATGGCCCCGAGCTGACATGAAGGTCTCCTGGACAGCAGGGAGCCCGGCTGCAGGCCCCACTGCAATTACACCTGCTTCTCCCTTCTCCTCCCTGAGAAGCCTTGAAGGCGGGCAGAGCACTGGCCACAGGCACACCCTGGTGTTCTCTGTGGCCCCGTCAGTGATTGGCAGAACAAGAGGTCCCCGGAAGAAAGGAAGGATGGGGTGCTGTTGGCAACTGTGGGTCATGTTGATGTGTGGTTGGTTCGGAGGCTTGGGGCACCGTGTGTACTTCTGAAAATGCCTAAACCACCCGGCCCAGCGTTCAGCACACATATCTGGGTTGACTCTAAGGGAAGAGCAGAGACTCGTTGTGCGGCCTCAGGGAGTGTTGTCTGCAGAACCACCACCTTAAAGGCCCAGGGCCTCGGTTGCTAATAACGTTGAGTGCTGATTTGGAAAAGCTGGCTTCTTGATGTGCTTTGCACAATCTTTTGCTGATGTTGTTGCCTAAGAGGAGGGCTGCAGTGGGGTTTCTCTGCCCAGATCGTTGCCATTTTTTACTCATTTCTGAGAAGGGCTAAGTCTGAGCACCTGTAAAACCCTCCGAGGAGAACTCTATCTTCTCATTAAGTGATGGAACCCACTTGGCCTGTGTTCCAAACAGACCCAGACTCACCGACCCTGAGCCTGAGCGAAAGCCAGGCAGTGAACGGCAACTCTGGCCAAAAAAGGGTAAACCCCCGCCCTGCAAGCTGGCACTGGCTTCCTCCAGGCTGCTGTTGGGCATGTCCCAGGGGAGCGAAAGGGCCATCTGGGGTGTGAATTCCTCCACAAAGCAGTGCTCAAACTATTGCAATGAATTTTTGGAACTTCTCAGAAACGAATCCAAAATGGCAGCCAGTAAGTGCAGCGAAGCCTGGCAGGACCCACTGCTATTTGTCCAGTGGGCCTGCCACACAGGTTCAGCTAAGGAGATGGAGCGTCAGAGCTGATCTTTAAAGAGAGATGTATCTTCAGGTGGAGAGAAGAGGGAGCAGAATCCCCGCCGCCGAGTTCCTCTTCCTAAAGGCAAAGACGTTGCAACGTACGGACGTAATCCCAGTGTCGTGTGTTTAGTTTTTATATGTGTGTACATAATTATATATAGAGATAGACTTGTGTATACACCTCCCACACACATTCTCACAGAGGTACACGTGCTCAACGTATATTCTTGTTCTTCCTGCTCTCCGGTTGGAACTTGCGTTGTGATAACAGTTTTGAAAATTCCAAAGTACTGCGGCGACGTGTTGAAATAAGTAGTACTTAATATTGTAAAAAAAAAAAAAACAACACAAAACTTGTGATTGTCTTGCCATCAATAAAATAATTACATAGATGTGTTAAACTACAGGCAAAAAATAGCCCACGGGAATATGTGCACCATTTCTCCTCCTATGTACTTATATGCACGGGTGTGCATGCCTCGTGGGCCAGCACCCCCCACACCACCATGGCACACCCCCAAGTGGTGCTCGTTGGAAGAGTGCTTACTTACCTCGTGGGAATTTACAGGAGCCCGTGTTACAGCATCCAGCCTGGGTGGCAGCGAGGGCCATTGCTTGTGGCCTCAGGGACAGCCCCCATTTGCAGGGATCTGCCCTGGGCCTCGGTGGCATGAATGTACGGTGGATTTTTATTTTCTTGGTACTAAAGAGTAGCTTTTTTTTAAAACATTCCTGTAAAAAAAACAACACACACACACAAAGTAGAAACTCAGTTCCTTTCTCACGTGCAGACGTACCCAAGGCACCATGAACTCTGTTCCATCACAGCCTACAGGAGCAGTAAGAGACACGATAAATACCGCTTGGTTCGGCGTGGCCTCCGTGAGCCCCGCCTTTCCTAGCAGGTACACAACATCCTCCCTTTGGAGTCCAGGCTCTCCCCAGCCCTGGGGACCTCCGAAGGTGAGGGCAGTTGCCCCATCTTGTCCTCCATCTTGGTGGTGCCATTCCATTCCAGGACCCTCCTCCCCCCACCCCCTCGTTTCCTGGCGCCTGTTAGGGCAGCCAGATCTCTTGCACAGAAGTGCACTGTTCTTTGGCCTTTGTGTTGAGCAGGCAGGTGCCACCGCTGTCCTCTTGCTTAGAGGTAGGATTTCAACTCAGTTCAGGTTCAATCATTCAATGACCAGGTTATGTCTTGACATCGCCTCGGCATCCCCCTGTGACTGACGTCTTTGCTGAATCCCGATGGGCTAGCACATGGCAAAGTGGAGGACTCCTTTTGGGAAATGATCCGTTTACCCGTAGTTCAGTCCCTCTCCTCCAAGACTAGCCCTGACTTGGGAGGTGAGTGGAGTCATCTTCTTTGGGTCTTTTTTCTTTTTTCCCCCTTTGGGGATGTCCAAGAAAAGCTGTTGGAAAAGCCCCCGTTTCACAGGCACTGAAAAATCGAGCCTAAGACGGAAAAAGCAGATGCCTATTTGAAATGTGCACGCGGCGGAATGAAAGTGTGGCGGGAACATCTTGAGTGCTAGAGGTGCAGTTGTGTCGTCCAGGGTGAGCTCGCTCGCTGACTGATAGAAGCAAGTTTCTTTTGCCAGAGGCCCCCCTGCTCTCACGGTCACCACTCTCTTCCCGTCACTGCTCCCTTCCCGTCAGCATCCTCCAAAATTCTGTCATGTTCCTAGGTCCGAGGAGCGATGGCCAGGTCAGTTCAAGTGTCTCAGGCAACAGAAACAGGCTTGCAATGGTGGTAGCTAAGGATGCAGACACATCTTGGTGGCGGCCAGCGCTGGAGCCCCTGCCCTCAGGGACCAGATGTGACCACGGCACCGCTGGCTTCGGTGTCTGCAGGCAGTGCAGCCACATTCCTTCACACGGCAAAGGCAGGTGAGGATATCAGAAGGTGAGAACAGGCAGCCGAGGACTGTGAGGTGTGTCTGAGCCGCACGAGGGGCAGCTGAGTAGAAGTCTGTCTGTCTGCATCAACCAAGCCGGGTTGTATGCTCACTAGTTTCCAAACTACCTCTTCCCCAAGAATGTGAGGCACTGTCACCTGGCTGCAGCGGTGTGAGGCAGAGGTCTCCAACCCTTCCTGCTTCACAGGCAGGAAAACCAAGATAGAGAAGGGTGACTTCCGAGCAAATCGGAAGCAGTCAGAACCAAGATGTTTCCATCCCCGTCGCCCACTGTGTATACAAACGTGACCGTGTGCCTGCACATAAAGGGCTGCTGTGCGTGGGTGTTCACCAGACTCTACTCTGGTTGGGACATGAGGTTCTGTCCAGCATCTGAGCGAGCCAGGAAAGAATCCACGTACATCTCAGGCTCCTCCGTTGCAAAGAAGGGCCAGTCCCCAGCTCCACTCTGATTGCTGTGGGCATCCACAAACGAGGGCACTCTTTGCATTTTTGTTTGAACTATTTAGGTGTTCCAAAACCTTGGGCTCTCAATGTGTGAACTCCTGGACGCCAGTCGGGTATGGGTGATGCTGCCGGCAGTGGGGTTTGGGTGCTTCCTTCCAGCGGGAGGTGTCCGTACGTCAAAAGCCAGTCCCTGTCACGGTGTGTATCAACTTGCCCCCTCACTTCCCGCGCCCACCCCCAGGAAGGGACTAGCCATGAGGAACATAGAGGGTGGCGTGCCCATCTCTTGCTGGCTCAGCAGGCATAAACGGCCACATTGACTTTACATAAAACTGTGTAAAATGTGGAAGACTCAGCATGTTGATCAAACAATAAACTGTCCTAATTCTCAACGCAAAGCGTCTTGTCTAATATTTCTAAGTGGTTCGATCATATGTGGGGCAGGGGAAGGGTTATGGGGAGGGTGTGGTATGTGAAAAAGTATTTCCTCAAGTGCATGCTCCACAAAGACCCTCCTATATATGTCTGTCCACTACCCAAAGCCCTCTGCTTCTTTCTTCCTCCCACTCACCTGGGCTCGCCACCAACTCAGAGGGACACACTCACTTCCGTAATCTCCATTCTGCCTTAAGGCTGGTGGTTAGGGAAACTCCAGGCAGGACTGAGTCTCAGGGTATGTGTCTTCTGTCTTCCCTGCTCCCCACTGGCCAGGGCTAGGGGTGATCAAGGGTGGGTGCAGGGACTGTATCTCTCTTCCTTCTGATGATTTCCAGGAAGCCATTTAGAGGCAAGAATTGAAGGTGGACCATAAATTCCCCAAGATTACAGTATTCTGGGCAACATGACTTGGAAGGGGTGCATAATCTGAGAATGGCATCACACGCAGGACTGTCCAAGAACTTTGATAATCCTGTGCTAAAAAAAAAAAAGCCTAGTGCAGCCGAAGCTGGTTTGGCTCAGTGAATAGAGCGTCGGCCTGTGGACTGAAAGGTTCCAGGTTTGATTCCGGTCAAGGGCATGTACCTTGGTTGTGGGCACATCCCCAGTGGGATGTGTGCAGGAGGCAGCTGATCGGTGTCTCTCTCTCATCAATGTTTCTAGCTCTCTATCCCTCTCCCTTCCTCTCTGTAAAAAATAAAAAATAAAAAAATAAAAAATAAATAAAAAAGCCTAGTTCAGTTGAAACAAAAGAATCTTAAGTCAACACAAGTACCTCACGCTCACAGGGCTACAGGGAGACACTGGAATCCCCGGAGGAACTGAGACACAAGCCATAGGAAGAAGTGGCAGCCCTATTGGGGCAGTACGCCTGGCCACGCGGTTCTCAGGAACCAGCAGGGCCGTGGAGGAGGTCACGCTGATGAGATGAGGGAAGAGAGGGAGGCACAGAGAATTTGTTTTCCGCCTCCGAATGGGACTGTACACCTCAAGAAGCAGGAATTGTGCTGCAGTCACTATTCCTGGAACCTGGCACAGGGCTTGTTTTCTGAACGAATGAGTGCCACACAAGGCTCTTGTGAGCAATCAACAATTTAGGGCTTTGTAGTTGGAGAGAAAGTAGGATTACCATTCCTTTCTTGCACAAAAGCCAGGGTAGTAATCAACTTTAACTATGTGAAGGGTTGAAAGAAGAGCTCAGCATCTTAATATCCTTCAGGTGAGAATGGGCATAAACCAACTGAAGCTTTGACAATTCTGAACTAAACTCAAGTCTTTTTTTTAAAAAGCAGCAACACAACATTCTGGCTGAAATGATCTCAAGACAGCGGACCATGGCCACGTGCCTCACACTCAGCAGGACCACTGGAATCCCAGGAGGCACTCAGACAGGGGCCATGGGAGAAGGTAAGTGGAAAACCCTAGGGACTCCCCAACAGCATCTGTTCTTGATCAGGAGCCAGGACCTCAGGAAACTGGCAGGCACATGGTAAGGATGGGACCTAGAACCTAATTCCAAGGACCCGGAACCCTTGCAAAAAGAGCTTGAAAGAAGGGCTAGAATAGACAGCAGGGCCGGTGCCTAGACCCCTTGGTCTATCTGCATGTGCACTCCATACGCCTGGAAGATTCCATTCCGGAAGCAGGCAGTACTGACCAATGGAGTGCCCAGGGCTTACTCATCGCAGCTGCCCCTGCACCGTGGCATCTCTGTGGCCTGCACCTCTCCATGGCAGGCTAGTCATTCCCATGAGGTGGCTGCTGCCCTGGAGGCAGGTGTCAGTACTCCCCACCCCCCCCCACCCCCCCAATACACAGCAGCTCAGACACTGCTGTTCCCAAGGTGTTTCAAGCCACAAGTGTCTCACCTATGATGTAGAGTCATGCCTAGTCTGTCAGTCCTCATGACCTGACATTCCTCGTTCCACTCTGGCCACACCTGCCCCCCATCTCACGATGGAATAGGCCTACTTTGGCTGAATGGCTTCACGGCCAAGAGGATACCAGCAAGGTAAAGAACACATCTGTCTCCCATCAAAACCCCTTCCCAACTCTCATGGACCAGTCTCCATGACCTCATCCTGGCCCAACTCTATAAGACTGTAGTGGAGAAGGAAGCAGAAGAGCGCCCAGGAGGGCTTCTGTGCCCCACTTCTTACGTCACCCTGTTAGAAAAACTAAAAAGGGCTTGTGACCCAAAGGACTTAAAAACATGCTAAAGGCACACTCCCCGCCAGTTCACTCAGGATGATCCCAGGGGCCCCGTGTGACTGTAAAGGGATGTTCGGTATGCCGATTCCTGAGGCCACACCAGATCTGCTATCACATTGAATGTTTCGGAGCAGGGTCCTCAGATCAGCTGTTCAACAAGCATCAGAGAATTCTCATGCACACTCACCTCAGAGAATCTCTGAGACAGAACTTGCCTTCTTCAGACAACCTTCTTTAGGCCTTGAGTAAAACTCACCATTGCTCCCCTTCTTCAATCAGTTTTGGTGTTATGATTTCCCCAATAAAGTAAAAAACTTTTATTAACCAGAGAGAGAGAAAAGCTGAGAGAACCCAGGCCTCTTCACAGCAGCACCAAACCAATGAATTTGATACACAAGAGCATCTATTATGATTATGCAAACATGTCACATTTATCACATTCCTTTTTGATTGCTGGTCCACTGTTCTTACCTACTTCCTTAAATTACTACTTGGGAGTAAGGAAAGGGCATGGCTAGCAGTACAAAGGAGAGGAGGGGCACTAGTAGCAATGAGGCTTTCAGAGAGAACTCTGCCAGGATTAAGGTCTTAACGTCATCTCAGCTTACATTTATTTCATACACGGGCGTCAGGTGACGGGGTCTGGGGCAGGAGAGCTGGAGTACCCTCATTCAGAGCTGGAGAGGCCCACAGGAAGGGGGACAGCAGGCAGAGGCTTGGGCTACGGTGGACCTGGGGACCACACTCGCTGGGACGCTGTCAGCTCCATCTGCTTTTAATGATTCTTCCTGATCCCTCAAGGCCAGGTTAGGTGCTCCTGCTGCTTGCTCCCAGAGCACCCTACACTTCTGTTATGGCTCTTACCACACTTCTCGGATTAGCTCCCCACTTATTCATGCCACCCTTGTCTCCTTTTAAGCGACAGTGGGGCTGGATCCTGAGTGTGTGAAGCAGGGATAGGAGAATTTGTCCAGTGTTCACTGCAATCTTTAGGCCCTGGAAACTTAGTTAGGCCTAATCTAATACACACTCCCATCTGTACTCATTATACCATGCTATTTAATTGCTTTGAGCTAAACAAGGCTGTTTTACTTACCAAGGAATGTATTAATAATTTATAAAAGCCATACATTTAAGACGACAGCAAATAATATCACTTTAAAAAGGCCAAGTTTGTTTTTTTTTTAACATCAGTGAAATGCACGTTAAAAATCCAGAGAACATTTTTCATTTTGTATTTGTTCCACAGCATTCTAGCTAAGAGTATACAATAGGAGCTGATCAACAGCACAGGAAGATAGCTCAGGAGCCCTCAGCCTCACAGAAAGCAGAACTTCTAAATCTGATCTACTCCCGTTAGGGGGAACCACTAAAACACACCAGACCCCTGGCATTTGGCGAAATAGCACTTACAGTTCTATCACCTGGAAATGATTAATTCCAAGGGTTTGTGACATTTTTTTTGGAAACTTAAGTGCTATGAGGGTGGAGTGTGGACAAGTCACTGAGCTGATGAAGAACAGACCACTGTCAATACAGCCTTGCTGTTTTATACCTGTCTCCACATGTCAGGAGACCATATTGTAATTGTACATACAAATCTGAGAGTTCAAAAGGACTAAATGATATACTGCCCAGGAACCTCAAGGGTAATTGGAAATTCACTGGTTCCATACAGAGGTTTGTTTCCAGGAAAAAGGAACCAAAGCACAAAAGAAAACTTCTCAGATGGTAACCATGTTCTCCTGATCTTCTCTATGTGGAGTCTGCTTGTTACGGTGACAAAAACCTTGACCCACATCTAGCTACACTAACGAAACATCACATACACTTTAACAAAGGGAAGGCACACGAGTCAATAAAAGTGACAAGTTTGAAAGCCATAAGGGGAACTGGACTTTTAAAAAAAATTCCAGGCTGGAATTCAACAATAACTTGTTTCCAGTACAAGGAAATGTTTCTAACTACACCCTTTTCCAAAACTGTCCATCACCACGTACACATTCCCAGCTGGGTGTCTGGGTTTGCCCCTCAGGCGATTTTAGCCAGCCACTTCTCCAAGTCCTGGATGTCAGCAGAGCTGGCATCTCCTCTTCCACCCTTGGCACTACACTCCACGAACTCCACTTTGAGGGGCAACTGCGAGAATTCAAATTCTTTGCCTTTCTTTCCCAGCTGAGCAGGGGCTGCGCTGGAACTGTCCAGTGTGCTGGGGGCAGCAGAGCGGGTGACTCGTAAAGTGTTGCTGTGAGGCAAAATGAAAGAGTCAGGAAGTGAAGAGTTTAATTTTTAATATCACAGTTAAAGGCCTTTAGGAAATCAAGATATTTCCTAAATATTTCAGCACTCATTTAGATACTTAATCATGAAACTGCCAATTATGCTATCATGACTGTTGGATAATCCTGTGCATTTATAAATCACTCTCCTGGGTAAAAAGGTGAGATGGGGTCCAACCTGCCATGCTAGATGACAGCAGTAAAAGGCCCAGGTCACACCAACCTCCTTGCAGCCCAGTGCCCCATCACCAGGCTCTCCTGCATGATGCCATTTTTAATTATAGGATGTCCCCCCTCCCAAAAATGTATACACAGGCTTTGAATTAATTATAAATTAAAATACATTTCATTTTCAAAATTGAGCTATCAGCTACTAAAGTTTGGGGATACCCTGTATATATGTGTTTTTTAAATATATGCTCTAAGTGTTATAAAAATATAAGTTTCGGAAATTTACGTGTACGTAGATAGGGTAATTATGTATATCTTTAGTCTTTTGAATATAGAGCTTAGAAATCCACAAAATCCAGATTCTCATATCCTATTTGGGCACAATTACTATTCTCCAACCTCTTTAACCACTAAAACCTTTATAATATAAATCGCCTTACTGCCACCTGCTGGCCCTAATAAACAGTGCCTAAGCAATGCTCATGGGTCTACTCCCACCCTTTCTGCCATCTAAAGCAGAGGAACACATGCTGCTAATCTGCTTTCTTACAACATAAAGCATTTCTTGCTGCAGTGACATTCATGAACATTAGTGAAGAATCCACAGGAAAAACGAAACACTACCTTACTTATAAAGACACACACGCGCCTATGGAAAAAGTATTTTAAAAAACAAATACAAAATCAAAATATTACCTAACTCAAGGAAAAAAGGGAAAAGCATTTGGGAAGAGCACATAGGGCCCATAGCTTTTGTGAAGGAGCTAAGCAAGGAGGTGGGTTAATGGGTATTCATTTTAATACTCTTTAAACTCAAGACATGCATTATATATTTTCCTTTGTATATAAGATATTTTATAATAAAAAACTTAAAAGGAAAACACCCCAAACATTATATGTATTCAGCTCTTGCCATAATGCCATGTATACATAGTAAACCTTACTATTCAGAAGACTAAAATGATTCAAAGCTGACAGAGAATAATTCTCACTAACAAAGGATTAAACTAAAATTAGACTCCTACTTTAACTGATACTAGCCTTTATAAATTTTTAAACATTTTACTTCATTACAATACAGCATTTCCTTCTGGGTTGTTTTCTATGGCTCTTTAGAGTGAAAAGCAAATGGACTAAGGAAAGTGTGTTTTAAACATGGAAAGACTTGAACTATACTGTTAAAAAAATAATATAATTTTCTTTCCTAAAGGTAATTTCCAACAATTACAACAGACTATTTAGATACACTAAATCATCTACTTACTTCAATTTCAGTAACCTAATGATAAACAATATGTAGTCTCTGGAGAGTGAACATAAAGAGAATGGGAAGAGATGATAAACATGCAATTTTAGAAGGAAGAGAACTTTGAAAGCAGCAAGACAAAAAACTGTCACAAACAAGGAAAAATCCACTAAGACTAAAAACCTTGCAGGTCAGTAGAGAGTGGGATGATATATTCAAAATGATGAAAGAAAATAACTATCAACTAAGAATATTATACCCAGCATAGTTGCCATTCAGATATTAACTAAGAGAACTTATTCATACTTACAGTTCTTTCTCAAGTTGTTGCTGAATTAACTTTGCTGATTTCGCCATTGTAATGTCTATAAAGAAATGAGGACACTGTTAAAATTTAAACCAAAAAGGGTCTTTTCCCATGACTTCTTGTATATATGGGAAATTCCTATTTAAACCAGTACATTTCAACCTCACACATATTCTTTTCTTTTTATCCTCACCCAAGGATATTTTTCCATTGATTTTTTAAAAAATATATTTTATTGATTTTGTACAGAGGAAGGGAGAGAGATAGAGTTAGAAACATCGATGAGAGAGAGTCATCGATCAGCTGCCTCTTGCACACCCCCTACTGGGGATATGCCTGCAACCAACGTACATGCCCTTGACTGGAATCGAACCCGGGACCTTTCAGTCCCCAAGCTGATGCTCTATCCATTGAGCCAAACCGGTCTCAGCATTTTCCATTGATTTTTAGAGAGTGGAGGGGAAGACAGGAAGGATTGTGTGTGTGTGTGTGTGTGTGTGTGAGAGAGAGAGAGAGAGAGAGAGAGAGAGAGAGAGAGAGAGAGAGATAGAGAGAGAGAGAGAGGGAGAGAGAGAGAGAAATTGGTAGCCACCAATCTACAACATAGGTACATACCCCTGACCAGGAATTGAACCTGCAAAAACCCTTTGATACACAAGTCAACACCCCAACCACTGAACCAGGGCCACACATACCTTTTTTTTTAAAGAAAAGGAAAAAAAAAAAAAAAAAAGCTACCACGAGTAGCTTCCTTATCAAAGTAAGCTTTTCATTTGGATGTATGGGTTTTCCTATAATACAAATATATTAAGCTGGTGACTCTAAACTGAATAGCTCTTTCATGAAAGTTTTCCATACCTTACAGGTATTTTAATTCAACATATATATAATTCCCACCAATCTAACAAAAATAAAACCTTACTAATTTTATGATTTTTAATAAGAGTCTTCACTCTATCAGAAACATCTTACCTGTCATATAAAAGTAAGCTAAGCATATTGCCAACTGATATTAACTTTGCATGCTACAGCATCAAGTGCACAGTGGTAAGAAACAAGCACTGGTTTGGCACACAGCTGAAGTCAAATAAATATTACCTCCCCTTGTTATACTGAATAGGAGAAATAAAGAGAAGGTCAGGTAACAATCATAAGACTGATTCCTGATTTGACATTGTTAGATTACCTGATCACTTCTTAGAAATGCATTGGGGCTCTTCATTGAATCAGAATTTCAGATCTGAAAGAGGCCTATAAAGATCAACTAGTCTATCTTATTTTAGAAGTAAAGAAACTGAAGCCTAGTTTTATTGGGTGTGACTAAAAAGTTTTTAATTGTTACCAGGTTAAAGAAAAACTTCTGCAAACTCCCCTTGGGGAAACAGAATAGATGATGAACTTGTTTGAGAGACTCCGCTTGCTGAGTATCTGATATGACATATTGTCAATCTGATGAAATTAACTAGGTAAAGTAAAATGACTCACAATTTTAAAAAAGCAAAACACTGTATCAAAGAAAAAATTATTATAGTCACTCCTTTGTCATGCCTTAAAATAACATGATAATATTAATAAAAATATAGGAGTATAAATTGTAAGAATTAATATCCTTCAGTATATAGTTTAGCAATTGTATCTCCTCATGAACAATAACAACTTAGGTAACTATATCAATTCTTAGCAGCAATCCCAGGAAAACCTCAATTACTATTGCCAGAAAATGTGATGGCACCTTGCTTATTGCAGACAATTAAGAATGATGGTGCGTTCTTCAGACTCATGCTGTCAATGAGGACTTGATACAGAAACTCAGCCACATCCTTCACCTCTCGCTGGAAGGCTGCACTATCCACAACAAACACAACAGCCCTGGAGGGGGAAAAATGAAAAACTGGCATGTCAGCATTGAATATTTAAAAATTATATCCTTAATTTTTCTTTAAGAGAAAAATCCATTCCAACAATAGAATTCTATACTCTATAAAATTTTGACATGAATGCATACACTAGAAAAGACGACAAACCTAAAATCAATAAACTAAGCTTCTACCTTAGGAAGCTTGAAAAATTAAGACAAATCAAATCTAAAATAAGCAGGAGAAAATAATGAAAGTTAAAACAGAGATCAATGAAACTGATAACTGGAAATCAATAGAGAACACCAACAAACCCAAAAGCTGGTTCTCTGAAAAAATAATTAATAAAATTTATAAACTTCTAGCCAGGCTAACTAAGAAAAAAAGGAAGGACACAATTCCTAATACCTGAAATAAAAGAGGATATTACTACAGATCCCATGGATTATCAAAGAATAATATGAACAACTCTATACTGACCTATTTGATAACCTAGGTAAAATGGTTCAATTCCTTGAAAGGCACAATCTACCAAACTCTCACAAGAAATATACAACCTGAATAGGCCTACAACTATTAAAGAAACGGAATCAATAGGGCAGTGAAAATACTCTGTGTAATACTATAATGGTGAATACATGTCATTATACATTTGTTCAAATCTTTAGTCTGTATAACACCAAAAGTGAATCCTGGTGTAAAATATAGACTCTGAGTGATTAAGATATATCAACATAGGTTCATCAGTTGTAACAAATGCATCAATCTGGTGGAGGATGTTGACAACAGGAGAGACTATCCATGTGTGGGGACAGGAATATATGGGAAATCTATGCCTTCTGTTTAAATTTTGCTGTAAACCTAAAATTGCTCTTAAAAAAATTGGTTTTTAAAATCACACCAACAATCTCATCTGTAATAGATTGCTCATCACCACCATCTTGTGGCCAAGGAAGCAACAATAAAATATAATACATCTTCAAAAAATAAGTAAAAAAAACTATCATTTCATTCCATCAAACTTAAGATTCCATCAATTAAAACACATTATTTCAGGTACAACTAAGAAAGAAAAATATTGTGAATTAACTATGATACCATCAACTATAAGTAGCATTTCAATTTAATAGATATTAAAATGTGTCTTAAAAATCAGTGAAATCTGGTATATTAATTTTCCTCTTGAGTTTTTATCAGAGTTAGAAACTAAATAAGTATAAGCAACTTAAACTGTAGCACAAGAATTTTAGGAAAAAAAGAGTAACATTAAAACAATTTTAAGCTGAAACTGGTTTGGCTCAGTGGAGAGAGCATTGGTCTGCGGACTGAAAGGTCCCAGGTTCGATTCCGGTCAAGGGCATATACATTGGCTGCGGGCACATCCCCAGTGGGGGGTGTTCAGGAGGCAGCTGATCGATGTCTCTCTCTCATTGATGTTTCTGGCTCTCTATCCCCCTACCTTCCTCTCTGTAAAAAAAAAATCAATAAAATATATTTTTTAAAAATTTAAATATGAAAATACTGTTCTGTACTTTTGAGGTATCAATTTTATGTAATTCAAAAATATAAATATGTAATGTTGGATTCTAATAACTTCTAGGATTCCACCTACCCTTAAAATTCTTCTTTCAGATTTTAATAGTTCTGTACATTATTAAATCTGTCCCCAGAGTAACTGAAAACTTTATTAACATGATAATAAGGGTTAACACTTTATGAACACTCTTTGAGAAACAGGTCAAATGTTACCTTACGTAATCCTCATAAAACCCTCGTGAAGGTAGGTTTGCAACCCAGAACTGGCTGACCCCAGGGTCCATGCTCTTTCCACTCCAGGATACCAGATGCTTCTCAAATACCATCAGAGCAAACATGTTTTGATATACAGACTTCAGGCAAGCCCATTCCACTTCTACTCACCGGGCTGAAGCCTTGAACCGCTCTAAAAACTGAAGTCTCAAGCTTTCGTGGCCAGGGAGGTCAATCAAGGTCAGGTTACTGCCCTAAGGATGGCAGCAAAAACGTTAAATTAATGTTTTGGTCCTGATTCACATACACAACATAAACCTTTCATATCAGGTTTCAGGTACCAGAAGAGTGGCCAATTAATTTTTAAAAAGTTCACTCTATTAATCAATGAATCAAACAAATGTTCACCAAGTATCTTCTATTTGTAAATCATCAGTCGAGGAAAAATGAACAAAAACAGACATGGTCCCTGCTCTAACAGACCTTATGATCAGAAATATCAACACAATGTAAAATTACATAAATGTAAATGTAAAATTACAACTCTGATACATGTTCTGAGGGTACATGAGAAAACCTGGCCTTGTCTGGGGGAGTCAGGGAAGTGTGGTCCATCAGAGGCTGGGGAAATACCCTAGTGTAAATAATAGCAAAACTAAATAATATAAGACCCTATATTTTACCATATAGCTTGTTACCATTATAGGGATCCCCAATTTTTATAATAAAACATTCTTTTACATTTCTATCATAATTTAATTTTAAATATGTCTACCAGACACATCATTTGTTCTAACTCTGTCAATATTTTGTGTCAATTCTTGATCCAGATAACAATCATTGAAACAGGGAGGAATGTGCCCCACCAAGCAGACTCATTAAGCACCATTTACATGCTATTTATTCCAGACCTTCATCCTAGAGCTCAGGTTCAATGTAGTCTTGCCCAAAGGCAAGACTCTCAGGTACAGCTCTGGCACATGTATCGTAAGACCCACAAATCATTTCTCAGATACTCTACCTTATCCATGGCCATCCTTAACCACTGTTTAGCAGGAGGAAGTCAGTATCACTCAGATTTGACATAAACATAGCTGAACTTATGATCTGTCACTTAGTCTGTGAGTCTTTTATGGGCAAAAATATGATGTGTTTTGTTTTTTTAAATAGAGGTAAGAGTCTAGGGACCTCAGGATGGGACCCACTACCACATTTCATAATCAGCACTGCAACAAACACTATTAAATAATCCATAGATCTGACATTTTGAATTTTTGTCCCATATGCATGTATTACATATTTAAGACATAAGTGAAAAGAGAAAGGCTTGATGCTCACCCTTATGACACAAATACTAATAAAATGTAATGTAACATCAGTGTACATGAGGTACAACAAAGGAGGGAGGCTGTGATTAAATCTGTTCTGGATGGTCAAGACCAGAATTTGTCACATAGATTCTATTTATCCATAACAATAAGCTACAACCTTAGACTAATTTCTGTTAGAAACGTCCTTTCCTGACACACCATAGTGAAGTAAAATGGTCACGACTCCCAACATTCTAGGAACTGCTTACCCTGGAATTGTTGACTCGGTACAGAGCAGAGCTGTCAGTGATGGAAGTCTGAGTGTCTCTGTAAAGGCCTGTTAACAACTGTAAAAGAAATAACATGGGTGAGATCAGTGTAAACATGTAAGTAGCAAACTTTAAGAGAGTAATTTTGTTCTAACGCTCCTAAGTGGTCCAATAAATGAGTGTGGCTTGCAGAAGGTGAAAAGAACCATGCTGACTTTTTTTCCCTTTACTTGTAGAAAAAAATCTAATCAATTGCAAACTTTATTCCCCTCTACCCAATTGAGGGAGGGGGAATCCCTGCTTTTTTCAAATAAGAGTTTCAAATAGTTAATGGTCAAATTTCCAACTTTCCTTACACCTTTTTAATTACTAAAATACTTATATTTCTTTATTGAAAGGAAAATCTTTTATACTCTCAAAAGGAAGAATGAGAACATCTCTGCTACTCTCCATAGTAAAAAAAAAAACAAAACAAAAAAAAGCAAAAATACTAAATAGATTAAAAATACTAGTGAAAAGAAACCTAAGGAGCCCAATGACAAAAATTTAAAATTTTTTTGTGACAAGCTATCAGAAAGAGTATACTGTACAATGGATTATACACCATATACAGATCAATGTCTTCTCTCTTTCCAGGACTTCTAGCATTCTAACCAAAGCATGAACGTAGTTACATAAAACCTTTAAATGGGATAAGGACTGAATTTGGTAAGCACATGAAAATAGAAATGGTCAAAAAATTCCAGTTCATGAGTTTCCAGCAGCCTTGTCCTTTCAGGTGAGTCAAGAATTAACTCCCTAATTTATCACCATCATAAATCATGACCTGACAGAAATAATGGGATGCCCTCAATTTTCCTATCAAGTTTGAGAGAGACGTAAATCAAAGCATTTACTCTGACAAAGAGCAACGTCTTCCCGGAGTCACAAAGGCCAACAAGAAGAACTGCTCTCTGACTGCTCCTTCGGCTGCGGATGAACTTCCAGATCACTGTGGAAGAGAGAAAACGAACCAAGATTACGCCTTATCAACAATAGTATGTGTGTATGGTTGGGGTGAGGAAGTTAACAGAAGTCTACAACAGAACACCGCAATTATATGAAACTTAGTTTTATTTTTTTATTACCACCATTATAATAGTTATTGTTGTTTAATAGACCCCACTGGGTACTGGCCACTATCAAGTATCAATATTATTATTAAGGTATCACATATTTGTCCTTAACCCCCCATTCCAATCCCTCAACTCCCCCCACTCATGCCCCCACCCCCCTATTGTCCTTGACCACTGGTTAGGCTCATATGTGTGCACATAAGTCCTTTGGTTGATCTCTCCCTTTTATCCCCACCCTCCCTTTGAGGTCCAACAATCTGACTCATGGCTCCTGATCTTTGGGTCTGTTCTTGCTCATGAGTCTATGTTGTTCACCATTTCCCCTAGATGAGTGAGATCTTGTCCTGGAAATATAAGAATCAAAACAGACAAGCAATAATCGTTATACTGAAAGGCATATGAATCAGTCTGCAGTGAGTTTTTTTCCAGGCCAACAGCTCTTTTGAGACCCAATTTCGATGTCAAAAGGTATCAACTTTTGTGTGCACCCCCTTTCCCGACTGTGGACCCTCTAAGTGCAATCTCGTCTAATAAATTCTGTATCCCCAGTGCCTAGCAGGCAAACACGCGACGCTCGAACTTGAAGGAGAGGCCCTGTGAGCCTTGGTAGTACGTAAAAGCAATCTAAGGGGGTCACCACACTCTCAGCGTGAACAGAGGTTGAAGAAGAGTAATCGGTTCACCGAGGACTAGGACATCCCTTCCAGGGTCACGAGGGTTCCCCTTTAACTCAGCGTTGCTCCCACTGCTTCGGGCAGGGGGACAGTGTGTCATCAGGGGTGAGTCTCCCTCAACAGACGACCCCCAGGTGCCTTCTCCGGCCGGCATCCTCCCAATCCAAGCCCGGACTCCCCGCCCTGCACCCTCCACAACCACCGCCGCCTCTTTACCCAGCGTCAGCAGCACCGCGAGAAGCGCCACCACGACTGACACCAGCGTCGGGTCCCTCTGCTGCAGCTCCTGCCGCAAGGAGTCCAGGTAGGGCTGGAAGGCGCCCCCGGCACCACCACCATCGTTCCCCATTCGCCGGGAGTCCGCGGAAGCCATGCTGAAGACGCCTGCGTAGTCTCCTGCACCGTAAATGCTACGTGTCCCTGCGCTCTGCGCAGACGTATGAAGCGGAGCATCACGGGAGTGGTAGTTCCTTGAGTTGTATATGATCTCCCCGAGGGCCATGGTCCCGAACGTCCTGATGGGAGTTGTAGTTCTATCGCACCGTTTGTACCGTGGTACAGTGCGTACCTGCTGCTCGCGCGAGCTGGGGCCACCGGAATTTCTCGAGTGAGGCTTTTATCCTTTTGAGATAAATTGTCAAATGTCGCCACCCTCTTCATGCTTTTGACAGAATGCTGGAGGAATAAAATGAGTGGCTTGAGAAATCTCCCATGAGGATTTCCAGTCGCTCCTTTCCTCAGGTGAGTCTTGTGATGAACTCAGACGTTACAGAAACATTTCTTTTTACTTGTTGATGGATTTTTATTTTTTTGTTGAGAGTATTAGAGATGTCCCCCATTTTCCCTCCTTCAACCCAGCCCCCGCCCTACCCCACGGCTTCACGGCACTGTAGTCTGTGTCCATGGGTTATACATACAAGTTTTTTGGGGGTAATAAAAGTTGTTTGGGTAATCTCTTCCCGTCCCTTCCAACCCCGTCCCCTCTGAGATTCGCCAGAGTGTTCCATGTACCCATGCCTGCGAGTCTGTTTTGTTCGTCAGAGTATTTTGTTCATTACATTCCACATGTGAGTGAGATCATGTGATACTTGTTTTTCTCTGATTGGCTTATTTCGCTTAGCATCATACCCTCCATGCTGTCTTAAAGGGAAAGAGACTTTTTTTTCTTTTTTTTTTCTTTTTTTTTTTTTTTTTACCGCTGCTAAGTTTTTCATGGTGTAAATGTATCACAGGTTTTTTTAAATCCACTTATCTACTGATGGGCACCTGGGCAGTTTCCACATCTTCACTACAGAAGCATTTCATCTGAATAGAATGTGGCATGGGATGTAACAGAGGATGGACGGTTAGATACGGGGATACAGAGAAGGACGCTTAGTCCATCATGGGTTCAGAGGATATCTCCTGGAAGAAGGTGACTGGGATGGAGCCGCAAAGGATGAGTTAGCCCCTAGCCTCTGTTGGTGTGAAAGGAGAAAGGGTGTTCTGGGCAAAGGCAAACAAGCAATTCAGTGTCCCTACCCTGTGACCCAGGGCTGCAACTGAGAGGTCTCCTGTAAAGCAGGCCGCCAGGAAAATCCGTGGGAGGGTGGGAGCTGTTGAAAAGGGCAGCTGTCATTTCCACCCAAAGGGGCATCCACAACCTGCCAGGCATGTATATGGGACCAAAGTGGTCAGTTCTTCCAGTTTTTAAAAGAATACTCACTCTAGGATGTGTTTAGAGATGGGAAGGGAGTGACAAAGGGGAGGAGGGAACATAACTGGTTGCCTCCTGTACAAATCCAACCAGGAATTGAACTTGAACCTCAGGTATATGCCCTGACTGGGAATCAAACCCACATTCTTTTTGGTATACAGGATGAGGCTCCAACCAACTGAGCCACTCAGCCAAGAAAGGCAGGTTTTCATGGTAAATTCTTGACTTTTCAAATCGCAGCCAGTAATGGAAAACATTCAACACCTTGTAGCCCAAACAAAACACATTATTGGGCCAGAAGTGCCATCCTAGGGACTGCCAGTTTGCAGACTCTGTCATAAAACAAGTGTCACTTCCACAGAAGTGGCAGGAGACGAAGCAGGAAAGGTTGGCGGGAACCAGACCTGAAGGGACTGCTGTGCCGAGAGACCTTGTTGCAGAATGCAGTAAGAAGTTTCGGTTGAAGGTGACATAGATGATCGACAGATCCATAGAGAACTATCATTTGGGGGAGAAAATACTGGAGGCTGGGAGACCAGCTGGGGACTGTTGCAGTGTTTTGACAAGAGATGCCCAAGGTCTAAATGAGGGACAGGTAGGTGTGGAGTGCACCAATTGGACAGATATGTAGAAGGAAAGTATATAGGGTGTGGTGATTAATTGGACATTCTGAGTTGTGCCACACCAGCACAGCCAAGGGTTCAGCGAGCCTGAGCTGGGGTAATGGAGGATGAAGAAATGATAGACAAAGAGAAAAAGCTGGGTGGATCTTCTGTGCTTTGCTGAGGCCACAGAACCGATCCAGACTGCAAAGCTGATGCTTTATTTATTGTCATGGACAAACAAGGTAATTTACAATGTTCTTGTGAGTTTCACTTGGCTGCCCCTCCCACAGCCCACTAGCTACCCAGGAAAGATCTAAAGAGCAGTTAGAAGATCAAGCTTAATTATGCTTAGAGGACTGTGCCCTCCAAGCTGGGACTTGTTTGAGACTTTGCCAGCAGGTCAGTCTGAGGCTTAACCCTATAGCCACTTCCTACGCTGAGTTAAGATGAATTATCAAGACTGCATCTATAGCAGTCGGTGTGGCTTACTGAGGCTATCAGAGTACATAAAGTGAATTAGAACTCACTTGCAGGGACTTTGGAGCTGGGAACAGAGACAGAATGAAAATTGCCTCTCTTTTGGATATATTGAATTACTGGTGCCTCTGGGAAATAAAAAAATCTTCACAAAGGCGATACAGGAAACAAATGGAAAGTTTCAGCAATAGGTGCTAGACTTTCACTAGGGAGTCGGAAACAAATGGTCATTAAGATCTTGGTGAGCTTGAAGAGTCAGAAGGAGAAAGGAACCCATAAAGAAGCCTAAGGAGGAGGAAGCAGCGAAACAGGAGTAAAGCATGTCCTGGAAGAGGTCAGCAGCATCTTGAAAGAGAGGTTCCTGCGATGAGGGCTTGAATATAAAGTGAGCTCAGGGGGACCTGGCTCATGTGGCTTCATGGTTAGTGTGTCTGCCTGTGCCCTGAAGAGTCTCAGATTCTATTCCCAGTCAATGCCACATACCTGGGTTGCAGGTTTGATCCCCTGCCCTGGCAGGAGTATGTGTGGGAGACAACCAGTCATTGTGTCTCTCTCATTGTTTCTCTCTCTTTCCCCTCCTCCCTCCCTTCCACTCTCTCTAAAAATCAATGGGGGAAAATAAAGTAAAATAAACAAAAATCAATTGTAAAAATATCATCCGGAGGATTAACAACTAAATAAAAGTGAGCTCAGGGAGAATAGAGGGGTGAGCGTTGGCAGTGGGGGCATGGATATGGAAGCAAGGGGAGGTGAAATGGGTAAGTAATTGCTAACATTAATGAATACTTGCTAGTAGGCATTGTCCTAAATACTTTTAATTTTTTTTTTAATTTGTTTAATCATCACAGGGACTCATGATCCTAATTTTACAGAGGACAAACTGACCCAGAGGTTAACTAACTTACTCATTGATTCCAGGCAGTTGGAATTTTCTATCTTAACTATCTGCTCTGACATGGTAAAATTCATTTCCCAGGCACTTCATCAATATGATAGGCAATGTGGGTGTTTAGGATGTGAGGTTAAAGTAAACCAACTACTTTTATTTTTAATTAGCATAATCAGTTTAAACTATCAGAACTGACAGCATTTGTATCTTATGATCCTAACCCCTGCTCTGTATGTACCACTCAACACACACACACCCCTCCTTTATAATAATCATTGATTCATCTGTTAGGGACTAAAAAACGCAGGGAAGGAGGAAGGACCAGACAAGGAGAACACACACCATAACTGACCTAACTGTGAGAAATTTTAGTCAGAGTTATGTGAATGAAAAAATACTGCCTTGGTGATGATATTTGGGAATGATAAAAGGAGAGTTTAAGAAGACACAGTCATTTTATTCCCAATTTCTATCCTGGGTATCACGAAAGCCAAAGAAAAGTGCACATTTTCCACACCCAAGTGAGAAGGTGGGGCTGCCATTCTCAGGAATGAGAGCAGGAGAGGATGGGATCAGCTGCTTGCTATCCTCTAATAGGGGTGTCGAACTCAATCAGAGAAGGGGCCAAATTCTAAAATCCAGCCTAAATCGCGGGCCGAATGGTTTACTGAACAGTCATAAACAGTCATTGTGATGGAAACGCAGCGGAGTGCAGTGATGACAGCGCGGTGCGGGCCACATTGCAAGGCCTGGCGGGACGGATTTGGCCCGCGGGCCTTGTGTTTGACACATGTGCTCTAACAGGTCCACCTCCTGGACACCACAGGCTTCCAGGATCTAGCTGAGGATGGATGCAGAGGAAGGACATGCAGAGAAAGGCAGCAGAAAGAGTTCTGCTGAAAGAGTTCTGTTCCTTGATTCAAATAGCAGATGGACAGTTACTGCGAAACAAAGTGTAGTGATACAATTTTTTTTCTCTTCCATTAATTAAAATGTCTCATTCACCAGATACATCCTTATCTCCTCTCTTGTTCCCAACAGTTCCAAAGCACAATGGAACCTATCTCAGACTCAGGGACACCAATTATGTGATTCCCTACTCTGGCTTGTCTCTTTAACTCTGTCTTTTTGAAAAAAATATTTATAGAGGATTTTTAAAAAGAATTAAAATGAGTTATACTTATTAAAAGCTCAAACAGCCGAAACCGGTTTGGCTCAGTGGATAGAGCGTCGGCCTGCAGAATGAAAGATCCTGGGTTCGATTCTGGTGAAGGGCATGTACCTTGGTTGCGGGCACATCCCCAATAGGGCGTGTGCAAGAGGCAGCTGATTGATGATTCTCTCTCATCAATGTTTCTAACTCTCTATCCCTCTCTCTTCAAATATATATATTTAAAAAAAAAAAAAACTCAAACAATAATGAAAGATCATGGAGGCATGGAACTGACTGACATCCCTTGAGGTGGGGTTTGGGGTATGAGAAGAGATTAATTACATAACATATATGCATAGCCCATGGACATGGGCAACAGGGTAGTGAAGACCTGGAGGGTGGATAGGGGCTGGGAGGAAGGAGTTAATGAGGATGCGGGGAGAATGGGAGATATCTGTTATACTATCAACAATAAAAAATATATTTAAAAAAATAATGAAAGGTCAAAGAAGGCAGCCACAGATCACCTCAAAACTTTTATACCTATAAGTAACTGTGAACATTATTTTAGGCATTTCTCTGTACATATATATGGATAAGAAGGCAATCTAGAAAGAGGGATAAATAAAAGTACACAGAAATTATTTTAAGGTACTATAGCATGCACTGCTATATTTGCAGTCCCTAGAACAGTGTCTGGCTCATGGTAGGTGCTTAGTACATTGTTGACAAAGGTAGGTGTGTTGTCTCATTGTAGTAATACAGACTACACTCCATGGGATATCTCACCAAATAAAGGAAAAGGAAGTTATTATAGGATTTGGGGTAAGGGTGGAGTTTTGGTGAATATTTAAAAAGGCAGAGTGCTGATAGGCTCAAAGCAAAGTAGGGCTATTGTGAAAATGTGAACATCAGGTCTTCACTGCAAAGTGGACCTAGAATCCTGTTTCCATGGACATTAGAAATGTAAGAGAGATGTGGACTGTTGTGTCCAGAAACTCCTTTCTGCAGCTCCATTCCTGAGTGTAAATTGAGACTATGGAAGGAGTTTGGAAATAAAGGGACAAACTGGAGAGTTGTTTAGAAGGCAGAATCAGCAGAACTTGCTGACATTGGACATAGAGTGAGGGAAAACAGTGAGCTGAAATTTGACTTCTGTGCAGGTACAAGACCATGACTTTAGCTGGTGTGAAATATATATAAACAACAGTTAGGTTAGGGAAGCAGGAAAGGGAAGGGGGGCAGGATGATCATCTCAGTTTTTTGACTTGTTGGATTTCTGGTTCCTGTGAGAACTCTACAAGTATAGTCACCCATAATAAGGAGCAGGGGGTATGAGTGTGGGGACACTGGAGGCAGGAGGCAGAAATATAGATATAGATGCCGAAGAGTCACTCACATTGTTTAGGGATGGCCTGCAAAGTGAGAAGAGTGCTGGGTCAAGAGAAAACCCCCAGAATTATGTCCCTACAATTTTAGGGCTGACAGGATGGGCCCAAAGTAAGGCCACAAATGGACAGAGGGACTACCAGGGCAGAGAAGCTGGACACTTCCAAGGAAGACCTTAGCCAGGGTTTACCCAGGTGACCTTAGCCAGGGTAGCTAAAGAGAAGTGAGTGGAACGGAAGGCTGATTTCCATATGTGCAGCCATTAATCATAAAGGAGGCATGGAAAGAGCGAGCCTCCATCTTTCAGGACCTTGACTGGGAAGGGGAGGAGACAGGGCAATGACTGCTGTGGGAATTGGGGTCAAGGGATGATTTTTAGCAAGAAGATGTTCCAGTGATTCACTTTTCCAACCAGAATCAGGATCTCATAAAATTCATTTAAAAATTTTTATATAAATATTTTATATTCTTTTTCTGTAGTCTATCTCAATAACTCACTCTGCATCCTCCTTTTTGCCTCTTCCCTAGTATCTATCTCTCTCTCTCTATCTATCTATCTCTCTCTCTCTTTCTTTCTCTCTCTCTCTCTTTCACACACACACACACACACACACACACACACACACACACAGCCACATACACTTGATTCCATTATGATGACCATGCAAACCCTTTTAGAAAGAATTCCTAGTGGGACTGTGCCCAGGAGGTGTGGCTGTGGCACCACAACTGAAGCTGTGGGAAGGATCAGATCTTGAGCTCTGAAGGAAGGGCTCAATTGCACACATATTTAGATGGATGGTATAGAAGAAATCCTTCCAGGACAAACATTTAGGAAAGAATTACGTTTTTAAAAGATAAAACCAATAATATTTTTTTTTTATTTCCTGCACAGATGGCAACATTGAACTATGAAGGCAGCCAAAAAACCACTCAGGCCAGCGAGACCAGGGGACAGTGATGGGTCACATGAGCTCCCATCTCCATCAGCTCATGGTCCCGTTTTTGGAGTTACATGTTTATGGAAAGTGCAGGCTTCCAGGAGTTCTGTAGGGGAAGAAAAGAAAGGTAGGAAAGTCAGTATATACCTATATTTATTTTCTGTCAAGTGAATGAATAGTTAAACCTGATACAAAAGCATTCAGACCGTAGAATGGACCATTCATTCTCTCAGTGGCCTTCCCCGCTTGCCTGCATAGCCCTTGTGCCTACCCCAGGTCATGCCCCATGCCAAAGATGGTAACACAATTTCCCTGCCCTGCATCATCCCTCACCTGGTGTCTTATAGGCAGAGCTCCTACACTTGAGTCCATGTGATTGAGAGGAGCCTGTGAGTACTGTCCTCTCTGACCTCTTTAGGCTGGAAAAGAACCACTCATAGCAAGATGCACCAGGCACCTGCATGTGTCAGTTTCCGTACTAGGGGCTGGGATGGAGCAGAGAACAGCAGAGCCGGACTTTCTCCCCTCTTGGAGGATATAGGTTAGATAAATATAACTGGGTGCTCACAACAGTGGCCATGGGCAAGCATGTTCCTTACATCAAAATCATGTGGGGCAGCTGTTAAAGTGCAGAAAACCTGACTGTGGCACAGACTTGCTGATTCAGTATCCACAGGGCCATGGTCCTTAAGATATGCTTTCTTAAGGACTATGGCTCACTTATATGCACACAAAAGTTGATGTATATTCATCCTATAACATATTATTCTCCCACAACTTCCAAATGATTTCAAGTGATTAAATGAGGTCCAACATAGATATAGGGCAAATGTACTGTTTTGTATTTTAATTCTGAGAAAACTGGTGTTCCAGATGAGTATTATATATATGACAACTTTATAGTTACCAGAATTATTATTGTCCAAGCTCCCAAGAGCAGCACTGTGTTAAGGAACTTTCTGCATTGATGGAAATGCATCTTTTCTCACCTATGTGGAGCCACATGTAGCTGTTGAGCACTGGAATTATGGCTAGTGTGACCAAGGAACTAAATTTTTCATTCATGTTTAAATTTAAGTAATTTAAATTTAAATGGTGGTATATAGCTAGGGTTGCCATATTAGACAGTGCAACTCAGAATAAAAATTTTAAAGGATTTTGGTGCAGAGCAATGGGCACATAAATCCCTTCTTTTCTTCACAATAACATGGGATTCTGCATATCCAGGCAATTCACTACTTCAGTGCCTTGAGTCAATAGCCTTCTTGCCAACCGCCCTTACAAGTAGCCTTCATATTTCCTGGGATTATGCGTTCGCTTATTGTTTCATCTTGTCCAGTGGTCATCTCCTGGAGCTATAGCCCACTTCTCCTTTTGTAACCACCACCCAGAACCCTGCCGTATTTGCTTTGCAGCTTCCCCCATGCTGTTCCTCCTACTCACTTGAAGTTGAGCACTGTTTCAGGTTACCCACAGCCGTGACATACTCTGCTCCTAAATAGGATTCATACGTTGTTCTTTCCTGAAGTTCGGCCAAACATTTTGTGTCATCCTTGAACAGTAGGTCCTTGGTTTTAGATTGGAATAGACAAAAGTCGCTCAAGCAGTCATTTTCATTTTTTCCAAATAGGGTCTGTCAAATGAATAGAAAGTTCTGAGGATCTGTGGAAGTGAGAAACTAGGAAAATATGGATGGGATGGAGGAGGCTAGAAGTTAAGAACTGGCTTTGGAAAGCAAGAGAAGCTACCAAGGATGCTTCTCCACCTCCCTCACCTGGCCTTCACCCACTTTTGGCCCTAGCTCCAAGCTTCCATGAAGTCCCAAAGTCCTCTGTAGGGTCCCTCCTGGTCCACATCCTCTGTGGAGTCTTTCCGACCCAGCCACCTGCTCCTGATTTCTCTGATCTCTCCACCCCACTTCCTTGGCCATGGTCTCATGAACAGCTTCCAGGAAACGAGAGGTCAGGCAGAAACATGTCCCTTCCAAGTGTTATTGTCAAAGAAGAAGTTAAACATGAGCCACCCAATAGGTGGAGGTACAGGTAGTTATTACAAGTTCATGTTTGGCTAAATGTTTTTTTTTTAATCTTCAAGGGAATGTTTTTATTGATTTTTAGAAAGAGAAGGGAGAGAGAGAAACATTAATCAGTTGCCTCCTGTAAGCACCCCAACCAGAGATTGATGGAATCAAACCTAAAACCTTTTAGTTCACGGAACAACACTCCAACCGATTGAGCTACCCAGCAAGGGCTTGACTACATTTTTTATCCTATGTTGGGCAAGACGCTTAATTATTCCACACTTCCTAAGCATATAAGTGAAAAAATGATTATAAAATGTTTAGCATTCCACCTAGCACCTAGGAAATCTTCATTAAATCTGAATTATTATCATAATTTACCATAAGAGGACTCATAAAAATAAGCTATCTTAAGTTTTTAAAAATAAAGCTATTGGTGATTGAGTAGGCAGTTAGTATTAGTGGGTAGAGGAGCCTTTAGAATTAGAATACGCAGGCAGGCCCAGCCAACATGGCTCAGTGGTTGAGTATCAACCTATGAACCAGGAGGTCCGGGTTCAATTCCCCATCAGGGCTCATGCCCAGATTACGGGCTTGAGGAAGTGTGCAAGAGGCAGCCAATTAACAATTCTCTCTTGTCATTGATGTTTTTCTCTCCTTCTCCCTTCCTCTCTGAAATCAATAGTGATATATATATTAAAAAAAAAAAAGAATACTCAGGCAGCCCATCTCCTCACCAAGGCGTGCCAGAGGAGAAGCTCCATGAGGGTTGGGACCTTGGATTTTTCTGGATGTTTGACTCATTCTCAGTCTGTCTAAGCAAGGCAAACACAGATCCTCATTTCATGACCTGTGTCAAGGAGGTCTGGGAAACAGAATCAGTCTCTTTCATTTAAACAAAATGCAGATGTGCAGAAAATGAGGGTACCAAGGACAAAGCAGGAAGGCAGACCTGAGGACATGCACATCAGATGGAGGCTAATCTCCAGTGACCAGGATAGCCAGGCCTACGAGATCCACTTTGAAAATCCATACCCTCACAATTCTAGTTTCCAGAAAGAGAATGCGGGAATATGGGCTGCATTTAGCTGTGAGCTCCTCCCAAATTATCCACACCACTCAAAGAGAAAGGGTGGAGGCCCCGGCTGGTTCATACCTGCTGTTCAAGTAGCACCTGGCGAACACAAGCTGCCTTATCTTGCCTTGAGACCACACCATGATTTGGGGATCGGGCTAGGTGGCAGTTCTCAGCCTCAGACACAGGCTTCCTGGTGCCATCAGGGCACAGCAGCTTGAAATCTTCCTGCTTTAGGTTCTTAGCCCAGTCTTCAGTGTTCTTCCCTGGAGATAGAGTTTGGTCAGCCACAGCTGACAGCTTTGGTCAAGTCACCCTCCCCGGGGCGCAGTGATCAATTCACTGGTGTGTGGAGGGCCTGGACCCAGTGGCCGACAGAAGTGCACACCATGAGGTCACAGTGATGTGAAGAACAAGAGACTTATCAGGAATTCCTAGTGACCATCCCTTCCAACCTGTCTCCCCCCCCCCCCCCCCCCCCCCCCCCCCTCCCCGCCAGAGAAGAGGACTGTAGTCTGTGGATGCTGTTCCAAAAGTTCTTTATTTCTACTAAATTTCAAAGCATTTAGGCCTCTTGCTCCAGCATAGGAAGTACGTGACCCTCAACTGATTGACAATCTTCTTGCACAAACAAGCAAAGGAATTTTCCCCAGAAGCCCTTTTGGAAACTAGTGGTGTTTTAAGTCTGACTCGCTCATACTGGCTCTGTGTGAAAATGTGTACATCCCTCTGTGCATACAGCTCTATACCCTGTTCTCAGCCCTTTGCTTCACCTTCTCTGTATTCTCTCTGGAAAATAATCTTACCCATTCTCAGGGTTCTGGCTTTTTCCTCCAGAAGCAATTCTCAAATATGTTTTCCTACTTTTTACTTCTCTCCTAATCTTTTCCTTAATTTAATTTTCTTTTTTTCAAAAATATATTTTATTGATTTTTTACAGAGAGGAAAGGAGAGGGATAGAGAGTTAGAAACATCGATGAGAGAGAATCATCAATCAGCTGCCTCCTGCACACCCCCTACTGGGAATGTGCCCGCAACCAAGGTACATGCCCCTGACCAGAATTGAACCTGAGACCTTTCAGTCCGCAGGCCGACGCTCTATCCACTGAGCCAAACTGGCTTCAGCTCTTTTTTTCATTTAATGGAACAACTAATACATGAACTCACTGTTATAAAATTTTATATTACTTATCTATAAAGTCAAAATACCTGTTTTCTATACTCCAAAATGTACTCTTTTAGACTTAGTAGAAAACTCAAATTGCCTAACCATACACATCTTCACTCACCTTCAAAAATTTCTCCCTTCTTTTCTTACCAGTTCCTCCAACTCAACACCTTCCAAATGAAATCTATTCTAGTTCTCTTTAAACCCTGGTTCTACTCATTATTTAAGCATTTATTTAATACAGTGTTCTCAGCCCTATACAAGACGCAGTCTGACTAGAGGGGAAGATAGCACACACGCCAAAAGCAAAGATTCAGGGCACAGATAATAACATTTTCTATTTGGTGGAATACACTACACTCTAAATGCTGTGTGAACTCAGAACCAGCACAGTGAGGGTACATTAATTAGGGAAATTTAGGTGGAAGAGGCAAGGTTTTACCTGTCTTGTAATGTATAGAATTGGGGGGAGGAGAAAGGAATGCTTCTCTGGGGAAGATGGAGGGCACTGGTAAGACCCAGGGAGGTACAAACTTGGTGTTTCTAATGGGTGAAAGGAGAATTGGACCCAGTGGGACAGTTTCGGTGGTTGGGCTGAGCAGGTGAGGCACACCCAGGCACTAAAGGCCTTGAGTGTGGGATGGAGTGTGACATGTGGCAGGAGGGAAAGTGGGTCTATGAGGATTTATGAACGGAAGTCAATATGACTTCCATGTCTGTGTGAGCCAGAACCTAAAATAGGACAATTACGAATAATGAGATGGGAGGAGATTTAGTCTGAGTTAGCAGTAGGACGATAGCAGTGAGCATCTAGAAGTACATGATAAAACTTTTTATTTCCAATAAAACTTATCATTGGTTTTGGTTTTGGTTTTACAACAGTAATTTGTAAAATGTTACCCAGTTTAAAGAAGAAAATTTTGAAACACTTAAAATCCTACAGCAAACACTTTTCAGATTGGTGCATTTCTTCTAGTCATTTTTCAACACCCATACTTTGCAGACAAATCTAAATCATTAGATCATAGACTCCACATGCTTTTTTATCCTGATTCTTCTATATCACAACATATCATGGAATTAATAAAAGACAGTTTTTGAAGAAATAAGAAACATACTGAGAGACTAATCTAGGCTTGACTGGCAGGGCATATAGTCAAGTCTCCAATGGGGACAGAGGCTGTAGGAAGAGGCCTGGATTTTGAGAGAATATGAGGAGTTTGGATTTGCACAGGTTGAGGTTGCAGCACCAGTGCACTTTGTACATAGAAATGACCATGTGGCAATATACGTTAGGCTTCCTCTCTGAATTCCCCTCAAGAGGCAAAGCTTTTGGAGTCATTGCAGAGAGTGGAGAATTAAAGCCTAGAAAGGGGAGCCCTACTTAGAAAAGTACAAAAAGAAATCAGGGAATGACAAAGAACCAGTCTTAGGGTAATTCTCCATAGCAGGAGAAAAAAAAAAACAAAAAAACAGCCCTTAAAGAAAAATAGTAATAATAATAGGAGGGAGGAAAGAAAAATTAGCCAAAACAATATTCCTTCAAGTAAGTATTTAGCAACGTCTGTATGCCACATACTATAATCAGTGTCTAGATAGAAAAGGAGGAAAAAAGAAGCTCAAAGACTTCCAATGGCCACAGTTTATTATTATAAAGTGTGATGAATTCAATAACACTAGCAGTATGGACAGGGATTCTGTTGTGGATGTTTGTGTCCCATCAGGGAACACTTCTTGGAGGAGATTGAGTTAGTTTATTCTAGATGGGTAGCTAGAAAGATTTGAGGTTGGGTGAAGGGAAAGAGGAAAGGAAGGGAAGAAATAGCTTCTTGGACTATATTGCATTCTATGAATAGTTAGTAATATAGAGCAGGCAGGTGGAGTACTCATTCTTACAAACTTTAAAAACTTTTTCTTGTTCCTTTTTTTTTTTTTTTTTAATCCTGAGGATATATGTTTTATTTATTTTGAGAGAGGAGAGAGAGAGAGAGAAAGAGAAACATCAATTGGTTGCCTCCTCTATGCACCCTGACTGGGATCAACCTGTAACCAAGGTATGTGCCCTGACTGAGAATCAAACCCACAATCTTTTGGTTTATAGACCAATGCTCCAACCAACTGAGCCACCTGGCCAGGGCTTGTTTTTTAATGTCATAGCCATCCAATAGCCACCCTCTAGTTTTAGGATCCAGTAATGGTTTTTGATTGAATCAATCATGACTATATTGTTTGTCAAGTGATAGTTTTTTAACTTTATAATTATTTCTACGTTTATTAGTTTAGCATTCTACAATAAGGAATATCTGTTCCTTTATCTTCATTTGTTTAATCAGGATCGACTCATATTATTTTATTCAATTGATTATCATAGTTTACACTATTATTATTTCTTTTAATATTCAGAATGCCCCAGATTTGGCCAGTTGGGGGTCCAAATGGCTCCTGTGTGCTTCCTCGTGTCCCATCACTCTGATCACTTCCATGTGATGTTCCAAGCTCACCTTATATTTTTCCAGCTCAGCGCTAGAATAGGCTATTGTTCTAAGGGGCCCTGGTTACTTTTAATGGAACTGGTTCTAGAATCCAATATCTTGTGCTCATCCCTACTAGTATGCCACCGTCTCTAGGGTTTTTTTCCCCCAGGGGTCATAGAATATATTTGGGATATATATATATTGGACATGAAAACATAGGAAATAATTATAAAGGACCCTTTTTCAATGATTCAGAAAAGTTAAATATGGACTATGGATGTAATGAATATTAAATTCATGCTAATGTAAATATCCTCATCTTGATAATTATAAAGTAGGTATCTAAGAGAATGTCCTAGTTCTTATGAAATATGCCCTGAGCCCTAACTGGTTTGGCTCAATGGATAAAGCATCAGCTTGCGGACTGAAGGGTCCCAGGTTCGATTCCAGTCAGGGGCACATGCCTGGGTTGCGGACTTGATCCCCAGTAGGGGGCATGCAGGAGGCAGCCAATCAATGATTCTCTCTCATCATTGATGTTTCTATCTCTCTCTCTCTCTCATTTTCACTTCCTCTCTGAAATCAATAATATATATTTTTTTATTATTTTTTTTCAATAAAATATATTTTTTAAAAAAGAAATATGCCCTGAGGTATTTAGAGGACAGGCAGCATAATGTCTGCAGTCATAGTAGGGTTCCTGGGGTAGAATTCAGGGCCACTGGAACCTCACGGTTCTTACCACGCTGCTTACCCAAGTGAAAAACCTCTCTTCACTGAACAAAAAGGTTGAGAATCAGAGCTCTGTTGCCTGACAGAGTCCATAACACTTTCACCAAAGCATCCTGAGCACAACGGAACACAGCAACCCTGGTGCAGAGGGACAGAGGAGCATGCGCACATACCGCCAGTGTTCTGCAAGACAGTCTCTTCTTTCACAAAGGCCACGTCTCCACTTTCAACCAGGCACCTACAGAGAGCAAGATAGGGAGAAAAGAGAGGAAGTCAGCAAGATAGATCTGTCATTCAGAAGGGCAGCCTTACAGATCTAGAGCTGGCCATCTGACATCAGCAATTGTGACTCCCCTTCTATCACTAACCTAATATTTCAAATAATAGATTATCACTACTCAACTATTATTACTAATCTTACATCACGAAGTAGTAAAGAAAAAGAAATCTCTGATTTCTTGGTTCCACACACTAAATCTTAAATTCTGGCACAGTTTCTCCAACAGAGAGAGCTACATCAAAACAGATATTAGACAGTAGTTTTTCCAGTGAGGTGATTTCTTTGTAAAATTGGAAATGTGTAGGACTGTGCATTTTATTTGCTCTAATTCACAAGGTGGTTCTAACTGATACATTGGGATAAATTTTTGTGTTTTTCTTCATCGAGAAGTTCAATTACAATATTTGTGCAGTTGATGGATTAATGAACCAAGTAACATAGGCCTGAATCAGAAAGGATAATTAAAAAGTAATAAGATCATAAAGTGAACAGGTGTCTCTATTTAAAAATGATAAACATTCCATGAAATAGAATTATAGTTGGGAATGTAGAAATCATGTACTTTACTTTCATATATTTCCAGGTTGAGTGTGGTTGTAGGTTCCCCAGAGATGCATGAATAGCATGATCCAGGCCCCTGATTTCTGTAATCAACTATGATAGGGTTCCTTCACATTGGCACTTGTAGCATTTTGAGCCAGATAACTGGTATAGGGTGCTGTCCTATGCATGTGGGATGTTTAGCAGCCTCTACCAATTAGATGTCAGCAGCACCCTCTCCCCACCCCAACCCGCTCCAGTCTTATTTGATAATCAAAATAATCTCCAGACATTGCCAGTTATCTCCAGAGGACAAATTGCCAGTGTTTGCTGTCTGTGACAGCCAGGTCTGGAGACAGTCCTGGAGGCCCTTTCACACAGGGTTCTACATATGGTTGCTGAATGTGGTACCTGAAACAGGCAGGACTAATACGCTAGTAACATAAGAAACTTACCTTAGTACCAAAAAAAGGAATCTTGTCAGATTTTGGAGAATTATATTTCAGCATTATAAGACTTACCTGAGAGCCCCTGTGTAGCCATAGTATCTTTCATTGTTGTTGGGTTCACACTCCTTTCCTGGAACACTTGCTGAACCAATACACAGAGCACAGAGACTGGAGGTTTTTGCATACCCAGGGGCACAGCCTTGACTGAAAAATTTATCTGCAGAAGGGCAAGAGGAAGCCAGCTTTTCCTAAGTAAGTCGATATAAATGGCTTTCATCTAACACATTAACAGGTGTGGATAGCCCAAGACAGGTAGAATGTACTCATTTATTCTGGAACCTGCCACCAACTCAGGACCCACCAGGCTATAGGATTTAAAGGGAAACTTAATTAAGACTGGGAATAGAAGTTAGTGACTGTTACAATTCTGGTGAAGAAAATTCTTTCGACCCCCTGAGAATGGTATCACTTATCTAAAGGAAAAAGATGGAAATAACATAAAGGGGATAAAATTGAAGGTCTCACTCCCTGAACTTGTGCCACCTATTTGCAGATGTTTTCTTCTCCTGCCATTTATTACAAGAGGCTTTAACAGAACTTAGAACTCCATGATCAGAAAAGGGCTGGGAAAACTTAGTCACAGCTCAGCTGCTCTTTCCTGGCTGTAACACTTTCAGGAGAGCAGAGGTGGTGCCCTTGCTGGTTGGGAACCAAAGCTTCTGAATGTCCCAGCCACTCTTTGCTTCTTGTCAGATTGCTATCAGAACAACTGGGTGCTTTCTTGTGATCCAGTCCACACACATGACTCATCTGGTTCATAACTGTTTTTAGAGGACTCTCCTTTTTACATGTTACATGTATTTGGAGGTGGCAGGGAGGACATACTCAGGAAGTTAATGTAAAGGAGAACCATTAGAAAACATTTGGCCATGGTGAACTTCACCTGGGTCTTTAGGGGCTAAAACTAAGCTGGAGGATATTCAGAGGACAGAGGATATACTGATTTCCATCCCTTGGAAGGGTCTAGGGAATTGGGACCTCGCACTCACATTACCTAGAAAGCCCTAAGGCAGGGATTATAGCAGTTGACCAATAGCTATTTCCCGTGGTTCCTTATTAACAAAGATCTAGCTTTTTCAATATTTTTCTCCATTTATCATTTTTGTTGATACATAATTGACATTTAATATTATATTTGTTTCAGGTATACAAATAATGATTATGAATATATTGAGAAATGATCACCACAATAAGTCTAGTTAACATCTGCCATCATACAGTTATAAAACTGTTTTTCTTGTGATGAAAAATTTAAGATCTCTATTGGCAACTTTTAAATATGCAACACAACATTATTAAGTTTAGTCACCATGCTGCATATCCCCATGATTATTTATTTCATAACTCAAAGTTTGTACCTTTTGACTCCCTTTACCCATGTTGTCCAAACCCACCCCTGGCATCTAGCAACTATCAATGTGTTCTCTGTATATATGAACTTGGTTTGGTTTTCTTTTCCTGTTTTTGTTTTTATTTTTTAGATTCCACATATAAGTAAATCATACGATATTTATCTTTCTCTATCTGACTTATTTCACTTACTATAATGCCTTCAGGGTCCATCCATCTTGTTGCAAATGCAAGATTTTCTTATTTTTTATGGCTAAATAATATTGCAGTGTGTGTGTGTGTGTGTGTGTGTGTGTGTGTGTGTGTGACATTTTCGTTATCCATTCATCTACTGATGGACATTTAGGTAATTTCCATGTCTTGGCTATCTTCTTCTACCTACACTATTAGAGAAAGATGCAAATTGACTGTACTTTTGTGACAGGAATGAGTATGCAAATTAACCCAACAAAGATGGAGGGTTAATTTGCATATGCAAGTAATGAGCAGCTGAGGATGTGGCAGGACACTTGTGTCTTCATGGCAACAACGCAGGCATTCAACACTGCCCCAGCAGCTCTGGGCCTCTGGGCAGTGTGGGAAGACAGAAAGGCAGCTCCCGGCCGGAGCCAAGGCAGAAAGGCAGCTCTAGGCCACAGTGAAGGCGGAAAGGCAGCTCCAGCTGGAGCAAAGATGGTGTCGGCAACCAGGGGAAGGAAGGCCCACTGCACAAATCTTCATGCATCAGGCCTCTAGTATATATATATATATATATAAAAGGTTAATATGCTCTGCCCATCTGACTGGTCAGTATGACACACATTGACCATCAGAGGGCAGGCACTCAACACAGGAACTGCCATGACATGCACTGGCCATTAAAAAATAAATGGGACCGTGGACCTGGCATCGACTAACCAACACTCAGCTTCCCCCAAGTGGGACACAGGCCCAGCCACCACCCCGGAGTAACACTTTACCAAATTGCAGCCAACGGTGTCAAAACCCCATGGCACAAAATGCTGCCCACAGCCCAGCCTAGCCTGGAAACTGTGGTTGTGGGTACTGATAATGGCATCATGTAGCAACGCCTAGTTTCCTCTCCCTAGCGACTAGCCTCCTTGCAGTTTCTTCAGCCTAGGAACAGGACTTTCTTTATAGCCAGGTGGAAACATTTATACTTTAACCAAATGTCTGTGAAGTGTTTTCCTGTGCCTCAGCTCATTTGATCCTCAAGGAAGTCCTGGAGTAGGTAGATGGGAGACTCAGTAGAATCCTATTTTCATTTGCCAGAAAACGGAGATTTAGAAAGCTTAGAAACTTGACCCAACTGAAAAGATGTAAAAAATGGTGAACCTTGAAAATGACTTCAGGTTTTCTCACTGTGTAGAATATAATCAAACACTGCTGCAGTTAATGATTTTACCCTTTGTTCTCCTGCTGTGATCTACAATAGTAATCTGCTTCATGTTGATATTTACTGCTGTGTTGCTAACAATTACCTGAAAGAGAAGTTGGGGTGCTTCTCTGGGCTGAAAAAAGTTTAGCTAAATCAGAAAGCAGGTCTAATTAAGCAAGTTTATTCTATATATATATATGTGTGTGTGTGTTTGTGTGTGTGTGTGTGTGTGGCTAAGTTGACTTGTGTATGTGTGATACATATAAAGCTCTTGCTGGTGCTAATCGCATGTGTATGTTTCGATGTATCATTCTTGATCGTGAATTTGGTTGACACTTCTAATCTAAAGGGCAAATATTGATATTAAAATATTTCCTCTAATTAGTTTATTTTCAATGTGCATGGATTTGTGCACTAGGCCACTAGTAAATAATGCTGCAGTAAACATGGAAGTGCATATATGTTTTTGAATTAGTATTTTTTTTATAAATATCCAGAAGTAGAATTGCTGAATCATATCCAGAAACATGCCCAAATTAAAGATGACCATTTTCCAGTGTTTTTTAGAGTTAAGTGGATTATGTGCCTAAATTCCGAGCAATGAGAAGTTATTTGAAGTGATTGGGTTAGATTTCCTGGATGGCTTCTTTAATATGTTAACAGCAGGTGACATTCACTTTAAGTTGCTATTACTCCTTGCTCCTTGAGGTTTCCTGGATTATGGATGTGACGGTAATTGTGGATGACCTTGAAGATAGAGGCCTCATGCTCAGAATGGTGAAGCAAAAGAGAAAGGGTTTCTAATGATGATATCAGCATGGACTACTCACCTCTCCTCTTTTTCATGAGAGAAAGGTAAGCCATTATGTGCAACCACAAAGAACTATTTTGATGCATCTCTCCAGCCCTACTGTCTTTTTAGGTATTTCCTTAAGGTTCACTTCAAACAAATTTTAACAACTATAGAACCAGGGCCACAGCAGCATTTTGTACTATACCGCTCTCTTCCCAGGTCACCTTTTTCTGGCCTGCCCTGACTACAGGGACCTCCCAGGATTCACTCACCAAATTCACAGTGATTGAGCCTGTTGTAGATCAGGCCCATGGGGATATTCCAGCCAGCAGTTCTATCTACTGCAGTGTGACAGGACTTCTTGTTTTGTAGAGTCTCCCATGTGAGGTCCTCTGATGATGATGACTTAACCACAGCCACAGCCAAATATCCTATAAGAAATATGCCAAAAAAATAATGATATATTAACACCTCTATGCACTCCAGAGTGTCTGTCTGCAATCAAAGTCTGCCATCTCCCTAGGGAAGCAAAATTATTCTGAATTATTCCTACTGTCTCTGAAGGAGCCCTTACCAATAACAGTGAGGTGAATACAAGTGATTCTTTTAGGTGGAGATTAATCTGAACTGAAAAATCAATATAACAAGAATATGTTATCATAGAGCAGTGGGTGGTGTATGACCCTTTTCCAAATGCACAAAGCTACTGAAGTTAAAAATCAGCAGCTCACCTTCCACTGGGGACTATCAGAAAAATGAATACTGAAGAATACATAGTGTACTAATAATTATTAGGAAATATTGTATATGGCCAATAAACTGCAGGGAATATTCTGTCCAGATATGTTGCGATAAGGAGAATACAGATTTGCACTAAAATAAATATGTGAAGTGCAAACTGTCAAAAGCAAGTCAGCTACCATTTTTAGCAGCAAATAGTTGCTGATTCTTAAGACAGGAAATGGAACATCAACCTGTGATTTCAACTTTCTAATTTAACTTAGTAACTTGTTTACAACAGAAAACAGAGAAGTCATATTATCCATGGAGTGAGAATAGGCCTTTCTGTATTCTCCTACTGAGCTTGGCTCCTAGAGTGATGGGAAAAGGCTGGGAAGTTGTAATCAGGAGAAGTCACAAGGACAGAATTACACACTAGTAGCTGGAAAATGACCTGGAGAGGTCTGTGCATAGAGGTTCTGAGGCCCAGTGCTTACCAGGGTGTAAGAGTTCCTGACTTGCTCCCACTCCATCTTTCCAAATCCACCCCAGCCAGAACCCTGGGCAAGAGCCACCATTGGCCTGGATTCCTGAGCCCAGCCCTGTCTGGAAGACTGGGGAAATTTATCCTCTTAGACATCTGCCTGTGGGAGCCTCTCTCCCCAGCCCTGCCAGACAAAATATGCAAGGCTCCTGGGCTGGTACTAACTTTCATTTGAAACTGCAGGCCTAATGTAATACAAGGCAGTCAGGAGTGGTGAGGAGGGTGTGGATGTACTTACAGGATATAGGAGCCTAGACAGCTTATAAACTCTCTCAGAGTCTTCAACATCCTTAGAGGATGACAAGACCTACTTTATAGGATTCAATGAGAAATCCTTTGTGTAAGTCTTGGCAAGTGTAAAAGAGGACCCATCATTACCATTTACTATCTTTCCATGGTTCTTTTGCATTCTAAAAATTGATCTATTCTGTTGCCTTATCTACTTGTGATTTGAATTTAAACTTATCTTCCTCTTTCCCAAAAGCAATGGAATTTATCTTAAACTCAGGTTCCCAATCCCAACTCACCTCTTTCTGGTGTGTTCACACAATTACTGGTAGTTTCTGGAGAAGAGAAAATGAAGAATTCATTAAATACTCATTTATAGATTGAAATCATGCCTCCCCCATGTTGCAGATTAGAATAAAAAGAGCCATAAAAACTACATATCACCAATTCCCCAAAAGTCCAAGCTCTCTTAATTGTGCAGATTCACTTTAACTCACTGGCCAATGGAATTTAGCCCAAAATTATGAATTTCAAGTTTCCTGCTCTGTCTGTCCCGTGGCCACAGTGGTCCTTGCCAATTCAATTATACTTGAATCTGCACCAGAGCAATAAGAAAAGTGTGAGTTTTGCAAGCAAGAAGACATGCCAGGAATCTCAGCTGAGAATCCCCACTGTTCTCTGCAATAGGTTTTCTTTTAGCTGGAACTTTGTAATGCAAAGCCTCCATTTCCCCTGTTGGAAGGTCTGATAGAACTATCCTTCAGGGTAACTGTGGGGATTAGAGATGAGGGAGCCCGGAGCCTGGGAAGTGGGAGATGCTCAGTAAGCAAGATCTTTTATGGCCATTGTAGTAAGAATCAGGCTATGGTTTTCCCCTCTCCTTTCTTCATGGCCTAGAAGAAATGAAACACTGAGGGGCGCCCCTTCCACTTACTGTAGTTCTCTGCCAGGACAGGCACCAGTCCACACTTGCCCGCGATGTAGATGAAGCCTCCATCCAAGCTCATGGCATCAGCTTCTCCTTTCTGCAAAGACACACAATATCTGAGTAGATGTAAGGAGGCCATTTTCTGGCCTGTCTGCCCTTCCAGGTGTTTCCTTGAAGCATCCTTCCTAGCCCAGGTCATCAAGTACCAAGGAGACAGCTGTTGCTAGTTCTGGGCCCCCTCCTTATGTACTCTCATTTTCACCCAAACCACCTTGAACTGATGATCAGTTCTGAGTAGCTTGCTTAGTTTCTTCAGGAGCAAAGACCCACATTTGGTCTGCCTGTTCTCTAATAGTACAACTCTGTTTCAGGGACATTCCTACAGCATCTTTCTGCCACCAAGGATTCTCTTTTGCAAGACAGATGAATGGAGCCAGCTCTAAGGAGCTCATCAGATCCACACGCTCAAAAATACTGAAGCTTCTGTGCGGCTGGGCTCCCTCAGTGAGGGTAAGGTTCTAACTCGTTTTGCCTAATGAATTAGCTGCCCACATACCTGATTATTCCTGGGTTTTCATATCACTCCCAGGAACACCTGGGACAGGCAGGCAGCAGTGGCAAAGCACTGCCCTATGGAAGCAGGAATGACATACCATGATCATGGCAATACAGTCTTCGGTGGTCTCTGCTGATTCACAGGCTACTTTCCCTTTACTGTTTACACTCCACTCGTCACACTTGAGTCTTTCCTGGTGGCCTATTGCACACCACTTCACAGTATTGCATCCAGCTGTTGAGGGATCCGGGCCTAGGACATAAGAAAAAGAATGGGGTTTCAGATGCAGCACCATGAGCTGCCTGCTACTTTGAATGCTACTAACTGTCTTCATGAAAATGCTGGGATTTGCCCAAACAGATCCCATTCAAGGAATTATCTTAGAAAGCACAGGCAATAACAATCTCTTGATTGACTTCTTATCATTTAGACTTAGTTTAAATTTATTTCTTCTGAGAAGCCAATCATCCTCCCAAATGCCGGGCACTCTATCACTTCAGGCTAGTTTCCCACCCTCCTACCCCCTTTTTATTGAAATAACAGTTAACCACTTGAGCTGGTCTTATTTATTTCTTCATTGTTTATTGTCTATTCCCTGTAGAACAGTGGTTCCCAATATAGGGTACACACTCCACAGGGAGGCAATGTAATTTTTAAGGGAGCAATTCGAGAATGAGTCATTAACAGTGAATTTTTTGCATTTCTTATGTTTCTAGGGGCCTCGTATACAGTATATTAATATATTTTGTGACATTTATGCATTTCAGTTCTCTATTATGTGTTTTGAAACTTTATTTGCTATTTGTTCTTATTCATATTATTATTTTTTAAACAATTTTTTAGTGATTTCTTCCTCAGTATTCAACTGTCCTCTCATTTTTCTCATTCATGATGCCATGTTATTTGGAAGCTTGTTTAGACCACATTAATGGCCTTTTAGGCTTCCTCTGTGTGAATAGGAGTTCACTTTTTGAATAATAAGAATTATATGTCACAGGGGGGACATCAGGATTTTTGAGATGCTTAGGTGGGGCATGACCAAAAGAAGGTTGGGAACTACTGCTGTAGAAGATCATAAGCTCTGCCTGGCAAGGGCCAGGCCTGTCTTTTTCCACTGCACCCTCATTGTTCAGGATAGTGCCTGGCTTGTGGTTAGCGCAATAAATGTCTGCTGAATGAATGAACACTTAACCATCAGACGCAGCTCAAGAGCCACTTCCTCAGGGAAGCCTTATCTTAACTCCAGGACCTGTTTTTGTTTTCATGGTCTCGTAGGATCATGGTATTTTGTCCTGTGCTGTATTTTCTCCTCTTTCTGAGTAAATGTCTCCATTTTAATTGATCATTCAATTGAATGACTATCTATTGAACATTTGTCTTCTTTGCTGGTGAGAAAATTTCATGATAACAGAATCTAATATGTGTTTGTCTCCCCATTATATGCCAGCACCTAGCACAATCTATGGCCAGATAACCGATAATTCTCTGCTGAATGAATGAATGACCAAACAAACCTCCAGTGACCTAAGAAAATTCAGAAACAGGACGGACCTTTCTAGAATTTCAGCCTCACTAGACCACATGTTTACTATTGTACTTGGCTTATATGTAGGAAATTAATTTCATTCTTTTTGACTTTGTGTCAGGCTAATTGGCTTCACAAAGTGGTTGGGGCAGCCCTGATTTATACAAGGGAAATAATGTCCATTTTACATAAAAATTTTCTTTAATTCCCTTTAGTGATACCCAGGCTTATCTCATGATGATGAATGCATCTATCCCACAGGTAGGGCTGATAAAGGAACATCAGGGCAGGTGTTCAGTACCTGAACAGACTCTATCACTGGTCCCTGCCCTCATCAGGTTTCCAAGCTCCTAAGGTCACATGGTCCTTCCCAAGTACTTACGTGTATTTTCCTTCAGATTCTTCATTACAGAGACATACTCATATCCCAGGTACATCCAGGCGTCCATCTTAGGGGGAACCTTTAAAAACCCTTGGGTAGAGTCCTTAAACAACAGGTTTTTCCCCTCAGAAGAGCTGAAGAGCTGGAAGTCTCCAGATGTGCCTCTGCCATAACGTTCCTATTTATGGTAAAACAGCAGTGAATGGTTACAGTGACTAAGTAAGTTGTGAAATGGGACTAAAAGAAACCAAATTCCCGAAAATTAAACTATGAAATTTCCAAATGCCAGGGTCTGCTCTTTCCTACCCATCACCTTTTCCACTAACAGCCATCTGGAAGCTATGCCACATCTTATTTCCCTGAATGTGTTTCTGTACTTATCTCCCTGGCTGGGTTGATGGCTCACTGAGTGCAAGCAAAGTATCTCTGTCAGAGGCTGACACTGTGTGATTGTCACTTAAACTCTTCTTTAAAAAAAAAAAAATATATATATATATATATATATATATATATATATATATACACACACACACACATATATACACACACACACACACACACACACACACACATATATATATATTATTGATTTTTTACCGAGAGGAAGAGAGGGGTAGAGAGTTAGAAACATCGATGAGAGAGAATCATCGATCAGCTGCCTCTTACACACCCCCTACTGGGGATGTGCCCGCAACCAAGGCACATACCCTTGACCGGAATCGAACCTGGGACCTTTCAGTCCGCAGGCCGATAAATCTGTCCACTGAGCCAAATCAGTTTCGGCTGTCACTTAAACTTTTGATGAATGGATGGAAGGGCTGGATGATAGTTGGCTCATTTCTGGCATTCTGCTGCCCTAGGGATGTAAAGCTCATGATGCAAGCAGCTAGCTCCCTTGCAGTCAGGTTGAGGGACATCAAGAAAGAGACCATTTCATTCTGGGAAGTTCCTGGAAGGCCTCATGAGGGCAGGGATGTTTGCTCTTGTCCTAAAAGCCTGATTTAGGTGGAAAGAAATGCAATAGAGCAGTGAGGAGCATCTTCATGTCACTGGTCCAAAATGTAGGAGTCTCGTAGATGATAATGCAGGAATGAGTTCCATACTACTCTGAGAAGAGTCCCTGCTGAGCACTTTTAGTTAAGTGGATGGTGTGTAGCATAATCTCCACTGTGTCCTAGAAACAGGAGGGTCTGCAGTGGCATTAAGGAAATGAAGGAAAATGCCCCAAATCCAAGCAAGGACTACTAAAGAGGGAGAACAGTGGATTTCATACCTGGGCTTGGTTGAGAAGCTCCCAGATCAAGTCCTCTTTGCCATCTACACTTCGGGCCACAACAGCATGGGAAGGGACAATGGCCAGGTGGCACTCCTCATATTTATCTACTGGCTTCCGGGTGTTGTCCCTGCAGAGGAGCTCATACTGGTCCCTCTCAGCCTGGTTTGGAAGATCATCTGAGGGAGGAAAGCCCAGATGAACCTACTGTACGAAAAGCCATCAGCTTTTGGTCCCCTGTCCCCTCCCTTGCAATCCCGCTGCATCATAAAATGTGTGAGCTGAGAAGCCTAGAGCTAACACTGAGGGCCAAAGAACTTAGGGAAACTGACTTGCTCAAGTTCCCACAATTAAGCCAGTTACAGGAGAGGAATTTTCTGATACCCAGTGCAGAGTTAACTGCCCCACATCGCACATTGGTCTCATCTTAGTAGGCCAACTACAGGCCAAGGTTGGCCAGCCTGTCCCCAGTCCTTTGCTATGGCAATATTTAACAGAAGGAAAGGGCCCTGTATACAGGATATTGAATGATGGAAAGAGACCCAGGAGTCCAAGCAGGGACCCCATAGACACATACCTCTGAACATGTAGAAGCCCAAGCAATAATAAAGGAGGAATACTATCCTCAAGTCTGACTGCTAAGCATGAAAAGGGAGGCAGGAAAAAGAGAAGGCCAACTGTTTCATGGGGATCTGCAAATTCTTCTAATAACTTACCCAATACCGTCAAGTGTTTGACAAAGGCCACTTCTCCAGCACCATCCATCAAACACCTGTGAGAAGAAGCACATTAGGAGGGTTTCTGCAGGATAGACCCTTCTCCTGGCTTGAGGGTCTGATCACCTATCCTGCCTGGGACACGGGGAAAGCCTGGTGGAGACCTCTGTGCAGACCAACAGCAGAGGAAGCATCTAGGGTACCACCGATGTGTGAGAGGTGAGCTCCAGGAACTAGAGGGCCCTCACCAGGGGCCCCAAAGCAGCAAAAAGGAATTGAAGATATTTTAGTACAGTGAATATTTTTCAAACTTCTGAAATGGAGAATAAAGACTTAGCATCTCCTGAGGGAGGGAAAAGTACCCTTAGCTTGCTATAAAACCAAGGGAAAAGAAGAAGCGAGAAATGAGCTATGTGAGCTGTCTGCACAGAAGCCCTAAGGGAAGGCAGGAGAGAGGCCAGTACATTGAGCAAGTGATACTGCTGCAGTAGAAAACAGAGAGCCAGTCACTGGAGAATGTCTCAGACACTAGGGATGTTTCTGTCCCCTCAGGCTCTGCCCAGTACCGTGAGAGGACACACTTACCAGATTCAGGGCTCAGGGAAGACAGAAGAGTCCCAAGAAAAGTGGGTTCCTATCAATGAAGCATGAAGGGAGCATGCACTGGCCTAGTCTATCGAGTCCCAGCTGGGCAAGGAAAGGGGGGGGCAGAGCGGGTTAGGTCACCTGAACACTATTGTTCAGGACCAGAGAGGGTTTCCCAGCCTAAGGACATTGAACACTTTGGCTTCCATGGGGCAGCAGCAGGTCTCACTCACTTGAGGGCACCCGAGTAGCCAAAGTACGGTTCATGGTGGGAGAAGGCACACTTGTCTTTCCCTTTCCCAGCGCACAGCTGACACAGTTTGGGGTAGGCATTCGGATCCACACCGGGGACACAGCTGCCCCCGAAGAAATTGGCCGCTGCTGCTCAACACAGAAATGTAGAACACAGGGCGTGAGCCAGCCTGGCCAAAGACAATTTCAGCTCCCAACCCAGGCTCATGCATGAACAGAGAGGGACCAGAACAAACCCAGCATACCAGGCCCAGCTTGCACATATGTGTGTTCACTGGTCAAGATCAAGGTTTCCCAAAAGGGACATGTTAACAACTATTCTCCCATCGCCCTCCCCAAGGACCAGGCCTATGCCTGCCACCAACTAAGGCCTGTCTTAGGTCTTTGTTACCCTCACCGCCCTCCCTGCCTTGTCCCACTGGAACGTCTCAGAGAGACATCTCCCCTGGAAGTCATGCCCAGGAGATGACAGACCCACCTGGACAGATGCATGCCAAGCTCATGGCCAGCACATGGCCACCAGAGAATGCTCCAGCAGGAGGGGAAACACAGAAAGGAAGGCACCCCAGGGAAGTGGACAATAGGGCCCACTGACCTTGGTCCTGCCTGAACCCTCTGCAGGCCTGATAATCTTCCCCACCCACTCCTCCAGGCAGCCTCTGCTGAGGTATCAGAAGCTCAGAGAAGAGAGGACTCAGCGGAACCCTCCCAAGGGCTGCCGGTGTTGCAGACCCAACCAGTTTAAAGCTGGTTAACCTCCCACCTCCACCCCAGGAATCATCACACACGATCACCTGATCATGTCCGAGTGACCTCAGGGTGGCCTATGGCACCTAAAGAAGGGACGTCTGCCTGAGGACACACACCCTCCTGCCTGCTTACCTTTCTGAAGATCTTCCTGTGGCTCAGACAATTCGGGATAGAGTGTGCCCATGGGGATCTTCCACCCAGCAGACCTGTTAATGCCTGTGTGGCAGGACTTCTTGCCTTGAAGCTGGTTCAGCTGGAAGCCACTGCCCTTCTTCACCACGGCCACAGCATAATAGCTGGTTTGTGGATCTACAGAGAGAGAGTGTGACTGGAAGACCCACAACCTGGACCTCAGGGAAACATTGCTCATTACTGCTGGGCTCCTAACTAGGGAAGGGGAACCCACAAGCCACACTTACGATGGGTTGGGTCCTAAGGAGGGAGAGATCAGAATAACTTCCCTAGGTTTGCAGGGGAAAAAAGGACCACAGAGGGGACATTTGTATAACTCTCCGGGCAAACACTGGCCAGAAGGCCACATGTGCATGGGCCTCAGTGATTTTTCCTGTCCTCGCCCTGCAGGTTGTCTACCTACACCTGCCAACCCAAGGCTACCTGGAAACGGGTGATCACATTCCTAACTCCTAAGTATTCCTTGGAACCTAGGGACACAGGCTCAGAGATAGTCAGGTTACTCTCAGAGTGTGTGCTCCAGTGTGGTGTCTTCTGCATGAGGCACCTGTGGTTCTTAGAGGACTCTCTATATAGTTCTGAACTCTACTGGTCCAGGTCACACTATACACAGCCTGCTGCTCTATTTCTTCAGGGAGCATATTTCTTGGCCCAGGAGGTCAGTGTCAACAGCACCAGTCCTCAGCCAGCCCAAAGTCACAGAGGCCTGAGTTGTGCCTGTGGGGACCTATAGGGCACCACATTTCCCACTCACTCCTATATTACCCGTCTAAACAAGACAAGAGTCTTATCGGGAGAGAACAAGGTTCTATAAGGATAGAACAAAGCCAACAAACTCTCTCTTGGATCCACAGGGAAAACTCACTCTCTTTTGACCCGTAGTACTCTGCCACCACAGGTTTCAGGTTGTAGGGGGCTTGGCCCGCATCAAACACCAAACCTCCATCCAATGTCACAGCATCTGCTCCCTTGTTCTGAAAAGGAACAAAACAGACACCAATGAAGCCCTCAATTCCAGGAAAGACCACCTAAACCCAGGTGAGTGAGGGTGACTTTGGGGCCAGAAAAGCCATCAACTTGGCCAGACCACCCACTAACTCGTTTCAGTTGACTCCACCACCCCAGTAGGGGGAGTTTGGCCACCGTATTCCTTTTCCTCCAGCATAGAGGAAGGAATGGATTGGTTTTCTTTTTCCTGATGAGGAGTCAGGTTCTTGGCTCAGAAACCTTTGTTTGATCTTCTAGGATCAACCTGAGCTACAGAGGCTTTACCCGCAGGCCTCATGGTGGAAAGCTGCCCTCCCCACCCCAGGCTGGGTGCACAGCCCAGGCACTGCAGGCTCTGAAGGAGGCTGCAGTCAGTCACTCAGGCCTGCTGCCTGGCCATGCTCTTTCACATGTGTACATTGAGAACCCAGGTGCTCTTCTTTAATGACTTCTTTATGGTGGGCCTTCTCAGGCGTCACTGTGAGGTCCTCCTTATGGGGTTTGATGATACTCTTCTCCACTCAGATTCAGTACTCAGTACTTTTCCTTCCTGTCCTGGGTCCAGATAACTATAGGAGCCCTGCATTCATAGAGTTAGTGTGTTTTTGGATTTAACTTCTTGCTTTACTCTGAATTAAGTGTTAAACAATGATTACTTCCATTGTGACTCATGGTTCATTTAATGGACTTTTCAGACTTGTCACAGATCACTGCTATCCAACACATGCCAACTTATAAGCTGGGAGGTTAGCACATTGCCAGCCAGCAGCCTTCAGTAGCACCATCTTGGAGGCGGGAGCCATTCTGCAGCTGCATTTTACACATTAAAAAACAGAGACAGCCGAAACCGGTTTGGCTCAGCGGTAGAGCGTCCTGCGGACTGAAAGGTCCCAGGTTCGATTCCGGTCCAGGGCATGTACATTGGTTGCGGGCACATCCCCGGTAGGGGGTGTGCAAGAGGCAGCTGGTTGATGTTTCTCTCTCATCGACGTTTCTAGCTCTCTATCTCTCTCCCGTCCTCTCTTTGAAAAATCAATAAAATATACATTTAAAAAACAGAGACACTTGAAATCACTTCTTGAGGCCACATAGCAAGTGAGTCATGGAGCAGGATTCTAATACAGGCAGTATGGGTTTATTTCCTTCATTACACTTTTCTTGCTGGTTGTTGTTTGATGCCTGCACACTGTATCTATAATTAATTTAATAATGCAAAGTATTTAAATGCACTAGGAGTGAAAAATAACAGTTCACTTTAAATGTTTTGGTACCCTCCACTGTATCTATAATTTATTTTCTCTTAAAGTAAGAAGCATTATTTTTTATATATACTCTTAATAACTTCTATCCCATTTTTCTTCAACTATCTTTGATTAAAATAATTTTTAGAAGCCCTTGCCAGTACTCTATGAATAGTTTTTATTGATAGGATTATAGGGCTAGACAAGTATCAACTAGACAAATATATAGTTTGGCTTACATTATTGTTAAATTTCATTTAGAACTACTATTGTCTTATTCCCTATATAGAACATGACACAGATCATGGAGGTATAGCTCCCTATGGGGAGCGGGCCTTAAGCCTGCAGTCAGACTTCCTCTAAGGCCTCCCAGACTGTAAGAGGGTGCAGGCTGGGTTGAGGGAACCCTCCTCACCAAGTGCACTAATTTCATACACTGGGCCTCTAGTACATAGATAAGTCTTAAAACTAAAATAAAAGGGGGTGGGGCGGGAATCTTAGGATTCTGTTTTCTTAGGAAGGGGAAGCACAAATCATTGCAAGTAAGGCCAGAGGGTTCCATAACCCTAAGTGGTGCCATTCCCATAGAATCCAGTGCTGCTGCAAACATAAGCTATTGGCAATAATGAAGTTTTGAGAACTTGTGGTGGATTTGTAGATAGTATTACTTTATATTATTTACATATTTAAAAAGAGGGGCTTGCATAGACCAAAGCTGATCATATTCATAACTCAAGGGTTATAATTAAGCCATGATAGAAACTGAGGTACAATTTAAAAGAAAATAAAAAATAAAATAAAATAAAAAACACACACACAAGCCCTAGCCAGTTTGGCTAAGTGGATAGTGTGCCCACCTGCAAACTGAAGGGTCCCGGGTTCGATTCTGGTCAAGGGCACGTGCCCAAGTTGTGGGCTCAATCCCCAGTAAGGGGCATGCAGGAGGCAGCCAATCAATGATTCTCTCTCATCATTGATGTTTCTCTCTCTCTTCCTCTCTGGAATCAATAAAAATATATCTAAAAAAAATAACAAAAACAAAACAAAACAAAAAAAAAAAAACCTCACAAGTATTTGTATCAAATCACTGGTTTCCGGAGTTAATCAAGCTCTGTTTAGCCGAGTCTGCCTCTCCCACCTCATTGCTCCTTCCAGTATCTGCTTGCTCTGCTCTGTCACCCTGGCTGCTCTACAGCAACTCAAACAGCTCTCCCCTGTGCTAGGGTCTCTACACATGCTACTGTTCACTGCTTGGAATGTTATACCTTGACTCTTGGCTTACCCATGCTCATCCCTGGGGGTCTCGGCTTCATTGTTCTTTCTCAGGGAGATTGTTCCTGACACCAGGCTCTGTCAGAGCATTCTACTTTCCCCCTTCATTTTATGGCACATATTTTGAAATAACATATCTACTTGTTTGCATGCTTTTCTTCTCTCCTAAGAAAAGTTCCTCAAGAATAAGGACCATGTATGTTTAAATTCATCACTGTAGCCCCTTTGCCCAGCCAGCAACTGACACAGGTTCAAATGAGCAGGAACAATGTTGAAGGAGAAGAGGATTTTGGAAAATCTAGAAAACAAAGGGATCAGCTATCATCTGCAATTCTGTCACCATATTTCTCTTCTCTGTGACTATCAATCATCTACCTTCATGATGTATTAAGAACTTCCAAACCATGTTACTTTGATAGCAAACATTCTTGTTTTTTCCCTGAGTTCAGAGAACTTAGTGCCTCAAAATAGCCCCCTTTCAGAGCATGTTGTGTTTTGCTTTAAGACTCATTAAAGATAGCCGCTCCGATGTCCATTTGTAAAGTACATCAGCCTCCAGTGTGTGAGTACAGAATTGTTCCAGAATGCCAGGAGCAAGAGGAAGTGCGGATTGTCTTCCACTCTCCTTTAGGCAGCAGTGACTTACCGCAATGGCCTCAATGCACTCATAGTGGGAGCTCTTCCTCACACAGTCAAGACCCTTTTTCAAATCATCATTTTGATTTTTGAAAGCTGTGCACTTTCTGTCCTCCTGATCTGAGACGGTGCACCATCGCACAGGTTTCTCGGAGACAGCCAGGCACAGCCCTACAGGAGAAAGGACAGAGAGCCTTGTTCCAGTGGGAGAGATAGCAACACCCTCTGAAGGGACCTGAAGGCTACATCCCCTCTGCCCTGTCCTCCTTCAACTCCAGCCCATGATCAGTGAAGGGCACATGTTCCACTGCATTCTGAGGCTGGGACAAGAGAAGCGAATCCTAATGACTTCCCAGGTTCCCACTTTCCCTGAATTGCTGGCATGAGAGAGGGCTTGACCTTCAGTTCTCAATAGGAAACCACAATCTGCTCCTCTGTGTTCTCCGTGCCTTCTTCCCTCACCATCATGGGACTGCAATGGTACATAAGCCTCATCAGTGTACCATGGCATTTTCAACCATCTCAATTGAGCATTGGCTCAATACCGCAGTCAGGAAGCCAACAAGCTAGGAATTACTACTTTTAAGAGAGGCAGGAACTGTGCTTAGAGAGTGATGTTTCAACCAGCCTATCATTAGTAGCCGAGATGCTTAGAAACCAGGCCTCCAGTCTTTGGTCTCTGCCCAGGGAACTAAAGAAGATAACATTCTGAGTTATTTGCATCTGGTTGGCCAGTAGGTAGAGATAAATGGCTGATGAGATAATGAATTTGTCTGTGACACCATCTATCTTCCTTTGTCCCAGGAATAACTAGGAACTCCACAGAGGCAGTGTTTCCAATGACCCTCAATTTTCACCAGTCCTTTGGGCTGCAATTAGGAGAAGCTAAAGTCAGCCATGTCTGTAGCTACTAAAATCCATGTGGTTACAGATGTGTTGTCCCCATCATGTGAGCTTTGGCATTGTTCCCCAAACCCTCTGTTATCTCTACTCTCCTTGGATCAACTATTGAAATAATTTAAGGAAGCCGCTGAATATCCACAAAGCAGCAGAGAGGGAGGGCAGCAGTTCCCAGAATGTGTAAGAAGGAACTTTCTGCCCCAATATCCTTTATCCCAACTCTGCCCTGGGAAACCACAGGGGGCCTCAGGAGCCAGGGGCAGACCCTTCCCAAACTGCCCCTCCTGAGGATTCCCTGGGCAGGAATGTGTCTTAGTCATGCATTTACCTTGCACAGCCTTATGAGATCTTTGAGGTGGGGGGTGGGATAGGAGTGAGGCAAAGGCAAATAATGTGAGACCGACTCTCAAGGGTAAACTTATTCAGGAGAGACAAATGACTGAACATGGAAGTCTCCAAAGGTAAAAGTAAGAGGAGAAGGGGGCCCGTAATCTCTGGAGGTGATGAGAGTGGGACAGGCCAACCATTGGCAGCCCCCATTGCAGGGATGTGTGCAGCAAACTCCACCACTGCCTGGATCCATGGCCTCAGTTTTCCTCACCTACCCTCCCTGGCCAGGCTGTACTACCTTCCTCACTGGTGAGGACCCAAGAAGTCTGTTTTAAATCCCACACTCCAGACTCCTGGACTGCTATGCATCAGGACTTTGTCAGCGCCAATGGCTCCAACGAGTCGTCATATTTCCAAAGAGGAGATCAGATCCACCGAGGCCTTGAATGCCTCGCTAAACCATTTGGACTTGATTGAGACTCTCCAGAGAAGGAATTTGATAAACTGTGATGGGAGTGCTCTAATTCATTGTATTTCTCTATTACAAGATTTACTGTACAGGGAGGAGGAGGAAAAAGCAAGAAGAGCATGAAAAAGTGCCAGGGGCACAAGCAGGACCAGCAGGCGCATGTAGGCACAAAGCTATCCCTGAGGCAGTGCTGAAGCAGGTGCAGAGGTGCCATGGGGAAGAGCTGAGGAAAGGCTGTGTCTCTCCAGCCCCAACGAGGGAACATGGAGCCCAGGGGGCAGTGTGGCTGGGTCCAGAGTATAAGGGGCCTTCCCTGTACCCACACTCACCGAGAATCCCGCAGGCCAGCAGGGCAGGGATGGTGAGCCTCATCCTCCGGGTCTGGGTCTGCGGGGTGGAGCAGCAGGCACAGACCAGCGGTCTTCTGCGCTGCCTCTTAGTGCCCCTCTCCCCTTTATCCCTGACCAGGGTGACCAAACACAATCTTTGACCTCCTGTGTTTGCACAGCCTCTTGCCCAATCACCCTTCATTCCTCACCCCCGCTCCCCTCATTTCCTGAGATCTGGGTCAGACCCCTGGAAGGAGTCCAGCACAAAAATGCTGATTGGAAGGAAATTAAAGAAAAACCAATTCTTTGTTCATGTGTGCTGCCTCTGTGCAGGAGTGGAGCTGCAGCTGGTTGAGGCTGGGGAGGAGAGGGAGAGGGAAGGGTGGGGAATGGGTAGCTCTGTTCTTGAATCCCAAGATGGCAGAGCTAGTCCTGCCTCAGTCCTAGGTGCTCATTGCACCGATGAAAGAGGGAAGGGAACTGCCCAGATCCAGATTAGAACCAGAGAATGAAAGGCAAAAACCTACCTGGGGAGTGTGTTGAAGAATAAAACTGGCATCAAGTTCAAAACAAAACAAAAAAACAGGCTCAACACCCTTCGTTTGTTGGGGGGTGCGGGGGGTGGAGGGGACTGCTTTCTCCCCATGTGCCCTGCTGAGCCAAGGCTCCTGGACTAGAAATCTTCTCTCCCTTCATGCGGCTTTCTGGACATCTTGGTCCAGGGTCAGAGTCACAGGAGAGACAAATTCTCTCCCATAAGAAGCTGCCCAGGAATGTGGTGTAGATTCTGAGAGACTCAAAACAAAGTGACACATGAGCTCAAAGAAAGAGACCCCTGGGAGGATGTGGCCTTATCTCAATGACCTGGGTCACCCTAACTCTCCAGCTAAGTAGTCTCCAAAAGGTTTTGATTGCACAACTTTATTAGGAAAAAAAAAAATAGTGACTTTTTAAACTAATATATCAATATTTAAGCTTTTAAAACAAATATAAGCTTTTCTTATACATTTCTATTCTTTTCATAATTGAAAGGCATTGAGGGGAGGGAGTTTGGCTTCATGTGAGGACCTTGAGGTACGGAGATGAAGATGGAGAGGAAAATGAGGGGCAGAACTGGCTGGGAGAGGACACTGCAGAGCAGACATGCCTTCCTTAGACCCTACAGTGAGCTTTCAGAATCTGCCTGGAAGTAGGATGGAGAGTTGCTAAATGTTGAGCTAACCCACAAACTCAGGAAAGCTTGGTGGAGGCCATGGAAGGTCAGTGGACCATGATTCTCCTCCCTGGGCCCCTACTGCACTCACATAGTGAGCCTTTCCTGAGGTAGCTCCTCCAGGGACAGGCATAGGCTAAGCCCCTCAAAGGGAGCACCATCTGGCCAGCCCTATGCCCCTCAGTGGAGCCCTCTGAGTCCAAGCCCATACAGGTGCAGAGGAAGAAGGTCAGATGAGACATGGACAGCAGGAGCCCAACATCATCTAGTTCTTGCTCAGCAGGAGGACAGAAAAAAATCCCTATGTCTGCCATTCCTTGGAGGAAGGGGGTGAGGCAGGCTGTGGGGTGCACATGTGCTATACCCTGGTTATATGGCTGTGCCCACATCTGTAAAGAGTATGGGTGTGTGTGAAGGTAAAAGTTAACATGACAGTGTTTCATGTCCATGACACTTATCCCTGTACTCTCCCTTCTTATGTTTAATTCTACATTATAAGCACTCGAGTCAGAAAACTCATTGTCCCTCACCACTTAATGATGGCTAACACTCACTGAGAACTCTATTGGATGCTAACCCTCTGTGATGGGTGCATTTGAATCCCAATTTCACAAATGAAATTAGGAAACTGAGGCCCTGAGAGGTTAATAATGTGTCCAAAGTCGACTGGTGAGTCAGATGCAAAATCGTGAGTCTGGTTCTAGAAAGTACATATCCATTCGCCAAGGACACTCCCTCTCCCAGGAAACAGGGACACACAGAGCTCATAGGAGTGAGGGATAGACAGGGCACTCCCAATCCTGCAGTTTCTCCAGAAATGCAGCCCCAGGTTTCAATCTGCAGAGGGCCTGGTCCATCAACTACCCCGATTGCAGAACTGCAGGCATGCCCTGGCTTATGCTCAGATGGAAAGTCTCATGTTTGCAGCCTTTCCATGTGCCAAGCACTGTTTCTAACCCTAACCATTGTTTAAATGTGGACACTACAGTGAAATAACAGGTCTTCGTTCACTTGAACTCAGATCTCCTAAGTGCCCCAGCCTTCTGCAGACCACAACTGCCTTCTTGGTTTTTTTTTGTTGTTGTTGTTGTTTTTTGTGTGTGTGTGTGTGTGTTTGTTTTAATCCAGAAGAGGAGAGAAAGGGAAGAAAGGAGGAAAGAGAGAATATGAATATGAGAGATTTTCCATTTACAGAACAATCCAAGTCATGACCTAAATCTTCTATTATAAACTGAATGAAAGTCTTAAATTTCAACAAGATTGGCCCCCTGTAGAAAGAGCTGAACTTGTGTGTACGTGCAGGGGTGTTGGGTAGCTGACCTAAAGAGGGTGGGCATTAGTTTTCTGAACCAATATTTGTTGTTTCCAAATGTTGCCTCATTTACAAAGAAACAGAGCAAACAAAGAGCCTCTGTCTGCTTAAACCAGTTCCTCCTCCACCTCCTACTCACTGAACTCTGCCCAACAACAGGGCCTTCTCTAAAAGACCTGGCTCTGGGTCATAGACTCCTATGCTCATAGACCTGTTATCCCATAGCCCTGTGACTCAGGGAAAGTGTGGTGAGCACCAAGAGTGGAAACCAAGGGCAATTTTCCCTTTATAAACATGTCAGATAATTTGAAATGCCATATACCACCACCTCTCTCTCTTACCTCTCAGAAATCTCCCAACAATGATTCTCAAGGTTTCCATTCTTTCCCCAAGGGATCCATAAAAATATCCTTTTGTGAAGAATAGCCCAGGGACAGATAGCTTCACTGATGAATTCTACCAAACATTTAAGAAGAATTAGACAATCTGACAAATACATCCAGGGAACAGTAAAAGAAACATTACTCCCTGACTACTTTTTGAGGTCAGTAAGTATAGTTGGAAAGCAAAAACCATGAGGATATCATGAAAAAAATTTAGAATTACCTTTTATGAACATAGATGTAAAAATCCTAAGCAAAATGTTAGCAAATTGAATCCAGCAATATCAAAAAATGATAATTATTACTAAGTTGGGTTTATTCAATGAATACTATTTGAAAATCAATCATGTAATTGATCACATTAACATAATAAAGGAGAAAGTTATATGACCATATCATCTGTATAGGAAGTGTTTGATAAAATTCAACATCCATTCATTTTAAAACCTCCTAGAAAACTTATTCTACGAAACTTGCTTAATCTGTTGGATCTGTGTGTGTGTGCGTATACATCTGTATTAATATATACACATACATATAATATATACAGATACACACACACACACACTGAGTGGCCAGATTATTATGACCACCTCATCAGTACTTCGCCACCTTTTGCCTTCAATACTGCGGCAATTCTTCTTGGCATTGACTCCACGAGATGTTGAAAGGTGATGCAAGGAATCTGACACCATGCCTGATGAATAGCACTGTCCAGTTCTGTGAGATTTGATGGTTGTGGAAGCAGCTGCCTGATGGCTCTTTTAACTTCGTCTCACAAATGCTCAATTGGATTGAGATCTGGTGATTGTGGGGGCTACCTAAGCAAGTTAAAGTCTCCCTCATGTTCTTGAAACCACTCCTCACAATACGAGCATCGTGGCATGGTGTATTGTCTTGTTGGAAGAAGCCATCTCCATTGGGATACACCATCAACATGATAGGGTGAACTTGATCAGCAACAATACTTAGGTATGTTGTGCTATTCAAATGTTGTTCCACATGAACTAAAGAACCCAAATCATGCCAGAAAAACATGCCCCATACCATAATACTGCCCCTACCAGCAGAAGGATTGTACTCATGCATGTGGGGTGCATGTTTTCATGCTGTTTCCACAAAATTCTCACTGTGCCATTTGCATGATGCAACTGGAAATGTGATTCTTTGGACCACATGGTTTTTTTCCAATGCTCGACTGTCCAATCCTTGTGTTCCTGTGCAAATTGGAGATGTTTTATCTTGGTAACTGCAGACAGCAAAGGTGTTCAAACAGGCCTTCGGCTTCCATATCCCATATAATGCAGTGTGCTAATTTGCCTGAAAACATTAGGTGGTCATAATAATCTGGCCATTCAATATATATATATAAGCATATATAAAAGAAATATTTTATATACAAAAGATATCATACTCAGTGGTGGAATAGTGAATGAAAGCTTTCCCTTCGAGATAATGAAAAAGATCAGAAAAGTCTATTATCATTTCTATTCAATACTTTTACTTACAGTCCTTGCTAGTACAGGCAGGTAAAAAAGAAAAAAAAAATATGTATATATGTATAAGTATTAAAAAGGAGGGGAAATTATTTTTACATGTGATATATGATTGTACATGTATAAAATTCTAAAAAAAATTATTAAAAGAAAGAAAAATGTTAGGCAATATTAGGCTGGATACAAAAGTCAATTGTATTTCTATATACAAAATGAAAAGGACCATGAAAGTGCAATATAAAGTAGTATAATAATTACAAATGCCTAGGAATTAGTTTATCAAAAGATGTCTAGCTGAGACCGGTTTGGCTCAGTGGATAGAGCGTCGGCTTGGGGACTGAAGGGTCCCGGGTTCGATTCCGGTCAAGGGCATGTACCTTGGTTGCGGGCACATCCCCAGTAGGGGGTGTGCAAGAGGCAGCTGATCGATGACACTCTCTCATCAATGTTTCTAACTTGCTATCTCTCTCCCTTTCTCTCTGTACAAAATCAATAAAAAATATATTTTTAAAAAAAAAGATGTCTAAAATTTGTATACACCAAACTATAAAATATGACTGAGTAAAAATAAGGAAGCTTTAAGCTAATGAAAGGTTATACCCAAAACATAGAGTGGAGACCCAATATCATATAGATTTCAATTCTCTCTGAATTAATAAATAGATTCAAGCACTTCTAGTCTAATTCCCAATAAGTGTTCTATATTTTTGGGAATTGACAATATAATTTTAAAATTTATATGGAAGTGAAAAAGTCCTAAAATAGACAATTGGTTCCTTTTGTAAATTGTATGATAGCAAGGTAAGAACAGAATGTATTTGATTTTTCTTACCTTACCTTTCTTACTTGAGCACCAAGATCAATAAAACAATTCAGGTGTTAATTATCAATAATTTTACTTAAGTGCTTTCTATAACTTGAAACCGGACTAGTAGTATGGAATGAAAATTATATGCAGTCCACTCAATACTTAAGGATTTGTAGTCATACATGCACTACAAAAAGTATATAATTGAGTTTATTTTTTTTTTAATGTATTAAAAGAGGAAGAGAGGAGAGAATGAAGATGGCAGCATTAGATAAACACTCCTCAGTGGCTGCCAGGCACAACAAGTTTAAAAAACAACAACTATAAAACAAAAGTCTATCTCCCAAAAAACAAACAAAAGCTGGCTGAGAAGAAGCCCTACATCTATAATAGACTGAAAGAGAAAGAGGAGAATCCAGGGCACAAGCACTGAAAAACTATGGTAGAGGGGTGAGGACGCGAAAAGGGCTGGTGGTGGATCCAGACTGGCAGAGGGCGGTGCTTTCTTCAACCAGAAGAGAGACAAGCGCCCAATCTCTCTGAAATACAGTTTCTGGGAAGAGGCTAAACTGTCTGCCATCGGGTCAGAAAGTGAGGCTGTCTTGCTTGCAGAGCTGAGATTATTTACTGTGCTGTGGTGCGAGACGTGGAGAGATGCAGGGACGCCATTGGAGAGGCGTTGGATGGCAGCCATCGCTATTGGCCACGCCCCAGCCTAGTGACACCCTGAGACTCCTCCCTGAGACTCCACCCCTCACAACACATCCAAGCTATAAGCATCAGACTTTGCATATGAATGGCCCTCTCTGGTGCAGTTTAGCAAAATTGCAACCTGGGGCAAACAGATCCAAGGAGGACAGGACTGTAGTTCATGCTGTAGCTTCTGCAACTGTACTGGCCTCAAACAGTAGCTGAACCGTACCTCATTGAGACCCAGAAACCAGAGTTCTAGTGCTGTTTCAATCCCTCACACCCATAAGTGACACATTCAGGAGATGGTCTCAGTGAGCAACAAAGCCTCACTGAAACAAGGTGTGTCTCCAGTGCAGCAGTTCTTCCTTTATAGACACAGCTGATCCTCACAGACAATTGGCCTGGAGGTTAATTCCTCCCAGTGTACCAACAGCAATCAAGGCTTAATTACACCAAGACTTTGCACTAAGCCTACAAAAGGATATAGCAAAAGCGACCACCTCAGGTGATTGGGGAAGCTGAGCTACTGACCCCTATAGATCACCGACCACACAAAGCCACTCCATCAATACAGGGAGACAGCCAAAATGAGGAAACACAAGCATGACACGAATGGGAGAAATGGAGGAGATTAAACTACTGGACGACACACAGTTCAGAATCACATTTATAAGATTACTCAAAAGTCTTCTAAAAACCTTTGAGAAACTTGATGAGACCTCCAAGAAGCTTGGTGAGACCTTCAAGGACCTTAATGAGAATACCAAAAAAAAAAAAAATGGAAAAGGACCTGCCAGAAATTAAGCATACGAAGTCTGAAAGAATATACAGAAACTCAACTATAGATCAACATGCCCCAAGAATCAAACCAAAGAACTGGAATATAAGAAAGCAAAAATCACCCAACCAGAGAGGCAAAAATAAAAGAAGAATCCAAAAGTGTGAGGATAGTGTAAGGAGCCTTTGAGATGGCTTAAAACGTACCAACATCTGGATTTTTGGGGTGCCAGAAGAAGAGAGCAAGCAGAATATATAGAAGTCTTAATGAAAGAAAGAATGACAGAAAACTTTCCGTACCTAATGAAAGAAATAGACCTACAAGTTCAGGAAGCACACAGGAACCCAAACAGGAGTAATCCAAAGAGGAACACTCCAAGACACATAATTAAGATGCCAAGAGCAAAAGACAAAGAGAAAATCTTACAAGCAGCAAGAGAAAAACAATCAGTTACCTACAAGGGAGTACCCATACAACTGTCAGCTGATTTCTCAATAGAAACTATGCAGTCCAGAAGGGAGTGGCAAGAAATATTCAAAATGATGAACAACAAGAACCTACAACCAAGATTACTCTACCCAGCAAAGCTATCATTCAGAATTGAAAGTCAGATAAAGAGCTTCACAGACAAGAAAAAGTTAAAGGAGTTCATTAACACAAAACCAGGATTACATGAAATGTTGAATGGTATTCTTTAAGAAGAGGAAGAAGAAGAAAAAGGTAAAGGTAAAAAATTACGAACAAAAAGGCATCAAATACATACTTATCAAAAAGCGAATCTAAAAATCAAGAGAATAAAAAAATCTGAAGAACTGGTGAATGGACTGGTGAATATAATAGAATCAGGGACATAGAAAGGACTAACAATTCACAGGGGAAAAGAGGTTTGAGGGGTACGGGAGGAGGTTGGACAAAAATCTTACCTCTATGGATAAAGACAGTGGTGGGGGTAAGGACATGGGGTGGGGTTGGGAATCAGGTAGAGGGGGGCTAAGTGGGGGGAGGAACACCTGTAATAATCTGAACAATAAAGATTTGTTTTTTTAAAAAAGAGAGAGAGGCAGAGAAAGAGATACATTGATTTGTTGTTTCATTTATTTATGCATTCATTGGTTGCTGCTTCTATGTGCCCTGATGGAAGATTGAATCTGCAACCTTGGCATGTTGGAACAATGACCTAACGCACTAAGCAACCCGGCCAGAACTAAAATCTAGTTTCCTAATGGTGAGTGATCTTAAGCATCTTTTTATATGATTATTAGCCATTCTTACAATTTTTTGGAAAAATAATTCCAATTCTTTCACATTAAGAAGTAAACTAAACTTTTAAGTAGTTATGGCATAAATCTTTTTCAGATTTGTCTAATCTTCCTCCTCTTCCTTTTATATATATATGAAAAAATTCAAACTTACAAAAGAAAAATCCTATCTAATCAAAGAGTAATATGCAAATTAACTGTGAATTAAAGATCAGAAAGTCTATCATCATGTCTATTATGAAAAAGATCAGAAAGTCTATTATATCATTTCTATTATTCAGCCTTAAAAAGGAAGGAAATTGTTGAAATATACTACCACATGAATGAAACTTGAGGACATTACTGTAAGTGAAATAAGACAATCACAAAGACGCAGAGATGGCATTGCCCATAGCCACAAGATAGAGGCACCCAGTCCTCTCAGCCCCGCTAGAGTCCCCCAGCCTAGAGAGACGGGAGGTGCTGCTGAGAGCGGGCAGTGTGAACAGCCTGGCAAAACGCTTGCTTCACCGCGGCAATGAGGCAAGTGTTCCACAGCCAGCCACAGATGGGCCTATGGGCCGAGGAGAGCCTCTAGGCAGCGGCCACAGAGTGGCCATGCCCCGCAGAGAGCTACTGGCCCACGAATTCATGCGCAGGGCTACTAGTAATGTAATAAACATCCATTCACAACATACTCAGCTTCAATAAATGCCAATCATTTGCCAATCATATTTCATTCATCCTTCCACTTCCACTTTTTTTTTCTGGAATAACAAACATAATATTTCACCAACAAAAGCATGCATCTCTAACAGCCAAGGAATTTTTTATATAACCATAATCTGTTTATCACATCTGTAAAAATGAACAATTATTCTATATTACATTCTAATACCCAGTTAATATGCCAATTTCCCTAGCTGTCTAAAAATATTTGTAAGTGACCTTGTTGAAATTAGAACCTGAAACGAGATCCAGGAGTTGCATTGATTATGTCTCTTAAATTTCTTTTACTCTAAAGCAGTCCCTCTATCTTTTATGCTATTTTTTGCTGAAGAAACTACATCATTTGTTCTTAGGAATTTCTGCATTTGGCTGATGTGTGTCCCCATGGTGTTATTTTGTATTTAACAGCTTTTGGTAGAAAGCTCCTCAGTTCTTGTTTGTCAGATGTTTCAGAGCGTGCATTTTTTACAGCAATATGACAAAAGTGTGTCAGGATATTGCATTAGAAGGAGCATAGTAGTGATTTGTTCCATTATTACTTCCGTTAAATCTGTTTGCTTGGTTAGGGTGGTGTTTGACAGGTTTCTACACTGTAAATTTATCTTTTAAATTAATGAGTAGTGTGTGGGGAAATACTTTGTTTAATATTTTGCTCATCACACTTTCACCCCCATTGATGATTCTTGCCTAAATCAATTATTACTATATTAGTTGCCAAATAGTGATTCTCTGATTATATCATTTATCAATTGGTATTCTAAACTAGTGCTTCTCTTTTTTCCCTTTATTTATTTCCTTTATTTGTTTTTATCACTATGGACTTGTGTTCCTTTTTTATTCAGTGGATTATAATTCTTTCCTATCATTTTTCTTTTTTAAATTTTTCAATTACAGTTGACATACAATATTATATTAGATTTAGATGTACAAAACAGTGATTAGACATTTACATAATTTACAAAGTGATGACTTTGATAAATCTAGTACCCATCTGATACCATGCATAGTTACTACAATATTATTGGCTATATGCTTGCTTTACATCCCCATGACTATTCTAATAATTGATACTTTGTACTTCTTCATTCCTTTGACCTTTTTCACCCATTCCCCCCAATCCCTATCCCATCTGGCAACCATCAGTTTGTTCTCTGTATCTAATTTGTTTCTGTTTTGCTTGTTCATTTGTTTTGTTTTTTAGATTTCTCATAAGTTAAATAATATGGTATTTGTCCTCTTGTCTGACTCCTATCATTTAGTATAATACACATAACATAAAATTTATCATCTTAACCATTTGTAAGTGTGTAAGTCAGCGGTATTAAGTACATTCAAATTATTGTATGGCCATCCACTACCAATAATCTCCAGATCTCTTTTCATCTTCCCAAACTGAAACTCTAAATCCCGTAAACAATAACTCCTCATTTCCCCCTACTTCCAGTCCCTAACAACTATCACTATACTTTCTGGCTCTATGATTTTGATTACTCCAAGTACCTCATTTAAGTGGAATCGTACAGTATTTTACTTTTTGTGATTGTCTTACTTCACTTACAGTAATGTCCTCAAGTTCCATTCATGTTGTAGTATATTTCAATAATTTCCTTCCTTTTTAAGTCTGAATAATATTCCATTGTGTTTATGTATTATGTTTTTGCTTGTCTGTTCATGTCTCAATTGTGTTACTTCCACAATTTAAGTATTGTGAATAACATATATATGTGTGTGTGTGCGTATATATAAAATATATATGTGTGTATATATATATGCATAAATATGTCTTATATATGTATATATGTGTATGTATGTATATGTGTATAAATATATATGTATATATATATGTGTGTATATGTGTATAAATATATATGCATAAATATTTCTTCAAGACCTGGTTTTCTGTTCTTTTGGGTATTTCTGGGTCATATGGTATTTATGTTTAAATTTTTTAAGAACTTCCATATTGTTTTTCACAATGGCTGTACCATTTTATATTCCTACCAACAGTGCTGAGTTCCAGTTTATCCACATCCTCATCTCCTACTACTTTCTGATTTTTTAATAGTAGATATCCTAGTAAGTATGAAAAGGTATCTCATAGAGTTGATTTGAATTTTCCTAATGATTAGTGATCTTGGGGATCTTTTTATATGCTTATTGGCCATTCTTACAAGTTTTTGGAAGAAATGTCTATTCAAGATCTTTGTCCATTTTTTAATTGGTTATTTGTTTTTCTGTTGTGGAGTTTTAGAAGTTCTCTGTATATTTGTGGTATTACTCACAAATATGTGTATGTATATGTATATGTATATGTATATGTATATGTATATGTATATGTATATATTCAGAGTTATTTGATTTGCAAATATTTTCTCCCATCGTGTGGGTTACCCTTTTACTCTGTTTATGATGTCTCTTGATGCACAAACTTCAAATTTTTTAAAGTCCAGTTTTTCTATTTTTGTTTTTGTTGCATGTGCCTTATGTCACAGCTAAGGAATCATTGCCAAATCCAAAGTCATGAAGCTTCTGCCCAACATTTTCTTCTGAGAGTTTTATACTTTTAGGTCTTAAATTTAGGTCTTTAAATTGTTTTTGTGTTAATTTTATATGTGGTGATAGAGAGGGTCCAATTTCATTCTTTTGCATATTTTTTGTTCAGTTTTTTCAACACAACTTGTTGAAAGACTGTTCTTTTGCCTATTAAATGCCCTTGGCTTCTTGTAGAAAAACATTTAACCATTTAGGTGACTATTTCTGGGCTCTTCTATTTTGTTTTATTCCATTCCATTCCATTCCATTTCATTCCATACACTTATGTGTCTGTCTTTATGCCAGTACCATACCTTTTTTTTTTTCACTCTCTTGCTGTAAATTCATTCTTTGTGAGGAAGAATTTCTTTTTTAACAACAAATGCAAAGTAGAACTATTGCTTATCATCCCCTATATGGAACAAGTGGTGAAAGGACTGTGGCATTGTGGAAACAGTATAATACTCTTTTGATATATGTAATGTTATTAGTTACTTAAGTTTTGAAATCGGGAAGGGTAAGTCCTCCAGCTTTGTTTCTTTTCAAAGGTGTTTTGGCTATTCAGAATCATTTGAGATTCCATATGACTTTTAGGATTTTGTTTTCTATTTCTAAAAAATAAAGTCATCGGGTTTATAGGGATTGCATTTAATCTGTTGTTTGCTTTGGATAGTATTGGCATAATATCATAACAATATTAAGTTTTCAAATCCAAAACATGGGATGTCTTTACATTAATTTATGCCTTTTTCAATTTCTTTCAGCAATGTTTTGGAGACTTTCTCCTCTTTGTTTAAGATAATTCCTAAGAATCTTTTTGACAATACCATAAATGGAATTGTTTTCTTAAGTTCCTTTTCATATGTTCATTATTAGTTTATAGAAAAGTTACTGTTTTTTTAAAATTTCTTTATTGATTAAGGTATTACATAGATGTCCTTATCAGCCCCATTGCCCTCCTCCACTACCACCCCCACTCATGACCTCACTCCCCTATTGTCTGTGTCCATTGGTTAGGCTTATATACAAGTGGCTGGTTTTTGTGTGTTTATCTTAGCTCCTGCCACTTAGCTGAATTTGTTGATTTTATTTCTAACATTTTTTGTGTAATCATTAGGGTTTTCTACATATAAGATCTTATCACCTGCCAACAAAGATAATTTTATTTTGCTTTCCAATTTGGATGCCTTTATTTCTTTTTAACTGTATTTTTATTGGTTTTGAGTGAGAGAGGAAGAGAAAGGGAGAGAGAAATAGAAACCTCGATGAGACAGAAACATCATCGATGGGCTGCCTCCTGCATGCACCCTGCTGGGGATCAAACACGCAACCCGCAACCCATGCAGGTGCCCTAATCAGGAATCAATGTGGTGGCCTCTTGGTTCCCTGAGCCACACAAGAAATATTTTTATTTCTTGCCTAAGTGCTCTGAATCAAACTTTTAGTACCAACTATGTTGAACAAAAGTAAAAAAGTGGGCATCGTGACCTTGTTCCTGATCTTAGGGACAAGCTATCAATCTTTCACCACTGGATATGATGTCTGCTGGGGGGTTTAATATATGACTTTTATTATGTTGAGGTAGTTTCCTTCTATTCCTATTTTGTTGGTGGTGATATATATATATATATATATATATATATATATATATATATATATATATATATATAATGAAAGAATGTTGAATTTTGTCAAATGCTTTTTCTGCATCAACTTAAATGATCATGTGGATTTTTCTCTTGATTCTGTTAATGTGGTGTTTTACACTGATCCGTTTTCACATGTTGAGCCATTTTCACATGTTACATTCCAGTAACAAATTCCAATTGATCATGGTATATAATCTTTATATAATAATATACTGCTGAATTCAGTTTGCTAATATTTTACTCAAGGTTTTTTTAAGTGAATGTTCTTAGGGTTATTGGCCCATAGTTTTCTTTTCCTACAATATCAGGATAATGCTGACCTGATAGTGTTCCCTCCTCTTCAATTTTTTGGAAAAGTTTAAGAAGAATTGGTGTTAGTTCTTTAAATGTTTGGTAGAATTCCTCAGTGAAGCTAGCAGGTCCAAGGTTTTTCTTTGTTGGGAGATTTTTTTTAAAAAAAATTACTGATTCAATCTCCTTACTAGTTCAAAGTCTGTTGAGAGTTTCTATTTTCTCTTTTTTTGTGTGTATAATTTCTTTATTTATTAAGGTGTTATTTATGTGTCCTTATTCCTCCATTACCCCTCATCCTCCCACTCATACCCTCACCACCCTGTTCTCTGTGTCCATTGGTTAGGCTTATAAGTATGCATACAAGTCCTTTGGTTGATCTCTCCCCCTTACCTCCATCCTCCCCTACCTTTATTTATTCATGACTTAGTCTTGATAGGCTTTGTGTATCTAGAAATTTGGCCATTGGTTATCCAATGTGTTGATGTACTATTTATTGTTGATATACTTCTTTCTATTTCATAGTAATATGCCTTACTCTCCTTTCTGATTTCATTAATTTGAGTCTTTTGTTTTTCTTAATCAAGCAAGCTAAAGGTTTGTAAATTTTGTTGATATTTTTAAAAACATACACACACAATTTTGGATTAATTTACTTTCTCTAGTTTTTCTATTCTATTATCTGTTTTATTTATCTCTACTCTCATCTTTATTATTTCCTTTTATTGAATTTGAGTTTAGTTTGTTATCCTTTTTTTTAGCACCATAATATTAGGCCATTGACCTGAGATCTTTATTCTTTTTTAATGTATTTATAACTATAAATTTCCCACTTAGCACTGCTTTTGATGTGTCCCATAATTTGGGTATATTTTGTTATTTTCATTCATCTAATTGTTTCTAAATTCACTTGCAATTTCATCTTTGGTTGACTGAGAGTCTGGTAACAAATTTGTTGTTTGTTTCTAACTTCTTTCTGTTGTTGTCAGGGAAGATACCTATATTATATCGATCTTTTGAAATCTATAGAGACTTAATTTGTGACCTAATCTGGAATATGCTCTAAGTCCCCTGTGAACTTGAGAAAAATATGTATTCTGTTATTGTTTGGTAGAGCGTTCTGTATATATCTGTTTGATCTAATTGGTTTAATGAATTGTACAAGTCCTCTGTTCCTTATTTATATACTGTCTGGTTCTTCATTCCATTATTGAGAGTGAAGTATTGAAGTCTCCAACTATTACTGTAGAACTATCAATTTCTCCCTTCAATTTTGTCAATTTTTGCTTCATGTATCCTGCTGGTCTTTTATTAGGTGTATAAATATTTATAATTGTTATATCATCTTGCTGTTTTGAAACTTTTAATATATAATGTCCTTTTCTTGTCTTGTAAGCTTTTGTTAAATGTAAAGACTATTTTATGTGATATTCCTATAGCCAGCCCTGCTCTCTTTTGCATGGAATATCTTTTTTCATACTTTCATTTTCAGTCTGTTTGTGTCTTTGGGTTGAAGTCTCTTGTATACAGTGTATATAATTGGATCATATGGGGTTTTTTTCTGTTCTTCTAACTTCTGCCTTTTGATTGGAGAATTTAATCCATTTACATTTAAAGTACTTACTGATAGTAGTGACATCAGCAACATGGTGAAATCAGAATATTCCTTAGTGTCTCCTCTTTAATCTATAACTAGTGGGAATCTCTGTAACCCCAAAATATTCCTCAGTTCAGCATACTCGGACAGCAGAGAGATGCACACGTTGGTATATCTAAAGGTGGACATATTGGAACTGTACGGAGGCAGAATAAGAGGAAGGAGAGAGAAGGTGCCTGCAACCTTGGTTCCCCAGCTGCCCAGCTGAGTTTTCAGCTCCAGAATATGTGGTAGCAGTGGAGGAGTTGTGATGCAGCTCCCACACCAGAGCCCAGCAAAGTGTAAGAGGGGAAGCATCAGCACCCAAGAATCTGGCTCCCTCCCCTGGTTCTGGTAGTGCTTGTACCACTGAAGAGGCCAGTAATAGTAACAGAGATGCATCTCTAGCATTCCAGCCAGAGCACAGCGATACCAACGGATGTAGGGAAATAAGTAGCAGCACCACAAACTCGCAAAACCAGGCTCCCTGACTTCCCTATCCCCCCATTATGATGGCAGTACTCCAAGACTCAGATTACCCAGCAGGGACACCCACCACCTGGTCATGCAGGTGGTGACTCCTACCACCACTACAAGGAAAGAAAAAGGAGGAAAGTAAATACATAATTGTAGCTGAAGAAAAGAACAAAGAAGTAAGAAAGGTGGAAAAAGGGAAGAGGAATACGAAAAATAAGCCATTTATCTGTCTTCACAGTCAGATGGTACTGTCAAGAGCAGACAGCAATATCATGTGTAGAATGAGGAATAATTGAACAGCATCTTTCAATGTTAGGAAGCTCTGAGCTCCTTTTACTCAATTCAAACATCTTATATAGTAAAAGCGTAATATGCTAAGTGTCCAGTCATCCATTTAACCAATTAAAGCATAATATGCTAATGATATGCTAAGGCTGCTCAGCTGCTCACTATGATGTGCACTGACCACCAGGGGGTAGACAGTTGACTGGTCGACCAGTTGCTATGATGTGTACTGACCACCAGAGGGCAGAAACTCCAACTGATAGATTAGCTTGCAACTGAGGTCTGGCTGATCAGGACTGAGTGAGACGGGCTGGAAATGCCCTGGAGCCCTCTCATAGTCCCTCCCCAGCTGGCCAACCTCCCACATCCTTCCCCAGCCCTGATAGTACACTAGTGGTGTCCCTTGGCCTGGCTGCTCCCTTTTGCAATCTGGGACCCCTTGGGGAATGTTGGAGAGCTGGTTTCAGCCTGAACCCGCTCAACACAGGAGCTGCCCCCTGGTGATTAGTGCTCTCCCAAAGGGGGAGCACCACTCAGCCAGAAGCCGGGCTCATGGCTGGCAAGCACAGCTGCAATAGTGGGAGCCTCTCCTGCCTCAATGCTAAGGATGTCTGACTGAGTGGACCTAAGCCATCAGTGCGACATCCCCCAAGGGCTCCCAGACAGAGGGTGCAGGCTGGGCTGAGGGACTCCCCCTCTCCCCCCAGTGCATGAAATTCACCAGGCCTCTGGTTCTTCTATAAGTTACTGGGAGAGAATAGAAGCCATACGTCCTCTTTTCAAAAGTCAGCGCAATCCATTTTGCAAGCAAAATAACCTAAGAAAACCCTTTCCTCATTAGTATAATGTTCAACATAATCCAACCATACCTGACCTGTAGGCCAACAGCTTCAGAAACCACTGACCTTGGAGCTGAGTAGACTCTAGAAACTCTCATGTGTAAAGGAACAAAGTCCTGATTGAGGGTAGGCATGCAGGAAGAGCTGGTCTTCTCTGGCACATTGTTTACAAAACACTTGGACAGGCGTGGCAAAGATGGGAAAGGGGTTAGAGTTCAGGGCCAGGGATACAGTTTAGAGGTCCATGGCAGGGTTAATTTTAGGCCATATCTGTCCCAGGAGCTGCTTCCGTTCCCACTCCAGAAACCCCTCTGGCAATTGACTTCTCCCAGGCCATAAAGTGGAATGCTAGGGAGGGGGAAGGAAAGCTGGGGAATTCCAAGAGCTTGGTATAATGTGGCAAGGACACCAGGGTGTCAAGGAATTTGGATTATAAATTAAAAATAAAAAAAAAAGATCTCAGGTAGAGGGATCTGCTCACAGAAGTAGAGTTCATTCCCAAATATGTAATTAGAAACCATCTACCCAGTGCAAAGTAGGAAATAGTGTTAGTAGAAGTGTCATTAAGTAAACATGAGACATGATCACAGCTGCAAAGATTAGAAAAAGAGGAAAATGTAGCCCTGGTTTTCCCTGCCTGGGGCCTCCACTAAGCTAGTATGATTAGGTCATTTGTTCCTACACATTCCTTTCTTTATGGTAAGACTTTCAGTAGTTTAGTGAACTAGGCAAGTTACTTAACTCTCAGTTTCCCATCTAAAAAATGGAAAAAATGATACCTACTTGTTAGGGTTATTACGAGAAGAGCAATTAAAGTACATCACCTATTTCTGTACCCAGCATATTATTATTATTAATTTTAGTTGTGTCATTACAAATAGCTTCCTCATGTAAGTCCTGCATACATAGCACTGTAAGCCCAGCCCATGAGATCACGCCACATCAGGAAGCCCTGCAGGCACTCTGTCCACCAGGTCCTAGACAATGCAACATAGAGAATAGAGCAGACAGAGCCTAGCAGCATTGTTTCTCTGCGTATCAGTTACCTGTGCACTTCCTCTTATTACCTGTCCATTCTTAAAGACAGGTACTGGATATTATGTAAAATCTGTGGGTTAACATAGGTATGAAATTAGAATCAGAGACTCTTGGGTTTGAATTCTAGAGCACTTAGAAGCTGCATGATGCTGAACAAGTTACTTCTCTGTTTGAGCCTCTGTTTTCTCATTAGTAAAAGGAATATGAATATCTGTTATCTAGGGTTATTTTGAAAATGTGTTAAAATGCTGGCTCTGTCTGGCATATAGCAGGCACCAATAGATGTAAATGACTATCATTATTATAGAATACCTGGCAAGTACTGATGACACATTCAGTGAATTAATGAAGGGACTCCACCTAATTTCTTTATGGCTCCTCCCATTGCTAATGGGCCCTTCAGCAAAACACACCTTGAAAGACAACCTGGTACAATGAGCTCATTCCATAGAGTGGAAAACCAAGGCCCAGCCAGGAAGCAAAGCTAGAACATAGGAGTTTGGACTCAGTGCCTTCAGTTTTCCTTAACCATCCTGTGACACAGTTTCTTGGAAATTGTCATTCTTCTTTTCTTCCAAAATTATTTAAAGATTTCACTTCCCGTTACTCTTTCACCAAAAGAAGCCAAGTCCCACTATCATCAGCTGGGCCCATAAGTAGCAACTGGTTAAGCTGAGCAGAGTCTAGTGGTCCTGAGGCCAAAACAAACAGATCACTGATCACTCTATTGCCCCCAGAGCAAACACCATTGTTTAATGTCCCTGCTCACTACTGGAAGAGAAGAGCAAATTCCACCTGGTTTACTGTTTCAAAGTAAACCTCTGACCTGTACAAATTTATAGACAATTGGTGTCCCCTATTAGTTTCTACAGTTGAATTATCTTATGTTTTACTTATTCTAAATGTTCCCACTGACAGGCCTTTTATATAAATATATGTCACTTGTCTATATGTTTAATTTAACAACACTTAGTCCCATGGGCTAGCATCTGCTAAAAACAGGTTAACTAGCCTCTGTCCCCACCCTTTCAGCCCAGGGGCACATGGTGTAAGTCTACAGAGTCACTGGACTGGAGATATGAATGCATAAAAATTATACACCAAGTAGTGTGTGTGTGTGTGTGTGTGTGTGAGAGAGAGAGAGAGACAGAGAGAGAGAGAGAGAGAGGCGGGGGGGGGGGGAGGAAGGAGAGGGAGAAAGAGAGAGGGAGAGGGAGAGGGAGAGAGAGAGATATATATACCAGGGTGAGAGCCCCAGGCTTTTATCAGTCCTCAAAAGGAGTCCATTAATATCTCAAATATGTTGGAATGCTAACCATTAATTATCTGCTCTAGTCTTCTTTCCAAGTTCTTAGAATTGAAAGGAAGTGGAGGTAGGGTACTTGACAGCTCTTCCCTAGCACCAGGGAAAGGTCCTATTGGATCATTCTTCAGCCCTCAGGTCTATGTCACTCAAGACTTACATTTGGCTCTCCAAGGTTTTGGTCAACAGAGCCTGAAGGGCTTTTTAGCAGGTGAAATTCCAGGAGCTCATGTTCCTAGAACCCCAGTGTGAAGGATAAGCATGCCTGTGACTTTCCGGGGGAAGCCTGCAAGGAAATGACCTACGACTAGATGTGAAAATACCTTTCCCAAGAAGTGCTAAAGGATCTGGAGCAATCTGAAGCAGGAGACGCTATTTAGAAGTGAAATCAAAATTGTTAAGGAAACGGACAACAAGGATGAAGTAAAAAGAAGGTCTATACCAAAATGAACAAGAAGAATAAAATAAAATAAAAACCTAAAAAGCAAGCTACTATGTTTTTGAGTAAAAATAACCTTATTCTAAAAGTTCAGGAAAACAAAATTCACCTAAAATTGAGCAACAGAAAGTCCTGTGGTCAAATACCATACAAATATTATAAGAAAATATTAAATAAGGGGAGAAATTACTCTATAGACTATGATAGCATGCTGGGAAAATATGCCCACAAAACACCTAAAATATGTAACCTACACAAAGGTATGAAGAGAGCCAGAAATAGTAAACATGTGGGTAAATCTCTTTTCTCTTTTTTATTTTTAAATTTCTTTAGATGATTACTTGATGTAAAAATAATATGTATTATGGAGTTCTTAACATGTAGAAGTAAAATGAATGATAAAAAGAGCACAAAAGGTAAAAGAGGGAAATCAGTAGAATAGTTTAATTGGCTTGTGTTAGCTGCCATTGCCCTAAGGCAGTATCAGTGAAGAAGGTCTTTCGGCATGTCTGAAATTTTGCTACCTGTGGATTCTTCTAGTATTTTTATGGTTTCCCAACCCTGCTAGCTGTTCTCAACCTGTGGGTCAAGCAAAATTAGTTATGAAGTAGCAACAAAAATAATTTTATTGTTGGGGTCACCACAACATGAGGAACTGTATTAAAGGGTTGTGGCATTAGAAAGGTTGAGAACCACTGCTCTAATGAGTATTGAGGTTTATTTTAGAAGGCAGTTAAGTTACTTGCAGATTGGCTTGACCTTACCAAGACTAGTTTTACTCTCAGGAAGAGCAGTTATAGAGCAGCCCTTAAAATACAGAATTTTAAACCCATATCCAAGGCATGACCTCCAGTGAAATCCTTAGGTTTTTGATGAGGTCACTTTATTCTGGTTGGAAAACCTTGAGAATTGTTCAGGATATAAGTTTCTTAGAGTTATTCTTTGCCTGATTTGATTAACTTCAATTTCATTACAAATATGGAAATTAGTATTTCACCAAAGACTCAAGGAGACTATCAGATCTCTTTTGTATATAAATTCCTGTCAATGTGGCTTCCTCAAACTCCTGTCTCTGCTTTCTCAACTCAATGCAATGGGCTCTCTTGGGTTCCCCCTCTCTGTGTTGTGATCTAGAAATTTCTTCTAGGCAAAAAGTAGAGTCAGCATTCTACTCACCTCTTTTCCTTCCCTTCTTTCAGGAATCATATTCCTATGCTGTTATTGTCCAACAGTTTGAAGACAGTTGTTTTGTATATTTTTGTCCAGTTTCTTAGTTGTTAAAATAAAGAGGGCAAGTCCTATGCTGGTTACTCTTTTATAGGCAAAAGTTTATACCCATAAAACTGACATTTAACAATATATAACTTAGTTTCCCACTCCACGCATTCATTGAGACACTACCATAAGCTAGAATTATAATAACTAGAGACCCAGTGCATGAAACTTATCCCTTGGCCAGGCTGGTGATCAGGGCTGATCAGGACGGGGCCTTCCTTCCGGTTACTGTCAGGGCCCTCCCTTCCCCAGCTGCCTGCAGGGCCTTCCTTTTTTCCGCAACACACCCTGATGGTCAGGACACGAGAGCAGTCAAACTCCCAGTCAGATTCCCCAGGGACAATGTGCGTATTAGGCTTTTATATGTTTATAGATAGCTATGGCAAAATCTCCTATAAGAAACTGAGCATAAATCACATCTTCAGGAAATTGACCATAAAATGGTAGTAGGATTAGATTCTTGCAATCCTTTTAATATATTTCAATTAATTTCAATCAGGAGTTTGATTCCACTTGACATTGTAAAATTTAAATGTTAAAAATATTTTTAAAATGAATACTTTCTTTATCCTTTCTTATTATGTAAGTACTTGATACTACACACATTGATGCATAATCACCACGCAGACTCCTTTCGGACAGATTTGTTCCATAAATTCTATTTAAATGACTTGACTCTTAGGTAACATAATAAAAAAGTAGGAAGGGTACAATTTAAAATCAGAAGCACAGGGCTAGTACAAAGAAATAGTCTTCTCCCCTCCAAAAAGTGTGAGAACATTTAAGGAAGGTTTCTGAGAAGGCAATACTTTTTATTCATTTTAATTTTTTGCATCAGGTATAGCACATAATTATAAAGATGTTAATACAGACCCACATATAGACAATGGAGAATGTGGCCCCATCAGATCTGCAGGCTCTGAGCATCTCTGCAGTTGCCCACTTTGATCACTTTTTAACTTCCAGGAAAGGTGCAGGCGTCGATAAGTTCTGTGGAGCACAACATGAGAGAAAGACCTTCAGGTACTGCCTGTACTTACTCAACACAATTCTGTTCTTATTTTTTAAAAGCAAATAGTAGGCAGTAAAGATTACTCTCCCCTCAGTAATGCCAGTACTATCCTTAACCACCTACATTGTCCTTCCTTTCCTGCTCTCATTATCTACAATACATGAAATAATTCAACAAAAATTCAGTACACTTCCAATAATTGGGTTATCCAAGCTCTAATTTTATTTCTCCAACTTTTTTATTATTTGAACTAATGCATTCCTATCAGATTACATAATTTTTCAGAGTTAGAGTAACATTATAATCTTGGAAACTATAGCAAACAGCCTGACAAGCAAGAGTACATAAGTCCTACATATATTTTTATGTTTTAGTGACCACATCTCCTTGTCTTAGGTGTAAAATTAGAAAATCTATTGTACACTTAGCATACCTGGCCTACTGCATCCTACCTAAATTCTGAGCATACTATCTCCTCAAAATTGTCATATTCAACAGCATTTTAAATCTAAAGAAAGAGTTTGATGATACAGGTTTTAAAACAAATAAGCCGAAATTGAACCAAGTGTTTTAGGACAAAATATATGTCAACTGTTTACAGCTTGGTTGTGAGGGAGAAGATGCAAATTTAAGATACATTTTCCTCTACCTATAATGTATGTTTTTTACTTACTTGAAGACCCCTTTAAAAAAGTAGCAAAATCAGCAGTCTTATTTAATGTATTCAAAATATTCTTAAATGTACAAAAAAAGGATCGTGTAGAAAGAATACTGTAAAAAGATACTAATTTTAAGAATAAAAGAATATGAAAAGCTTCTATTACATTCTGCACAGCCAGTTACTTCCACAAATTTTCAGTACTATCAAGATAAGCAAAGGATACTCACAACTAAATACCCTCTGACCACAGTTCTTGATTAAGAACTAGCATACCAGATGGAAAGCAAAAATTATTGTCTAATAATAGTCATATCCAGTCATCTAAGCAAGTCTCAAGAGGTGGACATTCTAAGAGGGAAAAAGATATACAGAAAGAAATAATATATAACAAGGGGGAATGTCAAAGGCAGCAATGTAGAAAGAGAGTAAATGATTTGGCTATGAGCACATTTCAGGTGTGCCGATCAAGCCAACTAGGACTATGGGAAAGAGGACTTATTTTTATGAAAACTCTTTCCCCTAAGGGCTTTCATGAGGAGCTAGTCTTCTTAATCAAAATGAAAAGTCCTTTAAATGACCAACAGTTCCTTAAGCCATGAGCACTTCATCTGGAAATAGCTGACTTGCTAATCATACACCTGGGAGCAAAGCTGTTTTTATTCAAATGGGTTATTTTACACTCTCTTCATCCCTCCGCCCATCAAGCATGCAAACACGGTCATGACCATCTTGGGCTTTACTTCCACAAGGTCTTCAGGAAGAGCGTACACCCTGGCTCCAATTCTTCTAGCCATTGACATGGCATACTTGGCATTATTGTGCTTGTCATCTTTTGTTAGATTGCCACTCTTAACAAGGTCATAATTTATGCAGCCTGGCTGGATGGCATCAATTAAATCTACAACTGCCAAACTGGAGCTGATTGTCTTGTCCTTAAAACAACGAATGGAAGTTGATTTGCCAGTTTCACTCAATGTTTTGTTGGCCCAGCTTACAATGATGTCATCATTAGCTTTCTGACAATCTCCAAGATCTTCCAGGACATTTAGGGTATATCTTCTCATCAGCTGCTGGACCAAAGCTAAAGTCAAGGTTTGGTTCCCATCATTCAGGTCTTGCCCTCCAATGCCAACCAGGGAGAATTTGGCAGGATGCTTCCCTAATTCAACAGCATAGTTACAGTTTTCTAGCTTTTTCATGTTGGCTCCAAGTTTTGGGTATGGAGGTTTATTAACCTTACTCCAGTCAACAGGAACTTTAATTTGCTCATACAACTGTAAGATTACCAGGGCATCTTGCAGGTCGGCATAAAGATGGTTTACATGGGGATTAACACCAAGAGAGTTCATCCAGTTACGGAAGGTTCTTTCTTCACAAGTTTCTCCTTCTAATAGTCCAGTCAATATCCTGGTTCTCTGGCTTAGTAGAGTCCAATCAATATCCTGGTTCTCTGGCTTAGTTAGTAGAGTCCAGTCAATATCCTGGTTCTCTGGCTTAGTTAGTAGAGTCCAGTCAATATCCTGGTTCTCTGGCTTGCTTAGTGCTGGATACTTATTAAACATGTTAGCCACAAAGGCTAAGTTCAGTTTGGGACTTCCACATCAGCAGGGGTAACAAACTGTCTGCAACCTAATTTGTCTGCTTGTTGAAGCATACTCTCAGCTCTCTTCAAATCATCGGTTTCATTGAAACCTGACATGTTAATATCTATCCGTGGTTCACCTTCCTTTTGTCCTTTTGGTGCAGTTTGATTGAGAAGATGGAAATAGGCTTTGGAATCCTTGATGTCAGCACTAAAATTGTTGATTTTCTGCCAGCCTGAGTTTTCCAAATGAAAGTTTGCCCATCTAAGCAGAAGCTCTTCTGGAGACAATTTCATAAGCTCCTCCAAAGTCTCACCATCTTGAAATAAAGAAGCCAAGGCTTCATTCCTGCTTAATTCAATGTCAGTGAACAAACCAATCTTAATGATTTGCCAAAGCAGTCCCAAAACTAGATGAGGTTTCCCAGCCCGCAAATCCTCTGCACCAATGTTCACAACATGACACCTAATGGCAGAAGAAGAGTTCAGTGCCAAGTTCAAGTTTTCCTGAATGATAAAGGGTATAAGTTTCTTCTTCTTAATTGCTCTTTTATCAATTGTATCAGGAACTGAAAAGTTGATCATTTTACAAAGCACAATTCCATCACCAACAGCTTTGAACAGGTCATCAGTATTTGGGTTCATTGGTATAACATGTCGGCCATCAGGATCATTTTCCAAAGCTTTGTTTATCCAAGAAAAGCATATTTTTCTTCCTCTGAGTAAGAATGCTGTGTTACTTCACTAGAGAGCTCTGATGTTCCTCCCAGAGCGCAAATCCCTTCTTTCCGGTTGATGGCTTTGCGGAAGGTTTTAGCAATATCACTGCTTTTCACCTCTTGGAAAATATAAACAAATTCATCAAAACTTATCTTTCCATCTTTATTTCTGTCACCATCCAGCATGAGTTTTTGAATAAGTTCTCTCACTTTATATCCCGGTAATGGCATATTAGCTTCCTTGAAAAGCTCATGAAGTTCATAGTCACAAATAAATCCATTGCTGTTGAGATCAACTTTTGCAAAGGCCTCTGAGTTTTTCAAGCTCATCTTTGGAACTCTGAGTGGTAACCATCTCATCTATTTAAAGAAATCCTGTGATGTTAAGATGTCACAACTTCTCAGTAAATTGGGTAAAAACACTTTTCCGAGTGGTCTCAGGATTCATAGGGAGATGCGGTGTGATAACAAAGCTTTCGCTAAGGGCAGGGGAAGCAGGCGGACAGGGCGCCGAACCACTAGAGCCTAGTCCCCTCCAGGGGACGCGGTACCCCTAAGCGCCCAGGGACGGCGCGAGCCCTCGAGGTCACCCGAGGCGGGTAAGGGCTCCAACTTCTTTTTGAGGCATCTATGCCATTAGAGATAGAAAGGATCCACTATCGTGTTAAAGATATATATATATATGGTTTATTTTATTTATTTTTTACAGAGAGGAGGAGAGAGGGATAAAGAGCTAGAAACGGCGACGAGAGAGAAACATTGATTAGCTGCCTCTTGCACACCTCCTACCGGGGATGTGCCCGCAACCAAGGTACATGCCCTTGACCAGAATCGAACCCGGGACCTTTCAGTCCTCAGATCAACGCTCTACCACTGAGCCAAACCGGTTTCGGCTATATTTTTTGTTTCTATTACTATTTTTTACATTTTACTTAAAATCTTTGAAAATTGATCCTCTTGAGTGATATATACGTGTCATCCCCAACCTTCTCCCTACATTTGAAGTGCTCAAATAGGTTTTGATTTTTTTAGCAAAAAAATTATATATATATATATATATATATATATATATATGTATATATATATGCAATTTCCAAATGATCACAAGTTCTCTTGCATGCTCTGTCTCCTTCAAATGCTTTGGCCTTTTTTTAGCTAATGTCTCATATTGTTCTAATTGAGTCACCTCATTGGTGAGTCTAAATCCTCCTGCAGGGCCAGGAGCAAGCCCTCTGAATCTTTGCACTCCTATTATACCTACCCAGGGCTCAGCAGCGATGTCCTTACATGTTTATCTGGCCCCCGACATGATTGCTCCTCAGTGTTCTACTCACCAGAGGGTAAGCATTGCCTCACATTAGCAACGGTTGTAAGATACTCTGGTCCTAAGTACTTTTGATAAGTTGTTTTGTCCTGAAGGTTAGCCAAACATTCTGTGTCATCACTGAAGAGCAGGTCCTTGGTTGAAGATTTGAACATCTGGAACATCATATACTCAAACCCATTTCTTCCAAAGAGCTCCTAGGTCAGACAGACAGACACACAGACAGTGAGTGACTGGCAGTGCCAGGAGCACAGGGTTGTGTATTCTGCCTCAAAAGACCTGAGTCTCCTGGACTGCTCTACTCCAGCCCCTAGGAAACCTGGAACACGGCAACCCTTTTGGAGGCACCATAGGAAAATGGCAAAAAGCATGGCCTCTGGATTCAAATCCTGGCCCTAGCTTTTCCTTGTCATGTGACCTTAGGGCAATTCTTTACTGAGCTTATTAAACATCAGTTAACTCCTTTGTAAATGGAAATAGCACTAAATAGTGAGATGATGTATGTTAACCAAGTGCTAAGTAGAAAAGGCTCCAAGTTTGCCACTGTATCACTATTCCACCAGTCATTGGTGTTTTCAACTTCCCGGATCATACTTATATGTCTTTAATATATATATATATATATATATATATATATATATATATATATATATATATTTTTTTTTTTTTTTATTGATTTTTTACAGAGAGGAAAGGAGAAGGATAGAGAGTTAGAAGCATTGATGAGAGAGAAACATCAATCAGCTGCCTCTTGCACACCCCCCATTAGGGATATGCCCGCAACTAAGGTACATGCCCTTGACCAGAATCAAACCTGGGACCCTTTAGTCTATAGGCCGACGCTCTATCCACTGAACAAAACGGCTTAGGGAAATGTATGTCTTGCTGCTTCCTGGAACCCTTGCTACTTTGCCTCTTCTGTTCTCTGTATCTGCCCCATTTCCATCTTACTTCTTCTCCCCTCTTCCTTTGTCCACTTCCCTTATAACCAAGGTAGCAGCTTACCTTGTATGGGACCCCATCCTTTCAAAAGTCTGTGACCAAGAGCCTCTGGTTTTGCCAGCTCTCCCTGAGTTGTCCTTTAGCTGGAATGTGTGGGCAGCATGTGCCAAGACATGGATTATTCGACAAGGCTCTGAGTTTTCCCTAAGATCACTTGATTTATGCATGCCCGCTACTCAATAGGATCAGCCCTTTTGGTCATAAGTTATCTAAATGTTGGCTTTATAACTTTCATGAATCCTAAAACAGTATTCAGCTTGCCAGGTTCAGGAAACACATTGAGATCTACCTAGATCAGATAGAGTAACCTCCATTCTGCTTTTCCCCCATATGACTCAGCCTAGTGCGAAGGGTACTCAGCTAACTTGCTAACTTGCCCAGATGGCCCAGGGCAAGAAGTGAACACAGCCAGCAGCCTTCCGCTTTCATAGAGAAAGGGCTGCAAGAATCAAGTTCCACTGTCCAGGGAGGAAGAAGGTGAGACTGGGCTGGGATGTGTCTGTGCAAGTCTGTAAGTGAGCTGAGCATGCAGTTGCCATACCTGTTGATTGTAGAGCATTCTGCGAACAAAATCTGCCTTCTCTTTTCTTGAGACCACAGCGTGATTTGGGACTATGCCTAGGTGGCAGTTCTGAGCCTCGGTCACAGGCTTTCTGGTGCCATCGAGGCACAGCAACTCAAAGTCTTTCTGCTTTAGATCCTTAGCCCAGTCTTCAGGGTTTTTTCCTGGGGAGAGAGAAACCAGGACAACTGGTAGCTTTCATCGAGGTGCCCCACTTGGGAGATGTGACCAACCACCCATGTCACCACTCAGAGAATCACAGAGACACAAGGAAACAATAAAGCTTTGAAAATAAAACAGAAGAGAAATGTTCATAAACTCCTAAGTTCATTACCTTTCTGGTTAGTGCTTTTACATCCCTGTTACAGTCAAAGAGTTCTTAAACAGACATGAAAAAGCACTAACTAGAAAGGAAAAGATTGATACATTGAACTACATTAAGATAAAAAATGTTCATAAAAAGACATCATTAAGAAAGTACAAAGGCAAGATTTTTCATAAATGGACAATATTTTGAATATCTATAACTGTTAAAAACATGTATCCAGAATATGTCAGGATGCCTATGAATCAACAGAGCCAGACGTGCTCAGATGGACTGCATCCTCCACATGTTTGTCAGTTGGATTCAAGGCCAGTGTGATAACCAACCCTGTCAAGTCTGACTGGACTTGGAGAATTCTCTCATTCCCTAAGTAGAAAAATGTTAGGGCCAAAGTCACTAGAGTCTTAATGACTTAATAAACTTCCTTGACTGCCCAAATGGGGAGTGATTTCCCATGAGAAACTCAGGTTTTTTCCAAGGAAGGAAAGGATGGAGCAGGCACGTACCGTGAGTGATCTGCAGGACTGTGGGGTGCTCCACGAAGGCCACGTCTCCCTTCTCAACCAGACACCTGCACACCAAGGGCCAGGTCAGTGAGGAGGGCCAACAGGAGGGGGAGGTAGACACCGGGAGGGGGGTCACTGAGAGGCTCACACCCCTTCACCCAGGTCACTTGGCACATCTAACACACACACAACTGTAATGCCTGGCTGTCCCTGGGAATTAGAGGAGAAATGAAATAGTGGTGTTGTGTTTTTTGTTTTTTAAATCTGCTTCTTTAGTTTCCAATGCTCCTTATTTTGGATGCTGGCCAGTTTTTCCAGAGGAGAAACTCGTTTTCTCCTATTAACAGGGATATTCAAGAATGACTCTCTGGTTGGATCAAAGTTCACATCAGAGAGTAAAATCAGCATGGGAGATGTGATTTTGAAGGAGTATTATCACACCCATATGTCTACTCAGCCTTAATAAAAGTTAATGTGCATCACTAAATATTTGTTCACAGTTAATCCCCTGAAAAATGTTTGCCTGTGGTTAAAGGGCATTCTTTATGAGAAATATTCACATTAACATCAGTTTTATGACATTGCCAGATGTAAATTGCTATTATTGAATAGTTATTAATTATAAGGAGCACCTCTCCAGTTTTCTCTCTCTTAACATCAGGTCTCTCTATACTTGGCTAGGGTTATTACTCCCATTCAGTTTTCCTAAGCTCGCTTGCCCTGTTTCTTTCCTTTAGTCCCCCTTCCTACAACCCCAGTCCCAAATGAATATGATCATCTGCCTCAGGTGTGTCTGCACCTCAGCGGTGAGGTAGACCAGAGACCTCCCCAGTGATGAACTTCACTTAGGCATTCCTGTTCTTCTTGCTCTATTCTAGACCTGTGGTTCTCAAAGCTTGAGCTGTTATCAGTAGCATAGGTACCAACTGGAAATTTAGAAATGCACATTCTCGGTCCCCAGACCTACTGGATCAGAAACTTACAGGGACAGGGCCCAGCAATCTGTATATTAAGAACCCCTTGAGGAGATTCTGATTTGTGCTTGCGGGTGAGAACTAGTGCTTACGACAACCGCCTCCCCATTCTATAGAGCAGTGGCTTCAAAAATGTTTCCCACTTCCCGGAAACCTCTGTCTCTTCCCAACACTCATACTCCGGCATGTGCTCCTACTTCCAAGAGAAGCACCGAAATCATTGCTGGGCTCTCTTTCAGCATCCTTCTGTCAAATTACCAGTCCTAATCGCCAGTGCTCTTCTCCTGCCCTCCAGCAAAAGTGTCCTCCCAGGAGCTCCCATCCCCGCCCAATTCTCAGGCACTTTCTGCTGTGATTATCCTCTTTTATATAATTGAAGCCTTTCCCTCCCTGTTCACTGAGTTCTTATCATCGGCATTCATACTTTTATTTTTAGAAAACAGTAAACCCTGCATTGATACCACATAGCCCTCAGCAATGGGTCTCTCTCCCCCTCTCATCCAAGCAGCTAAGAGGAACCATCCCTCTTACCATCAACAGCCCTTCACACCACCCTCACTGACCCTTGCCAGTTGGCTTAGAGAACTGACTGGCTATTGAATCTGCTGCCACCAGATCCAGAAGCCATTTTGCCATACTCATTTTATTTGATCTCTCAAGTTCAGCCTTTCCCCAGTGATTTGAAAAGTCATCTTTGTTACTAACCAAAAATAATATGTTTGTGTATCTGTCTTGTAAGTATATTATCTTCCTTTGGTTTATTTGTCATTCTTGTACATAAATCAGCCTATGTGGATCACAGTATTACAGTATTATATACTGCTATGTGATTTTTTGTACATCTAGAAAAACATTCCCTTTGTATAATTTTATTTAAAAATTATTGGTTCTTAGTGGTGCACAGACACTACTCACCTGAGTGCCCCACTGGAGCCGTAGTATTTCTCGTAGATTCTGGGAGCACACTTGTAGGCTGCATTGCTGTCACTACCGCACAGAGCACAGAGACTGGACTTTGGATCAGACCCAGGGGCACAGCTTTGACTGAAGAATTCATCTGTGCAGGAGGAAACAGGAAGTCAGCTCTCCCCATCTGTGTTAGCAAGAAAGCCTCAGGTTTTTGTCCATAGAATTGCTTGAATGATGTAAAGACACATTCAGGAGTCTGGCATCATATTATTAAAAATAAAAACCTTATGAAAAAAATTTTTTAAGTTGCAACTGGAGTGAGGGAGGACTAGCTGAAGTTGGAACAAGGGTCTGTGAGCTCAGACCTGCATTCCTGTGTCCTAGGAAGAGCAGGCATAGATTTAATCTTAAGTGTGGGCAAAATTGGAAAACATGTCCCACAGTTTTCTGACCTCTGCTGCCCTTTCCTCTTTATAGGATCTGCCATCATGACTCCAAGTCTAAGAAGGGTCCACAGCTTTGGCGTTGGAATATCGAGGTTGGGGGGACCCTTTCTGGCAGTTTCAGTTGCCTATTGCAGGTTGCAGATGAGATCATCAGCTGAGAAAAGGTGGTAGATGGGTGTGGGTAAAGATGTGAGGACAGTTAGAACATTAGGATAATTATTGGGAAGTGTAGAGAGGTAGAGCAGAGAAGCAGTGGGAGAGCCCCTGAGTGCTGAGGCCAGCATCTGGGGCATTTCCAGTGGAAGAAACTATTCCGCCCGGGACATTTTCCAGCCATGCTCAGCTGCTCAGTGCAGAAGGCGAAGAGAGCAGGTAGCAGGGTTCACACAGGGCTGGGATATGTCAGGTGGCTGGCGAAAGCAGGGGAGCAGGAATCTTTTAGGTATAGCAAGAACGTTGCTGAAATGACTAATACCGGAACCTAAGAAACATGAAGATGAAAGTAGAAGTTAAAGCGTTTTTGGGACTTCCTTGCTTTGCAACCCCGGGCCTGTTCCCTGAGCCAGCTGCACAACATAAAGACCTTTCCCCAAGGTCTGCCCTTTGGGCCAAGCCTCTTCCTTGGAGGCAAGGGGGTGAGGAGAAAGGGGAGGACTTGCTCAGGGACATGCGAAGTTCGCCCACAATTGTCTGTCCAACCACTTTATGCCACCCCTTGCTATTCATTGAACTGAATTTGTCCCCTCCACAGACACAGGCCCAAGGAAGGGGCTGCCACACCACCTCTCAGAACACACTTACCAAATTTGCAGGACCCTGTTTGGTTGTATATCAAGCCCATGGGGATGTCCCAGCCCGCAGACGTGCCAACTTCGGGGTGGCAGGACTTCTTGCCTCGCAGAGAGTTCCAGGTGAGGTCGGCATCTGATTTCTTAACCACTGCCACAGCATAGTGGCCTTGCAACAGAGATATCAAGATCAATTTCAACAGCTCCAGGGCCCTCCTAGAGCTGCTGCAGCTGGCCCCTGCCTGCCACTCTCTCCAGGGAGGGGAATAGGTTGAATCCCATACCTCACTCTAGCAGAAGCCCCTGCAGGTAACTGTCGTTATTAGTGCTGGGCCAAATAGAATGACACTCCTGCTCCCCATGTGTCTACGTACATACGCTCACAAGTATTTACACACACACTTCATACCTCTTCGACTGAATCCTGCTATACATTCTTTTCTGCGAGTTATTTGAACCTTTTTAAAGATCTACTGTGGACCTTTTTGATTCAGTAGAAATCAATATAGCTCTCTCATGATTTTTATTGGTTGACTTTAAGTTATGTTCCACTGTGTGGAAAGTACGTATTTTATAATCTCCTTATTAGTAGGCATTTACATTGTGACCCATTTTCCCCTAAATCTTTGTGCATATGAGTGTGTTTCTGTTTAAATATTTCTATTGAATATAAGTCCAAAAGAAAGAGCTTTAATGACTTCTTTTTTAAGGTTAAGTCTCTGATTTTTTAGGTTCACAATAACATTTTCTAATAATGATAATTTAATTTCTCGTTCCCCAATATTAAAAAAATACATATATGTCTTAAATATATATATATATATGTATATATAGATATAGATATAGATATAGATATAGATTTTTTTTTTAACTTACTCATTCACTTCCAAAATAATGCCAAATATCTTTGGTGGGAGTGGGCCTTCTTGCCTTATTCCTGATTCTAATGAGAACACCATTGATATTTCATGGATTCCTATCCCAAAATTATGTAATTGAATTGTGCTTATATATTGAGTAAGGCTTAAACTGCAAAGCTGAATTTATAATAAGATTAGAATCATAAATCTGCAGAGTTAGAAGAGAACGTGTGATGGAAGGAGACTTGACTTGGGGTGGTGAACACACAATACAATACACAAATGATGTATTACAGAATTGTACACAGAACAGTGGCCCCATCTTTGGAGACCAACTCAGATGTGGGGTGGGGTGGGGTCCAAGAATTTTCATTTCTAATAAGTTCTCAGGTGAGGCTGATGCATCTGGTCCAGGTATTACACTAGATGGAGAACCCCTGCTTTAGCTAATGCCCAAGATTAGTACTTCGCAGACAGAAACAGACCCTCTCTGCCTATGTGGAGACACAGATGGGAGAACTTGTCACCTGCTCTCCTATTCTAAAGACGAGATTGCCCCTCCAGCTACTCAAATCCAGCTGGCTAAAAACTAAGAGTGATTTCATTTCCCTCCTCATTTTCATTGACAACAAGGCCCCAGACAAGTCAGGAATGGGCTCCTGCCCCAATACAGAGCCTTCGTGCGGAGGTGGGCAGGCAGCATGTGACAGGGAGCAGTGTGGTTGGTCAGGAGGGGACCAGGGTTCCAGTCAGGCCACCTCTTCTCAAGCCCAGGTGCAGCCACTTCCTGGCCTTGTGGCCCTGAGCCTCATTGTCCGCATCTACATAATATGGGGCAATGATGCCAATATACTAGAGCACATGTGTCAAACACAAGGCCCACGGCCCAAATCCGTCCCGCCAGGCCTTGCAATGTGGCCCGCACCGCGCTGTCATCACTGCACTCCGCTGCGTTTCCATCACAATGACAGTTTATGACTGTTCAGTAAACCATTCGGCCCGCGATTTAGGCTGGATTTTAGGATTTTGGCCCTTTCTCTGATTGAGTTTGACACCCCTATACTAGAGGATTACTAAGGAAAGCAAGTAGGGATAGTGCAAGCAGGAGACCTGTCCACTGTAGAGTACCCTACGAATACTCATTACTATTACAGCTTCAGGATATATAGATTTGCTCTCTAACAGGTAACTGTGGTGTCGTCTTCTCCTTTATTTTTTATTACAACTCTAGCAACTTTTGTTTATTTTTAAGGTTTCCTCACCCTTTTCCCAAGAACAGGCCTTTACCTTTGAACCCCAGTGTTGCTAATTCTAACTCACCTTTTGTGAGTGTATTCTCACACTTAGACCCAAGCTGCTCTTTGCCATCCTCGGACACTAAGAATAAAAAGAAAAACAATTGAGGTACATGACATTAAATTCCCACAAACACATCCCAAAGACATGAGCTGTTCAATCATAAGAGTTAAGAGTAAAATGAAGAGAAACACCAACTAAGCGGGTTTTCGTTGGTCATTAACAAGCTAAGATTCTGCAGTCCCGTTTTACCCCATTTCCCCCTGATCTTTGCCTTTTGAACTTCAGGTTTCATCCCAGAATCTCCCCAATACTTAGTCAGGTGCAGAGAAAGAAAATGAGGTGTCCTTTCAAAGGGACCACTGAAGATCTGGACAAAGATTTTCTTGCATTTCCTATGGGATTCAAGTCATCTGACATCTTTCATCATTATATTCTTGCTATATTAGAGGACACAGAACCAATCCATAGAGTCAGAAAGGCCTCTATGCAGTCTTTATTCTACCTGCCTTTATTCTCACTGCCTAACAGATGGGTTTTTAACAAATAAGACTGGTGAAATCCTCTTCTCCAGTCTTATTTTTTCATTTGGACAGATCCCCACTAAAGAACATAACCTTTCAGCACCCCCCTCCCTCCTCCCCTTTCCCCCAGTCTTCCAGTGCTGCTGGTATGAGTTAATTTTGGATAATTTGGCAAAAAGATATAGGCACATGTAGCTCATTATTGAGGATAGTGGAAAGAGAGTGGTTTAGAGCTGATCACCTCTGACAAAATGTTGTCCTCTGCCCTCAGCCATGGGGTGAGCCAGCAGACCTGTTCTCCTGAATTAGTGGGCAACTCTAACTCAAGGGCATTTTGGTCAGCACTGCAGCCAGCTCTACACCGTGCTCTCCCGTATCACTATTCTCAGTAATAAAGGCGCTACTTTTGCCTCTTTTTGCCTAAATCTTACATCTATGTCTTCAATTGGTCCTGACATTTGGAAAACGGGATGTTATCCACTAGCTTCCTACACTCTAGCAATAGTTATTATCTCAACAGTGAACTAAATTATTTCCTCATTTCTAAATCCAGGGCCCAGAGGGAATAAAACAGCCAGCAACACTTCCATCCACTTACTGTAGTTCTCTGCCAGCACAGGCACCAGACCGCATTTGCCTGCCGTGTAGATAAATCCTCCATTTAAGCTCATGGCGTCAGCGTCTCCTTTCTGAGGGTAGGAAATAAATCAGTGGCACAACAGTGAGCTTGTTATCCTGTCTCAGAGGTTTCTAACCCGCTGGCTTCATGTCACATGTCCTTGTGATTAAGCAAATCATGGATCACCCAAAGCTTCTGCCACGTAAACACAGTTTTAGAAAACTGGATGTGCATTTGGCCAGGAGAAAGACCCCAACCCAGGTCAGGCTCCCCAGCCTCTCATGAGACCCATGCCCTCATAGTACTTCCACTACACCATTGTTGCTCAACAAGCTACATGCCAGACTCAATGACTGCATTTATTAAGGAACTTGTTTTCTTTTGTATGGCAGAGTTCAGTTTTGATCCCATAACTCCATTGGCAATATACCGAGAGCCCTGACACAGCAAATATTTCAGTACATAATTAATGTCACTACTTAAATAATTCATTACAGGTATACCTCAGAGATACTGTGGTTTGGTTCCAGACCACTAGAATAAATCAAATATTGCAATAAAGCAAGTCATACGAAATTTTTGTTTCCCTCTGCATATAAAAGTTATGTTTACACTATACTATAGTCTATTAAGTGTGAAGCACATCATTTCTTAAAAAAACAATGCACATACCTTAATTTAAAAATACTTTACTGCTAAAAAATTTTGCTACCATCTAAGCCACATGTGTCAAACACAAGGCCCGCGGGCCAAATCCATCCCGCCAGGCCTTGCAATGTGGCCCGCACCTCGCTGTCATCACTGCACTCCGCTGTGTTTCCATCACAATGACAGTTTATGACTGTTCAGTAAACCATTCGGCCCGCGATTTAGGTTGGATTTTAGATTTTGGCCCCTTCTCTGATTGAGTTTGACACCCCTAATCTAAGCCTTCAGCAAGCCTTAATCTTGCCTTAAAAAAAAAAAATTCAGTATCTACAAAGTGCAATAAAGCAAAGCACAATGCAATGAGGTATTCCTATAATAACTAATGTATAGTTTTAATTGATAATTTTTCCAAGAGAGCAAAAAATGTATACTTACAATCACAGATAAGGTCATTAAGAAAGAAACACACAGACACACACATACTCTTTGCCTTTGACCTGTTAACTGCCTTTCTAGAAATTTGTAAAAAAAAAAAAAAAAAAATCTACTACTTAAGATAGTAGTTAACTCTAAAAGGGAAAACTTGCCAAGCCCCTGTTTGTATCAGGACCTTTTCTAAAAACTTTGCAGTGGTTACTTCATATATTTCTCATAAAATCCAATTAGGTAGGTTGTATAATTTTCCTTCTTTAATACATTAGCAAACTGAAGCAGAGAGGGGTTAAATAATTTGTCCAATAGATGGTCACCAGGACTTAAACTTAGGTAGTTTTATTGCTCAACTTTTGCTCATAACCAGTATATCACACAGTGTCTGGGATCTGATTACTCTAAGGATACATCCCTAAATACTATTCTACACACTTTTTTTCATCCATAAAATGGGTGAAACATCTTTCTTACCGGCTTAAATGAGTTAGTGAAAGTTAAGAGGTCATAAATATTAGCTGTCATTAGTATTAAAGGCATACTCAGAAATATTGATTATTAAAGAACAAAAATCTTCATTCCCATAATACCTATAATAGCAAAGATTTGGAAATAATTCAAATATAGACATTTAGAAATTAAATAAATTGAGGCAGAAATACTTGGTGGAATATTATGCAGCTATTAAAACATTTTAAGTGAATACTTCATTACCTAAGAAAGTGCACCAATTATGCCCAAGAATTTAAGTAATTATAACAATAGCTAACATTTACTTATATGCCAGGTCATGTTATGAGCAATCAAATTAATTTAATCCTTATAATTGACAAAGTTAGGAGGCTGTAGAAATTGCAAGATCTTAATCTTAGGGTTGGTCCCAGGTAAGTTTACCAAAATTAGGTTCTTCTTTTCCTAAGATAGACTGTATGTCTCCAAAGTTTGTCAATTTTTCGGTCCTTTATTTATCTTTTTTTTTCTAATCACAAAAGTATTATCTGTTCATAGAGAAATAGAAATGAGCTTCATAACTCAAAAATTACGTGGTAATTATTTCTGAGTTATGAACTTGTGAATGATTTATTTTTCATTTCCAACATGTAATATTTTTATCACCAGAAAAAAAATTAAATGTTCAACTAAAGGACTGAAAAGGTTGGATTTGCTTTCACAATCCACAAGGGCTCTGACCACACCCTGGGATGTCATCCTACTTCCCACAGGTCCTTGGTAGGATACCATTCAGAGCTCCCTGGTCACCAGAGATGAGCACCAAATGAGTTTGAACCTTATTTGTTTCTGCCCAGCCCTGAGCTGGAGGGGTTTATGGGATGGAGTGGGATGGGACTTTGGAGAGTGGGAAAGATGCAACACTACAGTTGCATCTCAGCCTCTCAGCTGATGGGGAAGTATCTGGGAAGTCTCCGTAGAAGAGCCACATGTGTGGGTGTCTGAACTCAGCTGTGGAGACAGGGCCTTCCTTACCACAATAGCAGTAATGCAGTCCTCAGTGATCGGTTTTGTGGTGCACTTTAAGATGCCACCACTCTTGAAAGCCCACTCGTTACACTTGGCACTCTCATGAGGGCCCACTGCACACCATTTCACCTTCTGTGAGTCTTCACCTAGGACAGGTAGAGAAGAACCAGAGATCTAAAGGAAGCTCCAAGGAGTGTTTGGGAGTTTAGTGCCACTAGCTACAGAGTGGCTGCCCAATGAGGTCCTCATCGACATCAGCAGAGTCACATGCCCATATCACCACTCATTCCTGCCTTTCAACCTCCAGAGAAATGGGAGCTCAGTTCTCAGAAAGAGCGGTGAAGGCAGTGCAACCCTAACCTCCCTCCTGACCTCACCTTCCTAGGGAAGGCCTCTGAGCCCTCTCTTACAGGACTGGGTTCTCCCATCCAGGGAGTGCTCCCCAGGGGGTAGTCGTGTATTCTGCTCTGGGTGGGCCTGCTTGCTCTCCTGTTGCCCAGTGTCTTTACTCACCATGGTATGCCCACAGTGGCTTTCTAGATGCTCAATAACTATTGGTTGACTAAATGGAGGGGGGAAAGAGAGAAGGAAGGAAGAAATGGACCGTAGGAATTTGGAAGAAGACAGGAGCTGGATTAAAACCCTCTAAAATTCTAGTCTTCCAGAAGGTAGGAGAGGCCATGTCCCCCTTCAGGTTAGGATGGGCTATTTCCCCTGTCAAATACTAGTAGACCTGTTGTTGGGCGGGGCAACTCTGGTTAATACAAAGAAGCCAGAGCCATCATTCGTTCAACTGGTTCATAATCTAAAGGTAAGTTAGGTCTTTTCCCCAGCTCAACAGAAACTCCCCTCATTAAAACCTAGTGCAGTTGGTACTCCCCTGAGCTCTGCAGGTAGTGAAGGCTGGGTCAGGTGAGGCCTGCAGGTACCAGGAAAGCCTGTATGAGCCCCACCCTGCCCGCTGCCTTGCCAGGACCTTACACACCTCCCCTTAGAGACCGAATGGCAGATAAATATTCATATCCCAGGTACAGCATGGCATCCATCTTAGGTGGGACTTTTAAAAACCCACGGGCAGCGTCTGTAAACAGCAGGTCCTTCCTATGAGGAGAGCCAAAGAGCTTGAAGTCTGCTGACGTGTTTTTTCCAAAATATTCCTGTTAGAAGGATAAAAGAAACAGTGAAGGAGGGACGCTGGCATAGAGAAGCAAAAGGAAAACAAACCCCAAACCATTTAAGAACAGAAAGGGGGAAAAAGAATGAGTGCCTGAGTGAGAGGACGGTGGCCAAGGCCCTCAGAAGTCCGTGGCTCATGGGGTCCTTAGGTCTCTCTCCATGGAATGCTTTCCCCAAATCCCAGCTTGTTTGCCTTACACAGACTCAGGGAAACTGCAGGGGCTGCCCCTCAGATCTGTACAAAGGGGTTTGGGGTCATCATGTGCCAGACAACTGCCCCTCTCTACTGCAGTGTTCCCATGGGCAGTCAGTGATGACTGCAGTGATCCTGGCCACCTGGATCTCCAAGTGGCTCTGGTGGTCTTCATCCTGAGTAGCTGGTGATCCAGCACTCTGACATCAAGCTGGAGGTCAGGAGTCCCAGACCCACCCCCCACCACTGATCTCAAGCAGTTCTTTACCGCTTCTGGCAAAAACAAAGGGCCCTTGACCTATGAGTCCCACTGACGGGCCCAATGCTGTTCCTGGCTGTACCTGACAGCAGCACCTACTCACATACTTTCCAATGTCTGTCTGCTTTTTCTTTTGCATAAACTGTCACCCGCTGCTTTCTCTGGCAAACCTTTGTACTTCCTTGGGGTGCACATAGCTTATTCCCTGGGGTCTCAGAACCTTCCCAGATGTATCCTGCAAATCAGTCCTTCTGTCCTCCGAAAAGTATATAATCCATGTCCCCAAGGTTATACCATCCTACCTTCTGACACTTTGAATGTGTTCACATTTCTCTGTGAGCAACTCAAAGGCAAGTCTTTGTCTAGTTCATCTCTGATACCCCAGTGCTGAGCAGAGAGCACGACAGGGATAGGACCGGGTGATGAACGAGGGCCGACTTAGAGAGACTGGCAGGTCAGAGAGGAATGCTCGTGGAGGGTTACTGCGCCTGAGGGAAGTCAGGAGGACAGTGTCATATGCCAATAGGATAACGGGAGCACCTCACGGAGGGGGGACACCTGCATCCATTTAGAATGAAAAGAACACACTGGGGCAACCAGGAACTTCTGCAGAGTCTTTGGCCCACCGGGTCAGTGACGCCAGGCAAGGGTTTTGTGGCTTCTGCTGTCTATAACACATACAGACTAAGCGGCTTGTCAGTGAAGAGGATGACGTGTGGCATGGTTCCTGCTGTAGTCCACAGGACTTCCAGAGTGGCAATTAGAGAGAAGAGGAAGGTGCCCCGAATCCAGGCAGGAAGGAGGACGGTGGGTTTGGTACCTGGGCTCGGTTGAGAAGCTCCCAGATCAAGTCCTCATTGCCGCCCACACTTCGGGCCACAACAGCATGGGAAGGGATGCTGGCCAGGTGGCACTCCTCATATTGGTCTACTGGCTTCCGGGTGTTGTCCCTGCAGAGGAGCTCGTACTGGTCCCTGTCAGCCTGGCGTGCAAGGTTCTCTGGGGAGGAAAGCCCAAAGGAGCCAACAGACTGTAAGCGGAGACATCAGCTGTGGCCCCCCTTTCTCACTGAAACACAAACCACTTGACCTTGTTGAAATAACCATCTAGGCCCAAGATGGACCCGCTCCTGCCCAGGATGCCACGTCAACAAACCAAAACTTAGGTAACTTTCGTGTCCCTGTAATGCTCTGCGTGACCAGAAGCGCAGTACCCACCCAGTCCTCACTGCCAACCCTACTTCTTCCTACTTCTTTCTTGGCTCCTTCTCAGCCCAGACAAGGTTGACAGTGTGGCCCCAGCCAATCAGATGTTTTCTGTGTGTCTCTTCCTTGTTCTTTATTCTTTGTCCTTTAAAAGCTTCCTGCTTTCTCCCTCCTCCTCCCCCATTTTGCAGTTCCCCAAATGGAGACTGCCCACTTCATGAAGTGTTAATACATTTGTTTATAAAACCAACACTGTCTTCTTCAATCATTCTTTTAACAAGCCTAAGAGGACTGAAAGAGAATCTTTTCCAAATACATTTTCGACAGATGAACCTGTGGCCTTGGGAGAAGAGATGACTGAGTAGACAGGGTTAGGAGGCATGTTTGGCCTGGAGCCCTCCCTCTGCCCCTGTCCCTATGGTTCTGCTAATATGAAACGTGGCAGCAGATTTTACAAAGCACTCACAGCACGCCAAACACCGTGCTGAAGTCACCCCATGCTCTTTGCCACTTAATCCTCATAACAGCTGGAGGAGGCCGGGGATGTGACTATCCCCTCTCTATTTTTTTTAAATATATATTTCAGAGAGCAAGGAATAGGGAGATAGAAACATCAGTGATAAGAGAGAATCATTGATTGGCTGCCTTCTGCACACACCTCCCCCTTGGAGATTGCAACCTGGGCATGTGCCCTTGACTGGACTTGAACCTGGGACCCTTTAATTCGCAGGCAGACTCTCTATCCACTGAGCCAACCCAGCTAGGACAACTATCCCATTCTAGAGAAAAGAAAATAGCCTCTGAGAGTTTAGGTAACTCATCAAACTTGCTAATCTGAGGCAGACATGCGGCCATGCTGGGACAATCCTGGTCTCCCCCAGAAGACAGAACCCATAGAGAACGGTGGTAGAGCAGGTGAGGGATGGACAGGGGCTGAGAAGCTGGTCAGGGCATTCTATAGGTATAGAGAATGACCAGAAAATCTTGTAAAGAAAACAAGCTCTTTGGTTCCCTTTGTCTAATTATTAGAAGGTGTTCTGGGTTGAACTATGCTCCCCCTCCCAAGATTCACATGTTACAAAGTCCTGATCCCCAGGACCCTCAGATTGTGACTTTATTTAGAAACAGAGTCATTGCAGATGAAATTAAGAGGCGGTCATACTGGAGTGAGTGGGCCCTACTCCATTAAGACCGGTGCCCTTATAAATAGGGGGAATTTGGACACCAACAGACATGCACACAGGAGGAATGCCATGGGAAAGGAAAGACAGAGATTGGATAACGTAGTACAAACTGAGGAACACCAGAGACCGGCAGCAATGTGCTGGAAACTAGAAGAAATGCATGGGACAGATTTTCCTCATAGCCTCAGAAGGAGCCAACCCTGCTGACATAGTGATCTTGAACTTTTGCCTCTAGAACTATGAGACAATAAATTTCTGTTGCTTAAGGTTATGGCAGCCCTACCAAACTCATACAGAAGGCCCTTTGGGGTTGATAAAATCTATCAAAAGAGAAGGAGGTTGGGCTGGTGTGGCTCAGTGGTTGAGCATTGTCCCATGAACCAGGAGGTCACGGTTCCACTCCCAGTCAGGGCCATGACCAGGTTGCAGGCTTGATCCCCAGGAGGCAATGATCCATGACGTGTCTTGGATCAACAATCCTTGATTCTCTCTCATCATTAATGTTTCTATCCCTCTCTCCCTCTCCCTTCCCTCTCTGAAATCAATTAAAACATTTAAGAAGAAGAAGAAGAAGGAGGAGGAGGAGGAAGAGGAGGAGGAGGAGGAGGAGGAGGAGAAGAAGAAGAGAGAAGGAATACAATTAGAGTTCTTGTGAATGTTACCATTTTAATTAGGTATGTCATAAAATACATTTTAAATATATTAAAAAAATTTTAATGATTTTTATAATGTTAGAATTAAAATATCCAATATGATCTAATAGTTTCAGAAAGAAATAACTTTTCCACCTCAGTCACTCACCACCAACACTCATTTTCATCCCTAAAGCCCGGGGGACAATCTCTCATAAACTTCTACTTTAATAAGGGGTCTTGTATAATAGCAGACAAGTGGCTTTCAGCAAAGATAATCGAGATGGTCTCTAGAACATTTCTGTTGTTTTCAGAAAGTGAGGATGTTTTAAACACATTATACTGAGTGTTAGAAGGCCCAGCCCTCTGACATAATTGTGATAACTTGAGCAACCAGAGGAGATAACAGTGACAATTATCTGGAACAACTTGATCCTGGGAGATGAAACCCCTAGATGACCCCACTAATTAAAATTACTGGTAATAAGTAATGCATCATGTACCAAAATGCTAACAAACCAGGTCAATGTGTAGTAATGGGGAGACAGTGAATTGTGATTGGCTAAACAAGAGAATAAAACACTCAAAACTCCTATTTTGTGTTAGAGAAAAACTAGGTTATGAGGAACTGGAGGCCCACATAGAAAGCAAGCATGTAAAGTTTCCCTGAGGTAGCAGACGCTAATCTTAAAATGAACCTAGCATAGCGAGTATACAATTGGTTTTAAAGATCTTGAGTGGTGTATTGTGTTCTATAGCGGAAAGAAATTTAATTGGTTATAAAACCCAAAGTCTGTACCCTCATCTTATCTGAAAAACTTCTTTGTTAATTGATTATTTCTGATAGATTACCCAAAACCCTGGAAAGGTGTTTGCTTTTTAAATATAGAAACAAAGAAGAAATTATTGTCCATAGTAATAATGCTTTTGCAATAGATATATGTATGCTAATAAGTTCTGAAATCATTACTGTAGTGTGGGTTTTGCTGCAGATTTTTGAAGCCTTTAGGAGCCATTTGTAATGAGGCATTCAGAATAATGTGATCAAATGTGAAATTGGTATTTCAGTGACTGGGAGAATTTAATTATTGAAACTCATTTTGTTTTACTATTAATAGTTAAGTAATGTTTAAATGTTCAGAAAATTAGTAGAATTATAGACTGAACAAATTGAGCACTAAACAATGTACAAATAACAAAAATGTGTTTTATACAGAAACCCTCCTATTTCATTAAGATCTTGTCATCACTCATCTCTAGATGTAGGGAAACTTCCAGGCAGACATCAGGTCCCCTGGCCAGGGTGCAACGCACGCAAATTCCTGCTCCATCCAGCACGTACCTGACACGGTCGTATGTCTCATGAAGCCCACTTCCCCCTCTCCATCCTGCAGGCACCTGAGGAACAGGACAGCTGCAGTCAGGCCACTCTCCAGGACAGGGCCTTGCCCTCCCCGTGCAGATCCTCTGAGGCTCTGCCCTGGCCACAGGCTCACAGAGCTTTGCCCAGACTTCCATCTGTCCTCACAGAGGTGATGGCCCTGTGTGAGGGGCATGTGAACCGCCACAGCCAGCCCAGAGCTGAAGCAGGTAGGAGCCCTGTAAGCCACATCTCAGGCTACTCTGGGGAGGGATGGTGTGGAAGTAGGACCCTCACCTTTCACTTCAAAGGCAGCCATTAGCAATAGATTTTTTTTTTTTTTTAATAAAAGGTTTAAAGCTTTTTAAAGCAAAACTCTGGATAGCCTTAGATTCCCAGCCTCGTTTTGAGTGGTAGCCATTTCTTTTACTGAGCATAGGTGCCTTCGCAGGGCTGAGAGGGAGGTGGGGAGAAGAAGCACACAGGGAGATGCTCAGGCAGAAATAATCAAACTGGGAGATCCTGGCCTTTAATCAGACGAGAGCCCAAGCCTGTGTCTGTGGATCCCAGAGTCCCAGAGACAGGTCTATCCCCTCCAACCTCCAGGAGGTCCAGGAGAGTAATATAGACCCCCCACAGGGAGATGAAAGGGGCTCCCACACAAAAGACTGCTCCTCAGGATGGTAGGAGGCCCTCAGAACCTGGGTTTCACACTGACAGTGTAGATGGTCTGGGGCAGCCTGCCTAATCCTTCTGCCTTCATTGCACCATCTTCAGAGAAAGGGGGAGGAACAGGGAGTCTCACTCACTTGAAGGCACCCGAGTAGCCATAGTACGGTTCACGTTGGGAGAAGGCACACTTGTCTTTCCCTTTCCCAGCGCACAGCTGACACAGTTTGGGGAAGGCTGTCCCATCCGCACCGGGGACACAGCTGCCCGCGAAGAAATTGGCCGCTGCTGCTCAACACAGAAATGTGGAACACAGATCATGAGCCAGCCCAGCCAAAGACAATTCCAGCTCCCAACCCAGGCTCATGCATGAACAGAGAGGGACCAGAACAAACCCAGCATACCAGGCCCTGCTTGCACATATGTGTGTTCACTGGTCAAGATCAAGGTTTCCCAAAAGGGACATGTTAACAACTATTCTCCCATCGCCCTCCCCAAGGACCAGGCCTATGCCTGCCACCAACTAAGGCCTGTCTTAGGTCTTTGTTACCCTCACCCCCCTCCCTGCCTTGTCCCACTGGAACAGCTCAGAGAGACATCTCCCCTGGAAGTCATGCCCAGGAGATGACAGACCCACCTGGACAGATGCATGCCAAGCTCATGGCCAGCACATGGCCACCAGAGAATGCTCCAGCAGGAGGGGAAACACAGAAAGGAAGGCGCCCCAGGGAAGTGGACAATAGGGCCCACTGACCTTGGTCCTGCCTGAAACCTCTGCAGGCCTGATGCCCTTCCCCACCCACTCCTCCAGGCAACCTCTGCTGAGGTATCAGGAGCTCAGAGAAGAGAGGACTCTGCCGAACCCTCCCAAGGGCTGCCAGTGTTGCAGACCCAACCAGTTTAAAGCTGGTTAACCTCCCACCTCCACCCCAGGAATCATCACACATGATCACCTGATCATGTCTGAGTGACCTCAGGGTGGCCTATGGTACCTAAAGAAGGGACGTCTGCCTGAGGACACACACCCTCCTGCCTGCTTACCTTTCTGAAGAGATTTCTGTGGCTCAGACAATTCGGGATAGAGTGTACTCATGGGGATGTGCCACCCAGCAGACCTGTAAATGCCTGTGTGGCAGGACTTCTTGCCTTGAAGCTGGTTCAGCTGGAAGCCACTGCCCTTCTTCACCACGGCCACAGCATAATAGCTGGTTTGTGGATCTACAGAGAGATGGTGTGACTGGAAGACCCACAACCTGGGCCTCAGGGAAACATTGCTCATCACTGCTGGGCTCCTGACCAGGGAAGGGGAACCCACAAGCCACACTTAAGATGGGTTGGGTCCTAAGGAGGGAGAGATCAGAATAACTTCCCTAGGTTTGCAGGGAAGAAACAGACCACAGAGGGGGCATTGGTATAACCCTCCAGGAAAACACTGGCCAGAAGGCCACATGTGCATGGGCCTCAATGATTTTTCCTGCCCTCGCCCTGCAGGTTGTCTGCCTACACCTGCCAACCCAAGGCTACCTGGAAACTGGAGATCACATTCCTAACTCCTAAGTATTTCCTGGAACCTAGGGACACAGGCTCAGAGATAGTCAGGTTACTCTCAGAGTGTGTGCTCCAGTGTCGTCTCTCCTCTGAGTGAGGCACCTGTGGTTCTTGGAAAACTCTCTATACAGCTCTAAACTCTAATGGTTCAGGTCAGGCTATGCACACTTCCTGGCCTAGGACATCTCTGTCAGCAGCACCAGTTTTCAACCAGCCCAAAGCCTCAGAGGCCCGAGTTGTGCCTGTGGGGACCTATAGGGCACCACATTGCCCACTCACTCCTCCATCACCTGCCTAAATAGGACAAGAGTCTACTGGGAGAGAACAAGGTTCTATCAGGATAGAACCATCGCCACAAACTCTCACGGATCCCCAGGGAGAACTTACTGTCTTCTGACCCATAGTACTCTGCCACCACAGGTTTCAGGTTGAAGGGGGCTTGGCCCGCCTCAAACAGCAAACCTGCATCCAGTGTCACAGCATCTGCCAGGTTTGCCTGAAAAGGAACAAAGCAGACACCAATGAAGCCCTCAATTCCAGGAAACACCACCTAAACCCAGGTGAGTGAGGGTGACGTTTGGGGTCAGAAAAGCCATCATCTTGGCCAGACCACCCACTAACCCATTTCAGTTGACTCCACCACCCCAGTGGGGGGAGTTTGGCCACCATATTCCTATTCCTCCAACATAGAGAAAGGAATAGATTGGTTTTCTTTTTCCTGGTGAGGAGTCCAGTTCTTGGCTCAGAAACCTATGTGTGATCTTCTAGGATCAATCTGAGCTACAGAGGCTTTACCCGCAGGCCTTGTGGTGGAAAGCTGCCCTCCCCACCCCAGGCTGGGTGCACAGCCCAGGCACTGCAGGCTCTGAAAGAGGCTGCAGTCAGTCACTCAGGCCCGCTGCCTGGCCATGCTTTCACATGTGTACATTGAGAACCCAGGTGCTCTTGTTTGATGACCTCTTTATGGTGGGCCCTCTGCTGAGGCCTTCTGAGGTATCACTGTGAAGCCCTCCTTATGGGGAGTGGGGGTTGATGATACTCTTCTCCACTTTGATTCAGTGCTTGGTACTCTTCCTTCCTGTCCTGGGTCCAGATAACTGCAGGGGTCTTTTGTTCGTGGATTCAGTGTTTCTATGGGTTTAGTTTCTTGCTTCTGAACTAAGTGTTAAAAGATTATTACTTCTGTGGTGGCTCATTGTTCATGTAATGGACTACTCAGACATGTCACAGCTTACTGCTGTCCAACTCAGCTGCGTTTTACCCAGTAAAAATAGAGACACAGAAAGTTTGCCAGTGAATCACTTCCGCAGGCCACATAGTTAGTAATATAAAATCATACTATCCATGAAGCTGGCAGTATGGGGTTATCGCTTCCATCATACTGTTACTTGATGGGGTTTGTGAGGTTTTTTGTTTGTTCCTGCTTCTGCTAAATCTCAACCTCAAACTAATAGTTCACTTGAAATACTATAGATGCTTTTCCACTAGGTCTAGAATTTATTTTATCTTCAAGTGAGAAGCCCTCTTTCTTATTTAGACACTGAATGATAAACTGTCCTGCCTTTTTCTTGCTTCAGTTATCTTTAGACAAAATGATTTTTCTAGAAGCCCTTGCCCACACTCTATGAATATTTTTTATTCATTAAATTACAAGGCAGAAGCTATATAGCTCCATGATCTGTGCATGTTACTGGTAAGCAATAGAATAATAATAGTATTTCTCAAAGAAATATAATAATGTAAGCTTCTATATTTGTCTTAACAAACTTTTTAAACTTTTCTTGTTAATATTGAGGTTGTTTTATTGTTTTATTATAATGAAAAACGTAACAAAATTTGCCATTGAATCATTTCTGAGTGTACACTCAGTGCCATTATAGACATTCACATGGATAAGTGACCCTTTCATTCCATAACTAGACACCAGATATGAAACATTCTTGAGACTTTCTTGGTATCACAAAAGGTAGGTGAAACCTCCAGAGAATCTCTACACCAACCCCACATCCTGTAGAATAAAAATAAACAAGAGCTTTCCCCAAGGCAGTGAGATTAGGGCTGTGGGGGCCAAGATTCCAGGACCCCAGGCAGGAATCACTGGGGCCTCAGGGGCTCAGGAACCAAGGAACCAACACCTAACTCATGGGGCCCACTAGAACAGCAACGATTCTGAGAAAAACCTGAGCCAGCAGGAGAGGGATGATTAAAATAAAAAATGGCTAAAACCGGTTTGGCTCAGTGGTAGAGCGTCAGTCTAAGGACTGAAAGGTCCCAGGTTCGATTCCGGTCAAGGGCATGTACATTGGTTGCGGGCACATCCCCGGTAGGGGGTGTGCAAGAGGCAGCTGGTCGATGTTTCTCTCTCATCGACGTTTCTAGCTCTCTATCTCTCTCCCTTCCCCTCTGTAAAAAAAAAATCAATAAAATAAAAAATGGCCGAAACCGGTTTGGCTCAGCGGTAGAGCGTCGGTCTGTGGACTGAAAGGTCCCAGGTTCGATTCCGGTTAGGGGCATGTACGTTGGTTGTGGGCACATCCCCAGTAGGAGGTGTGCAAGAGGCAGTGGTCGATGTTTCTCTCATCGACGTTTCTAGCTCTCTAGCTCTCTCCCTTCCTCTCTGTAAAAAATCAATAAAATATATTTTAAAAAAATAAAAATAAAAATAAAAAATGACCTCCCACATGCAGAAAACTAAACCCACAGTAAGGTAAGGCACAATGCCTGGCTACAAACAGACAGACCTTCAAGGATGGTGGAGATTGGAACTGTCAGATGTTATGGAGAAGAGAGTCGTATGTGGCATTTGGTTTTATGTACAAAGTGAAGGCAATACTCACAGGGATAAGCATAGAACAGAAAATTAGCAGGTATAAAAAGAAAAAAAATTAAATTATGGCTTGTAGACCCAATAATATAACTGTTGAAATCAAAAGGTGAATGAATGGGAAACAGTTTATTTGACATGTTTAAATTCTAAAAAACTATTAGAACTAATAAATTACTTCAGTAAAGTTGCAGGATACAGAATCCATAATTAGAAATCTTTTTCATTTCTATACTCCAATAATGGTCAACTAGGAATAAATTTAACCCAAAAGGTGAAAGAATGTGTGCTGAAAATTATAAGACATTAAAAAGTGAAATAGAACAAGATACAAATAAATGGAAGGATATACCTTGCTCATTCATAGGAAGAATTAATATTGTCAAAATATCCTCACCACCTATAATAATATATAGATTTAATGCAATCTTTATTAAAATTACAATGGCATTCTTCTCAGAATTGGAACATTTGTATAGAACATTTGTTTTTGTCTATATTAAAAGATCCTGAATAGACACTTAATATAGACAAAAACAAAAACAAAAATATTGAGAAAGAATATGTTGAGAGGTATCAGACTCTCTGATATTAAACTAATCTACACAGTTACAGTAATCAAAACAATTTGGTATTGGCATGAAAACAGATATATACAATGGGGTAAAGGCAGTCTTAAATAAGTGGCATTGGCAAATCTGGACAGATACTAGTACACACAAAAAGATTAAATTGGACCACTTTCTTGCACCATATACAAAAATAAACTCAAAATGGTTAAAGACTTTAATGTTAGACCTGAAACTATAAAACTCCTAGAAGAAAACAGGCAAAGACACTTTGGCATAACTCTTAGCAATATCTTTTTGTGTTCTGGGTTGTGTGTGCAGGGCCTCCCTTCCTCCTGCCCAAGGATATATTTCTTCAAATGAGGGAAACAAAAGGAAAAAAACAAATGTGACTGTCAAACTAAACTAAACATCAAACTAAATGTCTTTGCATAGTAAATGAAATCAACAAAACAAAAAGACAACTTACTGAATGGGCAAGATATTCACAAATGATACATCCACTAAAAGGGTTAATATCCAAAAATATATAAAGAACTCATAGTTCTTAACACCAAAAACAAATAAAGCAAAAAATTCTTAGGATTCTGTTGCTCAGGAAGAGGAAGTACATGGATCATTGTAAGTAAGACCAATGGGTTACACCACCCCAAGTGTCACCTTTCTATAGAATCCAATGCTACCGCAAAGCTATTGCTAAAAGTAAGCTATTGGCAATAATGAAATTTTGAAAACTGTGGTGGGTTCCTGGATAGTATAATTTTATATTATTAACATATTTAAAAATAAAGAGGGGCATGCAGGGACCAAAGATGAACATAATCATAATTCAAGAGTTCTTTTTAAAAAATATATTTTATTGATTTTTTACAGAGAGGAAAGGAGAGGGAGAGTTAGAAACATCAATCAGCTGCCTCCTATGCGCCCGCCCCCCACACACACACACACCGGGAATATACCCGCAACCAAGGTACATGCCCTTGAACGGTATGGAATCTGGGACCCTTGACTCTGCAGGCTGACTCTCTATCCATTGAGCCAAACCAGTCAGGGCAAAGGATTCTAATTAAGCCATGATCATAACTGAGGTCCAACTTAAAAGCAAACAAAAAAGAACATACCAGTAGTTTGTACCAAATCACTGATTTCCTGAGTTAGTCAAACTCCTTTTGGCTGAGTCTTTCCCCTTCCACCTCATTACTCCTTCCAGTCTCCTTCTGTTACCCTGACTCCGCCACAGCAACTCAGACAAGCTCAGCTCTCCCCTGCCTCAGGACCTTTGCACACATTGTGTTCCCTGGCTCTTCCCTGGGGTCTCAGCTTCACTGTTCCCTCTCAGGGAGATTGTTCCTGACACTCAAAGCTCAGTCAGAGCATTCTATTTGCCCCCTTCATTGTACGTCACAGAATCTGAAATTACATGTTTATTTGTTTTGCATAGTTTTCTTCTCTCCCGATTAGACTGTAAGCTCCTCAAGAGTATGTGTCTTTAAATCATTGCCCAGCACAGCATCTGACACAAGTTCAAATGAGCAGGAACAATGTTGAAGGAGTAAAGAGGATTTTGGAAAACTTAGAAAACAAAGGGCCCTAGCTAGTTTGGCTCAGTGGATAGAGCATTGGCCTGCAGACTGAGGGGTCCCGGGTTCGATTCCGGCCAAGGACATATGCCCCGGCTGCGGGCTCAATCCCCAGTGGGGGGGGGGGTGCAAGAGGCAGCCACTGTCAATGGTTCTCTCTCATCATTGATGTTTCTGTCTCTCCCTCTCCCTTCCTCTCTGAAATCAATAAAAAGATATATATTTTTTTTAAAAAGAAAAGAAAGGGATCAGCTATTATCTGCAATCCTGTCACTGTATTTCTCTTCCCCGTGAGCATCATTTATCTCCTTTCTATGCTGTGTTAAGAACTTCCAAACCATGTTATTTTGATAGCAAAAATTCTTGTTTTTCCCCCTGTGTTCTCAAAATAGCCCCCTTTCAGAGCATGTTGTGTTTTGCTTTACGACTCATTAAAGGTAGCCACTCCGATGTCCATTTCTGAAGGACATCCGCCTCGGGTGTGTGAGTACAGAATTGTTCCAGAACGCCAGGAGCAAGAGGAAGTGCTGATTGTCTTCCACTCTCCCTTAGGCAGCCGTGACTTACCGCAATGGCCTGGATGCACTCATGGTGGGAGGTTTTATTCACACACGAGACAATGGGAGCCTCAGGAAGAAATTCCCTCCTACTCCCGCTGAAAAGCAAGCACTTCTCGAATTCATGACCTGAGACGGTGCACCATCGCACCATTTTGTCGGAGTCAGCCAGGCACAGCCCTACAGGAGAAAAGGACAGAACGCCCTGTTCCAGCAGGAGAGACAGCAGCACCCTCTGAAGGGACCCTCTGCCCTGTCCTCCTTCCACTCCTGCCCATGGGCAGGGAAGCGTTCCGGTTCCACTGCATTCTGAGGCTGGGACAAAGGAGAGGCAGCTCTTGCCTCTGGTTTGTAAACACGGAGCCGACTGGAAAAATGAACTGTTGGTCAGCCCCTGACGTTGCCAAGAGAGAAGATGGAGGAAGAACAAAGAACAGAAGCCCTGTTTGGGACGGACCCGGGGGCTGAACAGTGGACTTCCCTGTGGCCATCGGTGGCCGGGCACAGCTGTACTCTGCCTTTCCAGCCTCGCCCCGCGCCAGAGGAGCTCGCTGTGAGGCCCTGTGTGGCAGACGGGCCGGGGAGAGCCCACCACAGCGCTCCTTTGCCTTTCCTGCCTTCTCCTTCCTCTGCCCTGCCCAGACTACCCTCTCCCTATGTAAGATACCCTACTCCAGGAATGATCTAAGGCAGGCTGAGACCTGACCCAACCAGGGCTGGACAGAAACAACAGCTGCTGATTCAGCGAGGGCTCTACACTGGCGTGAGTTCATTGACGTTGCACCCCTACCTTCCTTGCAATTACTCAGCCAAGAGCCCTGCCCACCTCATAACACAGGAGGGCGCCCCTACATTTATGTGCAGGGTTTTTACCTGCGCCTAGAGCTCGGCCATTAGATACATTATCTCATTGCACTTTCACAGCAACTGTGTGCTTACTGTGGAAAAGCAGTTCCTCCTGAACTAATAACAACAGCTCAGAGAGGTCAAGGGACAGCCGCGAGCCACACAGCACTGGAATCCCATTCTAGGCTGGTGGTTTTCCCCGTACATTCTTCTCCCTCGCTGGTACGTGGTAGGGATGGGAGGTGAACATTTCAGAGCAGGAAAGATCCTCTCGTTAGACACCCGATGAGTCAAGCATACCTGACATGTGCCCTTCCCTTTTAATCCCTTAATAATAACTGGTGAGTCCTTCGGAAACTCCTCCTCTGTCCCTGTTTCCTTCGCTGTAAACAGGATCAACAGCCTCTAGGCCATGGGTTTCTGTAATGCACTGAGTAAATATTTCAGGCTTTGCGGGCCACACAGTCCCTGTGGCAACCGCTTAGCTCTGCCCTTGAAGCCCGAAAGCAGCCACGGACATTTACCCGAACCAGTGAGACTGTGTTCTAATAAAATTCTATTCATGGACACCGAACTTGGAACTTCATGTAACGAACATGTCAAAACTATTTTGATTTTCTTTCAACCATTCAAAAATATGGGAAATATCCTTAGCTCATCTCTGGGGCCAGGCAGGATAGACAGCTGGTCCTAGTTTGTGAACCCCCAGCCCTAGGCTAAGTTGGTCAGGTGCCTGGGTGCACCATGGGCGGAAGGCCCTTGGGGTGCTAGGCTGCCTTAGGGCTCCTCAGACCCAGGGGGTTCAGAGTCCCACTCTAGCTGACCCTCAGCAGGCACCGGGTCACAGTCCTGGAGGGCCGGCCCCCACCCCCGGGTGCGTCACTCACCCAGCGCCCCCGCGCACAGCAGGGTGCAGATGGTGAGCCTCATCCTCACTGCTGTTGCTGCCAGAGTGATACACAGACCAGGTCCAGCCCGTCTGGGCCAGCTCCACCTGTCCTCCTGGTGGGGTAGAGGAGGGGACCCGCCTCCTCGAAGGGTTCGCCCTTCCTGGCTGTCACCTTTGCCACGCCCCCGGCTAGCCCCAGAGCAGCTGGGGCCTTCTGAGGGGCGGGAGGACGGCAAATTGTCACCCACTCGCCCCCTGCCCCGAGGCTGCCCCCTCTGCACAGCGCCCTGAGCAGCAGCAAGGCTGAACCCCGAAGCCACCTGGAGCTTGCTGGACGAGACAAGAGCAATCCACCAGGTCCCCTTACATTCCCTCACCTCCGGAGCTTCATCAGCTAAGCAGCTCTTCAATGTTTGGGCACAGACTCCTCAGGACTGGGGGCCAGTCCTCAGGGTGAACCCTGGGGACCCTTCGCCCAGGAAAGGATGTGCGCACCACGCTTTGGACACAGTTTTCAGACTCTTCCACTAAAAGCGTCTCTGCTGCCCCCTCCGGGCCCCTCTTGGAACTCACCCCCCACAAATGACAAGGTCCCTCCAACCTGCTGCTGAAGGCCACCTGCAGCCCAGTCCTCCCCAGTCTATGAGCTCTGCCTGGAGGAAGTCTTCCTGATTTAAATAACGTTTAAGGTTTCATTGAAGCACAAAAAACATCACATAAAACTTCACATATGCTGGCATACAACTTGAAGAATTGCCACCTTGTGAACACATCCACATACCAGCACCAGGGTCATGAAAACGATGGGAGCAGAGTAGGGATGGCTCCCAGGTGCCCTCCTTCAGGTCACTTTTCATCCCCCTTACTTCTCCCCCTCCCCCCCAGCAAGAGATCCATTATCATAACTTCCAACAACGTACACGAATTCTGTGGATTTTTGAAAAAATTTTAACGAGAGCCGAAACCGGTTTGGCTCAGTGTATAGAGCGTCTGCCTGTGGACCAAAAGGTCCTGGGTTCGATTCCGGTCAAGGGCATGTACCTTGGTTGCGAGCACATCCCCAGTAGAGGGTGTGCAAGAGGCAGCTGATCGATGATTCTCTCTCATCGATGTTTCTAACTATCCCTCTCCCTCTCTGTAAAAAATCAATAAAATATATTTAAAATATATATATATATATATACTTTTAAAAAAATGTTAACGAGATAGAATCAAACAATGCATACATACAATTTTGTGTCTGGCTTCTTACACTCAAGCTTGTATTTGTGAACAGTTGTCCTCCATGCATTCTCGGTATGGTATATTATTCCATACTGTGTATGGAGCACACTTCTCTTTCCTGGTGGTGGTAGCAGTGTCTAGTGTGGGCATGAAGTGAGTGCTGCTATGAGCATTCTAGTACATGTCAGCGCATACAGGAGATGTGTTTTTGCAGGGTCTTTCCCCAGGAGAGTAATTGCTTGGTCATATGTAGACATATGGTCAACTTAAATAGAGGTTGCCTAACAGTTTTCCAAAGTGGCTGAACCAATTTGCAATCTGGACATAAGATACGGGAATTTGATTGCTCCACATTTTTGCTGTCTGGATAGGAATGTTAGAGGTCTTATATTATAATTTTGAATTTCTTCGGAGACTAATGAGATTGAGTTTCAATTGGTGTGCTTATTGGCCACTTTGCCCTCTCGTGTAAAGGGTTGATTCAAGTCTTTTGCCCTGGATACATTTTAAATAGAGTTTCTATTCAATTAGTTTTAGAACTGGTAATGGCATAATTCAAACTTTTTCCAAGACTTTATCTAATAAAGCATCCTCAGAATTGGGCCTTCAGAATGTAAGACTGTGTTATAATTAAATTTAAACAGTCTATCTTATTACTTTAACCCACACACAAAAAAATTATTCTACACCCTCTTCTTTTGTGCAAAAGGTGAATCTTTGCTAGTAAATGTTGTTTGTTTCAGCATCTACCAGGACATGAAAAGTTCATCCCTCCAGCAGGAACTAACCCTGCCTTCCACTGAGGTCAGAGATAGTCCTGAGGGAGTCAGAAGAGATTGTAAATCACAGAAGCCACAAGGCCAAGGACATCCTTGGACGATCTAATGGAAAGATGATCACCATTCTTCTCCCCCTCCAGCCAACTGAGTTAATGTCCAATTCCAGAATGTCCAGTTCCCTCTCTGTGTGCCAGGTGACTAGGGTAGAGTGTGAGAGGAGGGGACCTCTCACAGCTGATTAGTTTCTAAGGCAACCCTTTGGGCTTCAGAGTGAGACCAGCTGGAGCCCACTGAGAAAGGCACAGCAGCCTGTTACATAGCGTCCATGGTGTGCATAGAGGCTGTCAGGATCCCTGCTAACCACAGCCCCTCTGCTGTTGAGCTGGAAATAGCATATTTCTGGTCAGGATTCAAGCAATCTCTGGACCAGCAATCCCTGTTGAACATATTGCAAAGGAAAGGATGAATGAGTCCTCTCCTTGGTGCAATCTCTGGACCAGCAATCCCTGTTGAACATAATCGCAAAGGACAGGATGAATGAGTCCTCTCCTTGGTGAGACACTCATCGAGAGGTCCTCGGCATGTGATTTGGCCCAGAGGCTGCTAAGGGGTAAAGCCTTACTCTGCGCCAGCTGTAATGGTGACACACACGTCCTGGTAACCATCTGCTGTACCACCCCATAGCAGGGCACCTTCCCTAGGGGCAGAGATGCCCAGCTGGGCCTTTCGGCTACTTCTTCTTCCGCCCAAGGAATCCTTTGACCTTTGGCATTCTTTAAAATGAGAATAGCAGTCCTTTCCTCTTTTTTATTTAGAGGAAAAGAAATGTATATAGTTTTAATACAAACTGTTTGTTGAATTATACATATAAGTATACAGCCCATGGTTTGACACAATAGGAACACACCCATGTAATCAGGACTCAGATAAAGAAAGAGAATATTACCAGGAGCCCAGAAGCGCCTTCATCCCTCTTATAACCACTGATGATCAAAAGTAATAATTATTCTGTTAACTCATACCATCGATGAAGGGGTATATCTGTTTATATTATGTGTTCTCCTATTAGTTTTGGACACATAGTTCTCTTGGCATGCCTTTTAATTTTTGCTTGAACAAGTAATTGGACATTGTGTATAAAGTTGTTGTTTTTTAGAGGCTTCAGATAATCTACTATTTCTAAAGTGCATTCATCCTTTTATTTTGCTAAAAAGATAGAATGGGGACTGATCACTTTCATCCAATCAGGGTTGTGCCGCATCCAGGCTAAGTTGCAGCTTGGGTAAGCTTCCAGAGTCTAGCTACTGAAAGCCTGCTGTGATACACAGAATAATGCCCCCACCCCCACCAAAAAAAAGGTCCATGTCCTCATCCCACAAACCGTGAATATGTTATGTCACATGGCAAGAAGGAGTTAAGGTTGCAGGTGGAAACAAAGTTACTAACCATGTGACTTTCATCCTGGATTATCTGGGTGGACCAATGTAGTCACAAGGGTCTTTCAGATGTGGAGGAGGGAAGCAAAGAGTTAGTGTGTGAAGGATGCAATGTAAGACAGGCTCTGCCATTTTGGGCTTTGAAGATGAAAGGGAGGGAGGCCATGGGCCAAAAAATGGAAGCAAAAGCAAGAAAATGGGTCCTCCTGTCAAGTCTTCAGACAGGAATACATCTCCGATGAGACCTTCAACTTTTCCCAGGGAGATCCCTTTCAGACTTCTGACCTGCAGAGCTGCGAGATAGTAAATTGTGTTGTTTTAAGGCAGTACGTTTGTGGTGATTGTTACAGCAGCCATAGGAACTAACTCACCAAGTGTAGTCATCGGAATCCCTCTAAGGCAATGGTCGGCAAACTCATTAGTCCACAGAGCCAAATATCATCAGTACAACGATTGAAATTTCTTTTGAGAGCCAAATTTTTTAAACTTAACTTCTGATGCCACTTCTTCAACATAAACTTGCCCAGGCCGTGATATTTTGTGGAAGAGCCACACTCAAGGTGCCAAAGAACCGCATGTGGCTTGTGAGCCACAATTTGCCGACCACTGCTCTATGGTGTAGAATTTTCCTTTTGGTCTCTCATTCCACGGAGTTTCCAGTTGTGCCAAATACTTTAAGGGAACACTATTCATTCGTCAGGATTAGTTCACTGCACCCCACTTCTGATTGCAGTCATGCCTCTGCTTCCACTTTCCATCCCTGGGTCTGCCATAGCTCTGCTAGCATAGGCCCTCTTCCAGACACCTCTCCCCTTGAGCCCAGAAGTGGCAAATGCCCTCAGGAAAATATGGTTGCAGAATGTCATCTCACCTCTGTGTGGCCTCCCCTTTCCCAGAAACTTGGCACCTTTCTAATGCTGTCATGCAAATCTTTTCTAGTGCTTGAGCCACATCTGGTTGTCCTCAACAAGGGCACAATTGCTGCACATGCTGTGTCATCAAGACAGAAGCAGGAGTGAGGACTATGTTAGCTGCTAATTCTTAATCTTTATCGTTTAAGACTAGTTATTATTTCTGAGTGAATGAATTTAGAGGTTATTGTGCTCATTTACAAGTGCCCTAGCTCTCACTTCATTTATTCATCCTGTTGAAGGGAAATAGGTGGTTTGAGGGCAGAGACTAGATTTTTCTTGTTCAATATGCTAATCCTAGCTGAAACTGGTTTGGCTCAGTGGATAGAGCGTCCACCTGCATGCAGACTGAAAGGTCCCAGGTTCGATTCCGGTCAAGGGCATGTACCTTGGTTGCGGGCACATCCCCAGTAGAGGATATGCAAGAGGCAGCTGATCGATGATTCTCTCTCATTGATGTTTCTAACTCTCTATCCCTCTCTCTTCCTCTCTGTAAAAAATCAATAAAATATATATATTTTTAAAATGTTAATCCTAGATTGGAAAATAGGTTCTGCTATTATATAGGGCTCCAAACAAAATCGAATGAATGAATAAATACACATAATGATTGTCTCAAAAGTGGGTTGAGCAATCTTCTCTGCAGACCTGCTGATAAAAACCAAATAGAGTTAAGAGGTGAACATGATCCCCTAAGGTTAATCATCTATCTAAAGCTAACACAGCTCAAATCCAAGGTGCCCCTGACCTCAGGCTGGAGCAAACTCCGAAAACTTCCTTTGTACGAGGACAGAGTCATGTTGCAAAGGAAGGACATCCAGAGTGCTAACGACACCTCTGTTGCTTTGACACAACCTCTCACAGCAGCAGAGCAGGAGGTTAGATGTGCTGTCGTTCTCACCTCTGCCCCTATGGATGCGTGCAAAGTTGCCGGGAAGCCCTGAAAGAGCTCTCTCCCTGCAACAGTAGCCACTCCACAGTTTTCTCGAACTAATGTTCAAGCCTGGCTGCTGTCCTTGGCCCCATACCTCTCTCTTTCTCTCAATCCATGATGCTTACCTGGCTTGGGTGCAAGGACCATACTCTTAAAAAAAAAAAAAAATTTTATTGCCAAAACTGGTTTGGCTCAGTGGATAGAGCGTTGGCCTGTGGACTGAAGGGTCCCGGGTTCGATTCTTGTCAGGGACATGTAACTTGGTTGCGGGCACATCCCCAGTAGGGGGTGTGCAGGAGGCAGCTGGTCGATGTTTCTCTCTCATCGATGTTTCTAACTCTCTATCCCTCTCCTTTCCTCTCTATAAAAAATCAGTAAAATATATTTATATATTTATATTTATATAAAATATATTTATATATTACTGATTTTTTACAGAGAGGAAAGGAGAGGGATAAGGTTAATTATCTATCTAAAGCTAACACAGCTCAAATCCAAGGTGCCCCTGACCTCAGGATGGAGCAAACTCCAAAAACTTCCTTTGTACAGGGACAAAGTCATGTTGCAAAAAGTATGCTGATCCTACATTGGAAAATAGGGTCTGCTATCATATAGGGCTCCAAACAAAATCGAATGAATGAATAAATACACGTAATGATTATGTGTATTTAGAAACATCGAGTTAGAAACATCGATGAGAGAGAAACATCAATCAGCTGCCTCCTGCACACCCCCTACTGGGGATGTACCCGCAACCAAGGTACATGCCCCTGACCAGAATCGAACCCGAGACCCTTCAGTCCGCAGGTCGATGCTTCATCCACTGAACTAAACCAGTGAGGGCAGGACCATACTCTTAACTAGATCTTCTCTACATGGATGGGTTGTAATGGCCATTTAAAACCTCTCTCTGGTATATCTCATTTTTAGGGCCTAGATGCAGTCATTCCCAACCTTGCAAAACCTCACATTTGTAGATTGCTAAATTCCACCCCCCCCTTTTTTTTTTAATAAATCTTTATTGTTCATATTATTACAAATGTTCCTCATTTTTCCCCCCTCTCCATTGCTCCCCTCCACCAGATTCCCACCCAACCCTCTGCCCTTTCCCCACCCCACCCCCCATTGTCCTCATCCATAGGTGCACAGTTTATGTTCAGTCTCTTCCCACACACCCCTCCTCCTTTTCCCTGAAAATCGTCAGTTCACTCCCCTTCCATACCTCTGATTCTATTATATTCACCAGTTAATATTGTTCATCAGATTTTTTTTTTAATTCCCCTCTTGGTTTTTAGATTCAAATTCCACCTGGAGCTTGTTGTTTGTTTCTTATAATACCTAATTATATGCAGCCAGTACCAACAGATGCTGTTAAGATTCTATTTTATCCCCTTCCCTCCACCACACCAGAATCAGTAGGTCTATTTTACTTTTCACATTACTGAAGACAACAGTTTAAACTAATGTTTTGCCACAGCAAAGACTACTTAAGATTGCTAGTCTCATTCATTTTAAATTATAAGCCCTTTACTTATACAAATTCATTCATTTATAGCACTGAAAAAAATATAAAACCCTCAAAAATCTATTTTTAGTTTATTAATTTTGAGAAATATAAAACCCTCAAAAATCTATTTTTAGTTCATTTATTAATTTTGAGAAATCTTATCTATGTAGCAAAATATAACTCATACTCCCACCACCTCTATTTTAAAAATACTGTTTTGTCATATTTGTTTCTTGTGTTTTTCCATTCTACAAATAGATCAATATAAAGTCTCCTTTAATCCTACTGCAAGGGTCTGGAGTGTCTGGTTCTAGGTGAAAAAATGCCAAAGAAATAGGGAGGTGCCCCTGAATGCCAGAGAGGTGAGGGGAATGTTAATCCCTGAACTCTTTCTTCTGAGAGTTACATCGGGGTACAACACAGCTATTCCCCATTTTCAGGAAATCATTAACCACAACTGGCCTAACCATTTCCCCCCTTTCCAAAGGGACTGCTGTTCAAGCAAACTTCAATGTGCATCCCAGTCACCTGGAGGAGGACTGTGCAAACACAGAATGCTGGCACCCACCCTCCGAGTTCCTGACTCCCAGGCCTGAGGTCAGGCTCAAGAATTTCCATTTCCAACACATTGCTGGGTGAGGCTGAGGCATCCGGTCCAGGTTCTACACTAGGAGGAGAACCACTGCTCTAGCTAATGTGGAGACACAGATGGGAGAACTTGTCATTTGCAAGGTTGACTCCACTGCTCTTCAAATCCAGCTGGCTAAAAGCTCAGAGTGCTTTCCTTTTCCTCCTCATCTTCATCAGCAGCAAGGCCCCAGTGCAGACCTTTGTGAAGAGGTGTGCAGGCAGCATGTGACAAGGAGCAGTTTGGTTGGTCAGAAGGGGCGCAGGGTTCCAGTCAGGCCACCTCTTCTCAAGCCAAGGTATACTCACTTCCTGGCTGTGACAAAGTGCCTGAGGCTCACTTTCTCCATCTACATAATATGGGACAATGATGCCAGCATACTAGACTAGAGGATTGCTGAGGAAAGTAAACAGAAATAGTGCAAGCAGGAGTCCTTTATGGACACTGAAGTACCCTATGAATAGTCATTATTGTTACAGCTTCATGACAGTTTTGCTCCCTCACAATTAACTGTAATATTGTGGGGTTTTTTGTGTGTGTTTGTTTGTTTTTTAAACTAACTTTATTTTTAAGGGTTTCCTCGCCCTGTCCCCAACAACAGCACCAGGTCTTTACCATTGAGCCCTCATGTTACCGATTCTGACTCACTTGGCTTGGCCCAAGCTCACATACTTAGGCCCAAGCTGCTCATTGCTATCTTTAGTTGCTAAGAAGAAGGAGAAAAATAATCAAGGAACATGGTATTAAACTCTCACATTACTCAATCCAAAATCATGAGCTTCTCAATCTCAAGATTAAAATAAACACTAAGCAGTCTGTCATTTGAACAGACTTGTTCATCATGAACAAGCCAAGATTTTGCCGTCCCGTTTTACCTCCCGTCCCCCTAACCTTTGCCATTTGAACTTTAGTTTCCATCCCAGATCTCCTCTAGACTCAGGGAGTTACCGAGAAAGATGAAATGCTCACTGAAGGGAGAAAGACTGGGAGAGGGCCATTGACAATCTTGGCAAAGACCTCTTTGCACTTGGCGTGCAATCTAGTCATCCAGACATCTTTCTTCCCTCCTGTCCTCTTGGCTGTGGTAGGTAGTGATTCTATTTTGCTGAATTGTAGGGAAAAGAGGCTGTCTGCGGCGTCTGTGGATGTAAGAACGTACAAACCTGTAGAGAGTTTTTGTAAAAATTTATTGCCAAGCAAGGATACACCTGGGAGCAAGAATTCAATAGACTGAGATAATAAATGCTTTGGAGACTAGAGACTAACAGTTTGCAGTTGTTTTTAGGCATTTGAGATTGGTTGTAAGGAAAATTGCCTGAAGGTGGGAGAAAGCAAGGCCCAGGTCAGATTAGAATAGTTAAGATTCACACTTTATAAGGCGGGGTCGGAAAGGGTGGGCACTATTGGAAGGCGGAGCCTGGTGTGGGCCGTTTCAAAGGTGTGTTAACCTTGTTGCGCAGAAACATGGACAGGGCTGCCTTAAGGTAAAGTCTTTTCCTAAAGTTCTGTGCCCGAGGCTGGACTGCCCATCATACCTGCCCAGTTAGGAATGTATGATTAGATCACTCTGAGATTACTTTCCATTGAACCCCTATTTTCATCCACAAGTCAAGCAAAATAAAGACAGATTCATGGATAGCAGGCAGTCAGGTCTGGTGGGGGTGGTAATGGAGGGTAGTGGAGGGATTCATAAAAATAAAAAAAATGAAATGGACACAGACAAGTGGTGATTGGAGGTGGTGGTGGATGGGGGCTGAAGGTATAGGAGGGAATCAATGGTGATGGAAAATAAAATGGAAAAAGACTTGGCTTACATCCGAACTTTACCACTTAACTGTGTGACCTCGGACACATCATTTAACTAATCTAAGCCTCAGCTTTTACATCTGTGAGATGAAAATACCACTGTTTGCCTCATAAGAGTTGTTTTGGGTGATAATATGTGGTTTCTCATGCACTGCCTGGCACAGGCAGGCATAAAATATTTACGGAGCCTGGCAGGTTTGCCTCAGGGAATAGAGCGTAGGCCTACGAACTAAAGGGTCCTGGGTTCGATTGGGGTCAAGGGCGCATGCCCAGGTTTCGGGTTGGATCCCCAACGGAGGGCATACTGGAGGCAGCCAACCCATGATTCTTTGATCATGGATGTTTCTATCTCTCCCTCTCCCTTTCTGAAATAAATAAAAAATGTATATATTTCTAATGTTCCTTAAATATACAACATTTTGTCTTTTTTTATTGTTTGAAGTATTACAAATAGTAGTACATGTCTCCCTTTTTTCTCCCATTGCCCCCCCCCGCTCCCCTACCTCAAAATATGCCCTCACCTGCCCCCCCCCCAGTGTCTTGTATCCGTTGGCTATGCTTATTTGCAATAAAAATATTTTTTAAAAACTATTTATAGAGGAAACGCTCTCCCCCCCCCCCCCCCCCCCATCCTGGCTTGAAGCTTTACATTTCCTTGTTTTAGGACTTCCCCTAAGGTACTTGGGGCCCGCAGCCCTTCCGCACCTTAATCCCCAGCGGCCCCACCCCCTGAGCCGAGGGTGCTCGGCCCCGCCGGTGCCAGGGCCGCCTCCAAAAACCCTAAGCCCCTGCCAGGACACCCGGCCCAAGTCCTTCCCCTGAGCCCCAAAGCCGGCGAGAACGCCCAGCCTTCCCGAAGCCTGCCACCCCTTTGGACACGACTCCACCTCCCCGCCAGCAGCTGCAGGTGATGTCACTTCCGCCGGAAACGGTGAGCGCGTCCGCGCGGTTGGCGCGAAAGTCGGTTCGGGGCCTCGGGCACTTCCGGGTTCCGCGTTCGCCTGGGGTGGGGGCGCCGCGGGGTGCGGCGGGTGTGCGCCGGGCTGGCGCCCGACCCCAGCCGCGCTCCCGCTGGCCGCGCGCGCCCCCGCACGCCGCCCCCAAACCCCCGAGCTCCACGGAGGTGAGTGAGGCGCGGAGAGGGCCCCGCTCCTTCCCCGCCGCAGCCCGGGCGTTCCCGCCGCCCCGGCCCCTGTGGCCCCTGTAACCGGCGGGGAGGGGCGGCTGTGGCCGGGCCGGGAGCCGGGCCTTCCCCGAGCGGGTGGGGAGCTCGGGCGCCCGGCCCTCTGGGAGGCAGCGCCTTGCTGCCTGGCTTGCACGTTCACATTGAAGCCCCGGTACTGACCTAACCTGCTGAGCCAGGTTCATCCTGTGCCCGGAGCTAAATGCAATGGATTGTTCATTGGGTTAGGGCACTTAGAGCCCCAGTAGTGAAGGCCCTTAACGTATTGAACTACGGGACATTGAGTTCGTCCTCGGACTTGCAGGTTATCTTTTTCCTTTGACTTTGCCCACTTTCCTGCGATTCTTACAAACGGAATGGATGAATTCACGGGCGAGGCCAAAATGCCTGTCCTTAGGCGTTCTTGTCTGCAGGAAAAAAAAGTAGGCTCCTTAAGCAGATAGCGTGATGCATAATGTGTTTTTGTTTTTGGTTCCCTTGTTTTGACAGTTTAAAAATGTCCAAAAATGACAAAGAACCGTTTTTTGTGAAGTTTTTACAGTCTCCAGACAATTCCGAATGCTTTCTTAAAGCTCTTGAGGTAAGAACAGTTGAAAACATCGTGTTTGATGCTTTATTTTCTTGGTTTTAGAGTTTTTGATTTATTGGATCTTTATATCTCAGTAATAGTTATTTTATTTTCATAACTACATAGTTTTACTGTAGTCTCATTAACACAGATATCTCATTGCTAGATTTAATTAATGTAAGTATGTCATTATATGTTGGGGCGGCTTTAAATTATTATGAGATTTCTGTTAAAAGTGGCAGACCTGCTGTTCTTGGAAATTAAGTTGCTTTCTTTTGTCTACTAATCAGAATAGACCTTTGTGTGTTGAAAATTTTGAGTCAGTCCTGTACTGGTTACAGTTCATTATTTGGTTAGTAGGTTGTTAAAAGTGTGTTTCATTATGTACAGTATAATGTACAGTATAATATGGGAGGACCCAGAGGTAGGGTGGAGCCTTGCTGCTCCCAGACCCCAGCAGCAGCATACCTTAAGAGTATAAAAACAGAACTTGGGCCCAACTCAGACTTAAACAGTTAGAATCTACATTTTAACAAGATCCTCGGTGTGATTTCTCTGTACATTAAAGTTTTAGAAGCTCTGTTGTAGCAGGGTTTTCCTTAAAGTTTACTCCTTCAGCAAATAATTATTGCGTGCCTGATAAGCACTGCTCAAGCACATGGGATACATCTGTGATCAGAGCAGGTGAAGATTGCTACTTTCTTAGAGTTTACCTTCTATTCTAGCAGGAGGAAAGAGACATTAATCTGACATGACAAATGGGTAAACTATATAGTATGTTACAGTGTGCTAAGTGTTAAGTGAAGAGAAAAGAGCAAAACAGGTAAAGGGGCCTGGAAGTTTGTAACTTTAAATAGAGTGTGTGTGATTGGGCTATCGTTTATGGAAAAGATGATATTTGAGTTTACTTGAAGGAAGTGAGATAGCCGTGTGGCTGTCTGGTGAAGGTTTTGGGCAGAGGGAAGAAGGGCCCCTGGGAAAGTGCATGGAGTGTTACCCAACATTTGTGTGGCTGTAGCATGATGAGCAAGAGATGGAGGGAAGAATATTAAGGAATGCTTCAGAGAGCAGGTTTAAGAGGATTTGTCGGGCCTTGTGGGCCATTGTGAAGACTTTGGCTTTTTCTTGCAGTGAAATGGAAAGCGGTTGGAAGGTTTTAATCAGAACAGTGGCATGATCTGACTTACTCATTTTAAAGGATCATTCTAAGTATTTAACATGAGGATTTCAAATTTTGTTCGGAAAATATTTGCGTGCTTACCTGGGTGCCAGGATATGGTGGCAAACAAGACTGTGAAACAAATTTTAAGAGAGAGAGACAACTGTATATGTCTACATACTGTCGGTGTTATGTCTTCGTAACATAGACTGGAGGAAAGGGGTATTTTAGAAAGAGTGATCAGGAAGGGCATCTCAGAGGAGGTGACATTTGAAGTAAGGCCTTGAGTCTGGTGAAGACCTGGGCGAATAGTATTCCAGGCGGTGGGAGCAAGAGCAAAGCCTCTAAAGGAGGTCTTGCTCTGCTTGTTCCAGTGGTAGCAAGAATGCTGGAGTGACTAGAGAAAAAGTAAGGTCGGTGGGAGGTCGAAGGTAAGGGCAGGGAGACAGGCAAGGGCTGGACGCCATGGTCCTGTAGGCCATCCTAAGAAATGTGGATTTCATATGGGTGTGCTTGGAAGACGTTGAAGTTTTTGAGTAGAGGGGCATAATGTGATTTATATTGTTAAAAAGATTTCTTGCTGTTGTGTGGAGAAAAGATTTAAGGCAAGGGAGGGAGAAGGAAACACTTGAGAGACTTCTACAGGAGTTTAGGTGAGAGGTGATGGAGGAGTCCAAGGAAAAGGCTGGATTTGGGATGGATTTTAAATATAGAGCTTGTAGGACTTAAATAGCAAATGACAGTTTCAGGTGCAATCTTATTTCATCTTTTTCTTTCAGTCAATAAAAGAGTTCCAGTCCGAAGAATATCTTCAGATTATTACAGAGGAAGAGGCATTGAAGCTTAAGGAGGATGACAGATCACTTTATATATGTGACGCTTTTAGTGGTGGTGTTTTTGATCACCTCAAAAAGGTTTGCTAACTTACATTGTGTTTCTTCAGTATGTTTTTGGATTTGTTTTTGCTTCAGTGGAAAAATTATTTATTGATCATGAAGTATGCAAATTATGAATACAAAAAAATTATTTGTTATCTAATAAAGAGGGAATATGCTAATTGACTCTCACGCCATTGCAAATATAGTGGCGTCCAGTTCCCTCAGCCCTGCTGGGGCGGCAGCCGTGCAGCAAGGTAGATCCAGCTGCTCCGCACGCCTGCCTCTGGAGCCCCCCAGTCTCCTCAGCTGCCCAGTCTCCTCAGATGCGCAGGCAAGCCTTGGATGGAGGCTGCTCAGCCGCCCAGAGCTGGCCGAGGCTTGCACTGCCAGCAGTAACAGCAGCAAAGATGTGACGGGGTATTGCCTTCCCCTGATCGCCAGGTTGCTTCCTGGCCCTGAGGGCTCCTGAACTGAGAGGGGGCAGCCCAGGCTGAGGGACCCCCCCATTCCAGTGCATGAATTTTCATTCACCAGGCCTCTAGTAGAAAAAAAAAAAAAAATATATATATATATATATATATATATATATATATATCGATACATATATATGTATATATATGTATATATATGTGTGTGTGTGTGTGTATATATATATATATATATATATATATATATATATATATAAATAAAAGGCTAAGCAACCATCACATTTGAAACAAGCAAATGGATGACCAGGCCTCTAGTACAAAAAAAAAAAATATATATATATATATATATATATATATATATATATATATATATATATATGGCTAAGCAACCATCACATTTGAAACAACCAAATGGATGACCGAACAGGCTGCATGGGGCAACCAGGCCCGCAAGAGGGGGCAGTTGGGGGTGACCAGGCCAGCAGAGAGGGGCAGTGAGGGGCAACGGGGGAAGTTGGGGATGGGGGTGGGGGTAGTTGGGGGCAGCGGGGGAAGTTGGGGATGACCAGGCCATCAGGGGGCAATTAGGGGTGATCAGGCAAGCAGGTGAGCAGTTAGGAGCCAGTGGTCCTAGATTGTGAGAGGGATATCCAACTGCCAGTCAGATATCTCCCGAGGAGTCCCGGATTGGAGATGGTGCAGGCTGGGCTGAGGGGACCCTTTCCTCCCCCCATACGAATTTTGTGCACCAGGCCTCTAGTTATGTTATAATAAGCTTTTGTTAATATGTAATTTTTTATAGTATTTCAGGGGATTTAACTTCACTTAGTGTAAGGGAATCCTATAGTAATGAAGCATTTTATTTTTTAAATTAATCCCTCTTTTAAAAAGTTTATTTTATTGATTTTTAGAGGGAGAGGGAGAGAAAGAAACATGGTGTGAGAGAGTAACATTGATTGGCTGCCTCCTCCACACCTTGCTCAGGCATGTGCCCTGTCGGGGAATTGAACCAGCAACCTTATGTTGCACTCCCCACCAACTGAGCCACACCAGCCAGGGCTATACTGAAGCATTTTAGTGACTGAGTTCTATTGTACTTTAAACTCAGTGTGATCGCAAAATATTTCAGGGAGAAATAGAGTAGGAAAAGACCGCTTCTTTCAGATTACTTGCTCTTGCAGGTAGAATTTAATACCTGTACTTCCTAAAGACTGAAAAGTTACGTTAAAAGGAAGCATTTTGGTGATGAATGTATTGCTAATATACCAGTGAGCCATCTTCATTTCTTTCTGTTGATTCTAGAGTCTACTGACTCATTACTTTTTTGGTGTCTGGACAAGAGAGAAGCATTGAAATAAAAGTAAACGGGCTGTAATTCCATCCAGATTACAAAGAAGTGATTCTTGTTTGAAGGAGAAGAAAACCTAGAAGAGTAGGCAGATGCAGTATCTGTACAGTTTGTGGAAGGTCTGTGCCCACTTTTGCCGGAAGCATTGCTGGTCTTACCCTCCTTTTGGAAATAACACTGCTTGTCAGATAGAATCAATAGCTTAAAAACTCCATTTTCTTTTGACCAAGAAGATAATCATTTACTCTGTAGATATTTCAGTCATATTATGGTGATTTGCACAACTGTAGATTTTTTAGCCTGGCTTGAATGTGCTAGTGTCAATTATCAATGAAAATGAAATGTCGTTTTTGTTTTTAGTAACCTTCAGTATCTTAAAAGAAGTGTTTGTGGGTTTTCTTTGGGAAGACTTTGAGTTGCAGACAGAATATTTAAAACAAATGTAGAAACTGCCCAGAATTATAAGGTTTTGTTGTTTTTTGGTGATATAAGAGGTAATTTAGATGAGGGTTATTTAGGCTTAATACTTTAAGCTGTTTCATTGGCTGGGTGCTTCATTTAAAAAGTATAGAAGGATAATTCCTAATTATGGCTTAAGACTGTTAGTCATACACCCTTCCCATTGTTACGATTGTGATTAAAATTTCATTGGTAATTTTGAGTGAAAGTGGCTCTTGGAGCTTACTTCTTTTGATAGCCTGCATTGTTTGACTTGCTTTTATGTGTGTATAGTTAATGAGTACTATGTCTGAGAAATTATATAATGGTCTCTATATTTTTCTTAAAATAATTTGGTGAAATTTTGTGGTGATCACCAACTTTTATAAAGAATTGGTAAATAATATAAAGTGTTACTTACTAAACTTTCCCCTTTTTTTATAGCTTGGCTGCAGAATTGTTGGTCCTCAAGTAGTTATATTTTGTATGCAGCACCAGCGATGTGTCCCAAGAGCTGAGCATCCAGTTTATAATATGGTTATGTGTGATGTAACTGTATCTTGTACAAGCCTGGAAAAAGACAAAAGGGTAGGTATTGAGGAATACGTCTGTATTTCCATACTGAATTTTTTATTGTGTAGAATATACTTGGAAGACTTTATACTTGGTGTTTGTATTTTTATATTTTTTTCATTTTTATTATTTTAAGAGAGAAAGAGAAACTGATTGAGAGAGAAGTATCAATCGGTTGCCTCCTAATGCACCCTGACGAGGTACCAAACCCAAAACCTGTGCATGTGCCATGACTGGAAATTAAACCTGCAACCCTTGGTGCACAAGACAGTGCTCAACCAACTGAGCAACACTGGCCAGGCCTATCTTTTTTATTTTTTTATGAGTTGAATAGAGTGGGATCTGTTTTATTTTTAAGAAGATACATTTTAAATCCATTTTTATTGATTACAGAGAGAAAGGGAGAGAGAGAGAAATATCAGTGGCCGAAACCGGTTTGGCTCAGTGGATAGTGCATCAGTCTGGAGACTGAAAGGTCCTCAGTTTGATTCCAGTCAAGGGCATGTACCTTGGTTGCTGGCACATCCCCAGTAGGAGGTGTGCAAGAGGCAGCTGATCGATGATTCTCTCTCTTTATCGATGTTTCTAACTCTTTATCTCTCTATCTTCCTCTCGGTAAAAAATCAATAAAATATATTTTTTTTTAAAAAGAGAGAGAAACATCAGTAATGAGAATCATCAATTGGCTGCCTCCTGCATGCCCTCCACTGGGAATCAAGCCCGCAACCTGGGCATATGACCATGCCTAGAATGAAACCTGAGACCTTTCAGTCTGTAGGCTGATGCTCTATCCACTGGACTGGACTGTCCAGGGCTAAGAAAAGAAAAAAATTAAAGGAAAAGGAAACTCACTTTTCCCCCTACGTAGTCAATAAGTTTGCTTTTGAAACATTTTCCTCTGTAGATGGGAGATCCTATAAAAAGGGGAGAGGGGTTCTGAGAGAGAGGTATGTAGTAGATATATTATGTTACATATGTAATTTACTCATTTTAAAATATGTATGGTAAATTAAAATACTTTGTTTATTATAGAAGTAATATAGTGCCTTAGCCAGTGTGGCTCAGTTGGTTAAGCATCATCCATGCACCCGAAAGGTAACCAGTGGGATTCCCAGTCAGGGCACATGTCCAGGTTGTGGGTTCGGTCCTTAGTTTAGGTGTGTACAGAAGGCCAACTGTCCAGTGTTTCTCAACATCGAGGTATTCTTTCTCTATCCCTCTCCCTTCCCCTCTCTAAAAATCAATAAAAATATATTTTAAAAGACAACATAGTTTAATGACTTTATAAAGAGATAATTATGTATTATTTTAAAAAAGGTATTATTTTAAAATCTATGCCCTGGCCCAGGAGCTCACTTGGTTAGAGTATCATTGCAATATACCAAGGTTGTGGGTTCGATATTCAGTCAGGGCACACCAACCAATGAATGCATAAATAAGTGGAATGATAATGTTTCTTGCTCTCGCTTTCTTTTTCCCTTCCTCCCTCTCTCTATCTAAAATCAATAAATAGAAATTTAATAAATTTCTTTTTATAATTCATATTTACCTTCCAAAAAGTAATTTGGTTATTTATTTAACTTTATGTTGGCGAGAAACACTTGTGCATTTAAGCTAACAAGATATATATGGGATATTGTATAAAAAAATAGAGGTTTGCTTCAGAATTAATATATTTTCTCTTGGGACTACAGGAAGAAGTTCATAAATACGTACAAATGATGGGTGGACGTGTGTACAGAGACCTGAATCTATCAGTAACTCACCTTATTGCCGGAGAAGTTGGTAGCAAAAAATACTTAGTTGCTGCAAATCTAAAGAAACCAATTTTGCTTCCTTCTTGGGTTAACACACTTTGGGAGAAGTCACAAGAGAAGTAAGAAAGACATTTCGATATATTCTAGATTTGAAAATAATATGTTTAGTCATTCTAGCTTATTGTGAGTTTTCATAGGGGAGGTTTTATTGTATCTTTGGATTTGTCATTCAGGGATAAAAATTGGGTCATCATTCTTTTCTCCAATGAAAACAAAAGAGCGGATTCTAAAAGCTGTTACCCGGTTAGAAGTTGATAGGTAGAATGGGCTATGGGTTAGAATTAGCTACAAGGTAGGAAATGCTTTGATAATAAAATTGTTTTGAGCAGTATACTGTAAAATAGTTGGGGAAATCAGTATGGCAAATGCAAGTTTTATATTGCTTTCTTCTTTAGTACTGTGCCTATATGTTAATATGGAGACCAAATTAGTCACTTGTATTCCCTCCCAAAGTGGATGTATGTAAAGTTGAAAATAATCATGTAAGTCATTAGCTGGGATGTGATCATTCAATAAATATTAATTGAGCCCATTTTATGTATCTGCCCTGAGCTAGGCTGTAGGCATATGTAGTGAGCAAACAGGATAGCATCTCACTACCCTCATTCCCAGCCTGTTTCATCAGCACATCTGCCAAGCATGGCAACAGAAGGACAGTGATATTTTTGTTGGTTTCTGCCCCAAATCATTGCTTATTATTTGTATAAGAAAAGGATACAGATTCTGTTTTTCTAGTAGGCAACCAAAGTAGAGATTCAGACTTAAAATTTTGGGAAATAACCACCACTTTTACCAGCACAGACTTAGAGTTAATGAAAAGTTTTCCCTTAAAACATTACTTTTTATTAGAGATTTGGTGCCGAGCTTAGATTAGCAATTAGTGTAATTCTGAGTGTCTGTGAGTTCCCCTTTTCTTAATATTTAATAAAAATCTTTAAAAATGAGGAAAGCATTAGTGATATTCTTATATTTCTGGTGAACTTTAAACTATCTGGTATATTTAATACATTCATTTTTCTCCTTTTTATTTGTTTTTCCCAGTACAATAACTAGATATACTGATATAAACATGGAAAACTTCAAGTGTCCTATTTTTCTTGGTTGCATAATCTGTGTGACTGGCTTGTGTGGCTTAGAAAGGAAGTCAGTTCAGCAACTTACAGTTAAGCATGGAGGCCAATATATGGGACAGTTGAAAATGAATGAATGTACACACCTCATTGTGCAAGAGCCAAAAGGTAAAAACTATTTCCTTGGACAAATGCAAGATTTTCTCTACTTTTTAACAATTTAACCCTTTGCACTCCGAACCATTCTGGACATTGGCTACCAGCTACTCCATGCTACTTTGCGGCGGGTGCGTTGAATTAACCCAATTCCCCGTAATCACTAATAAACTACAATGTCCCCTGAGAGGGGACATCCGAGTGATATGCTAGAATTCCGATGTCCCCTGAGAGGGGACAGCGGAGTGCAAAGGGTTAAGATTTTCTTTACAGAATAGCTTTTGCTTCTGACATATCATAAATATAGTGTGATATTTTTCCCCCCTAAAAATCTTACAAAAATAGTTTGGGTCACAATTTGTAGAAAAATTATATGACTGTCCTAGTGTTTACCCAGGTCATTCAATAAATATAAAATAAAAATTTTCAGTAGTGCTTTATCTAAATTTATTATCCAATCTTTTAATTTTTTTGTCTCCTACACAATTACCAAATACTTAGAAAAGAGATAAGAAATTTGTATGGATAACAAGAGAGCTAATATTTGTAGTTAAATTACATATCTTTGTAATCTCTTATATCTATACAGTGTTTTACTCAGACCTAGATAGGAAATAAAATTTAAAAAATATTGTTAAAATTGGTAATTGTAATTAAGTCAGAATTTTGTGTATGCCCAATTATGATTATAAATAAAGTTGATAACTGCTATAGCTATTTTCTGATTCTGAGGATAGCTCATTTCCTGGCTCTCAAGAATGTAAAAAACAAACAAACTGTTTTCATGTTATTTTTTATTACATGTTGACCTCAATTTCTCTATGATACTGCTTCAAAATACATTGTGTTAAAATATGTTTAAGGCAGTAAAGGGTTTTATGGATATATATATATATATATATATATATATGTGTGTGTGTGTGTGTTTGTTTTATAAGATTTTTTTGACTTTTTTACAGAGAGGAAGGGAGAGGGAGAGAAACATCAATGTGAGAGCAAAACACCAATCGGTTACCTCCTGCATACGCTTTGACCAGGAATTGAATCAGCAGCCTTTCAGTGCATGGGACAAAGGCCCAAATTCCTAAGCCTCAGTGGCCAGGGCTATATGATATTTCAATATTTTTAAAGAAATTAAGTGGTTCTAGCTGGTTTGGCTCAGTGGATAAAGTGTCGGCTTGCAGACTCAAGGGTCCCAGATTCAATTCTGGTCAAGGGCATGTACCTTGGTTTCGGGCACATACCTAGTGGGGGGTGTTCAGGAGACAGCTGATCAGTGCGCCTCTCTCTCATCAATGTTTCTATCCCTCTCTTTTACTCTGTAAAAAATCAATAAAAATATATATTTTTAAATTAAGTGATGGAGGGTATACTCAAACCAAGTGTAATATTGTTTCAGTTACCCCACAGTTGCCTCTGTCTCTATATAAGTTTGTAACAGATGTTACTCCTCACATAGCATCTGTATTTAAAAGTAAGAGTAATTACTAGTGACTTTGTGTCAGGTGGATTTTTTAATAACCTATCATAAATTTGAATATTTCTGCCAAGATAGAGTTTAATGATTTGCATTGCTCTCTTTCTTAATGAACATAATAGGTCAAAAATATGAATGTGCCAAGCGATGGAATGTACACTGTGTGACCACACAGTGGTTTTTTGATAGTGTTGAGAAAGGTTTTTGTCAGGATGAATCCATGTACAAGACAGAACCTAGAGCAGAAACAAACACTATGCCTGATACTTCAACTCCTGTTGGCCAGATCAACACAATTAATAGTAAGTCTCATTGGGATTAAAGTAAACTATCAGTTTTCTGTGTAAGAATTGGTAATAGGATCAGTGAAATATAGTAGAGAATTCCATCTTTTCTTGCTCTGCCTCTTGGCATAATTGTATTAGAACTAAAATGAATGAAAAATTAAGAACTTCTGATACTTCTTTTTTATAATGAATGCATACTTTCATACCCTGATGTAATGAAGAAGATGCTTAAAGAAATTAAGAATACTAACAGATAAACTTAAAATAAAATTTTAATTTTAAAAAACTTGACGTGCAGATATTATTAGTACATTTCCTTTTTTTATTAGTTTGTTGCAGTTGTAGATCATCTATATTCATATAAAATTTAAAACCATTTCTGGTTTGTAGGTTACATGTTGGGCAATTGAGCAAATGTTTATAAACTTTTTTTTTTTTTTTAATATTAGCTTACTGGACCTTAAAGCCAGCAACTTTAGATTTTATTAAAAATTAGTAACATATTAAATATATTTTCATTTCAATAAAATATGAGCATTAGTTTTATTTTTCCTTTTCCTATTTTGCCACCAAGATTTCAGTAAAAACACTTGAATCTGAATTTTGGAAGTTCTTCATAGCCCTATGTGTATCAGAAAACTTAATCTATAGAAAAACATGTAGTCACAGCTATTTTACCTTCATAAATATTAATCTTTGTTTAATACATAGGTCGTACTCTTTCAGATGTCAGCAATATTTCCAACATCAATGCAAGTTGCATAAATGAATCGATATATAATTCCATTCTTAATAGCAAAGTGGAGCCTCTACTTGAAAATCTAGAAAATCTGGATGTCAGTGCATTTCAAGCACCTGAAGATTTATTAGATGGTTGTCGGGTATGTCTTTATTACTAATAATTGCAGTAAGTGACAGTGTACATCACTACTTCCTGGTCTGACTTTGAAGACCCTTCAGAGTTGTGTTTGCTCCTTTTCTGCATAAACTCTATACACTGGCTAAGCGATGCACTTAGTAGGCCATTGTCCATCCTTTTTTATCTGCCAGAGTCCCTCTGCCTGGGATGTTCCTTCATCTGTCATCCTTCAAAGTCCATGGCAGTTTTCAGCTCTTCTCTGAACCCTCCGAATTGCATTAGACTTTTCTATCTACTGTGTTTTGAGATCTTAGTCCTTGAACCACTTAACAGATTTTTTAAGTGTTTATAATATGCTAGACACTATGCTAATCACTTCATACATATTATTACTGTATTGTGTATAATCTCAATTAATTCCCACAAATAACTCTAAAATGGATATTATCCTGAGGCTGAGACTTAGAGGATTAAAATTCTTCTTTGGAATCACAGGCCTTAAGTAACAGCCATCTCCTGCAAGGCCTGTATTTCATTACACCCACTGCTTTGTTTAATATCTCTGGGCTGTTCAGTATTTTTAGTGCAAACTTAATATATTCCTACTTGTAGAATGAATAGGCTATGCATTTATTCTCAGAAAGTAGCAAAGATTTAACCATGTTTTATTGTTAAGAAAGGAAATTGTGCAAATTACCTTCTTTTAAAACATCAATTTAGAACAGAAAGTGTCTTGTATAATCTTTTATCCTAGACTCTACTAATTCTAGATATGACTAAAGTATTCTTTATTTATAGAAGTATATATTTCTAATTTTTGTTAAAATATAGTAGTGGAGGTTATTTAGTTTGGGATATAAATGCAATTGGGAATAAATTTGTTCTTAAGAAATTTTTAAAAGACACATGTAAAATAGACATGAAAAAATATATTTTTAAATAGATTTTTATTGATTTCAGAGAGGAGGGGAGAAGGAAATAGAAACATCATTAATGAGAGAGAATTATTGATCGGCTGCCTCCTGCAAGTACCCTACTGGGGATCAAACTCCCAACCCAGGCATGTTGACAGGAATCGTACCTGGGACCCTCAGTTCGTTCTGTCCATTGAACAAAACTGGCTAGGGCAACATGAAAAAAAAAAAAAAAGTTTTTGTGTAAGTTTTATCCACAAATTTAATTTATTTTTAAATCTTTATAATTTAAGGCTGTGGTTGGCAAACCGTGGCTCATGAGTCACATGCGGCTCTTTGGCCCCTTGAGTGTGGCTCTTCCACAAAATACCACGGCCTGGGCGAGTCTATTTTGAAGAAGTGGCGTTAGAAGAAGTTTAAGTTTAAAAAATTTGGCTCGCAAAAGAAATTTCAGTCATCATACTGTTGATATTTGGCTCTGTTGACCAATGAGTTTGCCGACCACTAGTTTAAGGTATTTTATATATATATATCCCTCTTTCTCCCCTCCCCCCATTGCCCCTTCTATCCCGTCCCCACCCCTCATCCCAGGCCTTCACCACCCTATTAGCAGTACTCATCTCTTGACTTAAATTTTATTGCTTAATTGTGGGGGAAAAAATTCTTCAATTTATAGGTAAGGAAATTGGTTTAAAGAGCCTAAGTAACTTGCCATGGTCAGGTGTGTAATCATTGGCAGCCAAACCAAAATTTCAACCTAGGTTTTCTCAATTCAGACATTTAACTCATGTTTCTATAATTATTTTAAAATTTACAAGTAGTAAGATTTTTAAGTTAGCTGTGTTTTAGAAATTGCTATGCAGTAATATTTAGAAGATAATTTTATTCTGACTTTTATTTGAAGCACCAAAATAATTACCAAGTATCTACTGTGAAGGATAATGCTATGAGATTATGAAGAAGTGATAATCAAATTTCAGAATATACTCTTGCTTATATTTTTTTCTCTTTTTCTATCAGTATATCTTAAAACATACACGAGTTTTATTTACACACAGTAGATTTTGATATATATTTGTAATGTGTTACTTGTGAGAAATAAAACATCTTACATGCATTAATCTAAAGTAAATATTTTCTTTCTTTGCAGATATATCTTTGTGGTTTTAGTGGCAGAAAACTAGATAAACTGAGAAGGCTTATTAACAGTGGAGGTGGAGTTCGTTTTAACCAGCTCAATGAAGATGTGACTCACGTTATTGTGGGAGATTATGATGATGAATTGAAGCAGTTTTGGGATAAATCAGCCCACAGGTTTTGTCATTTTTTAATTCACAGCAATTTCTGTTCAGTAATAATGCTTCTTAAAATTGCATGTTCATGTAATTTTGGAAATTGCATTGGAAAATGGGATTATGGTCTTTATAGTTTAATCTAACATATACTTCTGCATTATTTTTTAGGCCTCATGTAGTGGGAGCAAAATGGTTGCTGCAATGTTTTAGTAAAGGTTATATGCTTCCTGAAGAGACATATATCCATGCCAATTACAAACCAGTGGAAATTCCAGTTTCAGATCAACCTGAAAGTAAAACAGTCCTTTTAAAAAAGAACAACAGCTTCTCCAAGAATGACTTTGTTTCTGCTGAAAAGCATGAGCAAGCTGATGAAGATCTGCTTTCTCAATACGTAAATAATAATGCAACAGTCGGTAAGAAATAGTTGATTAGTGTTTATTAGTAACTATTTTAGCAGTAGCATTAAAAATATTTTGAGAATACATTTTATTAAAGCTGGGGACAGTGAAACAAGGAAGAGCTTCAAATAGAAACATCCAGTGTGACTCAATTGGTTGAGTATTGACCCATGAACCTGGAGGTCATGGTTAGATTCCCGATCAGGGCACATACCCAGTAGGGAGCATACAAGAGGCAGCTGATGAATGACTTTTCTCTCGTCATTAATGTTTTTATCTCTTTCCCTCTCTTCCTCTCTGAAACCAATAAAAATAAGTACACTTAAAAAAAGGGGGGGATGACGACTCCAAATAGATCAGAATTTCTAAATGTGGTAAAAAAAAAAATAAAAAGCCAAAACCGGTTTGGCTCAATTGATAGAGCGTCGGCTTGGGGACTGAAAGGTCCCGGGTTCGATTCCGGTCAAGGGCATGTACCTTGGTTGCGGGCATATCCCCAGTAGGGGGTGTGCAAGAGGCAGCTGATCGATGACTCTCTATCATCGATGTTTCTAACTCTCTATCCCTCTCCCTTCCTCTCTGTACAAAATCAATAAAATATATTTAAAAAAAAAAAATAGAAGCAACAGTAAGAGAGAGCCTAGGCAGGGCTGTTTGGTTCAATGGAAAGTCAGAGAAAGGGGGCCTTGAAAATGAGTTCAGGGAAAAGCCGCTGCTGCCCATCGCTCCCCTGGTTGCAAACTTCCTGGGGACCCTTAGCGTTTAGAAGATGTATGCCTGAGAGGGAGAGAGCCTGTTAGTTACTTTTCCTAAGCAAGCAAAGCTAAGAACCCTCAGACCCCCTTTCTCTCTTCAACTCAAGGGCTCCGCTTTGTTCTGTTTTGTATTTGCATCACTTGATTTGTGTGAGTTTATAACAGCATGAAGTTTTATTTTTAAATTATAGTTTACATCCAATATTTTGTATTAGTTTCAGGTGTACAGCATAGTGTTTAGACAATCATACTTTACATAATGATGCCCGAATCTCTCCCTCTTTTTTAAATTGATTTAGAGAGTAAGGGAGAAGAAGAGAGAGAAACATCAACGATGAGAGAGAACCATTGATCAGCTGCCTCCTTCAGGCCCCACAGTAGGGATTGAGCCAGCAACCCAGGCATGTGTCCTGACTGGGAATTGAACCGGGACCTCCAGGTTCATAGGTTGATGCTCAATCACTGTGCCATGCCAGCCGGTCACCCCCAATCTTTCAAGTATCCATCTGCACCATGCATCGCTATATTGATATTGTCTGTAGTCCGTATGTTGTACTTTACATCCCTGTGACTATTTTATAACGTTTTAACCTTGTAACAAAAATCTCTTACTGGATTATTGTGGTTTTTAGTGCAGACAGTGCTATACTGTGGGCTACTGCCACCTCAGTGGGTATTCTGCTCAGTGTGGTAGGGAAATTGCCACTGAAGAGTAGTTAGCATCATCTCCTTAAAAAAAAAAAAAAAAAAAAAAAAAGATTTAATACATCCAAAAAGATATAAAGAATAATATGATTAGTAACTGTATATCTAGCTTTAAAAAAAGAAAATATTCTATGCCTGTGAATTCCTCCCCATCTTTTTATAGTTTACAACCTATGTAAACAACATATATACACTGCTCATTTTGTATATATTTTAGCTTAAATGATAGATGGTATGTACTCCTTTCTACTTTCTTTCTCTAAATGTGAGATATTCATCTGATCCAAGTACTAAGAAAATACCACACTGCTGTATGAGCACACTATAATGTAGCCATTTTCCCACTTATGGGCATTTTTATTATCTTTTCTTTGCCAATACAAACAATACTACTGAGATTGTTCTTATGCATGTTTCTGCACATGAGCAAGAATTTTTCTAAGGCGGGCATGGTTGATTCATGGGATATGTATTTATATAATGCAAATTGATTTGTATTTGTTTACCACTTCACACTAGAATGATAGTAAGTGTTCATGTTGAACATACTTTCAATATTTAGTATTTCTTGTAAGCTTGACATTTCTGCCAGTTTGACGGATGTAAAGTAAGATCTCATTGTCATTTTGAGTGCTATTTGGCCATAATATTTTTGTTGTTTAGGCCATAATATTTTAAGGTAGTTGAATTTTTCTATTTTTTTGTGGTTGTGCTTTTCTATTTTATGTAAGTTTTCCTACCCTGAGTCATAAAGTTATTCCTTTTTTACATTGCTTTTATTTCTAATGTCATTTAATCACATTACAGTTTTCTTAAACAGAACACTAGGCTTTTAAAAAAATATTTTTATTGATTTTAGAGAGGAAGGCAGATAGAGATAGAGATATCAATGATGAGAGAATCATTGATCGGCTGTCTCCTTCACGCCCCCTACTGGGGATAGAGGCTGCAGCCCGACCATGTGGCCGTTACTTCGAGGGAATCGAACCCGGGATCCTCCAGTTCTCAGGCGGACGCCCTATCCACTGATCCAAGCCAGCTAGGGCAGAACACTAGGCATTTTAATTGATGGACTTATGACTACTGTCCTCCCAAGAGGAGTTGCCATGTTACTCTGTCAAGCTGCGGACTTACAAGTGGTCTGTGTTAGTAGTGCCCCCTGCTGTTGTGTGGCCCACATCCTGGCCCTAGAAAGTTCAGGTACTTTTGTATTTAAGACCTCTCCCCACCACTTGGTGTTTGGTTCATTCCGCCTCGAGACCCTGAGCTGCGTTGAGGCAGAACAGCCTTAGAGTACCACTGTTAAGTTATTCCTTATATATATCTTAGAAGTCTTAAGCTTTTGCTTTCTCACATATCTTCATTCCATGTGGAGTTGATTTTTGTATTTGATGTGAACTTTTCAAATTGTATTTTATCCATGTGGATAATCACTTGTTTTTAATACTTGTTATTAAGTAGTCCATTGTTTCTCCACTAGTTAGCACTACTGCCTCTGTCATTTTAAAGTTGTTAGGTGGGGATCTGTTTAGGCTTTCATTCTGTTCTATTGAGATCCCACACTAGTAAACTGTCTTATTATAATAGTCTTGCAATGTGTTCGGCTATTTGAAATTAAGACTCCAATTTTCTTTTTTTTTTTTTAAATATATTTTATTGATTTTTAACAGAGAGAAAGGGAGAGAGAGAGCTAGAAACCTCAATGAGAGAGAAACATTGACCAGCTGCCTCTTGCACACCCCCTACTGGGGATGTGCCCGCAACCAAGGTACATGCCCTTGACCGGAATCGAACCTGGGACCTTTCAGTCCGCAAACCGATGCTCTACCACTGAGCCAAACCGGCTTTGGCTAGACTCCAGTTTTCTTTACAAAAGTGTACAAGTCTTTTTGTACATTTGCTTCCATAACAATTTTTAAAAATAGTTTGTCAAAAAGAAAAAGATTCATTTGTGTTTTAGCATGTGTCAGAATTTCAAATTTAGTTTTTTATGTATTTTGAAGGTTTTTTTAAACTTAAAGTCCATTTTGCTTGATATTAATCCCTTCCTGCTATGGATCAGCATTTAGTATAACTGACTTTTTTTTTTTAACTGTAAATTTGACTGATTTACCTTTATTGCTATTTGTGATATATTTTTGTTATAGTCTACCACCTTTTTTTTTTTTTATTTTGTCCCATTTTTCTATGACAGCTCTTGCTCCTGAGGCAGCTTCATAGTCTCTGTAGCTGGCTTTGAAAAGCTCTTTTAGAGAGAGAAGGAAGAGAAACATTGATGTGAGAGCTGGTCCTAGAAGATAGGAGCATGGTTGTTTGTTTAACTGTTCAAAAATGTTTTCTGGCTGGGCTGGTGTGGTGCAGTGGTTGAGCATTTATCTATAGACCAGGAGGTCACAGTTCGATTCCTGGTCAGAGCACATACCTGGGCTTTTAGGCTCAATCCTAAGTATGGGGTATTGGGGAGGCAGCCGAATAGTGATTCTCTCTCATCATTGATGTTTTCACTCTCTGAATTCAATAAAAGCATATTTTTTTAAAACAAGAATAACTATTAAAAAACTACTTTGCACAATGTTTTATACTATCATGTCACCTTTATTTCCAGCTAAGGTTACTTATCCTCATATATCTCCATAAATTATAAACATATACTATTATCCTTTTTATTCATTATAGTATGTTATTGAGTATCAAAGAGTCTCCTGACCTGGTCAGTAAATGCTCTAGACAAAACTATACTTCTTCAGAGCAATTTAACTAATTTCATTATGTAGGAATAAGCTATATATGTTTGTATATAACATATTTGCTAGTATATACGTATGGCAGTGACTAGTTTAAAAGTGAAAAATTTAATGTCTATTTGAGATGAGAATAGAAATAAGAAGATGCCATTATAATAATGTTATGGACTCTGGAGCCACACAGATATTGGTTTATATCACTTTTGCCACTAAATAACTGACTTCAGGCAAGTTACATAACCTTTTTAAGCCTGAATTTCGCTTGGAGAAAGGGTATAGATACACTAATAGTGCCAACCCCAGAGTATCATGAGCATAATTACATGCATGTAAAACACTTGTGCACAGTGCTGGTAAAAATGGATAAATGAAGAATCGAATAGCTTCCAGTCTTGCTTGAATCCCATATAGCAGGGGTTAGCAAACCGTTTTTGTAAAAGGTCAGATGGTAAGTACTTTACGCTTTGCCAGCCATTTTCTCTCTTATCACGTATTCTGTTTTTATAATCTTTTTTTTTTAATATAAAAACCATTCTTAACCCACAGACTGTGAGAGGCCCATTTTGGCATCTAGGCTGTAGTTTGCTGATTCTTACTGTAAAATGTTAACCTTCCAGCGTGGCACCACTAGAGTTTTCAAAAACGCACTAAATTTTTACCTCTTAAACTTTTACCCTTGATCTGACAATGTTTATTGCATACTAGGGGCTGCGTATTTTAGCTACTGACATTTATACTTTTATTTTTTTTTTAAATATATTTTATTGATTTTTTTTGTACAGAGAGGAAGGGAGAGAGACAGAAAGCTAGAAACATCGATGAGAGAGAGTCATCGATCAGCTGCCTCTTGCACACCCCCTACTGGGGATATGCCCGCAACCAAGGTACATGCCCTTGACCGGAATCGAACCCGGGTCCCCTCAATCCCCAAGCCGACGCTCTATCCATTGAGCCAAACCAGTCTCGGCGACATTTATACTTTTATATAGCTATGTCTTTTCTTTTACTACCCATCTGTTAGCAACTTGATCTTAAAAAGTTAAGATCGTTTGTTTGGGGCCTTGATCAGTTCTCTTAAGAAATAGGATCTAAATAGTAGCTCCAATCTTCTATAATAAAAGTGTAATATGCTAATTAAGACCAGACGAAGCCATGGTGGGGGAGACCCCGAGGCAGAGGCGTGCATTATTGGGCCTCTAGTTTCAATATAAAACATTTTAGGAATTTGTAAAAGAGAAGTAACCATAGTTCTCTTATTATTACATTTGTCAGTTATTTCTATGTAAATGGCTTCACTATTTTAGGCCTGTTAACTTCTGTTTTTTCTTTAATGATATTCTCTCTAATATGAATTATCTAAACCAGTTTTGGAACTAAGACATACTTTGGGATGATTAGTTTCACAATTCTCAACTAATGAGAGTCTCTAGTATGCTAGGAGTACTTAGAATGGTAACATGATTGCTGATAACCTTCCTGATGAAATATGGTAATACTAATAACATTCTTGATAATCCAGAAGATGGGGTGGTATTGTATACTTTATGCATTTGTGTACTTGAAGCCTTAGTTTTTAAGGGTAGTCACAATTCTCAGACTCTGTTATCTTTAATATCCTTGCTAGAAAGTAACTTTATAAGATAAACTATCTGTTAGAAAACATTCCTGTTTCTCTTCCAGTTGAAGCTGCAAAGTCTGAAGTTGGGGCCTTGAATGACATCACTCATGCTGAGCCCAGTAATGATTCTACTCACATTTCTCTGCAAGAAGAAAACCAATCTTCTGTCAGTCACGGCCCCCCTGATTACTCCACAGTTATTACTGAAGAAGGTTTATTCAGCCAAAAGAGTTTCCTTGTTTTGGGTTTTAATAATGAAAATGAGTCTAACATTGCAACTACCATAAGAGAAAATGCTGGAACAACTGTATCCCTTCAGAGCAGAATTGTTGCCGATTATGCTGTGGTTCCTCTGCTGGGGTCTGAAATAGAAGCAACTGTGGGAGAAGTTGTTACAAATACGTGGCTGGTAAGAAAATACATATGAATGCCGAGAGTGTTCATGTTTATTTCTTATCAGTTCAATTTAGGTAAATTGGTGTTTGGGTATGGGCAGTGAGTGACGGGGTCTTCTTTTAGCAAAGGAAGTGGTAAAATATGAAAATATTCAAGCTTCTGGGTCTTAATCTTGGTAGAGATTATTGTTTCCCAGGGACCAAAGCAGCAACATTTCTTGTTAGGGAGTTACTCCAGGTCATCTCATACAATTTTCCTGGTTTTCTCACAACCAAAGCATGACATGCACTTTTGTATTCCATCTTGTTGGCTTATCACTGGTAATTTCAGCATTGATTTTTTTTTTAACTTTTCAAGAATTTAGAGGGAAAAAATTATAAACTAATACATTGAAAGAAATCAAATTTGAAACAATATTCAATAACTTCAATAAGCCTGACTGGATTTAATATTCTTAATATTTCATAATGTAATATTTAACAAATTGACATATTTCTTTACATGTTATTTAAAATATAATGAGAATGAGCATACACAAGTTTATGTTAAAGTTGCTTTTCATCTAAACCAAAATTACTGCTGCTATAACTGAAACAGTGTTAGCCACTGGTTGCTTATTTCAGGTTGATGTGTTTCTCTTGTTTTTAAGGTAACTTGTATAGAGTATCAGACTTTAATGGATCCCAAGTCAAGTCCTCTCTTCAAGCCAATCCCAGTAATGGCAGGAATGACTCCTTTAGAGGATTGTGTTATTTCCTTCAGCCAGTGTGTGGGAGCAGAAAAGGATTCATTGACATTCTTAGCAAAGTTCCTTGGAGCAAGGTATGTAATTTTTTTAGTGTACTTACTGTCTTGATGTACTTTTGTTTGTTTTGACTTATTGGAAAGCATTCAAATTAGAATTTGGCTGCATGTCTTTATAATATTTACCCTAGTATGGGTAGTGTGCAGTGTATCTATGTGATGGCTCAAAGGGAGAAGGGCGAGTGTACCAAGTGGATGCCTGGCTGACATTAAGACTAGATGTCAGCTCAGTGGATAGAACGTCGGCCTGCGGACTGAAGGGTCCCAGGTTCGATTCCGGTCAAGGGCATGTACCTTGGTTGCGGGCACATCCCCAGTACGGGGTGGGGTGTGCAAGAGGCAGCTGATTGATGATTCTCTCTCATCGATGTTTCTAACTCTCTATTCCTCTCTCTTCCTCTCTGTAAAAAATCAATAAGATATATTTTTTTAAAAAAAAGAAAGAAAGAAAAAAGACTAGAGACATTAATGCTTATCTGCTAGGAAAGGGAGTATTTAAAGCTGATGTGTGCCTTTATTGAATATTGCTTGCTTATCTAAGCATTATTTTAGCCAGAAATGCAAATGTTAAATGGGAGTAAGAAGGAACGTATAAGCTAAAAGATAAAAAACTGAACTAAATGTAGTGTTTGAGGATGCATTATGTAGTAAGAATAAAGAAAGATAAGGAAACGGTTACCATAAATATTCCAATAGTGGCCACTATGGAGAAGAGATGAAAGGAGGTTGTAACTGAAAGCACCTTCGAAGGTTCTGAAGTGGCTAGCAAGAGATTTTTCTTCTGACATTGGTGGTGGCCAGCTTTATAATTTATTGAATTGTCTGTTTCCTTTTCTGCTGTATTCTGTATTTGAATTACATTAAACAGCACAGTGCTCCTTAAAAAAATGAAATTGTAGAAAATAATGTGACAATAGACTTCATGGATCAGTGGGTTGGATGTGAAAAATGAAAATACTAGGGAAAACTGTAGAATGTTAAATTTTAAAAGTGGGGAAATTGAACATAAAATCCAGAAGTCATAAAAGAAATAATTGAAATCTGTTTATATTTACCTCAAGTGGTAGACTTCTGTTTCTGCCACCACATTCTCTGGTTTACTATTCTGTGATTTTAAGCAAGTCATTAATTTCTCATCTTTTCCCAGGCTGTATCTTTACCATATTTTGTACAATAATTGGTATTTTACAAATATTGAGAGGATCAAATGAGATTATATGTGAAAATGCTTTGAGCAGTTGTTTGGTGTTTTTTTGTTTGTTATTTTTAAAAGTATATGATGACTTTATTCAAATAGCAAAAAAGATAACTGAAATACTAAATATTTGACTTAAAAACTAAAAAAAAGTCTTCAAAATTTAATCATTGAAGTTCAGTCTAGCAATATGAATTTATTTTTTATTTATCTTTATTTTTTTAATTTCTTTATTGATTAAGGTATCACATAGTTGTCCTCAACCCCTCATTCCAATCCCCCACCCCTCCCCACCCTAGCCCCCACCCCCAATTGTCCTTGACCACTGGTTAGGCTCATATGTATGCTCACAAGTCCTTTGGTTGATCTCTCCCTTTTATCCCCACCCTCCCTTTAAGATCCAACAGTCTGACCCATGCCTCCTTATCTCTGGGTCTGTTCTTGTCCATCAGTCTATGTTGTTCACCATTTCCCCTTGAGCAGCTATAATTGGCTAAAATATATAATGTTACTCATATACTTTTCTTTGCTCCTCTAGGTGTTCATGTCCCTTTTTGGGGGGAAAGGACAAGGTGGGTGGGTGATGACTAATGAAGGAGGCAATTTTTTTGGTTATTTCTTGAAAGTCTAGTTTAATTAATTTGCTTATGTTTTTTATAAAAAAGTGTAATTGTATGAATACATTTTTATTCTAGAGTAGTAAGGGTATTAGCTTATTTTAAGATATAGAACTGACTTTTAATCAGTATTTATACATTAAACTCTGACAACACTGTTGTTAGAAACTTCATTCTTAGTTTGTGTGATCGTGTATATGACCATTTGCTTTTCTTTAAATACAACTTTTAGCGTTCAAGAATTCTTTGTTCGCAAATCCAATGCAAAGAAAGGCATGTTTGCTAGTACACATCTTGTGTTGAAAGAACCAAGTGGTTCTAAATATGAAGCTTCCAAGAAGTGGAATTTACCGGCGGTTACTATAGCATGGCTGTTGGAGACTGCTAGACTGGGAAAGAGAGCGACTGAAAACCATTTTCTGATTGAAAATTCAACTAAAGGTTAATGCTTTTGTTATTTTATACATAAATGATTTTACAGTTAGATGGTTTCTGGGTGTCAGAGCTTATTTTTAGGTAAGGTCATTGATTTCTACTTTTCACAATGGGCACAATGAGCCACTTTTTATTTATTATTGGGTGGAAAAATAAATGTGTGTTCATAGCACAAATGTTTAATTTTTAATTGTACTAGCAAGTGTAGGCACTGTCTGAAAGTAGCGGGTGCACAACAATATAGGAGCGTTCTAGGGGCTCAGAGTTTAAGCCTTGCGTCTTGATCCCTTTTCCGTGTCCCTTCTGTGGCTCATACGGACACACTGTGATTAGTGTTCTCTCTCCTCATTTTCGGACTCTGTTTTCCCTAGCCCACCTCCTGCCTGTTCCTCTTTATCTTTCAGTTCTCAGCTTGGATGTCGCTTTCTCTGGGAAGCCTTCCTTGCTCACCAAGTCTGGCCTTTGTCTTGCCATTACACCCTGAATTACCCCCTTTATAGCTATAGTTTACTCAACTGTAAGCTCTGAAAAGCAAGGAATATGCATGTCTTGGGCATTGTGTTTCCATCGGCTAGCATTGAGCCTGGCATGGAGTAGCCATCTAATGTGTTTGTTAAATGTTGGAAAACAGGAGAAGGCGGGTGGAAGGACCCAGTAGCCAACCTCGTATAAGACGGTAGGGTCCCTGGACAAACTTCAGACAATTCAGCAGCTTGAGAACAGCTCTCAGAGCCATTACTTACTAGGCAGCCTAGAAATTTTCCATTTGAGGCAAAGTGATGTTTTGGTCATATTAAAATTTCATTAAGGACTTTTCCAGAAACTTCACTACTTGCTAACTCTGAGTACATGTAATTTAAAATTTTCTTTATTCTGCCAATGATTACGATGACATTTAATATTTTGGCAAATTGTGAAGTTTACTGAGAATATTTCAAGTTACAACAGGCTGAAATGGGAAATCTGATTTCATTATTTCAGTTAATGTGCTTGTCTAACTCAACATTTTTTTTAAGAGGATCAGTTTTTATTTTATTTCAGAGAGAAAGGGAGAGGGAAATATAGAAACATCAATGATAAAAGAATCATTGATTGGCTGCCTTCTACATGCCCCCTGCTAGGGACCAAGCCCACTATCCGGGCGTGTGCCCCTGACCAGAATTGAACCCCAGGACCCTTCAGTCCGCAGGCCCCTGCTCCATCCACTGAGCCAAACCAGCTGGGCTTTTTCTTTTTTAATTTTTTTTTTTTTTTTTTTTTTGGTTTCAGAGAGGAAGTAAGGGGGAGAGGAGGAGGAAAGAGAGAGATAGACAGACCGACATCAATGATGAGAGAGAATCAGTGATCGGCTGCCTCATGCATGCCCCTTACTGGGGGTCAAGACTGTAACCTGGGCAAGTGCCCTTGACTGGAATCAAACCCGGGACCCTTCAGTCAGTAGGCTAACTATCCACTGAGCCAGACCAGTTAGGGTTAACTCAACATATTTTAATACATCATCTGGTCAGTTTCTATAAAAAGTAGGTATATAACTTTGTGATTTAAAGTATACTTGAGAATTTGTATAAAAATTAACAGTAAGGTAAAAATCTCACATGTGCCTCTTTAGAGAAAAAACAGTTGACATTAATGGCTCACATTTGCTTCTTTTCAAATCTCCAGAGCAAAGCTTAGAAACTGAAATAACAAATGGGGTGAATCTAAACTCAGATGCTCCGGAGCACCCGGCCACGAGCCTGGAAACTCACAGGAAAGCAGCTGTGACTCCGTTAGATATGAACCGCTTTCAGAGTAAAGCTTTCCGAGCTGTGATCTCGCAGCACACGGGGCAGGCCCCACAGCCCGCGCCCACAGCTCAGCCGCTGCAGAAGGAGCCCTCGTTAGACCTGGACACGCCGTCGAAATTCCTGTCCAAGGACAAACTCTTCAAGCCTTCCTTTGATGTAAAGGTAAGGTTTCTAGAAAATGGTCCTGGAATTGACAGTTTCATGGTTTAAGCACCATATTCTGCATCACCTCTCTAATGCTTACAGTAAATTTTCCAAAGATGTTGGCAAGTAGGTGCATATTATGGAGTAGAGTCCCAGTTTGTACCTGTTGTTGGTAACAGAGAAAGAGATGGTGTGAAATCAGGAGCTCTTTGGGCTTCATTATTTCCACTTGTAAAATGGTGGAATATACGTAGATGATCTCTAAGGTCTCATAGTTCATAGAATCTGAGTAGTAAATGAAGTAATATTAGTAGGCAGGAAAATAGATGAAATATTTTCAGTCATTTAGACCTGTTTTTAGATACCTTGCAGAGGAAAGTTGGTGGTTCTGAAAGTTTCTGTAAAGTTACAAAACACTTTGAAAGCTTTCATTTTTTAGAGCAGTGATTTTTCAATTGTGTGCCACAGCCACAGAATTTTTAAAGCATGCAGTACTGGACTATTTAGTCAGGGGCACTGACCTCTTTTCCCTTAGATTGTCAATTCTTTAACATACACATTCGGAAAACCTACTTAGTTATGTAACGGACTTTCAGCTTTAAGGACATGCCCTCGTCCCAATTAGTTTGTTATATTGAAGTTTTACTGTAGTATTAAAAATCTGAAAAGAATAATTGAGGATAGGAACTAATTCTAGTTATTGAAACAAAGTCGCAGTAATTGAAGCAGTTATTGTCACATGAATTATCAAATTAATGCACAAGATTACACCCCATAGATAGAATTTATTATGTAATAAGTGATGTATTTCAATCAGACAACTGAGAAATCAGGAATATGAGACTTCATAACCTCACATCAGAATAAATAGCAGAGAATCAGATACTTAAACACGAGATATGAAGGCATAAAAACTCTAGTATAGACCATGAGTTTATTTTTAAATAATTCAATGTGAGGAAAACCTTTCTAACTATATCATGCCCCAAATGAAAATAAAAATTCATATGAATTTGACAGTAATAAAAAGCTCCATTTATTTATTTTTTGTTCCAGAGAGGAAGGAGAGAGGGTGAGAGAAAGAAATATAACGTGAGGGAATCATTGATCAGCTGCCTCTTGCACCACACTGAGGAAGGAGCTAGCAACCCGGGCATGTGCCCTGACCGGGAATCGAACTGTGTCCTCCTGGTTCATAGGTAGACGCCAAACCACTGAGCCAGTTATCTGCATTTAAATATGAAAATTTCATAAATGTGCAGTAATTGTTTAAAAAGCAATTCTTCATGGCAAAAACTTCACAAAGTACAAATAGGGAACGTGTGTGAGTGTGTATGTGTGTGTGTATATACATATATATATGTAAATTCATGCAAATATCTTCATGTAAGTGAATATAAAAAAAGACTAATAACCCAGTGGAAAAATGGGCAAAGGATAGGAAGGGATAGCTATAAAAAAAATTTTAAATAGAAATATTCCATGTGCATAAAGATGTTTAATCTCATTTAGTATGAGGGTAGAAATTGAAACGTACAAATATATTTAACCCACCCACTGTGCTGTCAAGCATATTGAAAAGTATACACTCAAATGCTTTGTTCAGGAGAATGTCAGCATTGGTACATACATTTTATTAAAATGGTTTTTACTCTTTCATGTGCAAAATGGTGTGTGTACAAGGTTAGTCGTTGTGTCAGTATACTGGCAAAAGATTGCTATTCTGAATGTTAATCAGTTGAGCACTGTTAAATACATTGTGTGTGCACATGGGATACTGTGCTTTAAGATGGGAAAGAGAATGAGCAAGCCTCTGGACAGCAGTGACCTCCTCTCGTGCAGGAACTGTGGATGGCTTAGGCATAAGAGCATACTTTGTGCTTTTGAAGATTCTTCATAAGTCTCAGCTCAGTCTGACTTCTTAACCTTCCTTGTAGTTTGTCTTGCTTATATCTATTCTTGCTCATTTGTTTCCACCTATGTTTTTTGTCTGCTTGTTTTGGTTTTGATTGTCCTTTATTTAAACTATAATTTAAACGTAAGAATTGGATAAATGTGGCATACACTGCTGAAAATATAAGCTTCTTGGTCTTTTTAAACCAATTTGCTGGACAGTATGAATTTTCTTTGTAGTGTATATTATATAATATTTCATTTTATTGTTTGAAGGAAAACCAGATGAGGTTATAGTTGTAATCCAATTAATTTTGAGGATTATCCCCATTCTAACTCTTCTTTTTCTCTTCCTTTCCCCTCTTCTTCCTTGGGCTGTTTTCTCCACTTCTCTCTCCTGCTTTCACTCTCCCCCTCCGTACCTTTAGGATGCACTGGCAGCCTTAGAAACCCCAGGAGGGCCTAGCAAAAAGAAGAGGCGACTGAGCACACCGCTCTCCGAAGTCATTGGCAGAAACTTGAAGCTTGCCTTGGCAAATAGCTCCCGAGATGCTGTGGCTCTTTCTGCCAGCCCGCCACTGAAGGATGCTCAGTCAGAGAAGGTAGATTTAGATCTCTTACTAAAAAGATGTTCTAGACTGAGCAAACATTTCAAATAGTAATGGCCAATGCCTTCTCTTTTCCATGGACAGGAAGAAGCTCCAAAGCCACTTCACAAGGCGGTGGTATGTGTTAGTAAGAAACTCAGTAAGAAGCAGAGTGAGCTGAACGGGATTGCGGCTTCTCTAGGAGCAGATTACAGGTATGCACGTCTTTGATTGGTGGTGATATGGCCCAAGTTTATAGGGAAACTTCAAGCTCTGTGACCGCCTACAAAGAAACATTTCTTTTGCCTTTTTAGTGTGTCATTTTATGTACAAAATCTCTCCAAATGATTTTTAAGTCACCAGATCCTTTTAAAATGTCCTCTGCCATATTGGTCCACTCTTACGTGTGTGCCTTTTAGGGTGCATTCAACAAATTTTTGACAACCTATTTTGTGCCATTCGCTGTTGTAGCTATGAGATTAAGCATAATTTTACCTACTGATTTTCAGATTAGAGCCCTCTCTGAGTAGTACTAAGTATTCTAGCAGTACTCCTGAATTAAATAGGTCTTTTTGTGAATGTTTTAATTTGATTTTTACTACTTTGGAGACATAGATTAGCAGATATGCTCTCAGCCTGAGAGCCAAACTAAAGGCATGTCTTCAGCACCAATGGCATTAGTGTGAGAGAATTGGCCAGGGCCTGTTCTGGCCAATCTGAGTTGACCGATTCCTCCACTGTCTGAGTGCTAGCTTTCTTGATCACTTGTATTCACCCATTCATAGATAGCATAGTGAGTTGTTTTAAATGTAGCAAACACTTTGAGGATTATGATTAGCTTCATCTTTCCCTTTAGCAGTCCTGTTATTTCAGTTAGCTTTCTATTTGATGAAAGAAATTAGATCAGGAGAATATTAAAATGTCACAGTTATAAGCATTTATTGTAGGACAGTGAAGTATTATATAATACTACCTATTAGGTAACACAGTATAATCTATTGTTATGTTATTTAGTCACCTATTATATTACCTATTATTGGTTGCTGAGCACTTAGTATGAGCATTATCTCATTTTGTTTTCATTTTCATAACAATCTATGAAGGGGGTGAGTGTGTGTATACACACATACACACACACACATATATATATATATATATATATATATATATGTAAATTGAATATTTCCTTGGATACTGTTTGGATGTGGACTTGATGTAAGACATAAAAGGAACATACATGACTTGTTTTTATGAGACTTAAAATGTCAATCCTCTCAGTATGAAAAATAGAATATATTGCTGAAACTCCTAAATAGAATTTAACTGGCCGATTGCATTAATTTAACATTTATATTAAATCTATGCCTAAAATGGATTTTTCAGTCTTGGTGATAGTTGAGAGGGAAGAACCATTGACTATGCAGAGGTTACAGTAGTTTTGTGTGTGTAGGATAACTTCTTGAGTGCAGCTATCCCAGATATCCCGTCCATAAGCTAGGACCAGAACTTCCTGAAGAGATCACTGACCCTGTCTCCCCCTTCAGCAGTAAACATCTAGACCAGAGCTGCTCAGCACATCAGATGCAGATATTTATTATACATGTTGAATAAACATTCACTGTATAAAACTTTAGAAATATGTAACTTACCTACTTCTATAATTTAAAAAAATAAATCAGAATATATGATTTGTATGTAAGTGCCTGTGCCTGCCGACACAAGAAAATGGAGTACTCATTTGCATGCATGCATATGTGAAGTTCACCTCAAATGCTGCAGCCACAGCTGAAACAGATACCATGAGCAGCATTCATTTTGGTTATGTGACAGGAATTAAGCAAAGTAACAGTCATCATTCACTTAATAGTTGTATGTCTGATATACTAATGTATATTAAAACTGCAACAACAAAAAAACCTGGGTTTATGTGTTTTCTAAGTCAGGAAAATATGTAAGAAGAATCAGGAGATCAGAGCATAATAAAATAGTTAAGAGTGTGGATTTTAAAGCCAAACTTGGTTCTGTCAACTTACTGGATATCCTTGAACGTGTAACTTAACCATATCCTTTAGTTCTATTTGTAAAATCTATATAAGACCAGTGTTTCTGGATTGTGAGGACTGACTGTATAGAAATATGTGTAAACTACAAGATGTTTTATGGGGTGTAGAGCAAGTGGATAATGAATAGTGACTGCCAGCAACTGAAGACAGATTGAATGCTTGGATTTGAAAATACCTTTATTATTACTATAAAGCTATATCCATTATAAGAAAGTTGAAACAGAAAAGTATAAAGAAAAAAGTGATATTCTAAAGTACATCCTTCCAAATATCTCTGTGTATATATATACTTAGAAATATATGTATAAAATTTGACCAAAAAAGTGGAGCCTATCTAATATTCTTGCTTATGCTAGTTCTTGAAATTTTGTGAAGGTCAAAATATTCTATTCATAGAAAATGATCATCTTAAACTAATGTAGATATTTCTTAGTTATTTGGTTTTTGTACTTGGTTGCTTCAGGTGGAATTTTGATGAGACAGTGACTCATTTCATCTATCAAGGGCGGCAGAATGATGCTAATCGAGAATATAAATCTGTAAAAGAAAGAGGAATACACATTGTTTCAGAGCACTGGCTTTTAGAAGTAAGCAATACTTTTTATCCTCCCATGTCTGTTGAAAATGTATATAAACACTATTTCAAGGCATTAACCAATTTCAGTGCAGGTAAAGAAGTTTGATTACCTTATTTAACAGTGCACATCTCATTTCTTTGGCATCAAAAACTAAAGATCTTTATTGCTAAGTATTTAATAGGTATTATTTCTGAATCTCTGATTCAGTTTTACTAAAGAGAAATGATATGAAAAAAAAGTATAATAATTTAAGGATAATTAATGTGTATTAATACAACTGTCTTTTCTCTTTCTGGGTATTTCCTTGGAATGTGGTTGATGCCTTGGCAAAAGCATAGAAATAGAATTAGATTTTATACATTAGTAAACATGACAATTACTTTTTTTTAAAATATATATTTTATTTTTTTACAGAGAGGAAGGGAAGGGATAGAGAGTTAGAAACATCAATCAACTGCCTCCTGCACACTCGCTACTGGGTATGTGCCTGCAACCAAGGTACATGCTCTTAACCGGAATCAAATCTGGGACCCTTGAGTCCACAGGCTGATGCTCTACCCACTGAGCCAAACCTGTTAGGGCAACAATTTTTATACATTAAAAAGTGAGGTCAATATTGAATATAAACTGCAATTTAAAAATTAAAAATTTTTTAAATGAGAGTTTAATTGTCCTTTGTATAATGGGTTTTTTAGTATTTACTAGTTTTCAAAACTAATTTAGCAATCTCTGGCTAGTGTGTTCAGTGGTTAGAGCATTGGCCTGCACACTGAAGGGTCATCAGTTCGATTCCTAGTCAAGTGTATGTTCCTAGGTTGCAAGTTCCATCCCTAGCCAAGGTCCGGGTATGTGCAGGAGGCAACCAATCAATGTGTTTCTCTCAAATTGATGTTCCTGTATCCTCCCTCCCTTCCACACTCTAAAAAAAAACTCAGTAGAAAAAAAATATCCTCAGGTGAGGATTAACAAAAACACCAACCATATTATTTTCCATTAACAAAAAAAACAACCAAACCTAATTTTGCTGTTTTTGAATTTTTATCCTGTTACTATTACCTTATGTATTGATTATCCTTACCAACTTAACATCATTTATTCTGTAAGATTTTTTCAGTCCTGCTTAAAGCTCACCATTCTATTGCAGTGCGCCCAGGAGAATAAGCACCTTCCCGAATCTCTGTATCCACACACGTATAATCCCAAAATGAGCTTGGATATCAGTGCAGTGCAAGGTGACAGACTCTGTAATAGTCAACTACTCTCAGCTGATGGGACAACAAAGAATGGTGAGGTAGGTAATGTGGACGGTACCTTTTCCCCCTCTTTAGCAGAGCATATAATCACATATGGCTGTGAAACCTACAATGGCTTGGTTTGAGCAACTGTTATTTTTCTCCTTCAACAGCCAGAACATTTGCCTGTAGAAGAAAATGATATAGATAATATGACCACTAGTAACAAAGATGTAGCAACATTAAATGGAAATAGAAGCAATGACTCTAAAGGAGGTAAAGTATTTTAAATTATAAAAAAATTTATAATTTCTTTGCATCAAATGGAAAAATACTTTCTGTGGTGCTAAACAGAAACAAAACATATATTTGAGGATTAATTGAAGTCCCATGCCAGTCATCAAGTAATAATATTCAAAATTTTAAGTGGCTTAAGTGAAATAGCCCTATTTTATTAAAGGTAGGTGGAGTTGGTGATTAAAATTGTTTTCCTTTGGTTCAGTTCTTTTCAGTGATATTCAGAAAATTCTACTATATGTAATATTTATATATCTTTAACATATATTATGAACTTGAGACCCTTTGGTCTGTGAGCCAGTGCTCTAACCAGTGAGCAAACTAACCACATGGTTTTAAAGGTACAGGAGGAGGTATGAAGAGCTTCTACTTTTCAGTGTTAGTTTTTTTGTGTATCCTTCAAGGGCTGGTTTGTGCATACATGATCATAAATATGTATATTCTCTCCTGGCCTACTTAAAAAAAAACACAAAAAACAAATTTTGGCTCAGTGGTTAGAGTGTCTGCCTGTGGACTGAAGAGTCTCGGGTTTGATTCTGGTCCAGGGCATGTACTTCAGTTGCAGGCTTCATCCCTGGCTCCAGTTGGGGTGCATACAGGAGGTACCGTATTTTTCAGACCATAAGACGCACCGGACCATAAGATGCACCAGTTTTTAGAGAAGGGAAATGAAGAAAAAAAGATTCTGAAACAAATAGTGTCCTAAAATATTTTATGTGCATTAAAAGCCAACATCACAGTCATATGTGCATTAAAAGCCAACATCACAGTCATAAACACATGTAATCAACCCTGTAAAGTAAACAGCAGCATTTAGAACCATTTTAGAGCCGGGCAAGCACACAGAGACCACACAGAGCCGGGCAAGTAAAAAAACTTTTTTTAAAGTATATGTGTAGGCTATATTAGGCTATATTTGGACCATAAGACGCAGGGACTTTTTCCCCCCACTTCTGGGGGGGAAAAAGTGCGTCTTATGGTCCGAAAAATATGGTAACTAGTCAATATACCTCCCTCCCTAAAAAAAAAAATCAATGGAAAAAAAACATAAATGGTAGACTATTATATATGTTGTTTTGTTCTTTGATCTTTTAACAGTTTAGCTTGTGGAGTATTATCGGTACATAAGGAGCTCCTTCAGTAATTTTTGGCAGCAGTGTATAGTATTCATTCCATGAGTGTCCCGTTTTACTTAGCCAGTCCCTTGTTGACGGGCATCTAGGATATTTTAATTTCTTGCTATTACAAAGTGTGCCGCAATGAATAGTCACTAAAAGTGTCCCCTTTTTAATGGATTATTTTCTATTTCCATACTCATTCTACCCTACCCGAGCTTTCTCTATGACTTATTTACTCTCTTCATTCAAAGAATATTTAGTACCTATTTGTGTTTAGTCTATAAAATATATATATGGACACACACACTAAATATATATATATATAGACACACACGTATACACATATAAATATGTATATTATAGTGTGGTGTGTTTTCAAGGACCGTTGGGGAAAATCGCATACATAAATGACTGTTGTGCACCTCAGATTGTAGTATCTAAATGACTGTTGTGAACCTCAGACTGTAGTATCTAAATGAGAGCGTGTAAGAAGCAGGCAGGGCGCTCTACAGGAGAGAATCACTGCAAGTCTTAGCGGAGTGTCTTCGAAGGGCTTCCTGATTCTTTCATGCACAGGCCTTGTATTCTGCAGTATTCATAGTCTTAGTCCTTTACTGTAGCCTGTAAGTAATATTCAGTAAATGCCACGTCACTCAACCAAATCTAGACAAAACAGTTAATATGAGTAAGCTGTGATTTAAAAAAAAAAAAAAAAAAAGGAAGAAACTCACCTTGATAGGTATATTTGTGTATGTTTCAAGCACTGACACAGACCTTCGAGATGAGAGAGAATATCCAAAAGCAGCTTCAGGAGATAATGTCTGCAACATCAATAGTGAAGCCCCAAGGGCAAAGGACCTCCCTTTCCAGAAGTGGTGGTAACAGTGCTTCTTCAACCCCCGACAGCGCTCGCTCCGCCCGCAGTGGACGAAGCCGAGTCCTGGAGGCCCTGAGGTAGGTGCCCATCACTCATCCGGTGGCAGCGCAAAGTGACTGCGTGACTTGAGAGAAAGGTGGCTGCTTACGCAGGAACCTACTGACTCAGTTCCACGAGTTAGGCCTAGTTTTGCTGTTTTGTTTGCTGTTTTGTTTGTAATTTGTTTTGTTTCTTTTACTTAAGTCTAACCTTCCACTTTACTATCAAGACCACTAAACGGGCTATACTATACCTCTAGGCCTTATTTAGGCCAAACTACCTTCAGGGTTCACAAAAGTAGGTTTATAGTTGTGAGTACGTGAAACACAGAATTTGGGGGGGGGGGGGGGTCTTTTTTTTTTTTTTAATTTAGAGGAAGGGAGAGGAAGAAACATCAATAAGAGAGAACCATTGATAGCTGCTTCCCACATGCCCCCTACTGGGGAGTGAGCCCACAACCCAGGCATGCGCCCTGACTGGGAATCCAACTGGAGACCTCTTTGGTGTGTGGGACGATGCTCAGCCACTGTGCCACACTGGCCAGGGCCAGATTTTATGCCTGTATTGTTAATTATTGAGTCATTTTCCATACAACAACTGTAAACCTACTTTTGCCCACCCCTGTATATTCAGACACCACCTTCCTCGCTTTTCTGACTTCCCTCCCTTGTTCCAAGCAGTTCTGGAATTCTTTTTTTTAATATATTTTATTGATTTTTTACAGACAGGAAGGGGGGGAGAGAGAGCTAGAAACGTCGATGAGAGAGAAACATCGACCAGCTGCCTCTTGCACACCCCCTGCCGGGGATGTGCCCACAACCAATGCCCCTGACCGGAATCGAACCTGGGACCTTTCAGTCCGCAGACCGACGCTCTACCACTGAGCCAAACCGGTTTCGGCAGTTCTGGAATTCTTGATTGGGGGCAGGAAACAGACACAGGTTTGGTTTCTTACCAAGCAGTGCTTCATAGTGGGGCATGATCTAAACAGCTGTTTCTTATTGAAAGTACATACAGTTTGTATTCTTTACAAATCTGTCTTCTAGGAAAGGTGTTACACATCTTAGTGTGGTGTGTTCAGTAGCATTACATCATCCTTTTCCTGATAGAAAATCCTCTGTATCTTGAATTAAATTATGCATTCATCTTATAAATGTATATTTCATGAGGCTAATTCTCTAACTATGGCTTTTTATTAATATACTTCAGGTTATGTTTTATTATTATAGAGAGCCTAAATCTTGTGCCAAGTTAGAGTAAATACCCTGAGAATAAAAGGCTATCCTCCTTGTTTTTGAGACAAGTGAACTCTTAGTGGTATCAGGTTTTTTTAATTAATGTTTTATATATATATATATATATATATATATATATATATATATATATATACACACACACACACACACACACATATATATATGCATATATATATAATTTGATTGTATATAATATAATTGGGTTATATATTGTATAACATATATATGTTGAAAGATTTGATGTATATATCTTGGAAGAAAGGAGTTGGAATTCTATTTACTCTCCAGGGGAATTGTTACAGTTATACCATAGAGCATGCTGGTCTGCCTGCGACTCTGGGAGGTTTGGTTACAAGAGCTAAAAGGTCCTTCTAAGGCAGCATTTACAATATGCTTCCCATGAAATTACAGTTGTTAGTTCAAGTGATAAAAATGGAAAATACAGCCGAAACCGGTTTGGCTCAGTGGGAGAGCGTCGGTCTGCGGACTGAAGGGGTCCGGGGCTCGATTCCGGTCAGGGGCATATACATTGGTTGAGGGCACATCCCCAGTAGGGGGTGTGCAAAAGAGGCAGCTGGTCGATGTTTCTCTCATTGACGTTTCTGGTTCTCTATCCCTCTCTCCTCTCTGTAAAAAATCAAAAATATATTTTTAAAAAATTAAAATTAAAATTAAAAATAAATAAAATGGAAAATACAGCTACCAGTAAGCAAAATAAACCAGTTTTCTAAAACATTACCAAGTTTCCCTAAGTCTATAATATATCATTAAGAAAACTGCCATTTTTTCTTTTAAGTTCTTTATTGTTGAAAGTATTACATATGTCTCCTTTTTCTCCCATTGACCTCTCCCCACCCGCTCCTGTCCCCCAGCACAGGCCCTCGCCCCGCTACTGTTTGTGTCATTGGCTATGCTGATATGCATGCATTCAAGTCCTTTGGTTGATTTCTTATCCCTCCTCCTGCCTTTCCTCTGAGGTTTAACAGTCTGTTCAATGCTTCTATGAATCTGGAAAAACTGCCATTTTTAAATGCAGCATTCATATTTGAAGTTTCAAATATATTGACATTCAGTCAAATATGTGTTTAATTTTCTCACTGAAACAGGTAAGTTTCTGGGAGAAACATTTTAAAAAGAAAATCTTTCCCGAAGTTTATTTATTCAATAAATAGTGTCAAGTGCTTACTGTGTGCTAGATAGGCATATAAAGGTGACCCACAAATGTACCGTCTAACTAAAGGAATTTATGAACGTGGATTTTGTTAGGGCTGTCTGTTAAAATTGTCACTTTCATTCCTTAGGCAGTCTCGTCAAACAGTGCCTGATATCAACACAGAGCCCTCCCAGAACGAACAGATCATTTGGGATGACCCTACAGCCAGAGAGGAGAGGGCCAGGCTTGCCAGCAATTTGCAGTGGCCAATTTGCCCCACACAGTACTCCGAACCTCAGGTTGACATTAGAAATTTGGAGGATTCTCCTTTCCAGGAGCCTTTCCAATGTTTGAAAACTGCTGAACAGGGTAATGAGAACGAGATGTTTACTTTGTATTAAGTACATGTTGGCTCTTGAAAATTAACAGATAAGCACATTGTGATTCTCTGAATTGTCCATGCAAATGAAACACCAGGTATTTCTAATTTTAGTTTAAACTTAATCAGAAAAATAATTGTAATTAATTTATCAGCAAATTGAAAAATACATTTTTACTTTTAAATTTAGGATTAGGCATTATTTTTACTGTTATTGTTTCTTTTATTCTAGTCTTCTTTGCATTTGTTTTTTCTCCCGATCATTTAAGTCTTATAGCTTTGCAGCACATACTGCACTTGTTCTTTGGATTTGTCTGAGTTTCTTTCTGAATCCCCCTATTGTTTTCTTCCATGGGCTTTCTTTATCTTAAACAGAATGTTAGATATTTCTCTGTACTAGATATATAGATTTATCTCTGCTTCTGATTTTCTCCCAAGTGAAACCTTGCTTTTACAGTATTTTACAAATTTGGGATACTTTTTATTGGTGAGAGCTTGGCAGAAACCCACAGATGACACCACCATTTGCCCTTTTAATACTAAGTAATTTCATTGATTTATAAGCTCTAGCAATAGGCCACTTCTTTTGCATGTAGTTTCTACATTCCAGAATTTGTGTTTAATTTCATCTTGGCTAAGACAGATGAGACTCTTTCCCAGAATTGTTCTTAGTCATGTTTGGGTAATATCACACCGCAACGTTTTATTGCCCTTAGCTGTCTGTGATCCTGGAAACGTGCATGTGACTGAAGCTCCAAAACACCCCCGCTCTGAACTGGAAACCCCAACAAAAGACAGCCACCTGATCCCGACGCCTCAGGCCCCCAGCATTGCGTTCCCCTTGGCCAACCCACCAGTGGCTCCACACCCGAGAGAAAAGGTTTGTTGCCCTTAGCCTGGTGGTGATGCTGTTGGGTAGTGATGGTATGTGGCGCTCAGATTTTATTGGTATCCATAGCAAGAGTTCAACAATGTTGAAAACTGCATTTCTTTGCATTGTATTATTTTTCATATTTGATAACCCCAGAAGACTAAATGTTACTGTGAAAGAACTATATACCTAATAACTTTTTAAATGTTACTTTGTCTAAAAGAAAACTCTTCCATTTCAGATAACAATAGAGGAGACTCGTGAAGGCTTAAAAAAACAGTATACATTCCAGTTGTCATCTCTGAATCCTCAAGAACGTATTGATTATTGTCATCTGATCGAGAAACTAGGTACAAGTATTTTACTTAAGTAAAAAAACATCCCACTCAGTAACAGTTATTTAGAAGGCAAATGTGGATGATATTATCACTGTATAGAAATTGAGACAAAAAAGATAGCTAATTTGTCCATGCAAATGAAACACTAGGTATCATTTTTACATTATACATTGAGTCAGAATTAGACCTTTTAAAGGTACTGGGTCATAGGATTAAAGATTTAAGTTGAAATCAACTTTTAAGGTTTAAGAATCTTTTTGTGATGCTTTTTGTTCATTGATGAAAGCCTGGTCCAAATCAATGAAATTATACACTGACTCACTGGAATGTGGTTTTACTTTTATAATATTTAAATTCCACTAGCTGTCAGGCTCTCCATCTGACATCATTCTACAGGCAGCGCTGAGCGTCCCAGACAGATAACTTGGTCATCTGGCCACATACTTAGTGCTGTCTGTCCTTTTAAGGACGTGGAGAACTATGGTATGTTTATTTAAAGATTTCTGTCATGTGTACAAGAGTACACTTGAGAGGCCTTTTCTTGGAAACTTTATTCAGGTGGAACATGTTGTGACCCAGTCGCCTAATAAGTCAGAATTGATGAGCGTTCCAGTTTGGTGAGCTCTGGGCAAAGCACAGTGTCTCCTGTAGATGGTTCCATCTGTGCACGCTCTGGGCAAGAGTAGCAGCAGTTAGGAAATTGTCTGGAAGAGGACAGCACGGGGGCATCTGGGTATAGATTGTGCTGAAATTGGGAGTCTGTGGCTATAGGGTTTCTGATAGAGAATGCAGAGGCCCTTCACTTCATGAGTGAACACTGGTGAACTGATAGACACAAATCAGTCTATTAGATTGTCTAGTTAGATATCGATATGATATTAATATGGAATTTCTACCTTATTAGCACTTCTGATCCTGGGTGAGTTACTCTGTGTCCCCATATATAAATTGTAGATAATAGTTACTGCTTAAACTTATGAGGACTAAATGAGCTAACAATCTTGACTACTTTCAACATTGTCTGGCATAAACTTATGAGGACTAAATGAGCTAACAATCTTGACTACTTTCAACATTGTCTGGCATAGTAAGTCCTTAAAAAGTATTGCTGCTGCTGTTAGTCATCTCCAAAGCAGAGTTCAAAAGTTAAACTGTGCACCTATGGACGAGGACAATGGGGGGTGGGGAGGGGGCGGAGGGTGGGGTGGGAACCTGGTGGAATGGGGAAGAAACGAGGAACCTTTGTAATAATATGAACAATAAAGATTGAGATAAAAAATAAATAAATAAATAAATGAATAAAAGTTAAGTCTTACAAAGTCCTGGCTGCATCTTCACCCAGCCAGTAGTCAAGCTACTAAGTTTATCAGTTAATAATGCAGATTTTTTCAGTAGATGGAGTTACACATATGTTGATACATATGCAATTTGATATGTATGCTTTTGTTATGTTGACAGCTAGCTTCAAAACTTCATATGTCAAATTTGCTGAAGGTGTTTTAACATTCTTACGCTTAAAAATTTCAAATTTTGTGCAAAAAAAAAAACATTTGCGGGAAGTTTTAATTCATTTTTTTTGAAGAAAAAGTTATATACTTTGGGAAGCTTATGGTGAACTTGGGAAGCTTATGGTGAACATGCTCTATCTCAAGATACTTGTGAACACTGGGTTAAACGCTTTAAAAGTGACGATTTTAATGTCCAGGTCAACCAAAAGTTTGAAGATGAACAATTACAAAATACGTGTCAAACTCAAAAAGAACTTACAGAAAGATTAAATGTTGCTCAGCAAACAATTTCCAATCGTTTACAAAAAATGGGAAAGATTTTAAAGGAAGGAAAATGGGTGCCACATCAACTGAACGAAAGTCAAATAGAAAACCGAAAAGTCATCAGTAAAATGTTGCTTCAACGGCACAAAAGTCTTTTTGCATTGAATTATGACTGGTAAGGACAAGTGGATATATTTTGAGAATCCCAAGGGCTCAAAATCACGGGTTGATCCAGGTCAACCATCAACATCGACTGCAAGACCAAATCACTTCGGAAAGACCGTGCTCTGCATTTGGTGGGATCAGGAAGGTGTGGTGTATTATGAGCTCCTAAAACCAGGTGAAACCGTTAATAGTGATTGCTACCGACAACAAATAATCAATTTGAACCATGCTTTGATCATAAAACAACCAGAATATGCCAGGAGACATGGCAAAGTAATTTTGCTTCATGGTAACACACCATCACACACTTCAAAACCAGTTAAAGACACTTTAAAAGATCTTGCCTGGAAGTATTAACCCACCAGCCATATTCACCAGACCTTGCTCCTTCAGATTACCACTATTCTGATCGATGGCAAACGTACTTTCTGAGCAGCACTTCAAAGTATACGAAGAAGTGGAAAATTTGATCTCTGAATGGTCTCAAGAAAAGTTCTATTGGGACAGTATCCACAAATTACCTGAAAGATGGGGGAAGTGTAGCTAGCAATTGACATTACTTTAAAAAAGCACTTTTGATGTTTCCATGTTTCTCTTGAAATTGTCGTGTTTTCTTTGATTACAAAATCCACCATTATTAACCAGTACACTAGTAAGCTCTAAAGTATGAGTCAACACCCTGCTTTGCAGGAGCTTAGATTTATGTCTCCTTTTGTCTCTCAGAGTCAGGCTTCACCCATTTGTACCCGAGAAGAGATTTCAGCCCTGCCTTCTGCTTTGTCTCTTTACTCAGCCTGTGTATTTTCCTCCCAAGCTTCTCTATGGTCAACTGACCTTATTTCCACTCACAGAAAGTGTTTTTTCTGCTTTTATTCTGCAGGTGTCCCTTTTTGACTGTCTCTTTGGTTATCTATATTCAGTGCTTAAAATTGGTAAGGTAATTGAATACCTAAGAAATTTAGCAGCTAACTGCAGTATATGGCCCTTCTTTTGTATTTTGTTTTTCTTTTTAAATATCTTAATTGTACTAAACAAGTGCCAATCTAAAAGTTGAGCAAAGAATTAGTTAATTATTTTAGGTCTGATAATGGCATTGTGGCTAAATAAGAAAATCTCCCAATTTTTCTCCTTCAGGTGGACTGGTAATAGAGAAGCAGTCCTTCGATCCCAGCTGCACCCATATTATTGTGGGACATCCGCTTCGAAATGAGAAGTATTTAGCCTCAGTGGCGGCTGGGAAGTGGGTTCTTCATCGCTCCTACCTGGAAGCCTGCAGGACGGCTGGGCGTTTTGTGGCGGTGTGTATTCAAATTTACAGAGAATATCTTAATTTGTTCTTTAAAAGTGAATATCTTAATTGATTGCAAAACATACACAGACCACTTGTGTCATTGAAATAACCAAATATGACCAAAAAGGTCCACATTAACAAAGCCCTCAAAATTTAGAATTATAGATTGCTAGCTATGTCAATTTGATTAACTTTTTTTTTAAATATATATATTATTTTTTTACAGAGAGAAAGGGAGAAGGATAGTTAGAAACATCGATGAGAGAGAATCATCGGATCAGCCGAAACTGGTTTGGCTCAGTGGAAAGAGCGTCGACCTGCGGACTGAAAGGTCCCAGGTTCGATTCCAGTCAAGGGTGTATACCTCGGTTGTGGGCACATCCCGGGGTGGGGGTGTGTGTGTGTGTGTGTGTGTGTGTGTGCAAGAGGCGGCTGATGGATGATTCTCTCATCGATGTTTCTAACTCTCTATCCTCTCTGTAAAAAATCAATAAAATACAATATATATATTTTTAAAAATAAATATCGATCAGCTGCCTCCTGTACACCCCCCACTGAGGATGTGCCCGCAGCCAAGGTACATGCCCTTGACCAGAATCAAACCTGGGACCCTTAAGTCCGCAAGCCGACGCTCTATCCACTGAGCCAAACCAGCTAGGGCTGATTTACTTTGTTTTTTTTTTTTAATTGAAATAACACTTGAAAATATTAAGATGATCTCACTGTAAGCTTTACTGCTAGCCAGTTAAATATGAAATATTTTGGTTCCTATCTGACCATCACAATTGTTGCTGTCATACTAGTAGTTTTGAAATTTTTAATCAAATCTCTTAGGAATCACTTCTTAGACAGGTAACGAAGCTGTTAGTACCTACATCCTCTGAGTCTGTCCTTCTGTGAAGTTCATCTTACAGTGGGTAAAACCCAGGAATCTATTACCAATTGCTATGGTTATCTGTGTTTCTGAGAAATGTATACAATATTTTATTTCTAGTTCATATTCTCTATGTAACAATTGAATGTATAGTTTTAAACTCTTGCTAGACTGAACTCCTTGAGGACATAATTGTGGGAACTCAAAAGGTTTGCTGGACTAATTCTCTAGGAAGAAGACTATGAGTGGGGAAGTAGTTCCATCCTTGATGTTTTGACTGGAATCAGTGCCCAGCAGCGCAAACTAGCACTTGCAGCGATGAGGTGGAGGAAAAAGATCCAGCAGAGTCAAGAGTCGGGCGTTGTTGAGGTATTACATACTCAGATATGTAGGTAGTATAAAGGGCATTCAATGTCATGACTGCTCCAGATTGTTTAAGAGAATGTGCTTGATAAAATAATAATTCTAGTGCTTGATAAAAATAATAATTCTATTTATCTTTTATCATTTGATATAGTTTGGGCATTTTATATTTTATATATATAAAATGTTGATAGCACTTTTAAAAATAGTTTACATGTAAAATGTGACCCATACGTATTCCAAAGAATCCTTTCAGCAACTAGCTTCAGGGCTTCTTAACTTGGCGTCCACAGAGTTCCCCAAAGAAGTTAAATTCAGAAGGCTATTCACTCTAGATGGGGGAACAATACATCCTTGTTTTTACTAACCTCTAATTAAAAGCATTTCCTGTAGTTATAAGTCTGGGCAGCAAATCACAACACTAGTAACAATACCTGTGATCCTGCCCTAAGAGAAGTCCGATAGCTTTGCTTTGCATTATAATGTAAGTATCCTGAAGTGTTTATGTTCACTACTTTAAAATTATAGGTAGTTATTCAACTCACCACTTTCATTGTAATACATTAGGTTAGAAGCACACACCTATTATGTCACAATTTTTAAAATAATTTAATAATTAGGTAATTTTTAATAAAATTATTTGCTATGTAATCCTCTGTACTTTGGATATTTGCTATTTGAAAAAAAAAAACAAAAAAAACCCACAAATTACTTAGAGACGGTCTATAGTTTTACCAGATTAAAAGAGGTCCATGGCTTAAAAGGTTAAACCCTGAGTAATAATCTTTTTCTGTTCTGAGTTCTCTGCTTCTCCACATCCTTGTTAGCTTTGACTCCCTTTCTTTTGGAGTAATTCCACTGTGTGTGCCCTATTTGTAAATATTTTCAAGAGAAATATATTTGGAGTCTTCATCTAATCTAAGAAGCTGTGCTTTAGGCTTTACCTTGATTAATTATAAGAAAAAATACTAGAAAATATTTTTTTAAAAAAACACAAGTTGCTTTGTTTTAACCTTACCTATTAAATCATTTTCCTTCATTCAAGTATTTATTGGTGGTTTACTGTGTGCCAGACATGGCTGTGTTTCAGAGGATTCTGAGACAGCACTGTGGCAGAATAAAGGTTATAAGGTTATTTGTTGACATAAAACTAAATGAAATATTATCTGCATTTACTTTCCAATTAATTTCACACAATGTTTTATGTTTGTAGGGGGCATTTAGCGGGTGGAAAGTTATCTTACATGTTGCTGATCAGAACCGAGAAGCCGGATTCAGACGGCTGCTTCAGTCTGGAGGAGCAAAGGTTTGTATTGAACCAGTTCACTGGGTGTTTTACATGCATTACTTTCTAAGTAAAGTCGCTATGATCGGATCCTAATTCCTGTGCTTTGTGAGATGGTAATCCCTAAGTACAGACATACAGTTTAATTATTTTGGGACACTCATAGCTGTGGTGCTTCTTTTTCTTTAGGTGCTACCTGGTCATTCTGTGCCTTTATTTAAAGAAGCCACACATCTCTTTTCTGACTTTAATAAACTGAAACCAGATGACTCAGGACTTAATATAGCAGAAGCTGCTGCCCAGTACATGTACTGCTTGAAAACAGAATACATTGCCGATTACCTCATGCAGGTTTGTAAGCCTCAGTCCTTGACCTCGTTACCAGCCATCTGCTTCTATGCTTAGAAAAGTTTGCACACCACCAACCTCCGCTCCTTGTTAATACATGTCAGACTCCTGTTGTTTTCTATTTAACCCCTTTCAATTTCATTCTTTTTGTAAACATGTCGCTTGGAATTTAAGTATGAGCTAAGTATAAAAGTGCTCTTCTAGATGTGGGAATACAAAGAAAGAGGAAATTGATTTCAAGAGTCCAAGGAGAAACATTTACCCTAGGGTCCTCCTTTAGTTTTCTTGACCATTTGCATTGATATGTAGTAAACACCTATGTTAGATGCTAACGTCAAGCATTTGCTTACATGTAGGGCTCCCTGCACTCGTGGAGTGAGGGGCCCGTGTTTGTATGGTTTGAACGGGCAGAGAAACATCTTCCTGGCACCAGAATGCCATCAGCAAGTGTGACACGGTCACGAATGTCTTTACTATCAAGGATTTCAAACAGAATGGCATAGGGAAAGGGGGGAGCCAGGACGCAGCCTGCCATGTAACTTATGCTGCTTATGCTTGTTCTGGGTTTAAACAAGAGTGCCCAAAACAAACATGATGCCTTTTTCATAAAGCACTGAATCTCATCCCTGGTCATTTTAGGAATACAACTGCCCCCTAAGACAAAAACCAATAATTATTAATTTTTTTATCCTTACCCGAGGATATTTTTTCTATTTATCTTTAGAAAAGAAGGAGAGAGATGCATTCACTGCTTGCCTCTCACACACCCCAACACTAACCACTTGGCCAGGGCAAGAACTGATCATTATTAATTGCCTGTATTGTGCTGGGCATAGTGTTTATGTATGCATTCTCACATAAAACATGTACTTGTTAAAGAATAGCAAAATGTCATCTAGGTTCTTGGTAAAGAAATAGAGTGTTGCTATTCCCATAGGCCTTTCCCATGCACCTCCTTCCTTACCCCGGGGGTGATCACTGTCTGACTTTTGGCTATGTCCCTGCCTCTCAAGGTTGTAAAATACGCCAGGCACTAGATTTCTGGAGGAATATGTTGTGCTGTTATGACAGTCTGTTATAAATTAGTATGTATTCATTTTTGGGGGACACTAATAGTCTTATTCTAATGGGTTAAATCTGAAAAGAAACATCAATTGGTCTATCAGCTGCTAAGTGTATATACTTTATTTTGGAACACGGAATTTTGGCTTTGCCAGCTGGGTAATTATGTAATGTTGACTGTTACTGAACCTTTTTATTTTATCTGTAAAATGAGGAACAAAAAATACCTCGGGTATCTATTGTAAAGCTCAAGTAAAAATTCAGTAAAAAACTTTTCAAAAATTACACTAAGCATACTGTCTCACACTTGATAACTATTAACTGTATTTTTCCAAATTTCCCCTATTTTTATATTTAATCTATTTATTTAGGTCTGAGCTATTAGCTCATCTTTCTGATATACAATGACTGTTCACTAAATGTGACGCATGATAAACAGCAAACCTTGAAATAAACATGTTTTCTTTGTAAGAATTTAGACATGAATATGTGAAGGGAAATGTATAAAATTTCTGTAGTCAAAAAGCAGAGTAAAGGAACCTATTACCTGATTGTATAACAGTTTGAAATTTTTTTTAAAAAATGAATAATGTATTGTTTTCCCCCTTTCAGGAAACCCCTCCTCCAGTAGAAAATTACTGTCTCCCAGAAGCTGTTGCTTTCCTTCAGAATTATAGGGAACTAGGGTCTGGATTATCACAAAAGAGAAAAGCGCCTCCAGAGAAGAATAACACCAAACGGCCCCGAGTGAACTGACGGCACCTGCTCTTCATTTCCAAACCACAGCAGCGCATTTCATTCCGAGCCTCGTTCAGAGCCTGAACGTTCTGTGGTGATTCGTGAAGAGCTCGCTCGGCGTGGAAGGATGGATGACCCAGCTTGAAGTCAGTTTTTAACACTTGAAATTTCAATCAGTGGAATATTAACTGTTCCTGAAGTAACAACACACAACCCCTCAGCCAGCTGGTCACTAAAACAAAAAGGGGGCTTTTTATGTGTTTTCTTGTCAATACCGGAGGCTGTAGCTTAGTGGGAGTTTTATTAGCAAGGTGATGGATTTTGCTTAAACTGTCTGCTTTAATTGATAACAAGGAAGTTCATTGGGATTTATTCATGTTTTCCTGATTTTTAAATTCTCACCATTTTACCTCTTTTTAACAGGAGCCTGAGCACAAGGTTTAATGAGGGCTTTAAACTCAAAATGTGTGTGTATATATGTATATGTATGTTTGTACAAATCTCCATGATGTTTGCTAAGTTCGGATGTCAAACTTAGAAAATAAAGACAATAAAGAATAAAAGTCATACATTTTTTAAAAGAAGTATTTTGGCATTCATTCTCTTGAAGCAGTAACAGATTTGTAATTTGTAAAACTGCTTAAAAAGCTAATTGCTAGGCAGATATCTGAAGCTGTTTACAATAGTCTATTGGGTTAAAAAAATAGAATCACGAAATTGTATTAGCCTTTATTACCAAATACTGCATGCATTACCACAGACTTCCAGATAAAATGCTGTCTCATTTTGTTTAAGGAATCAGGAGCATAGTGTTTATGTAACTGTTAATTGCTTTCTTTGAAAGGCAGACGGTGGGGTCTCAGTTCTTAACCAAGACCAATAATTTTAATTTCAAATATAAGTATTGCACATTTTAAAAAGCCTTGTGCACTGGTTGAAAATTGCTGACCTAGACAAAAAGAACTGGAGTTTTTATCAGGTTTTTCTCTAAATGGAATAGGGGTACTTCTACCCTTCAAAGCATTTAGCTTAGAGCTAATTCACACCTTAAGACAGTGGTCTGCAAACTCATTAGTCAAATATCAATAGTACAAAGAGTGAAATTTCTTTTGAGAGCCAGAAACCAACTTCTGCACATGGGCCACGAAATTTCAATTGCACTGTACATGCACGCCCACACATGGTATTTTAAAAGGAAAAAAAAATGCCACTTCACTTGATTATCCTAATTCCTAGTTTCTCCTAAGTCCTAGTTTCTCCTCAGAATTACTATCGTATTTAAATGTGATAGTCGAATGAACTATTTGTTTTGGGCGTCTTTGAATAAAGACCCTGACCACTGCCTATTATTATTAGCATCTTATATTCCTCCATGAATTTCCTAGTGCATTAATCTAATCTCACCATTCATTAATTCAGCAAAGATGATCCCTTAGCCTATAAGGTAGTGCCTGGGGTTCAGGAGCAAACCACCCAGACCGCATGCTTTCAGTGCTGAAGGGATGAGGCCCTCAGTCTGGACACACAGTACTCAGTTATACTCAGATTTAGTATTTATAGGTGATATGGACTGAACTGTGTCTCTCCCTTTTTCCCTCTCCACACACACACACACACACACCCATTCACAGCCATGTCCTAACCCCCAGGGTGGCTGTATGAGGACACGACCTTTAAGGAAGTCTGAGGTCATACGGGTGAGGCTCTAATTCACAAGGACTGGTGGCCTTGGGAGAGACTAGGCAGGCCTGCGCACAGAGGGAAGAGGGGAGGCCCATGTGAAGTCACGGAAGGCACTGTCTGCAAGTCAGGAAGATGACTCGCTGGAAAGCACTCCAGCCAGTGTCTTGAGCTGAAGATGTCTAGCCTCCAGAATGGTGTGGAATTCCTATTGTTTGAGTCACTTGGTCTAGTACTTTTGCGGCAGCTGGAGTAGGCTAATACAATACTGTGGTGCCAAGGTCTTAACCTGGGGCCGTAGTGCCTGGGGATGGACACAGGCACAACTTTGTATATTGTGCATTTTTATTTTTTTTAATATATTTTATTGATGTATTTACAAAGAGGAAGGGAGAGAAGAGAGAATCAGAAACATCGATGAGAGAGAAATATCAATCAGCTCCCTCCTGCACACCCCCTACTGGGGATTTGCCCACAACCAAGGTACATGCCCTTGACCGGAATCGAACCTGGGCCCCTTGAGTCTGCAGGTCAGCACTCTATTCACTGAGCCAAACCAGTCAGGGCTATGTATGTGCATTTTTAGGAGAGTTCAGTTTTAGAATTCGGGTCTGAGACCTCCCATGTAGTACAGCCTTCACCCAGAGGCGCTTTAACACATACTGCTTTACATCAGGGTTTGGCAAACTTTCTGGAGAAGTCCCAATAGAATGCATTTTAAGCTTTGTGAGCCAGGACTTTATGGCATTTTTCCTTCAACCTTTTAAAAAACGTAAAAGACATTCTCAGCTGGAGGCCATAACAAATAGGCAGTGGTCTGGGTCTTTATCCGAAGACACCCAAAACATTCAATCAAAAAGACAAGCATCCATATGTTCATTATAGCATTATTTCCAATAGCCAAGATATGGAAGCAACCTAAGTGTCCATCAGCATACGAGTGGATAAAGAAGTTGTGAAAATGGAATATGACTTGGCCGTAAAAAAAAATAATCATCATCATCATCTTGCCATCTGCAACAACATAGAGATGGACCCAGAAGGTCTTGTACTGAGTGAAATAAGTCCGAGGAAGACAGTGCTATGATTTCACTTTTATGTAGGATGTAAGAAGTAAATGAAGCAGAACAGATTCATAGACTCGGAGGTCATTTTGATGGTTGCCAGAAGGGAGGGAGTTGGAGGGATGAGTGAAAAAGGTGAAGGGATTAAGTAATACAAAACTGGTAATCACAGAATGGTGGCAAAGATGTAAAGTATATCCTGGGGAATATAGTCAATGTAATAACTATGTATGATGTCAGATGGGCACTAGATTTATCTGGGTGATCACTTAGTTATTTAATGTCTTAAAAAATGTCTACTCACTGGGTTGTACACTGAAACTAATATAATAGTGTGTGTCAAGTGTAATTGAGAACAAAACAATTTTAAAAATGTTTTAGCCCTGACTGGTTTGGTTCAGTGGATAGATAGATCGTCGGCCTGTGGACTGAAAGGTCCCAGGTTTGATTCCAGTCAAGGGCATGTACCTTGGATGTGGGGACATCTCCAGTAGGGGGTGTGAGGGAGGCAGCTGATCCATGTTTCTCTCATCGATGTTTCTAACTCTCTATCCCTCTCCCTTCCTCTCTGTATGTAAAAACTCAATAAAATATATTTAAAATAAATGTTTTAAGTGCAGGAAAGGCGGGATCGCCCTGGAGGAGGCTGGCCTGCCCTCTGCACCTGCCTCCCCGCACAGACTGTTGTGGGTGGGCGGAAGGTGCTGCCGCAGCCCGAGGACACCATGTCAGTGTAAAAACTACACGGGGGCGGGGTTGGTGTGGCTGTAAAAGGGTACCTGAGGGACTCTTATGATGGAACTGTTGGTATTTTACTTTTTAAATATAAACGTGAAGGTCTAATTAGCTTTATTAATCAATTTGTGAAATGGGCAGTATATCATCCAGGGAGCAGAGAGAGACTCCTGCAGCTGTCTGTGTCTTGACCTTGTGGATGTCCGTCTCCTGGCTGTGGTGTGCTATGTATTTTTATAAGATGATAGAGTTGGGGAAAAGGAGAAAAGGTGCACAGGATCACTGTATTTTAAAAACTGTATGCCATCTATCTCAATAAATTAAACGTTTAAAAATATTTTTTTATTGATTTCAGAGAGGGAGGGAGAGGGAGAGTAGTAGAGACATGAGTAATGAAAGAGCAGCATTGATTGGTTACCTCCTGCACACCCCCTATGCGGGATCAAGTCCATAACCCGGCACCTGTCCTGACCTGGAATTGAACTGTGAACTCCTGGTTCATATACTGATGCTCAACCAGCGAGCCACACTGGCTGGGCAAATTTAATTTAAAAAAATATATTTTATTGATTTTTTACAGAGAGGAAGGGAGAGGGATAGAGAGAAACATCAATGAGAGAGAAACATCCATCAGCTGCCTCCTGCACGCCCCCTTCTGGGGATGTGCCCATAACCCAGGTACATGCCCTTGCATTTGAACCTGGGACCCTTCAGTCCACAGGCTGATGTTCTATCCATTGAGCCAAACCAGTTAGAACTTGAAAAGAAAAAAAAAAAGAAAAAAAAAATTAGCCCTAACATGCCGATTGGAAACTCAAATATTATATGTATTCATACACGTATGTATGCAGTGGGTGGTGGTGTGGGGATCCCTGCCTGTAGGCCTAAAGACACTCTAATCTACATCTGTCAACAAGCCAGTTGCACAGTTCTTCGTTTTCCTTCCACCTGAGTAGGAATTGGCCCTTTGGCAGAGCCATCTGATGCTTGTTTAGCATGTGGGAAACTGCAATTAAAATTACCAAGTGATTTACATTTGTGAGGGATCAACGGAAAGAAAAGCCATGGTATAGAGCAGTGGTCGGCAAACTCATCAGTCAACAGAGCCAAATATCAACAGTACAAGGATTGAGATTTCTTTTGAGAGCCACATTTTTTAAACTTAAACTTCTTCTAACGCTACTTCTTCAAAATAAACTCGCCCAGGCCGTGGTATTTTGTGGAAGAGCCACACTCAAGGGGCCAAAGAGCCGCATGTGGCTCGCGAGCTACGGTTTGCTGACCATGGGTATAGATATTAGTTTAGGCTCTTTAAGCCATAAAAGAACATTACATTTTTTTAAGCGATGGGAACTGATAAATGAAAGGAGAGAATCAAGCAATTGTCTTACCAGTGTAACTGCATGTCAGGAAAACCTGTCAGCTGAGGAAAAACTCTTCTTCAGAGAGTAATTCCAGGTACTAAGCACAGGAGAAATGATAGAAGCAAACCATCTTACAACTAATGAAATCACAGATCTACGCAAATGGGGAATTATAATGTTGGATCAAGATAATAACACCTAAATTCACTCAAGTCAGCCAGACATGCCTCCTGATGTGATACAGTAGGGAACAGAAAGCATCTATTACTGTTAATTAAACATGAATTTGATTACGCCTCCGGATCTCGCTATCTGCAGTCAATCAAAATCGAGTCAGGAGTGTTCCAGCTAAGCTGATGATGTTATTGGATCCTGATCTCAAGTCCTCCCACAGACACAAACCTACAGTTGCATACAAAACAATTTTCTCTGACAGAAACCCCAAACTAGCTGCTCAACTCCTACAATTTGGGCAGATGAGGAAAAACGCCACATCAAAATGGGTAGAAGAGGCTGAAAGGCAATTTCGCCATAAACCCCCACCCCAGGTGCAATGACCCACAAGTAGGAGGGAACTCACAATCCTGAACTTCTCCCTGAGAGAAGGGCCCCAAAACATCTAGCTTTGCAAGCCAATGGGGCTCGCACTAAGCCATAGCAATCTGAGAAACAGCAAAATAAATAAAAACTTTGAAAGAAGTGGAAATGGAAATACAATATACCAATACCTATGGGATACAGCAAAAGCAGCTATAAAAAGTTCAAGGCAATAAATGCCTACATGAAAAAACAAGATCCTCAAAAAACAACCTAGCTTTACAGCTCAGGGAACTAGAAAAAGAACCAAGCCCAAAGTTAGTCGAGGAAAGGAAACAGCAAAGATCAGAGCAGAATTAAATGAAATAGAAGCTAAAAACATAATACAGCCCTAGCTGGTTTGGGTCAGGGGATAGAGCGTCAGCCTGTGGACTGACTGGTCCCAGGTTTGATTCCTGTCAAGGGCACAAGACAGGTGTGGGCTCAATCCCCAGTAGGGGGGTGTGCAGGAGGCACACCAAGGAAATAAAAAATCTAAATAGACCAACTGCTAGTAGGGAATTTAAATCAGTAATCAAAAACCTCATCAATAACCCATCATTGATGTTCCTATTTCTCTCTTGCACTCTGAAATAAATAAAAATATTTTTTTTTAAATACAAAAGATGAATAAAACTAAGAGCTGGTTTTTTAAAAGATAAACTCTCTAAGAAAAAAAAGAGTATACTCAATAAAATCAGAAATGAATGAAAACATGTTACAATTGATACCACAGAAATATAAAAGATAATAAGGGACTACTATGAACAGTCATATGCCAGCAAATTGGACAACCTAGAAGAAATGTATCAGTCCAAGAAACATACAATCCACTAAAACTGAATCATGAAAAAATAAAAAATCTAGTAGTCAGAGCATCGGCCAGCCCACCAAAGGGTCATGGGTTTGATTTTCATTCAAAGGCCTGTGCAGGTTTGATCCCTGGCCTGCCAGGGTGCACGTGGGAGGCAACCAACCAATGCGTGTCTCTCACCAGTGGTTCTGTCTCTCTCTCCCCCCCTTCTGCTCCCTCCCTTCTTACCTCCATATCACTCTTCCTAAAATCAATGGGAAAATATTCTCGGGTGAGGATTAACAGCAACAACAAGGAAATAAAAAATCTAAATAGACCAACTGCTAGTAGGGAACTTAAATCAGTAATCAAAAACCTCACAATAACTCTAGCCGGTTTAGCTCAGTGGATAGAGCATCGGCCTGCAAACTGAAGGGTCCCCAGTTGGATGCCAGTCAAGGGCACATGGTTGGGTTTCAGGCTCAATCTCCAGTAGGGGGTGTGGAGGAGGCAGCCTATCAAGGATTCTTTCTCATCACTAATGTTTTTACTTCTCCCTCTCCCTCTATGAAATCAATAAAAATATATTTAAAACAAAACAAAAAACCTTCCAAAAATAAAAGTCCAGGACCTGATAGCTTCACTAGTGAATTCTACCAAACATTTAAAGAATACCAATCCTTCTCAAACTCTTTAAAAAAATAGAAGAGAACACATATAACTCATTTTATGAAGCCAGCATTACCTGAAAGCAAAACTGGACAAGGACACCAGAAGACAAGAAAATTAAAGGCCAATATTTCTGATGAACACAGATGCAAAAATCTTCAACAAAATATTAGCTGGATTCAATAATACATTAAAAGGATCATATGGCCCACCTGTTTTAGCTCAGTTGGTTATGTGTTATCCCATGTTACCAAGGAAGTCATTGGTTTGATTCCTGGTCAGGGCACATGCTTGGATTGTGCACTCTATCCCTCGTAGAGGGCGTACAGGAGGCAACCTAACAATGTCTGTCTGTCTGTCTATCTCTCTCTCCCCCTTCCTGTCTCTGAAATCAATGAAAACATTTTTTTAAAAGGTTATACATCATGATCAAGTGGGATTTATTCCAGGGATGCAAAGATGGTACAACATTTTACAAATCAATGTGATATAACACATTAATAAAAGAAGGATAAAAGTCATATGATCTCAATAGTTGCAGAAAAAGCATTTGACAAAAATCAACATTCATTATGATAAAAACTCTCAACAATGTGGATATAAAGGAATGTAAAGTCTCTTCAAATTCAAGAAGATAGAAATCATATTAAGCATCTTCTCAGATCACAGTGACATAAAACTGGAAATCACCTATAATAAAAATAATCCAAAAACACCAAACACATGGAGACTAAACATTATGCTATTAAATAATTACTGGGGTACCAGAGAGATCAAAGAATAAATAAAAAACATCCTGGCAACAAAGACAATGAAAACAAAACAATCCAAAATCTATGGGACACAGCGAAAGCAGACATGAGAGGGAAGTTCATAGCTTTACAAGCTTACTGCAAAAAAAACAAGAAACAATGGTAATAAAATACCTAACCCTACAACTCAAAGAGTTAGAAAAAGAGCAATAAGAAAAGCCGAGTGTAAGCAGAAGGGAGGAAATAATAAAGATCAGAGTGGAGATAAATGACATAGAGACTAAAGAAACAATACAAAAGATCAACAAAACCAAGAGCTGGTCCTTTGAAAGGATAAACAAGATTAATGAACCTCTAGCCAGGCTAACCAAGAAGCAGAAAGGATCCAAATAAACAAAATCAGAAATGAAAGAAGTGAAATAACAACAGACCCCGCTAAAATACAAAGGATTGTTAAATACTACAAACAACCCTATTCCAACAAACTGGACAACCTGGAGGAAATGGACATATTCCAAAAAAATATAACCTTCCAAAACTCAATCAGGAAGAATCTAAACAGCTCAATAGGCCAGTAACTATGGAAGAAATTGAAGCAGTCATCAAAAAGCTTCCAGAAAACAAAAGCCCGGGGCCAGACAGCTTCACAGGAGAGTCTTACCAAACATTCAAGGAACAACTAAAACCTATCCTCCTCAGACTATTCCAGAAAATTCAAGAGGAAGGAACACTTCCAAACTCCTTCTATGAAGCTAGCATCACCCTAATACCAAAACCAGACAAAGACAACTCAATGAAAGAGAACTTCAGGCCAATATCCCTCATGAACATGGATGCCAAAATCCTCAACAAAATTCTTGCAAATGGGCTCCAGCAGTACATCAGAAAGATCATACACCATGACCAAGTAGGATTTATCCCAGGAATACAAGGATGGTACAATATCTGCAAATCAATAAATGTGATATATCACATAACCAAATTGAGAGATAAAAATCATATAGTCATATCAATTGATGCAGAAAAAGCATTTGACAAAATCCAACACCTTTTCTTGATAAAAACTCTCAATGAGGTGGGAATAGAAGGATCATACCTCAATGTAATAAAAACTATATATGATAAACCCACAGCCAACATCATTTCAATGGGCAAAAACTAAAACCATTCCCTCTAAGAACAGGAACAAGACAGGGATGCCCACTCTCACCACTCCTGTTTCACATAGTACTGGAAATATTAGCCATTGCAATTAGACAAGAAGAAGAAATAAAAGGCATTCAAATTGGCAAAGAAGTAGTAAAGCTGTCCTTATTTGCAGATGACATGATGTTGTACATAAAAAAAACCAAAAGACTCCATCAAAAAACTTAATAAATGAATTTGGCAGTGTTGCAGGATACAAAATTAATGCCAAGAAATCTATGGCCTTTCTATACACAAATAGTGAACTTACAGAAAGAGAGACTAAAAAAGCAATCACATTTACCATCACACCAAAAAAATTAAGATACCTAGGAATAAATTTAACTAAGAAGGTAAAAGACCTATATACGAAAAACTACAGGACACTGAAAAAGAGATAGAGGAAGACGTAAGCAGGTGGAAGAAAATATCATGTTCTTGGATTGGTAGAATCAACATCATTAAAATGTCCATACTACCCAAAATAAGTAATCTATAGATTCAATGCACTCCCCATTAAAATACCAATGGCATATTTCACAGACCTAGAAAAAACTCTCCAAAAATTCATCTTGAATAAAAAAAGACCCCAAATATCCACAGCAATCCTGAGAAAGATGAATAAAGTAGGAGGGATCTCAGTATCAGATTTCAAGCTATATTACAAAGCTACTGTTCTCAAAACAGCATGGTACTGGCATAAGAACAGACATATAGATCAATGGAATAGAATAGAGAATCCAGATATCAACCCAAATCACTATGCTCAATATTTGACAAAGGAGGCATGAACATACAAAGGAGTCAGGGCAGTATCTTCAATAAATGGGTGTTGGGAAAATTGAACAGATACATGCAAAAAAATGAAACTAGATCACCAACTTACACCATACACAAAAATAAATTCAAAATGGACATAGGACTTAAACATAAGACAGGAAACCATAAAAATAATAGAGGAATCCATAGGCAGCAAAATCTCAGACATATGCCAAAAGAACTTCACTGATACTGCCCCTAGGGCAATGGTAGCTGAAGAGAAAATAAACAAATGGGACTACATCAAAATAAAAAGCTTTTTTACAGCAAAAGAAACTATAAACAAAACAAGAAAGCTCACTGTATGGGAGAATATATTTGCAAATGTTATCACTGATAAAGGTTTAATTTCCAACATCTACAGGCAGCTTATACAAGTTAATAAAAGGAAGATAAATGATCCAATAAAATGGGCAACGAACCTAAATAGAATCTTTTCAAAGAAGACAGAAGGAAGGCCAAGAGACACATGAAAACATGCTCAAAGTCACTAATTATCTGAGAGATGCAAATCAAAACGATAATGCAGTACCACCTCACACCTGTTAGAATGGCCAACATCAACAAATCAACAAATGACAAGTGTTGGCGAGGTTGCGGAGAAAAAGTAACCCTCGTGCACTGCTGGTGGGAATGCAGACTGGTGCAACCACTGTGGAGAACAGTATGGAATTTCCTCAAAAAACTGAAAATGGAACTCCCATTTGACCCAGTAATCCCATTGCTAGGAATATATCCTAAGAAACTAGAAACACCAATCAGAAAGGATATATGCACCCCATACGTTCACGGCAGGACAATTTACAATAGCTAACTAAGATTTGGAAACAGCCTAGGTGCCCGTCAGCAGATTATTGGATCAGAAAACTATGGTACATTTACACAATGGAATACTATGCTGCCATAAAAAGATGGAATTCTTAGCATTTGCAACAACCTGGATGGAATTGGAGAACATTATGCTGAATGAAATAAGCCAGTCAAAGAAAACCACCACATGATCTCACTCATTTATGGATAATAAAGAACATTATAAACTGATGAACAAATAGATAGATATAGAGACAGTAAAGCAACAAACAGACTGTCAAATTACAGTGGGAAGGTTAGGGAGACATCGGGGAGATAAGAGATCAACCGAAGGACTTGTATGCATGCATATAAGCATAACCAATGGACGCAAAACTCTGGGGGTGAGGGCATGGGGGGGGGCGATGGTAAGATATGTACACATATACCAGCTTAATAAAAGGAAAAAAAGGAAACATAAATCATCAAAAAGTTGTCATAATAAACAAATTCATTATGTTACAAAATAAAATTATGTTACAAAATCAATATGCAAAAATTAACTGCATTGCCCAGACCTGTTTGGCTCAGTGGATAGAGCATTGGTCTGTGGACTGAAAGGTCCCAGGTTCGATTCTGGTCAAGGGCATGTACATTGGTTGTGGGCACATCCCCAGTAGGGGGTGTGCAGGAGGCAGCTGATCGAGGTTTCTCTCTCATCGATGTTTCTAACTCTCTCTCCCTCTCCCTTCCTCTCTGTAAAAAATCAATAAAATATATTTTTAAAAAAATTAACTGCATTTCATGAGTAAATAATGAGTTATAAGGGAAATTAGGAAAAGAACCCCATTTACAGTTGCATCAAAAAGAATAAAGTACCTAAAATAAATTCTACATTAAAAACTATTAAGGCGTTAATGAAAGAAATTGAAGAGGATTCAATTAAATGGAAAGATATTCAGTGCTTCATGGATTGGAGAATTTTCTTAAAATGTCCATACTACCTAAGGCAATCTACAGACACAAGGCAATCCCTATCAAAATTCCAATGGCATTTTTCACAAAAATAGTACAAACAATTCTAAAATGTGTATGGAACCAGAAGAGACCCTGAATACCAAAATAATCCTGAGGAAAAAAAGACTCCTCCAAATAAAACTAGAAGCATAACACACCCCGATTTCAAACTCTATTACAAAGCTGTAGTAATCAAAACAGTATTGTACTGGCATAAAACAAATAGATTAATGGAACAGAATAGAGAGCCCAGAAATAAACCCAGACATCGGTGGTCAATTAATTGATGACAAAGAAGCCAAGAATAAGCATTGGGGAAAGAACAATCTCTTCAATTAATTGTGTTGGGAAAACTGATCAGTCACAGGCAAAAGAATGAAACCAGGCCATTATCTTACACCGTACACAAAACCCAACCAAAATAGATTAAAGACTTAAATGCAAGGCCTGACCCCTAAAACTCTCAGAAGAAAACATAGTGGGTAATCTCCTTCACTTCAGTCTTGACAATTACATTTTGGATTTAACACCAAAAGCAAAGGTTACTAAAGCAACACGAGTGAGACCACATCAAACTAAAAAACTTCTGCCCAGCAGAGGACGCAATCAACAAAATGAAAAGCAACCTACCAAATGGAGGAAGGTATCTGCAAATCATTTATCTAATAAGGAGTTAACTTCCAAAATATACAGGGTGAGACAAAGGTATGGAAAATAACACGATAAATAAATAATAACACAAGATTAAACCCTGTTTTGGGTACTCACAATTATAAACCTACTTTTGCCCCACTCTGTATAAACAACTCAATCAATAGCAAGATAACAATCTTATTTAAAAAAAAAAATAGGCAGAGAAACTGCATAAACATTTTTCCAAAGAAGACATACACAGAATTAGGGGGGGGGGGGGGAGATGGAAAAAAAAAAAAAAAAAAAGACACAGATGGTCAGCAAGTACATGAAAAGTCACCAGGGAAATGCAAATCAAAACCACAATGAGGTATCCCCTCACATCTCTAAGAATGGCTATTATAAAAAAATAAAAAAGGCAATAAATAACATGTTGGTGAGAATGCTGAGAAAAGGGAACTCTTGTGCACTGTTGGTGGAAATATAAATTGGTGCAGCCACTATGGAAAAGTGTGTGGAGGTTCCTCAAAAAATTAAAAATGGGCCCTAGCCGATTTTGCTCAGTGGATAGAGCATCAGCCTGCAGACTGTGGGATGCCAGGTTCGATTCTAGCCAAGGGCACATGCCTGGGTTGCGGGCTTGATCCCTATTGGGGCAGGTCCCTAGTAGGCAGCCAATCAATGACTCATCATTGATGTTTCTGTCTCTCTCTCCCTCTCCCTTCCTCTCTGAAATCAATAAAGATTTTTTTTTAAATGGACCTACTATATGATCTGGTAATTTTACTTCCGGGTATTTGTCCAAAAGAAACAAAAATACTAACTTTAATAGATATCTGCACCCTATCAATACATGAAAACAACCTAAGTTTCCATAGATGAATGAATAAAGAAAATGTGATTGATAGGCATAGACAGATACACACACACACAGGAATATTATTCTGCTAAGAAAAGGAGGAAATCTTGCCATTTGTGACATCATGGCTGGACCTTGAGGGCATTATTCTAAGTGAAATCGTTCAGACAGAAATCAACTAATACTGCACCATCTCAGTTATATATAAGTGGAAGGAAACGGAAAGAAAGAAGCCCACGCTCAAGGATACAGAGAACAGATTGGTGGTTGTGAGAGGCAGGAGGTGGTGGTGGTGGGTGAAATGGGTGGAAATGGTCAAAATTTTTTAAACTTCCCGCTATAAAATAACTCTTGGGATGTACTGCACAGCATGTTGACTGCAGTTAACGCTGTTTGTACATCTGGAAGTTACCAAGAGATTGGCTCTTACACATTCTCATCACAAAGAAATAAACTGTACGTGGTGGTGGACTGATTTCTTTCTCCACATCTGCTATGGAGGCTCTAGCTTCTCGGCTTTTGGCCACCACCGATTCCAATATCCAGTCAAACCCAAGCAAGGAAGCTCTGAGAGCCTTAGAGCTAATCCTTTAAAGTCTTACACTTTCCATGACCTTAACTTTTAGCAATATAGCACAGGGATTTCAACTTCTTGGAATATTTTACGAGGTCAAACCTTTAAATAAGTGTTGCTTACTTAATTAGAACACATCAGGGTTTGCCTAGTTTTCTCATTTGGGTGAGGTTATTGGCAGTGATAAAATTTTCCTCTTAGGGGTTTTGCAAAAATTTTAATTTAACTTCAAATAATTTTTTTCTTAGGTTGCTGAAAATGATGGCAGCTCAGAAACATGAACTTATCTATGGTTGTGAAATGGTGTTTTGGTAAAAAACAAAACAAAACAAAAAGAATAAAGAAAACCATTTACATATGTATACACACCTTCCCTCCTTCTCCCCCCAACAAACAAAAACCCCACAATGATCCTTAGGCACATACAAATTCTGACTGAGTAATGACTATGCAGATTTCCCCCAACATTTAGAGACTTCTCTAACGCAGAGGAAAAAATACAACATGATATCAAACGTTCTTTTCTGACAAAGGAAACAACTACAGAAAGCTTTTGTTCAAAGTAACCAGTGCAACAGATGCAACCCCCCAAACAACTCCCCAGCACTACTTCAAAACAAACATATCAAACTTGATTTTCATTATAATGTAGTTCTTTCTTCACACTAATCAAAAGAACCAAGACCCAGATTTTATATATATGTATAAATATATATAAAAAACAATGCAAACACTCTCTAGTTAAAGTGCACCCGCGGTCAGTGAATTCAGTTCCATCTTGTTATATCTGTTCTTGCCCTAACAGCCTTCAAATACACGCCCACATTCCCCGGATTCCTGCCGGCACAGGCTGGGAATAGCTCACATTTTTTCCAGTGCCGTCACTCTGCCCAGAAGTGGCAACAAAGGAGTTCTTGAGAATGGGCCTCCCTCTGCCAGGCCATCTGCCTCCAGGTAGCCAGCCTCCTCAGCTGGCACAGGGGGGCAGTTATGTGCCCGGGCCCGGCAGGCTCAGAGAAACTTCAGACTTAAAGACTCTGTTTCATCTGAGAGAAGCCGCCCTTCTAAGTTTCCGGGCCCCTCCCTTCCCAATCGGAATCTTAAATCCCACAGGAGAACCGTAAGGTTGTGAATTCAACTGGTGTCATCCTGCAGCCGCATCCTTCAGTGTGGTTTGGTTTTCAGCAGCATCTGGCCCCTGGCCACCTGAAGCGGTGCCCTCAGAGCTGCCGGGAGGCTCCTGTGACCCTGGCAGAGAGTGTCAGGACCCGAGTTTGTCATTCCTCTGGGTAAGCACCCTGGAGCCCCAGGAACCAGCCCCACGCTAGTCCTCCTGGACGTCATTCCTGCCGCGCAGTCACGGGAAACCCAGGTCTCAGGCCCGGAGACCCCGCATCGCGAGCAGAGGTGGCCGCTGAGTGGTGATGCCACCAGGTCATCGTTCCATCTCCCACTAGCCAGGAGCTCAAAGGCTCCACCAAACCAAGCCCCCAGGCCCAACCCTGGAGGGTGTGTCTCCCAGGACCAGTCCTGGTACCATTTCACCAGCCAGCATTCAGTCAAGAAACCAATTAAGCCAGTAATGTAAACAAACAAACAAACAAAAAAGTAATTTAAACAAGAAGGGTGAGCGAGGACACAAAAGAGCAGCAGCAGCAACCACAGAAAGCAGCCACGACCCTCCAGCACCTAGAAACTAAGAGCCTCTCTGGGCGGAGGCCCTCGCCCGTGCGGGGAGCACGGCCGGCTACCCGCCTGCCCTGGCAGAGGAACCCGCCGGAGGGTAAGGCCTGCAGCACCCGGAGGGCGTGAGCCACAGTCGGACCATGAGGGCTGCCCAGATGCCATCTCAGGCCCCTGGGTCCATGTGCTCGGGCTCGCTTCCCTGAGAACCTTGCAAGCCTCTTGCCAATTCTACGGCGTTCCCCCAGCGCCCTCTATTGGCAATGGGGAGACGTGCCCGGAGCTGCTTCATCATCCCACCCGGGGCCGCTGGGGAAGCTATCGATAAAATCAGTTAATAACCGGCACACTCCTCATTTGCAGGAAATGTAGGAAAGCATCCTGCTAAATTCAGAATGTGGAAAGTTCTGCAAACCAAATGACCAGGTTTTTTCCAACAACAAAATGGTAAGAATGAAGTGGAGGAACTACCAGGGCGCAGAAGACTCAATGCAATGGGTCGTCCTTGTCTGGATTATGTTGAAAAAAAACACACAAACAACCCACTGTAAAGCACCATGAGAAATGAGGCACCAAGAGGACATTCGTTATTAAGAAATGTTCGCTTGACGATGGTTTTATGGTTGAGCGCCCCTAGGACCTAGGGCCTAGGTGGAATGTCTATGGATGCAGGAAGTCAGGGGTTCGCTTCTAAATAACCCGGGGAACAGGTGTTTCCTGGTAAAACATGGGCGGCCACAAGCAGATAACTGTTCAAGCTGGGTTATAGGTTCTGTATTTACGTGAAATTTTCATCCAAAGACATCCACAAAAATCCCTCCCCAGCCACTAAAGTGCAGTGCCACTCACCTCAGCATCAGGAGCTCCGCGTGCCGGGGCTGAGAGGGAGGTGGAGAGCCAGTCTCCAGGGCGGCCACACCGGCTTCAGGATAGAATTCGCCAAAAAGGCACCTTTCCCGTCGGATCTGAGAAGCGTTTTCCTAGCTCCTTCTCTCGCCTTAAATCTAGCGGGAGCAGGCGCAAAGCCTCCTGGGTAAGCACATGCTGGAGTCACAACACCTGGGGTGGGATCTGGCGCCTGTTAGCAGCGAGGTGATTGGGGCAAACTACTCAGCCTCAGGGCCTAGTCTCCACCTTTACGGGATTACACCAGGAACATGTGTTACCTGTTTAGGAGAGTGCCCGGCCCATGGTTAAATACTGGGTGATTTTTTAAAATTTCAACGAATTCTACTTGACAGATGGAGCTAAGGTTTTAAAAGGAAGGGAGACAAGAACGTCAGGGGAGAACAAAGGAATATAGTGGAAGCTTGCAGCCTGCTTTCACCCCCATCCCCAGGGTGCCACTGAGTTTGGGAGTTCCCGACTTCCAACTTTTATTCCGTCCCTAATTAAAGGCATAAATTTCAACTGCGAAATCAGAGAAACCCGGGAAGAAAAACACAATAGTCGCAGCCAGTTAAAGCCAAAGACAAGCCCCCCCCCCCCCCCCCCCCCCCCCCTGCGCGGACTCCTCTGCGGGCCCATTAGAAAGGATGCTTGGGTGCAACCCACAGGACCCCAACAGGGAGCAGCTGGTGCATGAACCGCAGGCTGAGCAGGTGAGCGTGCAGGCGGCGCGGGGCTCTGAGGTCCAGTTCCCAAGGTGAGCAGTTGCTGAGCTCATCTCTGGAAAGTTAATTATGGCTCATTCCCACAGTCACCAGAGAGAACTACCGCATTCTAAAGAAACCCTTCACACCCAGAGGTGGTAACTGGGCAATATAAAGGGCAAAGTAAGAGTAGCCAGGGGTAAGGTAAGGCAATTTACATTTCCAGTGAGTTCTGGAATGGTCAGACTCAGTGGCAAGACAAAAGTCAAGTAAAATAATTGTATAGAGAAGGAAAAAAACAAGTAGCTACGGGAATATTGATGGTGCAGTAATTGTCTAAGAAATGACAAGAGGAAATATTAAAAATGGTCATTACACTGATATTTTATAAAATAAAAAAAAGGTGTACATAAAAATCACAACTTCAGTATTTCAGTTTATAGGTGTCCCCCCCAATTTCGGTATTCATTTCCCTCCATTTTACATATTTAAGCATGTGTTTAGAAATATGACCATCCTTTCTGGGCTAATACAATTGAAAGGATTGCCTACATACTGGAACTAGCCCTGTGACGGTTATAACTCCTCACTAGATCACTTGTCATAACCCAGTGATTCCCAAACTTCGCTGGAAATTAACTAGGGAACTAAAAAAAAAATATGTCCTTGTGTTCAGGTCACATCCCATATTAATGATATCAGAATGTCTACGAATGGGAGTCAGGTCTCAGTATTTTAATCTTTTAATTAAATGCAGAGAAACATTAATTTGTTCCACATATTTGCATGTGCCCTGACCAGGGATCAAACCTGCACCTGGGCGTATTGGGACAACACTCTAACCAACTGAGCTACTACTTGGCTAGGGAGGCCTCAGTAATTTTTAAGTCCTCCAGATTATTCCAAAATACAGCTATGTGAAAACCAGTTAACGGTTGAATTTCCCCACTTCTCATGAAGATAATTGCTTACATGATAAAAGCTTTAGCTACAGTCTTTTAAAGAGATGGCGTACCATTTACACTTTGGATTTAAAGACAAGCGTCTCTGTCCTGGGATAATGGTGAGTTTCCATACACTAACATTTGAAACATGGTTTATGCTTTTTTGTAAATCTTGACTCCCTGTAAATTTAAGAATCAAAGTCTTCCTGGGGGGAGGGAGGAAGTAAAATCATCCAGGGTTAAGTGATGACAGAAAATGACTGCCAGATACTTGACCAGAACAAGGTGAGAAAAGGTCAAATGCACTGGTTTAAAATAGGATATTTCAGAGCTGGGGTTAAACTGCTCAGTTCTAAAGAAAAACAAAAATGTCTTTCAGAAGACCATGTTTCTGACAATATCACTGCAAATTTGAACATCACACTAAATATTTGTTGACTTTGCTACCATTTCTAGCAAGAAAGTGACTACCTCCTACATAGTTATTAACACAATTCCATTACCAGACTTGAAATATATTTTCTCTAGGTTATAAATTTAGAGACTACAATTTATAGACTAAATCCTGAAATTTAAAATGGCTATCACTGACAAATCCATAAGCTTCTCAAAGGGCAAGGTCTACATAGTCAAGGTTGCAGATCCCCTCGCCAGGGTTTGAGATAACACAATTTAATACAGTAATGAAGAGAAAAGTACATCTCAATGCTCTCTCTCTGGAAAGAATGTTCACCACTGCACTTTCATTCCAGGTCTCTTTTTTAACGTTTTTCATACTACCCTCCTGAGAGGATATTACCATCATCCTATAGCAGAGGCATACCATTCATTCACCATTTTCAAAGACAGACAATAGTTCACGGATTAAGAATAAAAACTACCGGACTCCAAAATCCAGTCACTTTTTATTGACTTTGTTAATGTTACAAGAGTTCTTGCACTGCCAAACCATGCCTGAGAATTCAAAGAAAGAAATGGTACAATGGACATCCTCTCCAACCCATCATACAGCATATTAAAACTTGATTCATGTGCATTTGACAATTTCACAATCTTAAAAAGTTGTAACGAGGTGGTTTTCAATCTCCTGCAGGTCTTCAGTTTCCTAGTACAGTAAGCCATTAAATAAGTTCCACATACCCATCTCAGTTCATTCCTCAGTAATGTAACCCTCAACAAAATTCTGCTGGGGGAAAAAATGCACACTTTTCAGGGAAAATATGTGGCTCAAGGTCCAAGAGATTTGTTAAGATTTTTGGTTCCCAAATGAAGTCTTCAGTTTAACCAAGAATCCCTTATTTCTCGTTTAATCATCCAACCTCTCCTTGGTTTGCTCAGCAACTCGCCCAAACACGTCTGAAGGCGGGCAACCCAGCCCACCACCTCAGAGAACACCAACATTATTGCCCAGGAATGGTTGGCAGTCCTGTCAGGAGACCTGGAGCCCCCCAGGAGTCCGATTCCTGTGTTGACACTTTTATCAAGACTAAATTCCCACAGAAATATGCTCCCGTATCAGGACAGCTTTACTCACCGGCTTGCTTCACTCTTGCCAGTAGCAAGTCTGCAACTCCCCCCATTTGGCAAAGGGACTTATTACAGAGAAACCAGACTCTGCATCAAGTGGTCGCACACCACTTTGACATATTTCTATTGAACCAAAGATACAAAACTAGGAAATTATCGAACTATCTCATTAGATGGAAAGAAACTTTTCAGTAAACCTGGCTATCTTCCTGAAGTCCCTTTTGAGGACTAAAAATGACTGAATAGTTTAGGCTGTAATTATTAAAACAGAAGTGCTACATCGCCCGTGGTTTGCCCCTGATTTTAAATGAACAGCATAAAGACACAGCAGAGGGTTGATAACAGAGCTACCCCGGAACAATCTACAGAATGTCCAGGAACTTAAAAATTTGGGCACAAATATATCTGAAATTGTCAAAGACTATGCAAGATCCATGAAACCTAAGTGGGTTTTAGGTTGAGGTTCTGCTCACGTTGCTGTGAATTTGTAAGAATGGGTCAGTGGATCCCCTTGGTCTGAGCAGAAACCATCCTCTTTCCACTGCAGTCAGCTTTACAATGAGACCTGATTGGAGGAGGCTGTAGCAGCACCTGAAGTAGAGCCCCCTGCACCCACTGCCCTTTCCATCAAAGGCTTTTTGGTTCCCCTGGAGGGATTGGCAATTTCACAATTCCAATGTGTATTTCAGGTCACTTACTTAACCAAGCAATATGCTCTGTCAAAGAACTTCTTCCAAGTCAAAGCAAAAAAGGCCTTAATGTGGAACATAGAGAAAGCACTACCCCAAGGAAAAATACTAAAAGAAACAAGATTATTCCCTCCCAGGCCCCCCTCCCCACTTGGCGGACCCCAAGTTTCGTTGAATTTGTGGTTACCTCAGAATACAACTCAAAGTTTAAATTAGAAATCCCAGCCCTACACAGAGCACTGAACACATCTCTTCTTCTGAGAGCGGCACGTTCCAGAGGTCTAACAGCCACAGCCCACTACAGAGCGCATTCCCGGAGGGTGGGGCACAGGACAGGTTAGTTAAGGTCACTTAAATCTTCATCTTTTACAGCAGATCAGAACCCAGACGCTGACTCTCTGCAGGATTTCTGATAGGAATCCAGTAGAGCTGGTTGTAAGTTCCTTGTCGCCATTTAAGGGCTGTAACGTTCTAATCCAGAAGTTGTGATCCACATGAGTGCAGCAAATCTGAGGTAGTCAACCTTACAAAGGCTCAGAATCTGAACATAAAAAGATTTTGAAATGACCACTGGCTGCCATTTTTTGTGGGTTTGTTTTTTTTTTTTTTGTATTTGCAGAGTAATTATTATGAGAGAACACTGCTGAATCTAGTTCACACATTTATAACAATGAAAATCCTCCTAAATTCAATATACACAGAGCAGTTGTGACACTTGAACTTCCATAGTGCGATAGGGCCGGTCTCTTATATCGAGGGGTCTGCATCGGTGGCTGTCGGTCCAGCAGAGATCGGATGATGAATGGCTGTTCATGGTGGTTAGCGGTGGTCTAGTTACCTTGGAAGGGGTAGCAAAGACCATTCCTTAATTGTACTGTGTGTGGCTGTTTGTTTGATTTTCAAGCACAGTGTACTGGTTGTCTAGCTGAAGTTTAAGGGCCTGGTTTTTTGAAACCTCATCCCTACCTCTAGTTTTGTGTCTTACTACTTCAAAGCTCTTCTCCATTTCTTTATCCCTAAGGGAAAATAAACGTAATCAGTAAATATTTCTTGAGGTTTAAAAAAATATATTCTTCCTTGAGTTAAAAAAAAAAAAAAAAAAAAAGCCACCCCTTAGAGGAATCTTGAGGGACAGGAGAGGAAAACGAGTCTATAAAATCCTTATCAAACCATTTTTAAGGCTTCAATTGAACAGAAAACATAAAACACTGCAACTGAAGCTCCATGGCCCCATTTCCTGTGGTAGCAAATCTACTGTAGCGTTTAGAACTGTTAACTGCAAATCTATTTGGGACCAACTTGAAGACAACTGGAAAGTTAAAAAGCTCTGTGATAACATGGTGATTCCTTCTGAGACTCACTTTTACTGTTAGCAAATAATAAGCAATACATCTCTCTTTCCTTATGTATAAGCAAGAGTACCAATTTTCTCACTTATTATTCAATGATTCAAGTTCTCATTATTCAATGACTTCTCCTCCCTTCTACTTCCTGGGAGTGGATCAGATAAGGACGAGTGTGCCGGATCACTGCCCCTGGTTTTGTAGAACAGGGCAGAGGAGCAAGTCCAAGTGGAGGTTTAAACTCAAGCCAGCTGTGGTCTCAAAGACGCAAAAAAGGCTGGGATTTACTTTAAAAGTCACCCTCCCCTCCCAAAACAATTATATCCAGCTAATCATTTAATTTCTTCCCATTTTATTTAACTTTTAAAACTCATGGCCCTAACAGATGTGGATGTGCCATATGTGGTCATTTAACTCCAGGTAGCATTCATTTTAAGTACCTGCTGAAATAAGATTTTAATATTAGATTTATAAATTCCAACGTCTTCCATCTACTACTCACATTTACTGGGAATGTAACAAATAGTCCTCTTTCATGTCCAGTTTGCACATTATAAGGAGCATAAAACAACAATAATATACTTGTAAAGAATTCTAATTTGTCAAAATGACACAGCAGCTTAGTCATAGTTACAGAACATAAACCAGGGGTAAGGGAAACTTGTGCAAAAGTCTTTGGTGCTCCTCCCCACCTCTCCCTCCTGGGTACATGAGTCCCACTTTAAATTCTCAGCTGCCTGTCTGATGCAGTTTAGAATTTATCCATTAAAAGCACCCCTTCCTCCCGGGCTTTTGTATCTCCTACACCCATCCCACTCCACACCAAGGGAACGGTCCCAAAAACACAATGTGGGAATTACTTACTTTCGGCTTTCTACATGCTTGGCAGTGGACTGCAGGGATGGGAACTGTGTATCACTGTATATTTCAGGTGGTCCTTGTGGTGTTTTCCTTGTTGTGGTTAACCTGGCTCCAGGAGGCCTATACACACCACTAGTCATTGCTGGTTCTGGGGTTTCTGTAACTAACATTTCATAACAGTTTAGAGAAAATATTCAGAAGTTTGGCATTTTAATAAACCAGCCCTGTAAAGGAGAACTTGGGAGGTTTACAAATAGCCTAGGACATGCTCTGCCATATCTGAAAAGATCACTCTTGCTGCTGTTAGACCAGATAAGAAACCATCTCAGTAATTCATGTAACAAAATGACAGTTCAAAGCCAGGGAGTAGCTGTGGAACTGCTGAGAACTAGTCATATAGAGAGTAATTTACTTTAAAAGTAAGCCCAAAGCAAATTTATGGACACGTTAGATTTAGGTTTGGAGCAGGAGAGGCTTTGTCAAAGGTGACTGCAGCTCTGGCCAGTTTGGTTTAGTGGCTAGAACGTTGGCCTGTGGACTGAAAGGTCCCAAGTCAAGGGCACATGTTTGGATTGTGGGCATGCAAGAGGCAGCCAGTCAATGATTCTCTCATCACTGATGTTTCCATCACTCTCTCCCTCTCCCTTCCTCCCTGAAATCAATAAAAAAATAAAAATAAATTTTTAAAGAGGTGACTGCAAAGTTTATGCTAAGTGACTGAAATTACAGCACTGAGATGGGGTGCAGCACATACATGAGCTGTTTTAGACATACTGAGAGTGAGGTGCTGGGTAGGCAGTTAAGATAAACATGTGTGGAATTCAGCAGAGCTCTGAGCTAAGATGTGAATTTGCAGATCATTAGCATATAGAGAGACTGCCAAGGGAGACCGAACCAACCAACGGGGGGCCAGAATTCAGTGTCCTGGAAACCAACAGAAGAGCGTGTTTCAAAAGGGTGATCAACTGTGGCAAATGTTGCTGATGGGACAAATCAGATGAGGACTGAGACCTGGGCAATGGGGTTAGCAATGTAGGAAGTAGTAGAAATCACTGACAGATGCAGTTCGAAAAATAAGAAGATAAATGAAGAAACTTATACATAGCAAAATGCCAGAATGGATGCAAAAATACTGACATAGGAGTTACCTGTGATCCCTGGAAGATTTGGGGTGATTTATTTAGAATAATGGGTACCGTATTTTTTGGACCATAAAACGCACCAGTTTTTAGAGAAGGGAAATGAAGAAAAAAAGATTCTGAAACAAATAGTGTCCTAAAATATTTTATGTGCATTAAAACCCAACATCACAGTCATAAACACATGTAATCAACCCTGTAAAGTAAACAGCAGCATTTAGAACCATTTTAGAGCCGGGCAAGCACACAGAGACCACACAGAGCCGGGCAAGTAAAAAAACTTTTTTTTAAAAAGTATATGTGTAGGCTATATTTGGACCATAAGACGCAGTGACTTTTTCCCCCCACTTCTGGGGGAAAAAAAGTGCGTCTTATGGTCCGAAAAATACGGTATATATTAAAGCAGTGATTTCAATCAGTGTGCCACAAGAATTTTTAAAACATGAACACCTATTTAGTCAGCGACACTGACCTCTTTGACAATAGCCAACCACAATAATCACATGGTGTGAATGAATAAAAATTATACCTTTTTTGTCAGCGAGGCAAAAAAATATACTTTTCAGTGCCAGAATTTTAGTAATTATTTCATGTGTGCCACGAGATGAAAAAATTTGAAAATCATTGTATTCAAGCATCGTATCTCAAACTTCCTTTTCATTATTGCCCTCAGCATTTTTAAAACAACTTTTTCCTAATCACCACTGCCTCCCTCCCTCAGAAATGTTAATACCACAAATACACACTGTACATCTGTTTACATACTTTGGCCCTCTGATGGGTCACAAAACCACTATAAGATCTAAGGTTTCGCCCTAGCCAAGTAGCTCAGATTGTTAGAGCATTGTTTCAACATGCCATGGTTGTAGGTTCAATCCCCAATCAGGGCACATACAAGAATCAACCAATAAATGCACAAATAAGTGGAACAACAAATTGATACCTCCCCCCTTCCGTCCTCTCTCTCAAAAATAAATAATATAATGTAATGTAATGTAATGTAATGTAATGTAATGTAATGTAATGTAATGTAATATAATATAAAAATAGCCGGGCCGGCTGTGGCTCAGTGGTTGAGTGTCGACCTAACCAGGAGGTCACGGTTCAATTTCTGATTGGGGCACATGCCCAGATTTCGGGCTTGATCCAGTGTGGGGCGTGCTTGAGGCAACTGAGCCAATCAATGATGTTTCTATCTCTCTCTCCCCTCCTTTCCTCTCTGAAAAATGTAATATTAAAAAAAAAAAAAAAAAAAACCAAAATTGTCTTTAAAAATTATACAAAAAAAGTCTTAAGATTTCATTACCCACCCCTGGGAGTGATAAAATCTGCCCCTCTGAGAATTCATGCTTCAAGATAGTAAAATGGGGAATGGGGGGGCGGGGAGACAAACATAGGTGAAACACAGGTAGCCAATATTTCTTAGTCAGCTGTCTAAAATTGAAATGCTTAAATATCTGAATTTGGCAAGTTAGTCTACATAAAAATTTAGCTAGTCTAAAAAAAGCCTGAATCTTAACTTCCAAATTCCTTTGAATGTGAAAGTATTTAGGCCTCCTTCCCAGGAATGGAAATGAGCCCTACTAACCCCACCACAAACATGCATTTAGTTGAAAGTTGACCACATATAAAATTATACCTAGACATTTTCTTGGAAATAAAATATTAAACTTACCAATTACTGGAGCAGGAGGTGCTTGTACCGGAGCTGTTTTATTCCAGGGACCTGAAGATTTTTCTACACCACCACCACCACCTCCACCTTCTTCCCAATTATCACCAGGATCTTCTCTTTTTTCATTATCATCTTCTTCCTTTTCACTATTGAAAAAGCAAGTGAATTCAATTACAGAACCATCAGGAAGACTGGCAGTCCAAATTTTTAGTTCTATCAATGCTGGTTTTGTATGACCCTGGAGAAGTCACTTAGGCTCTACAAAGTATATATTTGTTTAAAAGATAGAAAAATTGGGGATTTTCCTTATCTATCCAGTAGACTTTCACTTGGGTTCCTGTGAAAAAAGATTTCATGCTGAAAAAAGGTTTAAAAACCACATGGCCTGATAGTCTGCACTTCCCTTTTGCGAACATTTAGAAATACTTAACACACCGATATGCTAGGCCATGACAACCTGATGATTATATATAGCAGCCCCAAGAAAGAGCAGAGTGCCAGCTATTGGCTCAAGCAATGGAGGAAGGGTGACTGGCTTGTCTAATGTGAAATGCAGTGAAAAGGGCAACTTGAAGGATTCAAAGTACAATTAATTACTAGATTTTTCTAGAAACAAAGTATACAACCATTTATAAGCTTATTTTTAGGGATGGAATGAATGGTTTTTGAAAGTTGTATGGGGGGGCAGCAATGTAAGATATGTACACAGATAATAATTTAATTTAAAAAATAAACAAGTTAAAAAAAAGGAAGATAAAGTTGTATCTGTTAGTATGCGTTACAAAATACTCTTCGAAATACAAGAGATCCTCAGTGGAACACAGCATCCTAGAGTGCCTGCAGTTTTTTTTTTTAATTTTAAAAATGTCTTTAAAGCCGTTTTAAAATGTCTTTAGTCTTGAATCGACTTGAGTCAGAAACCTGTGATTTTTCTTAGGGTTTCTTTGATTATTTCTCCTTTGGCTAGATTACTTATGATTTTACATAAATAATGTTCTACAAGATCAAGCACATGTCTCACTTCTCTATACTGCTGACTTCATGGCAGGGAGAGAACTGCCAAATCAAACTTCCTTTCTGTAACTCTTGCCCTTGCTGATGATGCACCTGGCACAACCACCAACCTTTTCCCTGAATTCTCTCCCGTACCAACGGTGGTTTTCCCTAGGCCTTCAGTTTATCAATCTCCACTATTCGAACTACACTTTTCCCTGTTAAAAAAAAAACATGGCTGTTGTCTAAAGCTCTGACCCTTGGCCTTCACCCTTTTAGACACTTTGATATCTGATCCAAGATCACGGCCCTAACAATGTACAGGTGACCCCCACGCTGACCATGTGACTTCCAAACATCGCGGCCTCTCTTGACTTTTGCACAAGAACATCTAAGGGTGCTTTCTTCCATTTCTTTTAAAACAAGACAAGTCCTGGCTATAAAACAATTTTCCTCTAAAGACACTTCTGAACTGTCCCCCAACTGGATGAGATTCTGGAACTTAGGCTTAGGGTGGCAATCGGGAAGGGGAAAAGGGAACAAACCAACTGTATCTTCAATCGGCATCTACAGCAGGATTTATTTAAGATATGGCCAAGTGAGGCTTCAGTTTTCCTTTTCGTTAACAAAGAATCCTATGAATCCATTTAAAATGTTACTCCTATACTAACAGGGAAGTAATCTTCATGTCACACAAACTTACTAAAACAAAATTTATACATACACTTAAAATAGAAAGACATCTAGAATGATCTTTAAAGTGTTAAAAGAAGTAGCCCAGCCAGCGTGGCTCAGTGGAAAGTGTGGACCTAAACCAGGAAGTCACAGTTTGATTCCGGCTCAGGGCACATGCCTGGGTTGCAGGCTTGATCCCCAGTGTAGAATATGCTGATCAATGATTCTTTGTCATCACTGATGTTTCTATATATCTCTCCCTCTTCCTTCCTCTCTGAAATCAATAAGAATAAATAAAAACAATAAAGCATATTGTTTTTCTAATTCACAAAAAAAGTTAAAGAAAAACTCCTTTGGTCTGATAGAATACTGAGAATCACAAGTAAAGAAAATTCTTTTATGTCTAGTATTTATCACCTCTTTTCCTTAGAGAAAAGTAAATAATCATAGAACCTAAAATTACTGCTAGATGATAATCTTATTAAAAAGTAAGAATGAGCCAAAACCGGTTTGGCTCAGTGGACAGAGCGTCGGTCTGTGGACCGAAAGGTCCCAGGTTCGATTCTGGTCAAGGGCATGTACCTTGGTTACAGGCACATCCCCAGTAGGAGGTGTGCAAGAGGCAGCTGGTGGATGTTTCTCATCGATGTTTCTAACTCTATATCTCTCTCCCTTCCTCTCTGTAAAAAAATCAATATAATATATTTTTAAAAAATAAGAGTGATCTGTTTAATTATACAAAATATCTATAATGGGCACAAAACAATAACCTAGTATTTTGGCTTCTTAAGATTCTGAAGTATTAGCTAAACTAAACATTGGAAATTGTATTTAAAGTCAAGACCCTTTATCCAACAGAGGGAGATGCTAAGAGCCTTGCCAAAATGCCACAGTAATAACGGCAGGGTAGAAATTATTTAAATACCTTATTTTTTTCATATTTACATATTTCAGAAAATGTCCTATCTCCAAATATCAAAGCCAGAACAAGATCCATGTTGCAAACACAATTAGGCTAAAATTATATCTGACCCACATATAATATATACCTTCCCATCAGCTAAATTTGATGATTTTAAACACTATGACGTTACTGTTATTTCAGTATCACAATTCACACAGTATTGTCTTAAATATGCATGCCTGTAAAGCACTATTGTGGGGTAAGGGGGAATGATGGTGCTGGAAAAGGAGTATTTACTGAATATCTACTATGCCAGGCAGCCATCTACGGACTTTAATCTCTTATTTTATCCTCTTTCCGGTTCTAAGATAGGGCACAGAAATTCTCTATTTTGAGATTCGAGGAATTCACTTTCTTTAGTAAGTTTGTTCAGGATTACACAGCCTACAGCAGTATATTTATAAAGAACAGAATGTTCTTACCTCCTTATCTCAGGTTACACGAGGACTTATGTATCCTTAACCCTCCCAAACCCCCTTCCCTAACATTAGGGAGAAGCAGCTAAAACAAAATTCAGACATGACCCTGCTTTTGCTGGAATGCTGGTTTCACACTATTATCCAGCAACTGTTACAAGAGTACTAGAGGGAGACAGAAACGGCCCCACAGCTATGCCTGGAGGCTTAAATGTCACTGCACCTCATGCAAGGACTCTTACTCTGCCTCTTCATGGTAGACTTAGTCTCTCTCCTGTAGCCCACAGCACCCTGCATAGTATCACTGATGTTTAGTACAGCATGAGCTATTTTTATGACCATAATGTGTGGCACACACAGTAGTCACAAAAATTTGCTACAATAGATCTAGTTTGGACGCAGAAGCAATTTATTCTCTTCAAAGGACAACTTAACCAGTCCTACTGAATGGGTAGAAATGCTCAACATTTAGTAACCTAACCGCAAGTACTAAATGAAATATTTCATTCTCCTAAAGGTCCATTTTAAAGATGTGCGAGGCCTACAGATCCTACTATCAACCAATAATCTAAGCTCAAGTGGTAGGTCCCTTCAATCATCTCAATGGCTTCCCACTTAAGAACTTATCTATAAATAGCATGACTTTGAATAAAATCTATTTAGACACAAAATTTGACACATTTCCTTATAATACTCTTGGTACTTAAATTTCAGGCTACTTGGTAAATGTGAGCTAGGACATTAATATAGCGTCTGTTGCTACTAAAATTTTCCTTTCAAATTAACACTTATCTATATCTGTAATAATAAAAGTGTAATATGTTAATTAGACCAGACATCCTCTGGACAAAGTTGGGGCTGCAAGGGAAGCTGGTGCCAGCAGCTGGAGAAGGAAGGTAAATTCTTGCATGAATTTTGTGCATTGGGCCTCTAGTTTGTGTGTATGTGTGTGTGTGTGTGTGTGTGTGTGTGTGTATAATAGGCTAATAGCGAAGTGTCCCCTTAAGCGTTCAACCAAGAGCTCCACTGTTCACTATGACATGTGCTGGCCACCAGGTGGCGGTGCAGAACGAAGGAAGGCCCTGGCAAGGCCTAGGAACTCTTCCTGTGCAGGAATATCATGCACCAGACCTCTAGTCTGCAATAACGGTCAAACTTGCTAACCTACTATAAAGACAGTGTCAAGTACTTCAAGACTAGATCAATATCTGCAACTAACTAAAGATAAAGCAAACATGGCAAAAATGATTGGTAGCCCTAGCTGGTTTGGCTCAGTGGATTGGTTTGTGGACTGAAAAGTGACAGGTTCGATCTGATCAAGGTCACATGACCCGATTGATACCCAGTAGAGGGTGTGCAGGAAGTACACAATCAATGATTCTCTCTCATCATTGATGTTTCTATCTCTCCCCTACTCTTCCTCTCTGAAATCAATTACACACACACACACACACACACACACACACACATATAAAAAGATTGATAGATGTAAGCAGAGTATAAGGTACTTTTTTTTTTTTTTTACTATTCTTGCAGCTTTTCTGAAGTTTGTAATTCCCCAAAGCAAGGAGTTGCAAGAAAAAAGAAAAAAAGAAAAAAAAAAGACTATAGATTTTAGAATATATATTTAATTCACCTGAGAGAAAGGAAGGGTGAAACAGCAATCTGTTGCCTTGCACATGTGTTTAATTGGGGATTGAACCCGCCACCTTTTGGTGTATTGGATGATGTTCCAACCAACTCAGCCACACAGACTAGGGCAAATTTCAAGACATTTTCAGTCAAATTCCAATGTTTCATTTTCCTTGTCCCACAGAGAGAGAGCAAGGCTGCCTCTCTCATACACTGAGGAGAGAACACGGAACACTCAGAAGGATTTTTGTCTGCATGGTTATACTAACACCAACCTGAACATGTCACTTTCTCCTATTACGTCCATAGTGAACTGACTCACTGGAGTCTGACGTGATTAGTCATGATAGCCTTATATGACTTCACTCCTCCTCCTTTGAGTCTTATAAATCAGGTGCCTTGTGGTTAAACAGCAGAGAAATTCCCAAGAGTAAGTCATTCTATTTACCCACTTATCTTGATTAATATTAATCAAGTGGGTATTTTTAAAATATATATATATTTTATTGATTTTTTTACAGAGAGGAAGAGAGAGGAATAGAGAGCTAGAAACATCGACGAGAGAGAAACATCGACCAGCTGCCTCTTGCACACCCCCTTCTGGGGATGTGCCCGCAACCAAGGTGCATGGCCTTGGCTGGAACCAAACCCGGGACCCTTCAGTCCGCAGACAGACGCTCTACCACTGAGCCAAACCGGTTTCGGCTCAAGTGGGTATTTTATAAACATCCTGTTCAATGTCCTCATAGCACTATTGAGTAGTCATCCCAGTCTTGCAGGTAAGAACATTCAAAAATAGCCTTAGCCAGTTTGGCTCAGTGGATAAAGCGACACCCTGCAGACCAAAGAGTCCCAAGTTTGATTCCGGTCAAGGGCATGGACCTCAGCTGCAGGCTCCTCTCCAGCCTGGGCCCTGGTCGGGGCTGGTGCAGGAGCAACGGGAGGCAACCAACCGATGTATTTCTCTTACATCGATGTTTCTCCGTCCTTCCCTCTCTCTTCCTGAAAATCAATGGAAAAATAATCTCGGGTGAGCATTAACAAAAGGAAAAAAAACCTCATTAAAAAAAACACAAGATCACACACAGGCAGGGGCAAAATGCAAACCCAGGTTTGTCTTTCTCCTAAAGTCCATCTTTTTGCCACATTATCAACTCCATCCCATTGATGAAACATATCAAGCTCCATGGTCAAGAACATTTAATTTACAGTTTATAAGGATATTAGTATAAAGTGAAAATCTTGGTCTCTTATTAAACTTCAGATAGCTTCTCACTCTCAAGCCTTCCCCAGGAGCTGTTAGATTTCCCTTTTTGAATGATTTATAAAAATGCAAATACAGACCCTAGACTCCATAGTGACTGAGGACCCACAAAAGCAGCTTCTTGAAGATACGTTTTTCAATGTTAGTAGGTTAGAAGACGACCTCTGAATGGCCACTTAGGCGCAGTGACTACATGGTAAGAATAATGAAAAACACACAATATAAAAACTGGTCTACCTCAGGTCAAGCAGAACTTAAACGCTCATCCTAGCTGAAATTTATTTATGCTCCTGGCAAAGGTGAAGGATGTAAGTACAACAGAACCTCAGTTCTAGAACCTAATTTGTTCTGGCTGTTCAAGAAGCAATTTGTTAGAAAACCAAAATAATTTTTTCTCCCATTAAAAATAATATAAATTGAATTAATGCATTTCAGACCCTGAAATGATTTCTTTTTAAGCTTTCTTATGTACAGTATATTTCTAAGCTCAATTATTGTTCTCATAACTTTCCTTTTCACTTTGCTGCTATCACTAACCTTCTTAGAACTTATGGAGACTTACTGTATGTATTGAATAAGCAGCCCAAAAGAGTTGAACCCTCAAGAACGGAAGTTTTGTTCAACAACTGAATTTAAGGAATGTTTCACCATCTTGGGAGTAGCCGAAATGAAAAACAGCCTTGACTATGGATATGGGATATATACTTAATGACAAACAGGTGGTTTTAAATCCTTCATAATAAAACAAAGTCAATGTCTAACATTAACTTGAAACATTTTTCCCTCCAAAATTGCTACTCGCTAAAGTTCAACATGAGCAAACACTATGCCTCCAGTCATTCAAGTCTCCTCCAAGAATATGCAGTCAGAAGAGGCAGATCAAGAGCCTTATTCCACATCAAAACAGGAACCACACACACAGGCAATTCCATAAACCCGAACGGGTAAGGACTAAAACTCCAGTGTAATTACTGCTACTTAACACCAAGACAGAAGAACCTCAAGAACGTAGAAGCTGCATTTCCTCAAAGTGCCCACCATCAATCATGTTTCACTTTGGTTAAGCTCTCATGAAATGATGTGAAAAAAGGTAGGACATTAATACCTAACTGTGAATAGATGCCAAAATTAGCCCTGGTTTTTGAATGAGAGTTTTAAGGCCATAAATATTACCATCTAGAGAGGAGAAAAGACATTATTTCTTTAAGGAAAATTTCCTCCACATGGTCACTGACATAATTGCAAACTGGGATTAAAGGGTTTTAAATCTTAAACCAATGGAAGCCTATATTTACTTGTTTTTCCTGCATTTATTTACACAAATCTAAAATTGATTGCCATAGGTAGGACTTAAAATATATACAGCTATTTTTTAATTGATTTCAGAGAGGAAGAGGAAGAGATAGAAACATCAGTGATGAGAACCACTGATCAGTTGCCTCCTGTATGCCCCCCAGTGGAGAACGAGTCTGCCCTGACCTGTAACCTCCTGATTCATAGGTCTACACTCAACCACTGAGCCACCCTGGCCAAGCCGTAAAATATTTCTTGGTTTCAAATCTTGAAAAATTCAACCAATCCAATTTCTAAAAATTACTGTCTTCTTGCCCTGGCTTTAACCTCAATGGTTAAAGCATCAGCCCAAGGGGTTCTATTCCCAGTCAAGGGCACACATCTGGTTTGCAGGTTCTGTCCCAGGCCAGGTAGGGGGACGTGAGGGAAGCAACCAATTGTTATCTAACATTTATGTTTTGGATCTCTCTCTCTCTCTCTCTCTCTCTCTCTCTCTCTCTCTCTAAAAATCAATGGAAAGAATTTTCTCCGGTGAGGATTAAAAAAAAAAAAAAAATTACTGTTTCCTTAAACTGTAAAAATAACCTGTTTGATTCCATTCCTATGAAATTCTGGGGAAAGTTAACCTACAGAGTTATCCTTGTGGGGTGAAGGCATTGGCTGCAGAGGGCGAGGAGGGGAGCTTTCTTATGTTCAGTTTCTTGACTCTGGTGCTGATTACACAGGCTGGTTTCACTGTGTGAATATATGAAACCTGTACTTCTTTGTAAGGATGCTTCCATTTCAAAAATACACATTACCCTGCTTATTGGAAAAGACCTGAAAACCATCCATGTTATTTTTGAGACACAAGGAAAAACTAAGCTCAACCCACAAATATTAAGTGTCTGTTTTGTGTGTGTGTGTGTGTGTGTGTGTGTGTGTGTGTGTTTTGGGGGGGAGTAAATACTCTGAAACCACAAAATTAATTTTAGCTGTCTCAAAAAAAAAAAAAAAAAAAATCAACGAAACCTTACCAGGACTGGAAGTAGGTAAGCTCTCTCAGGATTTTGGAGCTGGCAGCTAATTTGATCAACATATAGAATGACTGCCATCACAGAGAGAAGGAATAGACACAACCTATTAAGAGCCCTAATAAGCATATGTAAAGTGCAAGGTTACAATAAAGAGAAACCAGACATAAATCACCTATCCTGAGGGTTATCTGAACATTATCTGTAACCAGGCCATACCTTATTTGCATCGCCTGAACTCTGAGGCCGCTGTAATCCACCTCTTTCTGCTCAAATTCTTTCCACTCGTCTTCATCCTGTAAAAGCACACATACCAAATTGATCAATTAAAGCTATTCCTAGAAGTACCACTCAGGCCAATATCAGACACCACGGAGGGTGGATCACGTGGCCGGACCCTACAATATGGACTCATTTTCCGGGCCAGAGCCCTTGCCTGATCCCGAGAGGTCGACTAGAGCTGGAGGACACACGTGCCCTTTCCAGCGCTGACTTCCATCCGGTTCCTTTTTTTTTTTTTTTATCAGAGCTGTTCATTCAAAACCAACCAGGAAAAGCCGAACATGAAAAAAGTCCCCGGCGAGCCCACACCTACATGTCTACCACCTCAGTATCGCCATGGGATCCTTTCCTTTTTCTCTCCCCGGCTTGGGAGACCAAGTCAGTCATGCTCATGAATAAAAGAGAATTTCAAGCTCCGACGACCGGGCTGAAGTCGGAACGTAAAATCCCTAGCACAGACGTCACTCGACAAATGCCGGGCGCTTCGGACCCAGACCCATCTCCCCGGACCCCCATGCTGCCGCCTCGGTCCCGGCTCAAGCCAGGCGACCCCGGGCGCAGAGAAACAGGTCAGCAGCGAGGCGGTCCCGCAGGGGGTCCCGCCGGGAGGCCGGCCCGGAGAGAGGACCGGGTCACGTGGCCGGCCTCCGCGCCCGGCGGCCCCCGGGCCCCTCCCGGACGCCCCGCCAGCCAGCCAGGCCGGCGGCGCAGGCACATGGGCGCCAGCGCGCGGCCCCGGCCCCGAATCCCGGCCCCTCACCTTCGTCACGGCCTTGGTGGCGGCCCCGGGGCCCGCGGCCCCCGCGGTCCCGCCGTCGCCCGGCCGGGCCCCCACGCCCGCCCCGCTGCCCGCCGCGCCTGCGGCTCCGCTGCTCCCGCCAGCGGCCCCCCCGGCGCCCGCGGCACTCGCCGCCCGGTTGCTGCGCTCCTTCTTCTTCTTCTTGTCCCTCTTGGCGAAGAGGTTGTCCAGGCTCCGCTCCTCCGTCTCGGCCATGGCCTTGGCCTCCTCGACCCGGATGGGTGGGGCCGGCGGCGGGAGCGGCCCGCGGGGCTCCGACCTCTGGGTCGACGCCGCCGGCTCGACGCTCAAGGCTCCCGGGTGCGGCGACGCCTCAGCCCCGCGGGGTGGCCGAGGCGTGTGCGGCCGGGCAGGCGGCTTCCTCCCCGCCTCCGTCACCCCCCGCGAGCTGGCGGGCAGTGGTACGGTCCGCCTGATGGATCGCGCGCCGCTACTGGCGCCCGAGCCCGCCGAGGGCTACCGCTGCCGCCGCCGCCGCCGCCGCCGCGACCCCGGCGCAGGGTCCCGGCCGCTCCGCAGTCGGAGGGGAAAAGGAACGCGCGGCCCGAAGCTCCGGCGTGAGTGCTCGGCTAGCGGCGGCGCGTGCGGGAGGACGCGCGCGCGCAGGCCCGGAGAGGAGGGGAGAAGGGGTGGGGAGGGGAGGGAGGGGGAGGAGGGAGGGCGGGCCTCCAGGAGAGAGGCCGCGTCCGCCCTGCGTACTACGATCCGCCCACCGCTGTGGGGGCGCGGCGGGGAGGGCGGTGGGAGGGGGGGAGACGGAGGCGGGGCTGGAGAAGGAGCCAATCAGGTGCCGAGACGAAGCGCTTAGGCGACAATCCCAGCCACTGACGGGGCGGGGGGGAAGGTCTATGCTAAATAGGTGACGTATATGATGACTCCGGTCTCCCGATTGGCGGAGGGTGTAGGCTGGAGGGTGGGCATTTGGAGGGCTGGCTGGGATTGGGCGAGAGAGGTTGGGGGGGCGGGGAGAAAGGGCGGGTGGGCCTATTCTGAGCGCATGCGTGGCAGACACACGTGCCCGCCCGCCCCGAGCGAACTGTGTGGGCTTGCGGTTTGCACTGGAGCGAAAGCGAAAAGACACCGAGTTATAAAGATGGGACCGCCACCTCCTCCTGCCTTTATACTTCCACCCTCTCTGGTCCGGCAATTATTCATTTTCATCTTTATGGGATGATGATTAGGAGAGTTGGGCTTGCAGTTAGATCTCGTTTTAAAGATCTTTAATAAACCAATGAGTAAGGTAGAAGGGAATTGATTTTGTCTGAACTCCACCCTCAAAGACATTCAAGCTAAATAAATAAATCTGATCCTCAAGCCCCTGATCCGGGAATCATTAGCTCTTGTAAGATAGGTGGGGCAAGTGTAGGTGTTAGCTGCACAGCAGAGTGCTTCATTAGATGCGAGAAACAGTGCCCCCTGCCCTGACTTGAGTCTGGATGACGACTGCAATTTATCGTTAGCTTTTATCCCTAATAAACGGCCACAGGAATGGGGACAAAATGCCCATGCAAAACCTGGCGTTACCGTTTTTAATATTCTCTGAGCTTTGAGAATGAAATGAATCCTGTAATGAAAAAGGTGGTCTAATGTAAGGTATTAAACTTTCACTTCCTCCTAAGGATAAAGGAGAGGACTGTCACAACCGTGGAGGAAATGACTCGGACACGTGTTAACAGCCTCACGGGATAGAGCACACACAGTAAATGGAGGCACCTCTTTGTCTTTTCCTTTACAGTTTCCCCATTTAAGGTTGTCCTCCCCCTCCCACCCCTGGACCCTACCACTATATTAAAGAACTAAATCCAGAATATTATTAAAGAAATAAATCAAAGACCTAGCCTTGACCAATGACAAGTTTACAAATTATTCCCTCAACTATAACTACTCAGGATGGGCCCCTAGGTGACTTCCTTCTGTGACACTATTATATTCTGTGATGCAGGCCAAGTTCAGTACTGCAACCCTCCCCCCTCCACCTCCCTTCACATCTCCGACCAAATTACGTTGCTTTTGTTCTGTCTCTTCCTTTCCTCTCTCTTTTCTTTCCTTCCGTCCCCTTCTCTCCTCTTCCTTTATCTGTTCTTTATCTATGAAACACCTAGGTAGCTATAGGTGAGGCAGTATAGCTTATTCTAGGTTGAGTAATTTATTATTCCTGCCTTCAACTCAATTATAATCATAGAAGTGAAGATCTAGAGATGAATAACCGAAATTCAGTCCTCCCCTTGCTTAGGTCTCAATCAATATTATCAGTGTTTTGAAGGAATTGTTGAGTTGGGGAAATGCAGAGACCTTAGGAATAGCAGTGGAGGGTAAATACAGCCAAGTTCCCGATTACGTTTTTCAGGGTGATTGATGGCATGCTCCCAGAGCTCCATCAGGTGTAAGAACTTCAGGTCAGGCCAGTAGAGAGACCAGTGTCTTTGTGATTGTGTCATCGTCTATAATTAGTCTCCCTCCATGAAGCTGGTCCTTCTTCTTTGAATCCCCTGCCCTGAAATGTCACCCGGGCGATGTTTTCATGTAGTTGTTTTAAATATCCCTGGCCACCCTCCTCCAGAACAGTTACACAGAGTGCTAATTCCTGCTATCACCAGATCCCTCATCATTATGCTGCCAGCGAAACATCTTTCAGCTTTCTTTTGATGAAGGTATCTTTCCCTCTGCTTCTAATGTTTGGACTTTCCCCTTCTTTAAAGCAAAAACAGACCTTCGCTTGTCCTTGCTAGAAGGAAAGTTGGATGATGGCGAGGATTCAGGTCCTTCCCAGGTATTTCAGCATATCTAAGGATCCTGATGCTGTCTGAACATGGCTGTCTGGGTCTCCTGAAGTGATACAATCCAAAGGACATCATGTATCGCCCTCGACGAGGCCCACTGAGCTCCAATATTCTGTGAGCTCAAAAAGCTGGCAAAGGGCAGCTGGGCCCGGCCCCATTGTCCACGGGTTGTTTTTTGCTGATCTATTTGTTCCAAGTTCCATTCTGCTACCTAGGCTGGAAATTCCACACATGCTCAGCTCAAAGGAATGCAGCTCTTGCTGGCCAGAGAGCTAGCCAGGAAATGAGGAGCAACTTTGCATTTGTGGCTTCTTTTCACTTGTGGCTTCCTCTCTCACAGCTGTGAGGCAGACTGTGCTAGTGCCTGAGCTGTTCACCAGCCTCATCCAACGGGAGAGCAACCACTGTCAGGTCACCTCGTCCAGGGAGCCTCTGCTGACGTCTACGAGCAGCCTGGTTCCTGACCTTTAAAGGCCCAGAGACCTTTCGTTTGTCGTGGTATTTAATTCCTTCCTAGTATGTCATTATTTGTTTAACCCCTTCATTTATGTACTTATGTATTCATTCACTCATCATTAATGTGAAGCCCCTACTCTATGCCAGGCCCTGTGATAGGAGTTAAGGGTTAGTAAATCAAACATAAGCCCTACCATTACAGAATTTACTATATGGAGCAGTCACACAAGTATTCGTACAATTATAGCCCATTGAAAATCCTTGCAAGTAGGAATAGTGTTGGGCAATAGAGCCTATATCACACAAATGTTTATTAATGTTTGCAAAATGTGAAATGTCTGCATTGGTTCTTAATTTTCCACATTAACAGGTGAATGTACAAACCACGTATTAGCTAAAAGTGTTTCTCAGCCCGGAGGGTGTGGTTCAGACTGGAAGGTCATGGTTGTATTCCCGGTCAAGACATTTGCCCAGGTTGAGAGCTCAATCCCCAGTAGGGGGCATGTAGGAGGAAGCCAATCAATGGTTGATGTTTCTCTCTCCTCTCTTCCTTCCTCTCTGAAATCAATTATATAAATATATATATAATAAAAGTGGCCCCTAGACAGTTTGGTTCAGTGGATAGAGCATTGTGTTGGCATGGGGACCAAAGTGTCCTGGGTTCGAGTCCTATCAAGGGCACATACCTCGGTTGTAGGATCCTCCCTGGCCCAGGCCCTGGTTGGGGCTCCTGCAGGAGGCAACCAATCAATGTGTTTCTCTCACTTCAATATTTTTCTGTCTTTCCTTCTCTCTCTCTTCCTCTATCTCTAAAAATCAATGGAAAAATACCCTCGGGTGAGGATTAAAAATAATAAATAAATAAATAAATAAATAAATAAAAGTGTCCCTCAGAATTGTTTTTTCTTGGCTTCAGAACATGTACTCTGTTCCACATAACAAAGAATTCAACCTGAAGTTCCTCCTTTATCCATCCCTGACATTAAAAGGCCCTAGTTGGCGGACAAATGGGCAGAAAGAGGAATAAGGCCCCAGACACAAGTAGCTACCCCAAAGAACTTATTTCCAGAAAAAGCTGCCATGCATGAGTGCTCCCCTGGCAACACCTACCACCAAGGCTTGCAAAAGAGCACTGGATTTATTAAGCCCTCCCCGCTAATGGTCTGCTGTTAGTTGGACCACATGAAGTTGCTGCTTTTTGATTGTTTTTAACCTACCAAAATTGCAATTTCATATGGTTCAACCTAAAATACTTGAGAATAAACAAACAAAGAAAAAATCCATAATTAATGAAGAGCTTGGGAGTAACCAGCCTACCCATCCAGGTGACTTCCCTGACTTCATTTTAGGGGGAATGTGATGACAATAAAATGATCAACCTAATCAATTGCATTTTATGGAGAACACATGAAATAAGAATGAGGGATAAGGATGGAGAATATGGAGAACAGTATGGAGTTCCCTCAAAAAACTAAAAATGGCTCTCCCATTTGACCCAGTGATCCCACTTCTAGGAATATATCCCAAGAAACTAGAAACACCAATCAGAAAGGATATATGCATCCCAATGTTCATATTGCCACAATTCACCATAGCTAAGATTTGGAAACAGCATAAGTGCCCATCAGCAGATGAGTGGTATATCTACACAATGGAATAATACGCTTCGGTAAAAATTCTTACCATTTGCAACAGCATGGATGGAACTTGGAGAGCATTATTGCTAAGTGAAATAAGCCAGTCAGAGAAAAATAAATATCACATGATTTTATTTATGGAATGTAATGAACAACATAAACTGATGAACAAAAACTGATCCAGATACAGAGAAATATCGATCAGACTGTCAAATCTCGGAAGGTAGGGGAGGGTGGAGGTAAGGGGGAAAGATCAACCAAAGGACTTGTATAAATACAAGTCCTAACCAATGGACACAGACAACAGGGGGGTGAGGGCATGAGTGGGGGGAGTGGGGAGTAATGGGGGGATAAGGACACATGTAATACCTTAATCAATAAATAAATTAAAAAAGAGAACAGAAAGAGGAAGGAAAAAAAGTTGGGTAGAGCCAAAAGGCCAGAAGTTGGCACTTTATTACCCACCACTGCCCATGAGAGAGAAACATGAAATTGGAGCTCACACAGAGGTGCCCTGCTATGAGGCGGAGATGACTCACTAAGCTCCACCCTGATTTGGATGACATCTGCTTCCCCTAACACATGGGAAACACCCACCAACCGGCCTGCTAATGACTCATTTGGCTTCCTGGGATTGCTGGTATTGGGAAAGGGGTGGCCAGCTGACACAGGAGGATTCCAGTTCCTGAAGGACTAATACCAAGTGTTAATAAATCAATGGGTATCTGGTTATATACTTCAAATTTCAGACTCCTATGAGTTGGAATGCTGGGAGTCAGGCTCATCCAGACTCATGAACCTTGGGATACTGACTTGGCTGTGAAACAGGTTCAGATCTGTGGTACATTCATTAAGGTGGCCTCTTTGGGAGTCAGTCAGATGACTCTTGCACAAAGCAGAACCTTCTGATTCAATCATTTTATCACAGTGTGCAGGGGATGTGATTATGTTGGCAAGGCACGATTATCTTGTCCCTGACCCTAACTTCATTCTTAATCTTTCTTCATAACCCAACAGGTACATGTGAAATTGCTGGCATTTTCTGCTCTGACTCAGAGCCATCCCAATCCTAGATATTCAGGTCAGGTCAGTAGGTAATTGGTATTGTCATCCTAACTGGGCTGCAAAGGCAGGGAAAGGCTGAGAGTATGGGGAGTGCAGAGAGATCTTCCATATCTGAAGGCAAATCCTCAGTTCACCCTCCTCTTTGCTTCACGGTCAAGAGCATGCTTCCTGGAGTCAGCCCTTGGTTCAATCACAGCTCTGCCTTTTTCTAGCAAGTCACCTAACTTCTTTGTGCCTCATTTTTTTTCTCATTTTTTTTCATTTTTAAAGTGGGGATGATAAAAAACTCTATCTCATGGAGTTGTAAGGACTAAATGAGGGGATGAATTGAAGACAGTCAGTTCAGCACTTGGCAAATAGTCAACCCAATTGATGTTAGGTATTACTGATATTAATATTATTTATTATAAGACATGTATCACAAATTGTAGTTATATGGGGGGGGGGGGGAGGGTTGGGAGACTACTCCTTTTATCTGTCTTCTCTAACTCTGTGCATATTCATTTTTGGGTCTTTAGTGCCTGCTCGCTGAGTTCCTGCCCCATGGTAGACAATCACTAAACATTTGTTGACCATTAAGAAAAAAGAAGTTAGCCCTGACTGGTTTGGCTCAGTGGATAGAGCATCGGCCTGTGGACTCAAGGGTTCCAGGTTCGATTCTGGTCATGGGCATGTACCTTGGTTTCGGGCACATCCCCAGTAGAGGGTGTGCAGGAGGCAGCTGATCCATGTTTCTCCTATTGATGTTTCTAACTCTCTATCCAACTCCCTTCCTCTCTGTAAAAAAAAAAAATCAATAAAATATATGTTTTAAAAAAAGGAAGTTAAAGTTTCATGCTTTCTACTGACAACTACTAAATATGAAATTGCTTGGTATTTTGATAACTTCTCTTAAATATCTAGGTTGTACAGTGTTTACTGTGTGAGTGAGCAGCAAATGGCTGGATCAAGGTTCCCCATTAGCCTAGTGACTGTGAGGCTTCTCCGGAGGCGATCACTGCTACCTGCTCCCCATTCGGTCTTTAGAGCTGAGGAATGCCTTGTCCTCTCAGCCCAAACAGAATTGGATTACGGCCTACTCCACAGTATGCTGTTTGAGGGAGGGGTCAGGAGTATCCTCCAACAATCACTGATTAGCCTGTCAAGTGATTACACAGAGGAATAGAGCATTTTGATGATTCTGGTGTAACCTCCTGCTTGGGAGTTAATCTCAGATGGTGTGACTCTGGGGTCTACCCACCTCCGACCCCTCCCTGGCCCCAGGCAGACCTCGCCCTGCATAGGGAAGCCCAGCCTGAGGAATGCCCAAGGACAAACACTGGGAAAGCTTTGTTAGGCTGCCTGGGGCTTTCTCCCTTGTAGCAGAGGAATCGCCTTTGGGCACGGGTGGGTCTTGGCCCAGGGGGGATAAAAAGTAAGTCATGGACTTGTAAACAACTGCAAACTTGTGTAAATCAATAAGGTACAGTTATACATTGTGCATTGAACCTGCAACTAAATGAAGCTCAATGAAGACTAACTCGGTGTGCAAGTTCTCAGTAAAATGGCAAAGTTAAAAAGGTTTTTAGGGACTCTGCACCTCTCCCTTCCCTCTACCCTCACATCCATGGCAAAGAAACTCAGATCTCACTCCAGACCGCAGCGGATCCACAATTGCTCAAAGACTTCTTATCACCATTTCCCAACCCAATTCCCAGGCCCCTGAGCACCTCACATTTCCCAGGAAGTCTCATTTCCTTTGTGTGGAAAATGTGAAGCCTTGCCCTAACCGGTTTGGCTCAGTGGCTAGAGTGTCAGCCTGTGGACTGAAGTGTCCCAGGTTCGATTCCGGTCAGGAGCTCATGCCCTAGTTGTGGTCTCCATCTCCAGGAGGGGACCTGCAGGAGGCAACCAAGCAATGATTCTCATTATGGATGTTTCTGTCTCTCTTGCCTTCTCCCTTCCTCCCTGAAATTAAATAAATAAATAAATAAATAAATAAATAAATAAATAAATGGATACGTGTGTGTGTGTGTGTGTGTGTGTGTGTGTGTGTGTGTGTGTCTATACTAATAATAGAGGAATATGCAAATTTTCTGGGATGCTGTCAAGTAACAATAATGACCAGCACGCTGCCTGGGGTGACAAGGCCAGCATGGGGTTAGTGAGAGCCAAAAACGACTGAACAGCAGGCTGTGTGGGACAACCAGTCTGGCAGGGGGCAATTAGGGGTGACCAGGCAGGGATTGGGCCTAAACTGGCATTCAGACATCCCTGAGGAGTCCTGGATTGGAGAGAGAGCAGGCTGGGCTAAGGGGACACCCCCCGCCCATGTGTATGTATATATATATATATATATATATATATATATATATATATATATATATATGTAAAATGTGAAGGCTGAAAATCTATCAACCCCTGAATATGTGACAATTGGATAAAAATGACCTAGCATCTGGTCTTGCCTGGCCAGCCTCTATTGAAGCTAAGTGGATGTATACAGGTAGACTTTACTATCCTTCTGAGGTCCTGAGGACTTCCTGTGCTTTCAGTCCAGTTCCCTCCAAACACTGTCCCCAGTGCCCCTGTCCATGCTTGCCCTTTCTGTGCTTCATGGAGGCTCTTCTCCCAGACCTGCCTACCCCCAGGAAACTCAAGGCCCCTCTGAAGATCTGGTGGACATAGAATATGTTTTGAGAGGTAATGTGATGGTTTAGTGTTTTATAGGTTTATTTTTACACTAGAGGCCCGGTGCACGAAATTCATGCACGTGGGGCCTTCCTTCATTCCACGTTGCCCCTTGGTGCTCAGCGCATGTCATAGCAAGCAATCGAACTCCCAGTCTCTCGGTCAAACTCCCAAGGGGACAGTTTGCATTTTAGCCTTTTATATATATAGATACCCTATGTGGAGCAAAGAAAGGGGAGGGGAAACCTCATCAAAACGCTTAAATAGAAGGCAAAAGGACAAATACAGGTAGCAAAGTAAAAGGCAAAGAAAGGTAATAAAAATAACAAAAAATGCACCTCCAGAGGCTCTGGAAAGTTGCTTTTGGAGGTGCAGACAGAGTGAGTTAAGGAATGAGCTTTCTAGCATTTCCCCCAAATGATATTAGAGGAAATGTCTATCTCAGCCACTGATTTGAAGGTGTCTTTTGGAACATGGTCTTCCATAGTGTTCCCAATTCTCCTGCTGGGTCAGCTGTGGCTTTCTAGAACCCTCTAATTCCTTGGACTTGCCTAGCCCTAGCCTATATGGCCCTCCCTCCTAGACTGAGTCTCTAGCCAACTAGCAGGAATCCTAGGAACAGCATTTGGAAGTCCACCTGCTCCAAACCCTGCTTTCAGGCACCCTTAGTTCATTTGGTCCAAAAAGGAACTACTGTCCTGTGATTCTCTTCCCTTCCTGCTTTTTATCCTACCCACCCAGCTGTCCTAGGGGTATTCTAGGATCATGCTGGAGTCCTCACTGTCCCTCACCCTCCATCCCTTTAATCCCTAAATCCTACTGCCCTCCAAACCAGGTGTTCTTTCTAGATCAAAACATCAGTCCAGGTCATCACTCCTGTTTAAAACCATTCAATGGCTACCTTTACTCTCAGGATAAAAGCTAAAATTCTTAACAGGATTTATAATCCTTTCACTTGGCACTTTTGAAATAAGAGGATTTATCATCTTTTCAAAACCAGCCAGAATCCTGACATAATCTTGATCCCCCCCCCCCCCCCACCCCACACCCCGCTGTCAACCCTATTTAAGATGGATAAAGGTTGCATTAAGTTGTTGAAAGGTGATGAGCTTATCTGGCCTGAATGGGTGTGAGTTCCAAGGGATTGTTTTTCTCCCCTCTCTTTGCTCCACCTGCTATATGACCTTCTCCTTAGGTGACTGCATAACCAGGTTCGTTAAGACAGTCAGGGTGGAGAGGGCAGGTATGTGGGCAGGGAGCTGAAGGAGGAGCTCTGTAGATGTGGTTGTTTGTAATGCCAAAGAAACCCCCCAAATGGCCCACCACTCCCTCATTTCTACTCTTATCAGCCTGATGCAACTGTCAGAATTCCGTTTTTAAAAAATTATATTTTTATTATTTGATTTCAGAGAGGAAGGGAAAGAGAAAACAGAGAGAGAGAGAGAGAGAGAGAGAGAGAGAGAGAGAGAGAGAGAGGGAGAGATATCAATGATGAGAGAGTCATTGATCTGCTGCCTCCTGCATGCCCCACACTGGCATGTGCCCTTGACTGGAATCAAACCTGGGACCCTTCACTACGCAGACGTAGAATGACACTCCACCCACCGAGCCAAACCAACCAGAGCCAGGATTCCTTTTAATGGCAAAAAGATTTAGAAGGATGTGAATACTCAACAATAGGAAATGGTGTATAAACTACAGTTGGAATAATATGGTGCCATTTTAAAGGAAGGTTTTGGAGGCTTTGCAACAACATCTGATGTCACATTCAGTGAAATGTAGATCATTGTCTGAGCCAAGAGAGGTGGTGTGGGTATGTGAGATGGTGACAAAAACATGGGTATCCCATCTGGATAGAACTGGGTGCTCAGTTCCCATTCCCGCCACTCATGAGCTGTGCAATCATTTGCAAGTTACTTAACTTCTCTGGGCATTGGCTTCTTATTTTATTTTATTATTATTATTTTTTTTTACATAGTTAGAACTTCTTAAAAAATATATTTTATTGATATCTTTACAGAAAGGGAGAGGGATAGAGAGTTAGAAACATCAATCAGCTGTCTCCTGCACCTTCCCTCCCTCCCTGCCCCCACTGGGGATGTGCCCGCAAACAAGGTACATGTTCTTGACCAGAATTGAACCCGAGACCCTTCAGTCTGCAGGCCAACGCTCTATCTACTGAGCCAAACCAGCTAGGGCTGGCTTCTTCTTTTTAAAAATGTAAATAATAATATAAACTGGATTATCTTGAGTAGTAGATAAGATAAAGCATGAGAAAGCACCAGGCAGAAATGAAATTAGGAGCTCAATAATATTAGGTCGCTTCAACTTCCCTAAATTGTGTGCTTAGAGGGAAGGCGGAGGAAGGTGAGTGGGTGGGAAGAGATCAACCAAAGACCTTGTATGTATATATGCGTAACCCATGGACACAGACAACAGGGTGGTGAAGGACTAGTGAGGGGAGCAGGAGCAGGCTAGGAGTCCATAGGGGAAAATATAGAACATATGTAATACTTTCAACAATAAAGATTTAATTTAATAAATAGTGTGTTTGTATATGTATTATACATATATTTAATTTTGTAACAAAGACTTGAAGAAAGTAATTATTAACAAGAATAAAGACTTTGTTTTTTTTTTTCCCCCTGACCAGTCTGGCTCAGTGGATAGAGCATCAGCTTGCGGACTCAAGAGTCCCAGGCTAGATTCTGGTCAAGGGCATGTATCTTGGTTGCGGGCATATCCCCAATAAGGGATGTGCAGGAGGCAGCTGATAGATGTTTCTCTCTCATCGATGTTTCTAACTCTCTCTCTCTCTCCCTTTCTCTCTGTAAAAAATTCAATAAAAAAATATATTTATTAAAAAAAAATACTTTCTTTTTACTTTTGAAACTGTTTTAATTATCTATTGTCATGTAACAAACTGGCCTAGAGGTTAGTGGCTTAAAACAACAACCCTGTTATCATTTCTCACAATTGTCAAAAAGTCGGGAATTTAAAAATATATATATATTTTATTGATTTTTTTTTAAACAGAGAGGAAGGGAGAGAGATAGAGAGCTAGAAATATCGATGAAAGAGAAACTTCGACCAGCTGCCTCCTGCACACACCCACCGGGGATGTGTCTGCAACTAATGTACGTGCCCTTGACCGGATTCGAACCTGGGACCTTTCAGTCCGCACACAGACTCTCTACCACTGAGCCAAACCAGCTTCAGTGGAAAAAAAAGTCGAGAATTTTTAAGTCTCAGCCAGACAACTATTCCACTCCACGTGGCATTAACTGAGGCCACTCGGTGGTATTTCTCGGGTGACTGGGTTGGTTGGAGGGTCAGGATGGCCTTCCCATTCATCGAAGGCTGCGCTCATTGGGAGTAATTTACCAGGAAGGAAGTGGATTACCAGAAGAGAAATTATATCATGCAAATGTGTGATGCTGTGAAAATCCAGAACAAGTAGTTCAAAAGAACAAGGTGCTTTGGCCCATCAATCAAAAGGAAGTTTCCGTTCAGATGGACATTAGTGGCTGTGGAAGCTGTGAACTATCCTGACCCCGCCTAAGTAAAAGAAGTATGTGTCTATCATTTTACTTTTTAGCCAGCCCCAGAGGTTTTATGTGACACTTCTTCCTTTTAAATGTTAGCAACTACTTAAAAGCTGTGTGCAGGCTACCCTGGCTTGATAGCTCAGTTGGTTGGAGTGTTGTTCTGATGTGCCAAGGTTGTGGGTTTGATTCCCAGCCCAGGTACATATGAAAATTAACCAATGAATGCATCAATAAGTGGATGTTTCTCTCTCTCCCCTTTCCCCCCTCTCTCTCCCCAAATAAGAAAAATAAAAAATAATTTTAAAAAAGCTGTGTGCAGGTACATAAAACTTGTCTAGGGCCAGATGAGGCCTGTGTGCGGCCATTTCGCTGCGTCCGCTTTCCTTAGATATTTGTAGACTGAATTGTGTGTGGAAAAGCGGCTGTGGCAGAGGTGATGCCGGGAGGATCAGGGAAAGGCCCCTGAGGACTTAGCTGCTTGGGCTCTCTTTCTGTCCTGACAAACCTGGGAGAATCCATCACTAAGGTGTTGACATTTTGTTGTTGTCTTCTGGATTCTGCTTTGCCCAGCACTGGCTTGCAAAGGAGCTTTGGACTGGGCTTAGCAGCCAGTTCTCACTCTTCAGGCTTTCTAACTAAATCTTTACAACCCGTCCCCTTTCAGTGGTTAGTTGCTTTGTCCTGGGTGAGGCCTCAGAGGCAGTGTGTGTGTGTAGAAGAGAGACACAGAGAGAGAGAGAGAGAGAGAGAGAGAGAGAGAGAGAGAGAGAGAGAGAGAGAGAGAGAAGGAATGAGAGAGGAAGAAGAGGAGAGAAGATATCTCAAGAACCTCAAGATATCTTCCTTCTCAAGAACCTTCTCAAGAATTAACAGCAGATCTGCTGGACTGAGTTATCTGAATGTGCCAGGAGCTGACTCTCATGGAAACAGACTCTGCCATAGTCTCGGAGTGGTCACTGCCAAAAACTCATAATCTCAGCTGGTTATTTGCAAACTATTATGTCTGTGTCCTAGATGATAGGCAACACAGTGGGAAAAATATTAGAATCAGCAGAGCTGGACTAGAATGTTTTTAAAAATATATATATTTTATTGATTTTTTACAGAGAGGAAGAGAGAGGGATAGAGAGTTAGAAACATTGATGAGAGAGAATCATCGATCAGCTGCCTCTTGCACACCCCCTACTGGGGATGTGCCCGCAACCAAGGTACATGCCCTTGACCGGAATCGAACCTGGGACCTTTCAGTCCGCAGACCGACGCTCTATCCACTGAACCAAACCGGTTAGGGCATGTGCATTATCTTTTAAAATTCTTTCAACAACTCAGCATGGATGGAGGTACTATTATCCTCACTTTACCAAAGAGGACACAGAGGCTCAGAGAGGCGAATTAACTTGCCTAAGGCCTCCCAGCTAAGTGGTGAAGCCAGGCTATCTGACTCCAGAGCCTGTGTTTTCTAGCTGTGTGAGTAAGGATAAGACCTGTAATATTGGGAGATCTTATTGTGAGGGGTAGGAAAGTGTTTATAAAATGACTATCATGCCAAACACCTGGGATTTCATGGCTAGTCACTGCTTTTACTAAAGGCTCAGCGGTATGAGTTGAGTTGTGTCTTCTCCTAAAAGATGTTGAAATCCTAACTCCCAGTGCCTGTGACTGTGACTTATTTGGAAATGGGCTCTTTGCAGATGACCAGCCTACGATGAGGTTATTACCATGGAAAACGTGGACGTAGCAACGCGCACACAGGGAAACTGCCACGTGAACGTGAAAGCAGACGGGGTGATGCATGGGCAGGCGGAGGAACGTCAGCGACTGCCAGCAAACCAGCAGAAGCCAGGAGAGAGGCTTGGAACAGACTCCCTCCCAGCCCTCAGAGGGAACCAACCCTGCTGACACCTCCATTTTGGACGTTTAGCCTCCAGAACAAGAAGGGAATACATTCCTGATATTTTTAAGCCACCCAGTTTGTGGTGGCTTGTTACCATAGTGCCAAGAAACTAGCAGCTTATTCCACGTTACTTGTATGATCATTTACTTTGCTACGGCTCCCTGAGTCCCTGGTGCACACCGTAGCGTGCCCTGGAACATGCTGGGTGCTTGCATGTGCACAGCCCTGCAACCCTAAGGGCAGACTAACCCAGGAGGGGGAGCCAAGGTCAGCTTTGCCTTCTGTGCCTCCCTGGGTTGCCTTCTCACTGCTCTTCTGCAACCCTGGGCAGGAAAGAATGTCTTCTATACACTCATTCAGAAGGAGGTGCTGCTCAATAAATGAATTTTCCGTGCCATGTGAATGAATCACACTTGACAGGTGAAATCTCCAATACCTGGGTGTCTCGTTGGGAAGATTTTAGATCAAGACACCCCTCCTCCCCCCAGGTCCCCACAGCCCATGTGCACACCCTGCTCCCTGTGCATGGCTCTCTGCGCCCAGATGGCCATGTTGCTGGAGCCTAGAGGATGCTTTCCAGGTGAGCACTTCTCACCGGCCCTGGGGGAAATCAGGGCAGCCTCTGAGAGCATTTGGAATGGAGAGAAGGGAGGACCTTGCGAGCCCCAGAGATTTATTGTTACAGCCTGGAAAACAATTAGAGTTGGAATGAGCTCACCCAGTGGCAGCCAGGGGCCCCGCCCAGCTCTGCTCTGCTCTTCAGGAACTCTGAAAAGCAAAATTCCCTCCGGTTGATTTTCAGGAAAGGAGAATTCCCCACACAGAAAGAGCATCTCAGCTGTTTAAAACAGGGTGCAAGGTCCGACCTGAAATGCTCCCCCTTACTGTTACCTCTTAGGCTGTGACACACCATCTGTGGAAGTTACCTATTGTTGTCTAACACGTTACCCGAATTTAGCAGCTCAAAGGGACTAAGCTTTCATAGCTCACACAGTTTCTAGGGGTCAACTTACCTGGGGGTTCTGGATCCGAGTCTTTCATGGGGCTGCAGTCAAGCTGTCCCCTGGGGCTGGTCCGAGGCTGGGGTCTTGCTTCCAAAGTGGTTCTCTCCTGTGGCTGTTGATGGGAGACCTTGGTTCCTTGCTCACTGCTGTCCACAGACCTCAGTTCCTCATCATGTGGATCAGGGTGACCATCCCAGTTGGCCCAGGACTGAGGGGGTTTTCAGGATGTGAGACGGTGACCAGTTGGCCATCCTAGGTGGACTTATTTCCATGGACAGGAAGAGAGATCTGTGAGGGACCCAGACAGAAGCAACCATGGCCTTTTATCACCCAGTCTTGGAGGTAACATACCATGTTATCACTTCTGCTGTATTTAGGTGGTCACAAAGGCCAGCCCTGGCTGGTACAATGTGCAGAGGGACTATAAGAGGGCGTGAGTACCAGGAGGAGCCATCTTGGAGGGTGGTTAACATTGTATCCCAAAATTTAGTGGTGAAAAACACTACAATTTTAGTACCTCCCATGAGTGGGATCTCACATGGCTAGTCCCACCCGGTGTTGGTTAGAGCCACCGTCCCTGGGTCTGTCTGGGCAGGAAACCCACAGGATTCATGCACACGGCTGGCAGCTGGTGCCGGCTGCTGGCCATGAGCTCAGCTGAAGCTGACAAGGGAGAGCCTTGGTTCTCCTCCACGTGACCTTTCCACATGGCTGGGGCTGGGTTCTGGGAGGGAACACCCCAAGGACAAGAATGTAAGAGGGAGAAAACAAGCCTTCAGTCTTCCTAAGGTTGGAGGTGGGAAGTCCTCCAACATCTTAGGCTGCATTGCATTGGCCAAAGCAGTCACGGAGTAGCCCAGATCTAGCAAAGGGGAAATAAACTCTACTGCCAGATTTGAGGAACAGCATATGCTTATGAGGAGGGGAGGAGTTATCAGGGGCTACCACTGTCCCTAAAGATTGTGCTTCAGGGTCTCAGCTTGGGGAATGTATACATTTCCCAGAGGTGAAGAGGTAGTCCTGCACTCTCAAATTCCTCAATTTATAACCCTGGCTTTATTTAAAAAATTTTAAAAACTAAACAAGTCTCTATGTAATGATGTCCATTATTTGAAATAATTAGAAAATACAGGTAAACATAAGGAAAAAAAACCCCTATAATTCCAATACCTGAAAACAATACAGTACTGTATTATTTTGGTACATGGCATCCTAGAATTTATTCAATGCAAAAGCAATAATTTTATTTTACAAAAATGGGACAATTCTATACTTACTGTATTAGAACCTGCCATTTTCACTTAAAACTAAACCGTGAACATATTTTTGTGACAGTTTATGTAGCATTATATTAATTTCTAAAATATATATTTTTATTGATTTCAGAGAGGAAGGGAGAGGGAGAGAGATAGAAATAGCAATGATGGGAGAAAATCATTGATCAGACTCCTCCTGCATGCCCCCTATTGGGGATCAAGCCTGCAACCCGGGCATGTGTCCTGACTGGGAATCAAACCATGACTTCCTGGTTCAGAGGTCGACGCTCAACCACTGAGCCACACTAGTTGGGTGAGTTATTTCAGTTTAAGGGTTGTGTAGTGTTTCATTGTCAAGATTCTTGATTGCAACAGCAGAAACCAACTCTGGTTAACGTAATCAGCAAAGAGGAGTTTTCTGGGAGAGTACAGGAGAACTCAGAGGGCTCCCATACGTTAGTGTTTCATGAGCTGTGACCGTGGAACAAGCCACAACACTTAGTGGGCTAAAGCCACCACCATGTTAATACGCTCATGAACTCTGTGGGTCAGGAACTCGCACAGCACTGCAGGGATGATACCACAACATCTGCAATTTCAGTTGGAAAAACCCAAAGTGGGAGTGAGGTGAAGGCTGGGGCGGGGTTGGGATAATGGAATCAACTGGAAGTTTCTTCATTCACATGATTGGAGATTGGGCTGGGATGACTTGAACCCTGGGCTGAGCTGGGACAGTTGGCAGGAGTGCCCATACCCGGCCTTTCTGTGTGGCTTGGGCTTCCTCACAGTGAAGTCACTTCCACCACAGTCACTGACCATGTAGTCATCAGCCTGTCACCCCATTCAAGGGGTGAGGACAAGGGCTGTGCTTCTCAATGGGCCAATGAATCTGTGGCCATGTTTTAAAAATATATTTTATTGATTTTGTACAGAGAGGAAGGAAGAGAGATACAGAGTCAGAAACATCGATGAGAGAGAGTCATCGATCAGCCGCCTCTTGCACACCTCCCACTGGGGATATGCCCGCAACCAAGGTACATGCCCTTGACCAGAATTGAACCCGGGACCCTTGAGTCCCCAAGCCGACGCTCTATCCATTGAGCCAAACCGGTTTCGGCTGTGGCCATGTTTTAAAATCGCCACAAGTAGGGTAAGCGGAGCTGCTGTAACATAGAAAGCCCAACTTAGAGTAGTTCAATGAACACAGAAGTGCATTTCTCTTGCACAAAACAGTTCCAAGGTGAGCAGTCTAGGTCACTGCGGTGGCTCTGCTCCACCAGCCACGGATGGCATCTGGGCTCCACTGCCAACTTGGCAACCACTAACTATTTTTGTGCCTTTGTGGGCAAAGCCTTAGTCAGGAGCATCTCATTGGCCACTCTGGGCTCACATGCCTGTACTTTACCTTCCAGGGAGCAGGGAGTGGGCAGAGCTGCCTTTTCCCCACGTCTGTAGCGGAAAACAGGAGTGTTTCTTTTATCTTTTTAAAAAATATATATTTTATTGATTTTTTTACAGAGAGAAAGGGAGAGAGAGCTAGAAACATCCATGAGAGAGAAACATCAACCAGCTGCCTCCTGCACACTCCCTACTGGAAATGTGCCCGCAACCAAGGTACATGCCCTTCACCAGAATTGAACCTGGGACCCTTCAGTCCACAGGCCAATGCTCTATCCACTGAGCCAAATCGGTTAGGGTTAGGGGTGCTTCTTAACTGTCTTAAATTTCCCAAGAGGAAGGCTAATCAGATGCTCCATACTCTAAAAGCAGTTAATATCCAGTAGAATATGGATGTGTTAGATCCTTCTCCTATTGATACTAGTAGATGTTTAGGTTGATAACATCCTATTGATAACATGTTATTCATACTTTTGCAAAAAATATCTTTCTACAAACATCTTTCAACACTTGTAAGATTTTTTTCCCCACCTTTAAGATAAATTCCAAAGAGTCATCATAGTTTCTGATTTCTGCTTTTAGTTCTGAAGGATCCCATTAGAAAGGGCAACCTCCCCCCTTTTTTCAGGTCAGAGGTGGCAACTCAGGGATCCATAGGAGCCTGGGAAAAAGAATGGAGAGAGTCAGCACCCACATTCAGGATGAGGTGTCCGTGTGTCCATGGCCACAATCCAGCCCTGTTTACAAAGCACTGTGCATAAGGCTTTGCATATATCATCTCACTTCATCTTCACATCCATCTGATGAGGAAGGCATTGTCTTCATTCAGGAGATGAAGAAGCTTAGGTTCCAAGAGATTAAGAAATTTATCCAAGGCCTTAGAACGAGGCTCTAATCCCAAATCAGTTCTTTGAACTACTTCCTCCCTCTCCTAGCCCAGCTGCCATAGTGAGGGAAGCCCAAGCCACATGAAGAGGCCATGTGTAGACATTTCCGTCAACAGCCCCAGCTAAGCTCCCAGCATCAGCCACCAGCCACGGAGTCAGTTTGGACTTTTAGACCAGTTGAGCCCCCAGATGGCTGTAGTCCCATACAGGACTGCTCACCTGGGCTGAGTCATCCAAAGCATGTGAAAACTAAAAAAATGGTGTTGCCCTAACTGGTTTGGCTCAGTGGATAGAGTGTTGGTCTTCGGACTGAAGGGTCCCAGGTTCGATTCCGGTCAAGAGCATGTACCTTGGTTGTGGGTACATCCCCAGTAGGGGGTGTGCAGGAGGCAGCTGATGGATGTTTCTCTCTCATCAATATTTGTAACTTTCTATCACTCTCCCTAATATATTTTAAGGAAAAAAAAAAATGGTGTTAAGTCACTAAGGTTTGGTGAGATTTGTTACATGCAATGGAGAACCAAAACAGGTGGGGAGCTACTTATTCTTAGATGAGTCCCCGCAGAGCCTGAGGAGGGAAAATGCTGAGCTGGAGGTGTACATGACCCTTAGGAGTATAGTGTACTAGTCTGGATCTGTATATGACAGTTTCCTTGTTGCTTGCCCCTGCTGGGCAAAAATTCACTGAGTCACAAGGCTGGGAGGAGAAACTATGTGTGAATGAGTTAATGGAAATCTGGGGAAGATTCCCAAAGTAAATAACGTTGATTCTTAGCACAAAGTAGCATTGCTTAAGGCTGTGAAAATGCACATAAACCGTCATTGCTTTATGACTGATTTGCTATACTTTCAAATTTCAAAACAACCACCATCCGTCAAAAACGAACAGTGCGTGGAAATTCTTAATCACTGGGCACAGTCCCCGAGGGTCATAAAAAGTATCCTTATCGTTTGGAAGTTCCCAGTCCTGTAGGAGGAGGTGGTGCCACTCTGACCTCAGGGTGACCCCATTTGGCACTTGGATCCCAAAGCAAAGCCCAATTCCTCCTTCCCGCTCCAAGAGCAGAGAAGAAAGCCGACAGCAGGTCAGCATGAGGGTGGCTCTTTGGCCTCATCAGCCTTAGGCATTGACTCTCCTGTATCTCACCTTTCTTTTAGTCCCTTCCAGTTCAGTGGTTCTCAAATTTGGGGCCGTCAAAGCTGTCTGGAGAGTGTTTTAAAAATATAAGTTCCAGGGTTTCTCCACAAAAGATTCTCATTCTATACGACTGGGGTTGAAACCATAACTTTCATTTTAACCAGAACCACATTATTCATCCACAGAGGGACCCACAGCACATCCTGAAGAGCACCGTGAGCTCAGGTCTTCCCTAAACCATGGGCTAGAAAGAAGCCAGCCACAAAAGGCCACATATTTGTATGATTTCATTCATAGGAAACATCCAGAATAGGAAAATCCATAGAGACAGAGAGCAGATTAGTGGTTGCCAGGGGCTACGGAGAGGGGTAATGGGAAGTGACTGCTTAATGGGTATGGGGCTTCTTCTGGGAGGGATGAGATGTCCCAGAATTCGGTAGTGGTAAAATGGTTGCACAATTTGGGGAATGTGCTAAATGTCAGTATTGGCAAATTTTTGTTATGTGAATTTTACTGCAATAAAAAAGCCTTCCCTCCCGGCAGGCGTGGCTCAGTGGTTGAGTGTTGACCTATGAACCAGGAGGTCACGATTTGATTCTGGGTCAGGGCACATGCCTGGGTTACGGGTTCAGATGTGCCAGAGGTGGCCAATCACCTGTGGGAGAGCTCTCAGCCAGAATTTCTTCGGCCTTCTGCAGTGCCTGCTCCCTTCAAATGTGTTGAATAAAAACAAATACACACAACACAATATACAGGTGATGTATTAAAGAATTATATATCTGAAACCTATATAAAATTAAAAAAATATATATATATTTTTAAGGATAGCATTTTTTTCTTTTTCTAAATATATTTTATTGATTTTTTACAGAGAGGAAAGGAGAGGGATAGAGAGCTAGAAACATCAATGAGAGAGAAACATCGACCAGCTGCCTCCTGCACACCCACTATTGGGGATGTACCCGCAACCAATGTATATGCCCTTGATTGGAATCGAACCTGGGACCTTTCAGTTCACAGGCTGACAGTCTATCCACAGAGCCATATTGGTATTGGCATTTAAAAAAAATTTTTTTTTTATTGATTTCTTACAGAGAGGAAGAGAGAGGGACAGAGAGTTAGAAACATCGATGAGAGAGAATCATCTATCAGCTGCCTCTTACACACCCCCTACTGGGGATGTGCCTGCAACCAAGGTACATGCCCTTGACCGGAATCGAACCTGGGAACATTGAGTCCGAAGGCCGACGCTCTATTAACTCAGCCAAACTGGTTTCGGAATTTTTTTAAAAAAGTTTTTTAAATTGATTATTTTAGAGAGAGAGGAAGGGAAAGGGAGAGAGAGAAACATGGATGTGAGAGCGAAACATCGATAGACTGCCTTTTGTTCACCTCCAACCGAGGATGAAGCCCACGATCTGGGCATGTGCCCTGACTGGGAATCAAATGAGCAACCCTTTCATGTATGGGATGGTGCCCAACTAACTGAGTCACACTGGCCAGGGCAAACCTGTATAATTTTATTCACTAATGTCACCCCAATAAATTTATTAAAAAATAAAAATTTCAAACAAGAAATAAGAACATCTAATTTCGGAGAAAAAAAAAATCTTGGATATCATTTGGTATGTGGGGAGGAGGGAGATGACATAGGAACAGTTTTCTTGACGGTAGAGATATAAAATGTAATTACTTTCCAGTTCACCTTTGGGTCATTATTTTGTAAGAATCTGGGAACAGGAGGAGGATCCAAGATGGCTGCTCGGTTAGACACCTAACCGCAGCAGCACACAACAATTTCAATGGAATACAACTAAAATGTAGAGTGGACATCGCCAAGAATCTGGGAACATATGAAATAAAAAAAGAAAGAAAAGCAAATCCACATCTAACTTTAATTCAAGTATAAAGTTAGATGTGGATTTGCTTTTCTTCTTTTGTTGTTAATCCTCACCCGAGAATATTTTTCTCCATTGATTTTTTTAGAGAGCAGAAGAGAGGGGAACAGAGAGAAACAAGCATCCATGTGATAGAGTCACAATGATTGCCTACTGCACGCCTGCAACTGAGGTATATACCCTTGACTGCACTTGAACCCAGGACCCTTCAGTCTGGGGATCAAAGCTCTAATCACTGAGAAACCAGCCAGGGCAGGGTCAGGTTCTCTGTGAGGGCCCTTTTCCTGGCGTGCAGATGGCTGTCTCTGGCTGTCTCTCTCCTCTGTGCCATTCCATTTCAAAAATTTGCCTTTTGTTTCCAGAATGTCCGATTCCCACGAGGAACTGATCTGGACATCGGGAAATTCCAGCTTCTTTGCGGGAAACTGCTTTCTCCTTCGGGGATTTTACTTTTCTTGGATTTGAAATTCAGCTCTGGTATATACTGGTTATGTGACCTTGGACCTCGGGGCCTCAGTTTTCCCATCTATAAAACAGGATAATAATCTCTCTTTCTTCTTTCTGATCTTTACATTTCTTTCTCCCTTAATTTCTTTCTCTCTCATTTTATTGTTTTGTTTTTAACCCCCAACCTCCTGTGTTAATTTCCTCCTTAAAAGATCCCTGAAGCCCCACACCCATCCTCCCTGAAGAGGCTGGTGAGGCGCTGGCGGGCGTTCAGTAACAGAGACCAGCAGAGAAGGCGGCTGCTGACGGATTCCACGTCAGCTGGGGCGTTCTGTGCTCTGCATGCAGAACAGGGCAGTTTCCAAGGTGACCGGCGCTCGTGTGGGAGGATAAGGTGAGGGCCTGGAGTTATGAGCTGCCAAGCTTGCGCACCAAACGGGCCTCCTCGGAGCCTCTCACCCCACGCTGCTTGCCAAGCAGTTTAACAACCGACTTGTGACAGGCGAGGAGTTCCAACAATATTTAACAATCAGCGCACCTATAAATAGGCTCGTAAAGACAATTTGGGTAGCTGTTAATACATGGGTTCAGTCCTGGAGCGACTGATCCTTGAGTTGTTTTGACCTCAGAGAGCCATCAAGAATCTGCGGCAAGGAACAATTCCGCGGTTGTTCCTGTTCATCGTGTCCTTGTGCGTGTAATTTACTAACGTGATAATAACGTGCTGCTTGGAAGTTTGCAATTTGCAAAGTGCGTTCGCCCACATGTTCTCATTTGATCCTCGCGAGGCATCATTACTGAGGCACAGGGGAGACCAGGAACCTGCCCCAGGACATCCGGATGGTGGAGTAGCGCGTGGGGCTGGGATGGGGCGGGAGGGGCAGTGGTGGCAGAGTGCAGATTGGAGGGTAAGGGCTGTGTGGCTCCCAAATTGATCTTTCTTTCCTAGTCCATGTATCCTATTTCCTGGTTTATAAGACTTGGATGGATCCATTCCTCCCGGATCCTCAAAGGAGCCAGCACATCCGGGGCCCAGCATCCTGATCTCTCCTTTGATTACTTTGCATTAAGCCTAGGCTTGCCAGATTCAGCAAATAAAAATAAGGAAGGGACACTCACTGATATTTACATTTCAGAGAAACAATGAATGAATAAGGTTGTAGTACAAATATGTCCCATGGTGCATTTTAAAAAAATATATATTTTATTGATTTTTTACAGAGAGGAAGGGAGAGAGATAGAGAGTTAGAAACATCGATGAGAGAGATACATCAACCAGCTGCCTCTTGCACACCCCCTACTGGGGATATGCCTGCAACCAAGGTACATGCCCTTGACCGGAATCGAACCCGGGACCTTTCAGTCCCCAAGCTGACGCTCTATCCATTGAGACAAACCGTTTTCGGCTCATGGTGCATTTTTATCTGGCCACCTGAATTAAAAGTACTTGTTATTAAAACCTCTTCCTTTAAGAAATGTGAATTACTTAGAGACATTTTTGAAAAAATCAAGATCAACAAAGGAAGAAAATATAAATTAACTTTTCCATCAGGTGATATTAATATTTTAATGTTAACTGTTATCATTTTGCTATACCTACTGTGACCTTTTTTCCATGTCTATAATTATATGTATAAATTCCTTTTGGGGGGTGGGAATAGACAACGAGACTTACTGAATATACTACTTTCAGACTTGGTTATTATTTTTAAAAAAATATATATTTTATTGATTTTTTACAGAGAGGAAGAAAGAGGAGAGAGATAGATAGCTAGAAACATCGATGAGAGAGAGACATCGACCAGCTGCCTCCTACACACCCCACACACCAGGGATGTGCCCACAACCAATGTACATGCCTTTGACCGGAATCAAACCTGGGACCTTTCAGTCCACAGACTGACGTTCTATCCACTGAGCCAAACCAGTTTTGGCCAGACTTGGTTATTTTTTTCACCACTCAATAATTTGTCATGAACATCTCTCCAAGCCCTTGTGTATTCTGTAATAATCTAATGACTGCAGGTCATAGATTGGACAGCATGTGCGTTTAGCTAATCCCTTATAGGCAAGCCCCTAGGTTGTCTCCTATATTCTTCTATTACAGACTTGCCATGAACAGCCTTTGCTAAATCTCCCTGCATATCTCTGGCATAAATTTCTGGCAGTAAAATTTCTAGGTCAAAGGGTGTGAAAACTATTAAGGCTTTTTGTTACGTATTGTGAAATTGTCCTTCAGGAAAGCTGTGCCAACTCACATTCTCAAAAACAGTGTCTGCCGAAACCAGTTTGTCTCAATGGATAGAGTGTCAGCTTGGGGACTGAAAGGTCCCAGGTTTGATTCCGGTCAAAAGCATGTACCTTGGTTGCGGGCATATCCCCAGTAGGGGGTGTGCAAGAGGCAGCTGATAGATGACTCTCATCGATGTTTCTAACTCTCTATCTCTTTCCCTTTCTCTCTGTACAAAATCAATAAAATATATTAAAACAACAACAACAACAACAACAAAAACCAGTGTCTGAGAGTGTCATTTTCTTGCATATTGTCAACACTGGGAATGGTCATTAAAGACAAGAAAAGGAAAATGACCACTTTGATTCTGAACCTGCCCTGACTCCATAATCATATTCAACACTCTGTCCCTAACCCACACTAAAGGGCTCTAAAGGAAGAGATTGTGAAACTCCTGTACCTGTGGGTACGTCCATAACTGCTGGAAAGGCTAACACAGTGGTCAGCAAAACATGGCTTGCGAGCCACATGTGGCTCTTTGGCCCCTTGAATGTGGCTCTTCCACAAACTATAATACCACGGCCTGGGCGAGTCTATTTTGAAGAAGTGGCATTAGAAGAAGTTTAAGTTTAAAAAATTTGGCTCTCAAAAGAAATTTCAATCGTTATACTGTTGATATTTGGCTCTGTTGACTAATGTGTTTGCCGACCACTGGGCTTACATGATAGGAGGACTCAATAATGAGAGAGAGACAGAATTTTGGAAGCTGAAGGAGGTCTGGGTGGTAAATTACTTTTAAGTGTCTGGCCCTTGAAAGGCCAGAAACAAATAATTCACCTCGATCTAAGACTTACAGCTGATGTAGGCCTAGTGGGTTCCCAAATGCTGGGAAATCCTTTTGGCTAAGTCAGATTTCTCAGGCAAAACCTGCCATTAGATTATGTCTTTACAACAGTGAAGCCTGAACTTGGAAAGATGTAGAAAGACTTCAAACAATAACAGTAGCCAATCGTCCCGGTTTAATAGAAGGAGCACCTATAAACAGGCTGGGGCCACACATTCCTTAGGCATGTAGACAGAACTAAGCTACTCCTTCTGTTTTTGTCGATACTGCTGGATTTCAGCTTTCATCCCTAAATCAATACAGAGCTGCCTTTGAAACTATATGACGCTAATGAAAGAGCTGGTGTTGTACAAAGAGAAACTTCAGACAAAACCTGCTGTTAATACAATGGACTTGTTAGATGTCCAAGATAAATGTACTGATGAACCCACTCCAGAATCCTACAGATTTTCTGCATTTATTTGCAGAAACAAAAAAGGATTTCAGGGAGGACTGTGGAGTTACAACATGTCTTCACTTCTGTAATTAGTCGAGAAGGAATTAAAGAATTAAAGAACTGTATAAGAAAATCTCTGCCATCATTTGAGATCCATATCTTTTTAAGTTTTTTTTGTAGTGAAGTGTATCAATAGTAAAAAAGTAACAGAGCTTAAAATGACAGTTTATACTTTTATGGCCAACCCACCTATAATAAAATCCTCTGGTAGCCCTGTAAAAAAATGTAAATTATTGAGCTCTGTTCCAGACCTACTGACTCAGAAACTCAAGGGGTCGGGCAATCTATGTCTATTTCTTTTTCTTTTTCTTTAAAAAAAATATATTTTATTGATTTTTTTACAGAGAGGAAGGAAGAGGTAGAGTTAGAAAAATCAAAGAGAGAGAAATATCGAACAGCTGCCTCCTGCACACCCCCTACTCAACCAAGGTATATGCCCTTGACCAGAATCAATCCTGGGACCCTTGAGTCTGCAGGCCGATGCTCTATCCACTGAGGCCAAACCGGTAAGAGCCTCTTTCTTTTTTAAAAACTATATTTTTATTGATTTCAGAGAGGAAGGGAGAGGGAGAGAGAGATAGGAACATCAATGATGAGAGAGAATCATTGATCAGCTGCCTCCTACATGCCCCACACTGGGGATCAAGCCCACAACCCTGGCCATGTGCCCTGACCTCTAATCAAACCGTGATCACCTGGTTCATAGGTCAACACTCAACCACTGAGCCACTCCAGCCAGGCCCAGCAATCTATGTTGCAGCAAGCCCCCTATGTAGGTGATTCTGATGGCTGGCCAAATTTGAGAACCACTGGACTAGCACATTCCTTAGCACCCGGTAGAAGCTCAAGAAATGCTAGTTTTTCCCTTTTATTTATACTTTCTTTTTTTAATTCTTTCAATTTTTTATTTTATTGTATTTATACTTTCTTGATAACGAAAGGGTATCTAAAAAATGCATACACACTTAATAGCTGATAGCTCAATTGATGTATCTTTCTTTTCAGATTTGAAAAATATATATATTTTATTGATTTTTTACAGAGAGGAAGAGAGAGGGATAGACAGAAACATAGATGAGAGAGAATCATCGATCAGATGCCTCCTGCACACCCCCTACTGGGGATGTGCCTGCAACCAAAGTACATGCCCTTGACCAGAATGGAACCTGGGACCCTTCAGTCCTCAGGTCAACAGTCTATCCACTGAGCCAAACCGGTTTCGGCTCTTTGCAGATTTAACCCATTGAAATTAATATTAATCAAAGGGTATATACATTTGGGGGGACATCGTATATTTTTCTGCTTCTTCTTGGCTCTCATAATAATTAAACACTTCAAGAGTCAAGATAGCCTTTCTCTGTCTCTTCTTTCTTCCATTCTCTTCCCAGTTCCTGGTATTAGCATTCAGTAGTGACTCAGAGAAAGTTAACTATATTTCCATGTGCCAAATAAGGACAGGACTGCCCTGGGCTTTTTGGTGGTTTTCTTATTTATTTGACTATTTTAGCACCTTGGCTCAATGGCGTGCCTGGAAGATGAAGTGTTCAGTGTGTGCCTGGCGTGAATACCAATCTAGCTCTGACATCAGGGATGTTGGAGTGTAATGTCTTCCTCCCAGTGTCACCTAAGTGTCACTTCAACCTCAATAAGCATAAAAGCCTGAGCAATGTCATATACTGTTGGGACCTGGTTAAAGAAGAGATATACCAAAACCTCATCAGGAAAGGGAAGGCCAATACATACCCTATTTCCCCGAAAATAAGACAGTGCCTTATATTAATTTTTTCTCCCAAAGTTGCGCTAGGTCTTATTAACAGGGGATGTCTTATCTTTCCATGCGCTAGGTCTTATTTTCGGAGGATGTCTTATTTTCGGGGAAACACGGGTAAGTGAAAAATCTAAAGTGTATATAACATTCTTTTGTTTGGAAAAAATTGCAATTTTATTTGCATAGCACTTTATGGTTTAAGCTGAAACCCGTTAAGACCTACTTTATAGGACTGTTGTGAGAAATGAATGAGATAATCCCAGTAACATTCTAAGCATGGTGACCTTAACATTTATTGATCCAGCACTCAATAAGCAAGAGCACCAAATCATTACTAGTTGTAATAGTAGGTGATGGCTGAATGTTTATTGAATAAATGGCTATTTGAATGAGTGATTGACTGAACTATCAACTTGTTTAATGGATGGAAAAATTTTTTCTTAGTGCAAAATCAAATTTTAGCTAAAATTATTCATTTAGTGGCTATTGAATTCCATAACAGTTTCAAATTAGTACAACTGAAACTAAAACAAAACAAATTTCATTCACAATACCCTAAACAAGAAAGCACCGAAATGTCCATCAAAAGGTGAATGGAGAGCCCAGCTGGTGTGGCACGGCAGTTGAGCATCGCCCCAGGAACCAAGAGGTCACCAGTTCAATTTCCCGTCAGGGCACATGCCCAGGTTGCAGGCTCAATTCCCCAGTGGAGGCCGTGCAGAAAGCAGCTGATCAATGACTTTCTCTCTCATCAATGTTTCTATTTCTCTCTCCCTTTCCCTTCTTCTCTCTCTAAAAATCAATAAAAATATTGGGGGGAAAAAAAGATCTCTCTTTAAAAAAAAGGTGAATTGATAAAGAAACTGTGGTTCATCCATACAATGAAATACTAGTACACAAAAAGGAATGAACTATGGATGCACACAGCAACTCTGACAAGTCTCAAAAACATTGTATTGAGCAAAAGAAGCCAGACGCAATGAGTTTATACTCTATGACTTCATTTACATAACATTCTAGAAAAGGTGAGTCAAATTTAATGTTTAAACTTTATGTATTTGAGAGCAAGAGAGAGATACCGCGAGATTTGTTGTTCCATTTAATACGCCTTCATTGGTTGATTCTTTTTCTTTTTTTTTTTTAAATATATTTTATTGATTTTTTACAGAGAGGAAGGGAGAGAGATAGAGAGCTTGAAACGTCGATGAGAGAGAAACATCAACCAGCTGCCTCTTGTACACCCCCTACCGGGGATGTGCCCGCAACCAATGTACATGCCCTTGGCCGGAATCGAACCTGGGACCCTTCAGTCCGCAGACCAATGCTCTACCACTGAGCCAAACCGGTTTCGGCCATTGGTTGATTCTTAATATGTCCTGACTAAAGATCAAACCAGCAACCTTAGTGAATGAGGACAAAGCTCTAACCAACTGAGCTATTCAACCAGGGCCACAAATTTTCTTTGTTAATCCTCACCCAAAGATATATTTTCCATTAATGGGAAAGGGAGGGTAAGAGAGGGGATAAGAAGAGAAGAGGAAACATGGATGTGAGAAAGACATATCAGTTGGTTGCCTCCCGCACTCAGGATTGAGCCTGCAACCCAGGCACATGCCCTTGACCAGAATCAACCCATGATCCTAGTGCATAGGCTGTCTGCTCTAACCACTGAGAACACAGGCCAGGACTCAAAGCTCATTCTTTTTTAAATATATTTTATTGATTTTTTACAGAAAGGAAGGGAGAGGGAGAATTAGAAACATTGATTAGCTGCCTCCTGCACACCCCCTACTGGGGATGTGCTTGCAACCAAAGTACATGCCCTTGACCAGAATCAAACCTGGGACCTTCAGTCTGCAGGCCAATGTTCTATCCACTGAGCCAAACTGTTAGGGCTCAAAGCTCATTTTCAATGCCTGAATCTCTAGAGCTTTACAACTATTTAATTCTCAAAAGAGGCCTAGGAGGTACATGCCATTATTAACCTCATCTTACAAATGAGAAAACTGAGGTGCAGGGAGGTTAAAACAGTTCACATAGTCATCCAGTTAGCAATTTCATAAAGAAGGAAGTCTGCTTACTGAGCCTTGCATGGATGCACCATTCTAGCTTGACTCTCTTACGATTTGTCTGCTAACCCCCTGCACTCACTCTACTGTGGACAGGAATCAGCACCCAGTGTGTCAGTACCTGGCCCTATGAACACTCAGTATCTATTTCTTGGATGAGTTAAATCATTATCTAATTATCAGATACTTGAGGCCAAGTATATGAAAATTCGTGCACTCAGAGGGGATGGGGGAGGTCCCTCAGCCCAGCCTGCGCCCTCTCGCAGCCTGGGAGCCCTCAGGGGATGTCCACCTGCCAGCTTAGGCCCGCTCCCTGGGGGATCCCTGGGGCCTAAGCTGGCAGTCAGACATCCCTCTGGCAGCCCAGGAGCCCTGGGGGATGTCTGACTGACTGCTTAGACCTTCAGGGGAGCAGGCCTAAGCCACAGTTGGACAACCTTAGCACTGCCAAGGGGATGGGACAAGCTCCTGCTACCGCCACTGTGCTCACAGCAGTCAGTCCTGCTTGTGGCTGAGCAGAGCTCCCCCTATGGGAGGTCAGTGACCACCAGGGGGCAGCTCCTGCATTGAGCGTCTGCCCCTTGGAGGTCAGTGCCCCTGGGTGGCCATAGTGACCACCGTTACAGTCAATTTGCATATTACCCTTTTATTCTATAGGATTCTGATTGGTTCTAATGTGCTAGCTATTATATACTGTAATGGGTTGCATTGTGTCTCCCTAAATGTATATGTTGAAGCCATAACTCTCAGCACTTCAGAATGTGACTGTATTTGAACATGGGTCATTTATTTATTTAATATATTTTTACTGAGTACAGAGTGGAAGGGAAAGGGAGAGAGACACAGAAACATTAACGATGAGAGAGAATCAATGATTGTCTGCCTCCTGGACGCACCCCACTGGGGATCGAGCCCACAACCCGGGCATGTGTCCTTGACTGGAACCTTTCAGTCCTCAGGCTGACACACACTATCCACTGAGCCAAACTGGCCAGGCTGGACATGGGGCCTTTTAAAGAAGTGATCAGGTTAAATGATTCTGTTGGGGTGTGCCTTAATCCAGTCTGACTGATCTCCTTACAAGAAGGGGAAATCTGGACACAAAGTGACACAGGGGGTGCTTGCGAATGAAGGAAAGACTGTGTGAGGACACGGGGAGAAGGTGGCAAGCCAAGGAGGGAGGTCTCAGAAGAAACCAAACCTGCCAGCAGTCAGATCGCGGACTCCCAGCCTCCAGAACTGGGACGAGATACATTTCTGTGGTTTAAGCCACCCCGTCTGCCAGTCTGTGGTATTTTGTATGGCAGCCCTAGCAATCTAATATCCATATGCCGTGTTATTACAAGCATTCTAGGTTTGTCTAAATTTATCTATCTCTGTGGATACATTCATAACTCCTTGAGAGAGCTCTTTAAAATCCCGTTTAGCCACCTCTTTGGGGCAAGGGTGATGCTCTTAATTCCATGGGATTTAAATATTTATTTTCACCATAAAGCTAAGTCATTTGACAACAGGAACTGTGGCGTCTGTGTATATTCCCAGTAACTCCTGAACAGGCAGGACGCATAGTGGACACTCAGTAAACACTCCGTTATGAGAATTAATAGAATCACACTTCTTTCTCCTACCTCAGCCAGTGGCCAACAAAGAACTACCAGGGGCTCCCAGTCAGAATGGATGGTGAGAGGTGGGGGAAGGGATTTCAGGGCCCAGACTCATCAGAAGGAAAAAGTACAGGGAGAGAGGGAGAGAGGGAGAAAGGGAGAGAAGGAGATAGAGATAGAGAAAGGAGGTGGGGAGTAGGGGAGGGAGAAAGAACGCTCCTCAGCAGGAAAGGTGAGTTACTGTTTTTCCTGCAATGAAGAAGAGGAAGCACTAACAGCAGGACGTGTGTGTGTGTGTGTGTGTGTGTGTGTGTGTGTGTGTGAACATCTGCCTTGCTCAGGAATGCAGTAATAGGGGTGGGAGTAGAGCAACCCGGGGTCTATAACTCTTCATTTCCTCTGCAGCATTTCTTTAAAAAGGAATGCAAATAACAGGGCAAGAATTTAGAAAATTACCATCCATGGGCTAGGACTTCCAGGAGGTTAAGAGTTAGATTTTTTTTTTTTTTTTTTTTTTTTTTTTGCCATCTGAGCACCCTCTCCTTCTTTTCCCTTCAATAGCTACTGACTGATTTATTCATTCAATAAACATCTGTCTGCTCTGCTGGGAGCTGTGTTGGATGTGGGGGCCACACTGGTGACAGGACGACTGCCTGATCTCATGGTGCTTGTGTTCTAATTCTCATAAGCAGCTAAAAAAATGTCAAACTCTCAGTATTGACGGAGAGAATAATAGTCAAGTGATTTCCCCATTCACTGATTCACTATCTCACTGATCCACTCCTTAAAAAGATCTATTTAGCACCGATGAGGTACCAGGGGCTGTTCTAAGCATCAGAGAAGGGGTGTGAATGGGATATTGTCTCTGTCATGGTAGGGCTCAAGACAGATGAGAAAATAGATAATGCTCATGGGCCCAAGGGCAGTGATGGGAGTGTGATTGTGGCTGTATAAGGGGAATGTGGCAGTACAGGAGAGATGTGGTAGTTTATAGGGTGACTGGTACTATAGAGTGGCTGTGGTGGTACAAGGGGAATGGAGTAGTATATAGGGCACATGTGTCAAACACAAGGCCCGCGGGCCAAATCCGTCCCGCCAGGCCTTGCAATGTGGCCCGCACCTCGCAGTCATCACTGCACTCCGCTGCGTTTCCATCACAATGACAGTTTATGACTGTTCAGTAAACCATTCGGCCCGCGATTTAGGCTGGATTTTAGATTTTGGCCCCTTCTCTGATTGAGTTCGACACCCCTAATATAGGGGATTGGGGTAGTTTATACAGTAGGGTGACCTTGATTACTTAGGGTGATTGCGGTGGTACAGGGCAATGTGGTAGTATTGGAATACTGGACAGGAAATGGTCACTCTGGCTGAGTCAGGAAAGTCTTCCCAGAGCAGGGGTCATTTGGACCTAGTCTTGAAGGACAGTAGGGGCAATGTGGTTTTTGGTCTAGTTGGAGCCAGTTTAAGCAAAAGGGGAGTTTTCTGGAGCATACATGGGCTTTTCTGAAACCCACAGGAAACTGGGTCTCCCCAGGCTGGGGACAAGGAGCTGGAGAGACTTTGGGAACCAGGGTAGAGATTTCCTCTGACTCTCCAAAGCTTCAAGGGCTCTGTTTCTCCTCTCTGCATGCCTGCTTCCTACCTCTCCACAGGTCAGCTGTCTAGATTTTTCTGCCGACCTACAGCTTCCGAGCTGACCTATCTTTGAGTGAAGAGCCAAAAGAACCTGACTCATTTATTAGGCTTGATTCCACGTCCTTGGGATTGACCGTCTTGAGTTAGGTGTCCACCCTTGGTCCGAACAGCTATGGTGGGAGGTGGGGGGTGGGGGCGCAGAGTCCCTGATGAAAAGCTGGCTGCCAGGCCCCATTCCTGAAGGTGGGAGAGGCCGTCTCAGGAAGGGTTGGGGTGAGCCAGGCTGACACTACAGAAAGGGTCTCCCACAGGTGCAAGGGTGAGGAGCTGATGAAGGCTTTTAATTTTTAGATCATTTAAGAAAACTGGCAGCATAGAAGGTGAAGGATAGCAAATACCACAGGTCTAAGTCAAATTCACAAATCAACAGGAATAACTAACCAGGGAAGGGGTTAGGGGGACTGGCTGAAAAAGGTGAAGGGATGAAGCCAAAAACAACAAACTCATGGACACCGACAACAGTCTGGTGCTTCCCAGAGGGAAAGGGGGCGGGGAGGTAGGAGAAGGGAAAGGGGATAAATGATGAAGGAAGGAGACGACTCAGGTTGGTGAACTCCCAGTACAATATGCAGGTGATGCATCAGAGATCTGTGCACCTGAAACCTGTGTAATTTTTTAACCAATAAATTCAATAAAAAAGATTAGATGACACATACCAGAGGATTAAGTGACAGAATCCTATGACATTTCCATAGTCAGTTTAACAGTCAGAAGGAGGAGAAATCATCAAATGCCAGGGCCAGAAAGCAGTTTGAAGCTGGGAGTAGGAAAAGAGCAGGAAAAAAAGGAGAAAATGACCCCTCTCCAGGTGTGTGTGTGTGTGTGTGTGTGTGTGTGTGTGTGTGAGAGAGAGAGAGAGAGAGAGAGAGAGAGAGAGAGAGAGAGAGAGAGAGAGAGAGAGAGAGAGAGAGAGAGGGAGGAGAGGAATAGAAGGCCTGGAACCCCATCTGTGGAGCTTTGTTTTCCTGTGCCCAAGCTGCATGTGGCCATTTTAATCAGATAGAAATACTCAGGCGGCTTTCCCGGAGGATAAGGGAATTTCCTTTCCCTCACAGGTCAAGAATTTCCCAGAAGCCTTTGGGACTTCTGGAATTTCTGTTATGAAGTTCAGGAATCCTGGTAATTTTGGGGCAACACTATTCTTATTAATATAAGGACATTAAAAAATGGCAGAAAAAAAGAGAAAGGAAGAAGAGACTTCATAAAACATGACTAAAATATACCAAAATGTATCATTTTTATAGACTAGGTCATCAGAGAAAGAGAAAGATAGTTGTTATTAATCTGGCTTATATTTTCAGTATTTCTTCTGAAGATCTCAAAGAAAGCCAAACCTTGAAGCTACTTCTTCCAGTGTCTTCCAATGACTAAACTGAGACAACCAATGAGAAAGGGAGAGAGAGGGGGAGAGTGACAGAGAGAGAGAGAGAGAGAGAGAGAGAGAGAGAGAGAGAGAGAGAGAAAGAGAGAGAGAAGTGTGTGAGATTAAGGCTGCCCAGATTCTCCTGAGTGGTTCTCAAAGTATGGGCCCAGGAACTCGGGGAGTGGCATGCTTTCCCACTTATTTAAGGGAATGTGTAAGGTTAGACCTTCCTTATTTTATTTAAAAATATATTTTATTGATTTTTTACAGAGAGGAAGGGAGAGGGATAGAGAGCTAGAAATATCTATGAAAGAGAAACATCGACCAGCTGCCTTCTGCACACCCCCACCGGGATGTGTCTGTAACTAATGTACATGCCCTTGACCGGAATCAAACCTGGGACCCTTCAGTCCACAGACTGACGCTCTATCCACTGAGCCAAACCAGTTTCAACTAGACCTTCCTTATTTTAATACTAAGACTTTATTTCCCCTTTTCTCTATGTTTGTATTTACAATGGTGGTACCTCAGGATGAATTAAGACAATGTCATGAACTGCCCTGACGTGTGGCGGTCCTTAGTTTCTTTTCCATCATGCCTTTGCATAAGGAAATGCCAGCAGTAGTCCCTCCCCTTTATTCGTGGTATACTTTTTAAAAACTTTTTTATTGATTTCAGAGAGAGGAAGGATAGAGAGATAGTATTGTGTTTCCCTGAAAATAAGACTTAGCACATGGAAAGATAAGACATCCCCTGAAAATAAGACCTAGAGCAACTTTGGGAGAAAAAATTAATATAAGACACTGTCTTATTTTCGGGGAAACAGGGTAATATCAATGATGAGAGAGAATCATTGATTGGACACCAAGATTGACAGAACCTACACCCTCCATCTGCCAGTTCAGAGCCCTTCCCACACCATGGCCTATATCCCCAACTGTTCTTTGCCCTTCCTCTTCTTGCTCCCCTTCCTTTTCTGAGGGCCACTGAGCTTGGGTTTCCTAGCTTCTTCCTTAATTTGAGATCACACCAATACCCCTTTCTCCCTCCCTTTCCTTCCCTCCTTCCTTCCTTCCTTCCTTCCTTCCTTCCTTCCTTCCTTCCTTCCTTCCTTCCTTCCTTCCTTCCTGTGGGCCTTTATTCATCCATCATTGACCAAGGGCTGTGTGGTGCTAGCTGAATTTACATCAAGGGCACAGTTGGTTATTAGAGGTTCCTAGTGAATGAAGGTTTTTAATGATCAAGACTGGTCCCCAAATATAGACGAACAGGACAGCCAGCCCATCAGTGTCATTTGAGAAGATCTAATTATGTATTAGCGTCTTTGTTTAGAGGTTCAGAAGCCTACAGGCATCAGAATGATATTAAATCAGCCCAATAGCATATATACAACGCCTGATCTGCATTTTGGGACTAATTTGGTGGCCACTATTTATCTACTAGCCAGCTTGAAACTCCCATTTTCCCCTAGCACACAGTTAAGAAAACCCAGAGAAAGGCTCATGTTTGATTATTGAAGAGGAAAGAGTCAACACAGACCTAAGAGAAGGAGCTGTCTCATTTTAGCCCCAGGGGCTCATGAGTTTCTGGAGCATCTTATCATGCCCCGTCTTTAAGAAGGATGGAATGTGAAGACTTATTCAAGACAAAGCAATGTAAAATCAAAGCTGTACCACATTCTTTCCAGGAAACTGATACGTTAAAATATTCACTAAGCCACTGGCATCATCTTGCTAAAATAATATGCTTCCTTTTCATGTTATTTCAGTTGTTTAAGAGACGGATGAAAGTGATAGCTATCCGGTTGAATATATTTGTGTTGGGTGATGCCCCTATCCTGTCTCTACACCCAAACCATTCACTCAACAAGTATTTGTCAAACAGTATGAGAGTGCAGTGCAGGCTTTTTCAAGCTATGAGTCACAAGATATTGATGGTTCACAAACTCTGTTGGGCTACAACCGGCATTTAGAAAAAGGAAATAGAACCAAATGAAATAGAATAGAAAACATCAGTGTGAGTTATATGTAGTAAGGGTAAGTACCGTTACATGAAACTTTCGGTTCAGCTTCCTGGTGTGTAGTCTATACATCCTAAAGGACCAGCATTGAGTCATGCGTCCAACCTTATATCACTCCCTGGCAGAGGACAGTGGAGTCACCATGGCTGGTTTTTCCTGTATTCTCCCAAATCCAACTGCAAGTACGAAGAGGGAGATGGCCTTCTGGCCGTGTCTGCTGCTGAGGAGCTCACAGGCTACCTGGGAGACCAGGCAAAACACTAATAGGTCTTACAGAGCGGAAAGGGCTGCACTGATGGTACAAATAAAAGTGCTCCAGGGCTGTCACAGGCATGTGAGTTGGGTCTTGAGGATTGAGGAAGGTTTCTTCAGGCAAAGGAGTGGGGGGGAGGAAAGGACTAGCACAAGGAAGGGTATGGAAGCAAGGGCAGAGGTGGTTAGGGTTCACGGAAGACTTCCAGAGGTAAGTGTGCATGATCAGTGACAGGAAACTAGACAGGGTTAGATGAGCCCAGATCATGGAGCCTTGGATGCTGGGTGAGGGAGATTGCACTTGACCCCGACATTATGGCACTGAAGGCTTGGGATGCTCTATTCAAAAACAGCTACAAGGTAGTTTCATTTACTTTGCAGGAGTAAAGGAGATGGGATTATTGTCTAAAGCTCTGTCTCCCAGGAGGCAGGCTTAGTCATTACCTGTGCACACTGTTAGGTCAATTACATGTTGATTTCTTCTTTGCCCTTGACTAGTTCATTGTTTGAGTTCCAGCCAGCTCATTCTGTTTCCAGCGGCACCTACAGAATGCTAGGCAATATTCAGCAACACATAACTTTTAGGGCCGCCCAGACCTTGAGACCCCTGTCCCATCTAACAGAGTAGTCGGAGCCTTTGCATGTGTGGAGGGGAGTGGCTGATTGGTTCAGCCTCAAGGGAACGTCCGTGTTTCTTAGCCTTGGGTTTGTCCTTTCCAAGGGGACCCGTAGTGGTGCTGAGGTTGGGGCTTTTCAAAGCCATAGGACAAATGGATGCAGCTTTTTTTCATGCAGCTGAATGGTTAGGGAAGCAAAAGTTAAGAAATATATTTCCCTAGCAGCTTAAAATTTATCTTCCTACCAAAACGAGTTCGTGTATGTTCCAAAGTAAGGCACGAGTTTGCAGGAATAACGAAGATAACATATTGTAGAAGACGTCCAATAAACTGAGTTTGGGGTGGGTCCCTTTGGGCTATGAGCTCAGTCCTCTGGAGTCTACGGGGACTGCCCTCTGTGATTAGAGGTTTGCTGGTGGGAAAGTCAGAAAGCCTGGAGCACACAACAAGGGCAGCAGGGACCGTACGTCCCTCCTGACATCTTCCTTACTGGCCCGCCAGTGCCTGAGCCCCTTTGAGTGAATACGTTTCTTTTTCAGTGTCAAGTATCCTTCTGAGGGGAGTTCGCAGAGAACATCAGGCATTTATAACTCGATGAATTTCTCAAAACATGCTCCACTGAGTTGTTCTATTGCCACTTGGTTAAACTGGAAACTGCGTTTTCAGAATGCCCTTCCTGTATGGCTGCAGGGGAAAGCTGACCTAAGAGACATTCGCATGACATTTAGATGATGGAAGAGGAGCAGCAGCCATTGCTCTCAGAATGCCTTCCCGGTTAGATGCAGTGACACACAGAGGCGCCAGCAGTGCCGGTCTGTTCCGGCCCCCCTGCACTCTGAGACCAGGTCTTCTGGCAAGAACTGACCCTGATGGCAAACAGCAGCCCAGGCCCATCAGCCAACTCCGGCAACAGCTTCTTAGGGCTTCCTTTAGCCGCTTTCCCTTTGCATCCCACCTCGACAGCAGATATGCAGATTGGCAAGCTGACTCTCTGATCTCACTCCATCTTCCCTACTGCCACCTCCTAGCTCCTCCCATCACTGTGTAAGGTCTAATTCCAAACCCCCTATCCCAGAGCTCATTGTGGTTCCTTGTCTCTGATTGAACCTGGGCTGATAACCATCATTTCCTTTTTTTAAAAAAAAATATAAGTACATTTTTAATTGATTTCAGAGAGGAAGGGAGAGGGAGAAAGAGAAAACAAACAAACAAACAAAAAAATCAATGATGAGAGAATTATTGATTGGCTGCCTCCTGCATGTCCCCTACTGGGGATCGAAGCTGCAACCTGGGCATGTGCCCTTGGCCAGAATCAAAGCTGGGACTCTTCAGTCCACAGGCTAGTGCTCTATCCACTGAGCCACACCGGCCAGGCCCATAATTTCCTTTTGGTGCTGCACTCAGCCCTGAAGAAAAAGAGAGGAGTTGCTAGAAAATATAAATAGGAGGTAACCTCAAGGCCGTGGCAATATTTGAAAAGCCAGGATAGGACGTGGCATGGGAAGCTGTGAGCTCAGAGAGCAGCGAGGACGCAGAGGAGGGGGGATGTAAAGGTCACGAGAGGCGAGAGAGCATCAGAGGAAAAAGGGTTTCTGCTTCCTGCTTTCACCAGACCTGCCTCCGACAACAGCTTACTCATTCAGTGCTGGCTGTCAAAATGGTGCATGGAACAATGGCCTGTAACAGATGATGCTTATATCCCTGAGAGAGAAACGGAATCAGAGAAAACGTACAAAGGCAGGCGGTGGAAAATAGAACACTGAGTGAGAACAAAGTCGCACAATGGACTCATTAATGTAGACACGACTCCTACAAATTCCCTTTGCAGCACTGACTTCATAAAACTACGTCTTGCTTTATTGTCTTCATATCTGGGGTCATAGAAGAAGGAGTTATAAATAAGTCTCTCCTAGTTTATTTGTTAAAATGATTACTGAGAATGTTGTGCATTCCACCGTCTGTGATCCAATACATAAAGATCCATGAAAAATCTCTCCTTTCAGGGTTCAAAGATGGGAAGAAATTTTGAGTCTTCCAAGAGTTTGAAAACATTCATTTATGAGGCAAAAAGAAGTATGACACCTATTTTATTTTCCTTCTTGCCCTGGTTGCCAGGAAACGAGAGATGTTTTCTTAGTTTTAGTTTTGCTTGTGTTCAGGAGTGTTTTTTAGTCCGAATGGGTGTTATCACTTTGTACTGGGCTCCTTGGAGAGTCTGTAAGCCCCCTTTGAAAAGTTTCTCTGCAGATGCTTGAGGCCATTTTGCCTGTTGAATTTGCAAAAAGTCCTGCCTCTTGCCTTCTTCTTTGGTTTTAGAGACAAACCTACAGAGGAAATATTTTATTTCTGATACTTGACAACACTCCTTTCCATTCCACCCAAGAAACCAATATGATCTATGACCAAGAGAAAGACAAAGGAGCTGGTGGAGGCCATATTTCCAGTTTGGACACAAATGAAATCACACTTGTATGTGAACATTAAAAATGATTATTTTTTTTGTCATGAAATACAACTAAGATATGGGACACATTCAGGATTATTCATTTGTATGGAACTGCTAGGAAAATCTTAGTATCATAGTTTGCTTCTCAACAATCAATAAAGAGTTTTCAGAGTCATATGATGGATGCATTTACAGGTTACTGTAGAAACCATGGGCTTGTTCTAATGGTTCCTCAGCTTTTTCATTTTTAGGTAATGGTCCAGTTACTAAAAAAAAGTCACAACAATTATTTTCCAATAGAACCTTATATAGGTGACTTTAATCTTTTTTAAAAAACTTTTTGAAAATGTAGTTATATAATGCGTAATTAGAAATTAAATTTATAGAGAAGAATTCGTTATGACAACAAACTGAATTCCCATTTGTAAGGTTGAAGTCCATAAATTTAATCACAACAACTCTATTCTCAGGCTACAGAAAAGTGGATTAAACTCAAGACGGATAATTTAATCTGAAGCCCTGAAGGGAATTCAAACTGGTTCCAGATGATGTGAAAAAAATAAATGACAAGGAAAATTCAATCTCACTTTATTAGAGAAATGAAAGATCTGGGCAGCACAAGCCAGTTTTAACTAACAGAAAAATGTCAAGAAATAACACAGTAATTAAATAAACGTATCATTGCAAACCCCAGAACACGTATGCTATATATACACAACACACAAGCACACACACAATGTGTAAGCACAATAAAAGTAAGAACTTATTTGTTTTGTGGTATCACCAGACCAAAACATTGCATTGCAACAGAAGCTACTCAAATATATGTTGAGCAAATGGTTAGAATACAAATGGCATACAAAAGTACCAGTCTAGATGAAAATACTACACAGAAACAGGCATATTCTCCATAAGTGCTCTGCCCTATAAGAACATGAACATGTAGAATATTATTCTAATTTAATAAGATCTATGAGATAATAAGCTAAGTCAACAGAATGGGTTGAAGAGCATATTGCAGAGTGAAAGAAAAGTTTAATACTATTGGGTATCTAATAAATTCAATATACAGGGTGGGACAAAAGTAGGTTTGTAGTTGTTTGTATGAAAAATAATACAATAAAAGCCCTAGCCGGTTTGGCTCGGTGGATAAACCATCAGCCTGTGGCCCAAAGTGTCCTGGGTTCGATTCCAGTCAAGGGCATGTACCTTCGTTGCAGGCTCCTCCCTGGCCCAGGCTCTGATTGGAGGCAACCAATCGATGTATTTCTCTCACATCACTATTTCTCTGTCTTTCCCTTTTTCTCCTACTCTCTCTCTCTAAAAAATTAAAAAAAATACAATAATAAATAAATAATATACAAGAACAAACCATGTTTTATGTACTCACAACTGTAGACTTACTTTCACCCCACTCTGTAGTTTTGAGTAGACATGGCTGGAAGTCAAATTTTTGTGGAGAGGCCTGAGATAGTCACAATAAAAGCAGAGCAAAGAGAGAAAAAGATTTAAAAACTAGAGAGAAGATGAAAGACATAGATGAGAGCAAAGATGATCCTTTGATGCCTTTGAAATAAAGATGTGAACAAATGGAACAGAAAAACTACACAGAGACATGATACAAAAAAGTTGTCTTGAAATCAAAGAATAATAGAATTTTCAAGCAGAGATAACATATCATATAATTGGAAAAGCTGATTAGGAATGAGAGCAGTCAATATGCTGATTTCTTTTTTTTAAATATTTTTTTATTGATTTTATACAGAGAGGAAGGGAGACAGTTAGAAACATCAATGAGAGTCATTGATCAGCTGCTTCTTGCACACCCCTTACTGGGGATATGCCCGCAACCAAGGTACATGCCCTTGACCGGAATCAAACCCGGGACCTTTCAGTCCCCAAGCTGACGCTCTATCCACTGAGCCAAACTGGTTTCGGCAATATGCTGATTTCTTTAAGAACTTGAAGCAGGAAGAGAAACATTCAGGTCTCCAGGAAGAAGAGAGGAGGTAAAGAGTTAGATCAGCCTTGAATCTTTTCACAACAGTGGATCCAAGAAACTATGAAGCAATACTTGCCAAGTTCTGAGGGGAACAATGTTTGACCCAGGAACTTTGTGCCCAGACAAGTTCTTCATAAAATATAACAGAAACAGCCCTAACTGGTTTGGCTCAGTGGATAGAGTGTCCGTCTTCGGACTCAAGGGTCCCGGGTTCAGTTCCGGTCAAGGGCATGTACCTTGGTTGCAGGCACATACCCAGTAGGGGGTGTGCAGGAGGCAGCTGATCGATGTTTCTCTCTCATTGATGTTTCTAACTCTCTATCCCCTCCCTTCCTCTCTGTAAAAATTTAATTATACACACACACACACACACACAAACACAAACACACACACGGAAACAGACATCTCAAACATGAAAGAAGCCAGGAGGTAAAGCACCTGTCAGCCATCAACCCTTGGAAAACTCCTTAAAGGGAAATGCGTTTAAACAAGAGATGAATCAAAATAAGAATCCAGGGATGAAAATGCTGGGTGAAAGGACCCATTTAAATATTAGTTCATTTAACTATCGATAGACTAAGGCTGAACCACAACATGAATTATGGGTTGCAGAAAAGAATGTGCATAAAATAAACCCTGATACAGTAAAAATGACAGGATAAAGAAAAAAAAAAAAGACAGGATAAAGGGAGAGAAACAGGGAAAAAGTGTAACTATGCTAATAATTGTTTTTAGTATAGACACAATTGATACTATGTAAAACTGAAACATGCATTTAAAAGAAATGCACAATATTCTAACCTCCTAACAGTTTCATGATCTTTTTTTAAAAAAAATAAATATTTTTATTGATTTCAGAGAGCAAGGGAGAGAGAGAGGGAGAGGGAGAGAGAGAAGGAGAGAGAAAGAGAGAGAGACATCATTGATGAGAATCATTGATTGCCTCCTCCTGTACGCCCCACACTAGGAGTCGAGCACACAACCCAGGCATACGCCCTGACCAGAATCAAACCTGGGACCCTTCAGTTCACGGGCCAATCCTCTATCCCCGAGCCAAACCAGCTAGGGCGCTACACCATTTTACATATTAAGACACTTGGGCACCCACAAATGTTGGTATGACGAGATTCCTGGAACCAATCCCCTGCAGATACTGAGGGCCAACTAGTTGAGTTTTGGGGGAGTCAAAACTTATATGTGGGCTTTTGATTGCACAGCAAGGAGTGGTCAGCCCCCCTAACCTGAATTGTTTGAGGGTCAACTGCAATCCCATTAAAAAATGGGTGCATTTTTCCAAAGAAGATACCCAAATGACCAAAAAGTACATGAAAAGGTGCTCAATATCACTCATTTATCAAAGGAATCTAAATCAAATCATTACCTCACATCAGTTAGAATTGCTGTCATCAGAAAGGTAAGAGATAAGCGATGGCCAGGATATGTAGATAAGAGAACTCTTGTGCCCTGTTGGGGGGACTGTACACTGGTACAGCCACTATGGCAAACAGTATGAATTTCCTCAAAAAAATTAAAACTACCACATTCTCCAGCAATTCCACTTCTGGGAACATATCTCAAGGAAATGAAAACATTATGTGAAAGAGCTATCTGTACCCCCATGTTCATAGCAGCATTAAGCAGTATTATTATTTACAATAACCAAGACATGTTGACAATCTAAGTGTTGCATCAACGGACCAATGGATAAAGAAGCTGTGTTATTTTGTATGTTTGAATATGTATACACACACACTGGATGTTTATTCAGCCATAAAAGGAGGAAATCCTGTCATTTGAAACAAGTTGGGTGCATAGGTGGACTTTGAGGGCATTATGTTAAATGAAATAAGTCAGACAGTGGAATCTTAAAAACAAAACTCAAACTGAGAGAAAGAGAGAGAAAAGGCCAGATTTGTGGTTACCAGAAGCAGCGTGGGTGTGGAGGAGGAGAGGGGGAGTTGGGGGAAGGTGGTCAAAAGGTACAAAGTTCCAGTGAGAAGATGAATAAGTACTGGGCATGTACTGTACACAGGATGACTGGTGAACACTGCTGTATGGTACCTAGGAAAGTTGTTAACAGAGTAAACCCTAAAAGTTCTCATCGCACAAGAAAAAGAAAAAAGTTCTCATCATAAGGGGAAAAAAGTTTATCTATAGGAGACGATGGATGTTAACTTTCCATGGTCATCATTTCACAGTGTACCTTAAACCTGTCCAGTGCCGAATGCCAATCCTATCTCAATAAACCTGGAAACATGTAGACCATCTGCAGGGAATAGAGACAATCAGACGCCAGCACAGTGCTTGATGGTTCTTGCTGAATCACCTTACCCAACATCAACAAAGACCTGACGGGAAGTCTCTTTCATGCCGTCTGTGACACACTGATGGGGTCATGCACACGGCAGTGTGTGGCTCAGCCTGCTGTGCTCTGTGTCTGCTTTTCTGTGCACACCTGACTCCCCAGTGACTCTGACAGGCATGTGGCCCGCCATGAGTGTGACATGCTTGCGTGTCTCCCTTTGATGCTGGCATCCCCATGCCCAACAGAATGTCTGGGCCCCTGGAGGTGCTCAGGAGTGTGACAGAAGGTAATGCAGGCGAGACTTAGTGCCTTGGTCTGACAGCCCAGGAACGTTCTGGCAATCTCACTGGGAGCCAGGCTGGAGGCCAGTGGCCTTACCTGTTTTCGGAGGAGTCCACCGCAGCCTTCTCCAGAGCAAACGCGCTGTCCTCTTGGCCCCCCAGCCGCAGCCTCCCAGCCACCTGTCGCTGCTGTCCTGGCCCCGCCGGTGTCACTGCACCGGGTGTTTTGCCAGGAAGCCCGCGTTAGATAAGGCCCTGGCGGAGCCGGAGTCAGGAGGGCCAGCGGAGCCTTTTCTTACCTGACAATGAAGCCTCATTTAGAAACAGCAGAAACCTGTGCTGGGAACTGGAAGCACCAGCCAGCCTGGGCTCTCGCTGCCAAAGGGTGATTAATGTGATGATTTACGGCGGCTGCTTCTTCCGATTACAAAGCCCAGGAGGCCGGTGTGTGGCCCGGCCCAGCTGCGGGCTGGTGGGGACTGAGGAGAGGTGGGGGGACGGGGGGGGGGGGGGGCACAGAGGAGGGGGGGGGCGGGGACTGAGGAGGGGTGGTGGGGGCTGAGGAGGGGTGCAAGTCCATTCCCCCCTCTGGCAGGGGCTCAAACAGCTGCCAGGCTCTGGGCAAGGCATAGCCATTCGGACACAGAAGTGCCTCTGAATGGCTGACCTTTCGGGGCCCTCCAGCTGTGTTTAGGTTTAGGGATTTCAGCCTTGGCTGGGGGGCAAAAAAATCTAATCCTAACAAGAAAAGAAAAGAAACAGACTTAGTGTTGGATGCATGCAACAGAGCCAGGCTGGCTGCACACTGTGTCTTGCACCCAGTGGTGAATTCCACTCTCCCGCTCCCAGAGTGCAGCAGGGAGGGATTGGTGATTTGCTGAAATGCAGCATGAGGTGGGGGCTTGCCTGTTTCTGTGCCTCAGACAACAAACAGAATTATGGAAAGGTCTCAGGCAAACTCAGTAGCTGTCCTGCCCAAGTGGCTCATTAATACGACTCCTTTGGCGGCCCCGGAAGGCAGACAGAAAACCCGGCTGGAGCCATTCCAACCAGGAGACCCCCTTTCTGACTTTGCTTCTCTTCCGAGCTTCCTGCGGAGGAAACAAGGCTTCTCTCATTTGTGTTGGCCTTGGCTGTTTGGAAGTGCGGGTACTGGGGGGAGGGGGCCTTCAAATTGGCCCACAGTGGACACGGCCCCCTGTCTGGGCCGGCGCTTGATGAGGACAAAGACTCAGCTTGGATACGGCGTCTGGGATGCTGTGTGACAGGTGGGCTGTCACAAGCGTGGGGGGAGAATTAAGAAATCGAGGTCGGGCCGTGTGTGTGTGTGTGTGTGTGTGTGTGTGTGTGTGTGTGTGGTTTGGGAGGCGCTGAGAGCTGGTGCGAGGACACAGGTGCTGGTTTCAATTTTAATCAGCAAGGCAGGGGGGCCCTGCCTGGGTAGGTGGCAGATTCGGGAACTATATTTGGCCAGCCTGGCTTCCACGGAGGAAGTAAATTCTGAGTCTAGAAGTGAAGTAAGCAACCACAGTCTAATTAACCCCCCACAGACTTACACCGAAGTTCCCTTTAAACTGATGGAGAGGCCCTCCGCCAATGGCAGTGACATGTGTTGGTCCGCACATAAACACCCAGGCAGAGCACATGAAAGAGGTCTGAATGCTTCACAATGCCTGTGATTGTGGTGCGTGCAGCACAGCGCCTTGCCCCTCCCCTCTCTAACAAGAGTGCCATCTTTGCCCCAAACCGTGGTGGACTTGCATGCCTGGAGCACAGCGCTCGCCCAAGCGGCTGATCCTTGGGCGGAGAGGCAGCTGGCATCATGCTCAGGGAACTTTCCAGAGCCTTCAGGGGTGACTCCACAAGCAAAGGCCAGGCAGGTAAAGTGACACCATCTCCACTCGGTGGCGAGCTGAACAGGTGGTCAGACTGGAAGCTGCACGCAAAGCATTTATTGGCAGAGAGAGGGGCAGGGAGGCTGCCCAAGCCACAGGCTACTTCGGTTTAAGGCCAAAGAACCCTCTCCACTCCTGGGAAGCTTTTCAGCTCAAGGGGATCTAGCAGGGAATCCAGCTCCGGGAGTGTGGGGGATGGGAGGCGGTTTGGGGTAGATGGGGGAGCAGGCGGGAAAGACTCCTCAAGGCACTCCATTGGCCACTCGGTGAGGAGGCAGCGTTTTCTTCATGAAAAGAGGTTTCTCCACTAGCTGAAACAAATAAACAAAAACACATTTGAGCGAGAGAAGCTATGGATGATTGGAATTAGTAAAGAGATCACAATTTTAAGATTACAGGAAAGGTAGGAATCTCGTGGAAAGCAGTTGGCCTTTGGAATAAGACAACTTGGGTTTCTTTTTCTTTTCTTTCTTTCTTTTTCTTTTTTTTTTTTTTAAATAGATTTTAAAGAGAGGGAGAGAGGAGAGAGAGAGAGAGAGAGAGAGAGAGAGAGAGAGAGAGAGAGAGAGAGAGAGAGATTTGTTGAGATTTGTTGTTCCACTTATTTATAGAGGCCTGATGCACAGAATTTATGCACCATAGGGTCCCTAGGCCTGGCTGGTGATCAGGGCCCATCCTGGCCTTCCAGCTGCTGGCTGGGGCCTCCCTTCATTCTGCACCGTCCCCTGGTGGTCAGCACACATCATAGCGAGTGATTGAACTCCCAGTCTCCTGGTTGAACTCCAGAGGGGAAACTTTGCATGTTTCCACCAGACTAGAGTCCTGGTGCATGAAATTCATGCACTCAGGGGCAGAGTAGGCATCCTCTTGTAGTCTGGGAGCCCTCAGGTGGATATCCCCAGTGCTGCTATGGAGGTGGGAGAGGCTCTTGCCACTGCTGCTGAGCTCGCCAGCTGTTAGCCCAGCTTCTGGCTGAGTGGTGGTCCCTCTGTGGGATGAATTGACCACCAGGGGGCAGCTCCTACGCTGAGCATCTGCTCCCTGATGGTCAGTGCGCGTCAAAGTGACTGGTCATTCTGCCGTTGGGCCAAAATCGGCTCTCCAACATCCCCTGAGGGATCCCAGATTGTGAGAGGGTACAAGCCAGGCCGAAAGACCCCACTGGTGTACGATCGGGCCAGGGAGGGACACGGGCGATTGGCCAGCCTGGGAGGGACTGCAGAAAGGCTCCAGGGCATGTCCAGCCTGTCTCACTCAGTTTTGATCAGTTGGACTCCAGCAGCAAGCTAACCTAACAGTCGGAGCGTCTGCCTCCTGATGGTCAGTGCACATCATAGTGAGTGGTTGAACAACCTTAGCATATCATTAGCAAATTACACTTTGATTGGTTGGACAGATGACCAGACACTTAACCTATTAGGCTTTTATTATATAGGATTCATTGCTTCTTGCATGTGCTTTGACCAGAAATTGAATCAGGAAGATGCTGTAACCAACTACCTGGCCAGGGCCAACCTGGGTTTCAAATCCCTGCTCCACAGGTATTGGCTGAGTTACCTTGAGCAAATGACTGAAGCTCTCTGGGGCTTTCTTTCTTACCTGTAAAATGGAGATGATGATATAGTCCTAGCAGGATTTCAGGGGAAATGAGGAGAACAGAGAATCTGAAATTGTGCTGGCACACAGCAGGTACTCACTAAATGGCATTCTTAAATTCTTGAAGAATAGTCAGCTTAATTCACCATTTTTTATGTTTAAAACGAATTTGTGCACTTATTCAGATGTTCACAGGCATGTGGAAAAATGAGCTTGTTCAGAAACATCCAGCTTCTATAGTCCACAGAAATGAATCCAATAAAAAGACAGTTGGAGGGGAGCTGGAGGACACGTTTTCCGCTGGAAAGGAGGAAGGGCTGGTTGCTTCCCCGTGGCTCTCCTGTTTCTGAAGAAAGGGATGTTACGGAGTCCCAGCTCTGGCTCCACCTCCTCATGTGATCACAGAAAACCGCTTTTCTGTTCTGGGCCTTTGCAGTTTTGCTGGAATCACGGGGGTTGGACTATATAATCGCTAAGCTATCTCTTAGAACTGATATTCTATTCCTTAGTCAATGTATGCCACTGACGGGGCCTTGGAGGGAGATATGAAGATATAGAATTATGATCTAATAAAGGCTTGGATTTCCTTAGAGAGCTGGCAAGGAACTAGTCCCAGAACTCATGCAAAAGCTCTTGTAGTCCTCACCCATTAAAAAAGACTGCCTATATGCGAAGACCGGTTTGGCTCAATGGATAGAGCGTCGGCTTGGGGACTGAAAGGTCCCAGGTTCGATTCCGGTCAAGGGCATGTACTTTTGTTGCGGGAATATCCCCAGTAGGGGATGTGCAAGAGGCGGCTGATCGATGACTCTCTCTCATTGATGTTTCTAGCTCTCTATCTCTCTCCCTTCCTCTCTGTACAAAATCAATAAAATATATTAAAAAAAAAGACTGCCTATATACATCGATGTATATATGTGTGTATATACACATGCATACATTCATATACATACTTAGACATATATATGTCATCCCTATCCTTGCCTCTCTCCAGTGTAGAAGCTGGAAAGAGTTGCTTTCCCAGAACTACCTGCAGGGAGGTAAGGCCATGTGAGCAGGTCTGGTCAATGAGACAACAGGCAATGTCCATTAGAGGACTTCTCAACACACTTCCCCTTCGCTGGCTGGTAAAGAGGTTACCCAGGGAAAGGCCGTTCTTGCTGCCCTCTCTTCCTTCCTCCTTCTTGTCATGAGTGAGAGGACCTGAGGTCGGGAGCTGTGGTAGGCATTTGGCCACCATGGGGACAAAGATGAAGACAAAAAAGCTAATATATTAGGGATGGTAAGTCAGAAAGATGGAAAGGGCGTGGGACCTACTGAAATCATTGAGAAGCCTGGGCCACCTCATTTCTGGAACTCGCAGACAAACACGGGTTATGTCCTGGCTGCTCCCTGTGTGGTCTGCGGGCCGGCAGGATAGGCCTGACCTGCGAGTTTGTTGGAAGTAAAGACCATCAGGCCCCCGCCCAGACCTACTGAAGCAGAATCTGCATTTTAAAGAGATGCCCAGGTTTTGGGTGCACGTGAAACTTCAGGGCCACTGGCTTATGGCCCCATTACGTAGGCTCTATTACATGCAGCTGAAAGCATTCCTAACAGCTACCATGTATGTTACAGTAAGTCCTCATGTGACATTGTCAATGGGTTCTGGGAACTATGATGAAATGATGTATAAGGAAGCCAGTTTTACTACAGAATAATCTATATAAACAAGCGTTAAATTCCTATGGCATCTCATCAGTGTCATAATGACATGATGTTGAACTAAATGACCTTACTGGAGAACCTGCTGCACTAGGTGTGTCTTAACATTTATAGGCACATCTACGTGTGTATGTGTATATCTGTTTATATGGTTATAAACAGGTGTGACACATTTATGTATACACGCACATTTGTAATATATATTTGTTTATATATTTGTGGAAGGACAGAGTGGGGCTATGGGAGTGTGTGTGTGTGGTGTGTGTGTGTGTGTGTGTGTGTGTGTGTGTGTTTTGGGGAGTTTGGGGTGATTTCTTCTATCTTCACTACTTCTATAGTGTTTGAAAAATATTTTATTTATTTATTTATTTATTTTATTGATTTTTTTTTTTTACAGAGAGGAAGAGAGAGGGATAGAGAGTTAGAAACATCGATGAGAGAGAATCATCAATCAGCTGCCTCTTGCACACCCCTTTCTGGGGATGTGCTCGCAACCAAGGTACATGCCCTTGGCCGGAATCGAACCAGGGACCTTTCAGTCCTCAGGCCGATGCTCTACCACTGAGCCACACCGGTTTTGGCTGAAAAATATTTTAAATGATGAGTTGCGTTCCTTTTACAATTAAGTAAGAAGAGACCTACCGGCTCTCCTCCCTGTCCAGCAGATCGTGGCAGGACGCCACGTCCCTCTGCAGCTGGCACCTGTGTGCCAGCAGATGCTTGCGGGTCTGCTGCTGCCGCTCCACCTCCTCCCGCATCTCCTGGAGCTCCGCCTCCAGCCTGCGGACCACGGCGCCCAGGTTCTGCAGCTCCAGGTCATGCCAGTGCTTGGCGTCCTGCAATGTGTTCTCCAGGCCTCGTTTCTACAAAAGAGGGAACATGTCCAAACTCAAGGCCGATGGGCAGGGCCCTTGGAAGAGGGAGGTGTGCAGAGCAGTGGGAGGGGCTGGCATTGGTCGGGTCGGTTGCTAGGTTTATGCGGCTTGGTATATAAATCATGAATCCTCAGGAGGCCAGACTCTTGTTTAGTCTAATTCGCTGATCCTTCTGATGGGGGTGGGGGGTGGATGTGTGTGTGGGAGACATGGAGGGGGTTGGATGGGAGGTAGAGAAGAGGGAAGGAGAGGGAGAGAGGTGAGATATAAGAACGAGAGATGAGTGAGAAAATGAGAGAGGAAGAAAATGAGAAACTGACACTCACACAGAAGCAGTCTGCAGGTGTTGCTTCAAAGAAACCGTGCTCTCTGACCTGCCTCTGGGCCTTTTTGCTCCTTTTCTCAACCCCTGGGGGCCCCTATCCTCTCCCCCCCTCCACTGCTGAAACCCCACTCACCATTCCGCTAAAATGCTGCCTCCTCTGCTCCCTCCCCCAGATTATCAGAATCACAGTGAACGTCTCTGGCTGTTCTATACTCAGCAGTTGTTTCTTTAGTGTTTTAGGTGCCCATTTGGGCTAGTTCCTCTTCCTCTGGTTCCCCCTTCCCTGTGGGTTCCCTGTCGCCCCATCCTGAACCTGTTAGTCTCCGAACTGTGTTTCCCGGGCCTATTAGTTGGTCTCTCCCACACATGATTTTTCCAGTCCGCCTGCTAATGGCTCCTGCAGTGATTCTGTTAGCACAGACGTCTCTCCTCTCTCCAAGCCCTGACCCGCTCCTGAGCTTCCTACTGACTGGAAATAATGTGCAGTCCAGCGCACCTTAAATCAAGGCTTCCAAAACGGACCTGCTGGTCTTCTCTGTCCTGTGCTTCAGCAGGGGAACTCCGGAGAACTAGAAACTGGGGAAAGACACACCCCTGGTCTTCTTGCTTCTCTCCCAAACGCAATCATTATATATGTTCTGAAAAGTTTCACACCAACTCCAGCCACTGATGCCCAGGATCGATGCCGATCACCTTTCACCAAGGGCCTCTCAGCTCCTCTTTCTGCCTCTGGTTCCTCCTTGTGCTGCATGTCCCACATGGAAGCCACAGCGTTCTGTCTGAAGTCCAACTCTGGGCCTGTCTCCCCTCTGCTCTAACCTCCTCCCCGAGCTCTCCAGGGTCCCTAACACGGCACCCACGACTGGCCCAGCTTGGTGAGTAGCAATGGTTGACATTGGATGTGTAACACCTGTGATTTGGAAAAATGTCTTACAGAGCCATGGCTGGGTCATCGGTTTACAGTGTGGGCTCCATGTTCACAGGTGATTCCTCCCTGTGGTCCAGGGCCCTTTGATGACTTCAGGACCCACTGCCCAAGCACCAGTTCTCCCCAACTAAGTCCTGACATCCTGGCCTGGTTCCCACGGAGATGCCTGAGCTGAGGGACCATGATGAGGCTGCTGCTGCGGGTGCCCCCACCCTGGCCTGCGAGGGGACATGGACAGCACCAGCGAGCATGCCATGGTCACAGCAGCACGCTTATTATTCCCCAGCTTCTGGACATTGGAAGGGATGCCTTTGGATGATAGACACTCCAGAAAGTAAAATAGTGATCTGTGGTTTCTGGTCTTGAATTCCAGGTTTGACTGAACACAGAGCTTGGTAGGCCTCCAGCACCATCATTGGTGCCTGGCTGCTAACACATAGAATCTTGTTGGAAAAGGCGGTAGAATGCCTCGTCAGCTTGGCTGGGGGGGGGGGGGGGGCTTTGTGTGTGTGCAGGTTGTTCTGATTGAGGGCCAGTAGCACAGCAGATAAAGAGGATGACCAAGGTAGGTCCTCATGGGAAAGAGAGAAAGCGGAATTTAGAGCGTCATGAGTAGAGGAAGCAGGATTTGATGGCAGAGCCTGAGCGCCAACCCCCAGTCCCACAGGCTGGCTGTGGTCTAGACAGAGATAGAGCCAGAAGGGCTTGGTTCCTGCACTTATTACTGTGTTAATGGGGAAATCCCTGAGCCACAGATTTCTCACTTGCAAAATGGGATGGCAGCCACAGTCCTGTCTGCTTCTCAATGCTTCTCCAAGGATGCTTTTATGTAGGGGTCACTTTGAGGAAATTTGGGGCACTGCACCAAGCAATTTGGGGACACAAAAGTAACAAAGCCTGGGTCCTGCCCTCAAGGAGTTGATGTGACTCTGGTGGAAGAGCTGATTTCACCTCATGGACCAACCCGAACGTGAGTGGGTAGCGGGTGGGAGGACCACCCGGCTGTGGGATCAAAATCTAGGCTCCTCGGTGGGTGTCCCATTTCCGTGTTTTCACTCGCCTGTGCCAAGGGGTTGGCAAGAGGAGCAGGTGGAGGTGGGCAGACTTGAGGGGAGAAGTCTCCTTTCAGCCATGGGAAGAACACATTAAGGGCTCAAGGCAGGAAAGGAAAGGGCGAAAGCTGGACATTAACGTGAAGATCTGGCAAAGGAGGGCTTTCTGTTGTTGGCCGAGCCCCGGCAATTCCAGGGGCTGGGGACCCTGAAAATGCAGCAGAGAGAAGGCAGTAGGTAGAGGCATGCCCGGATGGTGCAGCACGAGACAGGGGAGTCTATGAAGGAAAGGGGGGTGGATAAAGCTTCTGAGATATTTCGAAGTGGGAAATAGAAACCAGAGACCTTATGTTGGGGACCTTAAGTTAAAATATATATAGATTTTAAATTATCAATATATATATCTATATATCTATATATCTATATCTATCTATATCTATCTATCTATCTATATCTATCTATCTATCTATCTATAGATAGATAGATAGATTTCAGAGAGGAAGGAAGAGGGAAAGAGAGAGAATCATTGATTGGCTGCCTCCTGCACGACCCACTGGGGATTTAAGCCTGCAACACGGGCATATGCCCTTGACCAGAATTGAACTTGGACCCTTCAGTCCGCAGGCAGATGTTCTATCCACTAAAGCCAAACCGGGTAGGGCGGGGACCTTAATTTTATCTGCAGGATAATACAGGTGACAGCATCTGCTGAGGGGCAGAGGTGAGGGTCCTGGAGGCTTGCTGAGAACAGAAGCTGGAGGGAGCAGCTTCTGGGAACACAGCTCCCCTCTGTTTTGTTCAGTCATTTGTGCGCAGGTTTTCATTACCAACAGGGGCTGAGCTTTTGGAGGACAGGAACGATCCCCTTCAGATTTGCCTCCCCGGGGGCTAAGGGGAGGCCCTGCACATCGCACGCACCCAGTAGGCATGTGTGGAATGTGTGCTGAGCGATGGGCCACCTGCCACTGAGGAGTAATTCATCTGGGCTTTTTTTTTTTTTTTTTTTTTTTTTGATGTTGGCTTGAGAATATGTCCTCAACCTTTTGCCTGGAACTTTCTGTCGCCAGAAGAGTGACACTTTTGGCAGCCACAAGGACATCCGGGGGGAGGAATGGCAGTCCCTTCACTGTGCCTAAAGCTACAGAGGCAAGAGGCAGCACCCCTATTTGGGTGTTTATCAAGGGTTATGGCAGGTGAAAAAAACTGGTTACATAACATTCACATACCTCTGAGTGAATGATGCCATTGCTTTTAGATATTGTTTTGTTTGCTTAGTGAAAGTAGCATTGCTTTAAACTGCAGTTTTCTGATTTTTCTCACCTCAGGTCTTTTACTCACACCCCCTTGCTCTGGCCCAGATCCCATCAGAGACTGAGTGGGACAGGAGTGGAGTAACGATGGCCCTAGCCGGGTAGCTCAGTTGGTTAGAACAGTGGTCGGCAAACTAATTAGTCAACAGAGCCAAATATCAACAGTACAACGATTGAAATTTCTTTTGAGAGCCAATTTTTTTTTTAACTTAAACTTCTTTTTAAACTTCTTCTAACACCACTTCCTCAAAATAGACTCGCCCAAGCTATAGTATTTTGTGGAAGAGCCACACTCAAGGGGCCAAAGAGCTGCATGTGGCTCGGGAGCAGCAGTTTGCTGACCACTGCGTTAGAGCTTTGTCCCGATATGCTAAGGTTGCAGGGTGGATCCCTGGTCAGGGCATATACAAGAAACACCACTGAATACATAAATAAGTGGAACAACAAATCTCTCTCCACCTCTCTCTCTCCCTCTCTCTCTCTCTCTCTCTCTCTCTCTCTCTCTCTCTCTCTCATCAATCAATCAATAAAAAAGAAGTGGAGCAATGAGATGCATGTCATGTTGTGGCAAGAAGACTGAGCACCGTCCTGAGCCGGCTGGGCACCGTGTGACCATGTTGGCCGGAGGACAATGGACCTGGGGAATGGTAGACACTTGAGGGAACCGGAGGTGATGGGATGAGCGTGGCCACAGGCAGAGATAAAGCTGCTCCTGAGGGAAACTACTGGGATAAACACCTGAGCTAACTTCATGGCAGGCCTGACTGGTGGCTTGATGACGAAGCGGATTTGGGTGGCAAAACTGAGATGCAGGTTTATGGGGTGTGGTGGGAGAAAGGGGCATCAACAGTGGTATCTGGTCAGCCCGAGGACTTGAGGCTGATGGGAGAGAAGGCTTCCTGGGCCTCAGTGGACTAGACCACCTCAGCCACGCCAGGATTACATGAACCAAGCCCCTTCGTGCACGCTGGCCTGTACAACTCGCTTGTGGTTGACTTGGTACCCGTGGCCCTTGGAGGGCATCCAGGAGGAGCTGTGCTTGACAACCTAATAGAACCTTAGTCCACCCCAGAGAGCAGAGGTGGGCTGCTGCGTTATTAATAACCGTTTAAATTAATAATAATAATTAATGATATGAGAGATCTGCCCACCAACCACAGTGAGGAGCTTCCCAGGGGTGTTGGGTGGGTGCCCCAGGAGGGACCCCGGCATGTGGGAATAATGTAGGAGTTGCTCCCAGGAAAGGGGGAGCAAGGGAAGCGGGACAGGGCTGTGCAGGGGAGTTGCTAGGCCAGGAGGTGGTCTCAGCCAGAGTCTGGCTACAGCCTAACCCCATGGCCTGACCCCACGGAGGCCGGGACAGTGAATTACCCTAGAGGCCTGGGTCCACTTTGAAGCAAGTGAGCGGGGCTTTTAAACCCCCTGTGATGCCGAAACCGGTTTGGCTCAGTGGATAGAGCGTCAGCCTGAGGACTGAAAGGTCCCAGGTTCGATTCCAGTCAAGGACATATGCCTTGGTTGCAGGCACATCCCCAGTGGGGGGTGTGCAGGAGGCAGCTGATATCATAGATATTTCTAACTCACTATCTCTCTCCCTTTCTCTCTCTCTCTGTAAGAAATCAATAAAAAATATATAAAAAATAAAAATATTAATAAAATAAATACCCGCCCTCCCCACCGTGAGTCAGTCATTGGCTGGAAAGGTGGGACCTCTGCCCCCTCAAATCTCAAGCGTCTTCTGATTGGCTGAGGGCCATTCTCTGGAGCAGAGGGGCAGCTGGGAAGGGGCATCTGTGGGCATGAGTGGCCCACAGTCACTGCAGCCGGGTCCTCGCCCTATCTCCTACCCTTGTGATTGGGATCTGATGGTCCTCTCAGGCCTCAGACCCCTAGGCTGGGAGATGAAAGCTCCGGGCACACACCGTGACCCCTGTGACCCCAGTTCAACCGCGGGGAGTTAAAATTGGCCCACTCACCAGGGCCCGCAGGGACTCCGTCTCCGCCTGCAGGCTCTGCGCTTGGCACGTGGCGCCCTGCAGCTCCGCCCGGCGGCGGGCAGCCGCCAGCCGCTCCTCCTCGCTCTGCCCCAGGGCCACCTGCTGCGGGGACAGGGAGAGGGTGAGCTGGGGAGGGAGCCCCGGACCCAGCCTTCTTCCCTCCCCGCCTTCTGACCACCTCCCCGCTGCCTCCAGCTCCGAGGAAACGGCTATGGATCTAAATATCCTTCTTCTGCTGCAGGCGCCCACGCCAGCCCCTATACAAACATTCATTCAGTTTGAACACAGGACGCATACAAATAGAAGGAAATTCAAAAAGATCTTCCAAAGAATACACGGTAGGAAGTCTAGAGTCCTTTTCTCCCTGTGGTGCCAATTACCCAGGTCTCCTGTTTCCAGTTTTTTATACCTCCTTCCAGAAATACTTCAAATGTGTACCGACCTTCCCCCTTGCTCTGGTGCTTAGTATAGCTTAGAAATTATTCTAGCATATCAGCATATACCCATCAGTTCCATTCTTTTTTAAAAAAAAATCCTTATTGTTGAAAGCATTACATATGTCCCCGTTTTTCCCTCACTGACCCCTCCTAACCCCCTTCTACCCCCAGTTACATTCTTTTTATTTTTTATTTTTATTAATATATATATATATATATATATATATATATATATATATAATTGATTTTTTACAGAGAGGAAGGGAGAGGGATAGTGAGTTAGAAACATCTATGAGACAGAAACATGGACCAGCTGCTTCCTGCACATCCCCCACCAGGGATGTGCCTGCAACCAAGGTACATGCCCTCGACCGGAATCGAACCTGGGACCCTTCAGTCCACAGGCCAACGCTCTATCCACTGAGCCAAACCGGTTTTGGCTACATTCTTTTTAACGGCCACTTAGTATTGCCTTACTTAGAAGGCCCAATCATGGACACACTTAGGTTGTTTCTAGTCTTTGCCCGTTACCATCGATGACGCAAAGAATAACCTACAGCCCTGGTCTTGATTATGTGGGAGTATCTCTGGGGGGTAAATTCCTCTTGTGGAATTGCTGAGTCAAAAGGGCAGGCTCCGCAATTTTGAGAAATGTTGCCAGATTGCCCTTCAGAGAGTGTGTAACCCCTCCCAGCACTGTAAGGCAGATTAATTGTTAGCCAACTTGATCTGATACGTTTCCTTGAAGAAGAAGAAGAAAAAAACAAAACATGTCTGGTCACACTTGTGATTATCAAGGGGGCGGTCTGGGTTCTGAACCTTCTCTGTGAGCGAGATGGACATGCTGCGATTCCTCCCCATACACTCAGGAAGCTGGTCATTGTTACGCTGCCCTTTGTGGGGGGAAAAGGGAAAAAATGAGAGCTCACCCACATCTGTAACTTCAAGCCAAGTCTGATGGCGTGTCACCAAGCCCGTGATGTAGGAGAGAAAAAAATCTGTTTTGTCTCCTAGGTTACTGGCTCTTTGGATTGACCATTTTTACTACATATGAATACTTATTTATAGAATTGTGCAAAAATAGTCCAACCTAATTGACTGGCTAAGAATCCTGAGTCTCAGTAGTAGTTCTTCCAGTTCTTGCTGTTTAAGGGCTGTTAAGAGCTCAACAAAAATGCCTATGAAAGGCTTGGGATCTGCTCAAGGGGAACAGAGGCCGTGGACCCAGCTCCGACGGGTTGGTCGTTGGCTGTGTGTCCCTGGGCGGTGATTCAGCCTCTGAGTCCCACAGAATGCAATGACATAGTCCCCTGCCCATGGAATGCAATGACGAGTGGAGAATGATAATCACATGGTGACTGTCTCTTGAATCACTTGAGGCTTCTAACAGGTTATGCAATATAGAAGCCTTTAGAACCTTAAAAGCATGCAAACATTGGCTGTATATGTTTCCTTTAAATATGTTCTTTTTTTAAAAATATATATATATTTTTTATTTCAGAGAGGAAGGGAGAGGGAGAGAGAGAGGTAGAAACATCAATGATGAGAGAGAATCATTGATTGATTGCCTTTTGCAAGCCCCACACTGGGATCAAGCCCGCAATTCAGACATATGCCCTGACCAGGAATCAAATCAGTGACCTCATGGTTCCTGGGTTGATGCTAAACTGCTGAGCCACACCCTTCTTATTTTTTTAGATAGAGAGGAAGGGAAAAAGAGAAAGAGAAACATTTATTAGAGAGAAACATAGATTGGCTGCTTCCTGTACGCCCCCTAGTGGAGATCAAGCCCACAACCCAGGCATGTGCCCTGACTGGGAATTGAACTAGTTTATGGGGTGATGCTCAATTCACTGAGTCACATTGGCCGGGCTGCATATGTTTTGTATATGTGGAAAGTAGTATTAGCTAACACATGAGTTTGTAAAAGCCACTGTGACTTGAATACTACTAATGATAACTGCTGTGTGTGAAGTTCTTACTCGGTGCCAAGTGCTATGTGAACAACTCTTAGTCCGTGATCTCATATAATCTTTACGACCCTATGAGGCAAGTGTCATTATTGTTCTCATTTTACATGAGGAAACTGAGGCACAGAGAGATTGAGTCTTTCATTCCAGATCATATGGCCTAAGAGGGGCAGAGCCACGACTCAAGCGCAGCTGCAGACTCCAGATGGGTGCCCTTAACCAGAGCTCAATGTGGTCACTGTCACCAATTCATCAACCTGAGACCCTGAAATTGGGGTTGTCTTCCCCAAAGTGAAGGTGGATCACTCTAAAAATCTTCCAAGTCTTCCTGGGATCAGTAGCTTTGTTCTTCCTTCTCTCTTTGGGGTTGGGCCTGGCCAGATGGGCTGAGTGGGTGGGTGGGAGGCAGGAGAGGGGGTGTCCTGACAGACAAATGGAATCAGGTAACACGGCTACACAGAGAGGCTGGGGCAGCGTGTGCTGGAGCCGGTTCCTAACAGTGTACAAGAGCTGACTGTTAAATTTCCAGGAATGTTGTAAGCTGGTTGTTAAACACAGCCATTATTAAAATTCAATCATATCAATTCACAATTAAGTAAGTTATATTAAAAAAAAATAGTGGCTGGCTGGTGTAAAAAAACAGGAACCAAGAGGTCACCAGTTTGATTCCCAGTCAAGGCACATGCCCGGGTTGTTGGCTTGATCCCCGTTGCATGACTTCCTTTCTCTTCTATGTTTTTTTATTTTTTTTATTTTTTTTATTTTTATCTCTTTATCCCTCTCCCTTCCTCTCTCTCTCAAAATCAATAAAAAAATATATATTTTAAATGGTAATAAATACTCAAAACACATCACTGGCTAATTATTTATATCTTATCATTATCTGTTCTACTGAGGTTTATGTACATTGATGGTACCTGTGCGGTGGGAGTCAATGATGTGTTCCTGCCCAACTCTTCCCAACTCATTCACATCAAGTGAGTTGTTTGAAATAAGGGTGAGAGTATTGACACCATGGAAATTGGCAAACTCCACCAATCAGATTGAATTACTATTTTAAGGACTGTCTAGATTAAAAAAAGGGATGCAGAAAATGTTAATAGTGCAGATTAAACTTAAAAGTGGGTCATGCCCTAGCCAGTTTGGCTCAGTGGATAGAGCGACGGCCTGTGGACTGAAGGGTCCCGGGTTCAATTCTGGTCAGAGGCACGTAATTTGGCTGCAGGCACATCCCCAGTAGAAGGCATGCAGGAGGCAGCTGACTGATGTTTCTAACTCTCTATCCTTCTCCCTTCCTCTCAGTAAAAAATCAAGAAAATATATTTTAAAAATGTGGGTCATGTCCGTAGCTGTTGCATTGCGAATGGCACAAAAATTAGCAAGAATCTTTTTTCCAATATTTGAAAACTATTGTCTGATTCATAAAAAAGCTACATTATTGCCCAGCTGGTGTGGCTCAGTGGCTGAGCATCTACCTATGAACCAGGAGGTTGCGGTTCAGTTCCCAGTTGGGCACATGCCTGGGTTGCGGGCTTGATCCCCAGTGTGTGTGTGTGTGTGTGTGTGTGTGTGTGTGTGTATGTGTGTGTGTGTGTGGGGGGGTGGTGGTGGGGTGTACAGGAGGCAGTTGATCTATGGTTCTCTCTCATCATTGATGTTCCTATATCTCTCTCCTTTTTCCTATATTAAAAAAAAAAGAAGTTTCATCATTGACAAATGAACTCATTAAGATTAATGAAAATATCAACCAAAATTTACATCAGAGCTATCCTCATTCATCATTGATGTGAGTGACTTTTTGTATAATCAGATATTAATAATCAAACATTTTTCTGTAGTCTGATCTTATGATACTATTGTTGATGACACAATTATAAAAAACGTTTGGCGGGTTTTGCAAGAAATAGCAAGCCACATTGAAGTTACAGGTGTAAATGGGAAAGCAAAGTATTTATCTTAAAACTTATGTTATTACTAAACTTAGATAAATAAAACATCAACCAAAATTCTATTAAGTGCTATTTAAAAAAAATATATATTTTATTGATTTTTTTACAGAGAGGAAGAGAGAATAGAGAGTTAGAAACATAGATGAGAGAGAAACATCGATCAGCTGCCTCTTGCACACCCCCTACTGGGGATGTGCCCACAACCAAGGTACATGCCCTTGACCGGAATCGAACCCGGGACCTTTCAGTCCGCAGGCCAATGCTCTATCCACTGATTGGGGTTTCAGCAATTAAGTGCTATTTTGAATTTGATTGGCATTTAGTACATATGCTTACATTACCCCCCAATCTCACCCCCTCCCCTTGAGAGCAGTGTCAGGACAGCATGGGTGAGAGCCGGGCATGAGTGGAGACCAAGCTCCATGGAGGGCATGTTTCAAAGCCCTGATGGACGGATCTGGGCTAGAACTGCTGGCCAGGGCTAGAGCCATAGGTCCCAGATGATCTGTCCCTCCTCTCAGCCCAGACAACGAGGGGCTGGTATGCAGGTACGTACTGGTGTCTGGAGGGTTGAATCCCTATGTCTCAGTGCCACTAGCAAGATGCTGTACCTAGCCAAAACCGGTTTGGCTCAGTGGTCAAGCATCGGTCTGCGGACTGAAAGGTCCCAGGTTCGATTCCGGTCAAGGGCATGTACATTGGTTGCGGGCACATCCCCGGTAGGGGGTGTGCAAGGGGCAGTTGCTCGATGTTTCTCTCTCATCGACGTTTCTAGCTCTCTATCCCTCTCTCCTCCTCTCTGTAAAAAATCAACAAAATATATTAATAATAATAAAAAAAGATGCTGTACCCAAGTGTTTCCCAAACATTCTTACATTCTTGGACAACCAGCATAGTTTTTCACACGCCTGAATGCTAATTAAACTGTTTTTATTTTAACCAATTTACTTTTTTCCCCAATTTGCTTTTTTCTTTTAATTTTTACTTATGGACTTGAAAGTGAGAAAGAGGAAGGAGTGGGGGAAGAGAGAGAGAGAGAAAGAGAGAGAGAGAGAGAGAGAGAGAGAGAGAGAGAGAGAGAGAGAGAGAAACATCGATTTGTTGTTCCACTTATATATGCATTCATTGATCAATTCTTGTATGTGCCCTGACTGGGGATCAAACCCACAATAACCTTGGTGCATTGGGATGACACTCCAACCAATGGAGCTACTGGGCCAGGCTTCACTGTTTCTTTGTAAGTAAATGCGTAAAACATGAAAATCATAAATTTGTTCTCAAATTTTAATGTGCATCGGCAACACCTGGGGGTTCTTGTGGACGTGCAAGTCCTGATTCTGGAGATCCTGAGGGGCCCAGGAATCTGCATGGAAAACTGCCATGTGATGCCTGGTCCCCGAGGCAAACGTCTAGGTCACTACAGAAGCCGACAGAGCCGCAGTACATAAAAGATAACTGAACAAGTTCATAATGTTAAAGCAAATCCCCTGCAGGGGAGGGGAGGGGCTAGAAGAAGGAGAGGGAGGGGGGTGATGGGCGATATCTGTAATACTATCAGCAATAAAAAAAATACATTTAGAAGTGGAAAAAAAACAAAACAAAACTCACCCAAACAAAAAACAACAAAACCCCATCCAAATCAATAATATTTTATTCTAGCAAATGCTGCCTGCCAAGCAGCTGGGTCCCAGAACCTGCTTTCTCTTTGTTGAGAGGCGAGATTGACAAGTGTCAGAGAAGCGTTAAAGACCCACCGGCACCAAAGGACACCTCCTGGTACGGTTTACTAAAGGTTGAAAGAGAAAAGGAAATGGATGTGACCGCTATGGATTTCCATGCCATTTTATAGCACGCCTCCCACCTTCTGAAAGCCCGCTTCCCACACCCTCGCCCTGCATCTGGGGACAGCTGAGCATTTGAACTCACCCGGAAGTATTCCGTGGCCTTCTCCGGTGGCCTTTTAGAGTTTATGCTTCCTAGTTACTGCAATAACTCTATTTCTATGTCCATTTCAACCCAGTGCCTCCGGATTTCTCCTCGCAGACCACATAGTAGATCTCCTCCAGACCCCGAGGCTAGGAGGGCAGGGCTGTTTTGTTGCTCAGAGCAGTTGCTAGGATGCCTAATGACATTCAAATATGTTGGTCCCCAGGCCTCCAAACCAGCTTGAAATCTTGGCCCCACCACGCAGGAGCTGGGTTGCACTCCGTGTATATTTCTGGGGCATAGGGACATTTTGAAATATGGGGAAAAACTTCAAATTAAAAAAAAATTTTTTTTTAAATTACATTTTCATGTCATTGCCTGCGAAGGATGGATGCGAGAGAAGAAAAGCAGCATGCTTTCGAGTAAGTCAGGTTGGAGCATGTGAGAGTCTCCTCATAGAGGGGGAAAGGCCATTTCCAAACCCAGCCCTCTTTGCTGAGGAGCACTGCCGTTTCCCAAAATCTCCTTGGCAATGACCTGGAGTGGGAAGAAATGCCACTGGGCAGTGTGAGGGGAGAGGGAGAGCTGGGAGGAGGCACAGTGTGGAGAGGCACAGGCAGGTGTGTGCTTAGCAGCACGTACGCAGGCTGAACGTGCAGCAGCTGAAATGTGTGTGTCCTGCCTTGCCCTGAGCAGGCGCTGGGGGAGGGGAGAGGGGTCAGGAGCTGTCTGGGTTTGGAAATGGTGAAACACAGCCACATTCCGCTGAGAGCACAACTGACTGCCTTGTTCTAAGTGTCTTGGCCTCCCAGGATCACAGTAACCTCATTCTACTCATTATCGTGGAGAAAGGCAGAGCAATGAGCACTAGGGGTACCCCAGTTCCCAGTCTGGTATCACAGAGCAATAGTACCCGCGGGGAAGGCACAGGGCCTTGGTTTGGAAAGATCCTCACAGAGCCTGGCAGAGGCAGCTAGCCCCTCGGACATCCTACAAAATGTCACTGCTTATTCTTTTATTCTTTTAATCCTCAGCTGAGGACATAGGGAGAGAGGGAGAGAAGGAGAGATATCGATTGGTTGTCTGCCCCCTGCATCCCAACAAGCAGGGCCTGGAATCAAACCCATGACCCTTTGGTGCCCTGACTATTAAACCAGACAAAGCATGCTTGTTCATTAAGAAAACGAATCATCGTTCCCCATCCACGTAATCTGTGTAGGCCAGCCTGGCAGTGAGGGTGTCAGTTCAGGGAGGGGCTGTCTAGATCTGGTGAATCTGTCAGCCTCAGTGAAGGAAAGTAACCTTGCGGGACGATTTGATCATCAATTCCTAACTGAGCCGGTCATGGTGGTAGTCACACCCCAGGCATGGAACTCCCTTAATAAAAGGTTTGTCTTTGTGTTGAGCCCTGTCCGTTGTTCTTGTTCATGTAGGTCCCTGGTCGGCAAACCGCGGCTCCCGAGCCACATGCGGCTCTTCGGCCCCTTGAGTGTGGCTCTTCCACAAACTACCACAGCCTGGGCAAGTCTATTTTGAAGAAGTGGCGTTAGAAGTTTTAAGTTTAAAAAATTTGACTCTCAAAAGAAATTTCAATCGTTGTACTGTTGATATTTGGCTCTGTTGACTAATGAGTTTGCCAACGACCACGGATCTAGGTTAACAGCCCTTTGAGATGCCAAAGGAATCCTCTTTTCCAGTTCCCCTTGGGGGCTAACCACCCTTAAGGGAGCATATGATCTCGTTGCGTCCTGTACACCATCCCTCTTTGCAGTATATGTTTAAGGTTAACAATCATTGTTTTTAATGCGACATCCATCCCATGTTATTCCATTTGATGATGGCTATAAAACCTTTTCTTAGCACACAGGCTACAGAGGCAGCCTGAGGTAATGTAAAAACAGTCCTATGTGTTTCTCCATTTTTCTCTTTATCTAATCAGAGATCTTCCCACCTTGCTTTCTCCACCTGACCAACCATCAGTGGATTTCCTGGGATCCTCCTTATCTCCCTCCTTTGGTCCAAATGCATAAAAAGAACTGCAACATCGCCATTTACCATAGCATTTCCTCAGTCCGTTGAGATCTTGCTTTTGGGGATGTCCTCAGTTTGGCTCAAATAAATTCATATTTTTTTTTTCTATTGACTTGGACATTCTTATGTCAGCAGTAAGAAAGTAGGGTTTGTATCGTAGCTCTGCTACTTGGGTCAGTTACTTAACCTCCCTGTGCCCCAGTATCTTCCTCTATAAAATGGGTAAAACCACAATCCTATGTCATATTGAGAAGATTATATGAGAAAACACCTATCAAATACTTAGCTCCCTGCCTGGCACGTGGAAAGGGCTCACTCAATGCTTTGCCAACACTGCTTTCACCGCATGTCCCTTTCTGCCTGCGGAAGGTGGTCCTTCTATCCACTGCCTCCCACTTGCACCTCGGCCCACCTCCACAGTAGATTGTGAGTACAACTTCTCAGTCACCCCTCTATCCTCTCTGACATGGCTTTTTATACCCAGCACATACTCGACTACACTTATTGAAGGTCTTCTATGACATGTGCCAGGCACACACTGGAGACCAAAGGAGAGAAAGATGCCCAGCTGGTGTGGCTCAGTGGTTGAGCATTGACTTAGGAACCAAGAGGTCACGGTTTGATTCCTGGTCAGGATACATGCCCGGGTTGCGGGCTCCATCCCCAGTGTAGGTCCTGTAGGAGGCAGCCGATCAATGATTCTCTCTCATCATTGATGTTTCTATCTTTCTCCCCAGCTCGCTTCCTCTCTGAAATCAATAAAAATATATATTTTTAAAAAAGTAGAACTATCATATTTTCTAGCTATTTTACTTTAGGTATTTATCTAAAGAAAATGAAAACACTAATTCGAAAAGATATGTGCACCCTCACATTTACTGCAGAATTATTTACAATAGCCAAGAGGAGGAAGCAGCCTAAGTGTCTATCTACGGGTGAATCGATGTAGAATGGATTATGAACCAGCCACAGGAGAGAATGAATTCTTGCCATTTGCAACAACATGGATAGACCTTGAGGGCATGATGCTAAGTGAAATAAGCCAGATGGAGAAAGACAAATACCAGATGATTTCACTTATATGTAAAAATCTAAAAAACGCCCCCAAAAAACAAACAAATAAAATTAATCCCATAGATACAGAAAACAGATTGGTTATCAGAAGGGGAGAGGGTTTGAGGGGTCGGCAATATGAGTGAAAGGGTCAACTGTGTGGTGATAATAGTAACTGGACGTTTGGTGGTGATCATGGTGTACAGATGCTGAATTATAATATTTGATAGATCCTCCCTTCCCCCAACTGATGGACGGAGAATGACGTAAACTCCACCTGCAGCCTGAACATTCCTGAACACCTAACCAGGCACCTTATATGGACTGTAAATTGATCCTCCAATCAGCACCTGCCAAGTACCCTAAGGCCCCCCCCCCTCCACCTCCCCATTCCTAAGTCCCTAAGTGCCTAATCATGTGCCTTATATGAAACCACCAATCAGCACCTGCTAAGTACCCTAAGCCCCCGGTTCCTAAGTCCCTAATCAGCATGTGCCCAGTACCTAAGCCCCGTCCCTTCCCTTTCTCCCCTCAAAAGGCAAAAGGCGTTTCATCCCGGCACATGTGCTCTTTCTCCTTTGGAAGGCAGCCCTCCTGGGGTCTTCTCCTCCAATAAAGCCTGTGTCCTGGTTCTCTGGCCCTCAGTCTCATCTTTCAATATTGATTATACATCTGAAACTTATGTAATGCTATATAACAATTTTATCTCAATTAAAAAAAATAAAAGGAGTTGGCAGGTCAGTGGTGGGAAGTGCTGATGGCATCCACCTTTATCCCTCCGGCCTTACTGTGCTAGTTCTCCCAGCTTCCTTTTGCTGCGGGCTCTGCACCTCTGCCTGAGAGCTTTCTCCGAAGACGGAAGGGTCCCTCTGCTAGCACACGGCAGAGGCCTGATGGGGCTGGTGCTAGCACCCCACTTCCTCGCCTTCCCCTCTCCTGTGTTCTGTTCTGCTCCCCAGAGCCCCCCGGGGTGGGGTGGGGGTGTTCCAGGCTCCCATAGTGGTAGCTGGTTGGATAACATACTCTTTGTTGAGTCCCTTCCCTGATTCTCCTTCTCCTGGTATTTTGGTACCCCCCCCCCCCCCCCCCCCGCCTCCCTGCTCCAATGTCCAAGTAAACTACCTCCACTTCTCCACCTCAGTATTTGTCTCAGGATCCGTTTCTGAAGGGACCTAAACAGAGACATACATTCAGCCTGTCCATGAATTTTCAGCCTCCCCGGCTGCAAGGGAATTAAACACACGTTTGTCTTCTCTCTGCAAAAAGGTTTCAAAAGCCGTGCGCGCTCAGCCATTCCACGTTTACGCTTTGTGGCCAAGATGCGGACAAGAGGCGCTCAGGATGGGCTGATTCAGCCCCCAGGGCCTGGCTGCAGCTGACAAAACTATTGACTGCTGGGCTTCTGGCTGTCAGTTCCGATCTCTGCTGACGGGCAGAGGAATGCACTCCTTCTGCAAATATTTTCAGAGCTCAGCCTCTCTGCAAGGGGCCCAGGCAGCATCGGCCGAACGCACACAAGGGCGGTGTGTGTTCTCTGAGATGTGGCTTTCAGATTACCCCATTGAAAGGACGCGAATGAGTCAGTTCAGAACTAATGTCTGAATTACTGTTGGGCTGGTGGTGACTCTCAAGAGGGTGAGGGATGGATAATAATGACCCAAGCGTTTTCTTTTTCTTTTCCACACCAGGCAGGACACATTCCTGTTCATTTCAGTGCCCCTCCCCACTTTCGCAAAGAAATAAACCCTACAGTGCCTGCCGTGTACACCCCAGGAGTGTTGGGACAGAGCAAGGCTGCAAACGGCTGGGCCACCGAGATTTAGCTTTGGGGGCAGAGCCAGGGAGAGATAACAGCCTCAGGCAGAGACAAGGTCCCTGGACAGAGCTGGGAGAATTAAATGAAAGCCACCCACTCGAAAGCGGAGTGGAAATGGATGGTTTTTAGGGTCATTAACTATAAACATTCATGACTCTCCTAAAGGAGGAGGAATGGACCCAAATCAAATCTGCGGTTGGGTTTTGCTTCTCCTCTGTGTTGTTCACCTCTCCCCAGGTTGGGGTGGGGCTGCATTTTGTGGGGTCACCAGGCATTATTTGCCATCAAAGTGTTTGTTGTGACTTGGTCAAGGAACTAAAGGTTAGCAAGAAGAGAAGCTGGTGAAAGGGGGATGGGGTGGGGGGAGCGGGGAGATGGGGGTGTTTTCTGGGCTGGAGAACATTGAAGGCTCCAGAATTGGTGAAGACCCTGCTGGGAATGTTCCTATTGGTCCTATTGTTCTTATTGGGGGGCGGGGGAGTGAAGGGGGCAGAAGACAGGAAATAAAAGATCCTCCTGGCTTTCTTTCGGTGGTTTTTTTATACCTTATGGTTCTCAACCCTGGCTGTGCATTAGATCGCCCAGCACACAGAACTGCAAAGCCCTGGCTGGGTAGCTCATTTGGGTTGGAGCATCGTCCCCATGCACCAACGTTGCGGGTTCGATCTCTGATTAGGTACACACAGGAATCAACTAGTGAGTGCTGCCTGGGTGGAACAACAAATTGCTTTCTCTCTTTTCCTCTTTCTCAAGAGAGAGAGAGAGGGCGGGGGGAGAGAGGGGAGAGAGAGAGAGAGAGAATGAACCTGGCCGGTGTGTATGGCACAGTGGTTGTTTGTTGACCCAGGAACTAGGAGGTCACGGTTCTATTCCAGGTCAGGACACATGCATAGGTTTCTGGCTCAATCCCCAGTAGGGGGCAGGCAGGAGGCAGGCAATCAGTGATTCTCTCCCATCATTAATGTTTCTCTCTCTATCCCTCTCCCTTTCTCTTTCTGACATCAGTAACAAAAGGGAGAGAGAGAGAGAAAACCACAAAGTCCCTCTCCTTCTTCTAACTTACTTGGTCCTGGATGGGGCCTAGGTGGGGCTTTTTCCTTCAAAAAAAAAAAAAAAAAAAAAAAAAGATAAAGAGAGAGAGAGAGAGAACCACAAAGTCCCTCTCCTCCTCCTGATTTACGTGGTCCCGGATGGGCCTGGGCGTGGCCCTTCTGAAAGTGCTCTGACACAGTCTGTGCAGCCAGGGTGGAGAAGGGTCCAGGCAACCAGGGGTGCAGGAGCAGCCCTCTCGCCTTGTCTCACACAGCTGCCTTAGTTTTCACACTTCCTTCACGCTGTCCTCCCTCTTCTGCCCTTTCCATTCTCTGCCTCAAAATCCCAGCCATACACGGGTAGGGCATGGAGAAGGAAGAAACCCTGTGCATTCTATTTCTGGTTAATTCCTTTATTACTTATGAAGTTTAATAAAAACCATTTTCTTCCATGAATAGAAAGAATTCATACTACTTAAGAAAAACTCAAGAAATACTCAAAAGCAAGAAAAAGGTTTCAAAGTGTTCAACAGATCCATTTCAAAGACAACCACCACTAGCACCATGAATATTGCTGTGTTTTCCTTCTCATCATTCCGTGATGCCTGATTTCTTTGTTTGAATGCTTTACCCTACTGTATACACATCAGGGTTGGCACACTGTAGCCCGCAGGCCAAATCCAGCCCGTATCCTGTTTCTGTAAATAAAGTTTTATTGGCACACAGCCACACTCACTTGTTACTTATTGTCTCCAGCAGCTTCCACATCACAGCGGCAGAGCTGAATATTGCGACAGAGATCATTTGGCCCAGAAACCTAATTATTTACTATCTTGTTCTTTGCAGAAAATGTTTTTGGCCCTGGTATGCACCACTCTGCATGCGCACTTCCCAGGCTGTTATAAATGCTTCACGAATATCATTCCCATAACTGTCTGATATGTCATTGCACGGTTGGCCTTTATCCTGTTATTAAACATTTATGTGTTATTTCCCCAAATGTTTTTGCTTTTGTGATGAATGCATCAGTGAGTATACTTGGATGTACACTTCACTTGTATTTTCAATGATATCTTTAGGGTAGTGTCCTGATTATTCAACTGGTAGGTAGGGGCATTATAAGACCCTTGATACATATCACCAAATTCCTTATGCAAATGGGTCATAGACATGCTTCCTGAAATACAGGTGAAAACCTTCTCTACAAACTTTCCAGCATTATTATTATTATTATTATTATTATTAATTATTAGAGACCTGGTGCATGAATTTGTGCATGGGTGGGGTCTAGCTGGCCCAGCCCCGATCATCTCAATTGGGGCTGGGCTGGCTGGAGGAAGGGACCATGGCCCCACCCCTTGGTCAAACTCCCAATGGAACTCCTGGTTGAGGGGAAAATTTGTATATTAGCCTTTTATAATATATGATTATTACTATTTTAAACATTTTCTGTTTTTAGACAGGCAAACAAAAAACTGTTATCTCAATACACATTTCATGTACGCCTGCTGGGACAGAGACAGCTGTACTTTTTCCTTCGCACGTTGACTGCCTTTCCTCTTTGCTTGGCCTTCTGCACAGGGCAGAGTGGAGGGTGCAGGCGCTACCTCTCACCTTGGCTTGGAGCAAAGCTCCTGCTTCCATCCGGCTCTCCTCGACATCTCTCTCCCAGTGAATTCTGATCGTCTCCAGGACGGCGTCCAGACCAGTGCCCTGGGGCACGTCCACCTGTTCCAGCTCAGACACTGCCAGCTGCTGACACAGCGCTTTCACATCCTGCAAATGACAGCGTGCACAGGTGAGTCCCATGGGGGAAAGAAGACACGGCATTGTCGTCAGCAGAAGCCCAGTTCTGTGGGCAACACTTTTTTTTTTTCCTTTTTAACATATTTTTAAATTGAATTTAGAGAGGGAGAGAGAGAGAAACATCAATGTGAGATAGAATCATTGATTTGCTGCCTCCAGATGCATCCTGACCAGGAATCAAACCTGCAACTCTGGCAGGTGCCCTGACTGGGAACTGAACCAGCTACCTTTCCGTGCACAGGGTGATGCTCAACTAACTGAGCCACACTGGCCAGGCTGTGGGCAACACTTAGTTTCTCCTTCCGCTAAAGCCAAACGGGGGTGCTTCCCAGCCATGGGCAGAGATCCTGACCCTTTTCCCAGCACAGGGGCTGTATGCTCTTTCCCCAGGATGCATTGCTCAGCTGGTTTCACAAGCCTGGGCCCAAGCAAAACGTCAAAGAATTAGCTAAGTATCGGCACAGAGTAGGCAGCAACAGCAAGATGAAATTTAGGCATTTCATAAAGTCAGATTAAGTCAGGCTGAAAGAGCTCTGAGGATTACTGTGGAGTCTCTTACTATCAGGGAGTGTGGAAGATGCCAGCGCTAAGAGCAGGGGGAAGTGGGCCTGGTTCCTGGTTTGCATAAGGCCAGACAGAAGAGGGAGCTTCCTGACATGAGACTGTTGAGTGGGTTTTGACGTTTTCAGCTGCAAGCACTGTAGGCCTCGGATCAGACAGTGGCACCAGGCAAGGGGCTGCAGCCCCTCCGTCCTCTCACTCAGGGATCTGACTTAATTCCAAACCAGAGAGTGTGTGCAAGCCACAGCCTGGCTCAGAGTTATTCTGTTTGTCCTGTAGAGTGAAGACAATGTTCTGAAGTTGAACACCTTGACGTATGGGATACGCCCTCAATTCAATCCCTCGCTAGCACTTGGACCTCATGCCTCCTCCAGTTCTCAGAAGCCTTTTGAGTGTGAGACATCTTGCTAGCCTGACCCCTACGTTGGGACTGTAAGCATTTACCAGCCTTGGGCAAGAGACATGGAGAGACCCAGGTGAGCTAGCATCATCTATGTATTTTAAAAATTATTAATATTTTTATTGATTTTTAGAGAGAGGAAGGGAGAGGGAGGGAGAAAAAGAGAGAAACAATGATGTGAGAGCAGAACATTGATTAGCTGCATCCTATACCCCCTCCCCTTGGTCACTCCCCCTCTCCCCTCGGTGGGAGTTGAGACCACAATCCCTGCATGTGTCCTGACTGGAAGTGAACCAGTGAACCTTTGGTGCATGGGACGGTGCCCAACCCACTGAGCATACCAGCCAGGGCCCATCACCTGTGCTTTGAAGCTTGGCCAGACAGGCGAATATAGCCAACCCAGCGTCAGCCCAGCCCCACCTACCTCTTCATAGCTCCTTGACAGAAAGCCACGCTCTTCTTTCAGGCTTTCTATTTGACTTTCCAGGTCCATTGTTGTCAAATTAGCTTCGTCGATGACTTTATAGAGAGAGTTAATTTCCTCTTCCACTGCCTTTCGAAATGACTGCTCATTTTCATATCTGCAGATAAAGGAACTTAATCAGCATAGCTAGGTGACCGAAAGGAGAAAATTATACATATTTTATTATATAGTAAATTTTATATATATTATTAATATAAATTATATATATATATGGCAGAGGTGACGGTTTGTATTTCACCTAAAGGGGCACTGCTGCTCAGCTTCTTCCAATACTGCTGAGTGGGAAGGGTAGGAAATGGGAAAGCTGGATTTAGACGTGAAATATCCAGAGTTGGCAAACTCACAACTTACTCAATAACACACATGCTCACACATGTGCACACACAATCTCATGAGTCTGAAACTGCCTGCTCTGAGCTCTTTCCATCTCTGGTTCACACGGGGCCTTCTTTCTAAAAGCTACCCAGCATCTTTGCCAATGTCTTCCTGTGTCACTCCTTTTCTTCCACCGCCTTGTTCCCAGCTGTGCCACTCAGCCCACGTTCACAGCTTACCTTAGCCCACTCACAGAAAGGAGAAATCTCACACTCCTCATTCCAGAAAGTGTCTTACTATCTTAGAATTTTAAAGGGACTTTAGCATTCAACTATTCAAACTCCTACCCAGCAACAGTCCCTTGGTAGCATTCTTGGTAAGTGATCACATAGCCTCTGCTTGAATACTTCCAGTGACAGGCAACTCATCCTCACTCAAGGCTGCCGTTCGGTTTTTGGACAGCTCTACTCATTGTAAATCACCCCCTCCCCCCAAGAGCTTAAATCTCCATTCTTATATGAATCTACCAAGTATCGGGTTTCACCCTTTGGAACACCCAAAGTCAGTCTAATCCTTCCTTCTGGTAGTCCATAAATATTTAGAGGCTGTCTCTTATGTTACTCTCTCATTTCCCCTCCCCACCGCCAACCTCTCCAAGCCTTTTGTTCCTCAGGTTATACCTTCCCAGTTCCTTCCTCCATTCTTTAAAAAAAAAAATGTTTTATTGATTTTTTTAGAGGGGAATGGAGAGGAATAGAGAGAATCATTGATGAGAGAGGAACATTGATCAGCTGTCTCCTGTACACCTCCTCCTGGGGATGTGCCCCAAACCAAGGTACATGCCCTTGGCCAGAATCGAACCTGGGACCCTTCAGTCCACAGGCTGATGCTCTATTCATTGAGCCAAACCAGCCAGGGTGAAGGATTGTGTTCCTATCAACATTTCCTCCTTCTGGGAGCAAGCCCTGTCCTTCCAGTGAAATGAAAACCCATATGACCGGGCTTGGTCCCTGTTGGTCCAAGTTGGACGAGTCCCCCTGGGCCTCCGGAGTCCTGCTTTGCTCACCTCTCCAGGAGCCTGGTCCCTCCGGGATATGGTCCCCTCAGCAAACTCTCTGAGCCCTCGGGGCCACTTTTGTGTCTACAAGAAGGCTTTGGGCCTGACCATCTTGGCTCTGGATTCTCCCTGGGACCGTTTCCCCACCCCATCCTTCCATGAGGCTGGAGGAGAATGCTGCAGACTCCAGATAGCATTACCTGAGTCCCCAAGAGTCTGGAGGCATGGGGGGAGGGGTTGTTGGGGGGGAGGGGTGAGGCGGGCAGAACTGCCTCTGTGGCAAAACATTACCTGTCTTTGAAGGCATCCGCACCCGCCTGGATGTTCTCTGTCTGCAGCACGAGCTGGGCGTTTTCCAAGACAGCCTCACCCACCTGGGACAGTCACACAGCAGAGGAGGCAGAGTCACGGCAATGTTAGAGAAATAGGAAGGGAGAGAGAGAGAGAGAGAGAGAACTATCGATGTAGTGGAGAAACATCAATGGGTTGCCTCCTGCATGTGCCCCAATCGGAATCAAACCCTCAACCAGTTGGTGTTCAGGACAGCACTCCAAGCAACCGAGCCACATGGCCAGGGCAGGATCTGGACGTTTTAAAAGAGCATTAGAGTTGGATTTTTGGAGCAAAAAGATCACTCCACAGCCGGCTTGTTCACAGCCTTCCTGCTTTACTGTTGATGAGTACCAACCAGGGGCTTATTCAGGCCCCAAGTGGAGGCTAATTATAGGCTCTCGCCTGCCAAAGTGCAGCTGGCTGGCTGGGCTTCTCCATCTCCTTGGCGGACGGCATCCTGAAATGACCTGCAGTCCACCATGCGGCCACAGAGGGCCCTTCATGGCTCCCCTGCAGGCGCCCTGCCTACCAGGGGCTACGTCCTCTCTGGGGTTGGCAGTGGCTGGGCCATCCCAGAGGTAGGAAGGGCCAGGCAGGCAGCGAGGTGAGGCTGGGCCTTGGCTGAGGCTGAGCATGGGCTGAGGACTGGGATGGGGCCAAGGCCAAGAGCAAAGCTTGGCGCCTGCAGTGGAACAGGGAACGTCTTTGTTTCTACCTGGGAAAGCTTTATGAAACCCTCGCTGGGGCTGAGGATAGGAAAGGAAGGGGAAGGGAAGTGCCTGGCCCGTGGCCTGGTGGAACTGGCTGGTGCTGGCTTGTGGGGGCAGATAGTAAATATCCCAGGGGTTTTGTGAGCTGGCTGTTAAACACAGCCGTCATGAAAGTTTTAATTATGTGAACTTACAACTAAACACATTATTTCAAAAACACAGGTGATAAGTACTCAAAATGCAACGGTCATGAAAACTCACCGCTTCCTAATTGTTTTACTATGTGTTACTGTCATCTCTGCATATATAAGGGCGTGCTCAGCCCTTCATTCAGTGACAGCATGTTGCTAGCTTGATATCAGCCATGGTGGGGATGTTTACACCAGGGCAATTGGCAAACTGTCCTATGCCTGGATTGCTGATTGTTAAACACTCACAGACCGAGCCCCACATTCTATTAGATACTTAACACTCATGACTTTGCTAAAAGCCCCGGCACCCCTCTGAGGTGGATTTTCAGCACACCCATCTTCCAGATAAGGATGCTGAGGCTCCGAGGGCTTAGGTGAGTGGCCCCAAATCACGTGGCTGGAGCATGGCAGGGGCAGAATGCTGAGCCGGGCCAATGGGACTTGACAGTGTGCATCTTCTGTCGTCAGCTTTGGAAACGGAAAGGCACATCAGAATCAAGAGAGACTGCTGCGGAGGATCGTTTTCTGACTTCCTCCCGTGACACAGAGCAGCCAGGACTACAGGTTCCTATCTGGGCTACATCATGAAGATAAAGACCTATCTCCCCTGATGGATATGAAAATGCTGACTAAATCAAACCAAATCAAACCAAACCAAACCAAACCAAACCACAGCACAGGGCCAGGCTGGCAGCCGGCACATGGGGTCTGGGAAGGCTGGCAGAGGAGGCCCTCTTCACCTCCTCCCCCTCCTTCTGCCCAATATAGAGCCAGAAATCCTACCCGCAAGGCAACATGACATGATGCCAGGTCTCCTGTTAAAACCAGACACTTTGCCATGGTAGCAATAGTGTGGATTGCAGTGTGTGATTAGGTGGTCTTGGGCCTATCTCCCCAGCACATTTTTTATTTTTATTTATTTATTTGAGAGAGAGAGAGAGAGAGAGAGAGAGAGAGGGAGAGAGAGAGAGAGAGAGAGAGAGAGAGAGAGAGATTGATTTATTTTTCCATTTACTCATGCATTCATTGGTTGATTTTTCTATGTGCCCTGACCCCCCAGCAGCCTTGGTGTATCTGGATGATGCTCCAACCAATTGAGCTCCTCAGCAGTATTTTACTCAAGAGTCATCAAAGTCTCACTGGAGTGAGAAGCAGGAGACTCCTTCAAAGCATAAATGCCGCTGAGGAGAACTGTTAGGACCAGGAGAATGGGGGTCAGAGGTCATGGCAGGCTCCTGTTTGTTCTGAGAGGGATGGTGCGGGAAGGGGGCAGGGCAGGCTGACCACTGGGCTCTGTCAGCTCCAACTGCTCTCCTCCCTGGCACCGCCTTCCCGGCCCCTCCCCGCGGAGGCTGCCTCCGCAGGCCTTGCACCACTGGTTCTCAAAGTGTGGTTCCCCGGATCAGCAGCAGAACCACCTCAACACTTGTCAGAAGTGCAATGTCTCAGACGCTAGCCCTCTGGAAGTGGGGCCCAACGACATGTTTTAACAAGGTTTCGAGGGGCTTACAAGGTGCACTAGATGCGGAGAACCCCTGCTTTGCACCGACCTGCCTCCAGGCCTGCTTCTGCTCCCTCCCAGGCTGCCCCGAGAAGTCCTCCAGGTCCTCACTGTGCGGCTGCCTGTACTTAGAACACCTGGTTTTACCACCTCATGCCTTTTGCCTTCCACCTGAGAAACTCACCCCATTCTAAAGCGCATCTCAAACATGGCTGCCTCTGGAAAGCTTTTATTTAAAAATATATTTTTATTGATGTCAGAGAGGAGTGGGTGGAGACCGGGAGATAGAAACATCAAGGATGAGAGAGAATCATCAATCAGCTGCCTCTTGCACACCCCACACTGAGGTCTGAGCCCACAACCTGGGCATATGCCCTGACTGGGAATCGAACTGTGACTTCCTGGTTCATGGGTCGATGCTCAACCACTGAGCCACACGGGCTGGCCTGGGGGAAGCTTTTTGATTCACCCGCTCACACACTCTCGCCTTCATTTCTTCAGTGTCTGTTTCCTGTGAGCCGGGCCCTGTACTGCTCGGAGGGGCATCAGCAGCTCATGAGAGAGGTGGTTGGAAAGGGAAAGGAAGGCCAGGCCACAGTGGGAAGGCCTTGGGAACCGTGGAAAGGAAGCAGGATTTACTCAGAAGCCACGAAAAGGCTCTGAGCAGGCAAGACCCCCGACTCCAGCGGGAAGGGGGACTGTGAGAGGCAGGAGGCCATGCTCAGGGCCCAGCTGGGGGCTGCCCGGGAGATGCTGGCGGCGTTGGCCAGGGTGCTCGCAGGGAGAGTGGAGAGGAGCCGACAAGTTTAAGACGCATGCTGGGCCTGGGACAGACAGTGTTTGGTGATGAAGCACCATCAAAGCATCATCAGATACTGCTGAGCAGTTCAACGGGTGGGAGCATCATCCAGACACACCCTGCACCATCCCTCTCAGAAGAGGTTTTGGGGAGAGTGAGCAAAGGAGCTGAGAACGGCCCTCGGTTTCTAGCCTGAACCGCGAGGTGCCTGGTGCTGATGCTTCCTCCCTCCTCGGGCCGTTCCTGCCTCTGAGCCCCAAGCCCACGGCACAGGCTGCATCACACACACACACACACACACACACACACACACACACACACGGCAGACAACGGCAGTCTTCTCTTCCTCCCAAGCCCCGCTCTTCCTCTCACCACTTGGCCAGTCTCTTGGGGAACTCTAAGACTTGCTTTCTTCGTCCGTAAAGATGAGGATGATGCTGCGTCCCACCTCCTGGCACTTGGGAGAATCAAATGAGCCACGGCCTGAATGGCACTTGGCTGCCCGCCTGGCGTGCAGTGAGCGGCCGGTGAACGGCAGCCGTTGTTGTTATTGTTATTTGTCTTCCTACAGAGCAGTTGTTCCAAGATTGCCCACCGGCTTGACGGGTGTGTGCAGCCTGGCATGCGGCAGCGGTGGCACCGGTGGCTGGATGAAGACTCCGATCTGGCGGCTTGATTTTGTTCGGCGTTCGGTTCTTCCTGTCCACAGTCTTTTTGAAAAGTCACCAGCACCAGGAGGGTGAGGATAGTAGCCCTTCGCACCGCTGTCCTCACCTGGATGCAGTTGCTGAAATAGAAGGAGCTGGAGGTGGCACGGCCTCTGGGGTACAAGGGACAGGAGATGACTTCTTGTTTAGTTATTGCTAGAAGCAACTCATGCTGAGCGTTGGTCCATCTCATGGTGAGAGATCTGACCATCGCGGTGTCGGAAGAGGGCAAGGACGAGCAGCATTTTAAAAAAGTGTCAGCCTCTGGGCCTCTGGGCACGAGAATGTGTTAGTTGGAGTTGAAGATATTGGCATGCCAGCAGTGAGAGCTGCGGGCGTGGGGAGGAGGCGGGCAGGATGGGGCTCCTGGGAAATCAGGCTGGGCTGGCGCGGGGCGTGATGCAGGAGTCCCTGGAAATCCTTCTCGCATCCAAGAGACTTTCACGTTAAGGACAAACGCTCAGCATGATTTGCTTCTAGCAATAACTAAACGAGAAGTCATCACCTGTCCCTTGTACCCCAGAGGCCCTGCGTCTCCATCCCGATGGTGAGGCCCACATGGGAGCCAGCTGAGTGGGGGCTTCTCTGAGCTCATGGACACCGCCCAGCGGCCTTTCTCATGGACATCACTTCCCCCCGGCTCTCATGACACCTTTCTCCTGCTCTTCCTCCCACCCAATTGGCCATTTTCATGGGCATTCTCCTTGGTTAAATCTTTTTTTTTTTAAAAATATGTTTTTATTGATTTTAGAAGGGAAGGAAGAGGGAGAGACAGAAACATCAATGATGAGAGAGAATCACTGATGGACTGCCTCCTGCACGCCCCCTATTGGGTATGGAGCCTGAAAGTCGGCATGTGCTCTTAACCAGGAATCGAACCCTGACCTCCTGGTTCATAGGTTAGTGCTCAACCACAGAGCCATGCTGGCCAGGCCATCTGGGCGACTTTCAATAGAAAGCTCTATTTCTCCCTGCATCAGTTATGGACAGTTTCTTTCTCACACTCTCTCTTTTAATCACAGATGTCTTATTTTCTAAGGTCAAAGGGAAGACAAAAACCCCAGTTTAATTACTAAATGACTCTTGTGATGCCTGTGTGAAAGACAGATTCTTCCTGCGAAGAATTACGACGGTGGCGCCCCTGCTTGTCAGAAGCTGTGGGCAGGTGGCCAACTCCTTGTTGTATTTCCCTGCAGAGCGCCCGCCGGCCTGCAGGACAGCGTCAGCGCAGTAATGATCTCCACGGCGCTGCCCTCCCCACGGGCAACCATCTCACCTCCCCACACGCACAGCTCCTAACACGATGGAGCTGTGTCTTCTCTTGTGAAACGGGGCAGTTGTATCCCCAGAGTGCCAGGCGCGTGGGAACCGCTGAGTAGATGTCTGTTCAATGAATGAATAAGCGATGTACGTTCAGAGAGCCAATTATGTGAAATAGCATCGAGAAGCCAATTCACAAGCTTTAGGGGGCAACGCCTTAGGAGGTGAGGGGGTGAGGGGAGTGGAGCCTTCACACGCCGTTTCTGGGAGTGTGAGATTGTGCAGCCACTTGGGGGGTGATTTGGCAATGCCATATAAAAGTGGGGGACAGACCCAGCTCATTCTACTCCTAGGTGCTGACCAGGGGCAGGGGCTGGAACTTGTTCTGAAAGGGCCAGCTAGGGAATATTTGAGGCTTCGAGGGCCCAGGGTTGTGGTTGCACCTGCACAGCTGGGCCCCAGTAGGAAGGATGCCGCCGTGGGTGATTAGTATGTGGATGGGTGTGGCTGTCTGCCAATCAAACTTTATGTACAAAAGCAGGTGGCTGGGTGGATGTGGCCTGCCTCGGACCCAGAGAAATCCTCCTGGGTATGTACAAGCAGGTCTGTGCCCCCTCCTGTTTGTGATGGAGGAATCTGGAAGCCACCTACATCCACCAATAGAAAAACACATAATCTGCAGTGTACACACAACGGGATGCTACGGCTGTCAATCCAGGCACATCTCAAAACCAAAGCGAGGAGTGGAGACAACAAGCCACAGAAGAAAATAGTATGTGATGGTTAATTAAAAAAAAAAATATTCTAGCCGAAACTGGTTTGGCTCAGTGGATAGAGCGTTGGTCTGCAGACTGAAAGGTCCCAGGTCGATTCTGGTCGGGGGCATGTACCTTGGTTGTGGGCACATCCCCAGTAGGGGGTGTGCAAGAGGCAGCTGATTGGTGATTCTCTCATCGATGTTTCTAGCTCTCTATCCCTCTCCCTTCCTCTCTGTAAAAAATCAATAAAATATATTAAAAAAATATTCTATTGATTTTTATAGGGAGAGGAAGGGAGAGAGAGAGTTAGAAACATTGATGGGAGAGAAACATCGATCAGCTGCCTCCTGCACACACCCTACTGGGGATGTGCCGGCAACCAAGGTACATGCCCTTGACCGGAATTGAACCCGGGACCCTTTAGTTCCCAGGTCGACACTCTATCCACTGAGCCAAACCGGCTAAGCTGTGATGGTTAATTTGGGCCATGGTGCCCAGATATTGATTGGGCCAAATGTTATTTTAGATGTTTCTGTGAGGGTGTTTGTGGATGAGATTAACAGATGAGGGTGTTTGTAGATGAGATGAACTGTTGAGACTGGGGGTGAGGAAGGAGGGGGGGGGCGACACATGCCAACAGCCTCCTTACACGTGACACTAATTACACCACAGACTGAGGAGCAGCAGCCTAATCTCTGCCTCGGACGAAGCCTTTTCCCACCCTTCTTATTCTCCTTTAAGTTTCAAATGGGCTGAGGTCATGATGGCAGACAGGAGATTAGGGAGCTGGCCAAGGAGTCTGGTGAGTTGAGATTTGAGGGTGGGGGAGGGGGTGGAGGGAGGGAGACCCAGGACCCCTGACTCCACCCTCAAGCTCTGTCTTAAAACCCAAAGCCACAGAAGATGCAGCTGGAAGAGAAAAGGAGGGGGCTGGTTTCTCCCAGCACAAAAGGAAGCCAAAGAGAAGAAGAAGAGACTTGCTGGCTAATATATGCAAAGCCTCTGGGAAGTTTTCTGGTTGATTTATAACCCTCAGCAAACTGGGCACCGTCGTGGAAATTCTGACGTGAACAGTCCCTGCAGGGCGGCATGAACTGTGTGAAGGGATAATTATAGGTGCACGGTACTTGACACAAATAACATTTGCAGCTGGGTGACTGGCAGAATTAATTCCCAGAGCAGCCAGAAGGTGGCGCCACGTGCTAAGAGACCTGGATCGGAGTCCCGGGACTGCTCTTCCCATTTCCAAGGGCATCCCCCTGGCATTCCGGTTTGGCTCGGAGGCCACTCTTGGATTTCTACCACAAAGTGGGATGCTTCTGAGAGACCCAGGGCCCATCCCTCATTGCCTCTGGGCAGGTGCCAATTCCTTCTCCCGGGGGCACTGCGGAGTGGGCTGGGCAGATGGTAGCGGGAGGGCCTTGCCATCCGAGTCATTATCATCCGCTACTGCCAACGATGTCAGAAATCGCTGCCACAGTCTGAGTGCTCACCAAGGGCAGACGCTATGCTATGTGCCCTAGGCAAATTATTCGATTTAATCCCCAGTTACATTGGCAATCCTGTGCAGTAAATAGTGTTATTTCACCGATGAGAACACTGACATTCGGAGAGGTTAAGGAATTTGTCTCAGGTCACAAGGTTGGTCAATGGCAAAGCCGGAATTTGAATTCAGTTATGTTGGCCTCTATAGCGGGTACCATGAATCCCTGTGATATAGTCTCCCCCCTTCCCTCTTTCTGTCCCTCCCTCCCTCTCCCCTGCCTGGCACTGTGCTGGGTGTTAGATTCAGGAAGGACCAGACTGAACCCTGCTCCTGGGATTCTCACTGTGACACGTGGGCCCGGGTGACTGCTGTGCGGAGACGGGCAGGGCAGGCTCACCCAGGTGCCAGCTTCAGGGCGGGCAGGAGGCTGGGGGCTATTCCCGTTGGCAAGTCCAGCTGGTTTGTGGGCTCCACTGCACCTGCGTTTTTGTGATCTTAGATCAGGTGTGGGCTGTGCTCCTCTCAGTAAACCCTCCGTCTTGCCAATTTCTCCATTCACTGCCGTTTGGCAAGACCTGGGATCTACCCTGGCAGGCATGATGGGGTAGTAGGGGTGGTTAATAACCTGCTGCTTCATCAAGGGTGGGGCCCAGGAAATGAAGGAGGTGGCAGCCGGCCCACCAGCTGAGCCACAAAGGATGAGGGACAGGCTTTCTGGAGGGCTCTTCCTTAGGCTCCTCCCACTGCCCCCCCATAACGAGGAGGAGCAGGGACTGGAAGGTCTACAACTCCCTCACCCCAGGCTTGGAGATCAGCGTCCCTCCCTCTCATTTGACAGGTCAGGAGCCTGAGGGAGTCAGAGGGGAGGCCCGGCAGCTGCAGCTGGTCTGGGCTGGCCTGTGAAGGGAGCGGTGATGTGACCACCTGCTCGCGGAGGGAGGTCAGGGAGTCTGGCCTGTTCCCTGCACTCTGCAGGGAGAGGTCAGGATGGCCCAGGCCCTTCCTTTAGCTCGGAGCTGGAAACCGAAGCTGAAGGAGGGACGGGGTGACTTGTCCACGGTCACCCAGCCCCTCGGGGACGCCGACTATTTTTCTGTGGACAGTGCTCTCCTGGGCTCTCCGCCCTGTGACATCAAATGCAGAACAGACCCTTGCTCTTAGACTTCCCCCACATGGCCCAGCACAAGCCAGGCCTCCTAGCAAGCCCTCCTCACTCCCTCTCCCTGAGATGCATGTCCCCGGCCTCCGAGCCTGTGTCTCCCTCGCTGCAGCAAGCAGATAAGCCTGACTTTGTCTGCCCATTGGATGGTCTGCCTGTTTTTTTTTTTTGAGGAAGGGAGAGGGAGAGAGAGAGAGAAACATCAATGATGAGAGACCCCAAAATCCTACTGGGAATTGGACCATGACCTCCTGGTTCATGGCTCAACGCCCACCCACTGAGGCACAGTGGCCAGGCTCTGCCTGGCTTTAACAGGTGGGGACCTCATCCGCTGACCCAGGACCCTGGGGGTTGGCATTGGGGACCCCTGACACTGGGCATGCCTCTCACCTCCCACCACGAACTCGCAGATCTCTGGGTAGCGGTGGAACCAGGTGACAGCGGGAGGGGTCGGGTCACCCTGCAGCGTCTGAGACAAGGCCTGACCAGGGGTGGGCTAGGAGGAGGCTTGCTCCCACCTCCCGCGCTGCAGGGGACCAGCCGGGTGTGCGGCTACAGGCTGCTCAGATAAAGATGTTCTGCCGCCAGGGCCATGCACTCAGCACGTTCTTCTGAGCATTAAATTCACTGAGAAAGAAAAACTGACATCCCCCGGGGGGCTGGCAAGCTGTGAAACGTGCAGGCCCAGCTCCGCATGGGCTGACAGGCTGGAGCCGCCCAGCTCCTGTGCACAGTCAGTGCCTGTGACAGCGGCGGCCAGGAGCCATTGTTTCCTCTGTGTGCACCGAGGCGGAGAAGAGGATGCAGAGGAGGCACAGAGACACCTCTGCTGAGAGGGTAACGCTGCCACACAGTGGGCACTCCACGTCTACGCAAACCCACCCACCCGCTGTGGCTGTGGCTGGAGACAGTTGGCCTTGCAATGGGGACAGCAGGAGGCGTTCATCACTGTTTTTGTGGGGTAGACAGTATGCTGAATGGGTCCTGGTTGGGGCACCAGCTCAGCGAGGAACTTGATCCCTGAGGGCCTCAGTTTCTTCGTCCATAAAGTGGGTGTGATGGGCTGAACTGGGTCCCCCCCCCCCAGGTCCCTATGTTGAAGTCCTATCCCCAGCACCACTGGATGTGACTGTGTGTGGAGACAGGGCCCTGACAGAGGTAACTCAGTAAAAAATGATGCCACAGGGTGCTCGTACTCACCTAAGAGGAGGAGGACATTTGGACCCAGATGCCAAAAGGGAAGAAATGTGAAGTCACAGGGGGAAGCCAGCCATCTAAGCCCAAAGAGGGGCCTCGGCAGAAACAGCCCTGGGCGTCTCAGTCTCCACCCCCGGCCTCCGGGGCTGTGAGCACATGAGTTTCCGTTGTTGGAGCCACTGGGCCTGACTCTGTTACCACAGCCGCCCCGCAGTCCCAGGCCGGGCATGACCACCTTCCCGGGGACACGCCGACCCCTGAGGCCTGCCGGCCGCAGGGAAAACGTGGGCGGCTGTGTCTAGAGTCTTATCATCTAAGGACAGTCTTGCTCGGGGACATTGGGGGGGGGTGGAACCGAGAGAACCCCAGGGCCTTTGTGCTTCTCCAGGGGGAGGCTGAGATCTGGGCCAACAACCTGGTCACTCAGGAGCCTGCCCCGGGCTGCCCACCAGGGTCAGCACCGGGTGGAGCTTGCCTGGGGGTGCAGACGCTGCCCTGGGGACCCCGACTCTATTTTGGGGGCCCCAGGAGCTGCACCTTCTGTCTCATTTCCTCCTCCTTCCCCACAGCGGCGAGAAAGCTGCCTTCACCTTCATTATGCAGCTAAACACACCAGGCTCTCATACGTTTATAATAAATAAATCCATTTGTCAGATAGCCTTCCTGCTCCGAGCCAGCTGGGAGCAGCGAAGGAGTGGGCTCTTACCTGGGGGTGGAGATGCCTCAGTTCCAGGCCGGGATGATGCCCCAGGCTCCGGGCAGCTGCTGAGGAGGGGCTGGGCTGGCAGGTGTGGGCAGTTGGGAGTCAGGCAGGTACTCGCTGCCTGAATAACTTGGCCCTGAGTCTAACTTCCTTTCTCCGTGTTGCCGCATTTCCCCTGAGACTTATTTTGACGCTCTCTGGCCCTTGAAATAAACGCATACAAATGAGCCGTTGTTCTCCAACAGCAGGTCAGCTTTGGGGTGGAATCCCCCCTCTCTCCTCCCCGCTCCCTCCCATCGTCTCCTTCCACCCGCACCCTTTTCCTCTGCAGACATCAGCTGAAACCACTTGTCCTTTCTGCTGAATAATGAATGCTTTTGCCACCGTCAGGCCACGGGCTCGTTTACAACCAGATGAATGGGTCTGTCTGCGCTTCCGCGGCCGCCACACGATAAACTGCTTCATTTTCCTAAATTGAGTCCTCCACTCCGGCGGCTGCACAGACTCCGGGGAACGCGGCAGCGGCCGTTCTGCGGGGTCAGCGGTTCTTTCAATGATTCCCTGGGTCCCCAGCCAGCGGCCGCCACACTGTACCGGCCCCCCACGCTGGCCCCGGCCCCCCACGCCGGGCCCGGCCCCCCACGCCGGGCCCGGCCCCCCACGCCGGGCCCGGCCCCCCACGCTGGCACAGCTGCCCGGGCTCCGTTCTAATTTAGCTCTGGGGGTGTCGCTCAGTAGGTCTCCCCTGTTCTCTTTTGTGTGGACCGTCAGCATTGATGCCTCTGTGAGGCTGCGGGGCTGTGCCTCCCTGGGCCTGGCTGGAACCCCAGCCCTGACCTCCGCTGTCACAAGTTGCTGGCAGGAATTTTACTTATTACTTCTCTTTTTTAAAAAAAAATTATTATGTAAAGATAAAACATACTAACAGTGTCACAAAGATATACAGCCCCAAGCCAGCCTGCTGCTGCCGGAGGTCCAGTAGCTAAATGACACACAGGCTCTCTCTCTCTCTCTCTCCCTTCCTCTCTCTGAAACCAATAAAAATATATACACTAGTCCCCGGCCTCCAGCCTCTCACTGGCAGCCAGCTGGCCGCCCCTCGCCCTGCTACAGAGAATCGCCCGCCGGCCTCCTTTCTAACACGAAGAGTAGCTGCCATTTTCTGCAGCTGCCATTTTACTCAAAAATATATATTCGTGCTGCCCAGCCAGCGTGGCCCAGTGGTTAAGCATAGACCCATGAATCAAGACGTCGGCCTTTCGATGCAAGGCCTGGGCATATGCCAGGGTTGAGGGTTTGATCCCCAGTAGGGGGCGTGCAGGAGACCCTCTACTCATCATGGATGTTTCTCTCTCTCTCTCTCTCTCTCTCTCTCTCTCTCTCTCTCTCTCTCTCTCTCTCTCTCTCTCTCTTTCTCTCTTTCTCTCTCTCTCTCTCATCAATAAAAATACATCCACTAGTTCCCAGCCTCCTTGTTCTTTTCTTAAGAAGCGGAGAGTCTGTGTGTCATCTAGCTACCGGATCGCTGGCTTGTTCCCGCTGTTCCACTTCTGAAATATTCAGGGAGCAGGATTTTACAGGCGCCCTCTGCCCCTGAGCCCAAGGGTCCTGTTTGAAGCTGTAGCCGCCAGGCTCTGCCTGCATTTGTCCGTCTGGCTGGCTTCCTTCGGAGCGCGGGGACTTGCTGGGAGCGGGGAGGGGCACGCACTGACCTCGGATAGCTAGGCATTTTGTGGTGAGAACCGCAAAACTCATAGCAACAATGCCATTCCTATTCGCATAACCCGGTGGTCGGCAAACTCAACAGTCAACAGAGCCAACTATCAACAGCACAACAACTGAAATTTCTTTGGAGAGTCGAAAACCGACTTCTGCGCATGGGCCACGAAGTTTCAAGCGCACTGTAAGTGCGCGCCCACACGTGGTATTTTGTGGAAGAGCCGCACTCAAGGGGCCAAAGAGCCGCATGTGGCTCGGGAGCCGCAGTTTGCTGACCACTGGCATAACCCACGGACACAGACAATGGTGCGGTGAAGGCCTGGGGGCGTGGTCACAGGCCTCTCAGGAAGCTCCCTGTCCCCAGGGCTGCTTTGTCTTGTGATCTGAGCCTCAGTTTACTCCGTTTATTGTGAAAAATAAAAAGGCGGAGCTCCTTGTTAAAAAAAAAAAAACAAAAACAGAGAGAAAAGAAAGATGGCTTTAAGACTATTAAAAGGGAAAGCTTTATCCTATTTTCCATGTTTTTTTTTTCCTCAGGGTAATTCTGCTATTTAATCTCGTACTCCCTCAGGTGCAGGGATACTCAGTGCAACCCTCGTCAGCATCTGGGGGGGCCTGCCCCACTATTTGGGGCCCTGCCTGGCCCCTCAGCCGCTGGACCGACATGCCACGTCCTTTTTGAGAGTGGATAAGCTGCCAGGCATCACCGTTCCTGCGGACTGGCCGCTTCCACCCACGGAGGGGAGGCCACCCCGAGGGCACTGAGCCTCAGTGCCACCCTGTGGGCAGCTGGGTCAATGGGCAAGAGGCTCGTGAAGAGTCTGTGGCGTCAGAGTGCAAGGAACTGCCCTGCAGAAATGCAGGCACAGCCGGGGACGCTTGGGGGTTTACGAGGCACAGGGATTGGCAGCAGGGCTGCGGCAGTGAGTGTAGGAGGAAGGGCGGCCTCAGACTCAGCAGCTGCAAGGCCCAGGCTGCTCCAGCGGCTCTCCCTCAGCCCCGCTGGATGGGAACGCACAGCAGCCCGGGCCTAGCGGCGAGGACAGTGTGTGTCCTGGGTCCTGTGCTGTCAGCTGGCACTGACTGACGTGGGGACGCATCCTGGGATGACATGCGAGGTAGGCGGGGCACAGGGGGAGCCTCTGAGTGTGTCTGCTCAGTATCACCCAGCCACACACAAACGAAAGCTGTGAACTTGTTCTGGGGGCTGCGTGCGGGGCCCCAGGGTGCACAGGGTCTGAGCTGGCAGCTCCTGGCTGGGTGAGAGGCTGAGGGAGCACAGGAATCCCAAGGCCGGCACTGGGAGGGCAGGTGTGTGTGGGGAGGGTGAAGGCAGCCGCCCACGAAGAGCCGAATGAGATGTGCAGTGCTGGCTGCAGTCCCAGTGTTAGAGCCAGGGCTGCAGGCTGGTGATGGACCAGCTGAGAGCTCTGCAGGGAGCGCCGAGCGCAGGTCCTGACTAAGCAGCGAGGACGGAGGAAGCTTCACATCCTGCCCTGTCCGTCAGACAGCCGCCAGCCACAGGCGACCATGCAAAGTCACTAAATGCAGTGAAATAAAAACATCAGCTACCCAGTCGCATTAGCCTCTCATGGCCAGGGGCCACCAGGAGGGACAGTGTGCACACAGGCCACTGCCATCACTGCCGAAAGTCCCATGTGAAGGCAAATGACCCCTTACTGTCTTACATCGAACACAGGGTGAAACCACATTTAAAATACCTTCAGTTAAATAAGACATACTACCAATAATATTAACTAACTTCACCGGCTTCCTTTTACTTTTTTTTTTTTTTTTTTTTTTTTTTTTACTGTACACAATAGGAACTTGTAAATTATCCTTGTGGCTAATTTACAATATTTCTATTGGACAAGGGCCCAGAACACACCTTCACTCACTCATTGTTCTCAATGCTACATCCATTCGATGCTATCCCGTTTGACCACGGCTGTAAAAACCCTTTCTTAACACACAGGTTATGGGGCAGCCCGGGGTAATGGCACAAACACAAGCTTTGGAGCCAGAAAGTTCCGGGTCCAGTTCTCAGCTCCACCCCCTACTCTCTGCATGGTCATGGCCAAAGACCTTCCCTCTGTGCCTCCGTCTCCTCCTCTGAACCATGGGGTCAGGGACTGAGCCACAGCCCAGCACTGCTGTGCACCCCGGGAGACTGTGATGGAGAGGGACGCTCGTGGGCCGGCCCTTGGGCACCTCCTTCACTGCTGTTCTTACCCGTCCAGTGTTTTTAGCATGAAAGTAGGAGGGGTCATGGTCAGTGCTCTGGCCTCCGACCACTTACTCCCCTGCCTCCTGCCCTCTGTGTCCCGCCTCAGCCGCCAGCCTCCTGCCCGCGGGTCCCGCCCTCCGCAAAGCTTGTGGGCACAGCCCGCACTCACCTGCTGGCAGCTGCTGGCCCAGGAGGCCCTGAGGGCGCCCTGCTGCTCAGCGCGCCCGGCCTTGCTCTCCAGGTGCCTCCGCAGCTGGGCTTCCAGCTCCCGGCTCACCTGCTCGAGGGCATGCACCTGGGCCATGTACCCCACCAGGCAGCCCCCCAGGTCCTCGGCGGCGTCCAGATCCCTCCCCAGGCCGGGAGCAGGCGCAGAGGCCAGGCCCGAGCTCCGCAGCCCCTGCAGAAAGACGCTGCTGATGCCCAGGGCGCGGCGGGTCACGCGGGCACCCAGGCCGCCCATGGCACTGGTCCTGGAGGCCGGGGGGCTCGCCAGGGAGGAGGACGATGACCGTGTCCCCCTGAAGGACGCCCTGTGCCTCTGGACGGGCACGCTGGCACGGGTGGGCGCATCCACCACCAGCACCCGCATTGAGCTCATCGCCTTCTGTGCCCGCCGGGCTGAGAGTCCAGTGGCTTTTGGTGTGCGGCCCCGGCGGCCCTGTGGCCGGGTCACGGGCCTCTCTGGAAGCTCCCTGTCCCCAGGGCTGCTGTGTCTGCTGTTTTCCATGAGCTTCTATGGCTCACGGAGCTGAAAGAGAGCCGGCCGCCCAGGGCCGTGTGCAGAGGCCTCGCACCTTCTCTGCAGGGTCACGTGCCCCACCTCCCAGGTTTTCCTGCTGGTGGCGGCGGAGGCTGGATCCCTGCAAGCTGTGGGGGTGGCTCCTCTGGGCTAGTGTGTGTTTCACTGAGTGAGGGCAAGGCGGGCATCAAGCAGCCCCGTTTCACAGAGGAGTAAACTGAGGCTCAGATCACAAGCGGCCGAACCAGGGTTTAAACAACGCAGGCATTCCCAGGGCCAATGTCAGGGCTTTCTATCTACATCCTTCCAGGTGCTGGTGTGCGGCTGTGGGACTATGCCCAGGGTCCCGCCAGGTGACTCAGGAGGGAAGCAGCCATGAACCAGCCATGGCGGGGGCAGCCCCGGGGGCTGGAGAGAAACCAAGCCTGTTGCTTCCTTCCTCCCCCCTCATCCTGGCAGCAGCTTCACGTCTCTCCCTGGTTTCCTTCTTCCTGAGAGAACCACAGCTCACCCGCTGTGTGGGCTTGGCCATACTGTGTCACGTCTCTGAACCTTACGTCCCAGGCCCTGTCCTGGGCTCTGCCTGGCTAATGCACCAGAAGGCTGCCCGCGGGTGCCCGAACAACTGCAATGACAACATCCTCACACAGGGGGCGCTGACTGGGCTGCCAGGAGCTGCATCCTTGTGAGTCCAGGATGTATGGCTCAAGGCTAAAGGAAGGGCTCAAACCAGGGACTGATGGGTATGATGACCCTCTACAGAATCGTAACCCTCACGGCCGGCCAGGTTCACTTCAGCTTCCTCTGATACTGACAACAAAGCCCTGAGTCCTGAGAGGGGTGGAGAAGGAGGACGGGCCGTGCCCTCATTCACACCGGTGCCTCCCAGACCCGAGGAAGGGTGATTCTCTTTTGGAGAAATCACAAACACGTTTTAAAGGATCTGTCTTATCAAATAATAAACGGCTAGTCCTATTAGCTCATCATTCCCACAAAACCCAATCTATGGTTAAAGTAGATGAAAACTAGAGCTGGATAGTAGGTGGTGTGGGTACTAAAAGAAGACTTAAAAGTTATTTTAAAATGAAAAGAATACAAAATGTATTAGCAACTGAATCCTCTGGCTAATAAAATAAGTTTATTTATATATACACGGTAGCTGAATTCTGTTGATAAGGAAAAATAAGTCATACATCCACATATGTATATATAACATATGCATCTCCGATCACATATATTATATATAAAGTTTACAAACAGGCATCTTCCTATGTACACACACACATTGACAGAGTAAATGCAGTCGCAAACAGAGACCCCACGGTCAGGATAACACGGCAGACACAGCACGCTGGGGAGGGTTTCGGGGCAGCATGTGACCTGCGTCTGTGTGGGACGGAGAGTCTTTACAGAGAGACAACCACGGAACTCACGTCCGGCACGTCCGGCACGTCCGGCACGTCCGTACGATACACGTTTCTGAAGGCCATCTTTTCCAAAGGAGGATGAAGACAGAAGAGTCATGATACGGAGACCACAGCAACAACACAGACATATGAGCCGACATTGAAGTCCGATCCCCAGTCTGACTATAAGAACATCTATATTCAAAATATATGCTATCAAACTATTTTTCTTTTAGAGAAAGGAAGCGTCCCAGCATTAATCTCCCGGCCCAGCCCCTACCGAGGAGGGAGAGGATGCAGGAGCCCGCGTGTCTCCGAGGGTCTGCCACCCACAGTGTGGGGTGGGGAGGCTGCCCACGGAGGGAGGGAGGGAGGGAGCAGTGGGGGGAGGGGGAAATGAGAGCCGGGTGGCGAGTCCATGTGCTGACAGCCAATCGGTGTCAATGCCGAGGATGGGATGGCTCCTCTCCCAAGCGATGGCTTTGGCCTTTTCGTTTCAGTAAGATCGCAGGACGATTGAGAAGTCACAGCGTCAAGGCTTCTCACGGAAGCGTCTGCTCAGGAGGACTCTCCCGTGGCCTTCTGAGAAACGAAGCTGAACCCCTAGAAGCTGAGCCCCTGACCGTGTGTGCCTGAAGGGCCAGCAGCCTCCAGCCCAGGCGGATCTGTGTTGACACCCTCTCCGGAGGAAGGCACGGTGTGGGACGCAGACGTGGTGCTGCGGGGGAGGCAGGCGTGTGCCTCTCGGAGGGCAGCCTCTCTTCGCCAGAGAAAAGCAGGCCTGTGGTTGGCATGGCGATGGGTCCCACTGTGTGGTGTCAGGGGGCCGGGGCCTCAGGATGAACTTTGGGGGACTCCAGCCTGCTCAGAGGGGTGACACTCAGTCAGTGGTGCCCGTCCGCGTCCTGCTTCAGTGATGGCTCCGCCGTCCTCTCCCCCGGGTGCCTTGGCTGTGTGCACATGGACTCCAGCGGGACCTGAGCTCTAAGAATCCTCCGGGGTCACGCATGTGACATGCCCTCACTGCCCGGGGCTGCTGGGACCCGCGAGGGCTCCAGGACAGTTGTTAAGAGAAGCAATCGGTGCAACTGCTTTGCTTAGAAATACCTTTATTTTATAAAGCCACGGGTCGTTCTGTAAAGTTTTTTTTTTTAAACCACACTTATAAAAAAAGACGCTGACAATTCTTAGGAAAGAAAAAGCTGAAAACGTTTCTCTGTAAGTCGGGGTTACACAAAGATTATATTTATAATATATATTTGTATATTTAGGGTGGAGAGCCCAAAGGCAGGGCATGGCAAAGCGAGGGCGCCGCGGTCAGATCTCGGATACCTGGTCGTTCCCCACAAACAGCGTTTCCTGGCAGAAGGGGTTGACGAGGACCATCCCCGTGTCTCTGTAGTCGCCGTTGGCTGGGGAGCGCGGCTCTGAGAGCTGGTCCTTCGGAGACAGGGAGGAGAGGGCGTGAGCTGGGAGGGCTCCCCGGGTGGCCCTTCTTAAAGACACGGACCCTCCGATTGTGGGTAAACGTTTTTCACCCATTTCCCTGCCAGTGCCGAGGTGCAGAGCCCTCTCTGCTCTTTCGGGTTTTTACAGCAGCTTCAAAAAAGATTTCCTGCTTCCGGAGTCATCCCCACCTCAGCTTTCTGAGATGGTATTGCTCTCCTTGTCGAAGTCGGAGAGAACTCACCATGCTCCACACACACACACACACCAGATGGCAAACTGTGGTCCACTGGGGCCACAGACTCTTCTTCCTGCCTCTCCCTCATAGACCTCCGGGAGACCTTGCTGCTTTTCCTCCCTAACACACCCCACACTAGTCCACCTCTTTCCTGCCCTGCCACCCCCATGTCAGAGCCTCTACGGACTAACTGCCCCCTTCCTGAGTCCCCCCAGAGCCCCACTTCTTGCAGAACTAGATGTGCGGAGGGTCTGAATCTCTGTGGGATGCGCTGTAGGTAGAAGTAAACAATCCAGTCTGTCTCCACCACCCAGGAGTGGGATCAGGCCCTCCAGTGCTTAGGCGTCTGAAGGGCTGTGGCCCCACCGCCCAGGGCTGCATGCACCCGTGGGCCACGGGATGGCACCGCCCAGGGCTGCATGCACCCGTGGGCCAGGACAGCTGTACTGACTCAGCCTGGGGAACTGGTTCAGGGGAAAAGGCATCAATTGTTCCAGTTCTAAACAGGTGGAGCCTCAGGCCCTGCAGGCGGTTCCAGGGCAGAGGCCGAGCTGCAGGCCCGGGACTGACTGGTCTAAGACAGACCTGCTTGCATGTCTTCTCTCTCGGAGGCCACAGTGAATGCTCTGAAGTTTCTTTTTTAAGTAAAACATGTAATTTTGAGCAATATGCACTGCTTTATGGAGAATAAAGAGATGAAAAAAGGGAGAGGCCATTTGTTGGTGAAAAGTCTTCTCTGATGACGGAATTCCCTGAGCACCCACCTGAGGGTGACACACGCCAGCCCCTCGGTAAGGATGACGGGGCGTGTCAGTGGGCAGAGCCCTTCTCTGGGGCTTTGGGCTGAGCTCGGAGGGACTGTGGGGGCTGGTCCCGGCTTGTCCCTTTACAGTCTCAGAAAGCAGGCGCCCGCCCAGGGAACCAGAGACTTTTCTCTGCGTGAAAGGGAGAAAGTTATTTAGGAAGCGACTAAGGTAAGAAAGAAGAGGAGGAGGAGGAGGTGGCAAGGAAGAGGGAAAGGAACACAAGCTTGGAAAAGTTTCCCAGCACCTCCTGGGCATCCGCATGGCCTGGGCCTGTGATCCGAGGCTTTCGTCCACCCTAAGGGGGGGCGGGCACCCGCGAATGGGCTTGGGCAAACGCCCCTGACAGCCTCCTAAGTGGGCAGCGAAGAGGCGGTGAGTACACCCTGTGACCATGACCACTGTGGGTAGTCTGCGGTGCACACGCGTGCCCAGGGAGGCGGGACAAATGGTAGCTTCGCTCTAGCTCAGGGTGGGAACCTTTCTGCTGCCAGGGGCCATTTGGATCCTGCATCCAAACATCATTTGCGGGTCCTACAAAACTATCAACTTAAAAGTCAGCCTGGCCCTGACCAGTTTGACTCAATGGATAGAGTCAGCCTGCAGACTGAAGGGTCCCAGGTTCGATTCCGGTCAAGGGCATGTACCTTGGTTGTGGGCACATCCCCAGCAGGGGGAGTGCAGGAGGCAGCTGATCGATGTTTCTCTCTCAGTGATGTTTCCAACTCTCTATCCCTCTCCCTTCCTCTCTGTAAAAAAATCAATAAAATATATTTGGGGGGCGGGGGAGAAACACAGCCTGCAATATTTAGTCAAATATTTAATTAACTCACCCCTAACCCCTGGACAAATGATTTCCAGGGTCTTGTAGGGCCTGTGGGCCGGACATTCCCCACCCCGCACTGAAGCACAGAGGGGAGTAGACCTCCTGGGAGGGAAACCGATAAAATTCACTCTGAACCCAAACTGAGCTTCGTGCGAAACCCTGAGCTTGTGTCGATGGGCAGCCTCCGCATCAGAGCCTCTGGCTGTGCTCAGCGGCCTGTGCTCTGGGCCGGAGAGACTCCTGGCCTCCCCGCAGTACGCTCACAAGCACTGCCTTCCCACTTCGGTTTTCACGGGCCAATTTTGCAGAGAGAATAGGAGGAGTTTAGAGCTCAGGGATTTGCAGCCCACACTCAGAGCGGGGCCAGCCTCTGCCTCGTCCTAAAACCAGGTAACACAAAACTCAGAACTTTCAATGACCCTCTGCTGCTGCCCGCGACAAAAGTCCATCCAAGACCATGCCCATCCACCTGCCAATCCTGCACCCTGGCCTCTACCCACCTTCCCTGCGGAGTGGAAAGGGCACAGCGCCCAAGTCAGAGACCTGGGTCCCCAGCCCAGGTCCGTGTTGGGCAAATGCCCTTCAGCCGCACCCCATACCCTCGCCACCTGCCTCGGCTCCGTCCTTTGCTGGGTCACCTGCTAAGTCTTCTGTGTAGACTTCCCTTGAGTGCCCACAGCTGTAACACCTCTTGCCTCTCCCCTAGTCTGCTTTGTCTGTGAATGATGCATGAGGCTCAGACCCAAGCACAATGATATCTGGGCCGCTTAAGAGCAAGCTCTCATCTCCACAGTCCCCGGACAGGAACATGGGTCCTCCCTCTGTGAATATTTGTTGGCTTGTTCTCAGGAACAGTGACTCCAAAACTTTGCTATGTGTGCAAGGCACCTGGGGTTCTCGCTGAAGGGCAGACCCTGACCCCAGGCGAGGCAGGGCTGCAGCGTCCGGTGCTGCTGTTGCTGCTGCTGCCAGGGGAGCACACACACAGCTCTCTCTGGAGCCCGCGGCTCCGGGCAGCGGGGCCAGCACCCCCGGGGCACTCCTGGGCTGGGCTCCGTACCTCGGAGGTTTCGAGGGACTGGATCTCCCTCGGCAGCTCCACGGCGTGCTTGTTGAAGTAGTCCATGGTGATGGCGTTGTTCCAGTAGCTCAGGTTGTTCTCGGGGTTGGCCGCCTTCCTCTTCCTCCGCAGGCAGCACACGGTCAGCAGGACGGCTGCGGAGAGAGCCCACGTTAGAGAGCGGGGGCACCGGCACGGAGCAGCATTCCCGACGGACACAGCCAGTCCCCAGGAGCGCGGGGAAGGCCACCCAGGCAGCCACGACCGCCGTTAATCCCCACGTGTGCCCACTCAGCAAATACCTACGTATGCTGCGTGCCTTGTGCCAGGTGCTGGGGAGGAAGAAGGACAAGGGTCCTGGCTTTTATAAGCTTCCCTTCTAGGGGCGTATGGAAGGTTGCAGAGGGGTCAGACAATATATACGTAATAAACAATGAGTGAATAAGGTAAATCCAGATAGTGACAACTGTTGAGAAAAATAAGACAGGGCAAAGGGGGAGAGACAATGGAGGTGAGCTGGGGGAGAGAGTACGTTAGTCATCACGGAAGGCTCCCTAGGAGGTGAACGAGAGCTAAAAACAGAAGTCGGTGGGAGAGTGTGTTCCAGGTAGCGAAAACAGCATGTGCAAAGGGCCTGAGGTAGGGACAGGCTTGATGTGAGAGAAAAGACTGGCGTGGCTGGAGTGGGGTGAGTGTGGAGGAGACTTAGGAGATGCCAGAGCTGTGTCCACAGGCCGGGGGGGTGTGTGTGAAGAGGATGGGCTGTAACTTCAGTTATCTGTGGGTGCTAAGTGCCACTCCTGGAGTCTGCTCCAAGAAAAGGCCACACTCATTTGGAGAGGAGAGCGTGGCTGCAGAGAAGGCACGTGTGTACTGAGGGGCTCTGCTGGACTGGTGAGGGGAGGGGGGCAGAGTCAGATGAGCCCTTGATCACCACAGGCGGCCAAGAGTGAACCCTGACACCTGGACTCCAATGTCTGCTGCTCGCTGTCCATGATTCTGCCTCACAAAGACACTCTGAAGGCCGAGGCGGCACATTCGGGCCTGGTGGGGCTCTACGTGTCACAGCCTGCCGTGCGACCTATCTGTTCAATCTCTGAGCCTCGGGGCCCAGAGAGGAAGGAGTACGTTTGGATGTTGCTGATGAACCAGGCGACAGAGTGACTGGGGCTCCAGGGAGGCTTCTGCGGTGGGAGAGCTGGGATGGCTGTGTGCGCTCCCACATGGAACAGGTGACGCAGTAACAAGGGTGACAGGATCCCTCTTGGGGAGAAGCCCATAGTGAAGACTGGGCATCTCCTGCCCCAGTTTGCCATCACCGGGCCCTGTAAGGTGGCTGAAGCTCCAGGCCAGGGGTGAGCAGGATGCACCCAACATCCTGGAGGTGCCATCGACCTGTGCTGGGGAGAGAGGGCCCCAAGCTGAGCTGCCCCAGAGGCTGGACCCTTGGTGACAATGGCCACCAGGGGGCAGCAGAGGACCATCTCTGTCCACAGCAGCCAACTGGCCAGCACCAGGGTGCCTGTGTGTGCCAGGGTGTGGGGCAGCTGCAGAAGCTGGCACCCACACAGCTGCGACCCCAGGGCCCACGCCCAGCCCTCTGTGGGAGGAATTCTCCCGGATGCAGGAATTCGGCAGCTCTCATCCCAGCTGCCGTCTCAACCTGAAAAGACCTGCAGACAAGGTCAAGAGATTGGGCAAGTTTCCATGCCATCCAATCCGCTTTGATCAGAAAGACTTTAATTCTTTTGATCATCATTCTTCTGGGTCCCCTTAAAAGGTTTAAAAAATATGAAAGAAATGTCTGAGCTATAAGAGATTTGAGCCTGGCTGGTATAGACTTTTTAAAATTTGTGCATTTCCTCTTCTTCCCGCCCTTCTTCTGAAGAGTCCTTTCTTCAACTGGTTGAAGGGAATTGGGGGGGGGGGGGGCGGTGTAAGAGGGAGATAACTGTAGTACACAGCCTGAAAATCTGCTAACTTAGGGCACCCCCTTACTCCACAGATGAGAAGGCCATGGCCAGAGCACCTGGCTGGCTGGCCGCAGGTCACAGGTGTGAGTGGCAGGGCTGGGGCAAGTCCCCAGGTGCCGTCTCCCTGTTTCTGCTGTCTCTGTTCTTCCCTGTCCCCGCTTCTCACCTGCCCCTGGGACTGGGTGTGCAATAACTGGGGGAGTCAAGCTGGCGGCAGCCACAGACAGGGTAGGGGGAGGTGAGGCTGCCCTGGAGCCAGGCTGCGAACCTGGGACGGCACAGGTTGCAGAATTCTGTCCCCTGACCTCTCCCGCCCTGAATCCTGTGGGAATCCGGCCCTGGTGGTGCGGCCTGAGGGCTGGAGCAGGGGGTTCTGTCCCCACCTCTCTCTCCTTAATGTGTTGTCAGTGCTCCCATCCTGACGACATCTCTCTCAGCGGCTCCCAGGGCCGCTCAGGCACCTGCCACAGTGGGAGCCGGCCTGGTGACAGACAGAGCGTGGGTTTGGAGTCCAAAGACCTGCGGTCAAGGTTGGCTCTGCCACGGGTTAGACCAGGTGAGTCACTTCACCAGGCTGGTTACCGGGGGCCTCAGAGGATAGTAAGGAAAGTTAGAGACCACAAACGCAAATGCCTAGCGTGCCGCCTGACACACAACACGTGCGTAAGTCACAGAGTCTCCTTGTTCTCCCAGCATCCTCCATGGCTGAGTGACTCAAGGCCACGGCTCCACCTGTGGCTTAGAACTCTCGCTCTTTCAGCGACCGGCCTTCCATCCAGGAAAGAAAAGTACAGCTTAGACGTGTGGCATCTCTGACATATCCCCAGTGCTGACTTGGATGCCTTACGCCCGATTTAACCCACAAAGCGGCTGCCAAGGAAGCTGTTACTCCCCCTCCCCCCACACCCCCAGGTCCAGAAGAGGCTCCTGGGTGTTGACACGATGGGCCCTGCTCACCCAGCTCGTCCCTGGGACTTGAACCCAGGACTCTGTGACCCTCGGGTTGATGCCTGCTGTCCCGTCTTGCCCTGGACCCTGGAGGGGACGCGCCTTAGCACATGAGGTGCTTTGCACAGACACAGCTCTGTGCAAACACAGGTGCCAGCCACCCCCTTCCGGGTCAGTTAGAAACTGTCTGGCTCCTCCAAAGGCACCAGCTGTGAAGACTCCCCAGGATGCCACGATCTCTACTTCCTCGAGCTCTAAAGTGGAGGCGGACTCAGCAAGTGCTCTGGGCATCGCCCCGGACCTGTCAGACTGTGGCAGGGAGGAGGAGCCCTGGGCCCTGAGTTGAGGGGGGAGGCACGGTTCCAAGGACAGGCTCACTGTGTGACAGGAAATGGAAACGAACTCATGCTGGTTCCCTGAGGACTCACCCTTCCCAAACGCCTGCTAAACATGCCTCCTGATGGAGAAGGCCCAGCAAATCCTAACAGCAGGATGAGCCGTATCTGCCACACGACCTCTGCCACGCTTGGGGCACCTTCTCCATGCAGGCCCTGTGAGGGGCCTTGGAGGTGGCGTCTCTTTGGAGAGGGTGTGGCAGCCATGAAAATGCTGCGCTCAGATTCCCTGCTGAGGGAGCACAGCTCGGGGGTGGCCCAGTTGCTGCCCCGGGACCCGTCACAGCCAAGGCCCTGCTCCCCGGCTGCTCCCAGCCACGTCGGACAGTGATGGGTACCAGGGCAGGCCTGCTCTTACAGGACAGGGACTCCCCGTGGCCCGAGGACTCCACTAGCCCTTCAAACTGCATTACAGCCCAAGACTCCTCCTCCAGCCCTCCCCCACTCTCCTTCCTTTTCTTTAATCATTTAAAAAATTGATTTTGGAGAGAGGAAAGGAGAGGAATAGAGATAGATACATCGACCGGCTGCCTTCTGCAAACCCCTTATTGGGGATCGAACTGCCTGACTCCCCACTCTGGCCCGAGGGAATATGCCTGAGGAAGCCCAGGCGGTCCCCACCAGGGGGCGCTGGTTGGGCAGCACGGAGCAGAGCTGAGAGCCTGGGAATGATGCGGGTCAGCTGAGGACACGCCTGGACAGCCCTGCCTTGCCGAAGGCTGCTCCCGCCCTGTTCACCTGGCTCAGAAGCCTCTCAGGTCACTCTTCCTTCTCGCCCTGATCTCCTGTGGGAAAAGGTACACACACATTCGGACCTGACTACCATTCTCAGAAAACCTAACACAGCCGTGAACAACCTTGTGCACACCAAATGTGGTTTGTGGACCCTGCATGGATGCTCCGGACGGACCGTACGGTGGAAGGGAGTGGACGCTCTGGGGCAAGGCACACACGGTCGCACACCGGGCTGGTGATGAACGCATGCCCAGCTGGCATTGCTTCCTGCCCTCACCTTCCACATTCTCAGGACGGGACGTGGCCTGTGCAGGCCAGGCCAGGGAGCCTGGCAGAGACACAAAACTGGGCTGGTGAGAACCCAGAGGGCTGACAGGCCGGGGAGGGTCCATGCAGCACCAGGCCCAGAGCTTCCGGCGGGAGGTGGTGGGCCGTGCGCCCCAATGGTGGCAGCAGAGACCAGCTCAGGAGCTGCATGGCTCCCCTGGCCCAGCCCAGGGAGGCCTGGATCCCATCCATCCCACTCCTCAGCCCTCTGAAACCCTGTGTGGCAGTCTCTGGCAGGCTCACCTGTCCTTTGGCTATCGGCAGGCTCTGACCTGGGCGGGCAGGGGAACTGGTGACATCCCTGTTTGGCGGGCTTGAGATTTGCTAAGACTGTCCCCCGATTCTGCTAGAGCAGGGAAGTCACCCATCTGCTCAGGGGTCCCTGCCATCTGGAGCACATGTGTCAAACACAAGGCCCGCGGGCCAAATCCGTCCCGCCAGGCCTTGCAATGTGGCCCGCACCGCGCTGTCATCACTGCACTCCGCTGCGTTTCCATCACAATGACAGTTTATGACTGTTCAGTAAACCATTCGGCCCGCGATTTAGGCTGGATTTTAGATTTTGGCCCCTTCTCTGATTGAGTTCGACACCCCTAATCTGGAGTCTGGCTTCTAGAAGGTGGAAAAAAAAGCAGGGCCAGGGCTGGACTGAAAAGCCAGATGTGAGGGAATCTATGTGTGGTCCTGCCTTCCACCCACACTGCCCGAGATACCCGTCAAATGGCCACGGAGGAGGCCCTTCTTGAGGGGCTGCCGAGAGGGCTTCAGGATAAACGCCGGCGTTGGGAAGGTCTGAGACAGAGTCCTCGGCCTGGGGTGCAGCCGTGAAAACAGTCTGTATCCACACGCACCTGTGCTTTGAAAGGGCACCGCGTCCTGCAGGGACAAGTATTCTCTCTTAATGCTCCTCTCCCCTGGGCCTTCCGAGGCGAACGATGACCCTGAGAAGTCGGGGCCATGACTGAGGACAGCAGCTGTGTGTGCAGGCAGCCAGGGCCGCCCAGGCCGAGGCAGGAGCCTCGGTGAGCGAGCTCAGGGGAGTGGAAATGCAGGACAGACGCCTAAGGAAGTGGGGTCAGAGGTCCACGGGGATACAGGGTCCGCTTTGAACACAGGTGCATATCATCCTTGACCAAGTACCTGTCCCAGCCCCAGCGCCTGAAGGCTGTGCCAGAAGCATTCTGCAGGTGTTGTGCCAGGCGGTGTGCTTGCTTGTGCCATGGCTGATGTGCTTACGCACGGCTTAGGCAGCTCACGGGGCTCCTGGCTTTGCGGTAAGATCTGCTCTGCTCTCACACGCACACACAGCAAAAAGGACTAGCAGAGCAAAGCCCAGGTGTGGGCTGTAGGGGCAAAGGCTAGATCTACTGCTGTGCAGTCCAGGCAAAGAGGAAGCTGGCGGGAGAGCGTTCCGGGCAGGGGAGCACAGCACACATCGCTGACTGCCCAGTGCTTGGCCCAGTGCCTGGCACACAACGGGCACTCGGGAGATAGTGTGTTCTATCAGACAAACAGACTCCACCACCAGACCTGGGTGGGCTCACGTGTGATCAGGGCCCCTGGAGAAGTCTCCACCTGGTGACGGACTCCCCACCTGTAGGGGTGTTCCTCACCCGGAGTGTTTGTTTCTGTATTTCATTCCTCCGGCGAGTCTGTTTTAAGGCTGGAATGGTTAAAAACAATGGGAACTCGCTTTGGAAACTAGAGCCTCTGGGCACATGTGAAGGATGGAAAATCAGAAAGCTGTCTCCAATGTGGCTACTTCCTACTGTGACCATGATTAATTGCTTATTGGCTAATAGTGTAATAGCTTCTCATTGTCATTCTTTGTGTGTTTTTAAATCCTCATTGAGGATATCTTCCCATTGTTTTTAGAGATAGTGGAAGAGAGAGGGAAAGACAGAAATATCAATGTGAAAAAAACACATCAATTGATTGCCTCCTGAATGCACCTCAATTAAGGCCAGGGAGGAGCCGGCAACTGAGGTGCACGCCGTTGACCGGAGTCGAACCTGGGATCCTTCTATTTGCAGGCTAACACTCTATCCCCTGAGCCAACCGGCTAGGGCTCACTCTTCTGTTTTAGAAGCAGACCACCAGTTTTAAGGATACACTGTGGCGCTGGCTGGTGTGGCTCGGTTGGTGAGAACATCATCCTGTGCACCAAAAGGGTTGCGGCTTCAGTTCCCAGTCAGAGAACATGCCTTGGTTGTGGGTTCGATCCCTAGTTGGGTATGTATGGGAGGCAATCGATTGATGTTTCTCACATCAATGTCTCTCGCACTGATGTTTCTCTCTCTTTCTTTCAAATCAGTAAACATATCCTCGGGCGAGGATTAAGGATAATAAGAAAAGAATACGCATGTGTTTCCATGAGCGATAATAAAGCTGCCTAATGAAACAATAAAACCTGCAACCTGCAAATATATTCATTTTCTGTGACCTGGGTCCCTGAGCGGACAGACTGCTCACCCTGTCAGGGGAGGTCTGCTCTGCTTTCCAACTGGGAGGAGACAGAGAGCCGGAGCGGCGGCTCCTGGAGAGGAGCCAGAATCCCGATTAGACAGATGTGGCTGGAGCGCAGTGCCGAGCAGAAACCATGCCGTGTTAAAGGCACACACTCCTGCCCTGATGGCCAGACGACCTGCCGTACAGCTCTTCTGTGTGAAGGTTCTGGGCTGGGCTCCTCCAGGGCGGGTGAGCCCAGGCTGAGACGTGACGGTCAGCACAACCCACAACGCGGATGCCAGGATGCGCTGCCTGAACAAAGGACCACCGCGCCCCTCTGCGTGGCCAGGCGTGTGGGACGCTGTCCTCTCCCTTCTGGGGGGCAGGACAGGCTGGAGGCCACTGGAGGGGCCGTGATGGGGGCCAGCCAGGGCCATGCAGCCCATGTCGGCACCTGCAGGAGCAGGGTGAGCAGCCTGGGAAAAGAGAAGACTGACCTTGAGAGCCATTTCCAATGTGGTGGGGCCAGTAGACTGAGTGGTTCTGTGCAGTTTCAGAGGGCGTGGCTTAGGAAACGAGTGAAAAGTACAAGGAGGCAAATTCTGGCCCCCAAGAGAGCAGGGTAACAACCTAGGGAGAAGGGCTGTCCCACGAGTGAGCACCCGGGGTTCCTCCCCCGGAGGGCTCAGAGGGAGGCCCGATGGTGGCTGTGCGGGGTGGGTGGGGTGGGGCTGAGGTCAGTGAGCATTCCTGTGAGGTTATCAGAGAGACTGAGAACCTCGGATCAAGCCCCTGGCGAAGACACAAAGGAAAGGAAGCCCTCGGTCCTCAGTGACGGCATCAGGTTCTCTACAGAGACACCGGGGCTGGGCATGAGGGGGAAGTAGCAGCAAGGAAGTGCCGGTGACCTGGGGAGAGCCCTTCTCACAACGCCCGTGGAAGCCGTGGACAGCTCGCACCTCCGTGAACACACAAAACGGGGGAGCGAACGGCGCAGTCCACAGGTGGCTGAGGCCTCCGGTGGCCACAGGCACTGTGTTTGCCAGGGCTTCCTGCAAAACCACGGCCGCTCTGCCCTTTTTTCATGGGGGAAGAGAGACAGGAGGAGGGGAAAAGATGTGGGAGGAGAGGGAAGACAGGAAGGTGGAAGGGATGGAGGAGAGGTGAGGGCTCGCTCTGCTGGATTTGGCAAGTGCCCAGTCTCACCCAGGCTCCTCGCTGCCACATCACCACAGGCAGCCGCATGTGACCCTGGAGGGCCGGGTGGTGCCATGGCAGGGGCACTGGCCTGGCAGATAGGCGCTGTGGGCTCTCTCCCAGCCTGCCTCTCGCTAACCCTGGGGCCTCCAGGGAGCCACACTGCTCCCAGCTCGGCGTTTCTTCCTTCAATGTGCAGGGCAAACTGCCCCTGGGAGTGGTGCCTGTATGACCAGTGGGCACCGAGCTGTGGCTGGCAGAGCCGAGGACCAGGGCAGGGAGAACCATGATCCCTGCCATGCCACCTGCTTCCTAGGGGTTCTGAACAGCTTTGCCACCCACCTGGTGGGGACTGTCTAACCCTGGGCCAGGGGGTTCTGGGCACAGGCAGCTGGTGTGGAGGAGGGAGAGGAAGGGAGGGGGGGGAGTGAGAAAGCCAGGCACTCACAGCAGGAGGAGATGGGCACGCTGATGGCCAGGACCACCCAGGCAATGTCCATCTTGCTCAGGCAGATGGCGGCTCTGTGCTGGGGCGCGTCCCCCTCGGCCATGTGGGAGACGTTCCCGGCGGGGCCCGGCTTCCAGGTGCCCGCGGGGACCAGGCGGTTGAGGAAGTTCCCTGTGGCTGTGGACACCGCTGTGGACAGAGGACGGGGCAGCCGGGCGGTCATGCTGGCGGCGGCCACAGCCTCCTCCCCGGCCGACAGGGAGACAGTGCTTTCCGAGGGCCCGGCGGGCTGAGCCGGGGCCCCCGGGGCGGAGGGTGTCGCTGAGGATGTTCCCTGAGGAAGCCCCTGGGGAGGGGCTGAGACGCTGGCATCGAAGGCGGCCTGGGTGGGCCCCGGGGCGGCTCTGGAGCCCCCCGAGCTGGCGGACGGAGGCCGGCCGGTCCCAGGGGTGACAGCGAGCCCGGAGTCACTGCGGCTGGAGCTGCCGTGGGGGGCGCCACGAGGGTGCGGAGAAGGCACTGGGGTGGGGGGCGGGCTGGCGGGGGCGCCTGAGTCCGTGGTGGCGTCCGGCTGCCCTCCTGGGCTGGTGAGGGTCGGACCGTCCCCCTGGTCCGCTCTGAGGCCCGGCGTGGCTTCCGTGCGCTCCGAGGGGGTGGTGCCCGGTGCCCATGTGGTCCTGCTGGGCGCCGGGGCTGCGGCCACGGTCTGGGTCTGTGGCGAGGAGGAGTGATTCCAGGGGGTGCGGGTGGAGGGCTCGGGCTCCGCGGACCCCGTGGCGTTGCCTCTGAAGACGGGAAAGGCTCTCGCCGGGGGCTGCTTCTGCCCCAGGTGCACGGAGCTCTGGTTCCTGCCCCGTGGGCCTTCCTTTCTCCCCGAGGGGCCCCCGAGGGCGGGCAGGGCGGGGCGGGAGGAGGCGCCAGCCCCCCTGCGGGTGGAGCCGGCGGGTCTGGGGGGCCTGCGTGTGGCCCCCCGGGTGGGCGCTGGGCTGGGGCGGCTGGTGGCTGCAGGCAGATTTGTCATGGGGATGGTGGGCCCAGCCTCTCCCCGGGGGCGGCCCTCTGGGCGGGAGGAGGCGGTGGCCCTGGCGACAGGAAGGGGCCCTGTGCTCAGGGGGCCGTCGGCGCGGTGGGCGGTGGCTGTGGCCACGGTGGTGGAGGTGGTGTTTGCAGGAGGGTGTCCCTCTGGAGAGGGTGTTGCTGCTGCCACGGCGGCTTCGGCCTGTGAGAAGGGCCCATCGGGACGGGGGCTCAAGGTCACCCTGGAGGTGGCGGCCACCAGGGCGGAGCGGCCGGTGGAGCTGAGCGGTGGGGTCACCATGGTGCCGGGAGGCAGGACTTGAAGAGATTCCCTGGGAGTTGGTTCCTGGGCAGCAAATGCCAGAGCTTCGGTCAGCGCCAAGGTCAGGAGGAAGCCTGGAGGGAGACAGAGGGCAGAGGTGAGAGGCCGGGAGAGGCCGAGAACCTGTGAGCCCGGAACTGAAGGGAGGCCCTGGAGCATCTCCGAGGTCCGGCTGCGGCCCTAACCGCATGAGGCCGGCCTGTTAAGGAGGTGCCACCAGGTACTGTCAGGAGGAGACCCAGCCCAGCGCAGAGCCAGCTAACGGCCGGCTGGGCCTTCCTTCCCCAGATGCCTCTGACACGTCCCCAGCCTGCCCCCCTCATTTCCCAGAGGCAGGGAGGGAAGTGACTTGTCTAAGAACACACAGCTGGTGGGGGCCAGAGTCTGGATCTTAGTTATTATTTCAAAGCAACTTTCCATTTGCATCACAAAAACTACCACAACGTCATAGTACCCAAACACCTCCAACCTCCATGTCACCTTCAGCATGGAAATCAGACCCGAGTTCGCCTCTCCTCCTGGGCACGAAGGTTAACCACTGAGGGCAAAGGGCAGCACACTGTCATAGTAGCTGTGTGAGGCCTTCCTCTCGGCAGATGCAAATTTTCACCCAAGGCCCTTTGTGCTGGCCTGCTCACCCTGTTCCCCACAATCGGGGCTCCGGGCCTCTTTGCATATCATTTGCATTGTTTTGCATAATGGCCTCTGAGGTTCCAATTCCAAATATATAAGAGCGATGAAGACTAAAATCTAGCTTGACATGCTTTAAATGTGGAACTGATTTTTAAAGGCTATCGGGATAAGGATGAGAGGGTGCAGGGTGGAAACCCACAGATGGATGGGAGCCCAGATGTCCATGCAGGCCTCCTCCTACCTAGAATTCCAATGCATCAGTGATCCCAGGGCCCAGGGGGAGGAAAAGGCCCTGCTCCTTCTGTTTGTTTGGTCGGGTGCCCACTGTCCATATTGGGCATGCCATTTGCATCTGGCAAAGGCAAGGAGGGAACTGAAGGGAGCCGTGGCCACAATGAACTGAGTGCTTCCTGCACATCGCGTGCTGCTCGCAGGGCGAGGCCTGTCCTGGCACAGTCCTCACAACAACCCGGTGAGGCGGGTGCTATGAGCTCCCTGTGGTGCCCGAGGAAAAGCACAGAGAGGGGCAGGACCAGCCCACTCCCACTCAGCTGGGGAATGGTGGGCTGGGAGTTGAACCTGGCTGCCTGGCTCTCTCTCAGTGCCCACCCCATGGGCTGCTGGGTACAATCAAATGCAATGACCCACAATCTTTTGGGAACTGATTTTCCATCATCAGTCTTTTGACTCTTCTTCCCTCTTACCTGTGTTCTTCTTTCTCCATTTCAGGACCCTATAGGACACACAGGGTGTTCTTTGAACAACCCAGCCAATGAACTTTATTTCACAACTACCGTAGCAGGGGTGGGAGGAGGGACTTGGAGTAGTACAGTAAGAGGGCTGGAAATCCCTGCTCTAATTTTCTCCCCTTCCCGGAGCCTGGTATCCCACTGCTTAATTAATTAACTTAGGTAAAAATTTTTCTCTTAAAATTGCTTACGCATACATACAAGACACATGGATGCATTTTCCCTTACACATAGAAACAGAGTTCTAGCTCATTTTCCTTGTGATTTAAAACATGTTCTTCTTCTTCTTCTGCCGAAACCGGTTTGGCTCAGTGGATAGAGCGTCGGCCTGCGGACTGAAAGGTCCCAGGTTCGATTCCGGTCAAGGGCATGTACATTGGTTGCAGGCACATCCCCGGTAGGGGGTGTGCAAGAGGCAGCTGGTCGATGTTTCTCTCTCATCGACGTTTCTAGCTCTCTATTCCCTCTCTCTTCCTCTCTGTAAAAAAAAAATCAATAAAACATATATTTTAAAACATGTTCTTCTAAGTAGAGCATCCCTCCCCATTAGACTAGGTTTCCACTGCCAGCGATTTCTCCAGTGCCTCTCACCCCCACGGCACCACTGAAGGCGTCTGAGAAGCCTTCTAAGCCACCCCCATGGGTAAGCAGCCGTAGGCCCTCCCCATGTGTGACATTTGCAAGTTCTTGGCACTCCTCTCACCAGGACATGGAGCCTGCCTCCCTCTCGCTGAACCTCGGTGGACCAGAGTGACCCCCTCAATGAGCAGAACGGAGCAGAAGTGACGCCACAGGATGTCCGAGGCCAGGGTAGAACGGGTCACACAGTTTCTGCAGGTTCCTCTTGGGGGCCCCAGCCCCATGTAGAGGCTGCCGCGTGGAGGGAGTGCAGAGACCACGTGGAGAGTGAGCGGGGGCTCGGCTGCTCTAGTCCCAGCCAGGCCTCAGACATCAGAACGAAGAGCCGAGTGTGACCCCGGCCCAGCACGGCTGGATGGCAAACGCACAACACGCCCCACGTGGGAGCCCCCAGCTGAGCCCAGTCAACCCTAACGTTAGTGGATAAAATGACTTACTCCCTTCAGCCACTGTTTTGGGGTGGTTTGTTGGCAGCCGTCGATAACCAGGCATTTGGAAATGTAGCTTCTGCATCTGATGTTTCAACAACACAAGAGAAGAGCACCCGCAGCACACCAAGTCTGACCCTCAGGGAGCCTGCTTCCTACAGGGCGGTAATGTGCAATCTTGCCAGGAAACGAGCTTTTCCAATTTCAAGAGGATTGTCTTATGACTGGAAGGAACTTTTTTTTTTTTTTTTTTTTTTAATATATTTTATTGATTTTGTACAGAGAGGAAGGGAGAGAGATAGAGAGTTAGAAACATCGATGAGAGAGAGTCATCGATCAGCTGCCTCTTGCACACCCCCTACTGGTGATATGTCTGCAACCAAGGTACATGCCCTTGACCGGAATCGAACCCGGGACCTTTCAGTCCCCAAGCCGACGCTCTATCCATTGAGCCAAACCGGTCTCGGCTGGAAGAAACTTTTAATTAGTACTCTCTGATAGCTCACTCTCTCACCTTATGGATGAGAAGGCGGGAGCCCGACACAACAAAACAACCTGCCCTGGCCCAGGCCAGCTCTATGGGGCTAGGGCTGTGGGGGGCCTGGGCCAGCTCACTGCCTCCCAATCCCACTAGCACCCTGCACTTACAGTGCTCTCCTTCCATCACTGTGACCCCAGTATCCCAGGGGCTCTGAACATCAATGTCCCCGTTCACTTTAAAGACCAAACATAAATTCATTCCTTGGAGCAGTTTCTCTTACTCAGAAATACAGAAAACTCATTACTGTAGGGGGTGAGTTGGGTGACTGCTCTTAAGTGGTACTCATGCCTGTGACCCTAGTTTCTTTAGGAAAGTGAGGTGTTTTGGGTGCAGATCTTTGCTGCCACCCTCTCTCCAGGCAGCCACATCCCAAATGTTCCCGTCCATCAAGTCTTGTTGGGCATGTGTTTCTGGCCACAGGGCTAAAGGTCAGGTTCTGCTTGTGCTTACAGCTACCCGAGGCCATCACCTGGATCCAGAAATGTCTGGAGATCACTGACTCAGCAGTTGAACGGATGAGGTCTATGACTGTGTTTCCCAGAGGACAACCTCAAAGCTCTACAAGCAAGAAATCCATGTGAGATGGGGCCCATGTGCCTCAGACGCACCCGTGACCTCTAGCAAGTGTGAATTTACTTTGTGCTGCAGCTCTGGGGCTGACAGATCACAGCTCCCTAACAAAGACACATGCATGCACATGTGAACACACACACACACACCCACCCCACAGGCCCTCTCCTGGGAGCAGAAAATAGGCAATAACAATGTTTGCTGCCCAAGACTTCCCATCACATCCATGCTAACACGGTTAAGTCATTAGTCTACAGCCAAAGCAGCCACTAGGTAGCAGTGCTAGAATTTAAAATCCAGTTTCTCTGACCCTGGATGCTTGAGACCCTAGGGACAGAGATTTCTGATCCAAAGCAATGCCCCATGTGAGCAGGGGAGACAGGCAGTGACATAACAGCTGTGATGATCCCAGTTAAAAACACAGCTCCCAGTGAGCGATGGGTCTGCGTTCCCAGCCGGGACCTGGGCGGGTGGTGACGATGGCTGGGGAGATGCTACGTGACTGCAGAAGGCCAGGCATAAAAGCAACGGCTCCTGCCCGGTCCCCATTCGTGGTGCTTGCTCTCAGAGGCCAGCACCACACTGCGAGGAGCCCAGGAAGAGGCCCAGGTGGAAGGAACGGAGGCCCTGACTTTCAGTCCCAGCTGGACTTCCTGGGGACAGCCAGCATTGACTGCCGGCCACGGGATGAGCCACTGTAAGTGGGTTTTCCAGCCCCGGTTGAGCTCCCCCAGTGGGTCTTGGTGGAGCAGAGGCAAGGGCCCCCTGCCCAAAGGACAGAATTATGAGCAAAATGAATGATGAGTATTGTTAGGCCGCGAAGGTTTGGGGTTTGCTAGGCAGCGACAGTGACGGGACCACCCTCTGTGCAGAAGGGAAGCTGCTGCTTTCGACGCCAATCTCTAGTGCCGGCGCTCAGTAGGCTAATTTGGATTTGGACCCCCTACTGGCCTCTGCTCCTCCTCAGATTCAGGAAAGGGAAACAACACCTGATTCTGGGCTCTTTCTACAGCATCACGGTTGCTCTGACTACAGCTTCCAAGGAAGAAAGGAGCAAATGTGTCCTAGGAACGCCATGAAGCTTCTGGCGTGCGTGCACTTTGTGGGCTGGGAGGAGGCTAGAGGCTGGTGCATGGAGCTCACACGTTGAAGGCATGACTTTAATATGTGTATGTATGTAGTATATGTATAGAGCATGTGGAGTCCACACATTGAAGACATGGCCATTTCCTTCATGGAGCTGCCAATTTACAAGGGAAGGAAATCAACTATGACAGCGGCACACACTCACACAACAAAGATGTGCCCTCAAAGACTTCTGCCAAACAATGAGCATGAGAGTCAGAATAAGATGCCTGAAAAGGTTGTCTTGGCTTCTAATATAAGAACAGGATCCTGCCAAAAACCGGTTTGGCTCAGTGGATAGAGTGTCGGTCTGTGGCCTGAAAGGTCCCAGGTTCAATTCCGGTCAAGGGCATGTACATTGGTTGCGGGCACATCCCCAGTGGGGAGTGTGCAGGAGGCGGCTGGTCAATGTTTCTCTCTCTATCCCTCTTCCTTCCTCTCTGTGGAAAATCAATAAAATATATTAAAAAAAAGAACAACAAAAAAAAAGAACAGGATCCTTAGCATTCAGGGAACATCTCGCTGACATCATGGGAAAGAACACAAATGCACCAGTCCAGACTGCCCTGAGTTCTCCCAAATAAAAGGAAAAGGCTCATAAAAATGTTCCATGTTTTGCAGCACAAAACCCAACAAACACTACCTCAGCCAGGTGGCCAAGGTCAACGCCAACAGCGGTGAAGTCACTGCGAGTACCCTTCATAGGAAAGTGGCACTTAACCTTGGCAGTTTCCCGTCATCAAACCCACAGCCCTGGTCTAATCATAAGGAAAACACTTAGCCCAATTAAGGAACATTCTAGAAAATATCTGACCAGTACTCCTCCCAGTTGCCAAGGTCATCAAAACAAGGAAAGGCCGAGAAACTGTCAGAGCTACCAGGTACCTAGGGAGACATAACTACTCAGTGTAATGGGGTCTCCTGGATGGGGTCCTGGTGCAGAAAAAGGACATGAGGGAAAAATGAAGACAATGTGCATAAAGAATGGATTTCAGCCGAAACCAGTTTGGCTCAATGGGTAGAGCGTAGGCCTGCAGACTGAAAGGTCCCGGGTTCCATTCTGGTCAAGGGCATGTACCTTGGTTGCGGGCACATCCCCAGTAGGGGCGTGCAAGAGACAGCTGATCGATGATTCTCTCTCATTGATGTTTCTAACTCTCTATCCCTCTCTCTTCCCCTCTGAAAAAAAAAAAAAAAAAAAAAAATCAATAAATATATATTAAAAAAAAAGAAAGAATGGACTTCAGTTAAGTAATAATCTATCAGTTTCGTTCAATCTATTAGTTGTGACAAATGTGCCTTAGCAATGTGAGATGCGAGCAGCAGAGGACACTGGGTACAGGATGTATAGAAACTCTCTGATTTACCTTTGCAACTTTTCTGCAAGCTTAACATTATGCCAACGTTAAAAAAAATGGAAAAAATTGTTCCACAGAAGTGAGACAGCAGGGACAGAGTGAGGACACCCAGGGGGAGGTTTTGGAAGGGGACTTAGCTGAAGGGAGGTTTGCAGGCAACTTTGCCAGCTCCCTGGGCGTGGTCTGCACCCACAGACCCACTTTGGATCCTTCTTAGAGACAGAGGAGGAAAAGTCCATAAGCTGCCTCGATCTATATTCCACCTAAGTCTCGCCTTTTTTGATATTCGCCTCAGAGCCAAAGCGTGGAGCTTGGAGGTGAAATGGTCAGGGAGTCTAACAACCTGAACACACTGTTCTTTAACCTGTTCACATTCCAATGGAGGGGTCAGGGTAAGGGCTGCCTGCGTGATAGAAACAGTTATGACCTTCTTGATCAAGGAAGCGGCTGCATGGAAATCAGAGCGTCTTTATCGTCACCAAGGGCCGCGCTGCCCTGTCCCTCACACATGGAAGCTGGATGAGGTGTTGGCATGGACACCCCCATCCTCACCGAGCACTTCTGCCCACACTCCTTTCCTGCTAGGAACCCAACTTGAACTGTCACTGTGTCATGACAAGGTCAGGGTCCCTCGCCTCTTCTGGACAGAAACTGGGCACACTGTGCCCATCCATGTTGTGGCCCATCTCCCCTTAGAGCCCTCAGTGGCGAGGCTGGAAGGCATGGCCTGGGGTCAGTAGGATGTAGGATCAATCAGGCGAGCTTTGGGACCTCAGGCAAATCAGTTCAGCTTTGCTTTCCTCGGCTGCATCGTAAGGATGATAACGCCTGACTTTAGGCCACTGTCAGGGAAGGGGATATGAGACCGAGGGGCGAGAGGCCCCACACAGTGCCAGGCAGGCAGCAGGAGGTAACTGTGGTTTTAGCTTCTCTGCACATAGGGGACTCCCTGGGGCTGGGAGGCCCCTGAGCACGGAGAGCCCCGGAGCTGGGCTCACTGTCTGACTCGCATTAGGAGCACAGTTTTCTGAGAACTGTGAGAATAAAAGAATACTTAATGGAGTAATTCCACGCACTTGAGTTATTTGCAGCCGAATGCTTACAAAATTATAGATGCTTATTTCTTTGTAGACAGTGCCAACAACAGAAAGCAGTAAGTAATGTGCGTCCGGTGATGTGACAGTTTGGGTGTGTGTGTGCATGTGTGTTATTTGTCCCATTTATACTTTGCTTGTTTTGGCGATTAACAACCAGTTCAAACATTCAGCCTGTCTGGCGGAGAGAGTCAGGAGAAGGCTGAGGTGGACCCTGCACATCCCTCCCAAGACCCCAGCCCCACCATGCCCACGCTGAAGGCTCCATTCCTGACATAAACAAACTGGCTTTCGTTTTCTTCCTAAGTTATAAAGGGCTGGGTGAGAGGGTTTGGGTTGTAGGGACGAGCCCCACCCAGCATTGGCAGGGGGCGTGCTCTGGAACGTTCTGATGAGAGCCATGGGGAAGAAGGACAGACAGGAGGACACTGTTGTGGGGGAGCCCCATCAAGGGCCTGGAAGGCTCCAAGAGAAGCCCCCGGTGTCTCCTACAAACCTAATAACAACACCTCTGCACAGAGCCTGCAGACCCGCCCAAGGGGACTGGTCCAGTGCGCTCATCAGGGGAAGCCCCTGGACAGTCCTGGGAGCTACGCACACCAGCGCCTGTCTACCCCTCCTTCCAATCCCCCAGAGGCAGGAGCAGGAGGAAAAGACACAGGCCCTGGCCTGTTGGTGCCGAGGGTCACCTACTACACAGAGCACTGGGGCTGTTCACTGACACCCTCCGCGGCTTGCTGACAGTCTGAGTGCAGTTTCTTAGCACTCCTCCTCCTCCTCCTCACTAAAGAGCTTGCCGAGGTGGGGGAGAAGGCTGGCAGGGCTGGTGGCTGTGTCTGAGAGGAGGGTGGGCAGGCAGAGGCCCAAGTGGAGGCTGACGGCAGAGAAGGCTGGCTGCTCTCTCTGGCACACAGCGCGCCTGCTCCCGAGCCCTGTAATGTTCTCCCGGAGCGCCCTGCAGGGCTGCTTGGTATTCTCGCAGGCCCGGCGGGCAGCTGGCTGCGGGCTGTCTGGCACTGCCCTGCCGGCTGCCAAAGGTCCGCTGTCTGCCTGGAACAAAGCGGCTCCGGCGACACAGCTGTGCATCCTTGTGAAATGCCTGATTCCCCATTTCAAGGCACGATGCCCGTGCTCCAAGCTATAATTTAGGTTTTGAGCATGAATTAGATTTCACAATTGGATTTGGAAGGCAGCCTCCCAGGCTGTGTGCTTGGGGACCAAGGCTTCCCTCCCCCTCATCCCGACTTCTCCCAGAACTGATGCTGAAATTACCACTAATTCTAAATTTGCACTTATGAGGACCTACCATGTGCCAGGCACTCAACTAAGGATTCTTACATTTCATCTTCATCTTCACAACACCCCATGAGGTAGAAAAGAAGAAATCTTAGTCCATGTCCTATATGATTATAAGGGTACCCACTCTCCACCTCTTGATTATTCTCTTTTGGGGTATAAATATATGGATTTAGATGCCTGAATAATTCAGTGTAAACATGGAGGTAGCTTTCTGGAGGAAACACTAATAAAATCTCGTCCAAGTCAAGCCGAGAAGACAAGAACAGACACTAAGAACATGGAGGACACGAGGGAAGGTGGGTTATAACCCAGGACTATGCTGAATGGAGCAGATTTTACATACAGCCATTTGACGGGGGTCCCATGAAAGCTGGAGGAACCCAGGAATGCTTCCTGGAAGAGGAGAAACCTGCATTCTCTCCTATCATCCCACCATTTGTTCACTTCTTCAATCACACATTCAGCACATATTTGTTGAGGGCTAAGCGGAGTGTGGTATTGTGTTTCCAGATAAACTACCATCATGATCTCAGCCACAGAGACAGCCGCTATTACCTCTTTCCCCACTGCAGGCAATAAAATGCAGATTGGCAGATAACATTCTGGCACATTCTTAAAAGTAAGTTTATCCATGGGTGGAGAACACTAATGTGCACAATAACACACATTTTTGTTTGTTTTGTTTGAAGCATCCATTTTGTTTGCAGGTATTCTACTCCTCTGAATTTGACCAATCATAAAAACTTGTGAGGTGGGTCTTATCCCCTAAAACTGAGGTTTGGAGAGGTTACTAGATTTACTATTCAAGGTGGAGCCAAGATGCAGATGCAAATATATTTCTATTTTTCTTTACTCTCCTTCTCTGCCTCTCCTTTTCTTCTCCCAGCTATGGACACTGCCGGCTGCAAAAACCCGTTAGTGGCAATTCTTGATTACCTCTGCCCCCAGTAAGCTCACCACCTGATCGAAGGACTCCTAGCTTTGGCAGGGCTTAGAGCAGACAAGCAGAGTCAGCGCTCCACGCTGGCCTGGCTCCAGTCCACACTCAGTCCAAACTCTGCCTCTGAACTTAAACCAACACAATAACCAGGATCAGGACTGAAGCACATTCCTAAAGGGTTCTAATCCCCAGGCCAAGTTCTAATCCCCACAGCCCAACTGGGATGCTGTCTTTGTAGATACCCTCCTTTGAAGGAGAAAGGCAGCTGCCCCTACCAGCTAGGCCAGGAGATGGGGGAGGGCGAGGCAGGAGCGGGGTAATTCCTTGCCACTGAGATATGCTTAGCTGTTCTTCCCCTACTCCAGCCACAGCTGCCAACAGCTCAGGTACCCAAGGCACACGCTGGTTTCTAGCCCACAACCCCAGCTGGCTGGGATAAACAAAGAACAGATGCAGGCAGGGTCCCCTCAGTCCTCTCCATTTCTCTGGGGCTCCCACACTGTGGGCAGAGACATAGCCTGCTTATAACAACACTAGAGGACTGATGAGACCCACCTTCTATCGAATAGTTACGGAACACCCTTCCTCCCTCACTGCTTCCTTTTGAGGAAGACAGTTCTTTCTTTTAAAAGTTAACTCTATTGACGTATGATTTACATGTTTAAAACCCACACGTTTAAAGTGTACCCATTGCTGAGTTCCGGAAAATGTACACAACGGTGCAGCCACCGCCATACTCAAGATATGGAACATTTCATCTCCCTAGAAAGTTCCCTTCTGGCCCTCTGCAGTCAAATCTCCCTGACACCCACGTTAGGCAGAAAACGATCTGATTACCATCTCTTTCCGTTGGTTTCATCTGTTCTAGATTCTCACATAAGTGGATTTTTTAAAATTTATTAAAAAATATATATATTTTATTGATTTTGTACAGAGAGGAAGGGAGAGAGATAGAGAGTTAGAAACATCAATGGGAGAGAGTCATCAATCAGCTGCCTCTTGCACACCCCCTACTGGGGATATGCCCGCAACCAAGGTACATGCCCTTGACCGGAATTGAACCCGGGACCCTTCAGTCCCCAAGCTGAAGCTCTATCCATTGAGCCAAACCGGTTTCGGCACATAAGTGGATTTACAATAGATACAATGTTTTGTGTCCGGCTTTCACTCAGCATAACATCTGTGGAATTTATCCAAACAGCTGTGGAATTTGCCCATTTGCTGACTGTCTCAGTGGTTTTTCCTTTGTTATTGCTGCGTAGTATTCCGTTAAACGGATATGCTCCAATTGGTATGCTCATTCATCTGATGCTAACCATGCGGGTTATTTCCAGAGAAGGACTGTTATGAATGAAGCTGCTATAAACATTTGTTTTCAAGTCTCTATATGGACATATGTTTTCAATTCTCTTGAGTAAACACCTAGGAGTAGAACGGCAGGGACATATGGTCACTGTATACTTAAGTTTGTTAAGAATTGCCAAAACTGTTTCCCAAAGGGGTTTCCCATTTTGAATTTGTTTTCAAATTTAATTATGTTGATGGACAGATTGATTCACTGATTGTCCAGGTAACAGAGTATATTGGCACAATCCAAAAGTCAAAATGCAGAAAATACATACAGGGAAAGTCTCCCTCCCAGCTCCACCTCACCGGAAGATGAGTGGTGTTAGCAGTTCTTTATGGACCTTCCAAGAGATAACTGAAACATTCACAAGCAAACACTTCAGTTACCTCCCACTTTTTATACAGATGAGTGTGTCCTGGGCACTCCTGGGTCATCTTAATAATTTATCTTGGATCCTGTTGAAGAGCCATTTCCCACAGTGTGTTCTTGAAAAACTCCATACCCACCAAGTGCTTCGTGAGAAAAGAGTTCTCAAATAAACTTGAAAAAACGCACACATCAGAAATTCACAATGTACATGAGTTCATCCAAGGCTACGAGAGGTTCCATAATTTAAAAAGCAGGGTTTCCAAGATTATTTGAACTGAGAATCCTTTTCTTTGCAGTAACACCTATCTAACATTTTGCACAACTAGAATTCTGCAGAATACTCTTGGGGAAGCTTTTAGCTAGACCAGGAGCCCACAAACTTTTTCTGTAAAGGCCCAGAGAGAAAGCATTTTAGGCTTTGTGGACATGGTCTCGGTCACAATTATTCAATTCTGCCACTGTAGTGTGAAAGCAGATGTAGACAAGATGTCAATGATCAGGTGTGGCTATTTTAATAAAACTTTATTTACAAAAAGAGGTGGCAGATTATAGCTTGCTAATTCCTGATCAATTACAGTTTCAAGTGTTTTTTCAAGGCCTTCTGTTTGTGCTGCTTTCTCCCTACATGCCCCCTGCCTTCCCATCCAAACTAACCATCCACCGGGAAGATGATGGGAATGGAGGAGAGGAGTGACCCAAAGCAAAGGAAGGAGGTGGGAGTGGAGAGAAGGGAAGGGTGAAAGGGATTGTGGGGAAAGTGTCCTGGAGGAAAATCAGCACGGCTAAAGGCTGACTGAGCAGCTGTCCGATCTGAAATGTCCTCCGTGTCCGCTTCTCTTCTCCTTCCCCCTTCTCCACCCAGTGCCCAAAGCGTCCACCTGCTCATGGTCCATCTGATTAAATAAATGTTCAATGATGGGATGAATGCCTCTGGCTTCTGGGCTGCATTCAGCATCTCTATGTGTAGGACCATAGAATCCCCAAGATGCCTTTACAGTGTCCTCCTTCTAGGATGTCAAAAACTCTTTGTTGTTCATGGCAAACCCATCTGTGGATGATACATCAGCTGGTGGGCAGACTTGTGATTCTGAAAGTGAATGAGCATGTTTTCTCATGCTAACAGGGCAAGAGATATAATGGTTATCTAAGGAAATTCTAGCTTTTGTTTTAAGTACCATATTTCATTAACTATACGAAGTAATATACTATTGTTTCTTGCACTAATAGGACAGAGTAAATAGTGCCCATTAAACTATGACAATGGTTTCTTACATTTTCAATTTTTATTCTATAATTGGTGACTTATCTAGACACTTTTTAAAATTGAGTATCTTCATTTACATCACACTGTGTGCATCTGCCACCCGTTTTGCAAAGCATCTCGGCAACAAAACACATCTCACTGTCAGCGGCTCTGTGAGTGTCTTCGTCCTTTTAGTGCCATAGAGAACTTGGTAGTTGCTCTGCCAATGGAATGGAGACCATGTTATAAGGATGAACGTTTCTTCCACTAATACCAAGATTCTATCCTGTTGCTCCACTTTGATGCCCTCTATATCCACAACTTTCTGCCTCAATGATGAGTCACAGTGAATCTTTGTGAAGACATTGTAAACAGCAGTCAAAAAGGCATAATACCAATGGCACACTTGCCACAAAAGGGAGATTATTAGATGAACCACCAAGACCCACATTCGTCCGTGCCTGGACAATGGGAACGGTCGTGAGTGCTATCCGCTGTCAGAGACCGTAAGATGCACCCTGAGTTCAGAGATGCGAACATGAACAGAAGTTTTCCCAACAGTATCACCTAGAAGAAGAGGTGTGCTTACACAATGTCTTGCTTCCAGACTCTAGGAAGCAAAGGAAAAACCAACAGCCTCAAAGGGCAGAACACTGGAGCATTTTTCTTCTGTGCAGCCATTCACAAATGCTGTGCAGTGACACAGAGACATGTCCAGCCGAAAGTCTGTGCCCTGAACGGGAATGGGTTGAACAGTGGAGTTCCTGGGGATCATAACTTGGAATGAATGACCCACAAACTGTACCTTCACACTTGCCCTCCCTGCCGGGAGCTCAAAAAGGAACTTCTGGTTTACACCATGAATTATGCATGAGGAGGTAAGGTGCTGATCATTTTAAAGTAGAAAAATCAGAAATGAACTATAGTTAGGTTTTTTTTTTTTTTAAACATGTGCTTAGCACATATTGCCAATGGAATGTGTAAAGGAAAAAAAGCAAAATTAGAAATTTATATCTGTGTAAAAATGTCTATATGACATTTAAAGATCCGACCAACGACTGCTGCAGTTACGAGGCTGCTTGGCGCCTCACGCAGCTCTGAGCTGGGCTCGCCGGCGTCTGTTTGGCAGGGTGGGGGCTGCAGGGGGCTAGTGAGGCGTGGGTGCCTGTGGAGTGGCAGGGGAGGCGCCACGCCACACTGTGGGCCACCTCTCTCGGTAAGAGAACTTTTGACTCTCCTGTCTGAGCTTTGGACCCAGGTCTGTCTGACTCCAAGCCCTTGTTCCTTCCACCTTCCACTGTTTCACAGATGTGCTGCTAGAACCCAATATAAAAACCTTAATACGTATATTCTGTACAACTCCTAGTATTGTAGTAAACAAGCTTCCCGCCAAAACTCCCCTGGAGAGAGGGCTGAAGGAAGGGATGCTCTGGATGCCGGCTCTTCCTCTGTGTCCCTCCAGCGCGGCAGGTGTCTGTGAGGTGCCTGGCGGGATTTCTGGGTGGCTTCGATGAGTCTGAATCTCCAGATGCACCCCCAGCTCAGAGCCTCACTGGCACACCCCTGATGTGGTGTATGCCATGCTCCCACCACAGACACGGGCATCCAAATGGATGTGATATGTCTCTGACGTACGCCTTTCATGCTCTGAAAAAGGCTTCCAGGTGGTTTACGACAGGACAGACACAGACATGAGTCTTGTAGCATAAAAACTCCGATCAATACTCCATAGAGGAGTAAGACGATGAAAATGAGCTGAAGCAGAGGGCGGAAGCAAACAGAACAGGGAGCAGCAAGAGCCACCTGTGAAATCCCATGCTGCTCACCCTGCCTCCTGGGGTCTCATTGCTAAGCAACCTTAAAGGGCACGGGCAAATCAACGCTTCTCCAGAATGCCGAAAACAAAATCTAGGAGTGGGCACGTGCCTGTGAAGGAAAGTAGGGAAATGGGCTGCATGATGACTCTGAGCAGTAGGCAGGACACAGCACCATTCTGGTTCTGAAGGAGGAGCCTGAACACAGCAACTGAGACCACCACGAGCTCCTCTGCTGGCTCCTCAGATGCCTCCCCAAGATACCACCTTTCTCCCAATTCAAATCGCACACCTCGTACTTCTCTGTCAATCTAGAAGCCCAAAGGAGACAGAGTTGGGGCGGCCCCCACACGCCCACCTCACCTTAGATTAAGGCCCTAACACTAACTGACGGAGTCAGCGATGAGAAGACGGCGCAAAGCAGACACAGATGCGACAATCCTCGTGAGTCTCCCTGGCTTCCCGCTCCCTGGTGGACAGGATGGTTCTGATATCTGAGGCCGCACCAGATTGTGTTGTGTCACTGCTCTAGTAGGTTTGGGCCTTTCCTCTTCATTTTGGAAGAACCAAGACTAGAAATGTATATGTTTGCATCTCAGAAATCCTTACAAAGAACAGGCTCTCCTAACCCTGAAGCCCAGATCAAGCATCAGATTGCTCTCCATATCACCAATTCCATCGGGGGGGGGGGGGTGGGTGTGCCCTTTTTTACAGACTTGTCAAAGGCACACTTGTACCTATTTTTCAACAATATAACTCCTGAATATATTCATGTGTGATTGTTTTTTGACTTTCCAGTTATACTCCCTTTTATTTTTTATTTTCCTTTTTATGCTTTAAGTATATTTTGCCCTTTGATTTTTTTGAGCTGAATTCATAGGCCCCTTATCATCATTCTTTCTCATTAAATGATGAAAGCTCTCAAGGATATGAATTTGTTGCCTGAATTGAGCCTTAAAGTTTTTTTTTTTTTTTTCTTTGCGTTTGCATTCAGAATTTATTACCAATCTACCTTCCTTCAACTTTTTCATGTGCTTTGGCCATTTTTATAAAATATTAATCACCTTTCATCCTCAAGCGTTGACATGTAATTTTTGCACTGCTGTTATTTTCTATGCAAACTGTATTCACATTTTTCATTGTCTCTAATACCTAATACTTATTTAAGATTTTTATTTTTACCTATCTATTTTTCCTCACCCTTAGATATTTCCCTTCCCTCTCATGATTTTTAGAGAAAGGGGAGAAGGAGAGAGAGAAGAGAAAGAAACATCTGTGTGAGAGACACACATAATTGTCTGCCTTCCACACATGCTCTGACTGGGGCCCAGGATTGAACCTGCAACCAGGTATGTGCCCTTGACTAGGAATCAAACCTGCCACCCCTCCATGGAGAGGTCAATGCTCTAACCACTTAGCTACACTGGCCAGGTCTTATTTTTTATTTCTAACCCTACCGATTTGTACTAATTCCCCTCCCTCCCACCTTCCTTTTCTTTTCTTTTTTTTTCTTTTTCTTTTTTTTTTTTTTTTTTACTTTATTGAGGTTTTAAAATTTTTGGTCCAGTATAGATTAATTTCTTAAAAATAAATAATCCATGGAAATTTTAAACTAGGAGTATATCATTTATAGGGCACAAAGTTTGACATATAAACTATCAAATTAACCTTATTAAGCATATTTAAATCCTGTTTATTTCTAACTTCATGATTTACTGATGACTAAATATGGTATACTACTTTTTCTACAGTTGTGTTTCTTTCTAGCTTTTCTTTGTCTTCGAATAGCTTTTGCTTTCTATTTCTATGCTATGTTGTAGTACATTCTACATTTATTAAAGATCACACCTTTTATAAAACAATCTTCTTTAGCCCAAATTTTCCTCCCTTGAGTTTTATTCTAATCAGTATTAATATTGCCATTCCTCTGTTATTTTGCCTCTTTTGTTTTTATAATTTAAAAATATATTGTTTTATCTTTGTCCAGTTTTTCTATGCTTTTATTTGTAAATCTTTTGTGACACTGTGCTTTAGGCGAATAGAACATATAGCTATATTTTGTTTTAGACAAAAGTCTTTGTCATCTAGTAATGGACTTTAATCTATTGCCATTTATTGACATAAATGTTGTTAGAACTTATGGCTCTCATCTTATTTTACGATCTCTATGTTGTTTTGTTGTTTTAGTATTTCAGTACTTGCTCCTTTGTTTTTAAATTATATGTGCTGCTATGTTCTGCCATGGCTATATTTCTCTAATTATCCATGCCCAAAACAAAACTTTGAGTCTCTCCCTCATCTTTCCACCAATCCCATTGGTGGAAATGGAAATTGGTGAAAAACAGGAAATTTATCAAGATGGGTGAGCCACATGTATTTCAGCTTTTAAACAACTGTACTTAAACAATCTGTTTTAAACACCGTATTTTCCGGCGTATAAGACGACCCCCTAATTTTTACAGTTAAAACATAGGTTTAGGCCTATATTCGCTGTATAAAACTACCCCCCCATTTCAAAGAAAAGACTTACTTTGCCGTCAAGATCTATCTGCAGGTAATTTTTGTGCAATTTTGGTCTTTTGCCCCCGATTTTCGGTTGACTTTTTTTCGTTTCAAAAGTCGTCTTATACGCCGGAAAATACGACAATTACCAGCAAAAAAAAAAAAAAAAAAAAATCAGTTGCTCTTAATAATTCAACCGATTCAGCGATTTTCAGTGTACTGTGGCACATAGGTGTGCCACAAGAATTTAAAAAATATATATATTTCATTGATTTTTTTACAGAGAGGAAGGGAGAGGGATAGAAAGCTAGAAACATCGATCAGCTGCCCCCCGCACCCTACCACTGGGGATGTGCCCGCAACCAAGGTACATGCCCTTGACAAGAATCGAACCTGGGACCTTTCAGTCCACAGACTGACGCTCTATCCACAGAGCCAAACCGGTTTCGGCAACAAGAATTTTAAAACATGCAATATCTGACTATTTATTCTGGGACACTGACTTCTTTTCCCTAAGACTGTCAAATAAAAAAAATGACAACAGCCAACACAACAATAGCTGTCCTGGTGTGAATGTCCTGTCTTGAACCATAAATATTTAGGTCATATAATAAGAGTTCCATCTTATTGGTTACATCTCATAATAAAGCTGCACCTGATTGGCTAATTCTTGGTACCAGAAATCCTTATATACAAGTATAGGCATCTGATTTTTAAAAGTCACTTTGGTAAAAAAAAGGATAGGAAATTATTATTATTATTAGTATTTTCAAGTCAATCAAAATCATAACTAATTTTTTGTCAGGTTGGCAAAATGTATTTTTTAGTGTGCTGAAGAATTTCAGTAATTAGTGTATGTATGGCATGAGATGGAAAAGGTTGAAAATCGCTGTACTAATTGAATTTTAAAACTAGCCCTAGTGCCAGGGACACTGTGTATTGGTTATACTTGAAATGTCATTTAAAAATAAAAAACTGCTTGAGGACAAATCATAAATTAGCAGATTTAACTCTACTTAATTATAATACCATAAAAGAACTGGTCATAGTTTCCACTTTCTATTTTCCTCTGTTACAGCTTGAAATAATAAGTTCAGAGGCCCTCACTATATTTAGCTTCCAATTATCCCCAGGAAAGAAAGACCCCAAGAAACCCTTCTGCTTGGATGGTGTGGCTCAGTGGCTGAAGCATCGACCAGGAGGTCACGGTTCATTTCCCGGTCAGGGCACATGCCTGAATTGTGGAGTGTGCAGGAGGAAGCTGATCAATGATTCTCTTTTTATCATTGGCGTTTCTATCTCTCCCTTTCCCTTCCTTTATAAATTAAAATATATTAAAAACAAAACAAAACAAAACAAAACAAAAGGAATTCCTTCTCCCCCAGGACCATGACTCATCAATCCTATTCACCCAACCCACTCCGGCTGGATAGATCCAGTCAGTGTCCTCCTGGTTGATCCCAAGTCCATGGCTTTGCTCTGGTTACATCTATAGTGAGCTTTTCCACCCACCATTTATTTTTTCAAAGCTGTACTCAAATCTCACTGATTTTCCAGACAACTTGCTTTTCAGACTGGCCAAAAAAGTGAAAGTGATTCTGCATATTGGATCTCACTTGCTGTCTTATAATAACTATTTATGTGTGCCAAATGTCTCCTCAGTTTGATGATGGGATCCTTCAGGCCAAAATACTCTCTTATAGTTCCATCCTGGGATTACTTGTTTTCATGGGAAGATTTCAAAATTCACCCACAGAAGAGGGCCAAGAAAGTCAGGGTGACATTGCCAGATCCGATTCTCACTCAGTGACTTTCAGAAACTTACTTCTCTTCTTTGGACCTACACAATGACGGTGAGCTCCAAAGCCACTCCAGAAGTTAACATTCTAAGACTAATAGTCGTTTTGTAAAGGAGGAACTGAGTCACAGCACAGAGAAAGTGACTTGCTCAAGTTCACAGAGTTAATTAATGGCCCACGGATAATTAGAAGTTCAACCTCCTGATCCCCAGCCTGCCATCCCTGTTTCAGAACGCCCTTGACTCACCCAAAGCAGCAGCATGGAATCTCGTCAGGACATATTAGTATGCTCATTGAAAATACAGGGATTGCCTTGCTAAGAAACTAAACTCTCTAGAAAAGATAGAATTTGAACATCCTTAAACATATTGTTTATTTACAAAAAAATTGTACAGTTACTTCTCCATTTCAGCTCCTCAGGTACCGATTCCTTTTATGCCATGGCAAAGGCTAGTTCTTGTTTCTTTCTCTTAAAAAAAAAGTCTTATTCTTGACCTTAGAACTGTCTGCCAAGCTCTGTTGTCCCTTAATGTTTTTGATTTTTCCACTGGCTCTTCTCTTTTCCACAAGAAAGACAAATTATAGCGGAGGCACATTAACTTCTTTGGACCTCTGTTTCCTTATCTGTAACCAAAAGGTGTTGAGAAGAATACTCTCTAAAGATCTCTCTGACTCTAAGAGCATCTGAATGAAGAGGCAGGAGCAGAGTGAGGAAGGTGAAGGGAAAAGCGCTGTTTTATCCTAGGTTCCCCCCCCCAAAAAAAAAAAAAAAAGTCTGAGACATGGCTTAACTGAAGTTCACTGTGCAGAGTGATTTCAGGGAACAGGTGCAGGGGCCTGACTGAGAAGAGTGAAAAGCAAAGGAGGGAAATAGCATCAAAGATTGTGTTGTTGAGTTGACTGCCACTAAGGATAGTTGGGGTTCAATCTTGCTGGGACCCTTGGAGAAGCTGTGTAGAATGTCCCTCACTGTCCTTTGAAGGACAAAGGAAGAATCTGTCCACTGTCTCTGTCCCTCCTTAGTGAAAGGTTGTGAACGTGCTCACATGTCAGGAGTGTGCATGCAACAGAGGGCCTCGGGGTCCCTGCAGTCATCCCACATGGCGGTGGCAGGGAAGTCAGGGCAGAACCAAGAAGATGTGGAGTAGGCTGAGACAGGTACTTCTGGTTACTTTCCCACGTGTCTGATTCTTGCAGCCACATCTAGAGTGAAAGGTAGACTGAGAGGAGGGGAGAAGGGTGGGCTGAGGGGAAGGGAATTAGGGCTTGAGGTCCTTAGACCTACCTCGGTGCCTGGGTGACCCACATAAAGGGAAAATTAAATCAGTCTGGGTGGACTGAGAGATAATGATATTTCCCAGAAGGCTTAAAAGTAGGGGGCAAAATATCATCCAAAGCAAGATGGTATTAAACATGATATCAAAACCCTTTAGAGCAAGAGTCCAAGTCTTAATGGGCCATCAACTTTTCCTCTGACATCTTTCTTTCCTGTCCCTCCCTCCTCCTGCTCCAGCCACACTGACCTCCATGCTGCTCCTCCAGCCACCACCTGGCTGCTGCTTAGGGTCTTGGCCTTGTTGTCTCCTGCACTCAGTGCTGGTTTCTGCCACTGTGTCATCTGAACCCTTCGCGACCACCCACCTATGAAAGGGCATCCTTATTACCCTTTATCCCCTGACCTACTTATTTTCCCCCCCCCCCCCATAATATGTAACACTATCTCAGTTCATATTACATGTCTATTTTTACTAATTTTATTTTCAGTATTCTCCAGTGGAATGTAAGCATTACCAAGGCAACACATTTCTTCCCACCCCCACTGGCATATCTCCAACATCTAGAACTGTTCTTGGAAATAGCAGGTACTTGATAAATTAAAAACAAAAAAAGAATGACAGGTTGAATAAATGAAGATGTTCATATCTTGCTGATGCTGAATTTGTTAAAAAAAAAACAAAAAAACAAAACAACTACAGGAGGGCCTAACATTTCTATAGAAGCACAAAGACTGTTAGATTATGTTCTTTCTGGATGGCGATATAAATTATCAGTGTAAAAAGCTGACAAGTAAGGCTTGAGCTTTTTGGATTTGGAAAGACCAGTGTTTTAGAGGTTAGGGACTCTGGGGGCTGAAGAGAGTTCATTCTGAGACACGCTGTATCAATTATCACCTCTTGCCCCTGGTGTGCCTCCATCCCAGGACTTCAGATGACATTCTGTCCTTTTGGCTAATAAGATCAGGGCTCTATGCTCTCTAGAATGTGTGAGTGTGTGCAGGTGTGTGCGTATGGACATGTATGTGGACAAATTCCCTTCTTACCAATATGTAACTCAATAAAAACTGCAAAGATGTTCTGTAGGATCTTCATTCAGGCGGCTCACTACATGTGTCTCTGGAAGCAGGGTGTGCAGGTGTTTGAGCATGAGCAGGACAGCTAGTGGAAGAAGAAGGCTAAATGCAGGTGCTAAATGCAGGTGTTTTACTGATGAAGACTTCAAGAACTGGAAAAGATGGGAAATATTTAACGTTTTGACAACTCTCTATAGATAACAGATGGTTTGAATAGTGATTCTAACAAAGAGTAATTGAAACCAGACACTTGGAGGAAGAGTTAAAAGTAGGAGAGGGTTTACATTAAGTAGAGGCAATGGTCTGAGGTGGGCTTGTCAGTTAAACTCAGAGGATATGAGGGATGTTGTATGAAAATGCACACTGAGCATTACTGGAGTGGTGTTACGTTATAAAGATGTTGTTAATCTTTTGAAATCACAAAACTCTAGCATTTGTGGTTTCAGTAGCCTGAAACTGGGGACGGAAGATTCTGGAAAAATGTAACTAGCCTAGAAACTTGCCACCTGAGCTTGGTTAATATGGATGGAAGTAAGGGGCTTCATATATTTCCTAAAATTATGTGTAAAATTTTATATGTAGCCATGTACATTTTTTTTTCCCCCTGGGGAAAGGGAAGAGAGCAGGATATCTTTACACATATTTTCTGTAAAGATCCAGGTAGCAAATTCTTTGAATTTCATGGGCTAAATGGTCTCTGTTGCCAACTATTCAACCCTGCCCAGTGCGGAAGTAGCGATAGGTAGTAGATATAAGGGTGGATGTGGCTGCTTTTCCAATATAAATTTAACTAGTCATAGAAGGTGAGCTGAATTCCGCCTTCGGAACAGAGCAGTGCCATCTACAGAACTCTCTGCAATAATGGAAATGTTCTATGTCTCTGCTGCCCTAGGGGAGCCACTAGCCACACACGGTTATTATGTACTTGAAATGTAGCTAGTATTACTGGTGTGCTGAGTTTTTAATGAATTAACATTAAGACTTGACTAAGATGGTGGAGGGACAACACGAAGCTTATAGCACTATCTCTGGACTGACTTCGGTTTGGGTCCCACCACAGCAGTGATCGCCAGCAAACGGCGCCCAGGGTAGTGGGCCAAGATGCCGAACATCAAAATCTTCAGCGGCAGCTCCAACCTGGACTTGTCCCAGAAAATTGCTGACCGCCTGGGCCTGGAGCTAGCCAAGGTGCTGACCACGAAATTCAGCAACCAGGAGATCTGTGTTGAAATTGGGGAAAGTGTCCGGGGAGAGGATGTCTACATCGTTCAGAGCGGCTGTGGTGAAATTAACGACAACCTGATGGAGCTTCTGATCATGATTAACGCCTGTAAGATGGCTTCCGCCAGCCGGGTCACTGCGATCATCCCGTGCTTCCCTTACGCCCGGCAGGATAAGAAGGATAAGAGCCGGGCTCCCATCTCAGCCAAGCTTGTGGCAAATATGCTCTCCGTAGCGGGTGCAGATCATATTATTACCATGGACCTCCATGCTTCTCAAATCCAGGGCTTTTTCGACATCCCTGTGGACAACCTGTACGCAGAACCAGCTGTCCTGAAGTGGATACGGGAGAATATCTCTGAGTGGAGGGACTGCACGGTCGTCTCGCCCGATGCGGGGGGAGCTAAGAGAGTTACCTCCATCGCAGACCAGCTGAATGTTGACTTTGCCTTGATTCACAAAGACCGGAAGAAGGCCAACGAGGTGGACCGCATGTTGCTGGTAGGAGACGTGAAGGACCGGGTGGCCATTCTGGTGGATGACATGGCTGACACTTGTGGCACAATCTGCCACGCAGCCGACAAACTTCTTGCAGCTGGAGCCACCAGAATTTATGCTATCCTGACTCACGGGATCTTATCTGGCCCGGCCATTTATCGCATCAACAACGCCTGCTTCGAAGCAGTAGTGGTCACCAATACCATCCCTCAGGAGGATAACATGAGGCACTGTCCCAAAGTACAGGTGATCGACATCTCCATCATCCTGGCAGAAGCCATCAGGAGGATTCACAACGGGGAATCTGTTTCCTACCTGTTCAGCCATGTCCCTCTATAACAGAATACGTACCTTCTGAGGCTTTCAAAAAATAAAGCGAACCCCTCTCCTTGCTTTCCTTTCGTGTTGAATGAAAAAGTCAGCAGAAGCCCCAGCTTGCTCCAGTAGCTTTCTACAGCCCATGCCAGGTATATTGGTATATTAATGTTTCTCCAAAAATTAGGGAGAGACAGATTGAGACTAACTGCTCTGGTTGCTTACGTGCACTGTCTCATTTCAGCTTCTTTAATTTTGTGGGCCTTGCAGCTTTAAATAGAGCCCAGCTTCTTTCAGACTCTGAAGGGTGTTGTGTGTGGGCGTTTGAATGGGGTTAGGGATGCTTAGACTACTTTTCACGTGAATGCTTCTGGGATTCGTAGGTTCAGAACTAGTAGCAACAGAGCCAACCAAAAAATAAAAATAAAATAAAACAAAGAATGCTAACCCAGTCCCTCCACTCCCGTAACATGTGACAAGTTCTCTCAGGTCTATATTAAATTACAAGAGCCCTAACAAGTCCAGAATCCAGCTCTGCTCGCTGATCCCCTGTGAGGCGGGCAGCTCCCAGGTGGGGGCCTGCGGGAAGGTGGCACACAGTGCAGCGGGCACTTCTTGGGAGGAAAAAGCCTGACCCTCACCCTCTGCTAGGAGACTGTCCCTTAGTCTCTTTTGTGCCCGTTCCTTTTTCCATTTGGTTTGTTCTTCAACCATCCTGACCTTTTCCTGGCTAATTACCTCCTCGGGCAAAAATGCTCACTGTCCCATAGTCTTCTGGAAAGCAAACCTCACCTTTGGCTGTGTACTCTTTTAACAGTTGCATGAGGTTATTTTGCCATAGCTTAATCTTAGCCCACTGCCACCGTGGTGGAAGGTAAGTGTTTAATTTTCATCTTATTTCCCTTGATCTGTTTGGCCTCTCAAATGACCTGAGGTTTCTGTTAAAAATATTGATGCTACTAGCTCTTGTAGAGGAAACTAAGAAAGTGTCTGTGTGTGATAAAAAATAATTAAGACACACGGGGCTCTTGGCTACCATACTGGACAGTACAGGCCCAGAACTTCCATCCCAGAATACGAGGCAAAAAAGCCACGGGTTCCCCCAGAAGGGAAGCTTCCCTGCAAGGAGAGGTGTGCCCCTAAGCAGAGGTCCTTGGAGGCTTACCACCCTGGCATATGCAGTCATTTAAGTCTTGCCTGGATGGGGTCTTGATGGATTAGTGTCAGGGACTGAGGAGGGGGGCATGATTCTAGAACACTTAGGAGCGGTCTTACACTTGGAGCACTGCAGGAGGCACACTTTCTTCTCTCTCTCAATTTATCTGCTAGAAATAGTTTACAATAGTAACGCTAATGATCACCACTTCCCTAATGCTTCCTTGGTTACAGGAGCACGCTGTGCAGCATGACCAGTCAGCTTCCAGGATAGAAAGAAGACTCAATCTAAGTGATGGTGCGATCAATGGCTAATATAAAAGGGCTTTACGGTGAACAGGTTTTTTTTCTTTTCTTTTAGACAGCCTCGAGATATGCCAAAACCTGGCTCTAAGTTTAACTTGGGGCTATAAGCATTTCCCAAGAAGGCTGATTGTTGTAGCATCAGAAGGATCGTGTTCTAACACCACTTCCTTCCCTCTCCTCTGGAGACAGCCCAGGTTGAGATGGAGATCCCTCATCTCTGTGCTTCACTGTGAGTATCTCCGGCCACATATTTCCATGCATCCCGCTCTTCCTGTTTGGTGAGCATGTTAACTATCCCCCCAGAGCTGATGGGAATGAATGTGCCAATTCACATTGGGTGCCTCGATTCCAAGAAGTTCTCACTTGTCAATTTTTTGTCATGACTAGAGCAAGAGCCATACAGTGACTTTTTCAGATAGTCAGTATCCCTCTCCTACAGCAGCACTCCCAGAGGGATCTCTAGCCTCGGTTAAACCTGCAACTTCCGCCAAGCTCCAAGAGACGAGTTGACACAATGGAGAAGCCATTTTGCTCTCACACAGTGCCTTGCTCAATACAAGGAGTGGTTACTCCAGTGGCAAATTGGATACCTTGCCCTCCTCTAAGGATCCCAACTCCTTCAGGCAGAGCATGATTCAAAGCCCCAGACAACAGTTTGAATTCAAAGTTTCAGCTCATATTTTCGACACAAATTGACTTCTGATCGGATCTCTTGGTTCCTCTTCACTAGAATTCCCCTGAGGAATATTAATAAGATTGTTTCCTCTGATTTTTGAGAGTTAATTAGGCTTGTGGCCAGGGAATATGTGCATCATGGAACACAGGGGGAAACCAGAAGAGAAAGGAGTGATAATCAATACAATTTCTTGGGGGCGGGGGGGGGGGGGGTGGTGGTGGTGGTGGCGCATGGATATGCAGCCTACAGTCTATAAATGGAACTGATAAAGCAGCTAAGGGCAGTTCCACATGCCTCCTGATCCCCAGAGGGCTCTGACAGACAAAGAAAGGCACTACTTCGGCTCTTTAATCCACACTGCCGTCTGCACTGGATTTTGTGTTGATGGTTTTAGGGAACAGAGTCATCTGTCTAGTTTCTTTGCCTTAGAATGTTTCCTCAGAGGAGTAGACCATTAGGATGGTAAATATCCCCACAGAGTAATGGGCAGTGGAAGAGACCTATAAAGTCTGGATCAGATCCATAACAAGGGGTTTCTTTAGTCTAGCATTGTTTTCATTACCAATGATGACATCTGATGACAGTGAGCATCTTCATATAAAGCAACCACCACACTAAATGTCACTATCTTCCTTTTGCAGAATATCTTAGTAGTAGCCTGAGGCCTGATTTCATTGAGATCTACTGTGTTTTCTTCCATATCTAAGGGCTAAGAGACATGTGTACAACTGTTTATTTTGCCTTTTTATTACAGACTTGTATAAACCCATATAAAAGTAGGCAGAATAATATTATGAATGTTCATGTATCAACGATTATCAACTCCTAGCAATACTGTCTCATCTAAACTCCCACCTCATTTCCTTCTCTCCTCCATTGCTCTGAGGTAAATGCCAGATATTATCCTATCTAACAAAAGAGTAATATGCAAATTGACCATCACACCAACACACAAGATGGCTGCCCCCATGTGGACACAAGATGGCCACCACAAGATGGCCAGCAGGGGAAGGCATTTGGGAGGGACCAGGCCTGCAGGGGAGGGCAGTTAGGGGCAAACAGGCTGGTAGGGGAGCAGTTTGGCATCAATCAGGCTGGCAGGGGATTGGTTAGGGGGTGATCAGGCTAGCAGGAAGAAGCAATTAGGGGCAATCAGGAAGGCAGGCAGGCAAGCTGTTGGGAGCCAGCAGTTGGGAGCCAGTTGTGAGAGGGATCCCAGATTGGAGAGGGTGCAGGCTGGGCTGAGGGACACTTCCCCCACCCCTGTGCATGGATTTCGTGCACCAGGCCTCTAGTAGAATAATAATTATAATTTTAGGGATTCCTCATAATCCCCCTTGTCTGATGTCTATTTCCCACCTCTAATGTTTTATTTTGAAATGAATCCCAAATATCATACTTTTTAGTGATATTTTTCTTCCTCCAACCTGATAGGTTTTGTTATAAAGCTATTATTTGTTAGTTTTAATAGACATGAACTCATTAAAAAAACAGGTGCCACAATTAACATGCAATCAGTGCATTCCCTTCAAGGCTCTGTTACAGCAATGAATCAAGTTCTAGAAACACTATAAGCAAATTTACTTAACTTACAAAGGCAATCATACAACACAAAGACTCTATGCCTGGTGCAGGTGCCCGCGGCTTCTTACTCTGTTATGAAGCAGCACCGGAATCGTAAAACCGCTCGGTTACTCCCTCAGGCTTTGCCGCGTCAGGAGTTGGTTACCCACGAATTACTTTCTAAAAGCTTCTGGATGTGAATACTATCAATATCAGGAGCGTTATAACCATTCGTCCATTGCAACGGGAAAATACAGCATTAAAATCACACACAGGCATGACACTGTGTGTGAGTACAGCTGGGTTCCCATGGAGGCGATATTCAGTCACTCACCCATGGCTACTTCATGAGAATTGTCCCCTTTCGCTGTGGGTTCTCTTAGTGAAGTGCCAGTTCCCTTTTCTGCAGAACATTCTTCTGTTGTAGGGCCCTGCTTCTGCTGATTTCTCTTCTTTCTTCCCTTTCTTGCTGTGATAGCCCTGTTCCTCTTCATCGTATCCCGTATAACTTTCATATCATAATCACTCTCTGATTTTCTTTCCCGATCCTTTGCCTTATCTTTCCTTTTCTTCTTCTTGCTTGTTGATCATTTTCATTCCTCTCTGCTTCTTCTCTATGTTTCTTCTCTTATTTATGCTCCTAGGGCAGTGGTCGGCAAACTCATTAGCCAACAGAGCCAAATATCAACGAGTGAAATTTCTTTTGAGAGCCAAATTTTTTAAACTTAAACTTCTTCTAACGCCACTTCTTCAAAATAGACTCACGCAGGCCGTGGTATTCTGTGGAAGAGCCACACTCAAGGGGCCAAAGAGCCGCATGTGGCTCGTGAGCGCAGTTTGCCGACCATAGTCCTAGGGGATGGTGAGCGAGAAGATCGGGCTTTTAGGAGATCGTGTGCCTCTCCTGCTTCTCCGGCGGCATCTCTCTCGGCTTGCACTCTGGACTGTTTGGCTGCGCTGTAACACTTGGTGGTGGTTTGGAATGTTTCTTTCGTTATCTTCTTTCTTTTTGTCTCTGGGTTTTGATGTGCTCCTTGACCTTCTAGCTTTCTCCCTGGAAGGAGATCTCCGTCTTGGACTTTTGGATTGCCACCTAATCTTAGAGTGTGATCTCCATCTGTTCTGTGACTGCCTGTGCCAAGAAGGGGGTTTCGATCTTGAGTGCTGGCATTTTTCTTCTTTCCTACCTGGTTGATGGCAGGAGGAATTAGGGACTGTGCTTCCCATACTCTCTTCATGGTTCCCCTGTTTCTTTACTAGAGGCATCCGATTTCAGACGTGGTGAAACGAGACCAGCAGCTACATTCAAATCCTCCAACATGATGCGTCTGCTTATGGCCTTGTTTGCTGATATGACAAACTAACATTCTTATCGTTATAGCCGGAGATAAGCATTTGAAATAGATACTCCTGTAAGCCTGTGGCTGGACTTCTGTTGTTTTTGTTTAACTTTGAAAGGTTGTATATATGCACTCACCTTTTCTCATGGCTAACTAGGATTTAATTACAGAAACAAAATTTCCAATGAAACTGTCTTTGGCAGCGAGTAAATAGCATATTTTGAAGTAGAGCTGTATACTTTTTCATTATGTGTTTGGGAATTTCCCCCCTGAAATAATTTATTCCACACCCACATCAGTGAAAGCCATCTGCCCATCCCTGGGTCCATCTGTAAAAGAAAGTTACCTCTTGTCCTGTTTCCCAACTTTCCTCTTTCATCAATTTGTTTAAGTGTTGGGAAAAAGGAGGTAGTGCATTTTAAACTGACCTTCCTATGCTTTTAAAATAAGACAAATGTACTTGGTAATGCGCTCTCAAGTTTTTATTTGCTCTCAAGTCGTATAAAACCAGTAAATTGGTTACTGTTTCTGCGGTAGCAATCTCATGTCCACAGTGACTCCACGTCAAAGGCAAAGTAGTTAGGCAGCTGTTTTCTTAGTTACAGGCGTTTTGTGCAGTAAAAGCAAAAGTAGGCTGCAGTCTGGCCATGTTGGTACAGTTTCTGAAACTGCTTTTCCAAGACTTTGATAATAAAACCCTTAAACTTAAAACAAAACAAAGCAAGATGAAAACACTGGTGTGACCTGGTCAGCATAGGAAGCAGGAGATAGAATCGAATGAGGCAACTAAGCAAGCTCCATTCTCTAGCAAGAGGTGGATATAGAGGAAGATGCAGTATTTTATTTTAGCAAAAGCAACAAAACAAAGCAAATATTCTACTTCCAGTAGCAGCAACAACAAAATAAAATAAAAATAAAAACACAAGATATACTCTATCTGGTCAGACACCTGCCTAAAAAACCAGGTGGTTTTATTGTCCAAGATTTTCTCCTATGTCATTCTAGAAAAAGATTTTTCCAAGAAAACTAATTAGAACCCACATATCAAATAAAACACACCTCTCTTCATCTCTGTCTCTGACACACACACACACACACACACACACACACACACGCTACACACATTACACAAACACAAATATTGTTTCCCCTTCTTAACATTTGCTGATACATTAACTTCTTCCCTGCTCTCTGCCTGCCCTGAGTCTCCCCTGGCAGAAGCTGCTTCCATAGCAACACAGTCTTACACACACAGCGGCCACTGCCCCGCGGGTCCCACACGGGAATGGACTCTGGCCAAGAGAACACTTCTTATCTAAAAGCAAGTTATTTATCTTTAAAAAGGTGTCTTTATGAAGTAAACTGTGTGTACCCAGCACACTTTAGAGTAGATAAACAGCTGGGGGTATTTTTATTGCTTCTTCCCTCCTCACACTATTGTGATAGTTTCTTTCCAAAGCAACACCGCCAGGTGCAAAGGATGAGGATGAAGAACTGGTTCCACAGAGAACCTGTGTGGCATGGGCCCTGCATCAAGTTCATCTTCTCCATGTGGAGAGGAAGTAAGCTCATGCTGTCCCATAAGCCTTTCCGGGGGAGCCCTCTCACCGCCCGGAAACCTTTAGTTAGCAATTAAACACCCCCTCCCAGGGGGGCGCTGGGCGGATGCTGCCGGTGGAGGGAGGCAGTTTTGAGTGAAAGCTGAACAGAGGGCCTTCAGTTTGCGGGCCTGAGAGCTGTGATAAGAGCTGTTTGAACTTTTTGTTTGCCTTAAAAGAAAACAATAAATAAAGATGAGGCTAAGCAAACAAAGGAAAGGGTAAGTGAAATCTCTCCCCAAAGATCTTCCTATGTGATTAGCAAAGCTGTTCAGAATTGAACCTGAGAGGGTAAGGAGCAACTGGAAACGGGGCTTTTGCCACTTCTGGGATCTTCGTCCTGTTTTCTCTGGGGCTTTTCTGTGAGGCCTGGAGGTCCTGTCTGCAGAGCAGAAACCCAGCAAAGCTCTTCTGCCAGGCACAGCCTGGAAGCGGCAGCAATGACCTCATGCTGCAGTGTGTCACCTGCTGAGAGCACAGGATTGATCTTTCTCAGCAAAGAGCCCGACCTCCTTTCCAAGATTCCTTCTCTGACACAGGCCTGGAACATGTGCCAGGGCAGCAGGCAATAGTGGGAGTGCTATTGTTTGTTTCTTTTAAAAAAACATACACTTGCCTTCCCCCTTGCACCCACCGACCCCCAACGTGGCGAAACTGAATGTAGCAATGGGAGAGGGGGGAATGACAACACAAATACTAGTGCTGTCACAAACAGTCTGAAATTCACTCAATCACTTCTCAAACACGTATTCACCCCTCACTACTAGGCCACACTAGATCAGGAAAACCAAACAGTCCTGACTCTTAGGCAGCTCCTGGGGGGCGGCGCGGGGCATGCAGATAAATCAGTAACCACCACAGCAATGTGATAAGGTTAAGACAGAGGCATGGCGTCCACAGTGAGATGCAAAGGGAGCAGTGAACAGCTACCCCTCACCGTCCTCCTTCTTTATTCCTCCCTCCTCCGCCCTAGTATTTGGGGAACCTGTGGCACAGAAGGTTGGGAAGGTGTTGTCCAGTGGTCAGTCCTACATTATGTGGACCTGCCATGAGCCCAGGCACTCAGTCAGAAACGTCTCCTGCTCTCTGAGGGTGGACTGGCTCTGTCTGACGGCAGAGATGAGAGAGGGGAGGATGAGGCTGGGAAAACCCACCTCTGCTATCTGCCTGGAAGTGTCCAGTAACATTGTTCTCGCCCCACAGGGGTAGAAACAGAGGCCCTCTACTTCTCACAGGGTGACAGACACCTGCTGAGCCAGGCCGGGCCCTCCCACAGGGAGCAGGTCAGGGAGAGCGCATGCAGTGGTGTTAATTGTGGAGAACAGGAAACGCGATAAAATTATAGGGCCTCCCATTGATCTCTACTGGACTTAAATAGAGATGACAGGCTTCACATTTTCCCAACCTCTTCTGATTTCCTTGTGGTCAGGGGGTCATGACTTGACCTTACACTCAGGCACAAATTACTTATCTCCTCCGAGGTGCACAGCACTGCCCCATACAGTTCCCTCTGACTTCCTGATATCAGGGTCCAAGATGCAGGATGCTAACAAGCTCCACTCAGGAAAGCGCACATCTAACTGCAGTTCGCCATGCGGTTCCGAATCCCCCGTGGACTCCTAGCACTCTAGATGCCCACTCAGGACACTGACAGGAGAGCAGGGACTGATTAATGGGACTAAACAGAAAACCCCGAAAGAAGAAAAAAATAGTCTATGATAAAGGTAGTATTGGGAAGAAAAGAAAAAGAGGGATTTTTCTCTTTGATGAAAAAAATCTCCCCTCCCCCCAATTAGTTACAGTCAATATTATTTTGTAGTAATTTCAGGTGTACAGCTTAGTGGGTGGAGACTCATATACTTTAGAAAATGTTCCTCTGGATATTTCCAGTACCCAACTGGCATTGTCCTTAGGAATGGCAATATTATTGACTCTATTTCCTATGCTGTCCTTTACATGACTATCCTGTAACCACCTGTACTTCTGAATCCCTGCACCTTTTCACTCACTCCCGCAAACCTCCACCTGCGGGTTTCCAACAAATGGTATTGAGACAACCAATAAGCACTTGGGAAGAATTAGTTTATACATGTGTTCCCCTCTATACACCTGTGATGCCCACCCCTGTCTCCCACCTTCCCTTCTCTTCTCCCTTCACTGAACGGGCTGCTCTTGTAGAAACATTCTTGGCCCCTCTCTTGCCTTTTGTGCATCCTGCCAGGCTTTGGGATCATTTCGACCTCCACCCCACACACACCCACAGCCCTGGGCCTTGCTCGGCTCCTCCCTCTCAGAAGGGATCCCTGGCCTGGAGCCTCTCTCAGTGAAAGCGCCAGTGTGGCCCCTCCCGGCAGCATCCATCCCCCAAGCAGCAGCCTTCCCATGGGCAGCCTGTGGTTTCGTTTTACTGCCACAAGAGAGCACTACTTGGTGAATTACTTCCTACGTTTGAAATCCAATCTGTTTCTTAATTTCCCCTGTGTCACGTATCAGAGCACCACTGCCCACCAGGGCTGTGGGAACTTGCTTGTGACCGAGATCCCGCAGTTGACCACGTTGCTTGATGGATAGATAAGGAATGTCTATCAGACGGTGAAACGACTTGCTGGAGGTTCCTGTCTCCGGCCCCGGAAACCATTTCTCTTCTGAAATGAGGGCCACTGGCTGCTTTTCTCCCCTTTCCGAGTCGAAGCACCATCCTTCATCACATCTTTCTCCTTTTCATCTTTAGATTTCTTCACTGCATGTCCCCTGCTGCCAGACCATATACAATACATTGCTTACGTATCCCTGTTTGTTAGTCTCTCTCCACTAAAATGTGGGCTCCAGGAGGGCAGGCACCTCATCTTTTTGTTTGCTTCTGCATCCCTAACTCCTAGGAAGATGTGGCACACGGAAGGCAGCTCTCCATTCATATCTGCTGAAGTGGACTAAGCCAAGAAAAGCCTTTTCCGCTGTTTTTTGGGCATCCATACCAAATAACCTCTAGCCAAGGTGACGTTAAAGGTTACAAGCAATTACTAATTGTTAATAATCCTAGAGTTTCTATTCTGCTTATTTTCAAATTTTGGTTTGGTGTTTACGTTCCTGCCTATAATTTATGCTCTGTTTTCAATCTGTGATTCGTTAAGCCATCTGGGAAATCTGTCAACCCATTATCCACAATTTGGAGAATCTCATTTCTTATAAAAATCCTATTATTGGTCTCTGCCAAGGTCTTCAACATTAGGCAAAAACCTTCCATTTCCTCCCTTACAGGTGACGTTTATTGCTTCCTTAGCAGAGGTGGTAAAAGCTCAGTAGTCATCACAGTAATACGGTACCAGCAATTCTTGTATTCCTGGGGGATAAAAATCTCTTTCAATTTCTCTATTGTCAGGTTTCGATGGGCAGTAGTAACAGGGCTGTGGAAACACAGAGAGTGCCAATCTAGGACTCGTAATGCTGATTTCAATCCCTCCCAAGAACAGCTCCAGTTCCCTTTTGAATCAATCTTCACTCGGACAAACCACCCCAGCCTGGCCACACTCCAGGGACAGGTCCCACAGGGGACTTGCTCCCCTCTGTAACTTGATCTCTGTGGACCCTGTCTCCTGGCTCAGTATCCAGTTTTCTCTGCTCTGTCTATGCCAACTCACTTGGATGGTCTTCTGGCTTGTGATTTGGCATCTCTGCAAAACCCTGTTTTTTTGGCTGGCCCTAGTCTTACATACTGTAAATCGAGGGCCAAGTACGCCCACCAAGGACTCCCACTTCATCTTGTTGGGGATCTGGCCAGCTGGGCCCTGTGTGAGTAAGAGGAGGAAATATGATACTTGGCTCATTCCCAACACTTTTCAGAGGCACTGGGAAGGTATATGGTTTGATTACATCTTTGTGTGCACCAAGATGTTCACACATGCTTTCATGTCCCCTCTCCCAACGTTCATGGCCGGGTCCTCAGGTTCTGAAGTCCAGACCTCTTTAGTTAATTACCAGGCACACTGACCTGCAATCAGTAGCTCTGCACTCTCTCACCAGGACGGAAACAAACCTAGTGCCATACAGCTTGCTAAGCTATGATGCCAAAGATGTGGTCTCTGCAGTGTATACCATTACAGCTGCTGCCTGGTGGCTACCAATTTTAAAAATGTGCTTCCCTCAATTCCCATGTAAAATACATCCTTATAAATATGGAGGAGACCTATAGAAAGAGGAACCAACACCCACAATCTCATCACACAAGGGAAGCACTCAGCCCATTTCTTCCAGTCTTTTTGTTTTTAAAAGAGAGTGAGGAACATATATAGTATATATTTCTTAACACATTTTCTCTCCCTCCCTCACATGTGATTTCCTTTAATTTCCCTGTTTTGCATGATTAATTAAATACCTAATGGAACAGGGACTCCTGAATAGCTGATCATTGGAAGCAATGTCTCTCTTTTTATTAGTCCCATTTCTTTCTTTTTTAAAATATATTTTAATTTTATTTATTTATTTATTTATTTTTTACAGATAGGAAGAGAGAGGGATAAAGAGTTAGAAACGTTGATGAGAGAAAAACATCGACCAGCTGCCTCTTGCAGACCCCCTACTGGGGATGTGCCCGCAACCCAGGTACATGACCTTGACCGGAATCGAACCTGGGACCTTTCAGTCTGCAGACCGACGCTCTACCACTGAGCCAAACCGGTTTCAGCTAAAATATATTTTTATTGATTTCAGAGAGGAAGAGAGAGGGAGAGAGAGATAGAAACATCAATGATAAGAGAGAATCATTGATTGGCTGCCTCCTGCATGCCCCACTACTGAGGATCAAGCCTACACTGCAGGCACATGCCCTTGACCAGAATCGAACTGGGCCACTTCAGTCCACAGGCCGACGCTCTATTCACTGAGCCAAATTGGCCAGGGCTAGTCCTGTATTTTTTTTGTCGTTGTGTGTGTTTCAGGCCAGGATGCAGGGTGTTAAGTTGTCCCTGGGATCTTAGTCGTTGGGAGGTCTGCTCTGAGAATGTGCGCTAGCTGAGTGGCACTGTGCATGTGTATGCTGTTCTCTCTATAACTGGGTGATACTTGGGTATGCACTCAATTATGTATTCTGTCTTTTCTCTTTTCATGCTAATGTGTAATATTCAAAATGAAAGTGATTTTGAAAACAAATTTTTCTGTGGTGTCTACTGTCAAAGTTGGGTCAAATTTAAATTTCATTCCCCAAAGATCTGAAGTTATAAAACCCATCTCTCAGATGCTTCCTTGGTCTTTACTTCAGAACGAGAGCTAAGACTTACATCTGCGGCTGCCACTGTGGCTGCTGGGCTTGCTGGAAACAGCCACCAGTGAGCTTTCTTGCTGGGGAAGCTGGAGCCTGGGCATGGTGGGCAGTGGGTTAGGCTGTGCCTGAACTCATCTGACTGGCTCCCCACTGACTCTTGTGTCTGGCAGCTACCACAGGTCCACACTCTGGTGGGCTTGGGGACTGGGGTAAGGAGCTGAGCATTTCTGTGGGGACACAGTCTGGTCCAGTACTTGCTCCATATGTCCAGGTGGGGTGCTCAAAGCTTTCTGTGTTTCAAAACCATTTAACGTGATGAAATGCTCAAAAGACTGGAGGGAGGAGGGACCCTCAATAGGGACCTAAAGCAGGACTCAAAAGCTCAGAATGGCTTCCTTCACTCCTAGGTCCCCATCAGTTACTGTGTGTTCACAGGCAAATCACTGAACTGCTGGCTTCTACTTCTTCATCCATCAAAACAGAGTATTAGTAAACCTCCTTCGGTAGGATAGTAGGATGATGACAGTACTGTGTCCAGGCACTCAACCAATATTTTCTCATTTAATTCCTACAACAACTTAAGTGCAGGGAACCACTATTATCTCCATCTTCACCCTTGTAGATGGTGAAGCTGAGACATGGCAAGTTTACACAGTGTGAAGATTACAGCCAGGAGACGACGATGCTGGGATTTAAACCAATGCATTGCGGCTATATTGCCTCAAAGGGATCTTTCCAAGAGTGCTTTGAAAGGGCAAAGGGCTCTGAAAATCCAGACTGCTTTTGGCATTGCTATTTCTCTCAGAGAGCTGTGTCAAGAGTAATGAATCTTTGGGCCATTTCTAAGGACTGGGCCATTCCAAATCTTAAACTGATGCCGCCTGCTCTTGCCTCACAGTCCTTTAAGGCAAATTCTAATCTAGCCACTAATCCCCAGGAGAGATCCCATGTATAAATCGCCAGCCCTAGACCTCTGTGGGGCCAGATGGGAAATGGCCTCAGCGTGCAGGTCACAGCTCTCTGGGGGCCTTGGATGTAACACACAACAGGAAACATTTACATCTCAGACACAAAAGTGACTTTGAGAAATGAGGGCTACCGTGAAGACCAGACACCCAAGCATTCCTTCCCGAAGCGTGCCTGGCAGTGGGTCTAGAAGCTGCGCTCCATCACTGACATCACAGCTAATAACCTGAAAGTGCTTCTGAAGGCAACAGATCCTCCTGCTTGGCTGTGCCTTCAATTAGCATCTACATAATTTAATAACTCAGCTGTCACCCTCTCCAATAACTGGGTCCCGAGATGCTGATGAGAGGTGGCACATGCTTTGGATTTGTCATCATCCTTTTAATTTTCCCAAGCTATTAAATACATATCCTCCCCCCCCCGCCCCTCCTCCCAAGTATTACTCTTTCCAATGAAGTCTGAACCATTTCTTTTAAGCTGTTCTTTTTATCTTGATTTGATGGAATAGAAAAAAAAAAATAAACCCTGTAGGAACATAGCTCCATCCATTTATTCATGAACAAGCATGGCAGGGATCAAATCAGGGAAGTGTTTGACTGGGGATATTAATAGAACAGTGGAAAAGAGTTAATCTTGTATTAGATTACAGGGGATAAGGGAACTGTCATCCAGTTGGTAGCAGCTTTCTCTGATTTTAATCATCCATGCATTAGGGAAAAGCCTAAATACACATTAAAAAGGTCTTCAGTTTTTAATGCCATTATGAACGCTCCCTTCATGGGAAGTAGCAATTACGTGTAGTGTTGCAAGTCCTGGAGACGTTCCTCACCCTGCTGGGGACACGGCGAGAAATCCAAAATGCTGGTTCCAAAAGCAAGTCAGAGGACCCACTAAATGTAGGGGGAAGTGGTCATCTCATAGTGGAGAAACCAAACACCGCCCGGACTGAGTGAGGAAAATTGATGCCAAGAAGGGCAGATGGACATCGGACATCGTGTGCCTCCCAAGGTGTGGCCTGGAGAAGGACATGCCATCTCCTAAGGGGCATTCTGATTCGGAAAAGTGTGACGTGAATGGAGTTAGGAGGGAACATCAGACAAAGGAAAAGCGAAGAATGTTTATCTTCAAGTGAATTTTAAAATAACTTTTAAACTATGTCTCAAACTGAAAACATACGTATTTTCTGAAATCTTCTGACGGTTTTGAAAATGTGTTTTCCAAACTGTCTGCTTTAAAAGGCACAGGAAGGCTGAGGAAGTGGCCTGGACTAGAGAGACATGACAGCTGGAATCTTGGATCCCGTTCAGGGGAAAGGCTGCTGTGAAGCGTATACCAGCTGGTGAACTGAGAATGGGATGGCTGGTGGTCAGATGAAAGGGCTATAACAATGCTAAATCTGGTGAAGTGGGTGACTGCGCTGTGTTTATGAAGAGAATGTCATTCCCAGGACATGTACAGTGAAGAGCTGAGGGTAATGGGTATGATATATGCAATTTCTTTTCAAGTAGTCTATAATAATAAAAGCATAATATGCTAATTAGAACGGATGTCCTTCCAGATAAAGCCAGGGCTGCGAGGGAAGCCCGGTCCTGGGTGCCTGCCAGCGGCTGCAGGGAAGCCCGGATTTTGGGTGCCAGAGGGAAGCCGGTGCTGGAAGCTGGGGCTGGTAGGAAGACCTACTCTTTCACAAATTTTGTGCATTGGGCCTCTAGTTTAGAGATAATTCTATACATGTACACAGAGAGAATAATAAAGCTAATGGGAAAAATGGTAACATTCAGTGAATATGAATAACGGGTATATGTATGCTCTTTGCACTATTCTTTTTAAAAAAAAATATATTTTATTGATTTCTTACAGAGAAGAAGAGAGAGGGACAGAGAGCTAGAAACATCAATGAGGGAGAATCATCGATCAGCTGCCTCTTGCACACCCCCCACTGAGGATATGCCCATAACCAAGGTACATGCCCTTGACCGGAATCGAACCTGGGACCCTTCAGTCCTCAAGCCGACGCTTTATTCACTGAGCTAAACCTGTTTCGGCTCTTTGCACTATTCTTACAACGTTTCTATAAGTTCAAAATTATTTACAATAAAAAGCTGTTTTAAAAAGTCACTCAATTATGTTGAGAGTCAATCCTCCCAAAATGAACTTACAAATTTGACACAATTCCTATCTGAATCCTAGTAAGCTCTCTCCCCCAAGACTTGGGCTGGGACTACCCCACTGGCCTTCCTGGGCCTCCAGTGTGCAGATGGCACATGGAAGGTCTTCTCTGGAATCACACCAGCCAATCCCTCATAATCAATCTCTTTCTGTGTCATATCTACCATATCGAATGGTTCTGTTTCTCTGGAGAACCCTAATGCAACACTACAACATGAAGAAGCCTCAAAACCAGTATGCACAGTGAAGAATCCAGCTACAAAGACTGTATATATTGTACATCCCAATCATATGAATGTTTAGGAAGGGCAAATTTATAGAGAAGGAAAGCAGATCAGTGTTTGCCTTGGGGTGAATGGAAGGCGAGCAGTTGTAAATGGGCATGAGGCAGCTTTTTGAGATGATAGAAATGCTCTGTGACTGAACTGGGAGGTGGTTGCACAAATCCATGCACTTAGGAAAATCAAAGAACTATATACCTGCAATGGGTGAGCTTTACAATATGTAATTTATACTTCAATAAAGCTGTTTAACAGATTAGTCTAGCCAAGTTCAGAAGGAAAATGTAATATGTACGATTTCTACTCTGTCAGACCATTCTTATATGATTATGGCCAACTCAGGCTTATCAAGTCCTCTTCAATTGGAATGGGATGACCACACCTGCTTTATGGCACAAGTAGGAAAGGTAAAGACCTGAGCCAGGCGGTACAGTTTGGGCATTATGGCGGTTCCTTTTCTTATGCTTCCTTCTTAATCATCATGACAGCAATGGAGTTGACTATTACTCCCATATTACAGGTGTAGGCTCAGAGGCTGGTAGAATGTCAAAGCCCAGTTAGCAGGGCTTGATGAAGCTGGCTCTCATATAATGAGACGTCTTGGGAGTAACAGCTGCCACATGGCTATGCTGGCTCACATAGCAAGACACGGGAAAAGTAAAGCCCTGAGCTGGGAATAGTTGTAAAGTCCGAAACTGCATTCATGGAAAGAGATGCTCGTTTCCTGCTTAGGCAGAAAGGACACAGCAACCACATTACCATATAACCATTTGTTTTTCTAATTGATTAAAAACCCCACAATTACAATAGGTAATCAATTAGAATTGGATTTCCTTGAAATTTCATTATGACAGCAGTCAAGCTTTTCCAAGTGACCTGTCACATAGTCACGTGTGACTTGATCTTCATAAATCAACCTTGGGTTAGTAAATTAACAGTATTCTCTTTAAGGGTGTAGGTAGTTTTGTAATGACTCAGGCAGGCTTTCCTGTTTCATTAAGGTTGCATAATGAATGAATGAACAATGGCCAGATTCCTTCAGTGCTTTAATTTCCTGACTTCAGGAGAAGGACATTAGGGAGTTATTTTCAGAAGTATACCGACTCAGCAACTTATTACACAATTTTCTATATATATAGTAAAATGTTTAGGAAGGTGCCAAAGAGTTGTTTTTGGCAAGTCTTGATAAAGTTCATTGTCCATGAGATTAATCACCAATATAAAACATTTCCTTTGAAAGGTCCAAGACTTGCCCACTTGCTCCCTGTGAGTGACATTGCTCCCTGTGCAAACTGTGATTGATGTGGCTGATGTAAGACAGGCAGAATATGTAGTATGTACATGCCCCCAAAATGATGGTTAGCATGAAAACATAACAGTATTCAAAATGACAACCTTAACTAATGAATAACTATATACAGTGGTTATTCTTGAGATATTTTCTACCACTGTTGGCTCTAAACATCTGTTTCTAATAATAAATGTGGATTAGAATAAAAGATTCAGATGTATGAAAGCTTATATTTTGAATTAGTGGCTTTGGAATATGTCTCATGTCCACCAAGGGTCTCAAGTCCCTGATATGTAAAGTCTGATGTGTGTGTGTGTGTGTGTGTGTGTGTGTGTGTGAGCACATGCTTTTGTGGCCCCACAGTGATGTGTCAGTCTGTTTTTAGTGAGATAACACAATCTAGCTCCAGACAGGGTGGCAAGTCCATGGGCTCATTGGATGTAACACGTAGGACCTTACAGGTCCCATGTTTTCTCTGCACCTTCCTCCTGCAGCCTCCCACAGCCAGGAGCACTGAGGCTGGAGACCAGCACAGGCCCTGGGCCATCCATTGCAGCAGCGGCAGGACAGGGAGCCAGGCCTCCTGCCCCTTGGGGCTGGGTGGGTGGCTGCACTCACAGAGTCTTCCTGAGTTGTGGCCACGTTATGTGCAAATCAGGACACAAAAGGACAAGGAGGAAGAGTGAATAATGTCAAGCTTAAAACATGATTTTGCTGAATGTGTATGTATTGGTGCTTTGAATATCAGGAACGTGGAACCAAATGCAGTGAAAATGATGGTTAGTCAGTACAGGCTTGCAGAGACTACGGAGCCAAACATGACTGTGCTAAATGCTTTCCTATTGTCTTTTCCTCGAATCCCATCCAAATAATCACTTTTATTTCCTAAATATGCGTTGTTAAGAATCCCCCAATGTAATTATTAACAAGTGAGCCAGCCAGTGCTTGTAAACCATTTGACAAGCACAAAAGACTGTAAATGTTTATTCTCATTCCTGAAGCTAATTCACCAAAGCGTAATGCGGTCTTCCCAGATAATGCCTTTTAGCAATGCTCTCTGAGCGTGATAGGAAACGACACAGCCCAGGCCTGAACTCTGGTTCAACCTGCAGGGTGAAGCTGGGGAAACGCATTTTCCTCTTTTCTGTGTGACAATCAAAACAAGAGTCCTGCACCGCTGGAGCTTCCTTTCCAGCCTGTGTCTCGTGGACCACACGCTGCTTCTGCAGAAAGGGCTTCCGGGTTCTTTAGGTCCCACGCGCAGATACTGAAAGAAGGACGGCTGTTCTTGAGGCACCTTGCTCGGCATGAGAACTGATTGCAGGCTTGTTCCCTGTGTCCTTAGGCGTCAAAGGGACAGGCAATGGGGAATATTTCTAGTATTGCTCTTAAGGTTCTTCTGTAAAACCTGCCTCTCACATCACAACAGACAGCGGACTCTCTGCTTGTGTGTGTATGTGTGTTAGGTCTGTATAAACTACATTTTCTCATTTTCTGCTTTCTTACGCTCTGGCATCTGGGGCCTTTAGAACTAAGGAAGAGCTTCCCTTAGGTGGGTCAGCGAATTCTTAGAGATAGTACACTTGCCTGGCGTCTGCCTTGGAGAGGCTGAGCCACACTCCCATTCACCTCTATTTACCAGGCCCTCGTAGTATATAGCCGTCCCGCTGCTCTAATCTCCCCAGAGCCAGGTCTAGGCAACTAGGAACCACTCTTACAGGCCAGAGCCCAGTAAAATGATCTAAACTAACCAATCTGAAGCCTGTCTACCTGCTTACCTATCCTTTCCCATAAAAACCCTATAAAGATGCTCACTTATGCTTCTCCTTGCTCCTGACTGCCCACGTGTGGCAGCCATGCCCCGTTTCTACAGGTCTGTGAGTACACTTGTCTTCTTTCATGGCAGTCGTTTATATGACATATATCCAGAATTTGGTTTGACATTTATACATATTAAATGTTTTTATTGATTTCAGAGAGAAGAAGGGAGAGGGAGAGAGAGATAGAAACATCAGTGATGAGAATCACTGATTGGCTGCCTCCTGTACAAACCCTACAGAAGGTTGAGCCCAAAACCCAGGCATGTGCCCTAACTGGAATTGAACCGTGACTTCCTGGATCATAGGTTGATGCTCTGAACCACACCGGCTGGGCAAATTCTGGGTATAATTTAATACAGAGTCCCTTATCCAGTTGTATTCATAGTCGTCAAACAGTAGAGGTGATAAATTGCTCTTCTAAACACATCCCCAATTTCCCTTTGCTGTTACTCTGTTGCTCCAGGGCTGGTTGTAGGTTGCCAGGCAACACCATCAGGTGTGCTGCCTACAGCCCTGGACCTTAATCACTCTCTTTCAGGTCTTATTTACTTAGGTGTTTATTTTATGTTCCTAAAATGTGGTGAGGACCAACTTCCTCCTCCTCTTCCCCCTCAAAAGAACATACCCTATCTTTGAAACAAACAATTCTGAAGCTTTCAGTGACTTGAAAAACAATACAGTGAGCTATGGAGCAAGGGAAGGCATAGGCCTGTGAGGTGGCCTATGGATGCTTACTATACCATTAACTCTGGTCTGCCAGTGGTGTGGTCCATCAGGAGAGGGCAGGAGCACAGAGCATCTCGGCAGGTTAGATGGACAAAAACATGAAAACAATCAAAGCATTTGAGACTCATGAGGTAGGAATAGAATATCCTCATTTGTCAGGCACTTGTCCACATCAGGGAAATAACTGACAAAAGAAATAAACACCAATACCAAGCATCCTTCCTTCTCATCCCCTCTCCCTGGAGGGCAGCTTCTTCTCAGGATAAAGGGACACGGTTACCACAGTTCTGCCCTCTGTCTTCACCCCAAGCCCTCTTTCCTGCCTCCCATCTCATTAGCAAAGATTCTTGAGTCTAGAAAAAAACCTTAGAGATGGCCTCAACTAGGGCTCTTACAGCTTACTCCTGGGGAGTTAAAAAAAAAATATCTATCTATCTATCTATCTATCTATCTATCTATCTATCTATCCCTGGGCAGAATAGAGCTGACTGTAGGAGAACAAGCTCTCTTTTTAAAATAAAAGATGAGACAGAGCGTTTTAAGATTTTGAAGACAAAATCCCCCCTTGTCTTCAAAATCCCCCCTTATCTTATTTTCATTCCTGCTGTTCCTAACATGTCTAACGTTCAAGTGTGTGTCTGCCCTTCACACTCTAGTTCAGACATTAACAAATGTTCAGCTTTGGGAAGGGGCCCAGGATTCTGCCCCGCTCCCCCCAACTTCTTTTTAATTTATTTTTATTGTTGCAAGTATTACAGATGTCCCCTTCCCCCTGCCCCAGGATTCTGCTTCTTTTGTCTTTCCCCATCCCCAGTGATTCCCAGTCCTGTGGGGAATCCTAAGTAACCTAGGCCATTTTAGCAATAGAAACAGGAACCTGAAGCTTTCCCTCTTTCCTCTACTGTGAGGTCGCGTTCTACTTTTCTTCCACCTCCATCCCACTTCTGTCTTTTTCCGCCTCTCTCCAAATCTTTCTTTTTCTGAGCTGGAAATGGTATTTTAACTATAGAAATGAAAATTCCAACTGGGGGGAGGGAGGCTGACAATCTATTGTCACTAATAGACCCTGGCGTTTTTCCAGCATGGCCCAGTCCCTGACATCTGTCTCAGGCAGAGAATATGCCTGAGCCATGCACACATCTGTCCTGGAAGCTACTCGGGCACATAAATGAAACACTCTCAATTAAATTCGAGTGAGCTGTGGGCCTAATGAGCATTATTAGTGTATTTGCATGCACTTAAGGAAAAAAGCAACTGTTAGCCTGATAGTGTTCTGACTTCCTTCAGAGACCAAGAGGATCTGAGGGTTTCAGCCCAGACCTGGGCCTTGTATTGTCTCAACTGGATAGCTAAAGACTAGGCTCCTCCAGAGAGTGGGGACGGCTGAAATCACCAGGGGTCCATCATTGTTCCCCCCACTTAATGAGAATGCTGCTGAGATTCTATGCCTTTGGATCAGTTAGATGTACTTTCATCCTAACCTTGTTTCTAGGAGTCATTCTGGCACATCCCCTCCCATGTTTCCCTGACCTTTCTGTGCTAGTCCTCAGCTTCCCCTGCCCACCAAGAGCCCCCAACAACCCCTGTCCTGCTCCACTGGCTCTTGCCACTTGGGTGGCCTTGGCTCAGGCAGGTCCCTCCTCCAACCTGTCTACCTCACCACAAGGAAGGGGACAGAGATCTGAACAAATGCAGGGCTAGATTATTGCTTTTTATTTGTGTGTGTGCGTGTGTGTGTATGTGTGTGTGTGTGTGTGTGATGGCAGCCTAGCAACCTGGTATTAATAGCTTAATACTTACAGGATACTTCCTGGGTAGCTTAGCTACTGAATATTTTGAGTTCTGGAAATACAGGCAGAAACTTCACATACACACACACACACACACACACACACACACACACAGGCTATAAGTGCAAATCCCCCTGAGAGTTTTAAGTACACTCCTTGCCTCCTGTGTGCATGTGCAATTCCTGTAACGGCTACTAGATATTCTGAGATTTAAATCCCAACTTCACTGATTTGATGCTTTAATTTTTTTTATTACTAGGTTAGTTTTTTTTGCCTGCCTTCAATATTTAGTAAAACTCGTTTGCAAGCAAGCATGACTAAGAAAAAAAAGGAACATTTGTTAATGTCTGAACTAGAGTGTGAAGGGCAGACACACACTTGTACGTTAGACATGTTAGGAGCAGCAGGAATGAAAACAAGATAAGGGGGGATTTTGAAGACAAGGGAGAGTTTGGACCAGAGCTCTTCTCTATCTTAAAAATGCTCTGTCTCATCTTTCATTTTAGAAAGAGCTTGTTCTCCTACAGTCGGCTCTATTCTGCTTGGTTGGCTAGAAGATGGCTGCTTTCATTCAGGGGGCCTGGTGAACTGTGTACCCACACCATGCGGCTCTGTTTTCTTCAATCCACTTCACCACCAGCAAGGGGACATACCGTATTTTTCGGACCATAAGACGCACTTTTTTCCCCCCAGAAGTGGGGGGAAAAAGTCCCTGTGTCTTATGGTCCAAATATAGCCTACACATATACTTAAAAAAAAAGTTTTTTTACTTGCCCGGCTCTGTGTGGTCTCTGTGTGCTTGTCCGGCTCTAAAATGGTTCTAAATGCTGCTGTTTACTTAACAGGGTTGATTACATGTGTTTATGACTGTGATGTTGGGTTTTAATGCACATAAAATATTTTAGGACATTATTTGTTTCAGAATCTTTTTTTCTTCATTTCCCTTCTCTAAAAACTGGTGCGTCTTATGGTCGGGAGCGTCTTATGGTCCAAAAAATACGGTATATCTGAACAAATGCAAATGCAAATGCATCTGAGCATGGCAGTGCTGATGTTGCTTATTCAACAGCGTCACCTCTGGCCTGTAACTGTTTATCCCTCTGCAGCCATTGAGGCAAAGGAGTACAGCCAAGTTGCTCAGCAGCCAGTGGTGGCCCTAGCCTTGAGCTCATTGTCCCTCAGAATCAGGAAGAGCTTGGGGCATCCTAATTGGATTGGATGTTGGGACATCCTAAATTCCAGGCTTGGTTTTGCCAAAAAAAGCTCTTGAGCAAGTCACTGGACACTTCTGCTCTTCATTGAAAAAGTGAGGGGGTTTGCTGAAACCAGTTTGGCTCAGTGGATAGAGCGTCAGCCTGTGGACTGAAAGGTCCCAGGTTTGATTCCGGTCAAGGGCATGTACCTTGGTTGCGGGCATATCCCCAGTAGGGGATGTGCAAGAGGCAGCTGATCGATGATTCTCTCTCATCGATGTTTCTAAATCTCTATCCCTCTCTCTTTCTCTCTGCAAAAAAATCAATAAAATATATTTAAAAAAAAAAGAAAAAGTGAGGGGGTTTTCTCGATAAAATATAATAACCACTGATCCTTCCAGTGACCTTGATATAATGCTTTCAGATTTTATTTCATGCTCACAACTTGGCAGGTGGCATATGTGTTATCACCATTTCCATGTACAGATAAGGAAACTGGGCCAAAGGGCCCCAGGTTACACTAGACAAAGGCCAGCAGGCTCTGCCCTGCCCACTTCTCCATCCCTTCCCTAGAGCAGTTGGTCCCAAAGTCTCTTTCTAGATCTTGAAAGCTGTGAATCTCAGTGTTCAGGGCAAACTATGCCTCTTTTCGGTGTTAAAACTTTTGGATAACTTACACCCACATCTGGCCTTGTCCTTTTTTTATGAAACAAACACAAGAAAAGTGCTTATGTCCTATATGTTAATAATATGTAATCTTGGCACTCCAAGTTTTATCTAAATTAATAATATCCCACATGGTTTATTATTACAAAAGTTCATAGTGGGAAGTAGATGAAACACAGCCTTTAATTAACTTGAAAAACTACAAATCCATTTTGCCCACAGTAACACTCTTAGCGTCAGTGAAATTTGATTTCAGGAAAGGAGTGTATATTATTCATTGCATTGAAATGGCACATACATTTACTTCTTTAAAAACAATTCCTCAGGAAATAGTAAGGACATATGAATGCTTGAAATCTCATAAATCTGAAGTTACCCCAATTGGGAATCAGACAACATAATTAAAGGGAATGGGCTGGCCTACCATTTCCTGGACTTCGCCATCTCAGGAGTAGCCATATAATAAAAGTTGATGTACATTTAGTTTTTATTAGTTTCCATCAGTAGTGATAGAAGTTAAAAAAATAATCAAGCAAACCAATAAAAATTCATCTCAATATTGGTACTTGGGAAGGAAATTGGTTCTATCTTTTTGCAGAGAATTATCACAGGAGGCAAGTCTTCAGAAATAACCCTTCTACCAGTATTTAAATTAAATTGTCCAGAAATAATCACATTGGAAGGAAACAGAGAAAACATCCTGTGATGAGTCATCATGAGCGATGGCTCTGTGACACAGTGCTGTGCATTTCTGTGGTTTTATAGTTTTATTTGGCTTCTCAACTCTAAAGTAATTTTTTTTTGTAAAAACAAAACAAATAACAGAAAAATGGTGGCTCCCATTTTATTACCACATTTTTTCTGAGAGGTTCAAAGAATTCAGGAGCCATGTTTCTATTAGCTCAAAAACAGTTCTAGTGTTGGAAGATTTTTACTTGACAATAACATTTTCTTCCTTATGCTTAATACTGTCAGCTTCCTTTTGCCTGATGAGGTCCTGTATTTTTATAAAGAGGAGAAATACAAATGCTTATTACCCAAAAAAGCACTACCAGTTAATTAAATTCACTCGAATCACATCAGACATGGCACAGAGGAGAAAATTAATATTCAGACATAACAAATCCGAGATCTTTTGTGTACCAGTCTGGTCTATCTTTGGCAAAAGGATGGCAGTGCACCAATCTGAAGCAACTGCCTTCAGCGTGAGGGAGCTGATTTCTTTTCCCAGCTGCCATTGGAAGTCATTCTAAAATTCAAGTTGACAGCTTCTTAGCTCTTCTGTTGTACTCTAATTGAGATGACTGTCCCTACTTCCAACCTAAACTACATCAGACTCTATAAGAAGACACTTCAATTATGTAAAAAAAAAAATAAAATAAAATCCTTTTGTACATAAGATGTGGGCCTGTTCTACTCTCATTTCATTTAAGTGGAGAAAGAGGAAATGGACTTCGGCCGCACAAAGGAGGCTCATGCTTGATGAGTTAGCCGGCACAGCCACTCAACGTCCTTCTCAGGAAGGAGCTAAAATTAAAGAGTCCTAATTTGTTAGGTGCTTAAAAGTTGGCTCTGGAGAAGGGCAGGAAGTTGGCAAGATAAATCCTTACAATCCATTCCAATTCAGGAATGTATATTGTGTTAAACGTTGGCCCAAAGTGCATCAAATCTAATGCTGGAGAGTGTCCAAATTCATTCTTTAATAGCCAACATGGTTAAAGGCTTACTATGTGCCAGGTCCTGTGTTAGGCTTGGGGACAGATACAAAGAAGGTTTCTGCCTCTCATTTGAGGAATAGGACAAACGGGTTGTCATGGAAAGAAGTGCCAACATCAATGAGAATTCAAAGGCAGGCATGACTGACTCCCTCTCTGGATTTGGTGTTGAAGAAAGCTGGGGGCCAGATCCTTGGATGAATAGCAGACAGTCTAGATATAAACGTTTTCAATGAGAGTTAACATTTCCTGAAAGGCCTGCTGGTAAATAGATTCTTGTGTCTCAGAAAAAGCAACTTGTCTTACAAGGTTAAATTACACAAGGTTCTGCTCCTTTGGTCCTTAAGCTATAGTACCTCATTTTTAGTATATATCCCCTTTCTCAAAGTTCACTCACATAGATCTCATCCATCATTCCTGGCTTCAGAGTCAAGCATGCTGCTTTGCTAGTATATAGAAAGGGAAACTGAGATGTAGAGAATGTCCCACTTGGCCAAGTGATTTGGCTTAAGTTCACTAGCAAGTAGCACATGAAACAGAACTGGGAGCCATGACCGCTCAAGCCCAGAGCTCTCCACAAAGCTTTGTTTGATCAGGTTGATAATAAATTCAGAATTCTCCAATAGGGGAGTTATGGCTAAAGCATTTGTCCATCTGAGCAGAAGAGGATAGGACCTTGGTGCTTGAGAGTAATGGGATAGATGCTTGAAAAAACTTGATGCAAACTGTCCCCAGGTTTCATTGTGGGCAGGCTAAAAACCACGCAAACTCCCTGCCAACTACAGAGCACTTGGGCTGGGTTGCTCCTGCCTGACACACTACATCAGCAGACCAGGACCAAGTTCCAGCTATGTTGACAATGGGTGCCAAAGCTAAGAACAAACAACAGGTTGCCTTGGTGAGATCAAAGGAAAGCTTGCAATCAACCCGACACTGGCACTGGACCTAATGAGGACTGGGCAAAGAATATACCACCCGGTGAGGTGGAAGCAGCAGAACCTGAAAGGAGCTTAGACAAGAAACCTTTATTAGAAGAATCCTTATTAAGGACCCTGATATGTATAAAATAGCTTCTTTCCCACTTGAGCACTTTTTTGGAACACGGTTGGAAAACCTGCACTTTGTTGAACTTGCTATACACCCTCCATCATCCACATCTACACATGGAGTGTTGTATCCACTCATACAAAAATTCCCTTCCTCCCTTGGCCAGTCTGTAAACTACTTGCCCTTCAAGATGCCCATGATTGCTTCCTAGCAGAATCATCCGAGGCACCTGATAAACACACTCATTCCTGGGCCTCATCCCAAATGCACCCAACACAGATTTCTGTTGCTGTCAAGCTCCGGGGGTGGGGGGGGTGGGGTGGGGTGGGGGGAGGGGGGGGGGACTCGCTGAGCAGTCAGGATTGGGAAGGAGCTGCTACAGATCATGCTTTGTGAAACACTTTTAACACATGATGATCTGCAGTGGGATTAACTCCAAACCTTCTGGGAAGGGGAGAGGGTGGTAGAGTGGTAATCTGGGTCTATTTCTTGCTGAGATTTGGAAGTGAGAAAGGCCACGATGGGAAGCAAAGGTGCTGACATGACTCCAGACCCCTCAGGAGCCTGTCCTCGAGTTTGAAGGCTTCATCAGGGACACAGAGCAAGACAACAGCCAGCTGAAGGAGGTGGGACATCTAACTGGCTTATGATGGAGGAAGCTTTCATTTTCTCTTGAGTGAGGCTCAGGGAAATTCCATAGCTCCATGAAGGTCCCATAAAAAATTCAGCAGTAGTGATTTAAACTTTTAAAAAATTCTGATATTCCCATTTACAAGGCTCTTAAGGGTACCATAAGGAAAACAATCCACTGCTTGTCTGACTGATGGTTCTAATTGCTATTAACATTTTTGGTACTGACTTCTGTATGTTACTCATCACTCAATTAAAAAATAAAATCCCCGCATGGCCCTCCACTTCCATCTTCATAAAACATCTTCATACAAAAGCAAAATATTGTTATTATATGAGCAGCTGGTGTTAATATAGTGTAGATTCCATTAAAACCTCTAAGCATTTTAGGTAGTGCCATTTAGCATCTCAAATCATGATAAAATGACTTATTTGCATAAAATCTCCAGGCCCTTCTGCATTTCCCATTGTAAGGGAGGTAGGGTACTGAGCAGGAGTGATTTTTTTTTTTTTTAATTTCAGAGAGAAAGGGAGAGGAAGAGAAAGAGAGAAACATCAATGATGAGAGAGGATCATTGATCAGCTGCCTCCCACACATGCCCTGAGGATCAATCCTGCAACTCAGGCACATGCCCTGACCAGGAATTGGACCATGACCTCCTGGTTCATAGGTTGATGCTCAGCTACTGAGTCACACTGGTTGGGCAGGTGTGATTACTTACATCCTCTGTCCCCTCACCCTCCAAGTTCAGGTTCCACTGAAAACAACAAAGTCAGGTAATCCACAGAAAAGAGAAGTTATACACTGTTTTCCTCTTACTTTTCCATTGATTTATCTGATGTAGGCCAGTTGCCATTAATTTTCTATTTGCTGTGCAACTTAACTCTAGGGCTCTATTTCTGCATTATTATTATTTTTCACTAAGGGATAACTAAGTGGCTAATAGTTCTCTCTTACTTCTTTAAGGTCTTTACCAAACTGCCACCTTGTCTAACACCCTGCCACCTCCCTGCCCAACCATTGCACTGCTTCTGCGCCCTTCTAATACTTACAACAACATAAGGTAATGCATTTTTGTTGTTAATTTCGATTCTTCCCCAGCGGCATTTCAGCCCCAGCAGGACAGGGATTTTGTGTCTTGCTCACTGCTATATCTCTGGGTCTAGCACAGCACCTGGCAAACAGTGGGTGTTTCTTCAGGACTGGCTGGATGGATACGTGAATGAACCTGGCTTGCTTTGAGTGATGATGCTGAGCTGGCACAGGGGACCAACATTAGATGCTTAATTAGCAGCAGTGACTCCCAAAACTTTGGTTCGCAGGGCACTTATTTAGGCCCAGACAACTTAAGACGTATTTATGTCCTAACCACTTGATGGCCATTTGAAAAGAAATACATATACACTGAGAGAAAAATATTTTAATTTTATTCTCTAATCCATGATTATTTATTTCCTAATGGGATGTGTGCACATATTAGGGATTGTAAGACTTTTCAAATCTCAGAATCATACTGGACACAAATACCCTTAGTTTTTGTTCCACCTACACTGATTTTCACATGGTAACGTGCTTGCTTTTTATCATGAATGCTGAAAAGCCAGCTTCACCAAAGATATGCTATAATCATAGGAATGTAGTTCAATCTAAGGGGGAAACGGCCACTCTGAGCTTGTAGTTCAGATAGTCTCAGACAGAGCATTGTTATGCTTCCCTCCAGCCACAATGTAAAATATCTTGCAGCACCCAGTGCTGCTCACTGCTGAACCCAGAACCACAGGTACAGCAGCTAGATGCATACCCTGGGGCTGTGTGAACCAGGGCAAGGTTTCCCATTTACAAGAAGGACAAAGTAACAGTGTCTACCTCCTAGGATAAAAAAATATTTATTGATTTTAGGGGAAAGAGGGAGAAGGAGAGTAAGAGGGGGAGGGGAAGGAAGAGGTGAAGGAAGAAGGAGAGTAAGAGGGAGAGGAGGAGAGAGAGAGGAGAGAGGAGAGAAGGAGAGAGAGAGAGAGAGAGAGAGAGAGAGAGAGAGAGAGAGAGAGAGAGAGAGAGAGAGATCAATTTGTTGCTCCACTTACTTATTCATTCATTGATTGCTTATTGTATGTGCCCTGACTGGGAATGGAACTTGCAACCTTGGTGTATCAGAAGGACACTCTAACCCACTGAGCTACCTGGCCATGGCTACCTCATAGTTTTGTTTTTATTATGGAGAAATTTCAAACCTATGTAAAAGTACACAGAATAAAACAATGAACCTATTATCCTATCATAAGGTCCCAAGAACCATTCAGTTATGGCCAACCGTACCCCCACCACAACCCATATTCTCTGTTCCCCTAACTGGGACATAAGCCCCAGAGTTTGTCTGTAAATATTTCAGCACCTTGTAGTTTTCTTTTCATGAGAATTGAATGGGTTAGTATATGGAGAGCATTTAGCAGAGTGCTGAGCACCCCGAAGGGTCAGACACCAGCAGCTCTGCTATAGGGAGCACTCAGTGCTCCCCTCCAGGGATAAGCCCCCACATAAAGGAACAGCTGTGGCCACAGGGAGCTTCTGTGAGCCGCCTTGGAGGGCACCACAGGCTGCGGTGGAGTTTTGCTGAGGGAAGTGGATGAGAATGCTGCGGATCTGTTACAGCAAACTTTTGGAACAACTGGGAAAATCAGGTTAGGGAGAGAGGTCCAATATCCAGGTAGCTGCCCTGCACACATGTCTGATGGGGAGGGCACAGCTGTTGATTTATCCAGTTGTTCAGCAATGAGGCGTACAGATAATGATGAGGGCAAGAAACAGTTGCTATTTCCCACTTAGGACTTCACATAACTCTCCCTTCCCTTCTGGGGCTTGATTAGACCGTAACTTAAATTGCTCCCTCTCAGGGTCTCCCGGCCCGGCCTGAGGCTCCCCAGGGAGTGAGGGAGGATGACAGGAACATCAAGCTCTCCGCTGATGTTTATGCCACGGCAGCAAAAGTCCCTGCTCAGCTCTCCTGAATGTTTGCTATGGAATCTAAATGATTATCCGTGTTCAACAAAGTTGAACGCATTATTGATCTTTTGATTTACAGTCTGTCTGGTTTACTGATCTGAGAGAAGCCTTAAAATTCTTGGCGTTTCATTGAGCTCAAAGGCAAACTTTACAATTAAACCACCTTCAGCTAGCATCTTTTTTTTTATTATTATTTTTTATTTTTTTTATTTTTTATTTTTATTTTTTAGGGCAAGAGCATATTTTAGACTGGGAAGTTCTGAAATCTTACCAGCATACTCTCACACCATTCATTGTATTGTAATCTGCTATCAATGACACATCAGAAAGTCAATCTAGCTCCGCCCAAAGATGACCAGCAGTCTCATACAAAGGAGCAAGTTAAACATCCTGCCAGACAGAGGGACGTGCAAGAAGTAACTCTATTAACCTCCATGCAACTTAGGAGGGAGGGGCTCAGTAAAATTACATTTGTCAGAAGCTTGTTCAGGGAGTAAATGCCTGTGAGAACTTGGGTTATAGACTTGAATACTCGTGGTGCTTTGCTTAAACAGTTCTTACTAGGTTAATGGAATCATTGACTGAGTTACTCATGCCCACAGTTATGCTCAAGCTTGATCTCTTTCTAAAAAAGGCTTTATAAATAAGATTTGGGGGGAATTTTAATCCGTATTCTTTATCAGTGACATGCTCATTAGCTCCTAAACCTCCCCACATAAAACTGTGTAGAGCAGGTGAGTTATTAAGAAACCAAGTGCCATCTTGGCAGCTACACTCTCAACTCCAGTGGCAGTGAGGCAGCACTCCGTGTGCTCAGTCTCCTATTTGCCCAGCCTCCATGCCTACTTCTACAGTGCAGAGGAGCACAGGAATCAATGCTAGAACTAGAAAAAGAGAGACTACTCAATGAGGGGATCAACTAGGCGAAAAATCTAAGAAAAATACCAGGTCAGGGAAGCAGAGAACATAGTCTACGTGAAGAACATCTAATCCATCTCATATTTGGCCTGTTTCCTGCTAAGAGAAGTTTTCTCAGTCACTAGTGACCGAGTCTGTGTGCTACGATTAGAACTGCTTTTGGAGAGGACACCATGTGGCATTCATCTGGGATGGTCTGAGAGACAAAAACCACTTTTTTAAAAAAAAAAGTCAACCCAATTCATCCAGCCAGTCACTAGTCTCAGTAGCTACGGAAGCTGTGACCCTCCAGGCGGTTGGAGCTGAGGGCAGCAGCACCTGCCCTCTAAGAAGGTAAAGGGGAAGGTCAGTCATGCCCAGGGAAGGCAGCCAGTTCAGGGAAGGACCAAGGTGATCTGCGGCCAGTGCTTAGAAACCGGTTTCCTGAGAGAGGAGGAAAATGACCCTGAGGCAGAAGCCTAAGCCATGTGGGCCCCCAGGATGGTCCTTCTGTGCTGACACTAACAGGACTCTGGGAAGCGCTGGGAACCAGGAGAGCCACCGAAGGTGGGAGGGTGGAGGAAAGGGCTAACTCTGAGTGGAGCATGAAACCAATCTGGGGATAGAGGCTGATGCTGCTGTCATGACAGAGCTGGGATGACAGAGCTGGGATGCTCTGCAGGGTCTCGGTGCTGCCTCTTTGCTGCCTGGGAGCTGAGGACTAACACAGGAGACCTGCTGGGAGGATGAGAAAGACATGGCTGGCTGAGGGCAAGCGAGTTCCTCCTCTGACCCTGGAGGACGATGCAACCCTCAGCAGCCCCCTGGCCAGGAAGACTGCCTGCCAGGTGCTCTAGAATCATGCTGTCCAGGACGGCAGCCAGAGGCACTATTCTGGGCACCTGAGAGGCACCAAAGACATGGCATAGGATTATAATTTTCAAAATCACAGAAAGCAACACGAGATACCCACCACAATTTTAAATTTCTTTGAAATTTCTAATGTTGCATGAGGAACTTGCAGTATCTCACTGCCAGTCATAAATATCAGTTATCGGCAATGCTGTAATTGCTGGAGGTGTAAAGAATTAAGTCACCTGGACTGACCCTATCACAGAACCTGAAAGGTGTTTTTGGATGAGTTCCCTGAACTCAGCCTCTTATCTGTCTCATTTTCAAAAAGCAGGGTAGAGAGGAAAGCTGTTGATTATATAAGCTTCCTGGCTGCTTGGATTCTGAAGAAATAGTACTCACCTGTAATTAAATAGTAAGGAGTTAATTGTAATTAAATTGCACAGTATTTAAGAAAAGTTGTCACTTCTTGGAATTAGCTGTGAGGACGAAAGTGACAAGACAGAGTAATTACAACCTGAAATGCAGACATTTTCCAATGGCTCTTGTCCAGGTTAGAGTATACTGGTTCTTCATTTCCCTCACGCTAGTGTGTCAGAAAGATTATAACACGTCCATGTCCAGAGAGCTGGGTTATTAATCTGAGAAAGAGCAAGCAATTTTTCTTTCCATTTTGTTTATTTTCTGACACCCAGAGGTGAATATAAACCAGCACCACTGAACTCTTTACAAAAGTCTTGCTTAAATTTTAAAAAATTGCTCACATATGATTGCATTCTTATAAAAAATATAAGTAATGCAGATAAGGCAAATATTCTCATTACCTTCCCGACCCTCATCTATTCTGCTGACGGGAGAAAGCCACTGTTCCCTGTTTGTGTGTCCTTCCTGAGCGATCTCGCTTGTTACATGCATGTCCACCTACCCTGAACTACGTAAGTTCCATAAATAATACCTTACTAGACACATTGCTCTGGGTTTTTCATTTGTCAATATCTTTTGGGAAGTACTCCAGGTTAATGAACCTTTCTCCTTTTTACTGCTGCATGAGTATTTCCTTGCATGGCCCTATGTTATTAAACCGTTCCTTCCCCTAGGCCAGTGGTCGGCAAACTGCGGCTCTCAAGCTACATGCGGCTCTTTGGCCCCTTGAGTGTGGCTCTTCCACAAAATACAACAGCCTGAGTGTCTATTTTGAAGAAGTGGCGTTAAAAGAAGTTTAAGTTTAAGAAATTTGGCTCTCAAAAGAAATTTCAATCATTGTCCTGTTGATATTTGGCTCTGTTGACTAATGAGTTTGCTGACCACTGCCCTGGGCACTTAGGTTCATTCCACTTTTCACTATTCTATATAATAAAGGCCAATATGCAAATAGACTGAACAGCGGAATGACCGGTTGCTATGACGTGCACTAACCAGATGCTCAATGCAGGAGCTTTCCCCTGGTGGCCAGTGTGCTCCCACAAGGGGAGTGCCGCTCAGCCAGTGACTGCAGTGGTGTCGGCGGGAGCCTCTCCTGCCTCCATGGCAGTCGGACATCCCCCAATAGCTCCCAGCCTGCAAGAGGGCACAGGCTGGGCTGAGGGACCCCCCTGAGTACACACATTTTGTGCACTGGGCCTCTAGTCATAAATAAGGCTGCAATGAAGCTCACAATTTATCAAAAAGCTGAATGGAGATGGGGGTCAAAAAACATATTCTTTTTTTTAAATATAATTTTTAAAAATATATTTTATTGATTTTTTACAGAGAGGAAGAGAGAGGGATAGAGAGCTAGAAACGTCGATGAGAGAGAAACATCGACCAGCTGCCTCTTGCACAGCCCCTACCAGGGATGTGCCCGCAACCAATGTACATGCCCTAGACAGGAATCAAACCCGGGACCTTTCAGTCCGCAGACCGACGCTCTACCACTGAGCCAAACTGGTTTCGGCAGGAAACATATTCTTAACTTCACACCCAGCAGGGAGAGAGAGAAGTGAAACTACAATGGGCTAATGGAAATGCACAACTGTGGAGCAAGGGTATGTTGCTTAGCCTGTGCCAGGCACAGGCAAGCCTTCCTTGAGACCTTCTGAAGACTTCTTGTGATCCAATTCCTTAGGGAATTAAAATGCCAAATGAAGTTTTCTCAGCATGTCAGATGCGAAGGGATTATGCACAGATGTAATCAACAAGATGGCTGTTAAGAAGTGCAGATGTGCTGTGGGGTGGGGAGAACAGAGTTTGGAATCTCTGGACTCCCAACAGGGAGGCCTGTGTCACCTGAAATGCCACTGGGAAAACCGGGAAAGAAAGAGCCTTCTCATTCTGTGCAGAGCCCCTTCCGATTCTTATTTGCATAATTACTTTTTTTTAATTCAAAGAAATTGAATTTGACAGAGCGGCCTATGTGCAGAAAAACTCCACTAGAGCCCAGAATTAAAATGGTCTTAAATACACTTTCCCCTTGTATTTTTATTTTTATTTTTAGGGCAAATAATTATGTGTTAAGGTATTCAGCCCAATAAACCGAATCCTGCTATTGGAAGGAACCATGGAGATGATTAAACCCACTTTCATGTCTGGTACCATAGGTAACCAAAGCCTAGAGAGTGAAGGTGACTCAGAAGTGGTTAGCGGCAGAGCCAGGATCAGGAGCAGACACCCTGCACCAAAGCATCCCTCTCCATCACCACCCTGTGAACAGAAGCACGGCCAGGGCCACCTCTGCTTGCCACTATCTTAGCCACGTGCCTTTCCCCCTTTTGTTTAGACCTCTCTGTCCTTGGTGACAGTGCACAGAGAGAAGACACCAGGTGGCCGTGATTGTTCTCAGCTGTCTGTGGTGTCTACTGCAAGGTTAATTTTTATCGGATGTTGTGCCTCTGGGTAGTCTGAAGCATAACTATCTGGAGAAATGACACCCCATACACCTTTCCCAACCTGGTCTTTCACTGTCCCATCACCACCAATTTTACAAACTCCAGTGGAATCTCATTCCTCCCCTGACCCCTTCGGTCTGATGGGATTTAAATATGTGACTCATCTGCCCTGCATCTTCTCCCTTTTTGCCCTGGCAGTTTAAACCTTAGTTACCGAGTTCACTCAGGATTCTATTTCTGGTAGATGGCGAAAATGGGGGCAGTTCTTTCCTTCACAGTGCTTATGCCCCTTGCATGTGACTTGGAAGCATTTCCCATCAAGAGGTGATGTTGTTACACCACCCCTGGGCTGCTGTGGCACTTGCTTTGGCCAATAGAATGAGATGGAAATAACAGCACACGAGCTGAGGGTGGACTTCAAGAGGTCTTGTGTTTTCTGCTGTTTTTTTTTTTTTTTTTTTTTTTTTTTTGACATCTGCTCAGCCTCCATGAACAAGCCTGAGCCAGCTGGCTAGAGCATGGGAGACCACAGGAAGCTGGGAGGAGAAGTGCCAAGTGAGGCCATCCCAGATCAGCCAGTCCTTCAATTAAGCAGAAAGGCATGAGAGAGTCCAGCTAACACTAGAAGAACCACTAGCTGAGTCCAGTCCACATAGCTGACCTGCAGAATTGTAAGCTAAATAAAAAATGGTTGTTTAAAGCCACTAAGATTTTTTTTTTTTTTAAGGGAGGAGCAAAAGTGAATTGACATAGGTCCCTTTACTCGTCTGCAGGAATGCTTATTAAATTGGGCCTCTCTGAGGAAAGGGATGTTTCCCAATTGGTAATGTTCATTACCCAGAAGAGTAACTGAATGGAAATTTAGAACAGAATTATTTTCTTGAGGGGAATAGGGCAATGGGAAAGACTGATGAAAACGTGATTCCCACTTCCTTCCTACACTCAGCCCACTTCAACGTCAATAGCCTATGATTAAGGAAATAAACAGAAATCCACAAAATGTAGGGCATGCCATTAGTCAATACTAGGATAGTAAGACAAGCAGCAGAAAATTTTCTCCTTATAAAAGATTGTACAAAAATATACCAGGAACATTACCCAGGGACAGGGTGAAAACCCTGTAATTTTCAAACATCTTGGCTTCCCTGATTTTTGCGGAGCCATTTCTTTGCTACTCTTAGGATCTTACCTGTGAGTTGGCCTCAGTCCTGTAAGAAAGCAGCAGGGATGGGGTGCGGGTCTGCTATGACTAGTCCTTCCTAGGCCCTAGACACTAATTTTTAGAAGCTCTATCCATGCTACATTTAACATGTTAAAATAGTCTCACACCACACAATCCTATATAATAAAAGGCTAATATGCAAATTGTCCCCTCCACCAGGAATTCAACTGGGAGTTTGACCAGGGGGCAGGGCCGGTTGGCCAACTGCCTGTGGCCCTTCCCCCCTGGCCAGCTTGCCCCCATCGCCTCCCCACCCCTGATCAGGGCAGGCTGGCCTGACCCTACCTGTGCACAAATTCATGCACTGAGCCTCTAGTATAAAATAGTTTATACAGAACTTTAAGACGTATTACAGTACAATCAGCTAGTTACATATTTTAATATTCACTCTTCAGTCTTTTCTGTATTTTAGAGTTATTAATTTTGTTGTTGATTGTCATATCTGGAACATTTTCATAAGCCCTTGAAGAGCTCATAGGTTCTGAACTCTGAGTGTATAGATGTATACCAGGATAGTTACCCTGACCTTATCAATCAACCAATGGCTATTTATTGCACATCTAAGTCCTCATTAAAGCCCTTTATTGGGCAGCCATTTACCACATCCACTAACTAAGCGAAGTGCCAATAACCATGATAAAGGCCCAAGTTCCTGTCCTTGAGGGCTCTGAGTTGGCCAAGCCTTGTAAAGCAAGTGAAAAGAATTGTGGATTTGCCTCCACGACTTTCCTTTAATCCACCATAATGGTGAGCAGAGGTCACTGGGGGTCAACACCACCTTCTACCTCTAGCAACGAAGGGAGACTGGACAAAACAGTCCTAATTCCCACTTGTAGATGACCTTGGGTTAAGTCCTACATTTATTCCCTAGCTAAGGATTGTCTCATAATGGATATGGTGGTCTCTAGGCCAAGGACTTGGGAGGAATAGGTGTCCCAAAACTCAGAGCTGACTCATAAGGTGATAGTGGGAGTGGTATAGAGGACTCACTCCATGAACTTGGACGTATGCTGAGGCAAAAGCTGT